>NW_026947514.1:31865700-33065700 GCF_034190915.1 Cavia porcellus
TAGAGGAAACAGAAACAAGCCCATGCAATTATAGTCACCTGATTCTTGACAAAGGGACCATAAACATTGCAAAACTATCCCTTTAACACATGGTGCTGGAAAACCTGGGTATTTATATGTAGAAGACTGAAGCCAAATACTTATCTCTCAATTAAAACAACATTGAGATTTCAGCTCACCCCAGAAAGAACAGCTATCATCAAGAAATCAACCAATAGCAGATGCTGGTGGAGTTTTGGGGAAAAAGGAACCCTTCTCCACTGTTGGTGGGAGTGAAGACTTCTACAGCCCCTGAGGAAATCAGTGTGGAGATTCCTCAAAAAACTAGGATTAGAGGTTCCATTTGACCCAGCCATTGCCCTTCTAGGTACCATCCCCCAAAATTAAAAGCATTATAGCACAATGACATATGTGCACCCATGTTCATAGAAGCACAGTTTGCAATAGCCAAGTCTTGGAAACAACCCAAGTGCCCATCAACTGGTGAATGGATATAGAAGGTGTGGGAATATTGTATGTAATGGAGCACTACTCTGCCATAAAGAAGGATAAGCCTGAGACATTACTAGCTAAACGGATGCACCTTGAGACTATACTTTTAAATGAAATAAATTGGACACACATGTGTAAATACCACATTGTTTCTCTGGCCTGAGAAACCAACAGTGTAAATTAGGACCAAAATACATTTTGAAATAGGAGGAAAATGTTCAAATGAGAAAGGGAATATGACAGAGGGGAGGAGAAAAGAAAAGAAGAGAAAAGTAAAACAAATGAGAAAAGAAGGAAAGGAAAAAGAAAAGAAGGAGGAGGCACCAAAGGAAATATAGGGAAATGGGGGAAAAATAAGTTATATCATGTACAGGCACAAATTTTCTATGATGAGTGTGATCATTATATATGTCTAAAATGTACCAATAAATCTAATGGAAAAAATGGACCAAAGGCCTAATTCTAAGATGTGAAACTTTGGAAATGCTAATGAAAATAGAGAAAATAATTGAAATTATACATTCAGGGAAAAGATTTCTGAGTAGGATTCTGAGTAGCACATGAAATAATAGCAAGAATTGAAAGACAGGAGAAAAATTGGCAAATGGGATCAGATCAAACTAAAAAGCACCTGAACAGCAAAGAGAAACAAGAAACATTTACAGAATGGGAGAGAAATTTCTGCTAGATTCTCTCGTGACAAAGGATTAATATCCAGAATGTATAAGGAGCTCAAAACCACATCAGCCCTCCCCCCAAAATACACAAGAAACATGCAAATGAACTGAAGAGATAGCTCTAAAGAAAAGAAATACAAAGGGTTAATAAATATAGGAAAAGAGATTCAATGTCTTTAGTCATTCAGGAAATGCAAGTCAAACCACATTGTTTTCTCTCATATGTGGAATCAAAGAGACAACCACCATTCTCCGTCCTCACGCCCCGTTTCCTACACTTTCCTCTTCTCAGCCAAGGAGAGAGAAATGTCACAGCACCAAAGGAGGGAGTGGAACCCAGCAGACGCCACCAGAGGCTGCACACCAGCTTCCCCCATCCTGCTGATCAAAGCGTGCGATCTTCATTGAATTTTGTGTTGAAGACAGTAAAAGTGTTAATGCACACTGTGAAAAATCCATCAGTTTAAGTGAAATTTTAAACATTTAAATGAAATTGGTCTTTTTCACTGTATGGATCCAAGTGATTTCAAGTGTAAAAACACAGATCAATTTTACGTTCTTCACAAATGAAGAATCTGGCCAGTTGTCGTCTCTGGTAACTAAAGAAGGGCAAAGCTTAATCGGCATAGTGTGAACTTCAATAATTGGAGAGACTGGAATGATGGTTCCGATAAAGATAGGGCTAATTTTGATTGTTTCTCCAAGATGATGAACAATACGGGTGGTGATGAGGTTACAGACTTACCAAAGGTAGATGGAGCAGATGACGGTTCACAAGACAGTGATGATGAAAAAGTGTCTGATCTGGAGTAAGCAATGTCACCACCTGAATTTTGAAAAAGAAAGTAACTTCTCTGCAAGGTTTCATAATTGAGAGAATTCCTGTGTTGATAACTCTAAAAGTAGATGCTATATTTGCCTCCTTTGACCCATTTTTCCAACTTATATTTTTAAGGCTTCACTAAAGGTTGATAATGTACGTACCTTGGGCAATTTTAAGTCATCTAGGGCCTTATCCTAATGCACAAATACTCCCCAGTTATAATTTTAAAAAGTTAACCTAATACTCCTTTACTTCATAACATAGTAACATGATAGAAAGTTCTCAGCATAGGGAAAGATAACTAAATTGTAAATTTTGGACATGAGTTCAAAGTGGCTGAAACACATTAGCTGACACCTTAAAGTGATACCCTGCCACTCCTCTGGTGTATCTTTCAGGATTGTTCTGCTAAACTTTATTTTTCAAAAAATGTACTTCACATTATTATTTATAAGGGATCACATGTCAGTATTCCAGATGCATTGCAGCTAAAACTAGTAGATGACCTTAACTTAGATGGTTTTAAAGCCTATACATTTAGAATTGTCTGGCCCTTAAGCTTTTACATCTCTTAGCACAGAGAATGAAGAAACCTTTGTATGTTATTGCTTGGGAGTCTGTACATTTAGATCAGATTTGCATTTGCACTGTCAGTATGGACAATGAATGAAAAGATGTTAATATGCTTTTGGATTGGTTACTTCTGGTTTTCATTGGATTTTGATTTTGATCTTTTGCTGGTTTTTGTTTGTTTGTTTGTTTTTTGTCTTTTTTTTTTTTTTTTTTTTTTTTTGAAGCAAGCTCTCACTGTAATTCAGGCTGGCCTTGAACTCACTATGTGGACCAGGCTGCCTTAAATTCATAGCAATCCACCTGCCTCAGCCTCTGGAGTGCTGGGATTGCAGAAATGCACCACCATACCTGGCTTTATTTCTGTTTTTGATTCAGCTTTATCCTGGCTGAAAGACCTCAATTTAAGGCCTAGAGATGTAGCTCAGTGGCCTAAGCGCCTGCCTGGCAAGTGCAAGGTTGTGAGTTTGAGCCCCTGTACCAAAAAAAAGACCTCAATTTATGTTCATGACAGCAAAAATTTTTTTTAAATGTCTACATTCTTTCTAATAAACTGTTGGAAAAGCTCTGGAAAAACAAAAAGTAAAAACCACAAACAGAGCACTAACAGGAATGTAGAAGGGGTTGCCGTTAGAAGAAGAGAGGAAGGGAGCAAGAGAGGGGAGAGGAAAGGACAAAGGAGCACGTAAACAGCTGGAAATAAAATAGGTAACACGGAAGCATGAATCCCCCGAAGTGAAAACCTATTTTTTGTTGTTGTTGTTGTTGTTTTTTTTTTGTATTTTTACCGGTACCAGGGATCGAACTCATGACTGCCTGCTTGCAAGGCAGGCGCTTATGCCGCTGAGCTAAATCCCCAGCCCCGTGAAAACCTATTGATCTCATAACTAATACGCACTAAGTAAGAAATAAAATAAATAACGTGGGGGGAAAGACATTTACTTGTCATAGCTCTGTAGAATAGGAAATTCAGGACCCAGGCACTGGTACACTTACTGCCTGGTTTCTAAAGGGCAGCTTCTTGCTGCGTCCTCACAGGGTAGAAGGAACAAGGCAGTTCCATGGAGCCTCTTCTACAAGGGCACAAATCTCACGCACTGGGGCCCCACCCTCATGACCTAAGATCCCATCTTCCATCACGTTAGCAAGTACATTTCAAATATAAATTTCGGGGCTCGGGATTTAGCTCTGCCACACAAGCACCTGCCTGGCAGGTGTGAGGTCATGAGTTTGATCCCCGGTTCCAAAAATTAAAAAAATATATAAATTTTGGAAACAATGAAAATATCTGTGGAACTATACTAATTTAATAATAATTCTACAGTATTGTCTAATATATAATACATATTTAAATACACCAAATGACCCCCCAAGATGTTTTTTAGATATTTTTTCAATCCCGTATCCATTTATACGCTACATTGGTTATGTCTCTTTAGTCTCTTTTAACCCCAAACTTTTATCACATTTACTTCCCTTTTTTCAAGAGTACATTCCAGTTATTTTATAAAATGTCCTCATTGGCCTGACTGTTTCTTTGTATTTGATGTTTTTTTTTTTCCTAGCATTTCCAATAAACTATCAGCTAAATCTAAAGACTTGATTAAATGGAGATTAAACATTTGGCTCCACTAACACCATGTATTTCCATCAAGAGACACGTGATTCTTGTTATTGTGATTCTTGTTATTGTGATCCAAGTCTGATCACTCTGTTAAAGAGAGTAAACATCAGGTTGCTCTCATGCCAGGTACATATCTTCCCTCTATCATTACTAATTAACCTGTCTAGTGAGTCTTTATCACCATCAGAACATTCTAGTTATCAACTTTTACCCAAGGGTTTTAGGATCTATTGACAGTGCTTACCTTAATGTATCTAGTACCTTAGGGGTTACAAAATGGTGAATTTTAACATTTTTCCCGTTCCTTTATTTCTGCTTTGTAGTCTTCCTACAGAGAAATGATTACTACATTCACTTTTTAAAATTCATTTACATGAGTTGGGGATATAGCCCAGTGGCACAGCGCCTCCCTGGCAAGGTCCTAAGTTTGATTACCGGTTCAATAAATAAATAAGCAAATTAAATAAAATTAAATAAAACAAAGAAGTCTGACTGCCCTCAGATGGCTACAATTGGCAGAAACTCACAAGAGTGGACGTGGCAGAGGAGTCAGGCTCCTGACAAGTGTGAGAAGCCGTTTCAGTCGACACCTGCTTCTCACCATCTGACAGCAACCCTAACCTCAAGAAAAGGGTACAGGCTGAAGCCTGTCATGTCCCAGGCTTGAGAAAGATCACAATAAACCAAGGTTTTAAATCACCAAGTTTGAGACCAGAGATCTAGCTCAGTGGCGCTTACGCAAGGTCATGAGTTGAATTCCCGGTACCAAATAAATAAATAAATCACCAAGTTTGGCAGCGGCCCATGACACATCAGCGAGTCACTGACACACCCACTGTCCTGGCTATGTGACCTAACTGGCTTCAGGGGTCAGGTAGCTCGCCCCGCTCCTGTAATCTGTTACCAATGAGGAACAGCACTTTCACACTTGAGAGAGTGTACCTGTTCCTGGGGCTGTCCCACATCTGTCCCACCCAGGCCCACCCCCCCCAGCTCATCCCTCTCCTCCTCCTTTGGTGGCCGCTTCTGGCAGCAGATGCTTTGGCAGACTTTGCACACAGTCTGGAGCCTAAAATTATATCTCTCCCCTAGTTTTACCTAAAAACACTGTCAGTAAAGTTTCCACCCCATTTTTCTTGTTGCTTTTGAATGATTTCAAGGAAAAAAAGGAAAATGCCAAGCCCTATAGCCATTTGCATACCATACATCATTACCACACATTTTAGAATGGCTACCATTTTTTAATAGGCTATCACCTATTTACAGATTTTTTCCACTGTTTCACTATTATAAAGCAGTGCGACATCGTGTGTGTGTACGCGTGTGTGTGAACAAATACATGCCTAGGATACTTTTCCACAGATAGAATTTTGGGCTCAGGGGCCACAGAAGATGAGTGAGGGTTCAGTTCCACCAGGGGTGGAAGCCCGAGTGCCTGTTCAGTAACTTCACTCAACCACCGATATACTCACCGAGTGGCCTCTAGTTGTTTTGCTCAAAAGAACCAGGCCAGGCCAGTTCAGATCAGATCTGTGTGCACAGGGGCTTTTCCTGTCGCACTTTGGTCTCACGAAGCAAAGCGACTGAGGAATGGGATAAGGCAAAACAGAGGACACAGCTAGTTAGCAGGACACAGCAGCTAGGACGGGGTGCCAATTCCACCTTTATTGGCTGTGTGAACTGGGCAGATCGGTTAACCTCTCTCAGGCTTCCTAATCTGTAAAATAAGGATAAGTAACAGTACCTACCTTGTGGTTGAAGTGAGAAATGTTACTTAAATCGGTGTCTGTCACATAGTGAATATTAATATAAAAGATCCCACTGCCCCTCAAATTTTATGCAATCAGAGGGGGTACCAAGGTAAAGATGAGGTGTCAGCTTCTTAGAAGACATTTTTCCATTCTCCGAGAAAGCACATTGCTGAGAACGGTTGGACAAAGAGGAAGAAGAAAGAGAGGTGCGGTGGCCAATAGGCGTGTTTTGCCAAAGAGAAGGCTCTTGGGAGGAGGTAAGAGAACTTCAGGCTGCTGAGGGGGGGGTAATGAGGAACCGCTGCTGGACACCAAGTTTTTATATGAACAATATCACCAGTAGACACCTCAAAAGCTCTGATCTTTAACCATGCACCCCTTTGGGCATCAGAAAGATATGTAAAATTTGTCTTTCTTTGGTCTCAAAGGCCCATGTATGGTTGCGCAGGGTATCTGTGTAAATGATCTTCCTTACATGGGGCAGTGCACAGCTTGCACAACTGTATATGGCGGCTCTGTATGGCCCCCACCCTCACATGCTTCGGTCCTGCGTGTGTACTGTCTCCACAGCACACATGATCTCATGTGGACCACAAGGTTCTGAGGGCAAAAATATGGATTGTACAGTTGTTTGTTTTCTGGCTGTTATTGTTGTTTTTAGCAGTGACAAAGTTTATTTGAAAAATTAAAACTGAAGGGTGAGGGAGAAACTGGCTCTGGAAGAGCAAACTTGAGCCAAATAAAAGAGGAAGCAGCAAGATAAAAGTACATCCTGGAAGACACAGTGTGCGCTGTCCTGAGGAAAGCCACAGTTGCGAGCTTTTCATGGCATTGACGTATCCTCCGTGTCATCCAAATTTCAAGGGAACCCATGAGGACTTCTACATACGGGTCCTGAGAGGCGGTGCTAGGGTCCCACACCCCAGCTTGGGTCAGACCTAGCCCATTCTGTTGAAAACCTGCTCAAGTTCGCAGAAGTCCATGCGCAGGGCTTTGGGAACTGTTCTGCGCATGTAGGTCAGGCCTACTTCCCTGGCCAGCTTTGCCACACCTAATCTCCTGCCTCATTCTCCCCGTCATCCATTATGGGGTGCTGAGGGAGTGGAGGTCTTTTGTCTTCTACAGCTTCTTCGAGCTGGAGGGGCTGCAGGCCCCGCCTGCGGAGGCTAGCTGCACTCCAGCCACCTTCGGGTGCTGTGGCTCACTGGCTGGGATGAAGGACAGAAAAACGTCAGAAAATTGAGAAAAAAGTTAGTAGTCATGGCGCTGCCTGTTTGATAGGAGAAAGAAACTTCACTATGAGCCCAAAACTGTGAGGCCACTCAGATGTCCACACTTCCTGTAGCTGCATGTAGTCTCACTTTTTGAGGATAAATCTCAAGTCTTCCAGAGGCACACAGGAGCTTTCTCCTTTTGAGCGATGTTGTTCTTCAGACAGTTCAGGTGGGACTGGCTGTACTCAAGAAAGATGGATCCAGTTATCCATCCCTGCCACCCTACTGCAGCGGGTGTGGCAAAGATCACTGAGAAGGGGCCCTCCTGTTTTGGCTTTAAAGTGGGTTTCCCTCCCTCCAAGTTTTTATGAGTACCTGGTCTCCAGGATGGACAGTAGGTAGTCTCTCCAGGCCAGGAGCTAGCAGGACTCTAGTTTTTATCCTTCCACAGTGCCTAGTGCTTAGTTGGTGCCCAGTAATTGTTCCCTAGCTGCTCAGTGGGTAGTGGTTCTTATAACCCCAGGAGAACAAGGCAGCCTCCTTTGGGCCTCCTTGACCTTGCAGAGAGCTCAGTTCAGGTACCTTACATCAGGCACCAGCATCTAGTGTCCAGCATTCAGTCTGTCTTTCCATTGAGGCCTTTCCAACTCAAGTGTCAGGAAATCATTAGTGTCAGGGACTCTCAAGGGGAAAGGTCAAGTTCACCTAGCACTACAGTGTATGCGCTGTGCACTGCACAGCCCCATGGCATGGCTTGTTCATGGATACGATGCAATAGGTATGGATCCTGTCATCCAACCTCTAGCTGTGCTCCAGAGGCTTCTCTGGCCATAGTTGAAGAACTCTGTGTCAAACAATTACTCCCACCAGGCCAGAATCTGTTACACTCCCACCCCACAGGGGCTCACATCTTGGTCCCCATTCTGCCCTGCAGAGTCCTTTTCCCCGAAGTCTAACCATCTGTTTTGACAATAGCAGGCAGGCCCCATCGAGGTTTCATGGATTCCAATCCAGCCAAGAGGCAGCTGTGTTTCTGATGGACCCTGCCCCACCCTGCAGCCAGGACGGAAGGAACAAGGCTGAGGACCACCATGAGGACCTCCATGGGACCTCTCTCTGTTCTTGCACACCTATGTGCCTGGCTCCCACCTAAGAAACAGGCCTGGTGCAAAGGTAGGAATCAGGAAATTCAGAAGAAATTCCTGCATCCTTTTCAGCCCAATTCCCAAAGAATGGGACCTCTCAGGCACAGGGCAGTTTCAGGGAAGGTTCCCTCAGTGCTGACCTTTGGGCAAAGAGCCTTCCCCAAGCTTCTAAGAGCCCATCTGCCATGGCAGTGGTTTCCTCCTCCTGAAGGGAAGCACTGCAGGGAGCCAGCAACATTTCCCCTGAACTCCTTTAGTGCAAGTCTAGAATAAGACAAGGGTCTCCCCAGCACAGACAAGAAGGATGTGGCATTCTTGTCTCCCAGGAGGACCATGGATGCACCTTCTCCTGGAGATAGTAATCTGCCCTACCCTGCTCCACAGCCCTGTGGGCTATGCCATCTGCCTCTAGAAACCAAAGGAGGTAACAGCTCCTTTCATGCCTATAGGGTCAGGGGGTGAACACTAACCTATTGGGCATGGGGTGGGCACCTTCCCTGAGGCATCAGGGCTGAGCTAACAGGAGCAGCAGGGGAAAGGGCTGGTCCCTAGGGCAAAGTGTCAGGGAGGCACATGGCTGAGGGCAAAGTGTCAGGGAGGCACATGGCTGAGGGCAAAGTGTCAGGGAGGCACATGGCTGAGGGCAAAGTGTCAGGGAGACACATGGCTGAGGGCAAAGGGGAGACATAAGCTCTGGCTACCAGAAGCAGCTGAGTGGCTGTGGAGTCATGAGTAGCAGCCAAGAGGCAACAAAGGTTGGGGAGAGGTAGAAAAAGCCAGGCAGATAGGCTCCGGGCTCTCTTCTCTTTTGGAGCTACAACCAAAGTAAACGCTCACTCATTGCATAATCCTTCTATTTGTCCAGAGCTACATGTAGTCCAGAAACCTGTGCTGAGAGGTGACTACAGGAGGCATTGAGAAAGGACTGGACAAGGAGGGGAAACTGCAGGAGAACAAGGGTGGTCTTCATTGTCTCCAGGATGGAGATCCACAATGTATCTGCCCCCTACAACTTCTCCCTGCCGCTGGGCTTTGGCAAGCGCCCCACAGACCTGGCACTGAGTGTCATCCTGGTGTGCATGCTGCTCATCATCATGCTCTCGCTGGGTTGCACCATGGAGTTCAGCAGAATCAAGGCTCACCTCTGCAAGCCTAAGGGACTGGCCATCGCCATGGTGGCCCAGTATGGCATCATGCCCCTCACTGCCTTCTTGCTGGGCAAGGTTTTCTCGCTGACCAACATTGAGGCACTGGCCATCCTCATCTGTGGCTGCTCACCTGGAGGGAACCTATCCAATATCTTCAGTCTGGCCGTGAAGGGGGACATGAACCTCAGGTAGGACTAGAGGTGAGAAGGGAGCGGTCTGGGACAGAGTCACCATAAAGACATCAATTGAGGGGGAAGAGCTGGCTTTAAACCAGAAGCAGTGTGTGAGAGGTGGGTCAATGCCACCACAGGGGTTGCCGGCATTTAGTACCAAGAGCTTATGCCTGGGCAGGGGGCAGATGCTACGGTCCATTTTGGTTTAAGCATCAAGCCAAGCTGATTCAGAGGCTTTCTAGAGAAACTCGTCCCCTCAGAACATTTCAAGGGGAGGGTTCTAAGCATTATCTTAAAGGAGCATAGATTTCAACCAGAGCCCTTTGATAAAAACAGCCCCAAAATGAGAGGTGTCATCTCTGAGGATGGAGATGGGAGAATGGGTACAATGGGTCCCGAACACTACCAGGTGGACCAACATGACCTGGAACCAAATGAGTTCCCTAACCTTAACCCTAATTCCCGCACAACATGTAAGAATTCCAAAAGCTCCTCTAAAGTATCTGAGCCCTTGGGTATCTTCTCTTTAAGCTCGCTCAACCCCCAGAGTGCTTCTCAACAAAGGGGCCACCTTAGCTTAGCAGTAGGAAGACCATTAACAGACAGTCCTGTCCACAGCAACCAGCACAAATCCAGCAGAGTTCTCTGGACAGCCTGGAAACAGCGGCTGGTGGAACCCTTATCCCTCCAAACAGCCTTAAATGCCTGCTGGGAGGTGGAGAAGGGGACTCACACCTGCAGCAGCAGCCTGTGCTAGGCCTCAAGAGAACTCACTAACAGAAGCCTATGCTTTTGTCTGAGCCTCAGTCTCCAGGCAGTTCCCTCGGGGCCAGTTCTTGGTGGAGACTTATTCAACCCAGGTAAAGCAGTGAATCCAGAGTCCATCTGCTTGTGTCTGGGAGAACTTTGCCATGGCTTAAGTTTACCGAGAAAATTAACCTAGCAAAGAAGTATGTCTGGATGATGCAGAGTCACTTTTTTTTTTCTGTTTGCAGTGCTGGATATATAACCCAGAATTCACAACACTTAGGCAAATTTTTAAATAAAGACTGAGACCTGCTATCTGAGAAGTGCTGAGCTTTGCTCACATGACCCAGCCCTCCCTGAGAGTGTCGAGAGGGAAATAGGGTCAAAATAGATTCCAGTGTTTAACACCCTGACCTTGAGGAAATTCTTCCATCTTATCCAAGCACTTCCCAATGCAGAGCAAGCCAGCTGTCTTTGATTTGGCCTGTGGACAGGGCTCGTGCACCTCTGCATCCCAAAGAATGCAGACTGCACCCAGTTCTGTCTGCTGTAGAGGGGAGGCTGGAAACAGGGATTCAGGGAGGGAGGCTCGTGTGCTGGTGGACGACAATGGGCGAGTTTTCAACAGCTGTCCCCACAGTGCCAGCAGCGCGGCATTCCCATGGTTCAAGGGTCCCTGTGGGCCAGCCTTTCAGTGACTCAAGAACATGCTCAGCCTCCTGTCCAGGAACCTGGGGACTGTCAGCTCTTCCCAGACCCCACGGGAGAGCACGCTGCTGGGACAGATGTATCAGTCATAAAACCTCTTTTTTGGGCAAACCAGCCTCCCCAGCACATTAAACCATATCTCATTCCCCATGGGAGGGGCAAGACTTCAAATTCCAATCTGAGTTCAGCTGGGACTACTCGGCATGTGTACAATAGTGACAATGGTGGTAACAACCTGTGTTAACCACTTTACCTGGATAACCTACATGTGACCCTCAGCCCCCTGGGAAACTGGGTTTTAGAGTCTAATCCCTTTGCTCAGGTCTAGGCAGCGCCAGAACCTGTACTTTGACTCAGGTATCTTCAGGGACAGTGTAAACAAGGTGCCCGACAGGCTGTCAGCCTCAAAACTGCAAGCCCTTCTGAGGGCAGACATGGGTAGTCCATGGAAGCAGGCCCACTGCTGTCGCCGCTTCCTGCTTTCCAGAAGGCAGAATCTCCATTGTTACAAGAAATCTTTAAATTTTTAAGCATCACACTCAAATTTGAATTGTGCAAATCAAACATGAGCCTAAGAGCCAGGTGTGGCTCCAAGGTCATCTGAGACGTCTCCTCTGTGTCTGAGTCAGGGGGCATCAGGAAGCTACTGGGTTCCTTTTCACAGGTGAGGAAGTAAAAGTCCAGAAACCTGCAAAATGTTTCTTCAGATTTGTGGGGAAGTTTTGTCTAGAGCAGCCCACAGCTCTCCCCCTTGGTTATTCTGCCTCCTGCTGCACTGAGTTGAGGCAGCCTGCCATCAGAGGCCAACAGGTGGGTCCCTCGAGGCATCCCTCCGGGTAAGTGGTGCCAAGTACCCTCCAAGCTTAGTGGACCTGGCAGGCTGGGAACAGAGGAGAAGGTGCCTGTGGGAACTGACCACCCAAGTTTATTTACTCCCCACCCAACCAGCCCACAGGAGTGACCACAGCCAGTGGCTGTGGAGAAAGGAGGCTTGAACACAAAGATTCCTCCAGGTTTCTGCATCATGAAGACTGAAACCAAGACAGGATGGAAGCCCATTAGGTTCCCAGGTATTCCACTTCACCGTAGTGGCCGGTGACTCCCTCAGCTTCAGTCTCCGTTCTCTCAACTGATGAGCACTCAAAACCCATCTCTTGAATAGGGCATGAAAGCAGTATCCATGCAGTGCTCTTAGAACTTAAGTCAGAGAGCAAAATAAAAAAACCAAATGTGCCCTTTTCCCCAAGAGGCAGCCATGCCCACCATGGCACCATGCTCCTAATCTTGGGAGTCTGATGCTAGTCATGTCCCATTCCTTGTTTCTCAGAGAAAACTAAGAGTCACACCAGTCACGGTATCATAGGGGATAATGTCCCTGACCAGTCCCCAAAAACCTATATGTGTGGTTGGGAACATGGTTCCCATAAACCCAAGGGAGCAGGGCACACCAAGTCCCAGAGCAAACTCCACAGCTCCCAATACACCAAGCCAAAGCAAGCATGATTGTTCTGCTGTGGAACAACAGAACAAATACAAATTGCAACCTGTTCTCCTACAGAGATCAATAGCTATTACTCAAATCTGTGTGTCCCTGCCTGACCCCATTCTTCCTACTACACCCCAAAGGGAACACTTCTTAGGATTTGGAGTTCTGCATTTTTTTCTTAAACTACCGGCATAAGAAGCTGTATTTTGTTTTGAAAGTTTATACCAACCATCCATACCATTTGACAACTTGCTTTGGACAAAGGCACGTGAAAAAATAAGTATAAAACTGCTGTATAGTTTGTATTCCTGTTGTGTTGACAGCTTTGTGCCTTCATTCCCACTTCCACAGGCAGTTTTGTGTAAGGCCCCCTTGCTCAGGCGACAGCTTGCTTGGTAAATGCAGAACTACTGGGTGGTGGGATTCATATACCTTCAGCAAGTCTTCAAAGCAGCTACCCCACAATTCCTGGCGGTGTACACAGATGAAGAGCCCTGTTTTTTCTCTTTGTATTTAAAACTATTTTAAGACTTTGTATTTAAAAGACTGTTTAATCTTTGCCAACTGAGGAGTTTGGTTTTAAATTTCATTCAGTAAGAAGCTCTGTACCTTTAAAGATTTTTGGCCATTTAAGTATCCTCTTCTAAAAATGTTACTGACTTCCGGGTTTTGGAATAGTTCCTTGTTAATTTGTGAAGTTGTTACTTGTAAACATTGCAATAATCTATCAGTTTAGAGCCTATTCTTGCCCTTTGATAGTGGTATCTTTTGGTGTTTTAACGTAGTCACAATGTACAGATAACGGTTTCCTCAAACATTTATGGTTTGGGGTTTGAGAAATCCATATATGTGACCAGGGATATAGCTTGGCAGCACAGTGCCTGCCTGACAAGCACAAGGTCCTGACTTTGATCCCTGGTACAAAAAAAAAAAGAGAAAAAAGATCCCTATCTTAACAGTTACGAAGATACTCATATTTCTTTTGAAAAGTTTTAAATTCTTGCTTTTCATTTAGACTTTCCTTCAATATAGAACTGTTATGTATGTTGTGATCTTTTAAATTTCTAGAACGAATCTGGTTTTTTCAGTAATATGTAATCCTACCACTCTCATAAATCAATTATGTATGTTTGTGCCTGGATCTTTCTTTCTGATGTGAGTGGCTCCCCTTGAAGCAGTACATTTTCTTACAATGACTCTGAAAGTCCTCCTACCATATTCTTTTTGAAAAATATATTAACTATTCTTAGCTTCTACTCTTTCACTTTTAGGATCAAGTTTTTAAGTCTATTTAAAAAAAAAAAATCTAAGCTGGGAGTAGTGGAGCATGCCTGTAAACCTCAGCACTCAGAAGGCTGAGGCAGGTTGATCACTGCCAAGCACTGTGCTGCCAAGCTATATCCCTGGTCACATATATGGATTTCTCAGGATGATCACTTTGAGTTCCACTTGGGCTAGTAGGTTAAAGGCCAGTCCAAACTATATTGTGAAACTACAGTATCTCTAAAAATATAAAATACAGTTAAAAAAAAAAACTTTTAAGAATTGTAAAATGTTAAGTACATTTGCTTTACACTGTCAAAAGTAAATCTTCAGGATTTTGGGTCTTCCACCCACATCGGATAGCTTTTCTTTTACTTAGGCCTTTTATACCCATCTATGAAGTCTCAATTTCATCAGTAAAGACCCTGTATCTCAGGCAGTGATACATGCCTATAGTCCCAGCTACCAGGGAGGGAGAGAAGGATCACTTGGGACAAGTTTAAGGCCAACCTAAGCAACACAGTACTGTCTCAAAAGACAAAGCAAAAATAAAATAGATTTACATGTATTTCATATTCTGATTATAAATGGTCTTTTTTTAAAAGAATCTTTGCTATTAGTTCCTAGCCTATTGATTTGCAATTGTTTTGGGGGGGATTTTTTGGTACCAGCGATCAAACTCATGACCACACACTGGCAAGGCAGGTTCTTATGCCAAGCTAAATCCCTGGCCCGCAATTATTTTATACTGGCAATATATTTAGAACTTTGTGCATTACTTGCTAATTATAATGCAAATTTTCTTCTCTGGACAATCCTATTATTGGCAAAAAACCTACTTTTCTCATTTCTATATTTTGTTGACTACTTCCCACTTCCCATCTCCTGCCTCCTGTCTCAGTTTCCAGAGTGCTAGGACCTATACTTTTTCAATTTCTCATTTTGCTGGGCTAGCTATGGACTATACAGTACAAAAGGTGGCAATAGGTACTACTGCTTTTCCTTTTTACAGGAAATCCTTCTAGTTTTTCATCAGCTTAATGTCTGCTATAGACTTTGAGATCCTCTTCACAATTTGTAGTTCCTATTATTGCTAAAAATGTTACATTTTTAACACAAGAATACCAAATTTGGGTCTGTTCTGCACCTATAAAATTATGTCTTTTTAATCGGAATAACTATTGCCTCCTCTACTTCTCCACCATTACAACCAGTCAGTTATTGGTTCTATTACTTAGATATTTCTTACATCAGTTGCTAACCATGGTCTCTGATAACTGCTATGGTTTTTAGCTTCTGCTAAGTGCACTGTCATCTATTTCCAGAGAGTCACTGTGAACCACAAGGTAAAACACACTACAGTTCACCTTTTCAGCTGGGCAAAGCTACTACAGCCAGCTATTCCCTGCAATCTAAGACATTTAGCAACTCTGTGGCAGGTGCTATTTCAATGATCTTAATTCAAGGCGATGGGGCCACATAGGTTAACTTTATTCAAAATTGGTTGTGCATTTGGCAGGCATTCAAAGTAAAGAGTTCTATTACAGAGATCAGAATGGCTCCTTCAATGAAAAACACAGGGACTTGGTCACATTACTCATGCGATTTGGGTCAAGTCACAACTTTCCTAGTCCTGTTTTCTTATGAGACAGCATACATAGTGCCTAATATGAAGCAGTGTTTGAAAGCACTTATCACAGCACCCAGCACATGGCAGGAATTCAATACTAGTCTATTAATGGGCTGCTTCCCCCTCTTCCCATGTATCCTCAGCATCATGATGACCACCTGCTCCACCTTCTGTGCCCTGGGCATGATGCCTCTCCTCTTGTTCATCTACTCCAAAGGGATATACGATGGGGACCTGAAGGACAAGGTGCCCTATGGAGGCATCATGCTATCACTGGTCATGATTCTCATTCCTTGCACCATAGGAATCTTCCTAAAATCCAAACGGCCACAATACGTACCCTATATCAAAAAGGTAAGATGATGGGGATCCTACCTTTGAAAGCATCGAAGGCAGGGAGCTACAGCATTGCTTATCAAGGCTGCTTATGAAGAGAGGCTCACGTTGGCTGGGCACCCCCTGGTTGAGCCACAGTGACTGGTACATCAGAGTAGAAGCACATGCTAAATCAAGTGGTTGTGGTGGTGGTTCTCACAATCGACCTTCCACATCTGGCTCCATCTCCTAAAGATGCACTGTACCTCCCAGTAATGCCACCCTGGAGACCAACTCCCACAGAGCTTTGCAGACACATCCAAACTACAGTGGTTTTTGTGGTATGTACATGTTTCCTCATATATTTAAATAAAGAAGCCCATTCCTGGTGTACTCACTTCTTCATGGTTAAGTATAGGAGAACAGTTTTAAGGTTTGGGAAGATAAAAAGTAAAAACACTACACATAATGCAAGGCGTAACACTTTAACGAAGTTGTAATTACGCTCCTACTAGATCTAGTTATACCATGTACTGTGATCATTCAGTCCGCAGAAAGTGAAGCAATACAGAAGACCCAGTAACTGTGTACAAATAGGCATTGGCAGAATGTAAGGGAAGATTACTAAGGACAGCTGGGTGTGCTGGCACACATCTGTAACCCCAGTACTCAGGAGGCTGAGTCAGGAAGGTTACTGCGATTTAGGGCAGCCTGGGCTACAGAGTTCAGGGGCAGCCTGAACTACAGACAAGACACTGTCTCAAAAAAAAAAAAAAAAAAAATTACTGAGGACTGACGTGGCCAAAGTGATTCCTTGGAAGGGATGGGCTTGAGCCAGTCCATGACAAGTAGGACTTAGTTAAGTGTGGAGAAAAGGTTGAATAGTTTACAGAGGATCAAGGACAAACTTGGCAAGAAGGATGACATCTGAAGAGTATACATATGCCCAACATTCAGTATTACTATTAAACCAAAGACCTAATACAAGTAGGCAAGCTCTGCACCAGTGGGAGATATGCCCAGCCTGACTCTGAAACTTTTAATTCATTGTTTCAACATTGTAGGAGGCCTGAAACTTATGCCCCAGAAGCAGAGCACTTCGCTGATAATGTATTATTCAGTGATGTGTCAAAACAGTTGTACTTGGTTTCTCAAGTGTTAGTCCTTTCTGTCCTAAGAAATTTGTTTTTAAAAAGATAAAAAAATTTTCAGTCCCTTGCACTTATGTACTAATGTTCTAAATGTTTTATATCTGGGCATGTATGCACATGCCTGAAATCTCAATATTCAGGAGCCAGGAGGATCGCATATTTAAGCTCAGCCTGAACAACTTAGGACACTCAACACAGAAAGGCTGGGGACAGTACGATATGGCTCAGTATGATATGGCTTAGTATGAAGGACCCAGGTCCAAAAAAACATCTTCCACTTCCTGATCGCACCCTGTTCTCCTATCACCCTAATTGCTTTTTTTTTTTTTTTTTTTTTTGTCATATCCAGGGAGGAATGATCATTGTTGGCCTTCTCAGTGTGGCCATCTTAGTTCTCAGTTTCATCACTGTGGGCAAGAGCATCATGTTTGTCATGACACCGCACTTGCTGGCCACCTCCTCCCTGATGCCTCTCATGGGCTTTGTGTTTGGTTACCTTCTCTCTGCTCTCTTCTGCCTCAATGCACAGTAAGTATTAGTTTAGATCCCATTGTCACATAGCCTCAAACTCACTGTCATCTTTCAGGGAAAAGACAGAAGTTAGAATCCTGAAATCTGGGCATAACATTTTCCTAACAATATGCTCAAAGGCACCAAATGAAGAAGGAACTAATGTGTTATGAGTTAAGAGTTAAAAACAGCCAAGAGGCTGACAAAAGCCCACCCCCCCCAAGAGTCTAGACTCCATCTCTTACCCAATTCTCTGCAGTTCAAAGCACTGAGGTAGTTTCATGCAACTGCAAATTCTCCTCTCTTCCTTTCCCACTTTTCCTCTTCTGCCTAGCCTTCAGTCCTGACAAGGAAGCCGTTGGTAACAGCTCTAAGTGGCTCTCCAACTTGAAACACACAGCTATAGTCCAACTTAACTGAAGTTACTATATAATAGAAATCATTTGAGCCTAAGATGAAAGCGTGTAATCTATTAACTGGTGATAGCTGTTTTTTTTTTTTTTTTTTTTGGTAGTTCTGAATTACTTGTACCCTTACACTGTTTTGTTTTGTTCTGCTTTTTTTCTCTTTTTCCTTTAAAAAAAAAAGAAACCATTTGAGGGCACAGCATGTACATAATCTATACTGTCTAATACAGGAACTTTCCTACTTATCAGCCCTAGCAAATGCTTACCCCCAAAGGTACCTAATAAATATGTATTTTCAAAATACAATTTACAAAATACTCACCTTTAAAGCTATGTTTTTTGTTTTGAGGTAAGGTCTCACTATGTAGCCCAGGCTAGCCTCAAACTCATAGAGATTCTCCAGCTTAAGCTCCCAAGTTCAGGGATTACAGGCATGTGCACGTCCAGGCAAAGCCACATTGATGTAATGAAGAACAAATTACTATAGATATAACACTTAAAAGGTAAAAGCTATGACCACAAGTGTCATTTTTCACTAGTACAGGATATTGAAGATCATGATAAATAGCCCTATTACAAAGTATCAACACTATACTTCTCTTTTACAATGTATGTGCTATAAGATATTTTCAGTAAGACAATTATTTAGCACATTTGGAATTCTATTAACTAAATGTGTATTCACTAAATGTAACTACCTTACTCTTACTATTCATAAATAAATTCTAAAAACATCTTTCAAAGACAATGGAGCTGAACATCTTTCAAAGACAATGGAGCTGAATCAAATTTTGGCTTCTGTCAGAAGTCTGAGTTATGTCTAAGCCAGAAACTTAGAAACAGGATGTCCTGGGCATTTCAAATATCTTCTTCTATCTTATTAAAAATCACCTGTTTTATGGGCCCAATGCTACGGGCCAATTGATGATACCAGTTCATATCTACCTTTCAGTCCTTACCAGCCAGACATTTTCTCCAAATTTCAATCTGGCAAGTCTATGAAGTCAAACAAACTACTCAAAACCTCAAACTTCCTGACCATTACAGCCACCATCTTCAACAGGGCTGGATCAGTATAACATGACGGTTCAATTAACACTGTTTCTTAAATCCATATGCTCTCCACAGTCTGGTCCCTTCCATCTGTACATGCTGGGTTTCAGTGGGTCCTAAAGTATCTGGGAAGGGGGAAAGTGAAGTAGAGTAACTTTCTCAGGTCATTCTTTGAGTACACTGAGTATTTGAACCTACACAGGTGCAGACGCACTGTCAGCATGGAGACTGGAATTCAAAATGTTCAGCTCTGTGCTACCATCCTCAACGTGACCTTCAGGCCTGAAGTCATTGGGCCACTTTTTTTCTTTCCTCTCCTCTACCTGATTTTCCAACTTGCAGAAGGATTTTTCTTCGTCATCATCTTTCGGTGCTATGAGAAAATCAGTCCACCCAAAGGTAAGTAATAACTGCATCCTTCTCCTTTAAATTCTGAATCCATAATGGACCTGAGTTTGCCAACAAGCCAGTTTCTAGCAGGACTTTACAGATGGGAAAAAGGAGGGAAGAACAAAGAGCCAATGCTAATTCCACTAACTACCCTCCACTTCTGATTCTAGCGGGTGGGGCAGGGGTGGGGGTGAATCGAACTATAAGTTTCTTTCAGCGAATTCAGGGGATCTGGGCTGGTGGGGAGACTATTTCAATCTATGAAGAAACAGGGAAAAACTGTTCAGGCACAGACAGTTCTACACTACTGGTGTGACAGAACTCAGGAAGCATCTTTCTGTAGGAGCAGACTTTCCTGCCCTGCAATGAGGTTTAAGTTCTGGTATCAATGACACCCAGGAAGAACCTACGAAAGCAATGCAGTCCTATATAATCTAGAATCCAGAAAGAATTTAACTCTAGTTATACAACAATTCAAATGCATACTTTTTAACAGTAACTACCATAAGCTTGATTTCTATTTTATTACTAATGTAGCACCATTTTCTTAATGTAAATTTCCTCTGATATAATCAAACCTCAAGAAAACCTAGAATATTCCCCCTTCGAAGTGCACTGTAATTCCAAGTTTGGTTTTCTGTAACAGAAACTGAATCCAGGGAGCACTGGATTACATTGCCAGGGTTTGTTTT
Source organism: Cavia porcellus (assembly GCF_034190915.1). Classification (NCBI taxonomy): domain Eukaryota; kingdom Metazoa; phylum Chordata; class Mammalia; order Rodentia; family Caviidae; genus Cavia; species Cavia porcellus. The sequence continues at coordinate 31,885,670 of NW_026947514.1, forward strand.
TTGGAGGGAGACAGTCTCACTAAATTGCCCAGGTTGAGCTTGAACTTGTGATCTGCACGCCTCAGCCTCCCCAAAGCTGAGGTTGTAGGCATGTGCCACTCACTGGCACACATGTCCAACCTTGCTTTTTTAATATTTCTAAAGTATAACTCAACCAGCAGACGATTTTTCCTAACCACTTACACAATTCCTCCAATTCTTCATGACTTTTAGGCCTCTTTAAGCTTGCTCAGCCTCCTAATTGTGACTTACACTCTACAGAAACATACAACTTTTCCAGGTCAAAGTCATTATTACCATGTTAAACAAATGCAGACTTTCTCCTCCTCTGCAATTAACTTAAGACATACTATTGTATAATCAAGCAGGGAAAATGAAACAAAAGGCTGACTGAACTCTAGAACCATTTTATAAGCGTTGGTTCAGAAAATACAATGTCATTTACGGAAAAGAACCTAAGCCTAAACCATCTCAGAACAAAACATTTGTTGCCAAACACGATTCTCCCTCAGTTTAAAACACACACACACACACACACACACATGTAGTCTAGATAAGACAGGTTCCAGGTTTAAAGTTTTAGTTCAGAAAGATCTAAAATGCTCTTCAAGCACCAACACTTCACAGACTTAAAACCTATGAAGAATTTCATTAACCGTCTGCTCTGCCAAGACCTCAGTGGCAAAACTCTTTAAGGGGCTGGGGATTTAGCTCAGCAGCACAACCACCTCCTTTGCAAGAGAAACATCATGAGTTCAATCCCTGGTACCCCAGTATCAAAAAAAAAAAAAAAAAAACCAAAACTGATGTCTGGGACTGGGGATGTAGCTTGGCGGCACAAGCGCCTTCATGGCAAGCATGAGGTCGAGTTCGATTTCCAGTACCAAAAAAAACCCCTCAGATTTATCTCTCTGGAGCTCAGGCACCACTTCTAGAGTAAGAGTAAGCAGGTTGTCACAAAAGTTTCCTTACTCATCTTACCTTCTGTACCCTCTCACAGGGATGGGAGGTTCCCCTTCTCTACCCAGGCAGGAAAAGCAGTAGCCCAGTGTGTGCTGGGAGTCTGGAAACTCTCCTGGTCAGATTTCCCTAAAGTTCTTTCCTCCTTGCCCAGTCCCTATGTAGAGAAAGCAAGTCACCCTCACTTATATAAACTTATCCCCCTCATTCTTTATTGTTATACCTACAAGGAAGTTGTAGGTGGAGTGGTGAAAACTTGGTATTTCAATTTACTGGGCATTCTGTTGTTAGTGCTACCATTAGAAAAACTAAAGGGAAAGCACATCTTCCTCCAGAATCATGGCAGGAGGAGTGAAAAAAATGTTAAATACAAAGCATGCCCTATGAAGAGTCTGGAGTTCCTATATAAAAGTGAATTATGTACTGCTCTTTTCTCTCCAACCATTAAGCCTTTTTACCTTTACAGACAAAAACAAAATGATCTACAAAGTTGCTGCAACTGAAGAATCAATTCCAAGAGCTCTGGAAAATGGCATCCACAAAGAAGAGCAACACAAAACCTAGCCCTTTTCTTGATGGCCTAGATTCCCGTCTCATGGCAAGTCAATAAACCAACATGTAAACAACAGAGCACCAAAAAAGAAAGGAACAACGGTTCCTGACTCTTTCTCTGACACTTCCAGAAAACCTTTATTTACAGCACAGCAGAATTGTCAAGTTTGGGTCTCGACAGCAGTATCTATGCAGGAAACCCCAGTTCAAGATTTGGTACTTGTTTAAAAAATAAGAGCCTAGCTCAACAACTAATAAACCCAAGGAGACAAAAACTGTATCTTCCATCTTTTGCCCCTGGATCTCTAGAAAAATGCCATGTAAAGCTTATTTAAAAGAAGTCACTTGATTTCTGAACTAATCAATAAATGGGTACTCCATCTATTAATCAAATATCTAAATGCCACTTCAAAGTTTTATAAACCAAAAGAAAAATTAACAGACTACAGATATTCCAATCTAAATAGCCCAGATCCTGTTCTATCCCACTGACATCATCTGAAGTTCCTGAGAACCCAAGTCAACACCAAATATACAAAAGCAAAAACAAAATGCACAGGCAAGTAAACAAGAATCAAAACAGCTACTCGCAGCTCTATTAAAAGATTTTTGAGTACCAGAAACACAGACAGGAAATAAGGCCAAGGAAACACACATCAACAATTTCATTAATCATATCATCATATGTAGCATATACCCAAAAACTCAGTCCCAAACTATTAACAAAGAGTAGTTTCATAGGGGCTGGGGATTTAGCTCAGAAGCATAAGCACCTGTCTTGCAAGCAGGCAGTTGTGAGTGCGACCCCCGGTACCGGTAAAAATGAAAAAAGACAAAAAAAAAAAAGTAGTTTCACAACTCAAATAGAACCCCCAAATTTCACTTTCTGTGAAACATTTTACACACCACTCACAGATAAACACAGAAAGAATAACTCACTAATAGTAACACTTGCATACTGCTGACTATGCCCAGATACTTGTGAATTTCCTATAAGGATTATCAGGTACAACTGAAACCACAAATCAATTTCACTAGAGCGCCAGTCTTAGAAGTATATAGGAATAACAAGTACTCCAACACTAGGTCAAGAATCATCAATGAGCTGGACAAAACACACCTGCGATCCCAGCACAGTGCTGAAGCAGGAAGATCACCCAAAGCAAGTCTGAGCTATACAGTGAGTTCAAGGCCAGCCTTAATTACACAGTAAAACACTCAAAATATCAAAAAAAGAAAACAACCCAGAACTATCACCAGTGGGGTCACTAATAGGGCTAGGAGGATTATCTGTTCAAATTCTCTTCTTTAATATCCAAAAGACATTAGCTAGACTTGGTTACCTACAAGGTAATATAGGAGTCTGTAACAAGTCTATTTAGCTTTAGATAAAGGTTACAAGATGGACTTGAGAGGTATCAAACTGTCCTTAATAGAACTAGATGAAGGGAATATAAACATAAAGACTTCATCATGTCCTAGAGACTGATCCTAAAATTCTCCTTAATATCACATCCACACTGTTCATGACTTCTCAAGCCCTGGGTCTTAGTAATGAGCTTAATTCAAACTGATTACCATTTTGGAATTATTACTTCTATCAGTTTTTTCAAAGAAAACTTTACTCCCTCACAAACACCTATAAAACACTTATAAAAAGTAGTAAGCCTGTGATCACTAATTTAAGGGTAAAGGCAGAAGAAGAAAAAAAAGAACTATAAAGTTCAAATTATATACTGCCCTGAATACACCTAGAGTTTGGTAAGTACAGGAATAAGAACTGCAAGACTGTAAATGAAAACTCTATTACATTTAATAAACCAAGTTCCCTCAAGAAAATAAACCACGTATATCACAAACTCTTAAATTCAGTCTATTAAAAGGATCTAAATTTTTTCATGGCCCAAGTTCTAGGTTTGTAGGAAAAGGGCCTTCATATAAGAACATCTAACATAACCTACTCCCCACAAAAAAAAAGATTCTCTTTCTCTGACCCCCAAGAAGCCAAAAGCTAATTTTTTCTGATTCCATCTTCCTGAAAAGCTAGAGCAGAAAATAGTACTATTCAATTCTGTGGTCCCTAAAACCAGACTTGAGACTCCCTTCTGTAATATGATGGTTATTACAGTTTTAAAGACTCAGTTAACATAACAGGTAAGCACTTAAAAAGTTACTTTGATGTTAAGCAGATCTCACAAAGTATTTGCCTCACTCCCAAAACAAAGGACAAAGAATGGTCTTTGTGATTCCTAGAATTAAGTTCATTATATGGCAGAGTTTGAAGACTTAGGTATAGAACTCTAACACCAGGATGAAGAAATATACAGACCTTAAGCACTTTACACTGCTGTCTTCCCCTAAATATCTACTTTCACATTTACATCTAAGAACCAAAAGCAGCACCTTAAACTTTATCTTTTTAATCAACTCAGGCTACCCAAACTGTACTATAACAGGCCAGAAAGAAACAGACTTCATAACTTTCTTTCCAAACTGTCCTTTTGGCTTTCAGTAACTTGACACAAAAGGGTAAGAACAGACGAGGGAACGATGTGAAGAACACACACAAGGTCAACTGTCAGACAACTCAGTTGTCACTGTTTTCAACAGTTCACTGACTTCTCAGCCTCTTCAAGTAACCTGGAAATGTCAAAAATATTGTAATACCAGGATCTGCATTACAGATTGTAATTACAGATCTGTTGTGTTTTAAACATGTGGAAGGAAATGGGAGTAACCGTACGTAGGAGTTCTTCAAACACACAAAAAAGCCATTTTATAATATTTTATTATCAATGACAAACAGTTGCCTGTCTGTCCTGTAACTGTTGAGTGGGTAGGAGGACACCCTTAACTCTAACAAGAAAAACTCAAATTAAGCCTTTATATACAAGCAAACTTAGAGCTCTTTTAGGTGTCCAAAGCTATTAATTAGTTTAATTGAAGCATTAAACTAATTCTTAACATATTTGAATAATCAAGAACTAAAATGTTCAAAATTTTTTCTAGTACAAAAAAATTAAATTTGCTTTAGTTATAAAAGAGCTCTGTCAATGTACACAAACTATATACTTCAGACATTCACAAAAATGTGAGCAGAAGGCTTATCAAAAGACATTTAATACAATTAGTTTTCAACAACCCCTTGGTGGTCCACATCTACAAAGATATCCAGCCCAACCCAACCCCCTCCAAACCCCACCCCACAGAAAAGCACATACTTACCAGAATTTTTAGCAAGTATGGTTTGGGAATTTGTTTTTGTGTTTTAAAAAAGGCCCCTAGGGCAAGTTATTTACAGTTTAATTGCCACTGTCAGCTGATCTGGACCTGGACCTGGACCTGGACCTGGACCGGGACCTCTGGCGATCCACAGATGCTGGAGACTTAGATCTACTTGAAGAACCACGTTTCTGGCTCTTCTCAGGCACAGGAGACCTACTACCAGAACGGGACTTGCTCCGGCTCCGGCTTCGGCTCCTCGACCGGCTGTAAGACTTGCGACTACGGGAACGAGATCGGCTACGAGACCTAGAGGAACTCCTGGTCCGTGATCGAGACCTGCTTCTTGACCTACTACAAAGAACATGAATAAAGGAAAACAAAAGGGGGGAAAAAAAGTCAGCCTATATGACAGGTCATGTAAGTCCATTAAATAAAACTTTTGACTTCAAAATATATAGCATACCTGTGCCTTTTGCTGCCTTCAATTAATTTTATTTTTCTCCCATTTATTTCCTTTCCAGAAAGTTTTTCAATAGCATTCTTTAAGTCACCATAAGAGGCAAACTCAACCACCCTAAAATAAAAACAGTCATTTTAAAAGCACATAAATCCCATGATCTCACACACTGTATATAGCAGGCTCAATTAGAAAGCTGGTGCTCTGTTTTTGTTATTGCTATTTTAAATCTTATTTCCAGTGAAAAATATAACTCAGCAAGATTCTGACACAGCTGAAATTTTGAGCCACACAACTCCTCACTAAGGGACTTCTATGCAGCACTGTCTGATTTTAACAGAACACCTGGGCCTCTACCCTCTAAGTACCAGCAGTACCAACAATCATTTGACAAGAAAACCAATCTGTAGACACTGTGCCAAATGTTGTAGGGAAGCAAAACAGTCCTTGCTGAAGAACCACTGTAGTCAATCATCTTGAAATGTTACTGCTCAGAAATGTTTGCAATAAATCTTTTAGGCTATTGTCTCAAAAGTTTTTCGCCACTTCCAATACACTCACCCTTCATTTAATTTAGGTCGATGTGCATCCGCAAAGGTTACTTCCCCAGCTTGTCTCATGAAATCTTTGAGATCCTTAACACAAGACAATTGTTTCAAGCAGGGAAGAGGAAAAAGTGACACACAAACAATCACATGGTATAAAAACAAGACTACTGAAAGAGAAGTTGTTAGATAAAGTACAAACATGGCATATACCACACTTGTATTCTATCAGAAATCAAAATTATGTCAGGGCACGAAATAAGCAAATAGCATATTGCTTTTAAGCAAAATGCTAGAGGAAATAGAGACTTTTAACATTAAAGTAGTATTAGTCTATACTGAGCTCAGTACAAAGAAAAAAAACAAACAAACAAAAAACAAAACAAAAAGAAACAGTACATATTTTTAAAGTAAGGACTAAAGTAGAAGTTTTATATTTAAAAAACAGAACATTTACAAGACACCAGTTATTTTGTGCCCCAGATGTCATTAAAAAATTTTACATTACCTTTATTAATATTTCCCTAGGCTAGTCAAGCAGCAAACCATTAATCGGTCGGAGAAACCTTCATGACAAATGCCCGACTGGCTCTTCGCCACCCACTTGATGGATACTACCCAATCGTGGAAGCCTTTATCGCACAGCCCTCCCTATTAGCAGACTACTGGCGATGCAGACATGTTCTACTCTTGTGCAGTTACCAAGGAACACTTTACTGCGATCAGGATTCCAACGACCAACTAATTTCGTATCTTTTCAACTCTTTCGACCAGGACCTCTTATTCGGAAGCGTTACAGAAGACAGCTCTCAACTTAGGGATCAGATCACGTTATCAAGGCTCTGGGATCGCTGCAACCCGGCACTTCAAGAAAGTGCACCGATTACGTCTAGACCGGCAAACACAGATCTAGAGGTGGCCAATTGATCACTGTAGGAGCTGACTGGCAAAGTCAACCAGGCCCAACCAAGAGTGACCAAGACAACGATTAGGATAACCCACAGGCACTCCTCGTCATAAGGCCAACGACACAGATAGGCTGGCAAATAAAGGGTTCAATATTTGGTTAAAATTGATTTTAAAGAACATGAAAAAATATCCTCAAAACATTTACATTTGATCACTAATATTAACATTTGAAACATCCCCCAGTTACATTTAATTAAAATTTAAAATTATAATTCAATTAAATTCATTAATTTAATTAAATATAAACTACATTTAATAAAATATATTAATAAAACATTAATTGCCCATTAAAAAATTTTAAAGCCACATTTAAATAACTCAAAACTATTTTCAACAAACCTGCCAGCTGACTCTGGAGGATAAATTCTCAACTATAAGTCGATTTTCTGTTCTGACAGGTGGAGCATTTCTGAGGAAGAAAATGAGTATTCACAATGGAAAAAACGCAGTGTTATGTGCAGTGACATGTGCATTTGTGTTCAACTGTGGACAAGTTCAGGTAATCAGGGTATTAGTCATTCAAATGACCTCCACCAACAGTTCCTATGTTAACTCGGTACCACTAATTACGTATTAGAAACAGCACTGTATCATAAACTAAAGTATCAGGATCATTTACTGCAAATGGTTCCTGAACCTTAAACAGTCACTGCAGTAACAATTGCTCAAAGCAGCCGTTCATCTGCTACATACCGTCTATCATTTCGAGGTCTGCGACTACTAAAACGATCAGAGTAGCGTCCTCTACCTCTTCCTCCTCGAGACCGAGCCCTAGCATGTTCAATAGTAACCCTGTAGAAAAGAAAAATCTCTATTACGTACATAAGCTCTATACAACGATGTACTGTACTTGATCCAGCTGACCTACTCTATTTTTAGGGGTAATTATAAAATTAAGTGTCTCACCTTTCACTACAAAGTTCTTTTCCATCAAGTTCATATACAGCATCATCTGCATCCCTCGGATCCTCAAATTCCTAAAACAGAGCTTAAGATGCTTACTGGGGCTTCAAGCATGCTTTTTCACAACACAGTAGGTACACTAAAAACCTGAGACAAGATGGGAAGAGCAGTATCTTAACATCAAGATACAGATATACCTAATCAAAGGGTGATGGGGAATGGATTCCAGCTGGCTTTAAGTTAATCTTTAAAATTCAGGCTCAAGGCTCCATAATCTTTTCTGAAAACCAAACTTAAAACCAGGACTCAATACCAAAATTAGTGCTTATCAACAGCTTTCCACACTAACAGACAATTCATCCAGTTCTAAATACTTACCACAAAACCAAACCCCCTTTTCAGATCAATATCCCTGATCCGTCCATAACCCTTGAAGAATCTTTCGACGTCTTTCTCCCTCGCCGCTGGATTTAATCTCCCGATGAACACTCGACAGCCACTCATGGCCTCCGGCTAGTGTGTGCCCTGTTAGAAATATACAGTTGACAATACCAATGAATGGTACATTATGTCTAGCGATCAAATACATAGATGGTATAAAAATATTTACCTAATAATGCTATATATATGACTATAAACAATGGCTCTTAATAGACAGATGGCATAAAAACATTTACTCAATAATGTTATATATATGACGACAAACAATGGCTCTTAATCAACTCAAACACAATTAAAACTCGGCTCCCAACACGTTACCCTACCATACAGCCTGCATCAACCGCAACGCCCACTGCCACCTCTCCAACTGCGCAGCCGCACTCTCCCCCACTCGCCCCACCCCCATGACTCCCGCGACCCCTCCCATCTGCCGCAGTTCCGAAAAGCCGAGAAGCGCGGGTGGAGCAGGGCCCGCCCTCTGTGACAGTAACCAATGGCGGAAAGCCAAGACCGCGTCACCGCTCGCTGGGAGGGTCACTGGAGTCGGAGGCGGGATCACGCGAGGCCCCATCGCGCCTGCGCACTCGGCAGCAGGCGGGGCCACTAGAGCCACAAAATGGCGACTGCGGAGTCAGCGGCGGTGCAGAAGCGCTTGTGCCTTACTCCCTGCTCACTCCCCTTTCCTCCGCCCAGCCGGGCCAGAGGCCCCGTGCACGCCCGGGGGGCGCCCTAACGGCAGCCCGAGCAAAGCCAGAGCGCGCCCGGCCCACTACAGGAAGGGCCGACCAATGACAAGCCTGGCAAGTTAGAGCGGGCGAGCCCTCTATAAAAACACCGTGACCGCCCTTCCACCTACACCCCTCAAGCAATACCAAAAACGAGACGTGCCCCAGCGCCCACCTCGATCAACTGCGCTCATTAGACGCCGTCCTCCGCAAAGAGAGCAGCCCCCACCGCTCGCGACCTGAGCGGCCATGAAGAAGCCTCGATCCGAGGAGCCTTGCCCTCAAAGTGAGCCACTCACCTACCGGACAGGATCTTTGGCGGCTGAGACCCAGAAAGGTCCGTAGTCTGCGACAAAGCCGTCTACCTCCCCGCAGACCAGAACACAACTCGTCTACGTCTTTCCAAAACTGACGCACTTAGTGGCTCCGGCTGTCCACAAAATGGAAGGCGCGTCTCTGCGTCACTTCCGGGGCCGCCCCTAGGGCTTGGCTGGTCCTCCCCGTTGGATTCAGGGCGGAAGTGGGGCTTCCTTTCCTTGACCCAGAGAACGAACCTCACCGCGGTGGGTGGGGCTGTGGGCGGGGCTGTAGGAACAACGCCCACAGGGAAGTTTTCTGTGCCTGGGTGATTTAGTTGGGTTCGTCGTCATCTCTGAAATAAAATTAGGCTGACCAGCAGCCCTTTTTATATCTAGTTTTTCCTAGATATTCCAAGAGTCACAGCCTCCTCCTCTGTCTCTTGTTGCGTGCAATTTAGGGGTGCCCCTGGAGGCCCAAGTGAATTCCCTGAAATGAGCTCTTGGCGTGCAGTTTTCTTGCAGCACTGGAGTTGAACGCGGATTTTGCCACCCTGGGCCTGAACTGGCTGCAAGGTGTCAAGCTGGTTGTTGTTTTTGCTTTTCAAACTTAAGGTAGTATTTGATTAGTCCTCCCGGCTTAAATTTCAGTAATGTGATGCATGGACATCTGTAATTCTTCAAAAGCAAAGACTTGGGCTTTCATGGTGTAATAATACACGTACACACACACCCCCACACACACATCTCTTTAATTCCAGTATTTACCCTGTTAAATTTGGTTGGCCTAGAAATTTGGGTATAAAGAGAATGATGCTGAAAACTTTCTTTCATGCTTCTAGGTGAAGCCCAAAGCAGACCATTTTTGAAAAGTACACAGAATCTAGGATTGCAAACTTGCAACTAGAGTTACAGAGAGATAAATAAAATAGTTCAGGAAAGAGAAGAGCAACTAGTCCTTCCTCTGACCTCAAGGCCTTTATGAACTTGGACTGTATGCGATGAGCTAGTCCAATTAGCAGTGATATGTGCAAATAAAAAAAGCCTCAGTACACAGCAAAACTGTAGTTAGTTATCTATGATGGGAAAAGGATGGATTTGAAGTTGTTAGGGACCACCAAAGAGACAAACATTGAGTTAAGGGACAGTATGCTATTGCCCCTTGTATCGCGGCACTTTACCTCTTCGGCAGAGTGGATATGAGACTGAAAAACCACAAAAGCAAAATTCTTATGCAAAATAAGAAAATTTATTACCAAGAAAAAAAGCTAAATAAGCCTTATAACTTCTGTCACTTTTAGCAGAATTAAAAATCACTAATTTTAGAGATCACACAGCTGGGTAATACAGTGTTAGTTTCCCAGCAGCTTTACTGTAAATAACACCTCTGAAGTTTGGTTTAATAACTGCCTAGGTTACTTTACACAAGCATAAAGGATGCACTTGTAGAATCACTGCCTCTTCAGATATAAGCCTGATAGAGGATAGATGACTAAAATGGAATAAAACTTGGCATCTCTGTTGCCGAACTATGTCTGTCCCCTTAATTCTTGGGTCAGAGCCTATCCAGGTCTGCATATAGGGATGTTGTTCATCCAAGAATATAATACAGGGTTAAGTCGTCTTATTGAGCATCAGAGCTATTATGTGTTTTTCTTTCTCTCTCCAGTCTTTCTGCCCCCACCCTCTGCTCCTCACAGCTGCAACCTGAGCACCTAACATCCTTCAACCCTAAGCTTGAAGCCCCAACCAAACTACAAGGTGGAAACGTTTGCACAAGATGATAACCCCAAGTACAAGAGTAACTCAACGGTTCCAAAAACAAGTTAACCATGACACCTGGTGATCCAGTCTCATGAGAGAAAGACATCTTTTAAAACTGTGCCCTTGGCTGGTAGACACTTGACTGGCCTTTTAGCCCACCCTCAGCAGATCCAGAAAAGTTTGCTGCTTTCTTTGTTGTACAAACAGCCTGGTCTTCCATTTATTTATTATTTATCTGGCTCCCTTCAGCTGAAATGTCCCCCAAAGTCTTGAGCATGCGTGTGCTTGCAGTATTTGACTTAGTCAAAGATCCGATATAGTGTCATTTAAAATAAGACCTATGCTGGGGATATAGCTCAGCAGCATAAGCACTTGCCTGGCAAGTGTGAGGTCGTGAGTTCAATCCCCGGCATTGCAAAAAAATAAAAAATAAAATAAAATAAGACCTATATTGTTAAATTGAGAAAAAAAAACTTATCTTTCGCTGTTGATCTTATAAACCTTGGCATCTTATCATATGCAAATCAGTATGCAAAATTCCAAATCAGTTCTTATTTAATTACACATGCATTATTTCTATGTAATTTCAAAACATAGGTTGGTCTTCCAAATACTTTCTACATGTTGTGTTGATGGTGGAAGCAAATGCTTCTGATTTCATTCACTTCAAGTTACTTTCGCTACAATAAGAGAAAGTAACCTGGGAAAGGTTTCCTGGGGGTGAGAGACAAGAAACATGGTACTGTATCCTGTGAAAAAAGTTGGTGCCTTCAGTCCTGGGTGTTGTGACTTTCTTCAGGATTAATTATTTTCTAAACCCCTTTTCCTTGATTTATTAGCTATTAAAAAGTTTGTGAATTACACAAAAGTAGTATTTCATTATTATTACTGTAAATACTAAAAGCATTTTAAAATACTCGTCTTCTGAAATGTTAGTCTTTTCCATGACAATTATCTAATTTCCGTTATCCCTACCAGACTGTTTCTTACCAATTTCTTCAATAAAGCCAGTCAAATTCCATAAGCAGAATTATTTCCTCATTATATGGTCCTACAATATTCTGTTTACATCCCTATAATTCCTTCATCATGGACTTATATTAAAGGTATGTTATTCATCATTCCAGAAACACCTAGTGCAAAATTCAATATTTATGGACCTAGATTTACATGATCATTTTTTCCAGATCATTTTCTTCCTATATTAATATTTCAACAAAATAGCTTGGCATCTTTTTCCTAAGACAACCAAGTGAATAAGTCCTCACTAAAGGAAAAAAAATTTTTTAAATCCAATATTAAAATAAACACAAAATTGATTATCCATTCTGCAGGGAACTCAATATGACCCGTATGTTTCATTCACCCACTCCTAATTTCTTCTGACTCAAGCCAGCAAATTACAATCTTTATGCCTAATCTAGCTGCTTACTTCTTACATGGCCTGAGAATCCTTTCAAATTTTAAATGTTTGGGAGAAGAGGAATCAAAATAAGAATAATATTTAGGATAGGAGAGGAGAAGTAAAAAGAATTAATACATATTATGAACTTGTATCAACTCCCCACAATGAATGTAATCATGTATTGCAAACAGGTACCAAAAAAATTAAAAATTTAAGCATAACATTTGGTGATGCGTGACAATTTTTGAAATTGAAAGTTCAACATTCACAAATAAAGTTTGCTTGGAATATAGGCTTTCCTGTTATTTACTTAATGGTCTACATCTGTGGTTTCCTTACCAGCACAGGGCTGAGTCACTGCAATACAGACTATGTGGCCCACAAAGCCTAAAATATTTATGAGCTGGCACTTTGCAAAATACATTTGCCAGTCTCCTGAACATTCCAGATTTTAAACTGCCCTATAAATGCTCACCTGTTTGTCAGATAATAAAATTGAAACAAGGAAATAAGATTTGATTGTTATTTTTAAATAAAAATTATTTGATTCCAGTTATAACAAGAGATATATGTTCATTATAGTAAAAATATTCAACAGCAAAAGTAATTGAAAAAAGAGAAAATACAATTCTATCTCACCAAATCAACCTCTGATTATATTTTGCTGTATTTTCTTCCCATCTCTTCTTCGTACATGTTTTTCCAGTTCAAAAGTAACATCATTTTGTAAAAATACAAATATGACATTTTAGAAAAAAATATCCCTAAACTGGGCATGTTATGTGTATTCATTATCCCAGTTCTTAGACGGTTAAAAGATAGGAGCATTGCAGGTCCAAGGCTAGCCTGAGAAAATTAAGATAAATTTTAAAAGAACAGGGAAATAGTTCAATACTATAGAGATTCAATCCCTATTATTGATGGGGGATAAATCATCCCTATTCCCAACCCATTAGAAATAACTACTTAGAATTTTCCTTTACTGTGTTTCCAGAAGCATAATTGTATCTTCAAGACATAAATCATCCTTGGATATATAACTTGGTATGTAAGATTTTTCACAAGAACTATGTGTATTTATCATGTCTGTTTGTTTTAACATATTTATAGTATCTATAAATAAGTATAGTATTCATAAGTATAGCATCTATTCACATATATGCTGTTTTTGCACTTCACATGACTGGAGGAATAATTCATCCAGCTATTCTGTTTTTCTGAAAATGTCCTAAATATCACCAGATGCTTAAACATGCCTATCCAGAAATCCCAAAGTAAGAAAAAATCATCTCTTTGATTCTAGTTTATGATGCTAAAGATTTTCCAAAAGAATAAGAATGTTTTCATAATCTCTCGTAGAAATTTATGGGTTTTCAGAATGCTCACTTTTTGACACAGATTCATACCTACACACTTTTCTTTCTGTTATTACATACTGATTTCTTTTTGTTATTGTTAATTAAAGTCTTGCAAGACATCTAAAATACCTGTAAGCCCACTATCATGCAACACATAAGGATGTTCCATTTCAGTCAATGATGGGCCACACCAATAACGATAGTCCCATAAGCTTAGAATTCAGCTGAAAATTTCTATTGCCTAGTGAGGTAGTAGCCAGTGTAATGTCACAGCACAACACGTTACTCATGTGTTTGTGTGACATTATTGTAAACACACCTGCTGCACTGGCAGTCATATGAAAGGACAGCACATACAATTATGCACAGTATGTAATACTTGATAATGATGATGATGATGAACAGTTGTTATGGTTTATGCATTTATTATATTATACTTTTATCTTTGTCTTAGAGTGTACTTATTTTTTAAAAAAAACTGTACAATAAAATCATATCCCACGTTCCAGCAGCAGCAGCCTCATAGGGCTGGTGTTCCTCCTAGATTCGTGTAAGTACATCTGACGTCCCCACAGAGATGAAACTACCTGACAATGCATTTCTCAGACCATGTTCCCATCATTAACTGAACATGCCCGTGCTTTCATTTGAGCATTAGAGTGGTGCTTCTCGATAGTAACAGTACATTAAAATTATCTGTGCCGTGCTTATTACATCCTGCTGCCTCACTCACACTAGAAGAAATTCTGATTCAAATAGTCTGGGCGGATTCTTAAACTTGGTCAGAGGAGCAAACCACTGACCTAGTTCTAAGAACTCAATCCTTGGTTCTGCCTAAAATCTGGCTTCATCTCTTCTCTGCACTCAGGTTTGACAGGAAACTTGCTTGGGACCATTTTAACATTGCTAAAAAGAGGAAACAGAGGCTTCAAAGGCCTATTGATCTTTCCTGACCAAGCCATTCCAAGCTGTGGCACATGATGCCCTTCTGCACACTGGAGTGGCCCTGGGAATCCCAGAGCAGGAACAAATCCTCCCAGATTTGCATGTTCCCAACAACCAAAGCCAGAGAAGATTGTGATGAAACAGACATTAATACAAATGGAGCAACTCTTCATAGGAATTGAAATAGAGCAGCATCTGTGAAGAAACGGGTAAAAAAGGTTAACATTAAGGATCCCGAAAATATTTTCTTTTCTTTTTTTTTTAATTTGAGGAGAAAAAGAAAAAAACAGAAAAAGGGTACAAGTAATACAAAATTTAAAAAATAAATAGTAAGAAATCACTACTTAATAGATTACATATTTTCATCTTAGAAATAGTTGTTCAAGTTACAAGATTGAAGCATATAAAGTGGACTTTCAAACAGTGAGAGTGCAAACAGTTTTGTTCAATGGTCCAAAAAAAAAAAAACTCAGTAATATAGTTTATCTATCTTATACACTTAAATATATATGCAGTTATAACCTTTAGAGCACTTTCTTTTCTTTTCTTTTGTACAATGACAATTACACATTTTGGGTTTTATTACTCCCACAGTTCTTATTACTTTTTTTTGAAGAGAGTAAAACCAAATGCGACGTATCAGAACAGAGTCAGTCAAATCAAAAGGATGGACATAATAGATAATGTAAAAACAAAATATAAGGTGATCAACAATGGTTACCATACTGCCTCTTGCTATTTTAAGAAGAATTGTCAGTTATAATAAAATTGAACAAAACAGTAAAGAATAAACCCAAAGCATTGGAGACATTACAGGACTTTAAAAGAAGATAATAGTCAACCAGAATGGGCATCATAATGAATCTTATTGTCTTCACAGTTGTTGTCTATACTTTCGAACTTGGTACTATCAAGCAAAGCAGAATAGGGGAAAATCAGTCAAAACAAGATGGTGAGGGCAATACAGGATTTCAAGTTAAGTTAATAGGAAATCAAAGTAGGTTACTATAATGTATTCTGCTATTATTTATTTTTCCCTTAATTAAAAAGATATAAAGAAAAAAGTAAATAATTTTTTTTAAAAAGGGAGGGTTGAGATAAAAGAGGGCATAACAACAGAACAGCGCAGGTCAAAACATAACCATTTAAGCAAAATAGTGTTTCACCACAAGATATCCTGACATAAAAATAGTTACCATAGTGTCTCTTTCCTTGAAATCTTTGAATATAACTTCATATACTGTAGCATCAAACATATCAAGACAATATAAAACCATTCAAGAGAATGACATTATTACAGGGTATTTAGAACCAATTAACAGAAAATGAACAATGGTTTCTGTATAATCTCCTTGTCTATAAAAGTTTTTGCTTATATTATCACATATAATAAAATCCAATAAGATACAACCTGTTAAGACCGATGGAGACAGAAGAATACAAGTTTGATGGGACTTCAAAACAAAATGATACTAAATCAGCACTAGCTATTATGGTGTCTTGTTTTCTCCAAAATAGCTGTTCCTACCATCCAATCTTCTCTGCCTCATTTCTGTTGAGCTCTTTTTCTGTCATTTGTTGTCAATTTGTCTTCTTCATTTCACTTTCTGCTCCATTCATTGTGGCCTCTCTGCCAGTTTCTGGAATCTTGGTATTTTCCTTTTTTACAATATCCTGCAGTATTCTCTGTAAAGTTGGATTGGTGGTTGCAAATTCCCCAAGTTCCTCTTTATCCTGGAAACACCTTGTTTTTCCATCAATTTCTAGGGACAGTTGTGCAGGATATTTCAATCTTGGCTGGAGATTATTATCTTTCAAAGCTTGACTTATTTCCCCCCACGCTCTTTGTAATTTGATGGTTTGTGCCGAGAAGTCTGCTGTATTTCTGATGGGTGTTCCTTTGTAAGTGATCTGTTTCTTGTCTCTGATGGCTTTTAATATTCTGTTCTTATATTTGGATTTCTGGAATTTTGATTATTATATGCCTGGGTGTAGCTCTGTTTGGGTTGTAGGTGTCTGGGGTCCTGTATGCCTCGTACATCTGAGTATCTTTACTATTTGCTAAATTAGGGAAATTCTTTTGGATTATTTCTGTGAATAGCTTTTGTAGTCCATTTGTTTGTGTCCCTACTTCTTCTTTTATGTTCTTAATTCTTAAGTTATAGATCCTCTTATCATCTTCTAGCCTTTGTATTGTTGCTGTTTGTTTTTTTGTTGTTTTTTTTTAAAGAAGGTTTTCATTTCATGCTCCCACATTACAAATCTGTCCTCCAGTTTAGATAATCTATCCTTAGTTTCTTTCAAGCTGTTATGCCAGTTTTCCATAGAGTTTTTGGTTTCCTGGTAATCTCTTTGAACCTGCTTCACGTATTCTATGTTTTCCCTATTTTCTCCATCAAACAATTCTCCCCTTTTTTTCTGTTCTTCCATTCCCCCATCTGTTTTTTCTTGGGTGGTGTTTAGCATTTCTCTAACTGTTCTACTTATATCTTGCTTCAGGTTGTTAATAACTTCATTCCTGAACTCATCTATGAGGCTCTAGAGATAGCACTTTATGTCTATTGGTGCCGTGTCTGATATTGCATGTTTCTCAGGATTGGGGGCTGAGGACCTTTTCTTGTTGCTCCCTCTTCCCATATTTTTTGTTCCTTTTATACAAGCCAATATAGGAGGCCCAGTTTCTTTCTTTGTCAGTTACAGTTTGTTTGAATTGTGCCAGCTAGGTGTTCCCACCCACTGCAGTGTACTAGGGAGACACAGACCTGGGCAGCCTATGCTGGGCCCGCCCCTCCAGGTCAACCTACCGAAGGCTTCACTGCTAGGCACTGGGACCTGGGTTGGGTTAGCCTACTGGGTCTTAGCGGCGTCACGCAGGCCAGGCACTCCCCACCAATCCTGCTTGAGAGGGGAATATGTGACTGAAGTCACTACAACAACCTGTTCCGGCTAGTCTGCCCAGTCCCAATATGTCCTTTGCTGAAGCCTCCTACTCTAATGGAAGGGTCCCTGATCCGCTCACTCACCGAAGGTCGATGCAGGCCTCCCTGCTAGCCCCACTCTCAACTCCATTCACTGCTTCCCACTCTCAGAGCTTTTGCGCCTCTCTCCTTCCCATGCCGATTGGGACGCAGCACCAGCTACAGGAAATTCAAATCGCAGCTTCCAGTGATGCAGGGTCCAGCTTCCGTGCTGAGACCTTATCTGTTCCTGTTATATCACCGGGATTGCGTTTCCAGTTGGTTTCTCTTAGTTTAGTTCATTCCTGGGTTGGCAAAGTATATCTCCCCTTGCTTAGGATTTCTCGCCTAGCACCATTCCTGGATTTTAAGTACAGTTTCTCAGAGAGCCTCCGAAGTTGCTGCTATCTATCTGCCATGTTCTCCCGGAAGTCCCAGAAAATATTTTCTTAGCAGAGATAGAAAATAATTCCTATTTATTCAGAACTCATTGAAAAACATAGAAATTCTTTATAGCACATTTGTCACTGAATTCTGAATTAGTGTTTATCAGTTGCTACTATGTATTAATATCCAGTTTTAATTCTTGCTTTAGCTTCTCCTGTTCCACTTTTATGTTTACGCCTGTGTCAGGCAGCTTTCTGTTGCTGTGACAAAATACCCAGGATAAGTCAACTCAAAAGAGGAAAGGTTTGCTTTTTGATTCATGGTTTCAGAGATTTTAGTCCATGATCATTTGGTCCCATTGCTTTGGGCTAGTGGCAGAGAGCATGTGACAGAAGAGGTCTATTCACCTTGTGGCAGTCAGGAGAGAGGGGGGACCAGGGTACCAATATCCCCTTCAATATCCCCTAGTGACCTAACATCCTTCCTCTAAAATGTCCCACACCCCCAGTAGCACCACAAGCTGCCAACCAAGCTTTTAGTACCTTACAGGGATACTTAAGAAATAACGCATAACATTCTCAAAACTCATGATTCTATGTTTTTTTTTTTTTTGTCTTTTTGAGTTAGGATCTTGCTATGCATTTCAGGCTGGCCTTCAACTCACTTTGTAGCCCAGGCTGGGGTCAAACTCCTAGCAATCCCCTGCCTCAGACTCCCAAGTTCTGGGATTACAGGCATGTGTCTTCCTGCCCAGCTCAACTCAACATTCTTTAAAAGAATCACCACTTATTCCAGATGTAGAGAGCCAGTGCCATTTCCCCCCAGACCCAGGAATCTTCAATTCACAAAGATTCCTGCGTATTTAACTGACAAAAATTAATCCAACCTGCATGGGCCAGCTCACTTTTTTCTAAGGACACAAGTGAAGTCATGACACATAGCCACTGCTGGACATCATCAGTCACACCGCCCACGCCTGGTGCAGTGTGGAAGGGAACCACGCAGGCTGTGAGACCCAGGAGGTGGGGATAACTGGGGCTGTCTTAGAAGCTGGTTGGCACAGCGCTCCTACTTCACGTAGGAAAATGGAAGTAATCCAGCTGCAGTCGCCTCTCTCTCTCTCTCCCCTGCTCCATCTTCAAGCATCTATTCTCCTACCTACCTCCTCCTGCTCATCTGTCTCATCTGTCTCAGCAAGAAGGAATTCAAGGTCTTCCGAAGTTTGGGTTCTTGAGGCACCAAATTCCAAGCCCTGCTCCAGCCAAGATTTTCTCTTATCTAGCTTCACTCCCACAGTCTTTGACTTTCAAATATGCTTAGTTTCCATTTTAAAACTTAAATAAGAGAACTTCCCATTTAACCTACCTCACTTTCCAATGCTGTCTCTTCTTTCTTCACAGAGAGTTGGTTGGCCTTTCCACTTCTAGGTGCCGCCTTCTAAGCCCCATTCTCAGCCACACTCCTTCCAGTGCAGTATCAGCCTAATTTCAACCCAGGAGCATCATTACAGCCCTGGTCCTATTTCATATGCATCCCTGACACATTACTGGCATAGTGCTCAGGGCTTTGGATGTGTCAGCTCTTGTACAACTCTCAACGTCAGTTAATAGTCTCTTTTAAAAAAATATTGAAACCAAAGGTCAAAGTCACACAGCTGATAAATGATGAAACTTTGAATTGAAACTGGGATATCTTTATCAACTCTATGATTCTAAAAGATTTTCTTCCCATTATGAGGGAGTCAAGCAAATCGAATATCAAAAACCTTATAACATTTTTTAAGTGAGGAGAGAACATTTCACATCCCTGGTGAGGTAAGTATACATTTTTGTCTTTGTGTTACAGAAGTGGAACCTGTAATATATAAATGAGTTCAGTATAAGCCACTACCAGTAAGGACCTAAGTATCCAGGCTGTGTTAGAAATGATACTCACAAGCCAAATCATAGCAGGGAAGCAACTGGACCTTTAGCGAAAAGCTCAGGAACTGAGATCAGGTGTGTGTTGGAATTTCAGGTCCAAGGCTTATTACTTTAAGCTCTAAAAACTGAAATAGTCCTTAGGACATCATAGTGACTCTGACACTTTCTTTCAGGAGCAAATCCATGAATTTATGTATGTTGCTATGCCTTTGTAAGTTTACACAGGTTAAAAAAATAAGTTAATAACAGGACTTCATTCATAGATAGGGTTGTTATGAGGATTGAGTGAGATAATGCATGCTGTGTCCAGAGTCCAGCACACTCATCACATCCTAATTATAACCATTAACATGGGCAGCCCTGTCTCTCTAGTCAGAAAGGACCAAAGTCATAGTAGAGATCAACCTTCTGTAACAAACTAATAGACAGTAGTTTAAAGAGCATGTAAAGTTTCTTCTCATGCCCCAGACCTTCTGTATGTAAAATATAAAGGACTTAAACACTCCAAAGCCCTAACCATGCCATGGATTTATTTCAAAGGGAGGGAAGAGGGGGGGAAGAGAAGAGAGTGGGGGACATAGGAGAGGAGAGAGAGGAAAGGAGAGGAAGAGGAGAGGAGAGGAGAGGAGAGGAGAGGAGAAAGGAAGATGGACCAGAGAAGAGAACTGAATGAGAGCCGTAGCTACCCATAGAACTGTGCTTTTATTTCTCACAGTTCTGGAAGCCAGAAGTTCAAGAACAAGGGACAAGCATCTCCTGAGGATTGCTTTCTGTTTCCAAATTGCTTCTCCCACCCACCACAGCCATCCCGGTGCTTGCCTGTCCTCCAAACCTCCTGCACCCCACAAGCTGTCAGGAACTAAGAACTTACTAATTACTAGGCTGTCTTTTGTGAGGTCAAGAGGGGAAGCCTCTCAAACATTATCTCCTAAAACTGATAAGAAAGCCATCATAGAGATCTGCCAAACTTCCCCATCCTGAAATTACTCCTTCCCTGATATGAGTGTTAAGGTCAAGGCATGCAGAACCAGGCCAGTGGAGAGCACTTCCCAACTGGTGCGTGTGATAAGTCAGAGCAGCCACAAACGGCACAAGATTAGGCCAGAAGAAATGGCTTACTCTTGCGCCAAGATTATGGAAAAGAATGGGAATCTCTACCATGTGTCTCTCTCTGGCCACTGTACCCTAAATAAACAGTTTGCTATTTTAAGAGCTCTGCTATTGGGTATTAATGCAAATGGCCCCTGGATTGGGCTAAGGAGAACAAGACTAAGGTATCCCAATGGTGAAATAATTAGGCCATGCTATTGAGATCTGTAGAGACCTAGTTGAATTCACAGTGAAATGCCTTTAAGAACTCAGAGCTGCAGAAACTTGGAGCCTGACAGAAAGCCAGTGGCTTGGTCATTTGTGCTTCTCTAATAGAATGCCATACATTGAGTAATTTATAAAGAGCAGAAAATTATTTCTCACAGTTCTGGAAGCTGAAAGCCCAAGATCAAGGGGCAAGCATCTGGCAAGGACTGCTTTCTGTCTCCAACAGAAAGAACACTGAACACTGCATCTTCTGGAGGGAAGGAATGTTATGGCCTCACATGGCAGAAGAGCAGAAAGCCCTTTTACAATCAGCTTCTCCACTCAGGAGTACAGAGCTCTCCTGACCTAACCACCCTCCAAAGGGCCCCACCTCCCAACACTGCTGAATTGAGGATTCAGTTTCCGATGTATGCATTTTGACAGACACATTCAGATCATAACAGCTAAGGCCATCATTAGCATATTAAACTGGTACAGTTTCTGGATCTCAGTCTGCGGCATCCAAGTTATCTTAATCAAACCAGGTAGGATCCTATCTCATGATTTCCAGGTCAAGTTTCATGAGCTCCCAGCTGCAGTTCCTCTTCAGAATGGCAGCATACGTAGTATAAATAGTTAAGTGTTGCTCAAAACGAGGAGGTAGGGGAGGAGGTGGATGTGAAGGTGGAGGTGGAGGTGGAACCAGTGATGGCGGTTGACATCAACCACCACGGTAGTGAACTTTACTCTATCCAAGGAACAGAGTACGTGCCCAGTTGTTTCGGGCCTGTGGTGGCTTTATGGAAGATTTCTCAATCACATTACATCAGAGTGAGGAAAGGCTATGAAGGGGATGACAGTGCCAGAACCAGGTAGGAGTCTTGGGAAGAATAAGATTCCTGAGACAATCATATTAGAAAGAAGAATTATTTTATTGGCTAATGTAACTGAACCATTTACAGACAGACCCAGCCCAGCCTTGGCTTGATGTGGAGCTCAATAATGTTTCCAGCACCCTGTTCCCAGTTCTGCTTCCCCTGAGAATCTGCCTCACCTGAAGTAGGCTGACCTTGTGTAGGGAAGATGCCAGTAGCTCCAGCTTCATGGTCTTACACGCTCACACCACCAAGGCCAGGGGAAGAAGAGCATGTCCTTCAGAAGCTCCCACTGAAGCTTCTCAGATCTCTTTCAGCAGCTTCAGCAAACATTTCCTACTTCCACTGGATTATCTACTCCTCCTTGAATTTGTGCTAAGACCAGTTTGACTGTGGTATTCATCAGCTTTCTGTCACTGTGTGTCAGCTTTCCATCACTGTGACAAACTATCTAGGATAAATAATTTAAGAGGAGAAAATATTTATTTTGGCACATGATTTCAGAGGTTTCAGTTCATGCTTGCCTTGCCCATTTGTTTTCAGCCTGTGGCAGTGCAGTACATCACGGTGGCGAAGCACCCAATGAAGGAGATCTGTTCTCTTCATGGCAGCTGAGAGGCAAACAGCCAGAGAAAGAGACAGGGTTCCCGAGCCCCTTCAAGGCACACCGCCAATGGCCTAACTGCCTTCCATTAGGCCCCGCCTCCTAAAGTTCCACCACCACACAACAGCACACCTTCAACACATGGTCTTGGCAGAAGTTCCAGATCCAAACTATACTGACTGTGGCTCAGTTAATTTGGTTTTTATAACAAATTTCCACTGACTCAGTGACTTAAACAACAAATATTCATTTACCATGTTTCTTCAGCCTAGAAGTCTAAAGTCAGGGGCTCAGAATGGTCAGATCCTAGATGAAAGTAATCATCCTGATTATGTGCTCTTGTGGCCTTCCTTGGTGCAAGGAGAGATGGGGAGGGAAGAAAAGAGATGAGAGAGAGGAAGGAAGAGAATGAGAAGCTGAGGGAAGGGGAGAGAGAGATTGTTTGTCTTCCTCTTTTTATAAAAGCGTTAATCCCCAGCTTCTTTATCTCATCTAACCCTAAAAGCCCCATCTCTAAATACTATCACAGTGGGGATTAGGATTTTAGCATATTAATTTTGAAGGGACAGGAGTGGAGCGGCGGCTGCAGGGAGTCCCGCCCAGACTGAGGAACCTTCTTCCTGGACTGCTTACCAGGCCGGAACCCGCTGGACCGGTGAGTGGAGCAGTGGCGGCTGGAAATTGCGTCTAGCCTGAGGGAACTCTCTTCCTGGCCTGGGGACCAAGCCCTGATTCCCTGCCGGGTCCAGTGAGTGGGGCCACCACAAGGAACCCCATCCCAGACTGGCAGAATTCTCTCCTACACCTGGAACAACATTTGAAGCTCCAAAATACAAGAAGATGACAAAATGAAAGACCAAAATGCAATCTCAAACATCCAGCCCATCCCAAGAAAGCCTAGGAGCCATGTGCATAGAAGAAAATACATGCCACATAACTGAAATACCTGAAATAATAGTAACTGAAATAAAGAAGCAACTCTGGGAAGCCTTAAAGGAATTCAAACTAGAAATAATCTCTCAGGTAAAAGAAGAAATGATAAAAGAAATGAAGCAGATACTAAACATAGCTAAAGAAGATGCAGTTAAAAAATTGGAGGAACTAAACAAAAAGATAGAATCCCTGGATGAACAATAGAAGAAACAAACAGAATACATAAAACAGATGCAAAGAGATATACAGGAAATCAAAAACTCCATTGAAAGTTGTAAAAACCGCCTCAATGAATGTGAAGATAGAATCTCAGACCTCGTTGACAAGATTGCAGCCAGTGAACAGGAAAGAAAAGATCTTTTAAAAATAACAAGAAATCAGGAAATAACAATTCAACACCTGCAAGATGATGCAAAGAGAAACAACATAAGGCTGATAGGGATAAATGAAAAAGAAGGGGACAACATAAAGGATGTCAAGAGGATATTTAGAGAAGAAATAGCTGAAAATTTCCCAAACACGAGATTGGAAACTGATATCAAGATCAATGAAGCATATAGAACTCCAAATAGCCATAACCAAAATAAATATACACCCAGACATATAATAATGACCATCCCAGAAATCGAACAAAAGAATAGAATATTAAAGGCTGTCAGAGAGAAAAAACAGATGACCTATAAAGGAAAACCTATCAGAATCACAGCAGACTTCTCAGCACAAACAATAAAGTCAAGAAGAGCATGGAGTGAAGTATTTCAGATTCTAAAGGAAAATGATTTCCAACCTAGGCTGATGTACCCTGCAAAACTGTCCTTCAAAATCCGTGGAGAAATAAGATACTTTCATGACAAAGATCAGCTGAAAAACTTCATGATCACCAAGCCAACCTTGCAAAGAATACTGAAAGACAGCCTAGATACATTTAGGAAAAAAACACTAAACAAAGCAGACAATTAAACAGAGCAGAAAGATAAACATGCTACAGCAGGATAACATGTCAACAATAAACCAATATATAACAGTTCTAACTATTAATGTAAATGGTCTCAATGCACCAATAAACAGAAACAGACTGGCAGAATGGATCAAGAAACAACATCCAACCATATGCTGTCTACAAGAAACCCATCTAACCAAAAGAATACTCACAGACTGAAAGTCAAAGGATGGAAAACAACACTCCATGCAACAGGAACCCCTCCCCAAAAAAAGCGGGGGGAGCTATTCTGTTTGCAGACAAAGTGAACTTCAAACCAATAATGATCAGAAGGGATAAAGAAGGTCACCACATACTGGTTAGGGGAAAACTCCAAGAGGAAGAGATAACGATCTTAAATATATATGCACCAAACTCCAGAGCACCCAGTTATATAAAACAAGTACTAACAGAAATTAAAAACCAAATCAGCAGTAACACAATTCTAACAGGAGATCTTAACACAGGATTGACACCAATGGACAGATCAACCAGACAGAAAATCAACAAAGAAATAAAAGAACTGAATCACACCTGTGAACAAATGGACTTAGTAGACATATACAGAGTACTCCACCCAACAACAACAGAATACACATTCTTCTCAGCAGTACATGGTACATTCTCTAAAGTACACCGTATATTAACTCACAGAACATATTTAAATAAATGCAAAAGAGTTGAAATTATCCCTTGCATGGTATAGGACCATAGCGCTATGAAATTAGAAATTAATGATAAAAGATACTACAAAAATCCCACAAACACATGGAAACTGAATAACACACTCTTGAGTAATCAGTGGGTCACAGAGAAAATTAAAGAAGAGACTAAGCAATATCTACAAGAAAATGAAAATACAGATACAACCTACCAGAATCTGTGGGATGCAATGAAAGCCGTCCTCAGAGGAAAATTTATTGTACTGAGCTCCCACATCAGGAAAACAGAACAAATACAAATAAATAACCTGATGCTACATCTCAAACAGCTAGAAAAAAGAAGAGCAAGTCAAGCCCAAAGCCAAAAGAAGAGAAGAAACTATAAAAATCAGAGCAGAAATCAACGCAATAGAGACTAAGAAAACAATCCAAAGAATCAACGAATCAAAAAGTTGGTTCTTTGAAAGAATAAATAAAATCGATAAGCCCCTAGCCAAGCTTATTTTAAAAAGGGAAGAAAAAGCTCAAATTCATGCAATAAGGAATGAAAAAAGGAGAAACCACTACAGAGTCTATAGAAATACAGAAGATCATCAACACCATTTCGAAAACCTCTACTCTCAAAGGTTTGATAACACAGAAGAAATAGACAGATTCTTAGAAACATATGAAGTACCAAAGCTCAATAAAGAGGATGTAAAACTGCTGAATAACCCAATCTCTATCAATGAAATTGAACATGTAATTAATTCCTTACCTACAAAGAAGAGCCCAGGCCCACCAGATGGATTCACTGCAGAATTCTACAAGAAATACAAAGAAGACCTAATGCCTACACTCCTCAAACTTTTCAATGAAATTGAAAGGGAAGCAATCCTTCCTAAGTCATTCCTGGAAGCAAATATTACTCTAGTACCAAAACCTGAGAAAGACCCAACCGAAAAAGAGAGCTACTGACTAATCTCCCTAATGAACACAGATGCAAAAATCCTCAATAAAATATTGGCAAACAGGATGCAGCAAATCATCAAGAAGATTATACACCATGACCAAGTGGGATTCATCCCAGGCATGCAGGGATGGTTCAACATATGTAAATCAATAAATAAAATCCACCATATCAATAAAGCCAAAAGTAAGAATCACATGATCATTTCTATAGATGCAGAAAAAGCCTTCGATAAGGTCCAACATTCATTCATGATCAGAACTTTACAGAAAATTGGAATAGATGGTCTTTACCTTAATATAATAAAGGCCATCTACGACAAACCAACAGCCAGTATCATACTAAATGGCCAAAAGTTCAAAGCCTTTACTTTAAAATCAGGCACAAGACAAGGATGTCCTTTATCACCACTCCTATTTAATATAGTACTGGAAGTACTAGCCAGAGCAATTAGACAAGAGAGAAAAATAAAAGGGGTAAAGATAGGAAAAGAAGAAGTTAAATTGTCATTGTTTGCAGATGACATGATACTCTACATACAAGACCCCCTAAACTCCACTGAAAGACTCTTAGATATAATAAATAAATTCAGTAATGTAGCTGGATACAAAATCAATACTCAGAAATCAATAGCATTCCTATACACTAACAACAAAATCACAGAGAGAGAAATAAGAGAAGCCACACTCTTCACATTAGCAAGCAAAAAAATGAAATATCTAGGAATTACTCTTATGAAAGAAGTGAAAGACCTATACAGGGAAAATTATAATACACTGAAAAAAGAAATTGAAGATGATCTCAGAAAATGGAAAGACATCCCATGCTCATGGATAGGAAGAACAAACATTGTGAAAATGGCCATTCTCCCAAAACTGTTATATAGATTCAATGCACTTCCAATAAAAATACCATCAACATACCTTATAGATCTAGAGAAATCACTTCTAAAATTCATCAGGAACTAGAAGAGACCTAGAATATCAAAGGAAATTCTAAGCAGCAAAGGCAAGGCAGGAGGCATCACAATCCCTGACTTGAAGTTATACTAAAAAGCAACTGTAGTAAAATCAACATGGTACTGGAATCAAAACAGAGCCAAAGATCAATGGAATAGATTAGAAGACACAACCACAACTACAAACACACTCAACCACCTTATCTTTGATAAAGGAGCCAAGCAGGTTCGCTGGAAGAATGACAGTCTCTTTAATAAATGGTGTTGGAAAAATTGGCTCTCCATTTGCCGAAAACTAAAACTAGACCCAAGCCTATCACCATGTACTAATTAAAATCTAAATGGATCAAAGATATGAATATTAAAACAGAAACACTAAATCTATTGGAAGACAAATTAGGCAGAAACCTTGAAGACATAGGGGTAGGTAGAGAATTCATGAACAGGACTCAAACTGCACAGGAAATACTTCCCAGAATCAATAACAGGGACTACCTCTTATTAAAAAGTTTCTGCAAGTCAAAAAAAATCTCCAGCACAGTGAAAAGAAAACCCACAAACTGGGAAAAGATCTTAGTGAACTCCCCCTCAGACAAGGGACTTTTGTCTAAAACATACAAAGAATTAAAAAAAACTCAGACCCCCAAAATTCAAAGATCCAGTCCAAAAATGGGCATCTGAGATGAATATACAGTTCTCAGACGAAGAAATACAAATGGCAAATAATTAAATGAAAAAAAAATGTTCATCATTAGTCATTAGAGAAATGCAAATTAAAACCACACTGAGATTCCATCTCACTCCTGAAAGAATGGCCAGGATCAAGAAAACCAACAACAGCAAGTGCTGGAGAGGCTGTGGGGAAAAAGGAACTCTCCTACACTGTTGGTGGGAGTGTAGACTGGTATAACCTTTGTGGAGGTCAGTCTGGAGATTTCTCAAAAAACTGGGATTGGAAGTCCCATTTGTTCCAGCTATTCCACTTATAGGCATATTCCCAGAAGAACTGAAAGCATCATACCACAGTGATATATGTACACCTATGTTTATAGCAGCACAATTTCTAATCACCAGATCTTGGAAACAACCCAAGTGTCCATCAACTGAGGAATGGATAAAAAAGTTATGGTATTTCTATATAATGGAGTACTACTCTGCTATAAAGAAGGATCACATTGAGATATTTATCAATAAATGGGCGCAGCTTGAAACCATGCTCATAAGTGAAATAAATCAAACTCGCATCTATGAACACCGAATAGTTTCCCTAGTGTAGGAAATGATTCAAATATATAAAAGTATGTGATACCCATGATTCCCCATTATGTGGCCTTGAAGTCTTATAAAGTTTTCACTCATTAATTGGAATGGCTTTATTCTGGGCTGTTCGATATTATGGCCTGTGATGCAATGAACAGCCATTTTGAAGAAAACAAGACATCATAATAGCTAGTGCTCATTTAATACCGTCTTGTTTTAAAGCCCCACCAAACTATGGTTCTTCTGTCTCCATTGGTTTTATCATGTTGTATCTTGCTGGATATTACCATATGTGGTACTATAAACAAAAATTGTTATAGGCAAAGAGACAATATAGAAACCATTGTTCATTTTTCTGTTAGCTGGTTCTAAATACTCTACAATGCTTTCATCTACTTGAATGGTGTTACCCTGTCTTAATATGTTTGATGCTATAGCATATGAAGTTATATTCAAATATTTCAAAGAAAGACACTGTGGTAACTACTATTAAGTCGGGTTATTTGGTGGTGAAGCACTAGGTTGCTGAAACTGTCATGCTTTGACCTGTATTGTTATGGTGTTAAGCCCTCTTTTATCTCAACCTCTCCCTTATTCATTTAAAAATTATTTAATTTTTTTTTCTTTTTTAAACTAAGGGGAAAAAAATCAAAAAAACTAGCAGGGTATATTATAGTAACCTTCTTGATTTCCTATTAACTTGATTTGAAGTCCTGTAATACTCCCACTATCTTGTTCTGACTGATTAGACTCTGTTCCGCTCTGTATGATAGTATTAAGTATCAGAGTATAGGAAATTACTTTGAAGGCAATAAGATTCACTTGATGCCCATTCTGGTGTGACTATTATCCTCTTTTGACGTTCTGTAAGGTTTACAATGTTTAGGTTTTATTGGACTTGTTCTCTACTGTTTTGTTCAATTTTATTATACCTAATGAGATGGACAATTCTTCTTAAGGAAGCAAGACGCATTATGGTAACCATTGTTAATAACCTTGTACTCTGTTTTTACATCATGTGCTATGTCTATCCTTGGTTTTGACTGACAGCTTTGTTTTATCATGTTTGATTTTATTCTCTTACAAAAAAAAGTAATAAGATCTATGGGAGCAATAAAACCCAAAATGTGTAAATTTGTTGTAATAAAGAGAAGGAAAAAAAAAGTGCCCAAAAGGATACAACAGCAAGTGTGTTTAGGTGTGTTAAATAGCTGACCATATTAATATTTTTGATTGGATCATTGAACACAGCTATTTGCAGTCTCACTATTTGAATGTTCACTTTGTATGCTTTGATCCTGTGACCTGAATCACTGTTTCAAAGACGATAGTGTGTAATCTATTAATTGGTGATATCTTACTGTTTTTTTTCTTTTGTAGTTCTATATTACTTGTACCCTTATACTGTTTTGCTTTGTTCTGTTTTTTTCTCTTTTTCCTTTTAAATAAAAAAAAATTTTGAAGGGACACACACATTTAGTCCATAGTGGATTGGGTACATTGAGGGCTTTAGGCAATCAAGACACTGCTACACATGGAGATTTGTGTCAGAAATAGGAGCCACATTCATACTATAACTTGACAGTGGGGATGGAGTGGTGTCTCCAAAGGGATATTGAGCGACTGTTTTACCTGACAGTAGTAAATCAACATGGTGAGAGCTAACCTCAAAGATGACCACCAAGGATCCTCTCATTAGACTACTAACACACACCCCTCATGATCCATGAGCCCAGCAGAATATAGCAGAGGTTGGAAATTAGGTTTTAAAAGACAGTGGCTTCCCTCACCCCTCCTTCATTTCCTCCCACCCAGAACCTGGGGAGAAGCCAGCTTCCATGCCATGATGCATAGGCAACTTATGGAGAGGCTGACGGAAGCCTCCAACCAACAGCCGTGAGGCTGGGTCCCCTGCACACACATGGGGAGGTATGGAAACAGGTTCTCCAGCCCCACTGGTACCTGGAAGTGACTGCACCCCTGGAAGTCAACATGACCACAATATGGTAAGCAACGCTGAGCCAGAACCACCAGCTAAGCTCCTCCTAGACCCCAAACCCCAGAAACTACATGAGTTAATATATGTACCTTGTTTTTAACAGCTAAATTTTGGAGAAATGTGTCACACCACAATAGATAACGAGGAAGAAAAAAAAAAAAAAAACAGTAGAGCATTAAGCCAGTTCAGGTGTGATGGCTAATTCTGGTGTCCACCTGGCTGGCTGGAGGGATGCCTAGAGCACAGACAAAGCATTACTCTTAAGTATATCTGTGAGGGTGTTTGCAGAAAAGACTGATGCAAGGATCAGCTCTGTGTGTGAGGGTACTATCCACTCCGCTGGAGGACTGATAGACCAGGAAAATGGAAGAAGCAAGAGTGTTTTTTGGTTCTTCCTCTGGACACAGGGTGAGATCTCTGTGCTGTCAGCCTTGGATATCAAACCGCGAGGTCTCTACCCTTTGGGCTCTGGGACTTGCACTACTGGCCCTTTGGGCCTTTGACCTGGGACTTGGAGGTGCACTGTTGGCCTCCTTGGCTCTGGATTAAGCCATATTATTTTTCTTGGATTAAGCCATGTTATTAACTTCTCTAACCTTCCAGCCATGAACAATTTATTACGAAATATCTTAGCCTTTGTGATCATGTGAAATAGTCTCCTTGTTAAGTTCCTTTTTCTACACATAAATATATCAGTTCTCTTTTTCTGGCAAACCCCAACTATTACACAAGGGACTGAGGGGGACATGGAGAAGGAAAGGGACAAATTGGAGAAATACTGAGAAGATAGATTATAACAACTCAGTGATCACTGGACAGGTAGGGAGGGGGAAGATAAGAATCCAATTTCACTTCCAGACTGTGGAATGGATGCATATTATGAGTGCAATAGAGAACACAGTGAGAAAGAACAGATAACGTCCAAGAGCTTGTGAACAAAAGTAATCCAGTTCATTGAGCTGGAAATACCTGGGACAACCTGGATAGAAATATTTCTGAATGCACCAGGCTGGCTGTCCCTCCCAGCAGGCAGCCAGCAGGCAGTAGGATGCATGAGTCTAAAGCATAGAATACAACGAAAAGCCAGAGAAGGTTTTGAAACCAAGTGGAAAAATATTCCTACATGGGTGTTTGACTCC
The DNA here is from genome assembly GCF_034190915.1 of Cavia porcellus. Taxonomy (NCBI): domain Eukaryota; kingdom Metazoa; phylum Chordata; class Mammalia; order Rodentia; family Caviidae; genus Cavia; species Cavia porcellus. Next base: position 31,917,135 of record NW_026947514.1, read on the forward strand.
AGAAAAACAAATGAAGTCACCTGGGTTGGTTGAAGCAAAGATATGAAGGGGATTTTTGTGAAGGTTAAGAATGTATTAGCTTTAAAATGGGAGACTTCTGCTGACCAATCAAGAGAGTTGCCTGAGTGCAGAAGAGCCTGAGCACACAGAGTAGATGAGAGTTGAGGGGAGACTAGCTGGCCAGAGGCTCATGATCAGACCCAAAACCAAGGACTACAGGATGGTGATTTATCTGCTTAGAATTCAGAGAGAACCCTGGCATGATCAGCTTGCGCTTGTTCACTTTTTGTTTGGTGAATTTGCATTTTATCAATGTGCTTCATTCTACAAATTAGTCCCCTAATACACGTGCTTCACCACATTTTACATCTGATTTCACATGCTCCTTCTGGTGGCTGTTAAGGGCAAGTGTGTTCTTTGTGTTTTATTCAAGAAGATGTTTCTTTTTCATGGCTGACATCAGGAATAGAGTCACCACAGCTCAAAGGTATCTGCCCTTCTCTAAGTCCCAGGAGCCCTTCGTGCTTATATCTCTCCCCTATCAGTGATGGCAGGCTGCCTTTGAGTATAATTATTTGTGGGCAGGCTCTACATGCTTTGCTGTCAGTCTTATTTTATAAGTCTCCTCATCCCTCTCAGAGAGAAGCTCAGTTTCCTGCTCACAGTAAGTTGCGGGCAGGTGCAAAAGCCAGCTTATGTGGAACATCACTTGAACAGGCTGCTCACCACCCACTCTCTGTTCTTAGAGAATGGCACATCCTGTCCTCATGGTTAAAGTCTTTCGGCCACTATGTGGCTTCTGCTTGAAGCTGCCCTCTAGCTATTACTAGTGGGCTCACCATGGATTAGTGAGGTTCCCTCTCTGTGCCAGAAATTTGAACTGAGAAATTCAAAACTGAGGCAGCTTAATGGCCACATTTCAGAAGCAAGTCAGCTTCCATCTCTGGCTAAAGTATACGAAGCTGTGCTGGTGCTGGCACCTCCTAAAACCAAGTTGTCCAAACCTCCTGGGTCTCATGAGCTTCCCCCAGCACCTTGTACTGATTTCTTCTTTTTACCTACACTAGATCAAGTCGGTCTCTATAACCTACGAGGAAAGTAGTTTCAACATGATCCAGTGCTAGCAATAAAAGGGTAGGTCTATCATTAAGGACTTAGAAGTGTCTCATGAAATCCAAGGGCAAGAATGCACCAGGCCTGAGAACTGGTTTGAAACAGGAAGTAGGAACTGTTAGGAACTTGGGACTACACATTTTTTTCTACCGTGTGTGTGTGTGTGTGTGTGTGTGTGTGTGTGTGTTTTAATTTCACTTGCTTACATGTTACAACTTGTCTTTCTCTGTTTCTCTATTCATATAGAAGACCATGCCCTATCACCCAGATTTTATCACCCTTGCTTTAACATTAAATCCCAGAGTGAAAAGGCAACCCTTTAGTACCAGTTCTAAATTCTCCGCAGAAGAAAATTCGATGACCTCACTTTGGGCCAGGCACCAACCCTGGTCCAGTCAGAGGGGATGAGATCACATGGCATAAACATGGCTGCCAAAAAGCCCGGTGCTTAGACAGGGATGGTGAGTTAAGAGAGTCACAGTCAACTAGGCTGGCATCCCAAATGGTGAATACAAAAAGAGCTCGACTTCAAAATTGTCCAAATTCAATTAGACACTAAAGTCCAACCTCTAGCTGCCTACCAACTTCCACCAGAGCAGAGCAAGCCAACTTATCTGTCTTCCAGACATGTGAGACCATCTTATCTGCCCAAGTCATGCCTATTTTCCTCACTGTGGCCACTATGGGGAGATTGCCTCGTAATTACCTACTGCACGTTGTAACATTCAGCAACAATAGGAGGCTTCTTCTCTGCCAGACTTGTGCAAGGAATTTCACTGACTTAACTCATTGGACCATCTCAATAACGCTAAAATGGCTATTGCTAACCATATTTTGTGAAAGATGGAATATGTTCCAGGAAGCTTATCGCCAAAGTTCAGTAACCATTAGTGATACCGTGGGATTCAAGCCTGAAAGCTCCTTTACCCTTTCCACTGGGCCAAGGACAAGTGGAGGGGTGAGTAATTTGCCCCAGCTAGAAAGCGCAGACCAATGCTGAAACTGAGTTTAGGCTGAGAGGTTCAGACATGGGGCGGTGTCCTTAATTTCTGAAGTTCTGATGCTCCCCACAGCCTTTACTTGACACACGTAAGTCTCTGGCTCAACCTTCCCCAGTAATATGATGCTAATAAGGATCAAAGTAACACGATGATTAAAACAAGGCTTGAGAGGATGAGCATAGCCTCTCCCAAGAAGATTTAAAGGATAAGCCAAATTTAAAGCTTAACACCAATAATAATATCTCACGTCTATTAAGTGCTTACTGTTCCTCACACTCTGCTCAGAACTTCACCTCAATCACTTTACCCCACCAAAACTTTCATAAGAGGAAACAGTAGCTTAGCAACTAGCTTTCCAAAGTACAACAGCAACTAAACATTTGAACCCAAACAATTTATCTCCAAGAGACAAAGAAACAAGTCTGAGATATAGGCTGAAGGTAAGCTTCAGGACATATCTGGAGAAGTTTAACAAAAGAATTTGTCTTAAAAGGGAAGATGAAGCCAAGAGCTGTTTTCTCTGAAGTGGGGAAACCGGCAGAACCAGTAGGCAGCTCTGGGAGTGCTGGATCAGGAGGCACTCTCCAATTAGGCAGGCAGCCTCCACGTCTCGCCAGGAGGCCTTGGTTATCTCTAAATAGAGACTGAGCTATAGCAGCTGCTGTCCTGTTTGCTGGGCGAGTGTCTAGGATATGTGAACCCCTTGAGCTCATGCCAAGACTTTCAAGGGGTCCTGGGGATTCCAATTTAAGGGACTCACCTGCCATTCTAGATCCTTCGTTTTGAAATTAACCATCTTCTAAATTGACCTCACAGTGAACTCTCTTGTGCTACAGGCATCTCCTTCCATGCAGCCCTTATCCCTCTACACGGAGATTTGGAGTGGGTGCCAAGTTACCCTTCTTCAGTCAAGAGGAAGAGGAGTATTTCTGAAGCCCCAAACAGAGGTACAGCTGAAAATACTGGGTAGGCAATTGAGAAAGCCAATAAGGCAAAGGGTAGGATTACAAATCCTTTGTATATCAAATGATCTCCAAGCTTTTGCTTGAAACTAAATTGAGGTAGGACATAAATTGAAGTATGATCAAGTTGTCAGCTAATACAACACTGAGTATAATTTTTGTTCGTTTATAAAAAGGTTGTTGACATACAACTCAGAAGGAACTTTTAAAATTGAGCGGTATTGCTTTAATAAAACTCCATCCATTCCTACCTATTTATACAAGCAATATTTCTCAGTATTTGCATACAGAGATATCTTCTTGCAATGAATATTAATCTTCTACAGCTATATATAAAAAGTTCTATCCATCTCAAGAAGAGATGTATATCCTATAAAATTACTTTTGAAACTGAATAACTATCAAAATTTGTATCATGCTTATGTTGTTTTGATCATAAATGAATATTCTAGTACACGTTTTAGACATAATTTTAGTGCATAGAATATGCATAGACTACAAAAGGGTGCTTGAAGACATTTTTAAATATAGAAGCACAGTATATTGGGATAAAAGTCTAGGGATAAAGTTAATGGAAATGAGTGTAAGTATAAAAAGAATGGGATAAATTTCTGTCCTATTAGAAGTTGCTTTCCAAATATTAAAATGGATCATCATAGGTGTCATATTGCGATGGTGTGTCAATATCAATGAATTTACTTAAAAGACTGATGTAATAGTTTTATTTTGAAATAGCAATACTTAAGTACATCCTCTGCAACTATTTTTTATTTTATTTTAAAGAGGATAAAATAGCACGAAACCAATCAAAACAAAGAGTGTAAGTGTAAGAGATACAGGACTTCAAAACATTACAAAATCAATAATAGTATCATAATACCTTTTGATGTCTTCAAAATAGCTGCAGATAACTTTGGACAAAGTAAAAATCAAACAGAACAGAAAGGAATAGAAACAATTAAAAAAAGAATGCAATAAAGGATTTCAAAACAAGCCAATAGTAAATCCAAAATGGCTACCATAATATACCTTGCTGTCTTTGAAATAGCTGCTCCTGCCATCGGATTTGACATAATCAAACAAAACAAAAGAGAATAAAACCCAATCCAGCAAAACAATGGAAATGATATAGGACTTCCAAAACAAGATCATAGGGAATCAACAATGGCTACCACCCTCGGCAGGAGATGGCCCCTAGATGCCACACTGCATACTACTATCTTCTGAATAGATGATAGACCTGCAAGATCAGTGAAACACCAAACACCACCAGCATCAAATTGCATTTCACCTCAATGGTTATCATTGCAGCCCGTGTTTCTCCGGATCAGTTCTCCAGATCACTTAATGGGTTGGGAAGAGGAGGACTGGCTCTTCTTGTTTACCAGCCCACGCACCAGAAGGGGCTTGAGTCTGGCTGTTCCCAGTCCTATGGCAGCCCGCACATGGCACTGGTTCCGAGACAGGGCTTGCTTGCTGGTGTGGCCTTGTTCTCTCTTCCCTGAGTCAGCAAATGGCAGTGACTCACGGGAAGTAGCTTGGGTCTGGCTGTTCCCCATCCTGCACAGGGCATCCTATTTGTTTGTTTTTTGAGATGAGGTTTTGTTATGTTGTCCAGGCTGGTTCTGAACTGCTGGGTTTAAGCAATCCTCTCTGGACCCAATCTCTTGAGTAGCTGGGACCACAGACACATGCCACAGTACCTGACTTTCTCTATAAATGTTTAAATTCATGACTAAGTGTTCCCAATGTCAACTAAAATGTAGGAAAAATTAGGTAGTTTTTCAAAGTTCTTTTGAAGGACAGGTAAACAAGAAAACTAGAAGACCACAAGTCTGATTCATGGGGCCCTACTCACTAACCCAGGGAAGAGGATTTTAACAGGTGGGAGTTGAGCCAAATGTGATGGCACACACCTGTCATCCCATCTCTCAGGAGGCTGAGGCAGGAAGATTGCCAAGAGTTGGAGACCAGCCTAGACTACATAGCAAAACTCTGTGTCAAAAAAAAAGCAAGCGTTATGAAGGTCACTGTTCCTGCAACAGTTAACCTTGTTTGTCAATTGTGATTGGATTCAAACACGTAGGCAACTGAATGAGGGGTACAAACTTTATCAGTGGATTTGCTCACTGATGGGTTCCTACTTGAATGAGCTCATTAGAGGAAGTAAGTCATAAGCACATGGCCTAGGGACTCTATCTGTTCCCCCTGGCACCTTCCTCTCTGTCTTTTTCCGTTTTATACTTTCTGGCTGCCTTATGTGAGCAGTCTTGCTGCTCTGTATCGTTCTGCCATGATGTTTCTGTCTTGCCATAAGCCTGACATCAGCGGAGCAGCCAACCATGCATTGAAACCGCCGAAACCATGAGCCAAAGTAAAGCTTTTCTCCTTTAAATCGTGAATGCCAGGAAGTTTGTCCCAAAACAGAAAGCTGACTATTACAGCACCCCCGGGAGGGTCCTGAGACCTGTCCTCTCTAAATCCCAGCCCATTTCTCCTTTCAGGAAGAAGATAGTTTCTCTCAAAAGTCCATTTCAGTGCCCTTTCTGGGCACCTCTTTTTCCTCTTCTGCAGGTCACCAAGCCTTTGCAGGCATCTTCAAGTCAGTGGTTCCCAGACTCAGAGAACTACCAGAGGCAGACCCACCAGAAACAATGCAGTTTCTAAGCTTTCCTTGAACCCGTGGGAACAGATTCTTTGCAGAGTCCAACAGACCATCCCCAACCCAAGTCAGATGGAATTCTACAGTCAGCTGTGTACTTTGCCTTCTTAGTAAAACACCAGAGCATTTTCTAATCAACTTCTAATAGGCTTAAGCCTATTCCTTTTCTGGGGCAGCTCACCCTGCTCACTGTAGTGTTGGGAGGAGCCTTAAGACCTTTAAACCATCTTAACAGGTTTCTGATCATCTTTAACAATCTTCCGCTTATGCTGCTCTCCCTTTCTTTTTTCTTGCTTGCTTGTTTGCTTTCTTCTGTCTCCCTGTCTTCTTTCTGTACTAACAATGTCTGAATTAACAATGACTGTGTAAACCAGCACTGTCCAATAGAAGTAATACTGCAGGGTGCATATATTAATTTTAAATTTTCTAGTGGCCATGTTTTTTAAAAGGGAAAGTGAAACAGATGAAATCATTTTTTTTTGTTTTGTCTTGTTTTGAGTCAGGGTCTTGATGTGTAATTCACCCAATCCACAGTGTTGTGGATGCCTCAGCCCAGCTGGGGAACATGGAAGTGAAGCATCAAGATAAGGCGAGACCTGTAACACCTGTACCACCGGAAGAAAAAAAGCAAATGGACTCCAGCCGAGCAGGGGCAACCCTATGGGAGCCTATGGGAGCCAAAGGTCAGTTGGTATCAAATTTGGACAGATCTGCTGGCTGCCAGCTTAGCCACAGATAAAATGAGTGGGCAGCCATTGACGTGTTGCTGACTCTGTGGTAGCAATTGTACCCCAAGCAAGTAGTACTGGCTGATGGGCCCAGAGGTAAAACAGAACCCAGTAAAACAGGAAGACTAGCTTCCCCCAGATTAGGAAGCAGGTTGAGGCACCCAGTTAATAGGGACCCTGAAGACCAGAAGGCACATGTGGAACTGACCATTTACTGGCCCCCAAACAATATACAGTGTGTAGTAGCATTGGTGAATACTGGAGCCAAATCATTGCTAATATATGGCAACCTGGACCATTTCATGGGACCTCTTGCACATATAGAAGGATACAGAGGTGATCATAGTCCAGAGAACACAGGTGACTTTCAGTATGGGGCACTTGGCTCCATGCCTTTATGATGTCTGTATTTCCCGGGTTGCTGAATACATACTGGAGGGGACATACTGACTGGTGGTCAGTCAACACCCTGCAGGGAGAACTCTGTTTGCAAATTTGCATGATAAAAACCGTAGTCTGAGGACATTCACACCCCACACCACTGACTCTCCCACAGGTAATACTGGCTGCCTGGGAGCCATGAGAGAATAGGGCAAACTATTTTGAAACTGCAAAGGGGGAGTGATACACCTGGCAGGTATCCCTTTCAGCTCCCCTGTATGGCCTGTACAGAAGCTGGATGGGATGCAGAAATAACTGTGGGTTGCCACGAATTGAATAGAGTGACTCCTACTGCATGCAGTAGTGCCTAATATTATGGACTTGATGGATCATCTCTCCCCGACAGCGGGTCAATATTATTATGTTGTGGATTTGGTTAATGCCCTTTTCTCCATTGCTATCATGCCTGACAGTCAAGGACAGTTTGCCTTCACTTGGGAGCATAGGCAATGGACCTTCCAGGCATTGCCACAAGGCTATTTGTATAGCCTGACTTTGTGTCATAGCCTGGCAGCCCAAGACTAGGCCACCTGGACCAAGTCACACTCTGTGTCACTATTTGCTGCAGTCAGAGCAGCACTTGAAATTCCCAGGAGGCGAAGACAGTGGAGGATGAAGAAATGAAGATAAGAGCCAGAATGCAGAAAGCTGAGGTCAGGTGGAGCCCTCTCTGCTGATGGGAGAAGAGGAACTGCCCAATGGCTGCAGTGCACTTATCTATAAATCAGCAAGAGGTTGATAACAGATGAAATCCTTCTCCTACTGGCAGAACAACTTGTTTGTCTGGCTCACCTCAGGCATTTGGTGTTCTCCGACTGGCTTTGCTTTAGCCCTGCATGTGTGATCAATCTCCAGCTCAGCAGGGCCCACAACTATTCCATTGTATTGAGGATATTATGTTAAACCTCTGACTGCCTTACATATTCTGAAGCCACTGTGCACAGCCTGAAGAAATCTTTGCTGGGGTGGTAGTCTGGGTTTGTACAGAGAACAATTAGAATCAGAACACAGAATTTATAATATTATTTATGATGGTCACCCAAAACTTAACACAAGAAAGTACAGGAAATCTGTCCACAACACTAAATAGAATATTCAGCCAACACTAAATAGAATGTTCAGCCAAAGGCCTGAATCCCACAGCAATGTCCTACATGAGTCCAGATGAAGACTAGAACCCATGACAATGCCTCCCACAAGTCCAACTGGAGGTCTAAAGCCCACAAGAAGGACTCATACTAGTCTCTTTTATGGATATGTGCTGGGAAGGCCCAAAAGTCAGCATTGGAAGCTAGAAAGTCTATGCCAGCAGGGTAAAGGAGCTGTGCTGATAGGCTGAGAGTTCTACACTGGAGCCGAGAAGTCACGCTCAAAACAAAGACTACAACTGTCCTGAAAAACACCACAGCCATCTTCAGCGACATGGAGACCCTGAGCTCCTCTAATGATAAGAACAGTTGAGTACATGCCAGACAGCCAGGATGACAAGTTTGTCCTGGAGATTAAACAGCACATGTCTTCCCCTCTAGAGCCAGGAAGCGATGCTCAGTGTAAGGATCAGAACTCCTGCAAAGTGAACCGCAGCCATTCTTACCATCAAGGTCCTGAGCTTTTCTGATGACAATGGTTGAACTCACACTGGAGAAGCTAGTTATGAGGAGTTCCTCCAGGAGAACTAATGGCTCAAACAGTAACACATTGGAGAACCCACAACACCTAGCTCTTCTTCACCACATCTCTATGCTGGCAACGTTCCTCAGGTGGAACATCTTCACTCAGCACCATGCTGCTTTAACCCAGCCTCATTAAGTTGACCATCAGTTTTTAATCCATAACAGCTGGCTTGGATTGGACTGTCAACAAAGACAAGGGTCCACTTGTCTGTCAAATTATATTGTTATCTAGTCGACAAAACTAATTCGCAGTGCCACTACTGATAAAAATCCAGGCATAGAGTATGAAGGGCCATCTAGCCGGCATGCTTTGGAAGAATTATAACCAACAAAGAAAGAAACTGGGGCCTCCTAGAAGAAGCAAAAAAGATGGGAAGAGGAAGCAACAAAAAAAGTCCTCAGGTCCCAACCCTGAGAACATGGACCCAGAACAGGCAAATACAAAGGAGAATGAGAACAGCAAACATGCAATATCAGACACCGCACCCATGTACATAAATAGATATCTTTGGGACCTCATAGACAAGTTCAGAAGTGAAATATTTAGCCAAATAAAGCAAGATATCAGAAGATTAATAAAAGAGATACTAAGCACCTCTCAAGCAGACACAGAAGGAAGAAGGGAGGAACTCAAAGGAGAGAACCATTTGGTGAAGAATATTTAAAAAAACATAGAATATATGAAGCAGATTCAAAGAGAGCACCAGGAAATTAAAAACTCTATGGAAAGATGGCAAATCCGCTTGAAAGAAACTAAGGATAGATTATCCAAACTGGAGGACAATTTTTCAATGTGGGATTATGAAAGGGAAAACTTTTTAAAAATAACAAGGAAACAAGCAGAAACAATACAAAGGCTAGAAGATGACAAAAGAATCTATAACTTGAGAATAAAGAATGTAAATGAAGAAGCTGGGGTACAAACAAAGGAACTACAAAGGTTATTCACAGAAATAATTAAGGAAAACTTCCCAAACATAGGAAAAGGAAATGATATTCTGATGTATGAGGCATACAGAACTCCAGCCACCCACAACCAAAACAAAGCTACACCCAGACACATAATAATCAAGATCCCAGAAATTCAATATAAGAACAGAATATGAAAATCAATTAGTGACAAGAAACAGATAACCTACAGAAGAAGGCCCATCAGAATCACGGCAGACTTCTCAACACAAACCATCAAGTCAAGAAGAGCCTGGAATGAAATATTTCAAGCCCTGAAAGAAAATAACCTCCAGCCCAGATTGATATAACCTGATAAACTGTCTCTAGAAATTAATGGAGAAACAAGATGCTTCCAAGACAAAGAGGAACTTGGGAAATTTGCAACCACCAATCCAACTCTCCAGAGAATACTCCAGGGTATTCTAGAGAGAGAGAAAAGTACTAGGATTCCAGGAACAGTGGCAGAGAGGACTCAATGAATGGAGCAGAAAACAGAATGAAGAAGATAAGCAGACAACTGATAGCAATAAAAGAGCATAACAGAAATGAGGCACAGAAAATTTTATTCAAAACGTATATGATTGATAGTATCAAGCCTGACAGTATAGGCAACTACACTGAAGATGACAAGACTCTATGATACACATTCTGGTTTGATAACTGCCAATTTTTGAAGTTCTATACTATATACAAAGTTGTGTTTTTATTAATGTTGTGTACTGACATATTCAATTATACTATGTCTGATGATCTAGCCAATTCTATTGGAGATAACAAGAGACAACACAGGAACCATGGTAGAACTTTTTGTACAATGGTCTTATAAATAAACATATAATGTTTATTTTGTTTCATGTGTTTATAGGAATATGTTTTGTTTTGCCTTGCTTTGTTTTGTTTTCCATCTAATATAGAAAGGATAGAAATACATGTTAAGACTCATGCATGTGTAGAATCTGTATACAGTTTATGAGGACAGATCTTATGACACATGATGAAATGAACAGATACTTTGAAGAAAAAGAGACACTAAAATACCCAGTGCTGATCATGGAGTGTCATAATGTGAAACTCAGCAATAGTATTCTTCTTTGTTCAGAGTGATATTACCCTGCTTGGGTTTATTCAATCTCAACATAATTGAAGAGATGGATAACTACATGTATGTTTAAGTGTATAGGATTGATAACCATACTTCTAAGTTTTTGTTGGGTAGTTGAACAGAACTGGTTGCAATGTCACTGTTTGAATCCCCACTTTATAAGCTCCACTTTAATATCTTGAATAACTATTTGTAAGAAGACAATCTGTAATCATCAACTAGTGATTTCTTACTGTTTATTTTTTTCTTTGAAATTATGTATTATTTCTACCTATTTTCTGTTTTGTTTAGTATTTCTTTAAATAAAATTTTTTAAAAAGACAAAAAAAAAAAAAAAACAGGCGTACTCCAGACCTCCAACAGTATACCAATTGCAGACATAGGTAGGCTTATGGGGTGGGGGCACCAGGCGTATATCTCATTGCGAAGGCCCTTGGTTCAACTGGCAATACCCCATCCCCCCAAAAGAGGTTCTGTGTTCATTCACGAATGAATGAATGATCTGGAGGACGGCCTGTTACGAAAGTCAGTTTGGCTAGGTCTCCCCATCTCTTGCCACATGATGCTCTCTGCCAGCAAGAAAATCATCACCAGAAGCAGCCCCTGGACGTTGGGCCAGAGGAAACCAAAAAATCTTTTCCTTAAAATTTATTCAGTGTGACTCGTTCTGATATGTTGCATTTGGTTTTACTCTCTTCAAAAAAAGTAATGAGAACTGTGGGAGTAATAAAACCCAAAATGTGTAATTGTCATTCTACAAAAAAAAAAGAAAAGAAAGTGCTCTAAAGGTTATAACTGCATATATGTTTAAGTGTATAAGATGGATAACCATATTGCTGAGTGTTTTTTTGGATCATTGAAGAAAACTGCACTCTCACTGTTTTAAAGTCCACTTTATGTGCTTCAATTTTGTAACTTAAACAACTATTTCTAAGATGAGAATATGTAATCTAAAAAAAAAAAATTTACTCAGTGTCTGGTATTTATAGAAACCGAAAACACAAGAAAGTATATCTACAGTCCAAAAAGTTAGGGTCATTAACTTGGTAATCAGAAAGCACCTATACCACAGCAAACCATGGCACCTCATCGTAGGTGTCAGGAGGGATGTTCGCTGGGCTTGGGGCACACAGGACCGACACTTGATGGGACGCAGCCAAGTAGGAGCAGCAGGGAAGTGAGCAGCCAGGAAGCCAGGACAGTTTAGCAGCTGCCTTCCTTGGGGATTTCTGGGGGGAGGGGTGGCGGAAACAAGGGTCATTGGTAAGAAAATAATAATTCAAAAGGAAAGAGGCCACAGCCCCTTAGGAACATCATTCCAAGTTCTGTTAGGAACATTAAGTCTGACAGCTAGCAAGGCTAGGACCTGAACTCAGAATCATCTTCCATGACAACCACAAGACCCAGCGGGGTGTGGAATGTTGCACCCCCAATCTGCCATCTAAAGCTCTGCATCTAGATTGGAAACTGGAGTTCTCTGTGTTACAGTGACCTGCACAGCTCAGAACTTTCTGGCAAGAACAGGATGTTCCATTCTCATGAGGAAAATTTCAACTAACAAGATTTATGATCTATGGTTTTAGAGAAGAGAGTTTCTCAGCGCTATGTGGTTGAGAATTTAGGACTGAGAGGTATAATACATAAAGCAGCTGGCATAATAATAGGTACCCCATAAATGGCAGGTACTCTTATGAGTATTTCTGTTAGCATTAGTGTAATTTGTCCAGGTTTCTTGTAAAGTCATCGTTTCCCTTCTGTGGTGCGGTGATGGGCAGTTACAAGGGGTTGGCTCAGTCTCAGCCCACACAGGATTGCTCAGGAAGAAACGTCACAGAGGATCCTGTTCTGGGACTCGATTAGCGCTTGCTGGTTTCTTAGCAAACAGTTTAGTTCTTACTCATCAGATCGTGGCTCCTAAGCTTCGCTTTCCATGTCCAAGCTGCTTAAAGCTTCCTTGGGGATAGGAACCTGCCTGTCAGGATCCAAGTGCTTGCTCGTCTTAAACCTACTGCACCAGATTAGAGCCATCAGCCCAAGTGCACTCACGCACCCCAGTGTCAAAAGAACACCACCCCATTCCCACCCCCACCGCCAGGTCCTGCCAGTGTCTCATCCCCCCTGTGCAATGCGCACACCTCCACCCTCTTCACACCTGAAGGAACAAAGTGCTGTGCTTTTCAGCGTCCTGTTGGAACCTACCTGCTGAGCACAAGTGCCCTGGCAGACAGGTTCCTCCAGCGCAGAGATCTTTCCTGTATGGCTGGCTGGTCCTCTAGATGTTCTTGCTTTTCAATACCGGAATTTCTAACATAAACATTTGCTCACTGAGTGTTTAAATTGCTTTTATTTTTCTATATTCATCTCACAGGGAAAAAGCAGACTATGCAGATGAGCAAGCAGACTATTGTCAACTCCCATAAGCTCGCCCGCAGGGGCCCTGCCTGCCTATTGGCTTCCTGCCAGCTTTCTTCCTAGGCTAATATCTTCTTATCAAAATTAGGATCAGCCAGCTGATAGTATTGTAACTTTTTTTTCAACACAAGTGATTAAATCCAGGGTCTTCACACTGAGCTACATTCCCACCCCTTCTTTATTCTTGATCCTTTATTTTGAGACAGGAACTCACGAAATTGCCCAGGCTGAACTGAAACTTGCAATCTTCCTGCCTCAGCCTTCTGAATAGCTGGGATTACACACCTGTAATGCTGGGCCTGGCTGTCACTTTTTTTTTTTAACTTGGCAGCACTATACCACAGATACTTAACTTAAAAGCATTTGACATCATGACCTAAGTAGTGCATAGTATTTAGGAGTTCAACCTACAGTACTACTGACATCCTAAACAGCCTTTCGTAACAGTAGTGTTTCTTTTTTTTTTTTTAATTTTATTTAAGGAGGAAAAAAAAAGCAGAGAAAGGGTACAAGTTATACAGATTTACAGAAAAAAATAAACAGTAGGAAATCACTAGTTAATGGATTACATACTGTCATCTTAGAAATAATTGTTCAAGTCACAAAATTAAAGCTTGTAAAGTGGACATTCCAACAGTGAGACTGCAAACAGTTCTGTTCAATGATCCAACAAAACTCAGTGGTATCATTATCTATCTTATACACTTATATATACATGCAATTATATCGTTTAGAGCACTTTCTTTTCCTCTCTTTTGTACAATGACAATTACCCATTTTGGATTTTGTTGCTCCCACAGTTCTTATTACTTTTTTGGAAGGGAGTAGAACCAAATGTGACATAACAGAACAGAGTCAATCAAATCAAAAGGGTGGACACAATAGATAACATAAAAGCATAATACAAGGTGATCAACAATGGTTACCATAATGCCTCCTGCTATCTCTAATAGAATTGCCTATATCATCAGTTATAATAAAATTGAACAAAACAGTAAAGAACAAAACCGACAAAACCAAAACATTGGAGACATTATAGGTCTTCAAAAGTAGATAATAGTCAACGATAATGGGTTTTATAATGAATCCCACTATCTTCAGAGCTGTTGCTTAAACTTTTGAACCTGGTACTATCAAGCAAAACAGAATAGAGGGACATCAGTCAAAAACAAGATGGTGAGAGTAATACAGGGCTTTAAATCAAGATAATGGAAAGTCAAAGTGGGTTACTATAATATATCCTGCTATTTTTTATTTATTTTTCCCTTAATTAAAAGGATAAAAATAAAAAAGTAAATAATGAAGTGGAGATTGAGATAAAAGAGGGCATAACAGCAAAACAGCGCAGATCAAAACATAACCATTTAAGCAGATTAGTGTTTCACCACAAGATAATCCTGACATAAAAGTAGTTACCATATTGTCTCTTTCCTTGAAATCTTTGAGTATAACTTCGTATACTGTAGCATCAAATATATCAAAACAATGTAAAACCATTTAAGAGAATGACAGCATTACAGGGTATTTAGAATCAACCAACAGAAAACGAACAATGGTTTCTGTATAATCTCCTTGTCTTTAAAAGTTTTTGCTTATCCTATCATACATAATAAAATCCAATAAGATACCACCTGTTTAGACCAATGGAGACAGAAGAACAAAAGCTTGATGAGACTTCAAAACAAGATGATACTAAATCAGTATTACCTATTAAGACGTCATTTTCTCCAAAATAGCTGTTCCTATCATTCAATCTTCTCTGCCTCATTTCTGTTGAGCTCTTTTTCTGTCATTAGTTGTCAGTTTGTCTTCTTCATTTTGTTTTCTGCTCCATTCATTGTGGCCTCTCTGCCACTATTTCTGGATTCTTTGTATTTTTCTTTTTTAGAATATCCTGTAGTATTCTCTGTAGAGTTGAATTGGTGGTTGCATATTCCCCTAGTTCCTCTTTATCCTGGAAGCACCTTGTTTTTCCATCAATTTCCAGGGATAGTTGTGCAGGATATATCAATCTTGGCTGGATATTATTATCTTTCAAAGCTTGAATTATTTCACCCCACGCTCTTCATGATTTGATGGTTTGTGCCGAGAAGTCTGCTGTATTTCTGATGGGTGTTCCCTTGTAAGTGATCTGTTTCTTGTCTCTGATGGCTTTTAATATTCTGTTCTTATATTGGATTTCTGGAATTTTGATTATTATATGCCTGGGTGTAGCTCTGTTTGGGTTGTAGGTGGCTGGGGTCCTGTATGCTTCATACAACTGAATATCTTTACCTTTTGCTAAATTAGGAAAATTCTCCTGGATTATTTCTGTGAGTAGCTTTTGTAGTTCATTTGTTTGTGTCACTACTTCTTCTTTTATGTTCTTAATTCTTAAGTTATGAATCCTCTTATCATCTTCTAGTTTTTGATTATTGCTGTTTGTTTCTTTGTTACTTTTAAGAAGTTTTTCATTTCATTCTCCCATATTACTAATCTGCCCTCCAGTTCAGATAGTCTGTCCTTAGTTTCTTTCAAGCTGTTATGCCAGTTTTCGATAGAGTTTTTAGTTTCCTGATAGTCTCTTTGAACCTGCTTCACGTATTCTATGCTTTCTCTATTTTCTCCATCAAACAATGCTCCCCTCTTTTTCTGATCTTCCATTCCACCATAACAGTAGTGTTTCAACACCAACAAAGCAGCATTGAGTGAATGTGGGTGGGAGAATGTTTTGAAGAAGATGACAGTCACACACCTGTCACAAGAGCTGTCTGACTCTGTGCTATAAACAAGGATGTCAAGCATATTAGGCAAGTGCTGTGTCACTGAGCTATATCCCCAATCCAAGATAAGCTCTTTTCAAAAAAAAAAAAGCCACCATAACTGTATCTTTCAAATTATCTAGTATAGAAAATTTTGAATGTTCCCAAACACAAAGAAATGATAAATGTTTGAGTTGTGGATACACCAATTATCCTGACCTGATCACTGTGCATTGAAATGTCACACTGATTTCCACAAACATGTACAATTACAAGCCTGTTTCTCTGTCTCTCCTCTCTGTCTCTCTCTCTATCTCTCTGTGTCTCTGTGTCTCTGTGTCTGTCTGTCTGCTTCTCTCTCTCCTATCAGTGCTAGAACTTGAACCCTGGCCTCAAGCACACTAGGTAAGCTCTCTCCCATAGAGTCACATCTCTTTGAGAGATCTCAATATCTCAATAACACAAACAAAAAATTAATATAGAAACATCAGAATTGAACAAAACCTTAGAACAAATGGACTTAATAAGTATATACAGTGTTCCACCCAGCTTATGAAACCTTGTCCAAAATAGACCATATACTAATCAATAAAATAAACTTAAGTAAGTGTAAAATAATTTAAATTTTGCCATTCGTATTATCAGACCATAGCACAATAAAACTGGAAATCAACAACAACTCACAGAAATTATTCAGGTGCACAGAAACTAAACAATACTCCTAAATAATCAGTTACAGAAAAAATCAAAGAAGAAATAAAACAGCTTCTAGAACTAAAAAATAATCCCAGTACAACATACCGGAATTTATGAGACACAATGAGAGTAGTCCTAAGAAGGAAGTTGATAGCTATAAATATCCACACCACAAAAACAGAGCCCAAATAAAGCACCTAACAAGCATCTCAAAGTTCTAGTAAAACAAGAACAATCCTAACCCAAAGCTAGTAGGAGGAAGAAAATTATAAAGATAAGAGTAGAAATCAATGAAATTGAGAGCAAAAAAATAAAAATAAAAAATACAAAGAATCAGTGAGTTGCCCAGTTGGGTCTCTGAAAGAATAAAATAGACAGACCCTTAGCCAACCTAAATAAAACAAAGAGACAAGAGACCCAAATCAATGCAATTAGAATGGACTCTGCTGAATAAGTGAAACTACTTCACAAACCTGTACCCTGATAAATTGGAGAATTTAGAAAAAATGGATAGATTACTAGAGACAAAACTGAGCAAGCGTCTAGGGATTTAGCTCAGTGGCTCAAGTACTTGCCTGCTAAGTGTGAGGTAATGAGTTTGGTCCCTAGTACCAGAGATTAAAAATACTGAATCAAAAATCTTTAGAGACCCTGAACAATCCAACAACAGGCACTGAAATGGAAGCAATAGTAATAACAACAACAACAAAAACAAAAAACACCCAGCACCTAAGAAATGCCAAGATCACTGCCAAGTTGTACGAGAACTTCAGGGGAATTTGAATACCAATATTCTTCAAGCTCTTTAATGAACTTAAAAAGAACAATGTACTCCCAAAGTCATTCCCGGGAGCTAGTATTACTCTAATTTCAAAACTGAACAAGGATCCAACCAAAACACAGAACTACACAGGTCAATCTCTCTAATGAACACAGATACAAAGATCCTGGCAAATAGAACACAACATCCAGAGAAACAGGGATGATTCAAAATATGCAAATCAATAATGTAATCCATTGCAGAGGCCAGACAAGGAGGCAAATGTCCATAATCCCAGCACTCGGGAGGCTGAGGCAGGAGGATCGCTGTTAGTTCAAGGCCTGTTTGGGTTACAAAGTGAGTTCAAAGCCAGCCTGAAAACTGTGTGGTGAAACCCTGTCTCAAAAAGACAAAACAACAACAACAACAACAACAAAACCTGTAACCCATTGTAGAGACACGAGCAAGAACAAAAGTCACATAATCATCTCAATACACACAGAAAAAGTCTTTGACAAAATTCAGCATCCTTCAGGATGAAATACCAATAGGTACAGAAGGACCTGAAGAATATAGGTAGAGAAGGACCTTATCTCAATCTGATAAGAGCCATTTATGCCAAACCTACTGCCAATATCACATTAAATGGGAGAAAAACTGAAAGTTTTCCCTCTAAATTCAGGAGCAAGAAGACAAAGCTATTATCACCACTTCTGTTCAACATAGACCTTGAAACATTAGCCAGTGCAATCATTCAAGAGAAAAAATCGAGTACTTATGGAAAGGATGAAGCCATTCTCATTATGTGCAGATGACATGATCCTCTACTTACAAGACCCAAAGAATTCCATCCAAAGATTCTTAGAATAACCAAATTCAGCAGTGCATCAGGACACAAAATCAACATTCAAAACTCAATAGTGTTCCTAAGAAAGATTAGGAAGGTAATACTGTACCACTCACAATAACATCAGGAAAAATAAAGCACTTTGACATCAACAAAATTTATATTATTCTGGAAAAGGCAATCAAAAAATACATCAGCAAATGGAAAGATCCTGTTCCTGGATAAACAGAAACAATATAATCAAAATGGCTATCCTTCCAAAACTGAAGAATAAATTTAATGCAATCCCAATATGTGAAATGAATCACACACACACAAGCTTAAATATCACAGTTTCTCTTATATGAGAAACCCAAACTATAAATAAAGAACAAAATAAAAGGTAATATGAAATAGGGAGATAGATCTTTCTTAAATTAGATCAAGAGCTGGACCAAAGGGAGAGGCAGGGAAGGGAAAGAGGATGAAAAAAGGGGGATTTAAAAAAATAATAAAATAAAAATAGAGAATGAAGCTTTGCAATGTCTTGTATAGACAATCATCCTGGTAAATTTTAAAATAGATATAAAATATTACATTACCGAAACATATAACAAATTAAATCATTTTAATTACATGAATTGTTTATGAAAGGTGAAGTTACCGTGTGACAAACCGTTTCCAAAAGAGAAAATATCCCAGATCGGGGTGCGATGAGCACAGAGAGGAAGGACTGAAGTGGCCCGTGTTTGGTGTCAACCGTAACCCCTAGCTCATATGAGATGTGATCATCAGTGGCAGTGTGTCTTTTGCTGTAATACATTTTTTAAAATTCAGACTTGCACTGTGTATTTTTAGCACACCTCATATAAGCAGCTCTTTGGATGTAACACAAGTGAGCACACCTGAGACCTCTCTGTATTGTATTAATAGGCCAGAACAATCGCAGCCCTTTTTCGTCACTGTTGACTTTAGACTGCAGAGTTCTTTCAGGGAAGTGTGCTTCGCTGCTGCCATTGGTCAGATTTGCCGGCACATGGTGACAGTAAAAGGCGGTGAGTTCTGCTGCTGTTTCTGAACTTCCTTGCCATTGCATGTATCTGTATGTTCTCCCAAAGCCTCCTGCATTCATAGGTGGGTTTTTTTGGAGGTAACTGACCTCGCGTGTGTGAATGCAGATTAGGAGTGCTCAATATGGACTAAGGGTGTGATAACTAAATCAGTCCACTGACTGGTTTATTATAGTGCTAGATGTGGATAATGGGAGGGCTGCCCTGGCTGTGGGTGGAAACAACCAAAAGGCAGGTGGCCCTGATGGAAAAGGGGAGCCCTTGCTGCTTCATACCGCCCGCCTGCCCCTCTGCCATGGAGCCAGCCGACTATGGACTGAAACCTCTACAGACTGTGAGCTGAATTAAAGCCTTCCTCCTTTAACTTGTAGGAGTCTGGTTTTGTCTCAGAGATGAGAAAAGTAGCTAAGACATCTGTATACACACTGCATTGACTCTCTTATTTCCCATAGGGACCCCGTGTCACCTGTCCCCTGTTGGGAACACCAAGTGTAGAAGCTTCAAGTCTGGTGCCTGCTCTGCCTCACTCCAGCCGTGAGGATGAGGCCTGACTGGGTCTACTTACTACCAAAACTTCCTGCACAACCAGCTGTGGTGACCCACAGCTCTAGTCTCAGCACTTGGGAGACTGAGGCATGAGGATTGCAGCTCTGAAGCCAGCCTGGGCTACACAGAAGACCCAGCCGCGTCCCTCCCCCTGAAGAAAACTTCCTGCCCAGAAGATGATTCCAGTCCATCTGCCCCCTCTCGACCTTTGCTTCTCCTCCTTTCCACCCAGAGGTCGAGGTTCTCCTCCCACAGACCCGCCCTCCGCCACTGCTGGCCCCACTCCTGGCCACTCCTGGCAGCTCCCTCTTGTCCTGTGTTGTGCTGTGAAGCAGCCTAGTTGACTCCCTCCCAACCTGGCTGGCCGCCCTTTTCCCTGACCTCTCTCTCTCTCTCTCTCTCTCTCTCTCTCTCTCTCTCTCTCTCTCTCTTCTCTCTCTCTCTCCCACTCCACCCCCTGTTTCTTTCCCTTTCTTCTCAGCTCCATGGAAATTTTCATATCATCCTCAAGTTTGTCTGCCAAACCAGAATCCTGAATCCTCATCCAGGGGGAGTCATTACAAGGTCTGAAAAACTACAAAGTCACCACACAGTGCCTGGAACAAATGGGTTGCTTGCCACCTGCAGGACATTTACTGAGTGCTTCCTGTACACCAAGCACTGCTTGGTCCTTGGTACTCCCCTCCCCACTTCCACTGGGGTGGGGTCCATGGGGACACAAACCCGTCCCTTTCTAGAGGTTTTGTTCTAGGTGACTAAGAGGTAGAGGGATGGCTGGGATAGACTGGCAGGTGCCCTTGGCTCCTTCCCCAGCAGATTGCCAGACCAGCTACTCAAAGGAGCCCGCCACCATAGTAGAGAAGACCAACAGTTAAACAGGCAGCCAGAGGGCCAGTTTTACAATCGAATAGTTAATGAAATCTGTATGTGTCTGTTGAGCTTATTAATGCATACTCATTTTTTGAGCATCTACCATGTGCAAGTCACAGATACATCCCTAAGTACAAACTGCCACCTTTCCCTCTTATGTATCCTGTGCCTACACTCCAGAAATATGTGCTGTCTCATATACGCTATTATGGTTTGTGTTTAAACATCCACCAAAACCTCATGCAGTCATGGGGAGCAGGCCTTTCCATGACTGAGTGTAGCATTTGTGATTGGTTCCTTGCCTAGCCCTGGGATTGGCGGGGTGAGTCCTGCGCCCACCCAGAGGCAAGCAATCAACGTACAATAAGAGGGAAAAGGAGGCCTGCTTTTCCTCTGTTTTGCCCTTTTCATTCTTGTTGCTTGTGGACGCCATGAACGACTGCCCCTTAGTCACGTCACCCTGCCTTGGAGCCAGCTGGGTATGGACTGAGACCTCTAAAAACTGTAAGCTAAGTAAACCTTTCCTTCCTTCATTTTGGGCAACAAGTATTTTGTTTCAGCAATAACAGAAAGGTAACCAAGACTCAACCACACACAGGAAAGAAGTCCAGGTCACAGGAAAGGAATATACTACCTCCAGAGACCCAGCACACAGCTCTCAACACAGCATGTCCAGATCACAGGGGAACCACATGCTCTCATTCAACTTTCACCTAATTTAGCAACATTAAATTTACAGAGAGAGAGAGAGAGAGAGAGAGAGAGAGAGAGAGAGAGAACAATCTGAAAGAAAGTGGAGTAATCTTGACATCATGATATTTGGCCCATAAACTCTTGGGTCTGTATCTCCCAACATAAAGACACTTTCCTACATAACCACATCACCACTATCACATGCAAAAAATCTAACCACTGTTCCTCATAGTGCCTCATACCATACTCGTCAAATTTCTCCAATAGTCATATTTAAATTTCTCTAATTGCCTACATAGTGCCCTCTAAAACTGTCCCTCTGTCCCACCCAGCGGTCACCTCCCAAGGCTTACACACTGCACTGGTCTGCCGATGCCCCTTCAAGTGCCACTCATCACTACTGCTCCCGTGAGGAGGAGAAATCCAAGGAGTTTTTAGGTGCCCACACATAGGCCACAGTGTGCCTTCTTTATTTGTCTTGACTGCTGTGTATTCCTGAAGTGTTAAACACACCGACATTTAAATGAATGCCCAAATTATTTTCTGGGAAACAAATACAAAACCTCAGGGATTTTCTAAGATTTTGTGTTTATGTCTCTAGGAAATCTGGTCCTTAGCTAAGCTCTGCCCTTAACTTGCAATGTGACCTTGGCAAGTCCTTGGTGATGCTCAGTAAACAATGGCTGGGTGGACTATCCCCCGAGCCCAGCCGCGCCTAGCCATCAGCGTGCAGAGGAGGAGCTGGGCGGATCTGGAGTGCCTGCAGAAGCCCCTTCCTTTGTCTGGAGGACTGAATATTTCTGCAAGCAGGGAGGGATCGCAGGTTCCTGAGGCACCTCGGCCTGTGGTGAGTGCCCAGCACAGTCTGCCCAAATCTCAGACTGTTCCGGACCCCCCAGGCTTCTGAGTGCAGTGAAGTGGAGCAGTGGGTTAGAGGCCACTACAGCCGCCTCCCCATCCCAGCTACACTTGGAGGTCTGCTGAGCTCCCGACGGGTGGGCGGGCCTACACTATCCCCCAAGCCCAGCTGCGCCTAGCCATCGGCATGCAGAGGAGGAGCTGGGTGGATCTGGAGTGCCTGCAGAAGCCCCTTCCTTTGTCTGGAGGACTGTAGATATCTCTGCAAGCAGGGAGGGATCACAGGCTCCTGAGGCACTGTGGCCTGTGGTGAGTACCCTAACCCGGCTGTGATTGAAGAGCTGTGGAGCTTCCAAGGGGCAGGTGGGTGCACAGTGTCCCTGAGGCCCAGCTTGTCTGGAACTGCGGAGTTCTGAACAAGCAGAGGAGGGCCATTGGTTCTGCAGGCCCAATGGCTTGGGGTAGCATGGTGCCAGAGTCTCAGTAGCTGCAAACATAGAAGGGGATTTTCAACAGATCCTGAGGAAGCTTTCAAATAACACTTGAAACACAGAAATATAGGAAAATGACAAAACGAAAGACCAAATTACAACCTCAAACCTCCAGCCCATCTCAGGAAACCCTAGGAGGAATGTATTTAGAAGAAAATATATCCCATCCACCTCATATATCAGACACAATAGCTACTGAAGTTGACAAGCAACTCCAGGAAGCTTTAAAGAAATTCAAACTCGAAATAATATCCCAGATAAAAGAAGAAATGATAAAAGAAATGAAAGAGATTCTAAATATATCTAAAGAAAACACAGATAAAAATTGGAGGAACTAAACAAAAAGATAGAATCCCTAGACGAGCAATATAAGAAACAAACAGAATACATAATGCAGATGCACAGAGATATACAGGAAATAAAAAACTCCACTGAAAGTTGTAAAAACCGCCTTAATGAAAGTGAAGATAGAATTTCAGACCTTGAAGACAGGATCGCAGCTAGTGAACAGGAAAGAAAAGATCTTTTAAAAATAACAAGGAATCAGGAAACAACAATTCAACAACTGCAAGACGATGCAAAGAAGAATAACATAAGAATGATAGGGATTAATGAAAAAGAAGGAGACAACATAAAGGATATCAAGAGGATATTTAGAGAAGTAATAGCTGAAAATTTCCCAAGCATGAGATCAGAAACTGACATCAGGATCAGTGAAGCATATAGAACTCCAAATAGTCATAACCAAAATAAAACTACACCCAGACATATAATAATCACCATCCCAGAAATCCAACACAAGAATAGATTATTAAAAGCTGTCAGAGAGAAAAGACAGATCACTTATAAAGGAAAACCTATCAGAATCACAGCAGACTTCTCATCACAAACAATAAAGTCAAGAAGAGCATGGAGTGAAGTATTCCAGATCCTAAAGCAAAATGATTTCCAACCTAGACTGATATATCCTGCAAAACTATCATTTAAAATAGATGGTGAAATACGATACTTCCATGACAAAGAACAGCTGAAGAACTTCATGAACACCAAACCAACCCTGCAAAAAATATTGAAAGACAGGTTAGATACACAAAGGAAAAAACCACCAAGCAAAGCAAATAATTAAACAGAACAGAAAGATAAAGATGCAACAGCAGAGAGATAAGATTCCTACAATTAACCAACATTTAACAGTAATAACCATTAATGTAAATGGTCTCAATGCACCAACCAAAAGAAACAGACTGGCAGAATGGATCAAGAAACAAAATCCAACCATATGCTGTTTACAGGAAACCCATCTAACCCAGAAGGATACTCACAGACTGAAAGTCAAAGGATGGAAAACAATTCTTCATGCAGCAGGAATCCAAAAAAAGGCAGGAGTAGCCATTCTGTTTTCAGACAACGTGAACTTTAAACAAACAATGACCATAAAGGATAAAGAAGGTCGCTACATACTCGTAAGGGGAAAACTCCAAGAGGAAGAGATAACTATCTTAAATATATACGCACCAAACTCCAGAGCACCCAGTTATATAAAACAATTATTAACAGAAATGAAAACTCAAATTATCAGTAACACAATTGTAACAGGAGACCTTAATACACCATTGACACCAAGGGACAGATCAACCAGACAGAAAATGAGCAAAGAAATAACAGAACTGAATCATACCTGTGAACAAATGGGTTTGATAGACATATACAGAATGTTCCACCCAACAACATCAGAATACACATTCTTCTCAGCAGTACATGGATCATTTTCTAAAATAGACCATATATTAGCTCACAGAACATATTTAAACAAGTGCAAAAGAGCTGAAATCATCCCTTGCATGTTATCGGATCATAGCGCTCTGAAATTAGAAATTCATGATAAAAGATACTGCAAAAATCCCACAAACACATGGAAACTGAATAACACACTCTTGAGTAATCAGTGGGTCACAGAAGAAATTAAAGAAGAAATCAAACAATACCTAAAAGAAAATGAAAATGCAGATACAACTTACCGGAATCTGTGGGATGCAATGAAAGCCGTCCTGAGAGGAAAATTTATTGCACTGAGTTCCCACATCAGGAAAACAGAACAAATACAAATAAATAACTTGATGCTACACCTCAAAAAGCTAGAAAAAGAAGAGCAAGTCAAGCCCAAAGCCAAAAGAAGAGAGGAAATTATAAAAATCAGAGCAGAAATCAATGCAATAGAGACTAAGAAAACAATCCAAAGAATCAACAAATCAAAGAGTTGGTTCTTTGAAAGAATAAATAAAATCGATAAGCCCCTAGCCAACCTTATTTTAAAAAGGGAAGAAAAAGCTCAAATTCATGCAATAAGAAATGAAAAAGGAGAAATCACTACAGACCCAATAGAAATACAGAAGATCATCAACACCTATTTCGAAAACCTCTACTCTCAAAAGTTTGATAACACAGAAGAGATAGACAGATTCTTAGAAGCATATGAAGTGCCAAAGCTAGATCAAGAGGATGTAAAACTGTTGAATAACCCAATCTCTGTTACTGAAATTCAAAATGTAATTAAGTCCTTACCCACCAAGAAGAGCCCAGGCCCAGATGGATACACTGCAGAATTCTACAAGAAATACAAAGAAGACCTAATACCGACACTCCTCAAACTATTCAATGAAGTTGAAAAGGAAGCAATCCTTCCTAAGTCATTCCTGGAAGCAAATATTACTCTAGTACCAAAACCTGAAAAAGACCCAACTAAAAAAGAGAACTATAGACCGATCTCCCTAATGAACACGGATGCAAAAATCCTCAATAAAATATTGGCAAATAGGATCCAGCAAATCATCAAGAAGATTATACACCATGACCAAGTGGGATTCATCCCAGGAATGCAAGGATGGTTCAACATACGCAAATCAATAAATGTAATCCATCATATCAATAAAGCCAAAAATAAGAATCACATGATCATTTCTATAGATGCAGAAAAAGCCTTCGATAAGGTCCAACATTTATTCATGATAAAAACTCTACAGAAAATTGGAATAGATGGTCTTTACCTCAATATAATAAAGGCCATTTATGACAAACCAACAGCCAGCATCATACTAAATGGCCAAAAATTGAAAGCCTTTACTTTAAAATCAGGCACAAGACAAGGATGCCCTTTATCACC
The DNA here is from genome assembly GCF_034190915.1 of Cavia porcellus. Lineage (NCBI taxonomy): Eukaryota > Metazoa > Chordata > Mammalia > Rodentia > Caviidae > Cavia > Cavia porcellus. The sequence goes on from NW_026947514.1 coordinate 31,942,891, forward strand.
ACTCCTATTTAATATAGTACTGGAAGTACTAGCCAGAGCAATTAGGCAAGAAAGAGAAATAAAAGGGGTAAAGATAGGAAAAGAAGAAGTTAAGTTGTCATTGTTTGCAGATGACATGATACTCTACATAGAAGACCCCCTAAGCTCCATTGAAAGACTCTTAGATACAATAAATAAATTCAGTAATGTGGCTGGATACAAAATCAATACTCAGAAATCAATAGCATTCCTATACACAAACAACAAAATCACAGAGAGGGAAATAAGAGAAACTGGACTATTCACATTAGCAAGCAAAAAAATGAAATATTTAGGAATTACTCTTACGAAAGAAGTGAAAGACATACAGTGAAAACTATAATACACTGAAAAAGGAAATTGAAGATGATCTCAGAAAATGGAAAGACATCCCTTGCTCATGGATAGGAAGAACAAACATTGTGAAGATGGCCATTCTCCCAAAACTCTTATACAGATTCAATGCAATTCAAATAGAAATACCATCAACATACCTTATAGATCTAGAGAAATCACTCCTAAATTTCATCTGGAACCAGAAGAGACCTAGAATATCAAAGGCAATTCTAAGCAGCAAAGACAAAGCAGGAGGCATCACAATCCCTGACTTGAAATTATACTACAAAGCAACAGTAGTAAAATCAACATGGTATTGGAATCAAAACAGAGCTGAAGATCAATGGAATAGATTAGAAGATACAACCACAACTACAAACACACTCAACCACCTTATCTTTGATAAAGGAGCCAAGCAGTTTCACTGGAAGAACGACAGTCTCTTTAATAAATGGTGCTGGAAAAACTGGCTCTCCATTTGCCGAAAACTAAAGCTAGACCCATGTCTATCACCATGTACTAAATTAAAATCTAAATGGGTCAAAGATCTGAATATTAAAACAGAAACACTAAATCTATTGGAAGACAAATTGGGTAGAAACCTTGGAGACATAGGAGTAGGTAGAGAATTCATGAACAGGACTCAAACCGCACGGGAAATACTTCCCAGAATCAATAACTGGGACCACTTCTTATTAAAAAGTTTCTGCATGTCAAAAGAAATCTCCAGCATAGTGAAAAGAAAACCCACAAACTGGGAAAAGATTTTAGTGAACTCTCTCTCAGACAAGGGACTCTTGCCTAAAACATATAAAGAATTAAAAAAACTCAGACCTCCAAAATTCAAAGATCCAATCCAAAAATGGGCATCTGAGATGAATACGCAATTCTCAGATGAAGAAATGCAAATGGCAAATAAATACATGAAAAAATGCTCATCATCATTGGTCATTAGAGAAATGCAAATTAAAACCACACTGAGATACCATCTCACTCCTGAAAGAATGGCCAGGATCAAGAAAACCAACAACAACAAATGCTAGAGAGGCTGTGGGGAAAAAGGAACTCTCCTGCACTGTTGGTGGGAGTGTAGACTGGTACAGCCTTTGTGGAGGTCTGTCCGGAGGTTTCTCAAAAAGTTGGGATTGGAAATCCCATTTATTCCAGCTATTCCACTTCTAGGCATATTCCCAGAAGAACTGAAAGCATCATACCACAAGGATATATGTGCACCTATGTTTATAGCAGCACAATTTCTAATCACCAGATCTTGGAAACAACCCAAGTGTCCATCAACTGAGGAATGGATAAAAAAGGTGTGGTATTTTTATACAATGGAGTATTATTCAGCTATAAAGAAGGATCACATTGAGATATTTATCAATAAATGGGCACAGCTTGAGACCATACTCATAAGTGAAATAAATCAATCTCGCATGTATGAATACCGAATAGTTTCCCTAATGTAAGTAATGATTCAAATATATAAAAATATGTGGTAATCATGATTCCCCATTATGTGGCCTTGAAGCCTTATAAAATTTTCACTTATTAATTAGAAAGGCTTTATTCTGGGCTTCTTGATATGGAAATATTTGAAGCTATAGTATATGAAGTTTTATCCAAATATTTCAAGGAAAAAGACAGACACTATGGTAACTACTATTCTTTAAAAAAATTATTTAGTTATTTCTTATGTTTATTTTAATTAAGGGAAAAATTTAAAAAATTAGGACATATAATAGTAACTCTTTTCGATTTCCTATTAACTTGTTTTGAAGTCCTGTAATACTCCCACGATCTTGTTTGACTGATTAGACTCTGTTCCATTCTGTGCGATAGTATCAAGTCTGAGGGTATAGGCAACTAATTTGAAGGCAATAAGATTCACAAAGATGCCCAATCTGGTTTGACTATTGTCTCCTTTGGAAGTCCTGTAATGTTTACAATGCCTAAGTTTTATTGGTCTTGTTCTCTACTGTTTTGTCCAACTTTATAATATCTAATGAGATAGACAATTCTTTTTAAGGAAACAAGAGACAACGTTGATAACCATTGTTGATAACCTTGTACTCTGTTCTACATCATGTGCTATGTCTATCCTTGGTTTTGACTGACAGCTTTGTTTTGCCATATTTGACTTTATTCTCTACCCCCCCCCCCAAAAAGTAATAAGAACTAAGGAGTAATAAAATCCAAAATGTGTAAATTTTGTTGTAAAAAAGAGAGGGAGAAAAAAAAAAAGAGCTCTAACGGATGTAACAGCAAGTGTGTTTAGGGGTGTTAAATAGCTGACTATATTAATGTTTTTGGATCATTGAACACAGCTGTTTGCAGTCTCTCTGTTTGAATGTCTACTTTGTATTCTTTGATACTGTGATTTGAGCAACTATTTCCAAGATGATAATATGTAATCTATTAACAGGTGATTTCTTACTGTTACGTTTTTTTTTTTTTTTTTTTTTTTTTTTTTTTTTTTTTTGTAGTTCTGTATTATGTGTAACCTTACACTGCTTTGTTTTGTTTTGTGTTTTTCTCTTTTTCCTCTTAAATAAAAAAAAAAAAACAATGGCTGGGTGGACGGGTGAATAGATGGGTGAGCAAACTAAAGAATTTTGCACCTCTGGATTGATTAGCTACACACACACACACACACACACACACACACACACACACACCAAGTCAGTGTACTTCTGGATCCCACGTTCGTTCTGTTGTTTTTATTTTTATAAAGTTCTGGGGTCTAGGACACATACACAAACCATTGGACGCAAGCCACTCATCCGTCTGAAAATCCCCCGTTCCCTGCCTTTCTTCACTGGGTCTTTTTCTGCACAGATAGTAGGACCAGTGAGCTGAACTCCGTGCTGTGTGCTTGTTGCGCCACCTGCTGGACGACTCGAGCGATACTCAACTGGTCTCACGCGGAGGCGGCTGACACTGAGGTCTCAGATGTTAGAAAGCTTTCCTGTCTTCGGAAACAAGCGCTTCCCTCCCTTTCTTATATGCGTGATCACCCCTTGACGAAGCTTGACCCGTTGCTACCCCTCACCAGCGTTTTTACTTGAATATGACCGAGTTATGAGTCTGAGAGAGAAACCAACCAAACAGAGCAAATAACAGAGCTGGGCAGGACAATGATGTGAACACATGAACATCCTCCTGGCAGGACTTGGTGGCAGCACAGGAAAGCATCCTACCCTGCACGGGCCTGCAGGCCAAAGCAACTGGGTCAAGCAGCTGGGCTGGGAGATGGTCCCATTCTCCTGTGGTCAGGCAGAGATGTGAAACACCAGGGAATTGTGAGATATTAGATACAACAGTGCTACAGGCCTGCGGAAAAGAATATGTATACTTTTGAAATATGCATATTTAAAATCATACAGTAAGTTGTTGGAGCCATTGAAGCTAAATACACATGCAGGGCTGTGGTGCAGCCCTGGGCATAGCTGAACGAGGAGATGCCACAGGGGGCAAGATGGGCCACAGCTGAGGCCACCTGGAGACCTTCTCCTAGGATAGTTTTCCTTGATTAGCATCATCTGTTGCTCTGAGGGGTCCTTGAACCCCTCCTGAATCCTGCTCAGGTTCCTGCATTCTCCACTTCAACCCCTTCCTTGCTTTGAATAAATACAGGCTGCCCAGGTCTGTCTCAGCTATCAGAGTTATGAACTCTGCAGAGGATTCTGGTCCTTCTGGAGCCCTAAAGATCATACTGCTTGTCTGATGCATTCGCACCTCTGCCATGTACTCTTCTGGGAGATTGGGGATCTGGCACAGACCCCAACAGTAACTCATGAATAAACCTACACAATTTCAAAGAATCCTTGTTATTCAGACTGATCACAAAACAATAAAACTAAGCATTTTTAACAAAAGTAGGGGACTTCGAATTTCACAACAAACCGGGTAAAAAACCTGTGAAATTTTGAGGATAAAAAATGATTTAAATTATTTTAGAAAAATTTAGACAGTCACTAAAAGAATGAAAATACTTCTAGTGACTTCTAGGCAAGGAAAAAAGAATTATTTTAGAAAATTTGTAAGTTTTCATTCCAAAACAAGGTTGCAAAGGTAAAAAGGGAAGAGCATTGAAGCAATAATACAAATTGAGACAGAAGAAATAAGCCCAGATGAATTCATAATTATAAGGATACGCATATTTAGCTCAGATAATAAAGGACATAATTTGTCAGATCAAATCAAAGCCCTCTAAATCCAGCAAAACCACAATGAAATCTTTAAAGGATGAAATCCAGCTGAATGATATAACGTGGTCAAACAAAATTAATGACATGGTAAAAAGATTAAAAGAGGATGAAGAAATTTTCATATAAAAACATTTCATCAAGAAACCAGGGACTGAACTGAGCTATATCCCCAGCCCTTGTTTTATTTTTTACGTGGAGACAGGGTCTAGCTGAGTTGCTAAATTTCCCACAGGGCTCAAATTTGTGACGCTCCTGCCTCTGCCTCTCAGAATGCTGGGGATGGTGCCTGTGTCACATCACACGTGGCTCTAACAACAGAATGTAGTAAAGCTCGTGTCTTCCAAGGCTCCAGCAAAAATGCAATGCCTTTTTCCACCTCTATATTCTTCATCCACTTCCTCTGGGGAAAGCTGGGTAGGACGTCAGGTGGACACTGAAGCAGCTAGAGAGAAGCCCCAGGGGAGCAAAAACCTGCTTCCTGACCGAGCAAGGAGGAAGCAGCTCTCCTGCCCCAGCCAAGCGTCAGGGCACTGTGGCCCCCTGAGGTGCCCCTAGCCAGGAGCCCAAACGAAGCCATTTCTGAATCCCAGACTTCTAGGAACAGTGCAGGGAAAAATGGTGTATGTGTGTGTGTGTGTGTGTGTGTGTGTGTGTGTGTGTGTGTGTGTGCTTTCAGTGCTCGGGATCAAACTTGGGACCCCAAGCATGCTAATCAAGTCTACCCCCAGCCCTATTGTTGTTTTAAATCATTAAATTTGGGAGTAATTTTTTTAATTTTTATTTTAAAAGGGTGAAATTAAACACAACAAAACAGAACAAAATAGAACATAAGAAAGCAATGTAAGAGATACAAATTTCAAAGCTAGATGACCTGAGATCTTACTCTATCATATTGTCTCTTGTTTTCTTCCAAATAGTTGTCCATGTCTTCGCATACAGAGATTTCATACAAACAGAATGAGGAAGGCATTTTAGGTCTTCAAAACCAGACAATAGGGAAGTCAGTAATGGCTGTCGTAGAGTCTGGAATAGCTGTCCATACTTTCATGTATATTGAAGTTCAACGAAACAAAACTGCAGGGGGGTAGGGCTTGCTTGGTTTCCTTGTGCTCCAGGTCCCAGCATGGCGCAGGTCCCGATAAACACCGGTGGCTCCTGTCCTGGTCCACGGGAGCCTGCCACACTCACAGCCACTCACGGCAGGCGGGGAGGGGCAGGGTTTGCTTCAAGCTGTTTCTTTCTAATGAATTGACCATTTCATTGTCCAAGTTCCAAAATTGCCAACAGACCATAGAAAGACGTATCTTTAGGCTCCTTCTTGAAACCAACAGTGTCAGGAAGCTGCCAGCCTTGATTCAGGGCCAGGGGGGTAATTTTTTATACTACAACAATTAATGAAATGGCCTCAAGTTTTATAAAGCAAAAATTACCATAATTTTAAGAAACCGACATGTTCTTAGGCAGAAGATTCTAAAAGCCTCTATCACCAGGCATGGTGGTGCACGCATGCCTGTAATCTCAGCACTCAGAAGGCTGAGGCAGGAGAATTGCCATGAGTTTGAGGCCAGCCTGGGCTAAATAGCAAGAATGTGTTTCAAAAACAAAACAAAAAAAAAGCCTCTATGATAAATAAATATATCACGCAGGGGAAAAATATTTACAGAATAGAAAATAATAATACTATCAGCCAAAAGCTATAAAGTGAATCAAAAACTGGACAGCTTATATAGGTATACATATATATGTGTGTATGTATATATACACAAGATAGATAACTATGCTACTAATCTCTGTAAGTTCATCAAGAACAGTTTGTGCTCTCATTGTTTGTCATTTTTTATGCCTAAATTTTGTAACCTGAACAGCTACCTCTAAAAGGACAAAATGCCACATATTAACTAGGATTAATTTCTTACTTTTAAAAAATTCTGGTTCATTTCTATCTTTTGTTTTGTTTTTAAAATATTAAAAAATGGACAACTGAAATGAACAAACACTTCACAGAAGTATAAATGACCAATAAATATGAGAAGAATGTTCAACATTGCTGGCCATTAGAGAAATGCAAGTTAAAACAACACTGAGATTCCTTCCATCTTGCCCCAGAAAGAATGGCCCTCACCAAGAAACCAAATAATAATAAGTGCTGGCTAGGCTGCGGGAATCCTTCTACCCTGTTTATACTGGTGGGAGAGTAACTCAGCCTGGCTGCTGTGGGGGCCACTATCAAGAGTCCACAGATGACTAAAACTAGAAATCCCTGCTATCCCCCTTCCACGAATCTTCCTGAAAGAGTTAAATCATCACATTACAGTGATCCAAGCAGATCCATATTTACAGCAGCACGATTCGCAATGGCTAAATCTTGGAAGGGACCTATTATGTCATCACTATGTGAATAGATGGAAAAGGATGTAGCATTTTTACACAATGAAGTACTACTCTGTGCCGGTGTTTATTGGGATCTGAGCCATTTAGTAATGTGTAGGAAAATGGTTGCACCTTAAGACTATAATGTTAAGTGAAATAAATCAGACACACGGGCTTAGATGTTGTACCGCTTCTTCTGTATGAGAAACCCAAAATATAAATAAAAAAAAAGCAAAATAAAAGACAGATAATAGGAAGGGGAGATAGAGCTTTTGCAAAAGGGAAGGGGACCAAGAGATGTGGGACAGGATGAGAAAAGAATAGAGCAGGGCTGGGGATTTAGCTCAGTGGCATAAGTGCCTGCCTTGCAAGCAGGCAGTCGTGAGTTCGATCCCTGGTACCAATAAAAAAGGAAAAAGACAAAAAAAAAAAAAAAAAAAAGAAAAGAAAAGAATAGAGCTGTGCTCTGCATGTGGACCAGCTTCCCTGCAGGAATGTAGGCGTGGCGTACTGCCAAACTGAAATACATAAAAACTAGGTCACAAAAAAGAGAGCTTCTGAGACAAAGTCTCCCTGAATGCCAGTTTACTGGACTCAGTTTTGTGGACCATCCTGCTTCAGCCTCATAGAGAAATGGGATTATGTATATTCACACTCATGCCTGATTTAAAACATGTTTTCTTTAAAAATAAAAGTCAGGCATAAAGGCACACACCTGTCATTCCAACACTCATGAGGCTGAGGCAGGAGAATCTCCACAAGTTCCAGGTCAACGTAGGCTACACAGTGAATTCAAGGCCTACCTGAGCAACATAGTGAGACCCTGTCTCAAGAAAACCACAAAGAACCCCCCCCAAAAAAATATCCAAAACCCTAGGTGTTTGAATTTCACTATCCACATGGCATGAAATTCTCATTAAAATAGCATACACCCAAGTTTTATATTACCCCATCCTTATCCCTCAGCTAACCAGTTTGCCCCCGACTGTTTAGAAATTTCTTGTATATCCCTCCAGAAATGAATTTGTTACACTTAATTTTCCTTAGAAAATATCACTGGACAGCACATACATTACTGCTCAATTCTTTTTTTTTTTTTTTTTTTCCTCTAGTACTGGAGGATGAATCCAAGGCCTCAGCATTTAGCTGCATTCCCAGCCCTTTCTAAAATTTTTTATCTTAAGATAATTTTGGCTAAATCACTCAGTACCCCAGGCTGGGCTCAAACTTATGATCCTTCTGCCTCAGCCTTCCAGAGTACTGAGATTATAGGCACACATCACCTGCCTGGCTCCTAATTCTTTTTAACAGCTCTATAGTACATCATCTTTTAGACGCAGATGTGGTTTTGGTCATTATTTTAATGGTATTATAAACAAGCTTGCAATGGATACCCCGTGAGTACATCACTGTATATTCAGATGGTTAAAAGCTTCTCGGCCAACGCTTTTAACCATTCAGTCTGAGATCCTCCCTGTCTCAGACTCAGTCCTCCTGAGGCTCTAATGCAGTCCTTGCTCTTTTTCTCTACCTTCAACTTTAAAAAAAAAACATAGGTACCGGGATTGAATAGCAAGGCAAGCACTCTCCCACTGAGCTATATCCCAAGCCCCTGTGTGTTTCTTTTTTAATTTTGAGGTCCTGCTAAAGTGCTCTGTTGCCCAAGTTCTGGCCTTGAAGCTTCCACCCTTCCCCCAGCCACCTGAGTAGCTGGGATGACAGGACACCCGGCCACACACACCCTTCCCAGGCGCCGTCAGCGTTTCTGTATGGACCAGATTCTCTCCGGGTACATGTTCTCAAGTTCCTTAAAAATCCTTCACTGAGAAGATGGTGATTGGACTTTGTGTGCCATGTCATCAATGTCTCTGCACAATCAGGGCTTGAAATACCCTAACTGCTCCTGTCCCATTCTTAAATTCTTCCCTTAATGTGTTATCTGGTGCGCCAGTCTCTTCCGTGTCTGGGGTGGGGGCACCCCAGAGAACCAGCCTGTCTTTACTCATTCTCAACGTTTCCTCTAAAGCCCCCCATGCATGGCAGTAGCACTGTATTTAGTCCATGAATTCTCCCTGAGGCTTTCTTGACCTTTCCGTAGTTAGTAGACTATCGTGTGACTCTTAAAACTCTGCTCTCACCCCAGGGATTTAGCTCAGTGGCACAGCGCCTGCCTGGCAAGCTCAAGGCCCTGAGTTTGATTCCCGGTACTAAAAAAAAATCTCTGCTTTGGTTTCCAAGATACAATTCCCAAATTCCATGTGTTAATTTATTAAATATTTATAAAGCACCTACAATGTTGCCAAGCCTGGGCTCCAGCCTGTAACTGATTTATGTATAAGCAGGTGCTTATCACACATTGTAAGAGCAGCGGGTAAAGGAGGTCTGGGTTCACTCTCGGAGTAGCCCACCTCCATCACCTCATCTTTGGCTGACCCAGTAATGCTTCCCAGGATCCTTCCTTCCCATCGCCTGCTTCCATTTACACACTTCCGTGTACAGTCTCAGCGACTCCAAAGTAACAAACCTTCATACAAGTGACTGCTAGACAAACATTTCCATGTCTGAATATTTAATGTGCTCCTATCCTCCACCCCCCAAAAAGCTACTTTGTTCAGCATTTGTTGCTTCTTACTTGAATTCATGTAATGATGACTTTCTGATTCTTGCTCAACAACTTGCTCAAGACCACTCTTTAAATCAAGTGTGGTGACACACACCTGTAATCCCAGCACTCTGGAGGCTGACACAGGAAGATTCCCTCACGTTCGAGGGCAGCCTGGGAAACACGGTGAGTTCAAAACCAGCCTGAACTACACAGCAAGACCTAGGCTTATCTTCTGCTATTCCCCCAATCTGGACATCGGCCCAGCCACTCAAAAGTTGGCAATTCACTGCGCCACCCTGCTCCCACGTACATCCACTTTGATGGATTTCTCTACCAGAGTGTCAGTCACAGGCCAGTGCCTTGAGGTCAGGTCACCTCGGTTCTGTGGTGCCCAGCAGGGGGTTCTGTGTTCCAAAGGATCTCAGGAAAGGGACTGATCTGACTGTCCCTTCCCGCCTGCAGGAGATGAAGCAGCTCAGCCCAGCAGTCCCATTGTCCACCAGGCGTGGGTCACCACCAGCTCCCATCCTGATGGCTGCCAAACATCAGCTTTAACAATGCAGAAAAGGCATTGGCTACAAATTAAACTCTGATTCATGATTAGCAACACTAAGCACACCAGGAACTGAAAGAAGCCTTTTACTGTGCTGATGCCCACGTGCCCACGGGTATGCAGATGGGCTTTCTGGGTCCCAGTTACTTCAAGGGGGATTGCAGCCCTCCATTAGGCAGCAGCGAGGGGATTGTCACAGAGGTCACCTTGTGCTAAGCTTCCAGGGGTTCAGCGCATACGGGCTATGGTTTTATTCTGGCCTAGAGGCATCAGCAAGTGGGGACCAATCTACCCTTGAATATTTCAATAATCTCATTGGTTTGCAGTGCTTGACATTTATTATTTCTATAATGTTCATAGGTTTACTGATTGTTTTCCTACTTTTGACTGTGCCTGATAGGTCCCCTGCACATCTGCAGGCAGCTGGCTTTGTGTCTTGGGTGCCAGCTCATTCTGGCCACCTTCACTGAGCAAATGTCTCTGCCCCATGCCTCCTGCATGGACAGGCTGGGCGCATTCTTGTGATCATGGTAGGGGTTCGCATGGCTGGTTTCACACAACAGATATCACAAAGGATGCAGAGGACGAGCTGCATGGGACAAGGGTATGGGAAGGGATTCAAGTGTCTCTCTCCTTTCCAGGTGCACCTCCTGTAGTCACCTCCACGCCAAAGCTCTGAATGTCTTCTTATTTTTCATCTAGGAGGTGGGGCTCTGGTTTGTAAACCCCTGTCTGCTGTGCCATCTCCATTCCGAGAGCAGGTCTTATGACATTCTAGGATACCTTCTACCTGCAGGACATTTCAGGCCATGAGGATGGCCCTTCGTCACCCTCCTTTCCAATCCCATCTAACACCCATGCGCTCCCCCTATCACACAGCAAGGGTCTCACTCTGTTAGCTACGCAGCAAGAGCCCTGAGTGGGTGTTGGGAGCCACAGCACCACTAGGTCACCCTGAGTGACGGTCGCGAGGCCCGTAGGAAAGAGCAAAGCCTGAGATTACCCCTCCCATCGAGCACGCCGAGATGGCGCCTATTTCCTGCTTCCTGATCTGTATCTCTGCACTAAGCGCCTGCTCAGCAGAATAGTCTACCTAGTCACCAGTGACGCTAGCCAATCAGCTCGCCCGAACTGCTTCGATATGATTGGAGGTTGTATCGGTATATAAGCCAGCGCCTCCACCCTGCGAGAGAGAAGCACGGAAGGAGCCGCGGGGAGCGGACCAACAGAGGCTTCGGCCGGGAGGATTCCCGGGGCAGACTGTGAAAGGGAGAGAAAATAAAAGCGCCTTGCCACTGCCAGATCCTGTCGTGTGTTCTTCCTGCCGGCCGGGAGCGACACCGACAAGTGGGAACTTCAGGGGCTCACATGTGCCGCGCCCAGCCCAACCTGGTACTTCGCAGATGTCCAGTGGAGATGCAGATAACCAGTGGAGTCTGTGGTAGGTCCCTGTCCCCATGCATGGTCAAGTTCTACCCTCCTAACCTCCTCCATGAATGAGGCCTTGCTTGGAAGTAGGGTTTCTGCAAATGTAATCATAGTTTGAGATGAGGCCACAATGGATGGGTGGAGCCTTCCTACAGGAAGATGAGATTTGGGCCAAAGATACACAGGGAAGAAGGCAACGTTATATTGGAGACAAAGAAGGGAAGCAATATTATGCAAACCAATGAGGACTGCAGGCAGGCACCAGCGAGGGCAAGGATGAGGAGAGATCTTCCCCAGAGCCTTCGGGGCAGTCTGGTCCGCAGACATCTTGGATTTGGACTTCTGGCCTTCCAGAACAATGAGACATACACGTCTACTGTGTTAAGCAACCCAGTTAGTGGTGATTTATTACAGCATCCCTGGAAAGTGAGCAAAGGCCAGACAGGATTTAATTTCTCCTAGCTCTTAGGTCACAGTCCCCACGCCTAGGCCCCTGCTCCCCCAAATCCTGCAGCTGCGTCTCACCTTTCTGGATCTGGTCATTTTCACCCGGCCTGAGCCTCCCCTTGGGGACACTAGATGGTGCCATCAGGTTAAGCCATCCCAGCTTTGTGGCTGCTGGTCTGGATAAGGGGACTCCTGGTGATTCACCCACTAGATGGGACCCTAAATCCAAGATCCTACATAGTCAACTCCTTTCTATTCTCAGCAAAGTGGCTTTTGTCTTGTTAGAGGGAAGAAACTGAAGGGTCCCCCTGGCTCTCCTTCACTGCCTCAGCAGAGCTGCTGTCCTGGGCACTTTCCCTGGGCCTCCTGCTCGGGAGCTGGTGGCTGCCCAGGGTAGGGGAAGCAGCAGACCACACGACGAGAAGCTGAGCTCCAGGGGTACAGAGGTGGAGGCTTCACCCGAGACTCTGGGCTGAGCCAGGCGGGGCTTTCTGGGTGTGAGGACAGCACTGCAGGGAAAGGCCGTGGAGAGGGAAGACAGGCAGCGGGGGCTCCGAGCCTCTTCTTGGACTTCATGTCATCAGCCTCTTTAGTCTCCTCCATCTCAAAGAACCCAGCCCAGAGTCTCAAAGACGTTCCTGCTAGCTTCTCTGTTTCCCGACATCCTCTCCACTGCCAAGTTCTGGCACTTGTCGGCTTCAACCCATTACCCCTGCCAACCTCGGTCCAGGCCACTGCCGTTGCTCCAGGACACACAGCCCTTGCTCCTCCAAGTCTGTAGGCCAGAAACACACACTGGTTGCATTATGGGGCGGTCGGAAATGCAGACTCTCAGGCCCTCACCCCTCCAGACCTGCTGAATCGTGGTCTCCTTTTAACAAACTCCCTGCAGAGCTCCAGGGATATGAGCACCCTCGGAGCGTGGCCCACCCCTCCCTGCACACCTCTGCCCCCTCCTCCATTTTCAGCACAGTGATGAAGCCTTCCCCGCTGAAGTCTCCCATGGCTCCCCAGGGCACTTAGGGATGCCCGTCATGACCCACCAGCCGCAGCCTGCTCCTCCAGCACCAGCTCACTGCGCTCTTCTCCTTCCTGCCTGTGTCCCCTCCTTTCTGGAGTGTCTTTGTGCTGTGCTCTCTGTTTGGACACTCCTGCTAGCTAACACCTCCGCACTTCTCAGTCTCAACCATCGCTTCCTCAGGGTGACCGGTCCTGACAGCTGCCCACCCAGTTCTCAGGCAGAGACCATGTCAGTCTTGTTCCATCCTGTGGTCCTCATGGCCCGCAGAGGTTGGCAGGCACATAGGCCCTTGATACTCATTGTTAATTGCACACTTGTTAATTGCTGTGCATCAGAACAGAATCGAGGGGGCTTAAGTATGTGTGTTTCCAAGGATTTCATGACATTTAGCAGAGCCTTAAGTGCTCTGTCCCCACAGACCTGGCCATGGGGAGAATCAGGGGAATTTCTGTCTTGGGCACTGCCTCTCTGGCCCTGCCCTCCCAGGTGCACTGTTCTCTGTTCCTGCAAATTGCCTGAATCCTCACGTGCAAAGCCCACCACATCATCTCACCAAAAACAGGTTCTGGTACTCCCCACCCAAGAACGTGATGAGCCCTTCCCCAGGTCCTGGTCTCAGCCCCCAGTTCTGCACCCCGAGCTCCTGCACAGGCTCCTGCAGGCTCCCTTCCAAAGCCCTTCATTCGTTTCTCTATGTTCCTCCTTCCTTCTTGCATTACAGATCCAATCATTTTGATTTTTTTGTCTGTGTATTAATCACTTCCTCCTTGCTGGTACAAAATACCAGACACCTACAGTGTAAAGGAGGAGAGGCTCATTTTGGCTCGCAGTTTGAAAGGGTTCCGACTACGATGCTTTTGCCGGCTCCAAGGCAGCAAGAGAACTGTGGAAGGACACACAGGAGAAAGCTGCTTGCCGGCTGTGGTGGTGCACAACTATAATCCCAGCACTCAAGAGGCTGAGGCAGGAGGACCGCTGAATTCGAGGCCAGCCTAGGCTACAAAGTGTGTTCAAGGCCAGCCTGAACTGTACAGTGAGACTTTGTCTCAAAAATTATAAAAAAGGAGGAAGAAGAGGAAGAGGAGGAGGAGGAAGAAAGCTGCTCCGCCCATTGCTGTCAGGAAGTAGAAAGATAAGGGAGAAGCGGGGACAAGAACACACCTTTCCAGATCACACCCGGGGCCCCCACTTCCCGCATCTGGGTTTGTTACACTTTGTGACAGCGCGTTCCAGTGAATTAATGCACTGATAAGTACAGCACCCTGTGATCCCGTCACCTTCCAAAACCCCACCTTTGCACACATGCGGCTTTCAGGGCCATTTTAGATGTAAACCATGACAGTCTCTCTTTGGCCACAATCTGAGGGACTGAATACAGGACTCTAAAGTATGAATTTGAGCCAGAGAACACTGGCACACAGAATCCAGTCTATAACACCAAAGATCTCAACAAATAACCTTTCTTTTCTCAAACAAGGCAGATGGAAATAACAGGTACTATTTATTGACCTTAAACTCCCACGAGGAGCTGTGTGTCCCCTCCCTCTTTTAAAAAAAATCAGATAAAATTTCCATATTCATTGTGAATATTCCTTCTGTCCAGGAAGAGTATTTTCCTGCCATATAATACATATTATATATAATTTTAATTTATTTATTGGATAGATTACATTCACTTGCTTCAAAATTTCAAAGTAAGAAAGGGTCTAGATGATTCACCCACCCATATCCCTTCCTCGCTCCAGCATCCTCTCTTCCTCTTTTTGTAGGATGATAGCTTTCTGCATCTCCCATCCTGTGCCTGGTTTTTTGCACATAGCAGTGTATTCTGCAGATCGGTCCCAAGCTATTTCATCCTTTTACTTGCCTGTGTCCATCTGATGTTTAGAAGTATCTTGCATATTCAGCTGGCCCATCCTGATGATGATTTCCGTTACTTTTTGCTTTATTAAACAAGAAATAATTTCTACCATATGAGTAAAGATTCATTTTATTAATTGTAATGAATAACTTACAGCTGTAGGAAAATTTCCTTCAAGTAGAAGGCGATGATTTGAGTGTGTACCTCCCTCCAAAATTCCCATGGGGAACTTCTGATGCCCCAGGGGATGGCATCAGAAGGTGGAGCCTTTGAGCTGTAAGGGTTGCGCCCTCATGGGTGGGAGTCACGCCCTGTAAAGGGGAGGCACCTATTGGACCTCCCGTCTCTCCTGCTATGGAGATGGGATTTGTCTGTTTTGTACCTGCCACCATGCTGCCACCTGAGGACACAGCAAGAGGTACAGAGTCCAGCACTTCATCAGACAGTGGTGTGCCAGGGCCGTGTTCTTAGACTTGCCAGCCTCCAGATTGTGGGACGTAAATTTCTGTTGTTGACAAAGTACCCAGTCCAAGACGCTGTGTTATAGCAGCAAGAATAGACTGAGACACAGAACTTCCAGGCCCAGAATATATTGCAGTATTTTTTTTAATGAAATAAATCACTTTACTTACAAACAATAAACTTACACAAAGCTTCCTGACCCTTTGAGAGTATTTTGCCCAATTCGCTCTAAATATTTTAATGTTTCCAACATGCACAGACATTCTCATATGTAACCATTTGATACATCATGCCCATCTAACTTTAACCCGTTCAGGTTTTGCCCCAATAACAAATATCTTTTATGGCAAAGGAATCTGGTTCGGAATCATGGTTATATTTCTCTTTATTTCTATCTTTGGATTCCTTAGGTATGGAGCAGTTCTTCAGTTTTTTCTTGATTTTTCATGACCTTGACAGTTTGGAGATTACAAACCAGTTTTTCTGTAAAATATCACTCAGTTTGGATTTGACTCATTTTGTGTGTGTGTGAGTAGATTTGGGCTGCATTTCCACAGAAATATCATGAAAACAGTGTTGGGTTCTCTCAGTGCATCCTACTATGTGGTACCCAGTGTTGATCTGTCCCCATGATTAAATCATGTCTGCCAGCTTCTTCATGGTGAAGTTTACCTGCACAAACTCACAGGTCCCTGCATTGTTCGGTGGGTTTTACCAATGTTCCCATTATTTTGATGACCACGTCCCTGATGTGGACAGAAGGCCTTCTGAGTGGGAGTTCTTTGGCCATTGTTCCATGGGCACTTTCCGATACAAGACATTCCAGGCACATTTTCTTGGCACCCTACCTCAGTCCTGAAATAAGCCATTCTCCAAGGAGCTCTGACTTCTTTTAGTGCACAACGGTATCTAAAGTGACAATCTGAATGCTCAGTGTACTTGCTGCTCTGTGGTGTTGTACTTTCAAGCCCACTGGCAGGAGCGTGGGACTCTGCATGTGCATGTGTGTGTACTTTTATATTTATTTCCTTATCAGTTTATCTACACTGAAACTCATGGTTCATGTTCCTGACT
Source organism: Cavia porcellus (assembly GCF_034190915.1). Lineage (NCBI taxonomy): Eukaryota > Metazoa > Chordata > Mammalia > Rodentia > Caviidae > Cavia > Cavia porcellus. Next base: position 31,959,277 of record NW_026947514.1, read on the forward strand.
GATTCCAATCTGACAGAGCAGGGTTCATTCTATTTGTTCTGGTGGACTCAGTTTGGGTTTTTCCCTTTGTGAATTTGTTAAGTCTCCTCTCTGCTCCCATCTAATATCACCCTGGAAATTAATTTTTCAGTAAAATGAAGGGAAGAGGGTGACAAAATGCCATGTGACTTTGATGCAAATGAAGGGAAGAGGGTGACAGAGTGCCGTGTGACTTTGACAGTTATTGCCAAGTTGCTCTCCATAGAGAAGTTCCAGTTTACACTTCCACTGATTTTAAGGCTTTTCTTTTGCCAATCTGATAGGTGGAAAATGCTATTTCTGATGTTTCAACGTCTATAATTATAAAATAGCTTGAATGCCTCTTGAAAAATAGAAACACTTGACAGGGAAAGAATGTTGTAGTTGGCTGTAACTAGTCTTCCTCATGAAAAGGGTCAGTTCATAACGCTGGGACAGCTGCTTGCCTGTTGCTTGCAGAAACTTGGAAGCAAGCGGTGGTGTCCAGCCATCTGCCCCAAAGGGCAAGTTAGTTGGCCTGTACTGGTGACCAGAGCATGTCCTAAGATTTCTGATGATGTTCTCTGCAAGCATGAGGCAAGTGCTGGCCAGTTGTGGCAACAAAAAGAGCTATGCTCAGTGCTATTTTGGTGGAGAACAGACTCCCCAACAGGAAGATCCTTTGCACTTGAGAATCCAGAAGTTTCTTTCCTGGGATTAAAATTATTGAGTGCAGTCTGACCCAAAGAAAGGCATTCCTAGTTTGAGCAGATCTTAATTATGCATTAGGGTGAAATTGCCCATAATTGGCTTTAAAAAAAAAAACTTGCAAAAGTGATGCTTTTTTAGGGCCTCTGTTTTAGATGTTGCCACTTTTGCTTCTGTGGTTTCTGTACCTGGAAAAATCCTCTTTTTCCTACTTTGTCCCACAGGCCCTGGTTCATTTCTCTAACAGTGTTACTGACGCACAATTCACCTTTTTAAGACCCAAAGCAAATGGTACCTTTCCTAAGGGAAATTTGTTCACCCCCCAAAAGAAATTAACTCCTTTTCTTCACTCCCCAGTCATTTGGTTGTCATTACACCTTTTTGTTTTTCATTTTTTGAAGCTCTACATTAAGTTTTAGGTAACTGTTGATTTTTTTCCCTGTGAGACTGCAAATGCTTTGAAGGAAGACTGAATTTTAGCACCAGCTTTGTGCTTTCTGTAATCTCAGAGGGATGGTTTGTGAAATGAATTGATGAAAAAGGAAATGACTGATGCAGGAGTGGGGAATGGTCATCCCTGGAGAGGGTACAGCACCCAAAATCCCACAAGCTCCCACCTTTGGAGCTTAGCTGCACAACGGCCTCAAGATACTAGCCTTGTGTTTGCTGTGTGTGTCTGTGTTGTTATATCCTTCCTGCCATGCTCCAGCTCCCGGCAGACATTCAGCCCCAGCTAAGGCTCATCTGCAAATAGGCTGCTTATGCTGGAGGCGGAGCTCTTGCTCCCCTAGGGCAGTATCATTGTGCGATCCTCACTTGCCAAACCCTCCCTGAGCCCAGCCAAGTTGAGAACCATAGAATCATCTGCTGGCCCAGTCTAGCAAGTCTAGGCTACGCAGACAGGAAGCTCTGGACAGGTTTATGTTGGGGAATTTCCTCTTCTGAGGACACTGGGGAACCAGGGAAGTCCAAAACATCAAGCAGGAAGTCTACCATCCTGCATGTGGGGTGAGATGTTCCCTGTGATGCTCCGGTCACAGACAGCTTGGGAAGGTGTCGTGTCTCACCCTGGGTTCACAATCTGATGAAACTCGGTGTAAAGCCTGGCAAGTCCTCCGGCTGCAGATCCTGAGGGGAGGCAGGAAAACCTGGGAATATGGAGCAGCCTCCAGTATGACCCCTCACCTCCAAGTGAAGCCCAAAATGTCACAGGAGCTGCCTCTGTATCTGTTGCTCTGAACTTGCCAGGGCCCTGAACCCATCCTGAGCTGGAGCTCAGCTAGGCTCCTAGTACTAGGGAGGTGCTCTAAATGGGTTGGTGTCCCGGCTTTGGCATTCCTGGGAGGGATTCTTGGGCAGGACGTTAAGTAGGACAGGGTCAGGCACCGGGGAAGATACTTCCAGCAGTAGGGATCAAAAAGCTAAGGAAGAATGGTAGGGCATAAAAGAGTTGAACTAAAGAGCAGGGTTAGGAGGGTAGGAAGTTCAGGGTGGCATGCAGATCTGAAGTCCAGCTTGGGTGACTGCATCACCTATGTGGTCTTGGGCTACACCGGAATTTCTCTGAGCGTTTTTCCACCAGTAAAATGGAAGTGGGGGATATTTGTCTTTCAGAATGACTGATTTCACTCTGGAGGCTGAGGCAGGAGGATCATGAGTTTGAGGCCAGCCTGGACTGGAAAGTGAGTTCAAGGCCAGCCTGAAGTGCATAGTAAAACCGTGTCTCAAAGACAACAACACAAGAATGGCTGAGGTGACTGAATAAAACACTATCTTAAAAGGCATCTTATCCAGCCCGAGAGCCTTGTAGGTTCTCAGCAAGTATGAGGGAAGGACAGGAAAAGGGAGGATTGTGGCAAATGCCCTGAGACACCTCAGACCCTTGTACTACACGTCTAGATCACTATCCCTACTGGGGCACAACTTCACCAGTGGTATTGTCTCTCATTCTGAGACAGACTTGAGACTCACAGGAGGTGGGGCTTTCTGGCTGTGTGGGCCAGAGTTCTACCCTCACCCTGGGCCTTCCTAGAAGGTAGGTGGCCAGCTCCTGATATGGCCTGGGCCACCCAGAATCTCCATCTAGCCTATCTTCTCAGTCCATGGCAAGAGGAAACAGGGCTTTTCCTTCCAACTAGTTTGGCACACCTGGAGTGCAGGGTCTCCAGCCCTGCCTCTGGCTACCAGGGCATAAGCAGCAGTAATCCTACTCTCTTGGAGCAGCAGTATCTGACACTTGAATCACAGGAGACAGAGTCAGCCTGCCCCACTCCCCACTTCCTCCACTCGGGCCCTCCTCTCCCTAACACAGGCTGTAGGTAAGCCATAGCTCCCCGCCAGAGAGGTATCTGGGAAGAAAGAAGCATCATGATCAAGGTACTGCTCAGGTACTGGACTCTGGAAGGCCTGCTCTCCATGCTAGGGCTCTTCTTATGACCCGCCTGGGCTCTTGTCTGAGCAACCAACAGAGTGTGGAGGTCCTGAGCATCAGGGGTAGTCTAGAGTTTTTGCTGAGAGTGCCTCTTGGAACTTGCCCAAGGAATCATCCTGGAGCACCTTTCCAGCCCTTTCGGCCTCCCAGGAACAGTGAATGGCACAGGAGGCACTCAGGATGCAGGGGGAAGCCAAGTGGAAAAGTGGACTTGCTGAGGGTATGGGACACACACCAAGCCTGGACTAGTGGACTAGCTTCAGCTCAGCTCTGCCTCTTAACTGGCTCCGTGGCCTTGGACACCAGTGTTGTCTGTCCAAGTGGGCACTCTACAAATGATGACTGGGGATTTGTGGCCCATTGTCTTTCCTGCTCTCAGCTTGAGAGACTCAGGTGCATTCCATGGGAGAAAACGAAGTCCTGGAAGTCACTGGAAAGAGCTAGCCATGAGCTGGGTGCTGTGGTTTCTCCAGCTGGCTTTTGTTCTTGCATCATGACGTAACCTGCATAGTGTGGGCAGTGTTCTCTGAAGCAGCTGTTAAGACACTGGCCTGTGAGGCAGTCACGGCTGAATCCCAGTCTCCACCATTTCCCAGCTGTGCGACCTCATGACCCAGCTATGGTTCATGGTTTTTAAGCCTGTTTCTTCATCTACAAAATGAGTTCGTCATAACCCCCACAGTGCAGCTGCCAGGACTGGAGGCGTTACTCCAGGCCAGCGGCCAGGCCGGGGAGATGCCTGCCTCCTACTGCTCAGCAGACGCGACACCACCAACTCCCTTGCTTCTGGCTTCCCTGAAAGCAACCACATCTTGTCTCACCTGTCTCTCCTGTGCACTGAATGGCCTGCAGCACCTACTGCTGCTACGACGGCTCCCAGGAGCAGGAGAATCCTGCCCTGATTTTAAGTTAGTAGTTTCAATGCTAACTCCAAGCTGTCAGTGTTTGGGGAGCCATCACCACAGCTCTCTCCCCCCTCCCTCCTGCTCAGTTTGCCCTTTCCAAGACTATTATTCAAAGTGCCACTCCTGTGGGCACAAACGCCCCATGGCACGGAGGCCTGAGTGGCATCTTCCTGCTTTATCTTTTTCTTGTTCATTTCCTCACCCAAGCAACCCTCCACTCCCATACACTCTGCCAAGCTTTGGGGTTGTCCTCTAATTTTTTTTTTTGTCTTTTTCCTTTTTATCGGTACTGGGGATCGAACTCACGACTGCCTGCTTGCAAGGCAGGCACTTATGCCGCTGAGCTAAACCTCCAGCCCCCGTCCTCTAAATTTCTAAAGCCAAACCCCAGCCTCAGTTAATTTTCCCAGATCTTTCTCAGGATGATATCAATGCTTTCTTAACACCCAAGTCCAAAACATGCTTTCCCTTCAACTAAGCAGAAATGAAAACCTGTCAGGAAAATTTTGTTACTGATCAGGAATGGTCTCAAGACTGAGGGGTAACAGCTTCCTGATTCTTGGAAGCTTGTAATTTTTGCAGACACACACAGAGGTCACTGAAGTCACTGAGAAGAGCTAGCACTCAGCTGTGGGGTGCATGTGTCTGTGTGTGTGTATGCACATGTGTACTTTGAACTAGAAAAGCGAATCACGCTTCTCTTTCCATCTCAAATTTGGGACTTCTTCATAATATTCAAGACGCCATTGTTAACGAAGAATAACCAACCATTTCAAGAACTTCAAGAGAAATGGGGAAAAAAAGTTAATTCACACAATATTGGTGTTGGTGGGCTGTGAGAAAATGAAGTCTCTGCCATGGCTCACTCTGAGCTGCTCCCCTCAGCCCCGCAGACTGACTGACTTCAGACTGGGGATGGAACCCAGGGGCTTCATACTAAACCTCTTTTCCCAAACAGCTGAGTCATTAAACTGCCCCAGCTGGCCTCAAACTTCTGATACTCTTGCCTTGGCCTCCCAGAGAGCTGGGATTACAGGCACGCACTACACGACCACACTCCTGCTTCCTTCAACTGAGTGTGCTTTCTGCTCTCTTTGCATCTACACGTGGGTGGTACCTGCCCCTTCACACGGCAGCTTCAAAACCATTTCATCCCAGAAGCCTGCCCTGGTACCTTACCCCACCCCCATCAGATCAATCACCATGCCTCCACACTTGCCTACACTCCCAGCTGTCTAACAGTCTCACCAGGCCCAAGCCACGCCGACCTCACACTGGCTACCACTCTGTGAGTCCTGACCAAGCAGAGATGAAGACTTCCACGAACGCTTCTTTTCTTTTTTGTTTCTTGTCTTTTTGAGACAGGGCTTTGCTATGCACTTAAGGCTGGCCTTGAACTGGCAGCTGTCCACCTGCTTGGGCTTCCCGAGGGCTGTAATCACAGGATGCACCACCACGCCCAGTATGGACTGCTTTTCAACCCAGGGTTTAGGCAAAAATATTTTGAAAGGATCACATCTCCCACAACTACCTTCATAAGAATTTTTTATTATTATTATTTAGAAATGCAGTTATATACATAGAACAATTAAAATTAAATTAAACTTTGTACAAATATTAAAATACTATCTTCACACCCACTGCAATGTACAGGATACCAAAAAATATATATATATAAAATAAAGCAAACCCAAACTGATCTGAGTGACATCCTGTACAGAGTCAATCACGCATGTGTTGTTATAAACCATTACATGAGTACCATTCTGAAGAAGATCCCATAGTGGTGTGACAACCTTAAGAAGCCAGAGCAGGTGTGGGTGCTGTTATGCGACCCCAGAACCTCTCCTCCCCACTTGGCAATCCAACTTGAGTGCTTTGCTCCCTGTACTCCCTCCACTAGCCAGACTGCTTGGCAGAGGGGGCAACACTGGAGGCTTTGTTCAAAATTCTACTAGAGTTTCAAGGAAATTAAGAGACACTTCCCAGCAAAGCTGGGCCTGCCACCATCCCCTCTCCAGAGAACTAGCTACTGCAAGATTGAGCCCAAACATCTGCCAAGCAAAATATTCTCCAAGCCCTGCAGGAGACCTAGCCGGCCCACAAGAGAAGCTCCCAGCGCACTGCCCTTGGCAAGCACATCTGGACTTACTGTAAGTCCGTGACGGCTGTGTGCCACTTTCTTTCTAGTCCCTTTTTGCTCTTTGAGAAGGGAAAGAAAAGGGGAGGGGGGAAATCAGGATCAGGAAACGTCTGCAGCATATTCCTTTCTCTATGTAAGAACGTTCCCACAAATGGAGGCAACAATGCTATGCAGTAAGCAAGCGGTCTGGGAGGAAAGGGACTGGGAACCATCTACCTTTGTGTCACTACTCATGAAGCAGGAAAAATATACCTTTGTCTGTTTTGCTACCTGGCTTCTTCACAGAGTTTTAAAGCTGGGGATGGAAAGAGCAGGGCAAGATGAATGGGGAAGATAATATTAGTTTTAAGTTCTCTTTGCAAATGGAGTGCTTGTAGAATGTACACTGAAATGTCTTATAAAACCAAACAAATTCACAGTGGCCAAGACCCAGCCATTTCACAGTTCACACCCAGTGAAGTACAGCACATAAAATACAGAAATGGCAAAGGCAGAGTCTGCCTGCTAAACTAAGGCGTGAGAGGGATAGACTTTAGTGATTTTCACCATATTCTGGCCCTTCAAAATTGCTAGAACATCACCAAGATTAAAAAAAAAAACTGCACTGAGCCAGCTCAAGTGTAGAAGATATTAGAGAGAGAGAGAGAACTAGAGGAAAGGGGAGGGGAGGGGAGGGAAAGGAGAAAAAAGAGTAAGGAAAATAATCCTTTCTACAAGTCCTTTGGTGCTGACCTCCTCTGGGCAGGTCTGCAGGGCAGGCAGCCCTTGAAGATGAGCCTGGCTCCGGCTCTGGGCAGGCTCCTTCCTAATAGCCTGCTGTGTGCCATCTGCCTTGTCTCCAAAGCCAGGCCCTACCTCACGGCAGCTGTGGAGCCCCCAATCCCTCTGCAAAGAACAAAGCTCAGAAGCTCCAGAACAGCCCATGTGACTAAAGATGAACAAACTGCCCTGAGGGCAGGATGGCTGTGAAAGAGGCCAGCCTGGAGTCAGCAGCAGCATGAGCTGAGCTGCAAACCCCTGCATACCCAGCAGCTGCTGGAAGAGCCTCCTCTGAGCCAGTGACAAGAGAGGCAGCACACTCGTCCCAAGTACTTACTTTCCTAACAGGGAGGCAGGCCGGGGCTTGTGACCCTCCGAGCAGTGTGAATGTGTGGTGAGACGGAAGGAGGTATCAGGAGAATGAACCTCAAAGTGCAGCCTCTGGGTGGGCAAAAACGCAGGGTAACTACACAGGAGAGAGTGGGCTCTTCTATTTAAAAAAATATTCCAGAACAGAATTCAGGTTTTGGAAGGATGGAAACTAAAAGCTAAAGGCTCAGCATAAGACTTCAGCCCCGCCTCCCATTTCTCACGTCCCCTTTCCGCTGCACACCGCCAGGAGGGTCTGCATGTTAGCAGCAGCTGGGGTTGAGGACCCCTCTACTAGGTGGCCACCCCAGCAACTGCTGAGATGCGGGTCACTTCTTTTCTCCCTCCGGCTTCAGTCTTTCAGTTCTGGCACCTTCTCCAACCCATTCCCTACCTTTGACTTTGCTTGCCTGGATTATCAGCACAACAAATGGGCTTCTGGGTGGATGGGGGACATGTGGGAGTGGCCAGCAGGCACAGTGGGCACTGCCCTTACCCTGAGAGGAAAGAAGATGAGGGGCAGCAAGAGGTCAGGCATGACCGGGGAGTAAAGTGCGTTGTGAGAGCGGAGGCCAAGAGTGGCAGCTTGGGAGAAGCTCATTCCCCCAGCTTCAGGCCACCCGTGCTAGAGCTAACCCTGTTAGGTCAGATCCCGAACTGGGCTTTTTATTACTTTTACCATACCAGAGATGCTCAGGAGCAGCGGTGCAGCAGAGTGAGCGTTGAGGTTTCCCAGCCCCAGTGCTTCAGGAAAAAAAAAAAGCAAAGCAAAAGCAAACATTCCTTAATGCCACGTCTGTCCTCTGAAGAAGGCAGCAGCCTGGAGGAGCTTGTTGGCCCGGCCTTCCTACATTCACCACAGGCCGGCCGTGGAGTCGGGGAGAGGCGCCCAGAGTGCCACCATCACTCCGGCTCCCTCCAGCGGCCACACTCCAGGCTTCCGTCTAAAGGGACCTGGAAGCCAGGCTGCCAGGCACTCATTAGCCCACTTCAGCCAGTAAGGCAGGGGTGCTGTGGACCACTTCTCAGCTCCTCCCCCAGAGGGCAGGGAAGACACACACGGCTTGTCAGCCACGAGGTGTGCAGGGGCACCGGGAAGGGCAGAAGTAGGAAAAGCAGAGGTGCAGTAGGCAGCAGGCCACTTCCTGGGCACAGTTACTAAGGCACATGACCGCGACGAGAAGGATCCTCAGGACCGGGCTGGAGCTGCCTGCAGCTGCCCAGGGACTTGGTCTATGCCTCTCGGCCTCCCCTTCGTCACCACAACCCCAGAAAGTGGCAACTTGCCCAGACTGCCAGTGACCAGGTGTGTTGGATGGCATCTTAGAACTCCTGGGATGATGTGCCTCAGGCCCTGTGGGCAGCAAAGAAGCCAGAGATGCCTGGGATGAAGCCCAGGAGGCAGCATGCAACTCCCCTTATCCAGGGAACAGAAAAGACCAAGGCCAAGGTGCAATGCTGGAAGCAGGAAGTGAGAGCTTGCATATTAGGAAGACAGTCATTACCAGTCACCTTCTTTCCCTCCCTCAGGATCTTCTGGATGCTTCGTGGAAACTCTCCACCGGGCCAGGAGCCTGCACCTGAGCTGGACAGCCAGGTACTGGGATGGCTTTGGCATGATTTTCCAAATTCTCTATTCTCGGCCAAGGAAGTGTGCCACCATGTCAACCCAGGGACCCAGAGTCTGCCCCAACAAAAACCACTCACTCCTCAGAGGCTCTCACTCTTGGCTCTGCTCTTGTGAGGGGAGGCGAGGCCAGCCACTGGCCCAGCTCCACATGCAGGGGCAGTAGCCTGTGGACAGCAACACGCCTGCATGGCAGGGAAACTAGACGGGCTGGGGGAAGGCACAAGTAAACACAGCAGTGCTCGGCCCCACGGAGGCTATGGGACTGCCATCACAGAGCTGGCTGGAAAGGACTCAAAGGCTCAGGGAAAGGGAGGGTTCGATCCAGCACATTCAAATACATCCCAACAGATGGGAAGGCTGGGCCAGGCAGACAGCCAGCTGCTCCAGCTGTCCAGGCAGATGGCGAGAATCTTCCTTGAGTTTCCAGTGAGGTGGCCTGCAGGCCCTCGGAGACACACTGATACACAGGTGGCAGCTCAGGTATCCAGGTGGGGTGGCTGGAGTACAGGGTGCTCAACCCAAAGGAGTGGGAGGGAGGGCAGAGAAGACCCTCGCAGAGAGGAGAGGCCGGCAGCAGCCCTCACGCTTCTTTCAACAGCGGGATATCTGTGGAAGACAGGGAGGGCAAGCACAGTGGTTACCCAGAGGGGCCTCCCGGCACTCAAGGTCCTGCTGCAGGCCCCAGCGCACAGAACAACGCCCCACTCATGCAAGCTTAGGGAGTCAAAAACTTGCCGCCTCTCTAGGCCTTTTTAGCGCATCTCTCCCCACCTGTGGGATAAGATCTGAACACTCAGCCCGGTATTCACAACTTTTCTGGTCCCATCCACACAAAACCTCTTCCCTCTGCTGGCCCCGCCACTTTCATTTCTCTCTCAACCCCTCCCCATGAGGCCACAAAGCCCTGCTTGCGTCTCACCTTCTCAAGGCCAACTGCCAGCTGTGTGACCCTGGACAAATCACTTCTACTCTCTGGGTTTCAGTCTTCTCATATGTCAATAGAGGGTGGAGGGTTTAAGATACATGGCACACTCTCCTAACTTCCTCTCACAGTCCTGTGAGCTCCAGCCTGGCCTGTCACAAACTCATTGAATCACACATACTGCTTTCTGGGCCAATTATTTTATTTATTTAGTGTTTTTGAGACAGGGTTTCACTGACCTTAAACTCATTTTGCAGCCCAGGCTGGCCTCTAACTCACAGCAATTCTCCTGTCTCAGCCTCCTGAGTGCTAGGATTAATAGGTGTGCACCACCATGCCTGGTTGGGTCCCTTATTTTAATTAATGAATTAATCTATTTATTTTTATATTTATTTTTTAGTCTTTTATAGGGTTTCACTATGCAGTTCAGGCTGGCTTTGAGCTCACTTTGTATCCCAGGCTGGTCTTGAACTCACAACAATCCTCCTGCCTCAGGCTCCTAAGTGCTAGGACTACAGGGGTATACCACCATGCCCAGCTGGGCCCCTTATTTTAATGTGAGCTCCATAATTCCTGCTTCCATTAGTGTTTCTCCAGTGTGAGTCCCATCATCCTTTTCAGTTGACTGACTTCATGCAGCAGATAATATATTTCCTATTTTTTTCCGTCACTCCTGAAACCTCCTTCAGCTGCAGCACAGGCTGGGCTCTCAATGTTAAGCCGACGCTTGCTCATTGTAAGGATCAAAGCAAGGCAGTCAGGAAGGGCAGGGCAAACCCTCCTTAAAGAAAATGAGGGCTATCTGCCCCTAAACATTTCTTATAAGACACAGCATTAATGGCCAGGGATCACTGGTTTCCACCCAAACCTGGAGCAACAATTCAGTTCCCTTGCCATCGTTCCAGCCAATCAAGAAAAAGAAAGCAAATCACAATCTGTATTTATGAATTTTCATCCTGGGTGCCCATGATACCCAGGAGGTAGGATGTTCCTTCCAAGACTTTTAGGAGGCTCAAGAGGGATCACTGTCAAAAGGGAAGCTCCTAGGTTTAGTCTGTACCCTGAACTGCACTGAAATTTCACTTCACTTTTTAAAGTTCCAGAGCCAAGCCCAAGTTTAAACTCTCCAGACACCAGCAAAGGCAGAAGTATCAGGAGGCAGAAATGTTATTCTATGGCCATTTTACAACACATGAACTGGAGTCACCCAGGAGGCAGCACAGCACTAAGACAGATCACTTCAAATACCAGCTCAATCACTTCTCGGTGAGCAAATGACTCACCATCTTCCTCAGTTTCCCTAAAATGGGGGAAAATAAGTAGCTACCATTCAGGATCACTGTGAGGCTAAACTGAGATAGTACACGGAAACTACTGGGTACACTACCTGGCACAACCCTGCTTACAGTAATGCAGCTGTCTGCTCTGAAGGAGACACAGATCCTGTTCTCTCTGTAATACGGCCCAGGTCTCCTTGTCATTCTTGACCTTTTAGGAACATAAAAACCCTAAGTATAGGACAGCCCAACTCCTACTCGACTGTCCATCATTTACTTAGCACTGCCCCGTGGCCAGGGATATTGTCTCAGACTTCAAACCATCAACATTCACCAACAGTGAAAAGTCTCTCTACTGAAAGCCCAAGGCCCTACCGGTGCTCTGAAGCTGAAACCCTATTTCATAGGCTAATATCTCAGGTATTATTGTTCTTCACCAAAAGCACACCAATTGTTAGAAAGGTCCACTATCCTTTTCTACTCCCAGCAAGCACTTCAAACACCCAACAATTCCTGTTCATCACAGACCACCTACCATCTGTGTATTCCTCTGATGTGAGGGATAAAAGGCTTTGTATGTCGCTGTTCTCTGAATCTGTGGCTTCTTTGTGCGCTGGCCGGCTGCTCCCTGAGCCAGCCACCCAGGAGGAGGTGGTTGCCTGATGCACCATCACAGTCTCTGAGCCTCGGGAGCCCCAGGCTTCACACAGTCCGGACTGGCCTGCGGCCTCCTCCTCACCACCCGCAGAAGAGTAGCCCCCTTGGCCCTGCTGCTCCCTTGGCAGGCTCCTTCCACTGGGCCCAGCCCCTTCCGACAGCACGATGGGCACTCTGGGGTCTGCAGGCGGCATGCAGTGACCGGAACTGCCATATACAGCCTCCTCATAGGAAGGTAATGCAACCTGCACCCCATCCACCATGATGGACACCTGGTCTCCAGATACCCCTTGGTCACGCCTGGATGGAAGAAGACAAACAATCAGAATAAACATACAGATTAACACCATTTTATCAACAAAAGCCACCTTCGCTTTTCCACCTTTAGCACTGAGGTTGAACCCAAGTCCTTCACACACTCCCAGCCCCTTTTTTATCTTAAGAATGGTCTAAACTGCTAAACTGCCCAGACTGGGCTCCAACTTGTGATCCTCCTGCCTAGGCTTCCTGGATGCTGGGAATATAGACATGTGCCACCACCCCCAGCTAAAAGTCATTATTTGTGCACTTAACTATGTGCCAGGCCCAGTGCTTTAAACACTTTGCCATACTGAATCCTCACTTGAGCCCTTTTAGATAAGGAAGTGATTCACCAAGCATACAGATGAGGGCCAAAAGTTAAGGAACTTGTCACAGTTACAGAGCTGGTAAGCAATGGATGATCTAAGAATTGAATCCAGTTCCAGCTACTCTCAGAGACTATGCCCTTAACTTGTGGGTACACAGGCACTGGGCTTCTGGGCAAAAGCTAAGAGCCCAGAGACCTAGAAATAGAACCATCTATTCCACTGAGCTAGGGTAAGAAAAAAAGAGTGGTGGAGGCATATATCATGATATGCTCAAAACTACTTCACTGTACACTTTCAGTGGGAATTCTTTGAGGTTTATGAATTGCATCCCTACAGACTGTTAGGCAGACAGAGGAGCAGGCACACTATGGTCTTGAAACAGGACTTTGGACTGGAAGTCAGAAGAATTTTTCTTTTGACTCAATCACTTTGCTTAAAACTTCATAGAGTTTAAAAACAAAACTATGTGAATTATTACACAAACACAGGAATACATAAACAAATCGACATAGATCGTTGGTTTGCTCCAACAGTGACTCTGGAGTAACATTCCTACTCAAGCTAGGCACCTCGTGCTGCTACACGCTGACACGACCTTGCGTCTGTCCTGCCACTCACACTCCTCACTACCACAAGTGACCAGTATGCTGAGCTGCACAGACACCACTCCTCCTGCTCTGTATTCTAACAGTTTAACTGCCTAAACGTGAATCTTTTTATGCCACAGTTTAGTCCTGCACATTTCTGGTCCACATATATGAATAAGATATACAATAAATGTGTATGAAGATACAGTAGATGGCTCTGCTGCTTTTACTCATTTTGTAAAGTTTATTCCTACAGACAGCTTTTGCAAGGAGCATTTCTGTTACACACACACACACACACACACCTTTCTTCATGAGCCATCTGTAAGTAAGGTTAAGATATTACGTAGATGCTCCTCCTCAGCTCTTCCACTCTTACGTAACTTCAGCCTCATTACATCCCAGAAATGTAACGTTATGATCATATAATACAAGTTTCCAAAACCATCCAAAAATTATTTATTTCATCTGTAGTCTTCATTTTCATCCAAAATCCAATAAAGATAATGTAATGCATTTAGTTGCCTGGTCCCTTTCATCTCTGTTCATGTGAAACAGTCCCCTATCAGTTTTCTTTCACAACACTGGCATTTTTAGACGACTCCAGGCCAGCTGTAAGATGAGCCACAACTGGATGCATTTAATTGTCTTCTCAGAATTGGATTCAGGTCGATTTTTGTCAAGAATACTACACAGGTGATGGTGTCCTTTCAGCTCATGTCATCAGGATACACACCAGTGTACTGTCAGAGCATATTGCTATTAACTATTTTTGTTTATAGTTCTTGGTGAGCATAGTGGCGCATGCCTCTAATCCCAGCACTCAGGAGGCTGAGACAAGAGGACTGCATGAATTAAAAGCCAGCCGGACTACACAGCAAGACCCTAAACAAACAAAGAGCTCTCCAGTTCTCACCTGTACTTGGAGAAAAAAAGAAATCTGTGCTACCTAATACAAATAATGTACATACTGTGAGGAAGAGAGAATGGTACCCTTAAACAGTAGTTAGAGATTTTGGGAAGGAAGGGAAACTTTGACAAAGCAGCAGAGAAAGCAGTGTATATAGTGGCATGTGCTTACTTTATGTTATTCAAAAAAATTTGTGCTGCTGTTTAAAAAGAATTATCTATAGGCATGGCACAAAATTTAAGTGGGGTCCATAATGAAAACCAATTTACCTTCTTCTCAAGTTAGCTGCTTACTTTTAATAAACTTATAGTTAACGTCAGGGAAAATAAAATTTCTTAACCTAGATGAAATACAGATTTCAATGGTCTAACTTTATGTGGCAAGTTCTTGCTAGTTCTTGCCCTAATTATTTTTACACCAGGAACCAAACTTAGGACTTTGTGTTTGCCAGGCAGGTTCCCCAGCAAGAGCTAGTTCTTTAAGTAAACAAATCCTATAAAATTTCTCTATTCTATTAACAACCTTTAAAAACAGCTACACCACGCTGGGGATTTAGCTCAATAGCATAAGCACCTGCCTGGCAAGCACAAGGTCATGAGTTCGATCCCAGATACCAAAAACAAAAAAACAAGCAAAAAATGCTACACCCCCTATCCCTTCAAACAAACCAAAGGAAGACATATAAATCACACATACTATAGTTAGTGATGAACCTAGGCACGTGTGGCACAGCTGGCTGTTTACTATCACTGAAGCTCTAAGAGGCTCGCCACCACTCATATAGAGAGAGATGAAATTTAAGCTAGCCCTTGCCTGTAAGCTCCAAACCTGGGGCATTTTACAGAATTTGGGAGGGATTTTTTTCCCCACTTTCCATGCAGTATATGTGTGCACTGGCATCACCTGAAGGTGCTTAAGACCTCCACCACGAGGCCTCAGCCCCAGAGCTTCAGGTGGTCTGAAGTGAAAGCTGGAAATATGCATTCCTAATAAATCCCAGGGATGCTGATGCTGCTGGAACCATAATTTGAGAAGCACTGATGAGAGGGAAATGACATGGCTTTGCAGTTGAACAGATCTGGATTGTAATGTCAGTTCTGCTAATACATGCAAAGCAATTAGCACTGTACTAGGCACATCCACAGTTTAGCACATGGCAGGGCTCTCCCTTCCCCTTCCCTTTCCCTAGGATGCAGACAGAAAAAGCTGTAGGTCACCAATTTCTCCCAGTCAGGCAAAAACGAGTCCCATAGTAATGCCCACTGCCTGCCAAAAGCAGCAGGGCTGTTGGCTTACCTGCTGTGGTGGAAAGACTTCAGCTTTGGCTGCAGCAGCACAAACAGCACCACAAGGAGAAGAATGAGTGCCACGGAGCTGGCAGTGGAAGCCACTATGGACAGCGTGGGGACTCCAAGTGAAGTGTGGGTTTCTTTGTCTATGGAAACAAGCTTTCATCAGAAGAATTTGATACCCAGACATACAAAACACAGGCCCCACAACTGATGAAGTCAAATGTCCCCTGCTTGGTGCCACACACAGAGACATCCTACAGCAGGGCCCCTTCAGGAAAGCAGCACAGAACAGCTTACATGCACACAGTGCTCCAGGAAAGAGACCGTTTCCCTCTCCTGTTTCTTAAATAAAAACTTCCCCTTACCTCCAGCCTTTGAGGTCCATCTGATCTCTAACTCATTAACCCAAATCTTACTTCTACAAACTACTGTGACCCCGCCTCAATAATATGCTGGTGAATATCAACCATTAAAATGAACATATTATTCTACCATCTTGAGTCCACATATGTTTTTCCACATGTGGTGGGACAATTCTAAAGTTCTGAATCTGTGGTTGTAGATTTCAGACTGATTCCTACTCTTCTCTGTAATGTCACTGGTTAAAGCTGCTCAGGTCTTGAAGCCCAAGGATGCACTGCAAAAATGACCACATGACACATACTTTCCTCTTCAGGCAGCTAGATTTTCCAGTCATGCAAGACAGGAAGAGGCAGGAGGAAAGAGGGGCCTTCTGTCCAGCTGGACTGTAGCTCCATAACAAAACGGTTCATTTCCATTCAAGGAAAAATAAAATGAAACAGACACTACAGAAGGCATCAGCATTATGCTCATTGTGCTAGCAGAACAGTAAAAGGTCATCAGCACTTGGCCAGGCCAATGAGATCCTGCAGATCAAAGGGACCTGACACAGCAGAACGGTTGCCTCAGTGAAGACATGGGAGCCCCTCAGTGACTCAGTAGAACACAATGGGACATGCACCAGCAACCCCAGTGTCTTGCACAAAAACACAAAATCCCAAAGGGAGGCTGCAGGGCAAACAGGGCTACACACAGCACAGCTGAGAGCACTCTGCAGGCACTACTTCCCAGGAAGTGACAGAAGGAAGTGACAGAACTCCGAGCAACCCCTTCTGCTTTGTAGACTGACCTTCATTGAGATGGCAGCTGATCTCCATGGCCGGCTTCCACTCGCCATTCTTACATGTCAGGTATTTGTAGTCCCCCTTCAACATGTAGCCTTCCGCACACAGGTATTCGATGACACTGCCTGCTATCAGGGGGTCTCTGCAGGGTCGGGGGTGGCAGATGTAGCCACCATTTTCTGGCTCCGGGGGCAGGGGACACACTGAAAAGACAGAAAGGACAGTGGTACCACAATGAAACCTTCAATGCTTCTGCTTGACAACACTGTTGAAGGACCTGACAGGAGCATATGGGGAGCAGAGAGCCAACTCTTGGAAAGGCCATTGACCAGACAAACCCTGGAATTCAAGTTGTCACTGAAAGAAAGGGGATTCTTTCGAGGGGAGCAATGGTAACCGTCTCAGAGTTGTATGAGCCACTCACATCATTCCCCCCCCCCCACCGCACCTTAGGAAAGAAGGCTGCATATTAAACAAGAGACTCTGACACCATCTTGAACCTGCAACTGAGACATGATTCTAATAAAACCTCCTAACAGTCAGAGTGAGAGATAACATAGTGCCAAAAAGTGAAGAGCAAATATTAGGCTTGTTTTTGACATCAATGCCAGAAGGAATGCCATAGTATAACAAAAATATGCGTTCTTGGCCTCAGGGGGGATTTCCAATGGACTTCTGGGAACTTTGCATTCTCTGACTGGCAGTGGCATCACCTGTCTCTATTCATAGTGAATCCCACACTTTTCATCTAGGCAGGATGACCTAGTTTTAAAATATCTTTACCTCTTATTTATTTGTTCCTATGACTCTGAGATAGCTATCATTTCTCCCCTTTAAAGATAAGGACACGGAGGCCTACAAAAAGCAAAGTGACTTAGGCAAGCTTCACACAGAAAGAAGGCAGACTTGGGACCAGTCAGGTCATCGGATTCTAAACCTAGACTCTTTCCACCAGCAGGTGCCACTCCTATGCCATGACCTGAATGGTTTACAAGGGATGTCCTGTGTTGTTATGGCTGATAACATTGTGTCAACTTCAGAAGTTTAGAAATTTAACTAACAGACTCAGCAGAGTCAGAATCCTTACTCTGTAAAAATCCTTATCTAGTGCAAGGGCAGGGCACAGTTTTGTGAGTGCTATATCTGCCCTGGGAGTGGAGAGAGGGAGAATAGCCTGCATCCACTATAAGGAAGGAAAAGAGTCTTGTTCTTTCCTCCCTTTTGCTCTGGCTGCTGCCTTGAAATGTTGCCCCAGTGCCAAGCCACCCTCCTTGCAGCCAGCTGATTATGGACTGAAATCTCCAAAAATTCTAAGCTAAAAAAACCTTTGCTTCCTTAATTTGGGGTGTTGGGTATTTTGTCCTAGCAACTAGAGAAAAGTAACAAAGACATATCAAGACCACACCTGCATCCCTTCAGACTGGTCAGCTGGGGACACAGCACACAGGGACTAGGTAGGGTGGGGCTGTAGAGGAAGGCAGGTTGGGCAGGTTCCCAAGAACTTCAACTTTCCAGTCACTTCTTTTTTTCCTTTTTCTTTTTTTAAATTTTATTTTGAAAAGAACAAAACCAAATGCGAAAGGACACAAAATGGGGTCACTCAAAACAAAAAGGATGGTCATAGCTCATGATTAAAACCACAATACAAGGTGATCTACAATGGTTACTATGATGTCTCTTATCATCAATAGAATTGTCTGTATCAGGCATAGTAAAATTCAACATAGCAGTACAGAACAGAACAATATCAACAAAAACATAAAATTGGAGACACTGTAAGACTTCAAAAGCAGGTAACAGTCAAATCAGAATGGGTATCCTAGTGAGTCTTATGGTTTTCAGAGTAGTTGCCTATACTCTCAGACTTGATACTATCAAACATAACAGATTCAAATAAAATTAGTCAAAGACAAAACAGCGATCTAACAAATTGGATTCAAAAAAGATCAGTCATAATAAGACAGTATAATACAGGGCTTCAGATTAAGTTAATAACAAATTAAGGATGGTCACCATAGTACATCCTCCTATTTTTGGAATAGCTGTCTGTGCCCTCAAGTCTAGTACAAGTAGATAGACTGGAACAGAATATAACCAAACTAAAGAGTGATGAGAACAATGTGGGTTTTAAATCATGATACACTATTAACAATGTCCACTGCCTTCCTTTTTTAGACATTTCCTCCCCTTTCACTTTCACTGGGTGCACTGTACATTTTGGGGCCCACTAACTCCTTTAGTTTTTAGAGAGGCAACCCACTATTTACTTAAATGGTTCTGAACCTTTTTACCTCTGAGCTTGATCTTAAGTTGTATTCCTTTACCTGTAAAAGCCTCAAGGTTTTCCTTCCTGATAGCTGAGTAGTTCTCCACTGCACAAAAGTATCATGTCTTTCCAATCTATCTGCAGGGGCTGGAGGAGCTACTCCTATTTCCCTCTGGTTCTCTGTCACATAGACCATTATTTTTCTCATCTTTAACTTTCAGTCCATAAACAGTCTTTCATGTTAATTATATTTCCTTTGCAGAGCATCTTGATGGACCCTATCTATACCTGATCTACTCTGCCTGTGTTTCTTTTTGTTAGTGTATCAAGGCCATCTATGTTAGAGATTATAGCCAACCTTCTCTGCCTCATCTCTGCTATGCTGTGTTTCTGCCGTTGGTTGTCTACTTTTCTTTTTCATTCCACTGTTTGCCCTGATCATTGAGGCTTCCCTGCCACTGTTCCTGAAACCCTGGTGTTTTTTTTTTTTTTTCCTCTCTCTCTCTAGAATGTCCTTCAGTACTTTTTGTAGGGTTGGATTGGTGGTCATGAACTCCTCCAGTTCCTCTTTGTCATGGAAGTATCTTGTTTCTCCATTAATTTTGAGAGATAGTTTTGCAGGGTACATCAATTTGGGTTGGAGGTTATTTTCTTTCAGGGCCTGGAATACTTCACTACAAGTTCTTCTTGATTTGATGGTTTGTGTCGAGAAGTCTGTCATGACTTTGATGAGTTTTCCTTTATAGTGGATCTTTTTCTTTTCTCTGACAGCTTTTAATATTCTGTTCTTGTGTTAGATTTCTAGAATTTTGATTATTATATGTCTGGGTATAGATCTGTTCTGGTTGTAGCTGGCTGGAATTCTGTATGCCTCATTTATCTGAGTATCATTTCCTTTTCCTATGCTTGCGAAGTTTTCCTTAATTATTTCTGTACATAGCCTTTGTCTTTCATTTTTGTTTATCCCTGCTTCTTCACTCACATTTTTTATTCTTAAGGTATAGATCCTCTTGTCATCTTCTAGGCTTTGTCTTGTTACTTCCTGGTTCCTTGTTATTTTTAAGAGATCTTTCCTTTCATGATCACACATTGCAAACCTGTCTTCAAGTTTTGATAGTCTATCTTTAGTTTCTTTCAAGCATTTTTGCCAGCTTTCAATGGAGTTTTAAATTTCCTGGTAATCTCTTTGAATCTGTTTCATGTATTCTAGTTTTTTTTATATTCTTCATTGAAGGTTTCCCTTCATTTTTTGTGCTCCTCTATTCTTCCATCTGTGTCTTCTTGAGAGGTACTTAGCATTTCTTTTATTATCTTCTTATATATTGCTTTACTTGTATTATGTAGATGGAACTGGTTTAGGACAGCTTCAAAGGCAAGTTCGTCCCTGGCTATTGGGTGCTGCTCAGGGGTGGGACCCAGTCCAAGCTATTTCCACCCATCTGCTCCTCGCCAGGAATGGCCAACTGAAGCCACTACAGTTCCGAGTTCAGGGCCATTCTGCCTAATTCCAAGATGTTGCCCAGCTGGTCTCATCCTCCCACGAGAGGACCAAATTCCAAGCACTCACCACAGGCCAGTGCAGATCTCCAAGGCGGCTTCTCTGCTGAGACACGTCCTCTTGCGGAGGTCCCTGGGCTCACCGGTGTTCAGCACAACCACAAGTCAGACTGGCTCTAGTGACAGTGCCCCAACCGCGAGTTGGACCCTCTTTCTTTTCTTTTTTTCTCCCCTTTTTCCTCTTCCTCAGTCATGAGAATCCCTCTCCTTCATCTGGTCTTCTCCATGCTGTGATATTCTAGTGTCCGAGATGTTTCAGAGATTCTTTACCTTGCTACTTATCTAACCATCATCTTGTTGTCCTTCCTCCAATCACTTTTCAAATGTAGGACACAGCAAGTTTTCCAGAGGAAATGTTAACTTTACTGCTCATACTCTACTCACCACCCTAAGTATCACAAAGATATCTATAGGGGAATCAAAACAGTCATTTTTTTTTTCTTACTTCCTCTTACAGGCCCAGAGTGACTAGATGTCCAAGACAAGGCACTGGCTCACTACCATCTGCAAGCCCCACTGACCATGCTTGGTCAGATGTACCTGTAAGGACTCTCTCCAGCACTGCCTCCCTCCAATCTAGAAGACTACAAAGCAGGCTGGGTGGACACTAGGTGAAGAGGAAGGTGAAGAATCCCTGCCCTCCCACTGCCTGTCACTGGAGATGAGGAGAAGAGATACCATTTTCACCTCATTTAATCTATTTGATGGTGCTGGGGATGAAAACCAGGGCATCATGCATGCTAAGCAGCCACTGAGCTACCAGCTCTACCATTTTAAAAAAACTGTTAACAAGACAGGTGTGGTGGTGCATTCCTATAATCCCAGCACCCAGGATACTGTGGTACAAGGATCCCGAGTTCAAGGCCAGCCTGGGCTGTGCGGTGAGTTCAAGCCCAAACTGTATAGCCAGATGCTGTCTCAAAACACAAAAAGCTGCTAACAAACAAGCTGGGTGCCAAGGGATCTGAAAAAGAAGTTTAGCAGCATCTTTAAAACTAGACACTGAACCCAAATAAGGTCCCTCCACTGTCCTTCCAAAGGACAGAGCTCTGACCTGGCCACTTGGCTCAGAGTCCCACACCAGCGACAAATAGGGCAAACACATCTGGTGCTTTCAAGGTTGTGGCCAAACTGTTCAGAGAGCTGGTCAGCAAACTGCTTTATACCTTCACATTCCCTCTTTTGTTCAAGGTAGCAAGTCTGCCACAGACCTCTTCAACTCTCCTCAAACTGTTTCTGTGTAATGAGTTTACTTCCCAGGCATAATGGCTGCCAGGCCCTACAGAGCAGCTCCCAAAGGCAGGCAGAAGCAGCATGTGGGCCCAGTGTGCTGGGAGAAAGGCTCTCAGGGGAGGAAGAGCTGCTGATTGTAAGGCCACTCCTGCGCTACAGCACATTTCTGCCTGTAAAACCCACAAATCCACAGAATCTCAGAGTAAGACCTCAGAGGTTACCTAGCTTTCATTTTCTAAGTGGAGAAGAAATTCAATTTAGTTTTCCTTTCACTGATATTTATTGATTACTATGTATGGGGTCATGGTGTGATAGCTCTGAAGAAGGATAAAAAAGTAAGAACTTCAGGCACTTGTAGCCAAATAGGGATATGACAAGCACACATATATATCTAAAACATCATTTTCTTTATGGTGTCTAGGTTTTTGGTTTTATTTAAGGACACCCCCCCCCTTAGAAGTTATAAGCATACTCAACACTATCCTCTTGTAATATTTTATAGACTGAGTTTTCCTTATTTAAATACTTTTACTAGAAAAATTTCACAGGAAATGAATATAGGTGGTTAAAAAAATTTCGAGAAGCATGCAGAATGAAAAGCAAGCCTCTTTCCTATGTGTTAGCCACTTAGCTGTACTTTCCAAAGGCACTGCCCTTGTTTCTTCCATATCCCTTCAAAAAATTCTGCATGTGGAATATTCCAGTACACGTCAAAGATCGTGATTTGTGCTGCAAGAGAGGAAGCTGAAGCAGGAGAGACATCATATCTTGTGTCAGGGAGAGTCAGGAGGCCAGGGAGGAAACAGCACCTCAGATGCGGCTTCATTTCATCAGAAAGGGAAGTGGCAGTTTGAAGCAAATGCACTGAAGTAGGAAAATGTAGATTAAGCCCAGAGAATACCAAGTAGCCCAGTAGCTGAGATTATTCATATGGAAAATTTGTCCCCCCAAAATTAAAAACGTGAACAGTGAGTGATGAAACATTTTATAGAGTGCCTTGATTGCAACGAGAGATGTTCACACTACATTCAAAGGGAAAGAGGAGCTGCTGAAGGTTCCTAAGAAAGTCAGCATTACAAGCAGAACTGAATTTGATGTAAGATGGACCAGAGGTGGACAGTCCCTTTAGGTTATGTCAGCAGTGCAGCAACCCTAGTTTGGTTAAAAAAAAAAAAAAAAACTGAAGGCAAAAATTCTTCTATGTTTATTCAAGGTTACACAAAGGAAAAAAACTACAGTATGTCAGGTTCAGCATCACAAGCTGCGCTTGTATGGGATATTCAAGGAGAAACATAAAGAGCCTTAGAAGAAAAGGTTAAAGAAAAAGAAGTTAAGATCATTTTTAGACCTTCTTCCCTTAAGAGCAGCATGAGGAAGTTCAGCTGAAGGCTGATGGAGGTGAGCCCTCTCGATCCTGAGAACAGAAAGGATGAACGAAACACACACAGCAAATAAATCACCCAGGAGCTTCCAGAAGGCTGTCCTGGGAAGGAGGCTGGCAATCTGCACAGCAAGCTCTTTCTCTGACAACTCCAAGTCCTCAGAGAGAATCTCAAGCTCTGATCTTAATCCCAGGAAGATAAAGAAGCATGTGACTTGACAATGATACATAATTTTTAAAAGAGAGAAAGACTAGGCAGCTAACTTTACAGGAAAAAAGTTCTAGCTCGTCTTTGCATTGCACTGTCTCCCTCCCACAGGCACTTGGGGCCACGGTGAGCACAGGAGCCGGAGGCAGGCTTCGGGGTGGGAGGCACTGAGGAGATGTGCAGCCAGCTGTGCGGGTGCAAATGGCTTGGCAGGCTCCCACCTCCAGCCTGCAGCCTAACACACCCCTCAAAAACCAACCAGAACCCTTACTGACTCTCTTCTGTTTACACCTTGTTGTTTTAGAGTGTAGCCTTTCAGGAACAAAACGCAAATTAAAACAAAACCAATTTTTATAACATTTCATAAGGAGCACAGTAAAACAAGCCCCAGGAAAGGCTACAAGGTTGAAGTACTCAGTTGAATGAAGAAAAAAACATTCAAGCCTCTTCAAAATAAGGTGTGGGGAGTCGGGGGCTGCATGCCTAGAGCTTCTAAGGGGTCAGAGTCGAGCAGAGAAGGCAGAAGACATTTAAACACCTAGTATACTTTCTCCAAACAATTTACTTCCAATTTCAGAAAATGAGAGCTTGAAAAACTCACAGGTTTGAAATATTATAGTTTTACACTAAGATGTGTTAATATCTGGGACCCAGAGGGCACAAAAAAATAGGTGCTTAATGAAGGTCCTTAAAGAAGATAGCCAAGAGAAGTTTCCCAAAAATCCCCCACCGCATCAGCTATACAACTGCAGCACGGGAGCTGAGGGGCTGCTAGGAAGGTCTCGCAGGGACCTTTCCACTCGCCAGCCCCCAGGAGGGCTACAGGTCGATGCGGCAGGACTGTACTCTCACAGAGCTTTTGACCAAGAGGGGACACAAACACACAAACTGCCCACTCTAAAGTCAATCAAGGAGATGCTACCAGCTGCTCAAAGGCAAGCTTTTCTGTTAGCCTGGGTTCCTTGAACAGAGACACACTCATTCATCTGGCAACTACACAGTGAGGACCTGGAGCAAAGAAGAAAAACTGAAAGCAGTGGAGTAGAAGGGTGGAGGGAAATCACAGACCAGCACGGCACTGCCCACAGAAATGTAATGTGGCCACAGAGGTAATTTCAAATTATCCTTTAACACTGTGAAGGGAAATGGGTAACGTTAATTTAAATAATATATTTTATTTAACCCAACAGGGTTATAGCCCAATAAATCCACTGCAAGTTGAAAATATTAGGTCACTGGGGAAAGCAAGGCAGTTTCTCTAAAAACTAAAAATGGGGTGACCATGTGATCCAGTGGTCTCACTACTAGATACACATACAAAAGGAATAAAATCGTTGTGTCAGAGACACTGGAACTCTCACATTTACTGCAGTACCATTTACAACAGCCAAGAAATGAAAACAGTTTAAGTGCCCACCAACTTGACAAATGATTAAAGATAATGTGGTACATATGTATAATGGAATACTACTCAGCCATAAAAATGATGAAACCCTGTAATCTGCAATAACATGGACAGGGAAGGAAGGTACAATATTAAGTGAAATAAGCCAAGCACTAAAAACCAAATACCACATGATGCCACTCATATATAGACTCTACAACATCTGGTCTCAAAGAAATTGAAAACAGAATAGTGGTTACTAGAGGCTGGGGGGCGGCAGGAAAGCTTGTTTATGTGTAACAGTGGCCACTATTTTGGGAGCTGTCCCTTGCAAAGTCACTTTGACTCCTTTTGCCCACCATTCTAAATTCTGAACAGGAGGTGGCAGCACCTAAATGATTAAGTCATTAACTGATAAATAATCTTTCTTTAGATTTATAAACCCAGAACATCTGGTGACCTTCAGATTATATCAGAATATGTAATGCCCCTCCTTGTGTATTAACTAACAGAAAGCATGTATACTGCTCTGAGGCTTAACTTCCAGGAAAGTGCCATGTCCATCTAAGGAACTACAGGAATTAGCCTCAGGAGGTCAGGGTCCACTCCAGGTGGACAGAGACAGAAATAGGGAGAGGAGACCCATCACCCCCTGGGTGATAGCTGCCCAGTATGTTTGGGTCATCCTCTTGCCCACTGCTCCCTAAGCCTCTTTGCCCTCCTTGTGAGCTCCCCTTCATGTACCTCAATCTTCCAAAATGGCCTTTTAGGGGAAAAACAGTCCCTTTACCCCTGGCCAGGAGGATGCCAACTGACCTGCGTCCTACCAAATCTTAGGTCTCAAGTATTGGCTTTTAAATGGTGAACAGGTGGGCCTAAGCCCAACAACAGATACTGATTTAGTCAGTCAGACAGGAGAAATTAGTTCTAACGTTCAATTGTATAGTAGCATGACTACTAGCATCATAATAATAATGTACTGTATATTTCAAAAAAGTTTTTAAAAAAGATTTTGAATCTTTATTACAAAGAAATGATAAATGCTTGAAGAGATGGATTTGTTTACCCTGGTTGGGACACAACATATACATACATGTGTTGAAATATTATGCGTTGTTTTGGACACGAGGCAAGGAACAGAATAACTACTATAAACAGCATACTACCTGTGCCAAGTATGCCTCTGAGTTCTCTGGCAAAAAGTAGGCATTCTATCTCCTCCTTTTTACAGATGAGAACAATCAGGCACAGACGGGTTGAGCTAGTTGCCCCAGGACACCAGTGTAAACAGCAGAGGCCGACTAAAAGGACACACTGGCTGGCTCCTAGGCTGCAGGTCTGGCTTCTCAAGACTCCAGAAAAACCTTCGCCCTTTTCTGTGTCCCATCCCCCTGATGCATGGCCTGAGGGTTGGAAACATTTAGCTATTTTTACATGAAAGTAAAGTCGTAATTCAGTACAGTCTAACTCAAAGAGAAGTGATTCTTCTGAATTGGAAATTTAGGCAAATTGGAATTAGAGCATTAGAGACAAACACAAAGAGTGAGAAAAACTGACCACCTGATTATGGTGAAAAGGTGTCTTCTGAGGCCTCCTTTCGGAAGCGGAAGCGCAGTCGACGCATACTGGCCATTACTTCAAATGCTATTCTAAGCACTTCACACGTGTGATTCCTTGAAACTTCTCTCACATACACACATACAACTTGCGCATGTAAGAATCTGGGCATAGTGGCTCATGCCTCTAATCCCAGTACTCTGGAGGCTGAAACAGGAGCATCTGGAGTGCAAGGCCAGCATTGGCTACAGAGTCCAGCCTGGACTACATAGCATCATCCTTCCTCAAAGAACCGAAAAACAGAAAAAGCTGCGAGAAAAGTGCCCTTACATTATCAACAAAGCAAACAGAGCAGGCGAGGTGAAGACATGTATTCTAGTTGACGCCCCAGATGAGTTGGCACACTTAGGACTTGAACCCAGGAAGGCCAACTTCATGACTCCAGGACACTGAGCACATCTTCGTCTTGGAATCTGAGTTCTCCTCCCACAACCATAACCTGCCAAGGGAGCCTCAGAAGGCAGAGTCTAGTCACAAGGACAATCTGAGTACTGCCTGTGGACGGTGGTTTACCTGAGGCTCAGTTTCAATACACAAAGGCAATGAACCAGACCTTTTTCACAGTTGGCTGGTGGCTGGTTTCATCACCTCTTGGATTCATTCATAAATTTCCAGAAGCCATACAACTTCAGGCTGAGCAAGAGGGTGGGAGAAGCCTCAGGTCCACCCACAGGCTCCCTAATCAGAGCAGGTTTTTGCTGTCCGTCTGGTGGGAGCAGGAGTCCAATGACTAAAGAGATACCAAAAAAATACCTAGGGCTCCTGCCATGGCTCTCCCAGTCTCCTGCCTTGCTGATCCCTAAGTCAACAATCCAAAAATCTAACACAAATTGCAGTGAGAGAAGAGAGATGATTTCTCATGTCTTTTGCAACCTTCTCATGTGGGAGGAACCTCAGCAGCCAGACAGGAAGCCCATTGTCCAGTCAGGATCCCTTTGAGAATTCCCACACACTGGGGGAGGGTCAGCTGCCTTCTCTCAAGCCTTTCCAGGGTGAGGCACTGGTGCTCCGGCTCATGGAACACAGGAAGAAACACACCCTCCACTGCCCTCCCCTCCCTCAGGATTAAACCCTGCCCCCGCCCTCTGCTGTCATCCTAAAAGGCCCAGCCAGCTTGTTTTGGGCCCCCTACTCTCCATCTCACAGCCAGTGTGGGGGGGGGGTCAAAAAGAAAAGGCCTCACCCCACTCCCACCCTGTATGGGTGATCAACAGGGATACTCTACCACTCAGCCTCAGCCCCAGTCCTTTTCAATACTGTTTTGTTTAGCTAAAGGTCTAGCTGAAGTGTCAACATGGAATTTGAACCTGTAATCCTAACTGCAGTCCCCCTAAATTCTGAGATTCTAGGCATGGATTGCCACATACAGAAGACTATGTTCTTTACTGCCCCAAACTTGAATGCTGGTGTCACTTGAAAAAACGTCACAATAGCCCTTAGTCATTCAGAAAAAAAAATGCCATTCCTTTCTGAGGGCCTGGGACTCCTGACCTGAAAGCACACAGAGCCAGCTGGAACCCCGCCCTTCTTCACCCCGAAGTTCCAAGGCCACTGCTACAGGACACTTCCCCAGGCTTGGTCAGAGAGCACTAATGAGCAGCACAGGGTGTAAAATTAGATGCCTGGGTCATGTGCGCTCTCACAATTACCCACATTGCAATCTTGGGCAAACCTTGTGCCTTAGTTTCCTCATTTGTAAGAGGACACTAAAATTATCTACTTCACATGGTTTGTTGTGCAGATTATTTAGGATTACACAGGACAAATATTTGGCACTTTTACTGCACATAGTGTATGATAACAGCAGCTTTATTATTCTCTGTGTGTTCCCATAACATCTCTATTCCTCTCCTTAAACTGCCACCACATGCTGCCTCTGTGATCACTTTCTCATGCCCTTCTCCCATTTACATACCAACCCACACTACAGGGCAGGGCATTTTTCTCATTTTTGTATCCTCCACATTTGACCTAGAATCTAGCAGATAGTAAATGTTTAGCAGAAAACTGCCATGACCTAGAAAATTTTGCTCACTCATTTTTAACTGTAATAGGCCCCAATAGCTTCTGATCTGTGATGAGTCAATAGCAGAGCAAAAAGAATGCCTCTCCAGGTACGTCTCATATTCTCTATATTGCTATCTTACCAGGAAAATACACTCCCTAACAAGCTCAGGTCACTTAGGACCAGACAGATAAATCTGGCTTTGACACAGAGACCCACTCTGCAGCTTGTCAACGATCCTGTCTAACTGAGCCTTACTCCTCAACACAATATCTAGCCCTTGGGAGTTTTTCAAAGGACTAATAAGACTTGTGTACGTGAAAGTGTTTTGTATCATGGCTGGTAAATAATGGGCACTAATAAAACGTATAAAGCAAACCAAACCCTTATCTCAGATTTTTTGCAGTGGGGCAGGACAAAGCATTAGCAAACCAAAGAGAAAGGACTATTTCAGAAATTGCTGGATATCTGGAGAGAGACAGGATAAGCACTCAGACAGGCTGTTTTTTGGGGGTGGGGGGGTTGTTGGTTTGTTTTCTCTTTCTCTTTCCCTCAGCTCGGCATTTCCCACTTTACTTCTCAGTTGTACAGCCAGGCAGCTCTGGGGTGATCAATATCCTCTAGATGGTCTGTTACTCTTTCACCTTCCCCTATGCTCACAGCTCAAGGACTCAGGACCTGTCTGCTGGGGCTGGGCCTCTGCCTGAGAACTATTATGACTGCTGAAAGAAGAGGCAAGCAGGAGAACATTCTCTTTCATCCTTTAGGTCCATGCCTACAAAGTCAGTGCTAATGCCACTACCCATCCAGTAATATAGTCCTACAGAGCAAAGCTGGTCCCTACCTACTTCCCCCTGCAGGATGGTAGGACTACTGCAGAGCTATGGAGCTACACTATTCTATGGTTGATAAACCTCACGATGTTTGACTGAGAGTGAAAGAGATGGGTTGAGAGAAAATAGGAATTTTATATGTCCCTCCATCAGTAATGGCTACCTGGTCTCATCTGCTTCACTCTGTCATCTATCTAAGCTGCCTTGTTCTGGCTGAGCTCCCTACCTGCAGCAGAAGGCAGGCTGGTCCTCCACAGGACGCTAAAATCAGTTGTTGAGGTACAGTTCAATCTCTGGGGCCACTATGAGCTTGTAATAACTGAGAGTTTACAGTCCTAAACAACTGATTCCTGAATACAAAGGTCAAGATTTTAGTTTCATTTCCAATTCTACCAGTAATTCCTAATGTCAGATTCATGTCTAAGCAAACAACATGCTCTCAAGAAGCACACATTTCAATTTCAAACAAATATATGACCTCGTTCTCCACCAGGTTGGAAGTAAGGAAGAAAATTAACATTTATGTCTGGGTATTACACTGTAATCTCACAATTCTCCCTCCCTAGAAGAAGGCAGTATAATAGTTTGTTCAGAAGAAGAAACCAAGGCCCCCAAAAATTTAGTAATGGCCTGAGGTCACAAAGCTACTGAGTACTACACAGATTCCAACTCTGGTTTTCCCTCCTCCCTATTACATTACAGGGAAGCTGCTTGACTATAGTCACCACCAGAAAATCTTACCCAAGACCTACAAAGTAAAATGAGAGCACAGGACATGGGCAAAAGCTGCTGTAACTACTTAATGGGGAAGAATACGAACTGGGGAGTTTATTTATACACAGAGGTTTGTATCTCAGTGGGCTACATTTTTTTCAGAGAAGTGGAGAGAAAGGGCCAGTTTCTCCCCTAATATCTGTGTTCTACAAAGAATGGAGCAACTTACAAATCACAGGCACCAATGGTGCAATCAAAAAAAGATACAGGAGCAATGAGCTGGACATTCTCCCTTTTCCATCTTATGAGGGGTGGGTTTTCTAAATACTCTAGGTAGTTTGTCTTGATTTGTTTCCTGAAAGGAAAGGAAAGCTTTTTACCAGCTGATGGTGGGCAGGAAGTAGTAGGGTTTCCCAGGGGTCTGGGTGGTTTGTTTGTTTTCTTCCCTTCCATCCACCAAGCTGAAGCCATAAAGGTAGATGGGGGCTGTTGAGCACACAGTGCTACCAGCAGATAGATGCCTTTACTCCTCGCACACTTTCCTATGAACCTTCCCTTGCTTTTTCTCTGAGAAAGTGACACATGGCCTCTTTCAGGATCTGTTAAAGAGACAGGAACCCTAACTTGCTACAAAGTCCAAAGCAAGGCAGCTGCCCTTCATCGTTTAGGATTGTCCTGTGACATTACCTTGTATTTATCAATTTGTCTCTGGCATATTATCTTGGCTCTGTGATTATTACAGAAAACAACTGCCAAAGAAAAGGCTTGCAAGCCTTGGGCCTAGATGGAGTCTCAAATATGTTTTATTTATCAGGCTGAGGACTATGCTCTGTTACCTTTTGTGGCCTCTCTTTGGCCTTCTGATCCTTGATCATGGCAAGCTTTTCCTTTACCTAGGATCTCATGATATTTCCCAGGTGGACTAGAACTCACAATGCTCCTGACTCAGCCTGTGCTGCAAGTAGCTGGGATTATGGATGTATGCCACTCTGCCTGACTTCTGACAAGCCATGGTGCTAGTCAGCAGACAGTACCTGCTACAGCCTCTACATGTAGATTCAGCATTCTGTAGATAACGATGCTCAAATGTCACATCAGTGAACAGAAATACCTTTCCATTTTTTACCTGCCAAAATTTTCACCCAATTCATTTATAAGTATTAACCTTACTGTCTCAGAGTTTTACTTTCAGAACAGAAATTAGTACCTACTATGTGCCAGGGTGGTACCAGAAATGTAAGAGAAAATAACAGAGGATCCATCCTTGAAGAAACATCACACTCTCTCTAGGGTAAAGATAAGGTGCTCTGACCACATTGTAATAGTAATAACTACCTTGTTTATCGCTGAGTTCACGTAAGGATTACCTTTCTCCATCTATTCTCTTGACAAGATTGTATTAACTACCAAAG
The DNA here is from genome assembly GCF_034190915.1 of Cavia porcellus. Classification (NCBI taxonomy): domain Eukaryota; kingdom Metazoa; phylum Chordata; class Mammalia; order Rodentia; family Caviidae; genus Cavia; species Cavia porcellus. Next base: position 31,990,248 of record NW_026947514.1, read on the forward strand.
CACTGTGGCAGGCGATGGAGGTAGGCAGGTAGAATGATGAAAAAGATGCTGGCCTTGCTTTCTAGGAGCCTCCTAATAAGTGACCACAATGGAAATCAATACAGGGCACAGTAGGTACTGAAGAAGGATTAATTCAACAGGGAAGAGACTGCAGGACAACTTGACAGAAGTAGGATTGCAACCACAGGATAAAGGGTTGTGACCAAGACAAAGGAAAGTGGGAGGAACACGCCAGGGAAGAATAAGGGCACAAAGGAAGAAAAAGAACAAGTTGTGTGTGTACTAGAAGCAGCAGAAAGACTTCTGAAAGCTCAAGCTAGCACCAGAGAAGGCTGTACAAGCACAGGTGAAGAATGTAAGCTCTTGGGTTCCTCTTCCACATGATGATATTTTTAAGGACACTTCTGGCCCTAAAATCCAAAGCCATAATATTTCTAATAAAATTAAAGCTTGCCCAATAGTATTAATTCGGCTGAAGAAATAAGCTGTATTTATAAATTTGCCCGCTCATCTTGGAAACTAATATTTTCTACTGGAGCTCAAAGTACTGGAGAGGTGAAAGAAGGAAAGGTAAGAACAGAAACTCAAGTGACTTTTTCAATACAGATTCATCTTCCTTTCTAGGTTTGCCTAGGTGAGTGGGACAGGAAAGAACTGGGGTCTGGCGCACAAAAATGGCATATAAAGTTGCCTTATGGTCAGCTTCATTCCCAGGGTTCTTTCACACAGCAACAGATGGTCTGTCCCTGGAGAACTGGATCCCAGAAAGCAGCTGCTCCCAAGTCCTGGTTTAACTAACAGCTGGGGTCACAGGTCCTCTATGCATAAGTTGAGTGCCAGAAATCAATAGGTCCCATTGTGACTGTATGCAACACTCTCACATTCAGGCTCATGCCCTATGCCTGCTTAGAACAGAAGGCTGAGAAGATAACAACAAACATGCTGAAAGACTGCACTTGCAAATTAATAGAATATTATAAAATCCAATCTTATAAATGACCTTGATTCTGTTAGAAAACTGAGATGCTAATTATTTGAGAGATAAAGGACATGCCCATAAAGGGAGTGGGGAAAGACACAGAAGGGTAGATATTTATTAGATGAAAGTCACTAAATGTCTCTGGTTTTAGTCTTCTTTCTGCCTAATACACGCAGTGGCTCCAACTAAAAAGCAGCCTAGATGTTTCATGTTCTAGAAAAGATAAAAATCCATAAAATGATGAGTGTACACAGAGGAGTGTAACTGTATGATTACATAATTAAGCACATTAAAGTATTTATACTGCTGAGACTAAAAGCCCCTACTCAAAGGCATTCCACCAAAGTTGAGAGGGGAAAAAGAAAATAGAAAATAAAGCATCTAATTGCAATCTTCTACAAAGCCAGACATCCCCAGCTGGTGCCACAGCTGAATTCTCTTAATTAACATGTTGTAACGGCAAGTGTGAAAGACACTATATGCTTATCAACTTCATGAGGTGGCCAGCCAGACATGCAAGAGGCTGAAATACTACTATAATTAGAATTTTTTTTCTCTTATAACAGTATTCCAGTGTAGGATATTGGTTAATTTTTCCTAAAAACTTTGTTCTTTAGAGGATATACATAACAGCTCTATATTCATAAAGCTAGGGATGAGACTAGAAAATAGTTTTTGAAAAAGTTCACAGTCCAGGAGCTGCTTTCCTGTATGGTGGTTATTTTATTCTTAACTCCTAATGTAGCTAGTGCTTTACCAGTTACAGAAGGCTAGCAATGTTTGAGCAGGCAGGTTTTTTAAATAATAGCTCATCTTGCAGCTTAAAAATCAAAGGTTAAATACAGCTAAGCACAAAGAAGATGACAGAAATTAGCATATAAATGAGTACAATGGGGGACATTAATACTCAGAAAGACTAGGTCAATATGTAATGTATTCAAGGGAACAGATTCACAGTTCTAGAAGGACCTTTTACACTTACAAGGAGGATTCTATTTTTATATGACTCTTAGTCACAGCAGAACCTGTTCAAGGTAGTCCCCATACTTCCCTGAAGGTTGTGTTTTCAAAAAGGTCCAAAAGATGACTAAGTGCCTAATTAACACTATGCCTGTGCCACATAACCTCGGACAATCTATCTGGGCTTTCTAAACATTATTCCTTAGCGCTGTGTGTGTGTGTGTGTGTGTGTGTGTGTGGTGTAGCTAAGCAAAAGCTGTTGACTTCAGTCAACTAGTATTCCATATACACTTACTCTCCACTTCTAGCACCCTCACTGAATTTCAAACCCTCTCCTATCTTTCTTGTAACTATTATCAACAGTTTCATTTTTCCATTTGTAACTCAACCTTACAAAAACTGAAGGTGAAATAATTCAAGTTCCTGTTGCAGCATCCAAGGCTGCACAGATATAGCAGATGTTGTGTGTAGCTGGCTGGCAGGCACACTCAAGTAGTTCTCAGTTGCTGCACAAAAGTTCAAATTCATTACACAAAGGCAACAGGTATCAATTTACAATGTACCAGATAACAAGTCTTTCCTAAGACAAATGTTTAGAAGTAGATAAACTGGCCCCCAACACACACACACACACACACACACACACACACACACACACATTTAATTTCCTTGTTTCCTCACTTTCTTGGTCTCAAAAGCACAGAATCGTTTGGTGAACCTACCGATAATATTCTTAGGTAGGCCTACATGCAAATGAAGATCGTGTCCAGGAATAAGGATAGCTGGCACTCAGTATACACCCGAATTTTGAAGAGTCCTGAGGTTTGTGGCACTGCACTGAGGAAGACATGCTAGTCTGCACGTACATGAGCCAGTGATTTGGGATAACAGCTCATCCTCGGTTTCCCCAGTCTCAATGTCTTGTTGATGGAACAGACACATCAAACATGCAATGAGGGCTCTGAAGACTGCAGATGCCTCCAGCCAGATCTTGCAGCGGAATAATATTAGTACAATAATTCCTTCCGGGATTTAGCTCAGTGGCATAAGCGCCTGCCTGGCAAGAGCGAGGTCGAGTTCAATCCCCAGTACCAAAAAGAAAAAAAAAACAAATTATTCCTTCCAACGGTGAGTAACATGGCCCATGGCAAACAGACTCAATGTGCCTCACATACGGCATGTAAGTGATACTGTCCACTACAGCTGGTATATTTATACTTGCTATACTTCCCTTGTAAAACCTAACAAACTCACCCACTTCCAAAAGGCACAGATGCTGCATAGCTACTAGATGCTGAGCCTCCTGCTTTCTCTCTCAACCCTCCCCCCACTATCACTAATTTTCCATCTCAGGACAGAGAAAAACTTGAAAAGTTATACTGGGATTTCTACAATGTGAGCAGAACCACTGACGTCAAGACTTCGGCATGGGCTATTTAGCAGCAATATAAAACAGTGGCTTTAAGAGGGGGAAGAAAGCCTTGGTCTTTAAAGGCAGTAAAAGCTGAAGACTCCTTAGCACCTCTTCTGCCATAAGATGCCCAACTTCCCTGAAAGAATGCCAAGCAGGCAGCAGAGCCTTGGCCTGGCCTGCACCACACTAGAGGCCTGGCTGATCTCCAAAGAGGACCCACTCATTTCCCAGGGCAACCCAACTGGTCTGTGTCAAGCACTTGCATTGAGTCCTCTGGAAGAGGCAGCCAGACCCAGTTCCAGCAGCTGTAAATGAAACTCTCATTTTCAAACTGGGGACAGTACCTCAGTGGCAGTCATTCACTCTCCCTGTTTCTATAGGAAATTACAGATCTTAGGATAAGTATAAGTGTTGGACTTGTTTGAATAAAAATTTATTTTTTCAGTAGGAATCGTAGTGCAACCCTGAAATCTCAGTACTCTGGAAGGCTGAGGCAGAAGGATGCAAGTTCAAGTCCTGCCTGGGAAATTCAGCAAAACCCTACCTCAAAAATTTTTTTTAAAAATGTCTAAGGATGTAGCCCAGTACAAAGGCCCTGGGATATATTACCTGTCCCCTCATCTCCATTCACTGCAATATGGTCTATAAAGGAGACATTTTTTGTCTGGTGTTTTTCTATTTTAACTTACAACTCAAAGATACTCAAATTTCTTATTTAGAAATTTTAAAAAAGTAAAGGACCTAGGGGAACACCACCCAATACTGGCAAGGGTTTGAGGAAACAGTACTCTTCCACTGTCGATTAGGCAGGAGGTAACTAGTGTCACCAACTTGGGCAGTAAGCCCTGCCCAATCTCATTCTAAAAGTATACTGGATTCTACCAGGTCTACCAAGGAACATTATCTCTACTTAGGGCTGAACATGATCAAAGCTTTAGCTGATTCTACTCAGCAAGCAACAACCCATGGCCTCAGTTGACAGTCCAGCCATAAAAACTGGAAATACTGCTGTGGGACCACACCTACCCAAGACAAAAGACAAAAGCAGTGGCCTCTCACCAGGCTACTTCTTCCCAGAGCCTAACTGCATGACTTTCTTCCAGAGTTAGGGCTCCCTTCTGCTGCCCTCCCTTGGGGCATAATCCAGTTCAGTCTCACAGGCTAACCTTCCCCCACAACACATTTTTTCACAGGATGCTTTCTTCTTGGAATCTACGAATAGTTGTCAACCTCTTACTTGTCCCAGTGTTTCTGCTGAATGTCAAGTCTTCCACGCTCTGGCTTGCTCTGTTTCCATACTTTGGCTTGCTCTGTATCTCCAACATGAAGTCCCACTAAGCTTCCCTTGCTCTCCTTATTCCTCTGTGATCATGGTGTTAACACAGTATTCTGGGTCTTCTCTACTCTCTCCTTCAACATCCTTCGCCAACTCAAATCCAGCCCAAATAAAAAGCTAATGTTAAGTGCCCTTTTCTATAGGAATTTCTTTCATCTCTGAACTAAAGCATCCAGGTCTACGTAAGCTAGAATACAATTAATATACCACTATTTCCACCCTTGCTAAAGATGAGTGGGTCCTGATTCTCCATAGTAGCACAAACCCTATCTTCATCATCCTGGGCACATTTACAAAGCTGGGCAAGCACTTGATGGAGACTGTGTCCAAAAGGCCTGGTATCTCTCATAACATCAACAATTAAAATGCTTTAAAAGACCCCAGCTCTTGTTTCCCCTTCCCAGACTGAGCTGACCAAGTCCTGGCAAACTTCAAGATTTCTGCCTACAGAAAGCTCCCACTTCAGCTACCAAAGCATCAAACAAAGGATTTCACAACACCTCCACCCTTGCTGCAGGCTCCAAGGGCACCCTATTTAAATAAGAGGTACAATGTATTTCGGGGAAATGATGAAGCAATTTCCCATAAGGGGAAAGAAAAAACTCCCCAACTGCAAAAAAAAAATTAAAAAAAATAGAAGCAGCAGCTTCTTGGGAAACAGACAGCTTTCCTGCCAGGGCAGGGATAAAGGAATCAACATGCAGATCCCTCATGCTTCACCTCTGGCAGAGCCTGCTGTGTAGGAAGGAAAGGGGGTAACTGCAGCAGAAAGGGAGGCAGCAGCTCCTTATGGCCAGATATGGAACTCAACACAGTTTCTCTACCCCCAGGTCCCATAAAGCCTGCATCCCTACTACCCAAGATGCTCCTAGAGGGTAACTCCCTACTTCCTCTTTCTTTTATATGCCTTAAAAACAGCTGTGATCCCAAAGGTTGGGTTCAAACACAGTATTTTAGATACTCTAAGACACTTGCTATTTAAAAAGAATTGCACAAAGACTCCTTTGGGGAGTCACAAAACCTTTTTACAATGGCCACACTCTCATTAAAAGAAAACAAAAGTGGTGGTGGGGTTAATTTTGTATTTCACACTTGGTTTGAATATAAGGTTTCTCTACAGTGTCTGGGTTTCAGGAGAGGACGCCTGCAAAATGGTATAGAAGGAGAAAATCCCTACCATTCTGCTTGATGTGCAAGGATCATCTAGTAATTTCTTATAATTTATCACTGCTAATCAAACGGGCAGTACTCTTCAAGCAAGAAGAAAAGCATCACCTATAAAGGAAATTTCTCAAAGCTCCACGTCAACATGGAGATCTCATGTTTCAGTAACAAACCACAAGGCCTGAGGTTCAATACCTAGCATGGTAAAAAATGATTAACATTCAACAGAATGTAATACAGCAAAATAGCATTTGGACAGTTCTTTGACATTAAACCCTTCTCCTGAACTTGGGAATTCACCTAGCCTGTTTGCATGGGATAGAAGGTAGCATGCAACAAATCAAATCCTAGGTTTTCCAAGCACACACACACACACACACACACACATTTTACCATCTTACTTTCCCCACCTAAAAGGGCATTCTTAAAAAAACTTATGAAAGGGCAATAAACAAGCTACCAAAGAAAGTCAGCTCTTCAGATGCAACCATGATGTGAAGGAGGTTAGAGTCTCCAGTCAGTTCCCCCTGCAGAGACCCCCATCTTCCCAGCCCACCCACCATCTCCCCTACTAAGCCGCTTAGCCTGTGATCATTCAAGCAAGAGCAGCCTTTCTCCCTATCCATGCGGATTCTTGTTACAAAGCTCTTTCAGAAAGTAAAATTAATCTGCCTACTTTACATTTCTAACAGACTTCCAGGGTTTATAAATTTTACTTTTTAGACAGCTGCAGAGAGATAAGAGGCTGGGTAAAGACACAGGGTACAAACAGCACCGTCCAGAATTCTTTCCCTGAGCAAAGCTTTTCTTGTAGGCTGCATTAACTCATATAAGCAACTCATGAACCACTTTGTAAAATGCCAGATGCCAATTTATTATATTTCAAAATGACCAAACATAAATTGATGGTGGAGCTGGGGAGGGTCTAGGTGTTTCCCTGTGTCTGTTCTGTGCATCCTCTCCTTAGAGGTAAGATAGGCTAGGAGACTACTTATTAGGATGTCTGCATCAGTTTTTTAACCACAAAAAAGAAATCCCCTTCTCTTGCACTAACTAAAGAAATCGGCTACAAAGGCCAAAGGACAACCTTGTAAATAGAATTTATAGGAAAGGAATTTGTAGGGAAGGGGTGGAAATGTATCAGTTTTCTTCCTCTAACAAAGCCCCAAGTGAAACTAAGACTCATAGAAATTAACTTGGAGGATTTTTACTAGAATGGCTGAGTCAATGGAGAGACTAAGGATATTATCCTCTTAAAATTCAGATTTGTTGAGTGTTATGGGGTCCACAGCAGAAAGGTGGGGAACAACATTTAAGTTGGAGGGAACCACATGAGTAAAGATCTGGGAGCACATGCCACAGTAGACAAGGAGAACAGGATGCCTGGACAAAGGACAGGACAGGGAAGCAGTACAGGTGAGGTTATTTGTGTTGCTACAGAGTAAGGACATTACCTAAGTCTTACAATGAGGTGTATTTGTGTGCATGCGTGCATGCCTACCACTTGTCTCTCTTTGTTCTTTCTCCTTCCTTTCCTGTACTTTCTTTTGTTTTCAGCCCTAGGAATGGAACCCAGAGCCTTCACACTGAGCTACATTCTTTGCCTCAGGTGGCTTCAAACTTGCGCTTGTCCTGCCTCAGAATCCTCGACTGCTGGCATTACAAATATAAGCCATTTGAATTACATTGGCAACATGGTAGAAAACAGACTTGTGGAGAGTGTAAAGAAAGATGGAGATGGTACTGGAAGCAGGAACATCAGTAAGAGAAATGATGGCTCAGTTATCCAGCAGTAGTTTTGCTTGGAGGGGACAGCTATCCCCTTGGCTACAGCTAACTGGCTGCCCCCCCACACACACACCATCACCCAGCACAGATACCGCTAGAATAAGAGCCTTTACAGAAACTAAAGCACGCAGGGGAGAATAGGACTTTGGACAGGGGAGTTACATGCACAGTCCCTGTCGCTGCTGAGTTCTAGGTCTCTGGACAAGATGCAAAAGCAATGAATCTAAAACACTAAGAGATTGTCTTGAACAAAGAGGGTCTTGCTGACCTTTCCCTCATTCCCCCACCAAAAATTATTTTATTATAAGGATATAGAAAATGTTCCATTTAGGCCATCTAAGTGATTTTGTAAAAAGATTTTATATATATATATGAGGATATATATATATATATATATACTTGGTACCCAAGTTGGGTACCAAGTTGGGAAGATGTAGAATATATATATATACACACACACATATATATATATATATATACACATATATATATATTGGATTTAGCTCAGTGGTAGAGCATTTGCCTAGCTGGCACAAAGCCCTAAGCTTAAACACCAGCACAATAAAAACAAAACAAAATGAAACAAAACAAACACCATCCCTGCAGGCTTAAGGGTCTGGGAAACAGCAGGTGACAACTATAAAAATATATTCCAAAAGTTCTAGAAGAAAATGTAAGAGCCTATCTTTATGAAATCTTGAGAGGAAAAAACATTTTAAACACATACACACACACACACACTCCAGAAAGCACAAAATATAAAGTTAACACTGTAAAGCAGCAATGGTTTTCAAACTCTTGTTCACAGGTCCTTTTGCACTGTTAAGAATTATTAAAATTCCCAACACAGCCAAAGCATGTGTGTTAGTGTGTGTGTGTACATACCTACATATACATATATGTATGCATTTATAAAAGCCAGCTGCCGTGAAGTGTGCCTATAGTCCTAGTTACTTTGGAGACTGTTACAAGAAAATCATCTGAGCCCAGGAGTTTAAGACCAGCTTGGACGACACAGTCCACATCTCTTAAAAATAAATTATTAAAGACCCTCGAAGAAATTAAGTCTCTGTGTTACATCTATCAATAGAATTACATTTGAAAATAAAGCTAAAAGTTTTAAATATTTATGGAATCATTTGAAAAATAACAAACTCATTAATGTTAACACTATTAATGTTGGACAGATCGTAACATACTAAACTACATATGCAATGAAAGAATGAGTACCAAAAAGGCAAACATCTTGCTGTTAATATGAAAAAAGTTTCAACCCATCAATCCCAATAGGATTTCACAAACCATGTGAGCAAGTGCCACAGAAAAAGTTAAAATAATCAAATAATAGGACAAGATAACCAAGGAAATTCAAAATTAAAGTCACATGGAGATGACATTTCATGTCCATCAGATTGGTAAAAATCAGGACCTAACACCACTAGCTGTTACAAAGCATGTGCAAATTATGTGTGTGTGTGTGTGTGTGTGTGTAGCCTGAAACAGCACAACTTCTTAGGAGAATTATTTGGCAATATGTGGGAAGTTTCCAACTATCTAGTAGTGGGGTACATGTCAAGGAAATCCTGTACACATCCTTATGAAACATGCACAGGATGTTCCTGTAGTGTTTGTAATGGTGAAAATCTGGAGTCACCTAGCGATCCACCAAAGAGAGAATGCTTATAAATTTGTTTTACGGGCTGGGGATATGGCTCAGTGGCATAGCACCTGCTTGGCAAGTGTGAGGTCCTGAATTTGATTCCTGGAAAAACCAAGTGTAAATTTATTTTATTATTAATACTATTATAACTAATTAGAACTGTATACAACTTAGTTATTAATTACAGTATAATATTAGTTATATATTATTACTACAATATGCTCTACTGTAAACTTATATTAACATGGCTAAATTCCAAAAACAATTATTAAGTAAATATAGAATACTATGAATGTTTACTACATTTTAAAAGATACAAAATGGCCAGGTATGGTGGTGCATGCCTGTAATCCTAGTACTCAGAAGGCTACAGCAAGAGGATTGCTGCAAGTTCAAGGCTAGCCTGAGCTACATAGGGAGTTTAAGGCCAGCCTGGACTGCATGGCAAGGCCCTGTCTCAAATACACACACACACACACACACACACACACAATATTCTATAGGTAGTACCTCAGTTCATAAACTTAATTTGTTCCATGATTCTGGTTGTGCACAGAATTAGTCATGAACCGAATAGAATTTCCTCATCAGGTTCAATGTAAGTAAGATTAATCCATTTTGAACCATATGTGTTTTTTAACCACAAGAATATGAAACAAAGTATAGTACAGTGTGAGAGAGAGGACATTAACCTTGTTTGAGGGGACTTCTGACATGGAGGACAGGAAGGTGGGTGGGGAGGAGGTCTTTGTTTAGAGGGAGAATCTCTCTCCATAAGAACATAGAGAGAACTTCAGGGTTTCTTCTCTTTTACAAACAAAAATCTGTCTAATGTCACTTTTTGCTGATGCTGCAGAACCCTATGGAAATGAGAGACAATGTAATTGTTCATCACTTTCAACACTGTTCCTTATAGTTATGTTGGATTTCATTGAGAAGCTTCTCAATGAAATCCAGTATTCATTTGATTTTTCCACAGTGGATTTTATCACATCATTGCTGTTGTCTTCCTCTTCCTCAGGGGAATGCTCCTCAACAAGCACCTTCTACTGCTTACTCTGGAGTTTAGGAAGTTCTTCTGTTATCAGTGCTTCCTTAAGCTCCTCTGTCTGCACTTTTGACATCCAGACCCATAGTCTTGCCCACAAACACAATTCCTTCCACTATCTGTGCATCGACCCTTCAAAGGCACATTCAATGACAAATTCTGGCCAGTTTCATCCAAGCTGAGTTTAAGGTATATATGACATCTTTCCAGGCTTTGTCAATGAGCCCAAAGCAGTGGAGGTCATTGACATGGTTCTTCCAGAACTCTTCTAGAGTCAAGGATGTCTCTTCAATGACATTAAAACATCTAGTGAAGACTGCCTTTGTGTACAGCTTCTTGAAATTGCAGAACACCTGCTGGCCCATGGGCTGCATGAAGAAGAGGTGTCATGTTGGTGAGGAGGAATGTGACTTCTATAAAGCCATACTCTGTGCCCGTATCACCCAACAAGGCTGGAGGGTGTACTGGGGTACTGTCCATCACAAGGCACCTTTCAGGCAGTTGGCTTTCACAAAGAGAATTCTTAACAGTGGGTGCAAAGACCTCATGCATCCATCCATGAAATGCCTTGACACCCAAGCTTTCGCATTGGCCCTCCATGTGACAGACAGTCTGACCTTATTCACATTCTGTTCCTTGAATGCCTGAGAAGTCTGGCAATGGTTCACCAGTAGTGGCTTAATCTTCAAATCAGTGCTTGTGTTCACACATGACAAAAGGGTCAATCTGCCCTTCATGGGCTTGTGCCCCAGCAGAGCCTTTCCCTCTTGCATGATATAGGTTCTATTCAGCATCTTCTTCCAGAAGAGGCCTGTTTCACCATAATTGAATACTTATTAAGCGACACTTCTTTCCACCTTTGTGAATTCTGTGAACTCTCTCTTATACAATTCTGCAGCCGCCTTGTCAGAACTAGAAGCCTCATCATGTCCTCATCATGTGGATGCCATTTCTCTTGCAGAATTTATCAAATCACCCTCTACCTGTTTTAAATTCACCATTTGTTGTGCTTGTGGAGGAGTAAATCACTGCAATTTCCTGGCTTTTTTACAGATCATAGCTTCACTAACAGTATCACCTGTCAGCTGTTTCTCATTTAACCACATTAACAAAAGTTCTTCCCCCTCTTCTAGCACTTGTGTCCCCGGCTTGGTTAGCATCATTACTCCTTCTGGCACATCAGCTCCTTTGATGCCATCTTTATTCTTCAACATGGTAGAGACTGTGAACTTTACCACATGGTACTCCAGGTCAGATCAGTCACACAAATTCCCACACTCATGCTTTTCTATGATTTCCTTCTTCAAGTCAGTGGTTATTGATTATTTTTGGTACTCAATCTAAGTGGTACAGAGAAATGAGACAGATAAACGAGACAAAGGAGGAGCCCTTTAATGTGGGGATGAGAGAGAGCTTCACAGGACAGAGGGTACAGAGGCTCTCAAACGGGGACAAAGAAGGGGGACTACTTTTATCATTTTTGGCTGGGTGGGGGAGTTTGGAAGGTGAGCAAAATGGCGTATTAACCACTGATTTGAAGGAGCATCTGCCTGTGTAAAACAGGAGACAGAAAGATTTACTGGGGGCTGGGGGTGGAGGCTTAGGTGTTTGTGGAGTCCTGGGATTGGAGAGGGCTCAGAGCACGTGAGGGAGGTTTATCTTCTTGTTACCATTATTACTGTTCTGCACATTCTTGTGACCTTCATTTCCACTCTGCACTTTCTTTTTACCACTATGCTTGCTCTGCACTTTCTTGGAGCCAGAGTGGACTGAGTAATTCTGTACGGTACCACATGTGTTATAAAGCGCACAAAAAAGCTTCACCGCAAGTGTGTACGGGTCTGTCTGCAACCGAAATCTCAACCAGAGGAAGCCACGACCATGTGTCACACTGGGGAAGATAGCTGCAGTTGTGTTCATCTATTGATGTGGAGTTCTTAAACAGAAGCAGTATTTTGCCAAACAACTATTCACAAAACAAACTGTTCCCAAACAGAAGCATTCATGAACTGAGGTATTACGATATTGCTTAGAAATATATATGTAAGTATATAAGAACATTGAAGTCATATGTCAACTTAGGATCCTAGTTATCTATGGAGCAAAAGATCTGAAGCAAAAAAGGCAAAAGACTAAATCTGGGTAGGCAAGTGCCCAGGTATCATACGTTAGTCTGTTTGGTTGTTTTGAGCCAGGGTTTTCCTATGCTGAATTTTAATTCCTGGGCTCAAGCAGTCCCTGCACCTCAGCCTCAACTACTGCTACATAACTACTGCTACATACCACTGCACCTGGCTATAGTCTTTGCATTTTTTAAAGGTTTATAAATTTTCATTGAAAATCTGGAAAGGAAGTAACACACTTCAAGTGGCTATTACCTGGAACATAAAAACACATTTGAATGTTCTTTTTATCTACAATACCCCAAAACTATGGCTTATCCTTTCTTGACTGGGTATTTGACAACCTGGTACTGCTACCTAATCTTCTCAACCATTCTAGGTCCCATTTGGGACAGTGAGATACAGACAGCAATAGTAAAATTCACTGACACTGCCAAATCCTACAAGGGAACATCAACTGACAGTTCCTACGCCCTCTCCAAAACACACGTCTGAAATCAACACCATCAAACAGGATCTGTAAAAACACTCTTCTTAACAGAGTAACCTGACTACTCCTAGCAGGCAGAGCTTTGTTTAAAGGCACGTGGTCTCAATGGGCCACCACCTGCCTTGAAGTCAAGTTGGCAGCTAGACTGAACCCCCACTGTCATTGAAGTTAAAACACATCCTTTATTACCCACTCTTGCTAGTCCTCTTCAGTTCCATCCTAAGCCCAATTAGGCCTCAGGAGGGCAATTGCTGTCAAAACCCAGATCTTAGATCTCTGTGCTTCCTGCAACACTGAAGGCACCAGAATGCCTTTGAGTTACACTGTTTTTCTGTGGGGGCCGCCCTCACCACCTGCCTTAGAATGATGGGAGCAGCTGACTGCATAGGTTCTGCCTCTGAAAGGAATAAACACAATTTGTGACCTTAGTTTCTTCTCTTCTGTAAGAGAAGTAAGATTACATTGTTAAAAACACTTAAAGAATGCAGATTGCCCACCACATTCCAGATCTCCTGAATGATTCTTCGAGGGACCAGAGTAGGTTATTACCCCAGAGGACGCTGATTTTTAAATTCTGATGAAAGAACAAAACCTCAGCACCTTTTCTGTATTCCAGAGTCTCTGCATGCCAAATACTACACAAAATTTATTCCCAGCTCTTCCTTAGACTGGATCTTGCCTTCCCATCAGGCCCAGTTAAGTCTGTGTCTTTTGGAAGCCTTCCTAGATGGAAGTTACACAATATCTGAATCATTCCACTAAGACATACTCTGTCTTTTCTTTCCTCCAGGTTAGACTGTAAAGCCCTCCTTCCTGGCAAAGGACCCAGTGCACTCAAGAGGGTCTAACATTTAAGTGGGTGAATATTAAAGATGACAGCATAGTGTAGCACTTGATTTACAATGGGAAGACCTGGGTTCCAATCTCAGCTTTGCCCTTTATGAATAGGTAGATTATGAGGACAGCAATGCTGAAATACACAAAATGTTTTGTATCTTTTCAACTGTCAACAGTGGATAGCTATGTCTCATATTATTTCTCTGGCCTTCAAAAAAAGGTTCTCATTTTTTTAATTCCTCTTCAGAGCCAAGAAAAACAAAATCACAAGAAATAGGAGTTGTAACCACGAAGAAAAACAGAAAAACTGCCCTGGAGACCTCAGATCTCAAGGTTTCTTTGTTGCTACCTCTCTGCTGCAATTTTACCTGTTCAAGCCTCTGTACTACACCAGGCCAGGAAGAGTCCCAGGTACCCTCAAGTGGAGCAACAAGTGTTGAGTGATAAAAATGGGTAGTGAAAAGCTTGCAGATAAGGATGCCTGGAACAAGACAGTATTCTCAGGGGACCCCTCATCCCCTGCATACCAAGAACGAAGCAGTCTTTTAGGGGCAAGGTGAGCAAGAGGCTTCAGGGTAGGTGTAAACATAAGCACAGCAACAGTCCCCACTTCTGGAAATACTGCCAAAGCCAGTCATTAAAATCAAGCCCAAACCATTCTTCCAGTAAATGAAAGGGCAGAGAAGAATATCCAGCTGTCTCAGATTAAAGCAGCATGGTGGAGGAAATTAAAAACAGTAGGAATTTCCAATTACTGCTAACTAGAGAGTGTTCAGAAGGGAGGAAATTAATGAAATCATCAAAAGGCTGGTGATTTTAGGAAAAATGAATTAAATAAATTAAATGTCTTTCCCTGTTTCAAAAGAGACCTTGGGCCAGTTGGTGCCTGAGCTGCCTCAAAGTGCCCCTTCTGATTCTGAATCCGAGAGGCTAGTAAGTGACCACTAACCAAAGCTGAGAAAGTCTTCCCTTTGTCCCTTGAGACACAGATTGGAGCTGGGGATTTAGCTCAGCGGCATAAGCACCTGCCTTGCAAGCAGGCAGTCGTGAGTTTGATCCCTAGTACCAATTAAAAAAAAAAAGAGAGAGACACAGATTGGAAAGACAATGGTTCTGAGCAGGTTGTGCTAATTCTCTAAAAACCAAGAAAGTCCTTCAGCTTGCCAATACAAACACTGTCAGGCTCCAGCGAGAAATAAAGGCGAAAAATAGGGTCAAACTAGACCTGCCGAATGGCAAACTCCTCTATGAAAAAAACACTCATAGATACCCTGGATTAAGACAGAAGCCGGGAAGAAGTCTGAGACCCTGGAGGGACCCCTCACACAGGCGGCTCCTGCAGTGTCTCTGGTGACCACTCTATGCATGCCACAACCCCTAACACACTCTACATGTGGCCAATTTTGCCAATTATGTAGAGTTAAATACAGGAAAAGACAGATGGGCAGAAGAAGGCAACTATACCAAGTTAGAGGAAAACTGCAAACCAAAGGAGGTACTTAGATATAATCCCCTACTAAATCAATACAACACTACCCAGGTCTGCTATAAAGCAAGTATTACACCAAGCAGTAGAGAATGACAAGTAACAAGCCTGAGCACCCTGGAAATTAGGACCAATGTGACAGCCTGGGAAGCCTTGCAAGTGGAGTGTGATGATCTTGAATAAAGGAGACAGGCATATGACAAGGATTCCAAGTCACTTCTTTCTGGAGGCAGGTATTAGAGAAGCAGCACTACGTTTCATTTTTGGCAAGTCTTTGGATGGGATCCTAATTCAGTACCGCTAATTATGAGAAGTTTTCACACAAAAAAATTAAACCAAGTAACAAACAAGCAGAAGCTCCTGACCCTGGGGAAGAAAATGGTCTTAGGTTTAAACTGAGTTGTTCACCAGAAATGGTTCTGGCTGATGCCCAGGACCTCAACTTAGGTTCCTGCTCTTCATACTGCAGAACTCAAGCTGAGGAAAGACTCCCTAAAAAACACAGACTTTCCCATCCCCCTGGTGCCTAGGAAAGCAGAATGGAGAAAGGATATGCCCAAAGTGACCACCTTATGAGCTCACTGCTCACTCTGTGGGACAGTCTGCAAGAACCAGACCACCTCAAGAAGATAGGGATATGCTTGCCAGGTTCCATCTTAATCATTTAGCCTCTTTCCACTTTTAAAATTAGGTTGGTCCACCTGTAGCTCCTCACCTCCACCTCACCCCAACCCCACTCAGCTCTGGGGATGGAAACCAGCGTTTTTACACTAAGCCTTATCTCCAGTTCTTTTTCTTTTTAGTCAGGGTTTTGCTAAATTGCCCATGCAAGTTGCTCATGAAAGGATTTTGCCCTAGATAGGACACTACAGCAGTGGGAGGTGGGACCAAGGGACCTTTACTTTGAGGTCATTTTCCCGGCCCCTAGGCAATTTACTTGTGGCTTGAAAAGAATTCCAAACAGCTGCCTGCACATCAGGGAGGCCCCTTTAAGCACCACCCCAGACCAAAGCTATATGTATGCCCCCCACACCACGTGTCCAGCAGAGAAAACCAGACCCCCAGTGGTCATGGGGTTCCCTCCACATCCTTAGAATAAAGGTTACTTTTACTTTATATTCTCTCTTCTAACCGTGCTGAAAATCCTATCAGCTCAAACTTGCAATTCTCCAACCCCAGACTCCAAGAGTACTGGGGTCACAGATGTGCACCACCACACCTCTAGGATTTCAAACCTGGGAGACTACATAGGTGCCGCTTAAGGAAAGAGCAGCTTTCTCACTCAGCACAGCTTTCTCCTGCTTCCAGGTTTCAAGCCTTCATTCAAAAGAATACACAAGACGATAGTTAAAGAATGCTATTTGAGCTTTTTTTTTTCGAGACAGGGTCTCACTACGTAGTTCAGCCTGGCCTTGAATTCACTATGTAGCCCATTCTGGCCTCAAACTCAGAGCAATCCTCCTGCCTCAATCACCACGCCTGGCTTTCCCTTTGAGCTTTGAACAGAGGCTACAAAGTATGGGCTTAAAGAAATGTTCTGATGGCCTGAGGACCAGGCAGGTCTACTTTTATCTTCTCTAGGCTAGTCTGGTCCTTGCACACTATCCTACAGAGACAGGAGCCACATATGGTTATGAGGACAAAACAGGATTCTCCACACCAGCTTGAGGCTAGTGAGACCAGTATCCAGAAGGGTCACAGGTAGATTAATGGCCTACGGCTCTCTCACTGGAAAGTTGGCATGAGGGTGAACTGCCCAAATCTCAGCCTCTTAACAGAACCAAATGCTTGTTCTGCAACAAACTAGGCCACAAATGCAGGGAGGTGCTGTAGTAACCGCATGGAGTCTGCTGTGGGTTCCCTGACACCTGGTGCACATCAGCAGGGAAAAAGAATTTCCACTGGGGAATGCCAAGGAGCTGGCACTGCAGCCCGGAATCTGGCATCTCAAGGACTGCCAAGGAGTCTGTCAGCAGCCTCAGCACTTCCCTGTTCTTCACCCCTATTTTCTTACCTTTCACTTCTCCAGCCTCTGTCTGGTCTCACTGCAAAGGGAACTTTGTGGTTTCTCAAAGAGAAATAGATGTCAGACCTCTAGGTCATTCTGATTGTCACAACCTTTTCTACATGACCAGTTGTGCATGAAAACAAATTCCTTTTGATGATCTTTTTCTCTTTTTCTTCTTATCTTCTTCCCTTCCAAAAACTAGAAATCATCACATACTGGAAGCCCACCTGTAGATATAGACTTCATTGATTTGGGCTGCAAAGTTGCCCAAGACTTGGGCTCTGTTGAGAAATTTAGTTTAATTTTGTATACTGAAGAAGCTACTAAATGCTAGCTTTTCACCTAAGGACAGATGGCAGTTAGTGTTAAAAGCCAACCAATGCTAAATACTTTGAGTAATTTAGAAAAGAGATACCAACTGAAAAAAAAATAGCATTATAGTAAACCTCTTTCTTTGGAATATATTTTATTGTTTAATCAGCACCTTTTCACTTATCTCATTTAAACCCTTTATGTACAATCTTGGCTATTCCCCAACAAAGCCAGAATGCCAGACCGGCAAGAGATTTTCTGAATGCCAGAGAGAGGGGCCAATTGAACTTCAAAGATTAAACTATCCAACAACAAGATACAGAGAACAATAGAGCAAAGAATGGGTTCATTTGCTGAAAAGCCACTCTAAAGAAACCTGAGATCCATCTCTGTTCGAAGTCCCAAAAGTTCTCTCCAGCCCAGAACACATCAAATTGCACAGTCCTCACCCCAACTTCTCCAATTACCCTGGATAATCCAAGGTCATGAATCCTGGCACACAGCCACATGGCCGCAACTGCCACCTGCGCTTCACTCTTCTCCCTTCCCCACTCAGAAACCTCCCACACCCTCCAGTCTCCCCATGGAATTTGTGATCCCAGCTAAGACCCTTGGGGCTGGCACAGTGCATCAGGGAAGTTTGCAACTCTTGTCAGACAGGCCTCCCGCAGGTTGGCGGGGCTGAGACAAAGGACCAGGTAGGGTGTGAGTGGTGGTCTCTGGAGACTTGCCTGACCCCTCCCCTTCCTGTCTCATGAGCAACTGAGAGTTGCTCAATCTTCTCCCACAACTTGTACTTAAAATTACCTGTAATTTTAACTTGTACATCCTTCTTTAACCCTCCTGATTTCCCTTTTTAAATTTATTTAACTCTCTGATCCACTAACTAGTGTTTGTTTTTTCTTGTATCCTACAAAGACACCAGCGGAGCTCATTTTGTCTTTCTTTCTCTCTTTCCTCCCTCTTCCTCCTCCTCCTCCTCCACCTCTACCCCCCACCACCACCACCAGCACGAAGAAAGGGAAGCTGCCTCCACCAGCGACACCCTGCCTTTCCAGGTGCTTTCCCAAATTCTGCTTTTAGTGATCCTCTGCCTGCATCCCTGAATTTTCAGCAAAGCTAAACTTCATTTTGCTTTCTGGAAACCTCAGCTTCTGAACATACCAAAGTGGAGGAGAAAACGCATCCTCACAACACATGGAGTAAATCAGTCCAGGGGATATGGTATATTGGATTACCAAAGTTTCCACAGAAGTAGCATGGCAAGTTCCAGGGAAGAAGGTGCCTCAGTGACAAAAGAAACTGCACTGGCCTTCATCTCACTGCATGCCAGCTGTGCCTGCCTCAGTGGGATGTGTGACAACCTCAGTAACACTTAAACTTTACCACAGTCCTATGTGTTGCATGTGTTACTGTTCCAACATTATAGGAACACAGATGGGGGACACAGAGTTTGGGAAACTTGTTCAAGATTATTCAATTTGGGGGCTGGGGATTTAGCTCAGCGGCATAAGCACCTGCCTTGCAAGCAGGCAGTCGTGAGTTCGATCCCTGGTACCGATAAAAAGGAAAAAGACAAAAAAAAAAAAAAAGATTATTCAATTTGTTCTTGGCAGAAATTGCCAGTCTAGCTCAAGAAACTGCATTCCAACCTTTCTGTGCCACTTTGCCTCTTTCTGCCCACTGAGTTCTGCATGATTTTTCCATGTAAACACTGTTTTCCTCATGGAAAGTTGAACAGCCTTCCATGACCATCCTACCCTAAATCAGGAGCCCGTCCTTTATGTACTCCAGGACAAGGCAAAGACTTCTCTGATCACTGTATACAGCATCTGAAACTGCTATAGATTCAGCAGTTCCATGGCCCTAGCTGGCATTCATCAGGAGCTCCCGAAGTATTTGTAGAGTAAAAGGAGTATTAATCCAGAAGCTCTGTCCTCTTCCAAGGGCAGAGCACTGTTTGCAGTGGCTATTGCCCCCTTGTCTCAGGGACCAAACACCTGTGAAAAATTCCAGTAACAGCAGTGCGGTAACAGATTTCCCTCAAAATCCTTCGTATCATTACGTTTCTCCTACTATCCTCTCTCTGCCCTCTTTATGTCAACATTTTCTTGCTAAAAGGACATGATCTGATTGTGAAAATGCCAAACCCAGTATGTCTAACAGCAATCATGGCAAATTCTGGTCATTAAGATTTGGAGCAAGTCTGCTGGGGTGTATCTCACCATCCACTGAACAAAGGCTGAAGGTTTCTCAAAGCTGGAATTCTTAGAAGCCTTAGCAAGCTGTACAATTCCTTCAAAACAAAGACAGTTAAATCTGGGCATGGTGGCACACACCTGTAATCCCAGCACTTGGAAGGCTGAGATAGGAAGACCAGTCTGAGTACAAAGTGAGTTCAAAGCCAGCCCAAACTGTATACTAAGACCCTGTCTCGAAAAGAAAAAAGACAATTGAGATCCTAGACATTAGAATTCTGCTTCTAGGAAAACTTCTCTGACATCCTCTCAAAAGAAAAGAGTTCCTGTTAATGCCATTCTCCACGTACACACAAAGGCTAGTGTGTACTAGCCCCTATTAACCACAGCAGTAAAAAAACAGGTGATGTTTCACAGAAGTGGCAATTGAAGAACAAAAAGGAGTGTGCCAAGGTAGGGTCTAGCCACAGAAGACTAGGATAAACGGGTTAAAAATGGGCTTAAAAGCGCTAATATTAAAGCAAAGGAAAATAAGGACTCCTAGTTACCTCGACTTTTAGACGTAGAGGCTGATAAAGACTCGGAGGAAAAGGAGACTGTGGCTGCAAAGGCAGCAGGTGAGGAAGGGAAGCCAAACTTACCCGAGCTGTACATCCCTTGCCACTCTCCAATGTCAGGATATGTTTAGCAAGAGCATTGTTTTAACCTACATTCTCCTCCACCTGACCTTCACTCCTTGAGAGCAATGAAGGCCTATCTTTTCTTTCTCCTTACCAGCAAGGGAACTTATGCTAGGTTCCAAGATTTCCACATAGGCCCTGAGAGGAGAGCCTGGCAGCCTACTTGGACTCTGAGAACAACTCTGGTAGCCGAGCTAGAAATCCCCAATTCCCTGAAGAAGAGCCCCACCACCTGTATATAATTCCACCTGAAGACAATTTCACATGCCCCGCAACCACAAACCAGCAGGGAGACCCCTCACACAGCTACTGCTCAGAGGGTCCCCACCCTGGTCCCATGTACTCTCCTACAGAGGACAAGCCATATTCTGCATAATCCCTTCATGCAGTAATACCTCTGGCGCACATTCCCAAGAACATGCTTGTTGGGTCCACCTAGGATGATTACAGGCCTGATTACAACAAAGGAGCAATACTCCCAATTTTGTCTCCACCTTCAATGAGCTTATGGAGAAACACATACAGAACCAAGAGTGATGATCAAGAACCAAGAACTAAGATTAAAAGGTGGTACATGAACTGAAGACATCAAGGCTCATAGACTTAAAGGGTCTTCTGTGTGAAGGTATAAGGCAGAGAGCCATCCAGCCTCCGGAAGTCTCCAACTAACTCCACCGGCCATGAATCAGCAAGAATGAATGACTGCATGGCCACCAAGGAGCCTCAGTAAGGGTGCACTAGTTCAAGACACCACTGAGATCTTCACAATCCAGCCTCCAAAGATCCACCACTTTTCTCCATCTGCCCCCAAACTTCTCTGTGCCTAGTCCCATATTCAGGAAACACTGACAGGCTACTCTCACGTCCACTCAAGCACCATGTGATATGATCTACAACAACCTCAATGGCATTCTCTTGCACTTCAGCCATTCCAGACCCAACAAGGCTCAGGCCAGTAACACCACCACATGGGCCCTGTCCTCTCCCAAAGAGACATGTACCTACTATATGTGAAGAACTGACTCAGCCTTTTTTATTTCATAGTCTCACTTGTTACTCAGAATAACAAACACTACAGCACTTATTTTACAGCCCTGCTTAGTTTATACTTGGCGGTAACTTCCTGAAACCCATTCTGAGCCCTACATAGGGGATACAATACCAAATATATGTCTAAGAATTTACTAAGAAAAAAAAAACTTTGCAAAGAATAAATCTTGAAGAGAATCTATTTTGCCTGCACTGCTGCCTAGAATTATGAACGATTAAACAACTAAACTTCAAAAGATCTGGCTATTAGCAAAGCTAACAACTCAAAGTGTCAGGGAAATATCCACATCTCTAGAGATGTCCAGGAATGCAGCTAAGCAAGAGAGGTAGGGGAGTCGATCAAATGGAGAGAACATAAGAGATTTTTTAAAAAATTTAACTCCAATGTTGTGTTCTCCTGCACGTGTTTTGGAACCTTTTAAAATGTAATTCTGGGGCCGGGGATTTAGCTCAGTGGCATAAGCGCTCGCCTGGCAAGCGCAAGGTCATGAGTTCGGATCCCTGATTTAAAAAAAAAAAATTAAAACACCATCCTTCGATCATACCATTGTGGCAACAAAATAAAGTACCTTCTTTAAAAAGATCCTTGGCATTCTCAAATTTAGTATAGGTTTCAAAAGTGACTCCTAAAGTTCATAGTAACAGTCCTAAAATGTCAATGAGACAGCCTTGCATACTGTGAGACCTTCCAGCTGATCTCTATGCAGCAGCATCTCAAAGGGGTATTACCAACTCTTTTCTACTTGTTTTCAAGTATACAATGCCTAAATATGGTACTTGAAAATTTAGAGACTTAGAGAAACTATATGAATTTTCAAAGGCAAACAAGTCAGTATTATACTGAGTTACATAGACTCCAAGACATATAAAAGGAAAAAGGAGCATCTTCTAGCCTACCTTCATCTTTCTGAACCAATTAGCTATAGCATCACAGAAAAACAGAACATAATAGTTTCAACTGGTGCTAGACTCTGATCTTCCAACATGGAATCACTTCTATCTGTGCCAGGCAAGGTTGCCTTACATATGCTATAGTAGTTCTTACAAGATCTTAAAAAGTGGGGACTATTACATGCCCGTTCAAGGGAAATACACAATGAGGTCAGGAAAATTATCCAATGGAACAATGTAACAGAGAGCAAGGAATACAGACAGTACTCAAGCCCAAGCAACTAGCTCTAAAGTAGATGTGTTGCCTCTCTCAAAAATAACACAAGAAAGTAAAACATCCTAACTGTTAGACATAATACTAAGATACATGAATGATCTCCATAGCTCTTTGAGAGACCCAGGTAGTATTTGCTACTTCAAAGAATACAGGAATTGACTCTCACTCCACTGAACAAGAGACAGCTAAAGAAGAAATTCTAAGGACAATTCTTTTACTAAAAAAGAAAAGTTATAACCTCATCCTGATCATTCAATGAATTCAGATTTCCATATATTAACTGGTTCAAGGTGAGGCTGATGAGCTCAGCATTCCTCATTCACCAACCACCATAGAAAGCCTGTCTCTAAAGGCTGTCCCAAAGCTAAAGACCAAGGTCATTTATGATCTGGGTACAGTCCTGGCAGGGAACCAAACCAGCACTGGCCTGAAACAGAAAGGCTGCTCATACCCTCTTGCTGGCTGCCACTTCAGAGTAACACAGAAGAGTGGAGTCTCCTAGGAGTAAGACGTAATGCACAATGTTCATCTGGAAATCTCAGAAGACTCATTAAAGACCCTAAATACACACGCTAACATTTTTATTAACACTCTGTAACTCTCTTTGGCTGAAAGAGTTCACGAGATAAGAATAGTTTCCAAGTTGGCAAGTTAAGCAAGGATACTAGGACACCACTGCTCAGCAGGTGGTATTTGTGCTTGATGAGGGTTTTAACCCAGTCAAGACTCAGAAAAATATTCAGGTTGGTAAACTTTAAGTCAAAGAAGAATACCATGTGTTTGTAATGGTCTAAACATGGCATAACAATTAGTCTGTGGAAGGTAATTTCTCAATGTTTTTGCGTGACACCAGGGCTCAACACAACCTGTAATGACCTGTCCAGCCTCCTCCTACAATCCCCAACTCTTTTTATAGTCACAGGTAATTACCACATAGACAGATGACATCACTTTCCTAAGCATGGTTTACAGCTGACAGGAAGATGCTCTGTGAATGTTTAGGGAACTATATCCTCATTTAGCAAATACTTTACTATGCTCTCTATTGTTCCTTTCTAAGAATAGAATTGCCTTGGCAAACCTTCTGCCCTAACTGGGACCAAATAGCTAAGTAACATGGTGGCCAACAACAGAAGTAACCACATGGAAAAACATAGTAACCCAGAGATGGCTCCTGTGTCCTTTTTACTCACGGGGAGAGAACACAATATCCTCTGAAGGCTGGTCTCAGCACTCTGATCAAGAAACACATAAAAGCCAGGCTCACGCCTGTAATTCCAGCACTTGGGAGGCTGAGGCAGGAGGATCGTCACGAGTTCGAGACCAGCCTAGGCTACAAAGTGAGCTCAAGGCCAGCCTAAACTGCATAGAGAGACCCTGTCACACACACACACACACACACACACACACACACACACACACACAAATGAGCCTACAGGATGTCTGCCTCTTGGCACAGTGTGGTTTCAGCAAAGACCATGGGCTGTAGAGTCAGACACGCTGGATATAAATCCTGGCCAGCTCCACCATTTACAATCATATCTCCAAGTACATTAACATTCCTTGACTTAGTTTCTCTTTTATAAAATGATTTCACAACCACCTAGCCCATGTGTTCTGACAGCTCTATTTAGTGTAATAGTACAGCATGTGAGACATAAATGATGCTTCCTATGTCAGTTCATGTCTTCTTCACTCAGTACAGTGTACATTCTCTAAGGCTAGGTCCCTTCAGAAATGGTGAGGGGGGCCAGGGCTGCCTGCCAACATCTCCCTGCCATGGCAATGCTACAGGCCAAAGCTACAACATCACCCAAGGAACCTACATTTTTCCATCTTCAATGAAAACTAAGTGCCTGGCTTTCTTGCTGTTGTATAGAAATGTAGATGGCTGCTTTTCCTGCTATTTTAAAATTGCTTTAGGTGGCAGTGATGTTTAACATGGCTTAATGTGTCACAGCAACATTTAAGGGGGAAGAAACTACAAACAAAGAAAATACTGACTTTGTTCAGTAAACACATCCAGAAAAGACAGCGAATGCAAAGCAAATGCTTTTTATATGAATCAGCAAGCCAACTGGTTTGAAATCATCACACTATGCAAACATGAGCATTCTGGAAGGAAAGGGGATTCCTAAAGTAATCAACCTATCCTCACTGGTCAAACTGCGGTCAGCAGCCTTTGCACACCTCATTCGCATTGCAAAGAAAAGATACCTCTAAATGCCCCCAAACCCAACCAGAGACTCTGCATCTTCAGTTTTGTTTTTATTATAGTAAAGAATGTCACCTTCATGAAGTCTCCTGTGCAACGTGACTCAATAATAGGTCACATACCAACTCTGTCATTGTTTTTTGTGAATTACATCACACAGCCATCACATGTTTTATATGCCAAGTGCCCTCCAATCATTTTTATTAGTCTACACAACACCACCAACCTAACATTCATAAGGATAATTTGTTTTGTTTTATACAGACACGAAGAGGTCAAATGATTTGCCTAAGGTCAAACAGCAGGTTTCTTAAGATCAGAGGCAGAGGAAAAAGAGCTGAGACTTGAGAGAGACTGCTACACAAGTGGGATCCTAACCTTTCTCTAAGAAAGGCACATTGGGTAGCATGTGCAGACACATTTTGAATTCTGTTCTTCTCACTCCATGGTGTGACAGGGTGTAAAGAATACGATATGGTTCCTTTTGCACTCCTAAATGAAATCTTTTCAATAATTTTCCCCATTTAAAGGAAAGACCATAGGAAAGTTGGACCCTGGTTCCTAATACCTTCTCTGCTACAACCCCAAATACTAAGTTGTAGATAAGAGAAACCAGTATGGAAACTGTATCTCAAATATGTCATTCTACCCTAGAACTATCAAGTGCTCCTTCATACATGATTCTTTTTCTATTTATTCTTTTTCTACTTAATGTGAACAAGACTGCAGCAGGTATTTATTCTGTGTTTTTTATTCCCACAGACTGTGCATGCAAACTGCTCCTCAAAGAAGCCTGTTTTATCTATGGCCCAGTGGGATTCTCATAGTTACAAATGCACAAAACACATAAGCGTGTTTAGGATCTACCAGAGCCCACTGGCTAACAAGGCTGGGTATTTTACAAGTGCCCTACCTAAAAATGTGTGCGGCCAGGCATGGTACCACAAATCTGTAATCCCAGCACAAAGCTGAGGCAGGAGGATCACTGTGAGTTAAAGGCCAGCCTGGACTCAAGAAACAAAACAAAACAAAACACAAAAATCTTTGGAATGGGTGTTAAACAGCAACTACTAGAACTGAAAAGAAAGGCAGGAAGGACAGGTAGGGAGTTTTTCCTCAACAGAACTACCTTCACTTAGCTTTGGAGCATCTGACAGTCTAGGTTTCCTGGCAAGCCAGCTTAGCATGCTACTCATGGCAAGCACAACCACACAGGTGTGTTGTAGAATTCATAACAAAGAGTGGGCACCTCTTACCCCTACACGTCACTCCAGATAGGGGAAAACACGGGCAGTAATCTGGTACACTGGATCTAAGTAATGGTGAAACCCCTCTTTCTGCCTGCACTCTACTCCTTGCCAGTACTCAGGTTTTATGGGGAGTAGAAAAGACTCGGGGGTTGAGATGACAGGAGAGAGAGGATTCTTTGCCATGGAGGAGGGAAAAGAAAACAACAGAGCAACTTTCCCAACCTAGTCTGAACCCACACTACAAACAGACACATTTTTCCATATTGGGGAATAATAATCCCTTTATCCAGCCAGTTTGGAATCTCATAATTGATTTCAGACCTTGGGTGGAAAGTTGGGAAGATGTGGGAGATGGAAAATGGGGTGGGGAATGGAATGAGGAAGGCATAAAGCCAACAAAAAAAGAGGGTGGGGGTAGGTAGGACGGCTTAATGAAGCTATCAAGGCTAAATACTTCTGATGTTCTGCCACTAATACTGCTGCCAAACATGCCAAGGCAACTGCCCCAAAGCAGCCTGCAAGAGGCAGGTCACAGCAGTGTGCAAAATAGGGCAGGCTCTGGTCCTGGCCCTACTATTAGCTGCAAGATCCTGAGCAAGAGTACAGCCTCTGAATTCTGACCTGGCTCTGACAAGCTCTTCCTTCCGTTTTGGACAGTTGCTCCATTCATGCATACCTATTAAGCACAGGATAGGGGTGGGGTGTTAAAAAACTAAATATTTTAAACCTTAACTATTTTAGGGTTTGCAGGTCACACAGTTTTTACACACTCAACTATGCCATTGCACTGTAGCACAAAAGTAGAGAGCAGAATAAGCATTTCTATGTTTCAATCAAATTTTATCTATCTTTGATTTTCATATAATTTCTACATGTTAGGGAAATATTATTCCTCTGATATTTTCTAAAATTTTAAATGTTTAGCACGAAGGCCATATAAAAGCAGATGGCAGGCAGGATTTGGTCCAAGGGTCATAGTTCACCAACTTCTGCCCCAGAGATGGATACAGTGGTGAGCAAGACAGTCTTGACACTCACAGTTTTGTAGCTATAGTGCTAGAGATTTCCTCTGGCTTTAGAGAGTCCCAATAAGTGTGTGCCCTACTTCACTCTGTCACACACTGGTGTAATTTATTCTTCTTGTCCCTTGAAACCTCAGAATAACCAAGATGCCTATACTCTGGGATCTCCACCACCACTCACTTATGCACGATTCCTCATGCTAAGGAGAAGTTGGGGTTTAGAGTCAGAATAGGGTGGATGGAGAGACAGCAGAAAAGAAAAGAGGGGGGCTGGGGATTTAGCTCAGCGGCATAAGCGCCTGCCTTTCAAGCAGGCAGTCGTGAGTTCAATCCCCAGTACTGATAAAAAGGAAAAAGACCAAAACAAAAAAGAAAAGAGGTATTTGTATGACTGGGGAAGGCTATAATGGAACAGCAACATAAAAAGAAAATCAATTGGTTCTCCCAACAATTCAGAAGAAAAGATAAAATTAGATGAGCTTGAGTACTATTACCTGTATGTGTGGGTAAGTAGGTGGCAGAAGCAGACAGAAGTCAGTAAAAGACATGACTGAGCTTCGGGGACTCTAGTCACAATATACCATTCCCCGCTGGCACCTTGAAAGTCCCCTTTCAGAATCTAGCACTGAGATCCTCCCTGGGGAATACAAATGTACCGGCCAATGAAATGGTCATACATACCTTTCTAATGAAGTCTGGTACAGGAGCCATTACTATCAGGCTCAATGATAGTAGGACTCACAGATACAGAGGCGGGCTCTGGCTCATTACCCAGAGGCCTACTAAACACACCCAAACACACCCTTTCTAAAAAGATGCCAGGTCTGGAGGAGAAACTAGGAGGGTCTTCAGAGCATTGTTGAAGGCAACAAGAACCACACAAAATCAAAATAGCTCATGGCTACATTTCCTGTTAGGGATCCTCCAGCTCATCACCTTCAACTACAAAGTTCTAAGAATCATTCACCCAGGATGATGGTAATCCCAATACTTGGAGAGGCTGAGGCAAGAAGATCCCAACCTGGGCAACTTGGCAATTTAATGAGAGCCTGTCGTAAAATAAAGAAAAAAATAGGCTGGGGTGTATCTTAGTGAGAAGACCCTGGGTTCAATCCTTAGTATCTCTGCAGAAAAAAATTCCTTAGAATAATGGAAGTTAGACTGAAGAAGCCAGATGTGAGTGGTCTTAAAGATTATCCAGGTCAAAGTCTTCATGTCACAAACAAAAGAAATTATGCCACAAAACAGTTAAGTAGCTTGTTAAAGATCATGTCTGTAGTCAGTTACCAGACATATCACAATACCTCAATTACGTATTCACTCTGAGAAAAAAGAGTAAAGACAAGACAAACCAAAAAGAATAAACCACTGAATGCTTACTGGGTTATCTTGGCAATTTTGACAACCCCCTCCCCACCCCGTGAGGTGGACACTATTATTATCCTACTCTGCAACTGAGGCTAAGGCACACAGCAGGATGGCCACTAGCTCAAGGTCACAGAGCCAGCACAGCAATGGTTCTGAAACAGGCAGTGTGTGTTCACTCACCGCCCTGCCTGGTGAGGATGCTGGCAGGAAGGAAAGATAATGTTATCACCAGCAGGTTCCAACACTTCCCTCTACTGTGAGAGAGGCTGTTACATATACTACAGACTGCTATACACCACAGTACAGACCCTTACACCCCACTCCTGCTCTCCCAGCAGCAATCTGCCAGAAAGAGCCCCTTACGGAAACTTCTGGGAGGAAACAATGGTATGACATCCTTTTCCCTCCAACACACAGAAGGCAGGTTGGGACTTACCTGAAGCAAGTCCGTCTCCAAGCAGGGTGCTAAGGATCACCAGAGGAAGGAACATTCCATATCTCACGGAGGCTGCAACCAACACTGAGCTGCTCTTTGGTGCTATCCTGCCATGGCACATCTTTTATCCGTCAGAGTTTTATTAAAAAGACAAAATTTAAAATCCTGAAGTAGGAATCCTAAAGCCAGCAAGGAGTAGATTCACCTATGACAAATAAATAAAAAAACAAGGACTTGTAAGTGAAAATTTTAGCCATAAGTTAATGAAAAGCAAGCATTTTGTTAAAGAAGTCACAATCCCATACAAAGGTAGGAAAAAAATCTAGCAACAGAATCCTTGCTGCCAGGAAGAACCAAGTACAGAAATGGTTTTTCAGCTCCTTCTGGGGGAAAGGCCAAGCCTTGCAGCTAGCTGCCATCAGCATCCCATCCAGGAGCCAGATGCCTGGAACACAGCCAGGAGCCAGCTCAAGCTCACCTGGACATCACTGGGCACGACAGAAATTTCAAAGGGCCCGGCTCTACCCCACCCTGGCCTCAGAGGCTCCACCAGACAGGCAGCTGTTGACACAGAGCTGCTATACCCAAGTCAAGCTCTGCCTTTACAACCTGGGCTCAGAACACAGCTAATCAAGGCAGAGGGTGGGGGATATGAAAATGAGCACATGTCTTCAAGGCAGAAACACACCGCCTAGAGAAGGAATGCAGCAGGAGGAGCCTTGGCCCCAGCCAGCCTGCTCACTTGCCAGAGGCTGGAGGAGCCACTAAGGATCTGACTCCACAGCGATGAATCTCAAGAATGGCCTGATTAATCAAGGCTCATCTGACACACTTGTGACCAGAGAGACCACATTCTGTCAGGCTGTCCCTGATGTTGATGGGGGCAGAGAACAGGCTACATTGCTAATTAGCCATGCCACCCACTTAGGTTCAAAGAGATTTCAGAAGAATGGAAACTAATGTCTTTAAAAACTAAAAACAATCAGAGATCAAGACTTTCAAGAATTATTTTCTATATTCCCTTAGGTAAGAAGCTGGCTAGGTGATACATTACAATGTGGATCTATTATATTTTAGTTACCTTATCTAATTTCATTTGCCAGTTGTTCATATATTCTAGTTTATAACAGGTAGTCCAAATAAAATTACTTCCTTTTTAAAAATTTCACATGCTCTCATCTCTATTATAAAGGCTTTATGAACATAGATAAGAGGGCCTGCCTTCCACAAGTCTAATAAAGGATGCCCCTGAGACTCTGCCAGACATTAACCAGATATGATTTTAATCTGCACCTGAATTTCTGACACAGGCCCATGTGACTTTTAGGAAGAGTAACCGCAAACAGCAAGAGAGTTCTCTCAGTCCAGAGAAACAGTTATGAGCATCTTCAATAATCATTAGCCAGGACCAAGCACAAACCTAGCCATTGGTCCTCATCCTCTTCCCTCAAATAATTATGCATGTAGTATATTCTCCCTCAAGCTCAAACTGAGATTCCAACATGAGCCTCTGAAGCTTAAAGGAGATTTGTGAAGGGGTCTGAGGTTGTGTGTGAGTGATTAAAAAGAGTATATAAAATTTTTGTGGGGCTGGGGATTTAGCTCAGCGGCATAAGCACCTGCCTTGCAAGCAGGTAGTCGTGAGTTCGATCCCTGGTACCGATAAAAACGAAAAAAAGACAAAAAAAATTTTGTGTGTGTGTAAATGTATATACACTCACTGACCTGAGAATGGTAGTCACAATGCCTGGATTTGAATGTTTCCCCTACTGTCCTGTCACAGAACCTCTTAGCCTCAGTTTCCCCATCTACAGAATAAAGACAGTAATCATACTGTCTTTGCAGGGTTGATGTAAGGTTTAGGTTCAAAGAATTTATAGCAAAGTGCCTGACCCTTTTAACCCCTGTTGCTTGATCCTTAGTAATCCCTGTTGCTTTTGTTTGGTTTTGGTGGTACTGAGGATTGAACACAGGGCTTTGCAGTGAGTTTATTATTCTGAGACAGTCTTAATGACTTGCTAAATTGGCCAGGCTGGACTTGAATTTAAATCCTACTGCCTCAGTCTCCCTGTGTGATGGGATTACAGATGTGCCATCATGCATGGCTACTGTTGCAGTTTTAATTACCAATAAGACCTAAGCATCAGTGGTCTCTGAGCTCACAGAGCTCCACCCTCTCATTGACAGATGCCAAAACTGAAATCCAAAGATATTAAAGAATGTGTCCAGCGCTCCAGATGGCTAACAACAGACTGACAATGTACTGCTGTTTCATATACAGCCACCAGGTTGCCACCAGGTAACCCTCAAGGCAACAGCACTGGGTCATGAAGAATGCTATATGCATGTGCCACATCACAGTTTGTGCCCAGCACACATTTAACGGATGAATGGATGAGATGGTACGTAGGTTTTCTGTGCACAAATGCAGGTAGGCAGGAAAGACTATCAGAGGATATGAAGCTAAACTAAGGCCTAAAGAATGTGTAGGATGTACCTAGGTCTAAAAATGGAGGAAAGGGAGGGAAAGAGGAAAGGAAAGAAAAAAAGGAGATATCAAATAGGAGGAGGCCCAGGATAGGCTAAGTCAAGGAGTTTAACAGCTATCCTGAAAACCAGGATATAAAGATGATAAGTAGGAAAGTTAGACCAATGTCATTAGGAAGAGCACTCCACAGGGATTTTAGAGAATTGGTGAGGGTAGGGAAGCAGTGCCCTAATGATAAAGAATCTTAAATTTTCTACTACTTAACAAATGTATACCCTCTTCAGAGGGAAACTTGTTTATTTCTGTCCCCAAATTGTAGATATTATCTGGTCCATCAATTCTACTTCTACAATCTGTCCTCAGAAATCATGTATGCAGTCGGGTGTGGGGGCACACGCCTGTAATCCTGGCACTTGGGAGGCTGAGGCTGAAGGATCAGAGTTTTGTAGTCTGGGCTACATAGTGAGTTCAAAGCCAGCCTGAACTGCATAGTGAGGCCCCGTCTCAAAATGACAAAGACAAAAAAAAAAAGAAAAAAAAAATTCATGTATGCAATGCAGGATATTCCCTACATTGTTTGTAAAGGCAAAACAATAGCACAACCAGCAAGTTACAGTAAACCAAATATAACAATATTAGGCAGTGCTTTTTAAAAGACAGAGAAGTTCAATCTGTGTCAATATGGAACAACAACTAAAACTACTAGGTGAAGAAATCCATTTGAATGCTTCAATTTTCTGAAGCGGTTGTGGGTGGGAAATAAGGATGGAACCCACTGCCTTCACACTGAGCTCCATTCCCCAGTCCTTTTTATTTTTCACTTTAAGATAGGGTCTCACAAAGTCACTAAATTGCCCAGGCTGGGTTTGAACTCTCAAAACTCTCTTTCCTCCTGTATCACCCTCCTGGAACAGTGATGGTGAACACAGATGATATGTGCTCTAGTGGGCTGTTTGTATCATTCAAAGCTCTAAAAAGTTTGCCATCACTGTCTTAAGGATAATGGGGCTTACAGATGTGTGTATCACACCTAGCTACATGCATGTACTTTTAAAGGACATGTCACACACACACACACAAACAAACACATACACAGACATGGGCACACACAAACAAAGATACTTGGATCCCCTGAAAATCCGACTGGAATGATGCATAAGAAACTGGTAACTAACTGCTGCCTTTAGGGAAGGGAACTAAACGGTTAACAGAGGAGAAAAGGTTTCCACTGATATATTCCCTTTTAATCCCCTTGGACATTGTACTTTGTACCCACATTAGCTATTCATATAGACAATGAAATCAACGTAATATAGCAAGTCTTTCCTATAGTCAGCCTATCTCTTCCCTCAACAAACCAACTTACCCTCAGTAAACACTCTGATTCCTCCCCCTTCCTTGAATACAGTCCCGTAAGGGGCTCTGCACGAGGCTCATCATGAGGAGTCTTCTTGACATTTCCTGCATGCTCACCCTCTTCTTACCTCCTATGACTGCACCTTTACCAGGTTATTAAAAAAGAAAAATCACTGCATCTATTTTTTCAACTGCCTCATCTTACACGATTGGGAGTTCCCTGAAGTCAGGGACTGTGAATTACTCAACTTGGACTCTCTTAACAGCCCAGATACCTGATAGGGAGGCTACAAACGTTTGCCAAGCATGAAGAGCCACTATGGAACTGGAGAATAGAAGATGTACATGTAGGTAAGTTTCGATTTGATTTGCTTTGTATTGTTTTTAAAGAAATAGCTGGCTCTTCTCTTTCTGCTTAAGCAGCCACCTGAGCCAATTCCATTGCAGCCTAAGAAGTGGCCAACTACAAAATGGATAGGGTGCCAGGGATAGAGCTCAGTGGTGTAAGTGCCTGCCTGGCAAGTGCAAGGCCCTGGATTCGATTCGTGACACCAAAAAAAAAGTAACAGAATGGATGTTGTGATGAAGTGGGGGCTTTGCAAAGAAAGAAGGCAGACAACAGAGTATGCACAAGGCGGGCCTCAGAAATAATACAGAGGAAAATCAACTCCCAATAGCCCACAGTACCAACCAGAATAGTAGACAACAGCTACTATGGAAGAAGTATCACACTGTATCATTTTAAGAAATGATTTGTTTTCAATCTAAAATTTTTTTAAAAAGCAAAATGCTTGAATTGTGGCTTTAGCACATCAAAGGAAAAGAAATACATTTCAGAACAAATTAAGACTAAGTACTCATTATCCCTAGAAAAATAATGAGGTTCAAGCTTTGTTCAGAAAGGAAGGAGGGCTGGATGTGGTGGCGCACACCTGTAATCCTAGCACTGGGGAGGCTGAGGCAGGAGGATTGTTGCAAATTTGAGACCAGCCTAAGCTATAAAATGAGGTCGAGGTCAGCCTGAACTGTGTAGTGAGACTCTCTCTCAAAAAGACCAAAAAATAAAAAGGAAGGACAATTCTTTTCACTTAAGAATTTTTTTGGTATCTGAGTGATCACACACACTGTTTTGAAAAACTGGATGTAAACCTCATTTTTCAAAGCTAGCATTCAGGAATATATGTAACCTTACAGGTGAGCAGGCAGGAGGCTGGGCTGGATTAGCCCCATTTCTGTCACCAGCCAGCTGGTCATAAAGGTTCTCCAGTTTCCATCTTCATTTCTGAAAATGGCTCTAATGTCTATCTTATCTACGGAATTCTCCACAGTGTACACACTTTTCTTTATGTAAACCATGCCTTCCTAAAACAAATGGCTTTCCCCTCCAAAATACAGGGTGAAGAGACATGAAAACCTGCACTCTCCCTTCTGGTTTTCTTTTTGGGGAATGACTGCTGCTGCCCTAACCGTGGGTAACAGCAAGAAACTCCACAACTAGACTGTCAGCATCGCCTGTGACCCAAGAACACCAAAAGTTTGATGACTACACCTTGCTGAATGTGATGGTCACTACCTTTGAGCCATAGCTCCAGTCTTGGGAAAGCCACTTCCTCATTTATAAAGTGAAGCTGTTGCTTGCTTAGACTCCTTCATAGGTTCTGGTGAGGCTCAAAGGGCACAAAAGACAAGAAAATGTTCAGTAAACCAGAAAGACCCAGCCTTATACTTAGTCTCAGTCAGAAGCCAAGAAGGAGAATTGTCTAGTTAAACCAAGTTCACACAGTTTACTTGCTTGTTGTTGCCACAGATGTTTCCAGGTTAACCCAGGAGCCTGTTAAGATTAAAGGTGCCCTGAAGCCACCTTTAAAACTGGCTCCTGGCCTAGAAAGTTAGTAGTAGGTGGGCTAGTCACAAAACCCTGTTCCTAGGCAGCCCAGAGGCCTGTCCCTGTGGGGAACGCCAGTCCTGCTAGTGGAAGGATGGGCTGTGTCACACAGTTCCCCTTCGTGAAGACAAGAGGGGACTGACTCAGTTGAGCTTGGTCCATGTGCTGGGTGGGTAAAGCTTACAAGTAACTTTTAAGATATGTTATTTGCCAAACCACAGCTCATCTTCCATTAGTTAGGAGTGGAATGTGAGAAAAGAAAACCAACTTAAATCCTCTCCTTGTACCTCAGACTAGTGTAGTAAGCAGATGAGGAGAATCTAGAACACAGTGGTGAGAGATGAGAACAACTGCCTTCACCAACTCCCATATAACGGGAGAGGACAATGATCAGTTCCCAAAATGTGAACAGAATTGAACCAGCCAATTACATTTCAGAGTAGGATAAGGGCTTGAAAGCTCCCAGAGGGAGTGGTAAGAGAAATGGTACCAAGGTCAAAGCTTCCCAGACCATCTCTTACCGCTCCCTTTCTTTCCTTCAATACTCCCCATCCTTTACCCCCACTCATCTTGAAATGATCTATCTAAAAGAGTAAATTAATGAAATTTTGTAGATGCCTTCTATCTCTCCCCCTGTGGATGAATACCACCTTCCAATCTTATTAACCTCTATTTTCACAGTGCCACAAACACTGGAAAGCTTCAAGTCACTTCTTTTAATGGAACTGAGAGCCTTGTACCTTACTCATTTCTGTTCAACCTCCAGTTCCTAGTCCAAAAGGTACACATTCTAACAACT
The DNA here is from genome assembly GCF_034190915.1 of Cavia porcellus. Lineage (NCBI taxonomy): Eukaryota > Metazoa > Chordata > Mammalia > Rodentia > Caviidae > Cavia > Cavia porcellus. The sequence continues at coordinate 32,025,768 of NW_026947514.1, forward strand.
TTTGTGGATACTTTAGTCCCTCCAAATCACAAATATTATACTTCAGTTTTCCTCTTAAACCACCTGAGCAGGCCACTGCAGGGGGCCAGAGGCTTTTTGAATTGTTTTGATGTTTTTTTATATCCTGTTTTGCTTCAACAGAAATGTTCACCATAGTTTCTGGCCATCACCTCTTCCCCTAATATTATACCCCATACTTCAGCCTAAAACATCAACAGACACATTACCATACCCTTCCTAAGCCTTCTGTCACAGTTCCCAATACCTCTCTTCAGAAACTGACAGCAGAATAAGGACCTGAACACAAGAGACAGATGTGGGCCCAGCTCCCCCACCCAACAGTAGGTTTGGCTCAGGCAAGTTGCCAGTTTTCCTGGTGCTCTGAATGATCCCCAAAGGCCCTTTCTAGGTTCTAAGGACTCTGGAATAGTCTCAGGAATAGGACAGGCCCTAAAATACTTCCTTAGAAAGGATTAGTCAACAAAAGTTCTGACTGGAAGGGAGAAATGTGATGTCTGTCCCCACTGTTCTGCATGAGCAGCCCTTTCATCTCCATCTTCCAATAGCAATTCCTAGCATCTATCTCCCTCTGCACTGCAGCAAACCAGGAGAGTCCACTTGGCCACTGGAGCTTAATCAATCATCAGCACATTTGTATGGGCCATCCGTACACAGTGTTCCTAAAGTACTTTCCAAAAATAACAAATGTCTAACAAAAAACCAGTCTCCACACACATACACGGATCTCTGCAGAGCTGCAGGAGCCCAGAGAGAAAGAGAAAAGATGCAAAGAGCGGACAGAAGGGGAGGCCCGCCATAAATTTCAAAGCTGAAGGCAGAAAACCACTTCCCAGGGATGATCTATGACAAACATTTCACTTCCCACCCCTCTGTCTCCTCATCAGTAAAAAGAAATAGTACCTGTAAAGAACTCAAGGGAGTTTGGGGCCACAGAAAGGACTGGCCAGAGGCTCTGGTCTGTCTAGGTAGTAGCTGGGGCTTCTTGGGCAAGTTATTTCAGTTCCCATGTATAAATGGAACACATGATACTCATGTCACTGAGTTATTATGGAGTAGAAAAGAGAAAAATCATGACACAGGATAATCTCATGAAACTGGGCAGTCAGGTTAGTCCTGGCAAAGGTCCATTCCCATTCAAACAGATTGTAGCAAAACACCCCCCCCACCGCCACACACACACACACACACACACACACACACACACACACACACAGATTCCCAAAGGCCACATTTGCAGCTGGTTTGGAAATATCCCTGGGACAAGGCTTCATACACATGGTCAGTTTAGACAAAAAAGCAGAGAACAGGTGAAAAGAGTGAACTCAGGGGGCTGGAGATTTAGCTCAGCGGCATAAGCACCTGCCTTGCAAGCAGGCAGTCATGAGTTCGATCCCCGGTACTGATAAAAATGAAAAAGACAAAAAAAAAAAAAAGAAAGAAAGAAAAGAGTGAACTCAGATTCCTTCCCAACAAATTCTATTTTATTGCTGTTGCTATTGTTGTTTCTTGAAACATAACTATGTAGTTCAGACTGGGCTTGGATTCACAGAGATCCTTTTGCCTCAGCCCAGGGTTTTGCCTCCACACCTGGCTGAGCCAAAAATATTTAAGACAAACAGTACTATCCTCCTCACACCAAAGTTTAAACACCTCTTTATGACTATGATAAAGAAATGTTAGTGTCTGGGGAACTATGGAATATAACCACACACAAATACTCATTACACCTCAACAGATAGATGGTATCAGCCCATTCCATTGATAAATGCAATTAAGGAATCTAGAAGTCTTCCTTCCCCTAGCTTCCCTACTGAGAAGGGCTTCCAGCAAATTTGTTGCCCAAATAAAAGGTCAAGTTCAGCTCCATCTCTTCCAGGAAAACTTCTCATTTCAGTGCACCAGTCTGAGAAACTGAACCCACAGTATTACTACTGGGGTCACAGATGAGACAACTAAGCACACCTCTCTTACACCCACTCAAAACTAGTGATTTATCACAGGTAACCAATGCCAGCAGAGACCACCAACTGTTTCTCTCTGCCCCACAGTGCTTGATAAATAATTAAGAAAAAAAAATCCAGAAAAAAATTTGCATAGAAAATACAAAACGGCACAGCAGCAGCAGATACAGAACAAGAGGTAAAATGGTATAAACCCTCAAATTTTTAGCTGGTGGCAAAACAGATGCTTGGCAGAAGCAGCTATAATTGCTATCTAGGGCTGGGGGATTTAGTTCAGTGGCATAAGTATCTGCCTGGCAAGCGCAAGGTCGTGAGTTCGATCCCTGGTACCCAAAAAAAAAAAAAAAAAAAAAAAACCTGGTATCTAGACCCCAGAAACGCATCTTATGTGTCGTCATACCCTCTGCTTGGTTCCTAGTAGAGTTGGTGAACAGGCTTCAACTCGCACTTTGCAAATGAAGTTTGGGAAGCGGATTTGTTCAGTCTGACTTCCCAGCGCTCTGTATTTCCCATGGCTATACAATCAGCAAATATTTCCTGGCTGTCTTCCATGTAAAGTTTTGGGGATCAGAAATATGAAGTGGGGCTCAATCCTTACCTTCAAGGAGTTCACATGCACTGAAGAGGAATTACATGTTTATCCACACAACAAAACTGGTATTAGGGCCCAGAAGGACTTGAAAAAGTACTACAAACTTGGGGGTGGGGAACAAACTGGAGATGGGGATCTCAAGTGCTACAAACTTGAGATGGGGAACAAACATTCCTGATAAGAAGTGGGAGAGAAAAGAAAGAGAAAGCACTCAGCTGGACCCTAAACTTAGGCACACATTATTGAACTCCAGAAAGTGTACATGCAGAGTTACTTAGAAAAAGAGCAGAACAATTTCTCTGAAAGGGTGGTGGTGGAGAGGTCATCTGGTCATTCTGTCTGCCTAGAACACTAAATGCTGCTTCCCGGTAATAAAAAGTAAGTGTCTATCTATATACCCTCACTCAATGGGATGTTTAGGAGCCAAATTCTGGCATTCACAATACTCAGAGCAGTGTAGGAAACAGCTCCTCCAGGTCAAAAATAGCAAATTCAAGGGAACTGGTTGCTGTCCTTGTGTTTACTTTTTACCATCTCTGTGGATCACTTTCCAAAGGCCCCTGAGTGTGATGGGATAAACAGGTCTGTGTCACTTCCTGGTTCTCAGGCCTTCTGCTGCATTCCCAGGAAGTCTGGGATGGCTGCCTATTTAAAAATAAACTTTACAAACTTGCCCAAAATCCCAACCTTAAACCACCCTTCTATTTCAATTTCACTAAAATTAAAAAGGGTAGAAAGCAAGAAATGAGAAAAAAATGACCACAAATAACAAATTCCTCAGGTCAAAGCAAAAAAAAAAAAAAAAAAAGTTTGCAATTGAGCTCAAGGTCAAGAAACTTGAATTGTAATTGTTTTATCTCCCTAGAAAAACTGACCTTAGCAAGCAAAATGCTTATCTCTATACAACAGCTGCTTCAGCATATCTTAATCTCAATGTAGTTATCCAAGACCTTTGTGGACTCAGTTTTCTGATCCATAAAATAACACCAATAGTACCTATTTCCCAGGACTTTTTAAAATATTATATGGGAAAAAATACACAAATAGCATATGGCTGGGCACACTGAGTCATGAAAAAATGGTAATTTATTATTAGTCATCATATCCATCATTATTTTCATCATCATTGAAAACACAGGGTTAGAACAAAGGATCTCTACTTAAAAAAGAGTTTTCAGGCTCCATATCCTATGACTCTTAGTCTCTCTGTCTCTCAAGGGGGCTGAATAAGAAAAGGAAAACAAACTGGGTAAAGTATGATACTCAAACATATATCCTCAACCTTTATGTTGGGAACAGTATGATTAGGAAATCCATCAATGAGAAAAATGGATTTCTGGGTGAATGATTGGGGATGACAATGCGCAATGTGTGTACCATTGTTGCCCTATGACTGCTGTGCGTTGAAACTTTATTGTAGTTTTTTCTTCTTCTTCTTCTTCTTCTTCTTCTTCTTCTTCTTCTTCTTCTTTTTTAAACTTCTTTTTATGCTTGAATAAAATAGATTTTTTAAAAAATGGATTAGATGGTGGATAGATAGCAGCAGCTACAGAGGCTCTCTGAGATACCCGCTTAGAATCCAGGAATGCTGCAGTATGAGGAGTCCTAAGCGAGGGAAAATACACCCTGCTGTCCCAGGAATGAACCTAAGCTAAGAGAAACCAACTGGAAATCCAATCCTGGTGCTGTAACAGGAACAGATAAAATCTCAGTGCGGAAGCTAGAACCTGCGCCACTGGAAGCCGCGATCTGAATTTCCTGCTGCCGCTGCTGCGTCCAAATCTGCAGGGCAGGGAGAGAGACGCCCCAAAGCTCTGAGAGCAGGAATCTGCGAACGGAGTTGAGAGTGGGACTAGCAGGGATCCCTACATGGACTTGTGGTGAGTGAGGGGTACAGGGACCCTTGCATAAAGTAGGAGGCTCCAGCAAAGGACATACTGGGATCGGGCAGACTTGCCGGAACAGGGCGCTGCAGGGACTTCAGTCACATATTCCCCTCTCAAGCAGGATTGGTGGGGAGTACCTGGCCTGCATGACACCACTGACTTAGACCCAGTAGGCGAGCCCAACACAGGTCCCAGCGCCTGGAGGTGAACCCTAGCAGTGAAGCCTTTGGTAGGTTGACCTGGAGGGGCGGGCCCAGCAGAGGCTGCCCAGGTCTGTGTCTCCCTAGTACACTGTGGAACAGTGGGTGGGAACACCTAGCTGGCGCAATTCAAACAAACTGTAACTGAAAAAGAGAGAAAAACTGGGCCTCCCACATTCACTTGTACGGAAGGAACAAAAAGTATGGGAAGAGGAAGGAACAAGAAAGGGTCCTCAATCTCCAATCCTGCAAACACTGATCCAGGAAAGGGAAATGCAAAGGAAGACAGAAAACACGCAATATGAGACATGGCACCAATAGACATAAAGCAATATCTCCAGAGCCTCATAGACGAGTTTAAAACTGAAGTATTTAATGAAATAAAGCAAGAGATAAGTAGAATAGATAGAGAAATGCTAAGCATCGCCCAAGAAAAAACAGATGGTGGAATGGAAGAACAGAAAAAAAGGGAAGAATTGTTTGATGGAGAAAATAGAGGAAACGTGAATAGAATACATGAAGCAGGTTCAAAGAGATTACCAGGAAACTAAAAACTCTATTGAAAGCTGGCATAACAGCTTGAAAGAAACTAAGGATAGATTATCTGAATTGGAGGGCAGACTTGTAATATGGGAGCATGAAATGAAAAACTTCTTAAAAATAACAAGAAAACAAACAGCAATAATACAAAGACTACAAAGAGGATCTACAACCTAAGAATTAAGAACATAAAAGAAGAAGTAGGGACGCAAACAAATGGACTACAAAAGCTATTCACAGAAATAATCCAAGAGAATTTCCCTAATTTAGCAAAAGGTAAAGATACTCAGATATATGAAGCATACAGGACCCCAGCCACCTACAACCCAAACAGAGCTACATCCAGGCATATAATAATCAAAATTCCAGAAATCCAATATAAGAACAGAATACTAAAAGCCGTCAGAGACAAGAAACTTAAAAGGGAACACCCATCAGAATTACAGTAGACTTCTCGGCACAAACCATCAAATCACAAAGAGCATGGGGGGAAATAATTCAAGCTTTCAAAGATAACAACCTCCAGCCAAAATTGATATATCCTGCACAATCCCTAGAGATTGATGGAAAAACAAGGTGCTTCCAAGATAAAGAGGAACTAAGGGAATTTGCAACCACCAATTCAACTCTACAGAGAATACTGCAGGATATTCTAAAAAAGGAAAATACCAAGACTTCAGAAACAGTGGCAGAGAGGCCACAATGAATGGAGCAGAAAGTGAAATGAAGAAGACAAACTGACAACAAACGACAGAAAAGAGCTCAACAGAAATGAGGCAGAGAAGATTGGATGGTAGGAACAGCTATTTTGGAGAAAACAAGACATCATAATAGCTAGTGCTGATTTAGTATCATCTTGCTTTGAAGTCCCATCAAGCTTTTATTCTTCTGTCTCCATCGGTCTTAACAGGTTGTATCTTATTGGATTTTATTATATGTGATAATATAAGCAAAAACTTTTATAGACAAGGAGATTATACAGAAACCATTGTTCATTTTCTGATAGTTGGTTCTAAATACCCTGTAATACTGTCATTCTCTTGAGTGGTTTTACATTGTCTTGATATGTTTGGTGCTACAGTATACGAAGTTATACTCAAAGATTTCAAGGAAAGAGACATTATGGTAACTACTTTTATGTCAGGATGTCTTGTGGTGAAACACTATTTTGCTTAAATGGTTATGCTTTGACCTGAGTTGTTTTGTTGTTATGCCCTCTTTTATCTCAGTCTCCTTTGTTAAATTATTTACTTTTTTATTTTTTTCTTTTTAATTAAGGGAAAAATTTTAAAAAGCAGGATATATTATTATAGTAACCCATTTTGATTTCCTATTAACTTGATTTCAAACCCTGTATAGCCCTCACCATCTTGCTTTGATTGATTTTCCTCTATTCTGCTTTGCTTGATAGTACCAAGTTCGAAAGTATAGGCAACAACTGTAAAGACAATAAGATTCATTATGATGCCCATTCCGGTTGACTATTATCTTCTTTTAAAGCCCTGTAATGTCTCCAATGTTTTAGTTTTATTCTTTACTGTTTTGTTCAACTTTATTATAACTGATGATATACGCAATTCTTTTTAAGATAGCAAAAGGCAGTATGGTAACCATTGTTGATCACCTAGTATTTTGTTTTTACATTATCTATTATGTTCATCCTTTTGATTTGACTGACACTGTTCTGTTATGTTACATTTGGTTTTACTCTCTTCACAAAAAAAGTAATAAGAACTGTGGGAGTAATAAAACCCAAAATGTGTAATTGTCATTGTACAAAAGAGAGGAAAAGAAAGTGCTCTCAAGGACATAACTGCATGTATATTTAAGTGTATAAGATAGATAACCATATTACTGAGTTTTGTTGGATCATTGAACAAAACTGTTTCCAGTCTCACTGTTTGAAAGTCCACTTTATATGCTTTAATTTTGTAACTTGAACAACTATTTCTAAGATAACAATATGTAATCTATTAACTAGTGATTTCCTATTATTTTTTCTGAAATTCTGTATAACTTGTACCCTATTTCTGGTTTTTTTTCTCCTTAATAAAAAAAAATGGATCAAATCAGTCCCTCCAATGGAAAACTTTTGCCTATTCCTGCATTAAATCTACAGCACCGTAGCAAAGTTCACCCATAACATACCAAACTGCCAACATTCTCCAGGCCAAGAGAGTGTAAAAAGAATTAAGATAGATAGATAGAGAGAGCGAGAGAGAGAGAGAGAGAGAGAGATAGATTAGATAGACGTCAGCTTCATACACTGCAAACATGTACTAATCGAAATTTAAAGCATACAAAAAAAATCTTCCTGTATCAGCATAACCTTACTTCAACTGTGTAAAAGGATTTTCCCAGCATCTCCTTACGGCAGCCCTAAAAGCACAGCACAGTGGCCACCCACACATTTCCAGTAATAACCAATCTTACCACCAAGCATTTTTTTTAAAAGGGGTCTTCTTAATATAACATTAATCTGACCAAAGATCAAATGCCCTTCCCCAAAATCAGACTGTAATCAGGACTATTCAGCTTTACCAAGGGCAAGGTACTGATCTATAATTACACTCAAATGAAATAAACATTTTCTCTGATTCATTCACTTCACTGTGTAATGTGGCAAATGTTATAGAAACACTATAGAAATATCAAAGCAAAAGCATAAGATTAACAGGTAAAATATTTTTAATGAAATTCACTGTAGGAACTAGGCTTGATGGTGCATTTGTAATCCCAGCATTTGGCAGCCTAAAGTAGAGCCCTGGGGTACATAGTGAGTTCCAGGCCAACCCACACTACAAAGTGAGACCCCACCTCAAAACAAAAACAACAACAAAAACACATCACTCTAAGAGGGCTAGAGAATTCAAGATCAGGTAGCCACATGTGGTGAGTTCTTGCTGTTGGGGACTCTGCAGGGCTCCAAGACAGCTCAAGGTATCACATGGTCAGATACAACATTCTAACTCTGGTCTCTCTTTCTCTTTAATTTTAAAAACAAACAAACAAAAAGCACTAATGCAATCATGAGCACTAACATGAGAGCAATAGCTCTCGTAACTTCATTTAATCCTGATCACCTCCTGAAAGCTCTACCTCCAAATACCATTAATATACTGTATGACTTTAGGGAAGAAGTTTTCAACATATGAATTCTGGAGGACATACCCTAAGCACAATAGGTCCTACATTTCTGACAGAAGTGACTGAGTAGATGGTAGAGCCTACGGTAGAAGGAAGGCAGGTGAACAGCACGAGTAGAATTCAAAGTGAGAAAGTGGAAACAGTAAGGACAAACTTATTTGGGAGGAGAGGTTGGAAAGGGAGAAAATGGACCAGATCATTGCTAGAGGGAATGACCAGGTCATAGCTAGACTTACAGGCTGTGCCCTTTCAGTTAACCCAATGATTTTAGTTCCTGAATAGTCCAGACAGCTCAGAGAATCCCCTATGGAGTGTCTTTCAAAACCAACATTACCACATACTATAGTTGGCCAAAGCTAGTGAGAGGGCAGTTGCCCTAACAGAGAGGTGTCTGCTTCCTTGGTGTTCAGGAAGAGCAAACAATGTCTCTCCACCCAACGTGCTCTTCTCTGAAACTGCTACCTCTTCTGTGAGATCCACTGGAGAAGAACAGTCTATCTAAAAGCAGAGCTAAAGGAGTGACCTCCCCTCTGGTATCCTTCAGACCTTACAGTTCTCTACAGATTTGTCCCTAGTTTCCACCATTTCCTACATTCCTATTCAAATGTCACCTGAATACTTACCCTCAGATTCAGGTTTAGGAGTTTACAAACATGTTCCTCACCTCCTATCTATTAAAGCTTAGTTCATCTATCAATGAGGTACACACCCAAGCCAAATTAGACTGTCTTCTGGCTCCAAATGTTTCCTCTGTGACTGAGTTTCAGTAAGTCTCCTAATTCATAACCAAATCATGATTTTTTCTATGTTCTTCCTCACAAATTACCCAATTTCTTGTGAGCTCTCTCAAGGATGGACTGTGAAGCCCAGCTGAAAGCAGGAAGTAGGAACTTGACAACTGTTCCTTCCTGTTGATGGTCTCATGCCCCTGCCAATCTGTGATGAAGGACGAAAAAAATCATAAAATAATGAATTTGGTATTTGCCTCTAGACCAAGTTTCTGGACTTATTCATGAAGCACTGTCTTGAGAACTCACTGACTTCATTCAACACAAATACTGAGTACCTGCAAGTATCAAACTACATCTATGGTACAACAGGAAAAAAGCACAAGCCCTTAAAAAGTCAACAAACAGATTTCTTGTATTGTGTAAGTGTAAAAGGAACATATACAACTAACTACAATATGCAGTAGACAATAAAAGGACATGGCAGATAGACAGCCAATGTGTCAAAGACAAAACAGGAAGGTAGGCTGGAACCCAGAAGAGGGAAGTGAAACACATAATTTATAGGGTTAATCACTGTGGTCTAATAAAGAGTGTGTGGGTTTTAGAATCAAAGGGGGAGTTCAAATACTGACTGCCTCTCATTTCTCATCAGGCCTAGGCTTTACTGGTTTACTGTTGTGAGCCTCTGCTTTTTCTCATATAAAACTACAGTAACTAACAGTACCTACTTCACAGTACTGCAGTCAGCTAGACATGTGCATGCCTATAATTCCAGCAAGCTGGAATTGAAAGCTGAGACAGAAAGATCACTGCAAGTCCAAGGCCAACCTGAGCTACATGGTGAATTTAAGACTAGCCTAAACAACACAGTAAGACACTGTCTCAAAAACTGCAGAGTCAAGGATTCACATTTTTTAAAAGTTCAATATATTAACTGACCCAGAGTAAGGCCAGGTAAGACTAAGGGGCCTATCACACACAGACTTAATGATCTCTCCTGCCCTCCACGGGGCTGACCAGACCTGACTCAAGGGTAGGCAGACAGTCAAGCAGTCCTCTACTGCTGACTAGTTAGTTCACTTAATTGACTGAATTTAATGGGCCATGATCAGAAGGTATAGGAAAAAGGCTCCGAGAAGGCTCTTATGTCAGATTTGTGCCAGTATAATACCTACAGCACACACACCAGTCTTTTGGTTAAAAAAGTAAAGCATCAGATACATGTAAAAATTACAAATTATACTACACATACAACATGTGATATGCCACTCTTTTGGACAAAGCAGGTATTTAATGATTGGTGAACAGACACATGATCTGAACCTGGCTGAATTTTCAATAAAATCTGTCTAAATTGATCCATTAACAAGTAAAAACAGGAGCAAACCACCACCCAAAGTTAAAAACTGGTCTGAGGTAACAGGTTAAGGCACTCTGACCTGCAGTCATGATGGAATATCAGAGATTAGATTTACTCTTCTTCCTTAAATGATCAGAAAACCAGACAAAACATATGAATAATGGTTTTCAGACACTGGAAACAGGTAACAGAGGGTAATGATCTTTGAGAAAAGGGGAAAAACAGTGAACCCCATATTTCATAAGAATTCAAATTTCCCCAGGCCACAGGACAGGAAGTAGAGACCTGAGAATACAGCAACCTTCTTGTGTTGATCCGAGAAGCCAGGAAACCAAGGTGACCAGAATTTACAGGACAAAGTAACTGAGATATCAGCAGGGCAGAGTAACTGAGAAATGGGTGCTTCAAAGAGAAAAGGTACCACTGTTTGGCTTGGTGGTAGATGCCTGTTATCTCAGCACTTAGGAGGCCGGGGTGGGAGGATCGCCATGAGTCTAAGGCCAGCCTGAGCTACACAGTGAGTTGAAGGCCAGCCTGAACTATAGAGTGAGACGCTATCTCAAAAAACAAGGCTGGGGTTTAGCTCAGTGGCTTAAGTGCCTGCATGAGTTCCATCCCCGTACCAAAAAAAAAAAAAAAAAAAAAAACCAGTAACAACAACAGAAAGACAGGGACACAGATAAAGGGAAAGACCCCTCCAGAAATCTACAGAGGATCCCTCTGAGTTTTGGTCTGAGTATTGCTGTGTGGCCCACAAAGAAACTAGCAAGGCTGTATAGTAGCACAGCCCCCGACCTCACTCAGAGCCAAAATAGTTCACGCTCCCACCACCCAAAGTGGCAAGAGTGGCAAACTCTTTAAGCATCTTAGCTCTCACTAAAGACTGTCCTGGACCGGCCCCAAGAAAGCATAAAAGCAAGCCTTGAAAAGATCAAACTGCTTCCAAGTAAATGAATTGCTCCTGAGAACAAAGCCCAAAGTCCATGTTTAGAGGAAAACAAAACATTTTAGCATGTAGCAAGGTAAAACTCAATGTCTGGCTTCTAGTCAAAAATTAACAAGCACGCAGAAAAACAACACCCACAATTAATCAAACAACAGCTACAGACCAAGAAATTCCATAGATAGAACTAGTAGACAAAGATATTAAAATCTGCTGCAAATATACTCCATCTATATTAGAAGAGGAAGGCACGAACACAAATAGAAGACATAAAAGTTCAAACTAAACTTCTAGAAAGAAAAATAAAAATATATGAAATGCAAAGTATACAAGATAGGATTGATAGCAGATTAGATAATGCAGAAGAAAAAACTAGTGAACATGAAAATATAGCACAGAAAATTATAAACTCTGAGAAAAATACTGAAAAATAAATGGAATGAACTGTGGGGCAGTACGGAGTGGCCTAACAACTGGAATGAGGAGAGGCGGCATAGCACAGAAATATTTTGAGGAAATATATAGGAAAAATATAACAAAAAGGTGTTCAAATTTTTATAACAACTATAAAGCCACAGATTTTTGATGAAAAATAGGACAAAAAAGTATTCAAATTTTTATAACAACCATAAAGCCACAGATCCAAGAAGTTCATCAAACCCCAAAAAGAAACACAAGAAGACACAAGGAAGCAGGGCAAGATGGGTGGCGCACCTGTAACCCCAGCACTTGAGAGGCTGAGGGAAGTGGATCATCGTGAATTCCAGGCCAGCCTGGGCTTTATAGTGAGTTCAACACCAGCCTGAACTACATTGTGGGCCTGTCTCAAAAATAAAACAAAAGAACACACAAGGAACATCACAATCAGAATACTGAAAACTAATGATAAAAAGAAAAACTTAAAACCAGCTGTGGAGCTAAAAGGACATTCTACACAGGGACAAAGAATTATAGCAGACTTATTGTGAGAACTAATACAAACTAGGAGTCAATGGAGACTGTGCCATCACTTACTCTTTTTATGGTTTGCGTCCTGTAGTATTTTTAAGGAGCCTTACCACTGAGCATGAAAGTGGGGATTCAGTGATCCTAAAAAACACCTGCAAATACAACATCCTCGGGAGAGTGATAGTGGATAAAGTATTTACCTATGTCTACAGAACATTACAGATGTGCAACCCTGTGCAATCTTGTAGCAATAATGCTTAACACACTGGAAAAGAGACAGAAAAAGTCTGTAAGAAGATTTGTTCTATCACAGAATAAAATCTAGTTAAAAATGAAAACTAAGGAGTGAGGGAGACTATTATAGTGTATGGTATGAAAAGGCTCCTTCCCTTCCCTTTACGTGTAGATGTTTGATGGTTAATGTGCCTGAATGCTAATTTTTTTTCGAATGAAAGAATACTCTTCAGGCAGAAGCATGTAAGAATAACTTAAGATCTAAGTGAGAATCAAGTAATTCTTAGCTATGTAAACCAGTCCAGGGCAGCAAAATTCCCTTCTCATCAGATACCCTAGGCCAGTGTCATACTCTTCAGAACTAGCTAGCCTGGTACTCTACAACATTCCATGCTACAAAGTTGGCAGTGTAGCTTTCCCATGTATGTTGGTCTGGTTTCTCCTTATGGCAAAGCCTGAAGGTAATTTGGGTGGTCACAATGGGGGTGGGGGTAAGCACTCCTGGTAGCTAATGAGTAGGACCAGGGATGGTGCTAAAGATTGTATCATGCACAAGACAGTCCCCCAAATAAATTACTTGCTGCAGCTGAGAACCCTAGCCTAAGTTTGACTGAACTACAGAGATGTCAGATCAACCTTGTGGTACAGATACTATGAATACCTTCACACCACTAGAAACCCTTCAGTCCTATAACCAGGTCCCCAAACCAACATTCTGATCCCCTTATCATCTAACTTGGGCTTACATTCTCTCAGACAGAAGAGCTTAGGAATGAAAGCTCTGCCACTGGCTATGATTCCTGACATGCCACAGAACTTTTCTGAGTCCATTTCTTCCAAATAAAAGGAAAGATGATGTAAGAGTTCTTCTACTTCTAAACTTATTTTACAAATGTTAGGTAGTGCCTCCTCTATTTACAATGAACCAAAGAGAAAGGGTAAGTCGTCTTGTATTTATGTACTCCCCACTGTCAAAAGGACAGAAAGTCTTACACAGTAGAAACCAACCTCAACCAACAGAAGTACAGAGAAGTTGACAGCTCCAGTTAAAAGGGACCCAGGAATCCAGATATGATGGTGCATGCCTGTAATCCCAGCACTCAGGAGGCTGAGGCACAAAAATTGCTGTGAATTCAGGGCAGCCTGGGCTATACAGCAAGACCATGACTCAAACAACGACAAGAAAAGAAAGATGGTGAGGAGAAAAGGCAGTATCTGCAGACATTAGCAAGCTCAGGCACTCCACTTTAAAATATGAAAGTCCTCCATACTAACCTGTCACCTATCCTCCTTATGTCGATCTCTTTGATCAGATATTAAGTCCATATTCTTCCCTAACCGCACCTCCTTGCACAACACATACACACAAGCTTGGACCCTCCAAACACAGTTACTAAAAGTGTTTGAGGCAGATTACTCTCATTTTGCATCTTTCCTCCATCACACAAGGCCAGAGAGAGACCAGCTAGAAGCACAAACTAAATTACAGTTCTTTTCAAATAAGTGGTTCAGCCCACCCCAGTTGTTCAAAGATTTCCTCAGGAGAGGATGGAAAACAACTCGGGTGAATCGAAGGTACAAACTGACTCTGACAGGAAGAGGCTCACTACTTGAATCTGAACAGAGATAGAGAGAAGTCCAAAGTTTCTTTTCTAAAGGCTTTTCCCCCTCTACTCCTGCTGCAGTCTTTTATTACATAAAGATTCTTGCTGGCATGGGCAAAAGGGCAAAGCACACAAAGAGAGAGTAAACAAAAACGCAGCGAGAGTTCTCCTCACAGAGTGGTGGGAGGCAACAGCGAGAACAAAACCATGACTTGGCCACCATGAAACCTACCAGAGCTCTGGGGTAGGGGACAGGCTGGGGGGGAGGGGGCTGCATTCTGCTGTGCCGTCAGTGCCGTCAGTGCCGTATGGACATTAGGTGGCTGCTTAACCCACACTCCCTCCCCTGCTCAGGTCTTTCATTATAAGTAGCAGATGGCCCAGCCCCAGGGAGCTGGCAGGGGACAACAATCTGCATCTGCCTGCAGGCCCCTCCTTCAGGGCTGGAGATGGAAAGGAACAGGACAAAGTTGAGGCCCACAGCCACTTACAAGAGTCCTGAGGGTAGGTATGGAAATTTCAATGCTTTGCCCCAGTGAGGTGCATCTCAAAACAATGATTGGCTTTATTGAGAAAGCCTGGATAGGGTGGGAAGCTGGGGTTGGAGGACCAAACACAGCTCCAAGAGTGCACTGCGGCATGCTGGCCCAGGAAGTATCATTCACTCATTCAACACTTACAACACTGTACCAGCACCTAGAAAAACAGTGACCGCAGACAATCTGCCCTCAAGAAGTCCATGGTAAGGTCAGGACAAACAAGAAAACAGATGGCAACATAAAGGGGAAGTGCTCAACACAGGGCAATGTGGTGGCATCAAGTGGGACACTCATCAGTTTGGGAGCATGCAGCAACCTAAACTAGCTCTGGCTTTAAGAAGGCAGAGAAGAAAGAGGTGAGTAAGAAATTGGGGAGCAGGGGAATCATTACAAGAAAAACTAGCACATGCCAAAGCTGGAGGCAAAAGAGAACTGGGAACTAACTGTTCCAACCTTTGCTGCATCTGGCCACCTTCACCAGGAGTGGACTCCTAGTTTTTCATGGAATCCTAACCATTACTGCCCACAGGAACACTGGGATCATTTTGTAAAGTCCAGTCTACCCATTTAAAGAGGGAAAAAAACTCTACCCTAGCAAGGGTTCATGGCATTGCTGGGAACACAGGGCTTCTGAATGGCCAAACCAGCAGCCAGTCTCCTCTACTCATAGCGTTCCCTCGATTATTTCCCAGTCAGAATCTGACTGCTGAATGAGCCATCTTAGGACACAGCGGCAGCCCTACAACAGCTATTACTGAGCCAAGTCCGTTCTCAGTGCCCAAGGAAAGGCTCCCTCAGGCTCCTGCCAGATAAAGAAGTCAGCAGTACTGACCTCTAGGAACTCCAGAGCAGCTGGAGCAGCTCATGAGAAAAACAGTGCCTACCTCCCTCTTCTGGAAAGAAAGCAAATTGGTGTATGTATGTGGCAGTACCTGAGGTAGGCTGGGTATGCTATACCATTAGTGGAAATGGGACCCCCTTAGAAATGAAGGGTTGTTCTAAAAGTTGAGGCAAATTATCATCCAGTGCAGAAATCTGAGATGTGCCAAACCATGTAGGCTTAAGATTCCCCAACCTAGTTCCCCAGCAGCCCACCTCCCTCCTCTACTTGATAGCACTTACCTATGTATAAAAAGCAGTCCTTTCAGAAAAATTGCTGGCCTCTCTTGGCCTGCCCTTGGAAAATAGGCCATCTGCCAGGGGTCAATACTGTGGCATGTCAAGGCCTAGCAGCCTGTACTGTCATCGTGATCCCACCTGCAGCAGCATTTGCTCTGCTGTGCACCCTGGCCTTCAGCCCACCACCCACTCTGGATCAGAGTGTGTAGAGGGTGTAAGAAAGTATTCATTAACTTTTTGAGTGCAACCCTCTATAGAACCTAAATAGAAGGTACAGTTATCCAACTGCCAAAACAGAATTCTTCCTCTGCTTATAACAGAGTGCCAGCTGATTAAAATTGAAGAAAGAGGCTGAAGGGCACCAGTGTTAGGACCATTTAACCAACTACCTACTGTCTAGGGATCATCAGCTCTGAGACCTTAAAGCAAGGGTGTGATAAGAAGATCCAACTGGCGAGAAATCCTTGCTTTACAGAACACCCTGAAATGCTGCCTCTGACAGTACACTCCAGTGCAATTCCCAAAGACTGTGAGGGCTAGTGGAGTGGCTCAGTGGTAGACCCTTTACCTAGCATGCAAAAGACTCTGCATTTAATCCCCACACTACAAAAAAGTTTAAAGGAAAAGACATTTTGCAAAGGCTGACTGATACCAGCTGGGAACATTGAGGGCAAGAAAGTAGCCTGTTGTACAACTGACTTAACTCTGGAGCCAAAAAGCCATGTTCAGTGCTGTAAAACAAAGGACTCATAAGTAGGAACTTGTGATCTAAATCCTTCACATCTGCCACAAGAACCTCTGGGAGGAGATGAGTGGGTGTGTACTTGTATATGATGACACTATATCCGGACTTCTTCCTCTCCAAACAACAACCCTTCAGAACTAGCTCTCCTGAAAGGCAAATGCAGTCTTCATTTTCAGGAAACTACTTTCTTTTTCTCTTTTCTCTCTGCTCTTTGAAACTGATGAATGACCCCTAGGGGAAGAGCAGCTGTAAATACAGGAAAGTATGGAAAGCAGTGAAAAATGAGGCCAGCTATGAGTTGTAGAGAACCCACTGTACTATGCTATTAAGGCCTTCTCAAAACAAGCCACACACCCTATTTCGAACAAAACACAACTTCATTCAAAGCACTTCTCTAAACTACAACATTTAGACAAATGATTTCTCTATACTCCAGGACTGCTTCATTCTCTAGTTGACACTAAGACCCTTACATATGAAGTGAGCTGGCAAATTTCTTTCTCAGATCCTTAGAAAAATATACATTCATAATTCAGTGTACCTGCTCCTGAGTGTCCATAATCATTACCACCACTAGGGACTGACTTCTGTAAACTGCTCCAACATTTGGACAAATTTAAGTCATCTTTTTAGGCACACTAAGGCCATAGTATTTGCTAGATGAGAACAAAATGGGAGGAGATTATAAATCTAAGACAGCTGGCCTGGCTCCTGCACTTACTGCTTTCCAAAAGCAGCAGCCGTTTTCAAAGGCTCAGGAATCTGGGAAATCACCCACTGGTTTGTTCTCTCTCTCATCACAGTAGTGGGGATGCCACTCAAAGTCCACTTGCCAAAAATGAAAGATCTAAAGAGGTTTCTTGAAAGAGTTTGTAGGGAGAAAATTCAAATGTTTTATTTTCATACATGTTACAGTTTCAATTAAATAGGTTTTGCCTTTACATCCTCAGTTTCTACCTAGAATTCCAGTAAATTTAGATATACCCCTAAATTTAAACTGGAAGCCAAGAAATGGAGCTCGCAGAAAGTGATCCCAGCCCACAGAAGTTACCAACATGATCCACAGTCCTAAGTGGATCTGAGAAATCAGAGGAGAATGAGGAAAAGTCAGCACGACACTTTAAAGTCTTTTCTTAATCAGAAGTGTAGGATACTGCCTTTAATTCTGTTAGAGATTCTGTTATTCAAAGCAAAAAATGCAACCTAAATTTATAAGCACCATCAGTGACAAAGCAAAGATGTTTGTTTATTTTTGAAGAACACATTCATATCTCCAACTCCTGCCAGGTATGGTGGCAACATGCCTGTTAATACCAGTCTTCAGGAGGCCGAGGCAGGAGGATTGCTTCAAGTTCAAGGCCAGCCTTAACTACATAGTGAGACCCTGTCTCAAAAAAATAAAAGAAACAATCTTAAGTTCCCACAGAGAAATCAAATGTCAGCAATACACATAAATCTGGCCGGGCATTTAGCTCAGTGGCATAAGCCTGCCTTGCAAGTGCGCATTCATGAGCTCAATCCTGGCACCAAAAAAAAATAAAAAGCAATACACATAAACCAAAATTTCCAACTAACAGGTCTGCTCGCTGTTGCCATTAACTGTCCTGTGGCCAGGTACATTTCACTGCTTCTTTTGGAGTGATTTAACATACTAGATCAGGAACATCTGGCCTCACGACCATTCTCCAAGAACTCTACCATACAGTGATGAATAGGTTTATCAAGTGAACCCGTCAATTTCTAGGACAGTGCATAGGAGAATGAATTTTTGAAGCACAAGTCTATCTCTGCCAGCCCTTTAAGCTGGGCATGGTAGCACACACCTAAAATCCCAGCACTCAGGAGGCTAAGACAAGGGGATCATCATGAGTTAAAGGCCAGCCTGGGCTACACAGTGAGTCTAAGGCCAACCTGAACTACACAGAGAGACCCTGTCTCAAAAAAGTAAAGAGCTGGGGCTGGGGATTTAGCTCAGCGGCATAAGCGCCTGCCTTGCAAATGTGCGGTTGTGAGTTCAACCCCTGGTACCAATAAAAACGAAAAAGACAAAAAAAAAAGAGCTTATTTGCCCTTTCAATGTCTCTCAAGTGTTTGTTCCCAGAGTCCTAAACTACTAGAATATTCCCAGTACCTCATTTGCTCTAGGAACCCCACTGTCCCTCCTCTCTGATGGTACACTTTTGTCTGTCACGCTTCCTTACTAACAGTCTTGTATACATACACAGCCTGCAAAATGTGCAGAAGGCATAGTCCCCAGCCCACCAGGAACCTTCAGTAGGGCTAGCGAGGTTGCACACCCACACAGCAAACAACCAAGACACCCAACAAAACAGGAGTATTCAGTTCAGTGTTTTATGTGAATATAGTAATGCAGAATTATAAGCTACAAAGTGGTTTAAAAAAAAAAAAACAGAGATCAAAGAAACTGATCTGAGGCAAGATAGTCAAATAGGGCCTTTAAAAAAAGAGATCTGACTTAAAAATCTGAAGGGCTAAAAAGTACAGAGAAGAAAAAAGGTATAGGAGGAAACTTTCCTTCTGGGGCAAGAATGCTGAAGTACATATACCAGAAATGGGGCAGAGGACAGCCAAGGATCAGTTAAGAAGAGAAAATAAATACTGTTTTAAAATCATTGAGGGCAAGTGACAATTCTTATGGTTACCCTAGTTTCTGCCATCTAGCTGGCTCTGGCTACCTATAAAATACTAATTATTCAACTGAATCTTTAAGGTAAGACCAATTTGTACAGCTATGAAAAGCAGGCAGAGAATTTAGCCTTAGGTCAACAGACAGTGGGGGCCAAAAATGTTCTTAAGCAGGAAACTTGATCCAGTCCTATCCCACAGCATTTATTAAAGGCCCTCAAAGCACCCTATTATAAGAAGGAATGACAGTCCCTTGCCTAATCCCTGACATAGATGGTTTTATTCTCTTGCCTAGTCCCTAAACAATTTTATAGTCAGGATTTGCAAGCAAATAGAATTAACACAGGACACACAATTTATAGAAGTATTTTATACTTGCTCAAAGAGTCAAATGCAGAAGAGTGCAGAAGATCTATCCACATAGCACAGACCCAAAGAATTTAGCTGAGGGCCTAGATCCCATGGCAATGTCCTGCAGGAGTCCAGCTGGAAGGAGTCCAGAGAGCATGACAATGTCTCATTCAAGTCTATATCACAGATCTGTGCTGGGAAGGCCTAGGATCAGTGGTGGAAGTCTGCACCAGTGGGATGAAGGATCTGCACTGGAACCAGGAAGCAATGCTCAAGGTTAAGGACCAGAGCTCCCCTGAAGAGAACCATAGCCATCCTCAGTGACCGGGAGGACCCAAGCTCCTCTGATGATAATAGCTTAGTTCATATCAAGAAAGCCAGTGTGATAAGCTTCTCCAGGACAATCAACAGCACACCACCTCCAGTTCTCTTATTATGTAGCTGGCAACAAGTTTCAGCTGGGACTTCCACACCCAGCACCACACTGATTCTGTCCATTTGGGTGTTACAAGTTGACCGTCAGTTAATCTACCACAAGCACCTTCTGAAAGGGAGACTTAAAAAGTAGCTGGAAGACCACGTAAGACAAGGTTCAGGCAGGATGGTGGTGATATGAACCTGCACAAGGTGGCAAAGAATGGTCACTGACTAGATATAAAGGGTTCAGAAGGAGTGTTGAACAGAACAGAAACACTCAGATTTCTAGTCTCAGATGGTACTATTACCTTCAGCTAAGGCTTTAGTTCAAGAGCACTGAAAGGTAAGGTCCATCAGCTCAACTCTTCTGCCAGTTTCTGGAAATGGGAGTTAGATATTCCATCCTTCCCATCTGCCTGTGGTCTAATGCTAGCTGTGATTTCCTGTAATTCGCATTTGCAAAGAGGTGGAGGGATCGATGGGAAGATAAGGAAAAAAGACACTGACAATTCCTCTGTCCATCACGCTATAATAAACACATCTCAAGAGCACTGCACTATCATTTTACTGACAGTTCTTATTCTGGGAAGAAGAAAAAACAAGAAGGAAACATTACATTTTGAAAGCTATGAGGGAAGTGCTCGCCTTACGCAATGAATTTCCCCTTCTAGCCAGAGCCTTCCCAGTTGTGATTAGTGTGGGAGGAAAGAGGAAATCCACAAAGATTCACACTGAGAGCCACAACTAGCCCCCACAGCACAGACCAAGGTCCCTCACAGCTGGGCAGGGTAAAATCCCACCCCAGGAACATGAAACCTCAGGAGAATAATAATATCACTAATAATATTAACTGGCATTTCACTGCTTCTTCACTGGGCACAGACCCAAGCATTCTGATCTAATATTTGATTTGCTCTTTACCTCATCTTAAAAGGTACATGTTATTGGTGTTGTTTTGTTTTTGTTTTTTATTTTGTTGTTGTTTGGGCTTTTTTGGTGCTGAGGATTAAAACTCCAGGCCCACTTGCATGCTAGACAAGTTCTTTTTACTTTATTTTCTGAGACATTGCCCACACTGCCCTCCCACTTCCAAGCCTCCTCCTTCGCCTCCTGAGTAGCTGGCATTATAGACGTGTGCCACCACACCCAGCTTTAATGAATTGAGTCCAAATACAAAGCATGTTGTCTGCACTTATTCATACACTGGGTTGAGGTACACTCACTTTTTACAGTTGTGCCTCTTTGTGCTTTAATAAGCATAGCTTAGTATCCATCCACATATGTGAGCTCACTAATTTCATCCTTCCTTTTCAGGTTAAATTATTTCAATTGTATTATTCTCAAAAAAAGATGGCTCCAAGCTTGGAAATCGTTCTAGTAATTTAATTAAGTTGTGCAGAAATGCTGATGCTTTCTTAGGCAATAGCCTGACCTTCCTCTGTTCCTTCCTGATCCCTGAGGGTAAGTCCTTAGTGGCTGCCCCCCTTGGGGTGGGACCGCCTGCATAACCTGACATCCAGGAGGTCCTTACAAGGGCCAGCATGTGGCCAGAAGTTCAGTGGGGTTGACTCTGCAACCTATCAGCTATGCCAGCATAAGCAAACTTTTAAATCCTCTTCTAACTGAAAACTGGGTACAAACAAGCAACCTGCTTCAAAGGTACTGTGAAAATTAAATAAGTTCATGAATACAAAACACTAAATGTGTCTGACACACAGAAAGCACTCCAAACATATTAGCATTCATTATCAGGTTTATCTTTTAAAAACACTATCTGAATGTAGAGCTATACTCTTCACAGCAGTCTCAATTCGTTGTAGCTACATTCAAGCTTCACCAAAACCATTAAGTTAGAATGATTCAAAGTATATGAACATTTCTTGCTACAATGAAAAGAAACTAGCCAGACCATAGGAGGTATTTACTTATCAGTCTCCCGCAGCAGGTCAGAGACCTCTCTCTGTCATCCCTGTACAACACCCCAACACATACGCAACTAACAGATGCTCAGAAAGTAAATGTTAATTAAATTAGACTGACTGGAGGGTTGGTCAAGCTGTAAGCAGAGCAACCCTACCTTCATAGTGAGACACTGGGGAACAAACCATAATCCAAATTCGTGGGCATTGCTGGCCAACTTGAACAGAGATGAGAGGGCTACCTTTCCCAGGCCTGACTCACCCCTGAGGAAAGGGAACAGCCAGCAGAGCAGAGGTCACTTAGAGTGAAATGTCTGAACTGTCCCCGAATGACCTTTGAGGCAGCAGGGAATCAGGGTAATGCACCAACATTCCCCAAGCCCTCCAACCCAGCCAAATGGGGATCCATAAAGGCAGCATTTCAAAGGCAGATAACGCTGCCTTGCAAACTGAAATGTGAGTAGCCTTTCAGTACAGCACATGCCAGTCTATAAATACCAGGGATTAAAAGGCTTCCTGTGGGGCCTCAGCTGCCACCTGCCTCAGTACAGAAGCTATCTGGTCCTCCTGGTCCAAGTAAACCCTAGGAAGCTTTCTTTAGGAAAGATGCCATCATCCAACACTGCCTTCCTCAGAGACACAGCAACCCCTCTCCTCCCACTTGAGCATGTTTTTCCTGACCTTTCCTTTCCACACCAGGCCCCTCCACTCCTAACACCCCTCCGTGGCAGCTCTCACCTCCCTACTTTCCTTTCTCCGCCAGACATTTGTCCTCTTCTCTCCCTCATCACCTCAGCCCCACTCCAACTTTTTAATCTGCATACTTTATCTGCCATGAAGGAAACACAGGCTTTAGAATCTGTCCCACTTTGGTCCCAGCTCCAATGCAATAGATTACAGTACTTGGTGTTGCAGTTTGGTATCTTGTTCTATAAAGTGAAGACCAGCCCCCTGCAGTAGAACACCTAGCACAGTACCAAGCACTTAGTAACTTCCTGCCTTGTCCCACACCCCAGGGGATTTAGCTTTCTCTTCTACAACTCCCCTGTAGTCACTCTTTTAGGTGTCATACCAGCTAAATCCCAGAAGGGACCCAAACAATGGCCACTGTAGTCACCAAAGATATGGTAGTAACACAAGGTCCCATCTGCAACCTTCGATTTACACCAGCAAGGGGACTTAACATTCTGCACTTGTCCCCTACAAATGACTCATTTGGAGACACAAAGTAATTAGAAGGGATGAGAAAACAGAGTTCAGAGTCACAAAGTCTCTGTAAGGTATGGGCAGCCCCTCCACCCCCAACCATAAGAAATCGCAGAATCCCACATTTATATGTAAAAATAATTTAATTAATTCTGACACCAAGAACATCTGCCAGTTTTACTAGAAATTCCATCTGCTTCATTTCTGATAAGGCCCAAGCACAACTTTACATAGACTAGGGACAGCCTACAATACGGTTCCCAAAAGTGGCATCCTTGATGACAGCTACCAGGCAGTGTGCCATGCCTCTCTCCCTGGAGTCCTGAAGCTGTTCCTGTAAATTAATGATTAGCTCTGAAATAAATCTAAAACTTGGTTCCTTTACAAGCAGTTTCTCTAAAACTTTGTCATCACCCTTAAAATCATGATCAATTTAAACAAGACTATTTTTAAGAACTTAAGGAATATTAGAGAAACATAGTAAAGGTCCTCAACAACCGTTATAAAGGGACTATAATGTAGGGGTCGGGTGGACAGCTTTTCCACTTGTCTTTTTTTTCCCTCAGTACTCAGAGCCTTCAAGTCAAAATATGCCCTCAGCCCACTTTCTTACTTTTTATTTTGATATTTTGACACAAGGTGTCATTAAGTTTCTAAATCACCCAGACTGGGCTTAAATTTGTGATCATCCCTGCCTCAGCCTCTCAGAGTGCTGGGATTACAAGCACGCACCATCATACCCGGCTATTAGCTAAGAGTAAAAAGATCCCTTCTATGAAGGCTCTAAGACCCTCAGAAGACCCAAGCCATCAGGACTGATAATAGCTAAATAACTAAAAAGGTTAGATCACCTGCTTACTATTAAGTATGAAAAGACAGGTTCCCTCTTCTGTTTTTCAGCTCTTGCTGAGAATAACTGACTGTGAACCCAGTACCCACTAACAGGAGATGAAATAACTCCACAGTTAAATGAACTACAAAAACTATGATATGCAAGAGTCTATACAAATACACAGACTCCTTTCAGTCCACTGTACAAACTTAGGCTAATAAAACTTTCGGCATTACATTGCCTATATTTGTCCCCAATTAGTAAGTACTTCATGATTCCTATGAAAACGGAAGGAAGTGGGCCACATGTGGAAATGTGTGATAAGAAAAGAATGTAAAGAGCAAAGGTGAGAAGTATACTAAAAAAAAAAAAAGAAAGGTGGGCCAGGCATCGTGGCTCACACTTGCAATTCCAGCACTCAGAAAACAGAAGGCAAGAGGATTAACCATGCGTTCTAGGACAGTCTGGGCTACATAGTGAGCTCAAGGCCAGCCTGGACTGCATGGCAAGACCCCTCCCTCAAAAAATATTTTTTAATAAAAAAAAGAAAAAGGACACCAAAGGTGGGGAGCTTAGGACTTAATCAGTTCTGGCATGAGAACAGAGTTTGGAGACAAGAATCTCTTGCTTTCTGGAAACTGTACTTGGCTGAAATCATTCAAGTTTTTTTTTTTTTCTCTCAAAATGTGAATATACAGAACTGAAGCCTATAGCAAAGCTCAGAACCTATTTCCCACTAAGAATGGCTTCAGTTCTGCTATTCAGTCTCCCAAACAAGCAAAGAATCACAGGAGCTGTTTGAACATCATGGCCAAAGTGAATAAGAAGGTGTTCTCTGTAAAAGTTGTGCCTGTCCTGTGCAGACCTGCCGGGATGTAGGAGAAGAGAACACACAGAATTATGTGTTGTAAACAGAGTGAAAAAAAAAATCCACAAAGTGGGAACAAATTTTAGCCAACTTTCCAACAAACAAAAGGAAAATATAAAGAAAATATAAAGAACTGAAAAAAAATCAAGCCCCTCAAATTAAAGATCCAATTCAAAATTGGGCATCTGAGATGAATACACACTTCTCAGACGAAAAAATACAAATGGCAATATACAAAAAAGCGTTCAACATCACTGCTCATCTAAGAAATGCAAATTAAAACAACAGAAATTCCATCTTGCCCCAGAAAGAATAGCTATCATCAAGAAATCAACCAGTAACAAAAGCTGGCAGGGCTATGGGGAAAAAGCAACTCTTCTCCACTGTTGGTAGCAGTATAGACTGGTACAACCACTGGAAATCAGTGTGGAGATTTCTTAAAACATAGGATTAGAGGTCCCATTTGACCCAGCTATTCCCTATCAGGGTATTTTCTCAGAAGAATTAAAAACATCATACCACAGAGAGAAATGTGCAACTATGTTTATAGCAACACAGTTTGTAAAGGCTAAATCTTAGAAACAACCCAAATGCCCATCAACTGGATAAAAAAGATGCAATATTTCTATACAATGGAGTGTTACTCAGCTATAAAGAAGGATAAAGTTGAGGCTTTTATTAGTAAGTGGATGCAAATTGAGACCATACTTGTAAGTGAAATAAATCAAACTTGCATGTGTAAACTTCGTATTGTCTTTCTAGTGTAAAAAACTGAAGATCCAAAATCTACAATAGATATTATGAAAGGGGAAGAAACTGTTCAAAAGGAAAGACCAATGGGAATGGAGAAAGGAAAAAAAAGGAAAAAAATATATATATATATACATACACACACAAGGTAACTAAGATAAGTACACTTACTACTTTCTATTAGTTCAATGAAAAGATTTGTGTTTATATAGTTCGATCAATTCTTCATACTTATGTCTTATAATCTGAGCAACACCATTGAAGATAATAATATTTCACCATTGTTAATTTCCTATTTTCTTGTTTTCAAATTCTGTATCATTGTTTTTTCTCTTTTAAAAAAATTACATGGTGTAGTTGTAACGGGGGGAACAGCTTCACAGAGAAAGCAGCCTTGAAGGTTCTAAGAACTGAACCACAAGGGAAGTAGCACAAGGGAACTGCCACCTCCCAACCCAGGAGGATGCAAAAGAAAACAGAGCAGCGAGGAAACAAGCCCCACCTCAACCCACCACTCAGGATGCGGTCTATCTGCCCTGAAATTGGGGAAGGATGAGCTTCAAGGCCGGCCTTGGCCTCATCAAACACACTGACCCTCGTTAACCCTCTGCACAGACTGCAGGGCTCTGGCATCCTGCAGTCTGCAGCGCCGGCCAGTACTCTTGTACCGCCCCCTGCAACACTTCCAGGTTTGCCCTCGCCAACTCCAACAGAGCCAGCACAGACTTCAGACCACATGGGCGTCTGCTGTAATCCAATATCTGACCGACTGCTCTGCTTCACTTTCAGTAAGTTTTTAAAAACCTATTTATTAGTACATGCTTGTGATACATGACTACTTTTATTGTGGGTATGTGGTACACGTACTGACACATCTTCATTATTTTTCACATCACCTTCTCCCACTCTTCTCCCCTCCCTCGCCACCTCTTGGTCTCCTTCCCAGCTGCAATAGATCTCCTTGTTTCTTTTTGTATCTTTTGTTTTGCTCCTTAGTCATACTTTATATTTCTCATATGAAAGAAACCATGTTGTATTTAATTTTGTGTCTGACTTATTTCATTTACTGTTACGTTTTCAAGTATATCCATTTTCCTACAAGCACTCATATTTATCCTACATTTTCTGTGTCTATTCATCTGTTGATGGACATATAGGCTGCTTCCAAGATTAAGCTATTTTGAATTATGTGGACATTGTACTACAGTGATAAGAGTACACACATACCAATGTTTATAGCAACATGTCCATTAAATTTTAGGTAGATACAACTCCTCCTCAATTCAAGCACAGTCATAAGAATAACAGCTTATTTACTAAGCACTCGTTGTGTCTCAGACACCAGGTGAAGGCATGACACACCTCACCTCATTTAATCCTCAAAACCCACTGGGTATACGTTACACACTGCTATCCTCCACTTCCAGGGGGAGACACTGGCTCTTAAGTTTTAGCACAGAGACTTAGCCCTAGTAATGCACCATGACAGAAATCCCAAAAGGACAAGTGCAGGGGACAGCTGCTGATGGCAGGTTTTTGTTTTTTTGTTTTGTTTGTTTTTGAAAGCTGGGGATTGACCCAAGGGTTTGTTACCTGAGCTACATCCTCAACCCTTTATTCTTTCTTTCTTTCTTTTTTATTTTGAAACAGGTTCTTGATAAGTCACTACATTGCCTGGGCTGGGCTCAAACTTGCATTCCTCCTGCCCCAGGGTCCCAGAGTGCTAGGATAACAGATGTCTACCACCACACCCTGCTTAATATCACTTTTCCCCCAAACTGCTGTCTCGGTATCTTCTAGTTGTCAGGACTGTGCCTTCTATTTTAAATATTCCATCTCATTTGATTTTCATAACAATTCTATAAGGAGGCACCCTTAAATATAATTTTTAATAAATTATTTAAATTAACATCCGAACAATGAGAAACTCAAATGACACAAAAAGTTTAAGAAGTTACAGTTCTCTTTACTTTTGACCCAGTAATCATTAATCTTTTGGTAATTATCCTTCCAGTGATAGGTAATGTTAACACTTCCATTTTACAAATGATAAAACTGAGGAGCAAAGTGGTAAATCTGCTTCCAAGCACTGCTGTTGAGTGGCAGAGCTGAGGCTGAAACTAGGCCACTGACAGCAAAGCCTACTGCTTGCCACTTGCCTCCCACCAAGCACACAGCCCTAAAACTGTCCACTTCCACCACACACAGGAAACAGGAAACTGTCTGATGCACAGCCAGTCCTATTCCTCCATCCTCCCAGGTAAATGGGAAAAACTGTGTCCAAACACACCCTGGCACAACAGGAGCACCACTTCATATTCCTTCAGCTCTAAACTGCCTGGCACAAGGCAGGACCGCCACTTCTCACCTCTCACTGCCCACAGAGATCATCTTCATCTGTGAAAAAACAACAGCAGATAAAGAGAAGAGAAGCCTGGCCTACAGAAAATGCTGCAGTCCCCTGACAGAACAAAAAGGAAGGGAAGCACCACTAGGAACCTTCATAAACTCTGAGGCAAAGATAGCTTCCTTTTGCAAATGGCATTTCAGGTGGGCTCCACACTCAGCACTGCTGCTCCAGTCCGAACACACCTGCTGCAGGATGGTCAGATGAAGATCCAGACAATGCCTGACTCAGGGCAGCATGCAGGACTCTAATTACTTATAAGACCTTATACAATATAAGTTAAGTGCTATGCAAATAATTCTTTTCTTCTTGTTTAGGGAATAAGGACAAGAAAAATTTCTGCACATGTTATTCAGTACAGACACTACTTTTTCCCCAAAAATTATCAACCCAAGTCTGGTTAAATCCGTGGATTCAGAACCCAAAGTCCAGAGGGCCAACAGTTTTACATAAGATGACTGTAAAATGAAAACCCTTTTGTTGCTATTAATATGAATACTCAGTCTGCATATTAAACACAGAAAACTTACACCATCCTCAAGGTTTTGAAATCTATGAGAAAAGACTAAGCAAAACACTAGAGAACAATTTTTAAAATGCAAATAAAGTGTTAAACTGTGTGTTGCAAAAAATCCCTGTGGGTAGACAACTATATGGGAAGGTTGTCCAATACATAACTTGTTCAATTTGGGTGGGATACAGCTCAGTGATAAGAGTTCTTGCCTAACATGCACAAGGCCCTAGGTTCGATCCCCAGGGCCACCAAACAAACAAATAAACAAATAAATATTGTTCAATCATCAAATGAGTTCTAACGCTTTTTTTTTTTTTTTTTTTTTTTTTTTTTTGGTACCAGAGATCAAACTCCCCACCTCATGCTTGCCAGGCAGGTGTTTATGCTGCTGAACTAAACCCCCAGGCCTATAATGGTTTCTTCACTTGAAAAGCTCTTTACCTTGTCACCTAAATATCACCTTCCATTATCCCTCCTATTCAGATGACAACAGCACCAAAGACTCTGAAGTCAGGCTGCTGCTGCTCATGTGTCATCCTAGAAGAAAGAGCATGACAGTACCTGTGAAGAGCAGACCTTCTTTCAAAGATGGGCTTTTTAAAAAGCACACATAGGTCATGAACTGCAGCGACTCCCAACATCATATTTTATAATCCCGGAAGCAACAAAAAAACTGTTCAATTTTGGATAACAAAGAAATCAGTGACAAAGTCAGACACTCAGGCTAAGAGACTACTGGGCTCAATGGAATCCTCCAGTACCATCACAAATTAACTTTTGAGTATTCCCTTAGATTGCTGACTCCACATGGGCAAGTTCTGTGCCCTTTTTGTTCTTTGTACCATCTGTATGCCTAGCACCCAGCACAGGTATTCACATGTCAAACAAATGACTAGATCTACTGTACTTCCTTTTGGTTTCTTAAGAAACCATCTATCTGCCTCCTACCAGTCCAATGTCATAGCCCAACCAGATTATCAGCTCACAAATTATTATGACTTGAAGGTGCACGTAAAGGGGGAAAATACGGACCAGTGAACTCTCATGAAACCCAGAGCCTGTTTTTCTTGATATCCTGCTGTGTAATAAGCAAATTCCCCACAAGACTGAAACAAGGAGGTAGGTGGCCTTCCTACCACAGAGTTTCTATCTGGAGGCGGATGGGAGGTCAAGGATTGATAAACTTCTGATCAGCTGACATACCACTCTTAATGCTCTAGAAACATCTTGAGCTAATGCTAACATCTTAATAGATGTTATTGAAACAACAGTAGCCACCTCAACAAATCCCTGCTCACTGGCTTTCCAGGGCGAGGAAAGCCAGCCCATATGCCCTGTCTCCCTCCTGGAAGGGTAGAAACACATAGTTGGAAGTGTGTGTACAGTGAACAATACATGTGAGTGCGTGGCTGACTCCACCTAAAATAGGCCTTCTTCCCACAACTCTGAAGGATTTTAGTCTGGTAATAAGGTGGGGTGGGATGCAGTCAGGGTAGGGGGCAGAAGCAGTTCTCCCAGACAACTGATCCTCAATCATTAAACAATCCTATTCATCTGTGTTTACGTGGCTGACAACAACAGCCTCTTTGCTGCCCAGGAAAGGGAGACCCAAAGGAAGAAACAACAGAACACATCTGAGTTCTGGTGCATTCTCAAACTGTAAAGAAGCAAAGCAGAGATGAAAGAGACCCAGCCCACACATGAATGCCAGCTCTCTCTCTGGCAAACTGACCTTAAAGACTCATTCCCCTTTGTAATCTCAGTTTGACATGAAACCACAATTGCAGAAGGAACATGAGTTCATTCAGAACAACAGGAAGTAAGGACCTGCTAGACTCCCAGTCCTTCCCTGAGACCAGCCCAGAAAATGATTAACACTTCACTAGGCTTTTCATCACTCAGGCTATTGAGTGCTAAGCATCCATTTCTCATCTCATTTTTCTATAGAATGAGGAGGTAGCAAGTATGAGGGCACATGCCTGTCATCTTGGGATGACACTTGGGAAACTGAGACAGAAGGGTCCCAAGTTCGAGACCAGTCAAGATCCTGTCTCAAAAAAAGCAAAACAAACAAACAAAAACAGATGATTCCCAAAGTCTCATCCATCTAACTCTTAACATTTCATGAGCCTACATAGTCTCTCTTCACATACTCCGTTGTTGTACAAGGAGTTTTGGTACCATCCAGATACCTACAGTCAAGAATCTGAATCTTCAAGTTAAGTCTTTTAACCTCACCTCACTCTGTCTTTTAAAACTCCTAGGACTTGGAAACAGAATTTTCATTAACAAGGCAGGGCCAGAGTTCCAAATCCCAAAATTCCTGGCAGTCAATGTTAGCAGGAAAAACATCCAAAATGCATGTGTGTGTACATGTGTGCACACGTGCACTTATGTTACACATTCACACACACACAGGAGGGAACTTTCTGGTAGGACTACTCTTGGGCTTGATTCCTAATAGAGAAACACACAGAAGATAATCCCAACTTCCTTATTTTTGTCTATTTTGTCGGACTTAGTCCATCAAGGGATGTGCCCTATTCCACATTTCTCTAGATAAGAGTCATCTTGACTCTAATGAAATTATTAGGTGACCTGTATGTGTACTCTTTCAAGAGCTTTTAGTAAGGATCTAGAAGCAGAGAAAGCAAAATCAGCTATTGATCATAAATGGAACTCCAATTAGGGCAAGGGCGGAAGACATGCAGAGGCATTATTCCAGTAAGATGGCTGGCTCGATGTAAAACCACCCAGGGGCAGATCCTGCAAAGGAAATGGCATTCTCCCCTGGCTGCACCATCTGCTCCTTCTGGTGTCAGGCTGATCTGTATTTTTAACCCTGGGCGTAATCAAAGTCCACCTGTAAAAGCCCTGGGAAAGTTGTTATAAGGAGCCACACTTTCATCTGTGGCCACACTTTCACTGTACTCAGAGTCTCTTTCCCCACCCCACTTGCTCATTGGTCACCAGCCTAGCAGAAGCAAGTGCACAGAATCCTGGGGTGGAGTTTTTCACGAAGAAAGCTTCTGAAAACTATAAATTACATTTGATAAGGAAGGCTCCGTGAGCTGCACAGTAAAGTTCTCTCTATAAAACACAGTGTCAGGATTTAGAACTAAAGCTCCCCATTGAGAATTCTTCTTTTTTAAAGGAGGAGTACATATACATACACTGAGTTCAAGCACTAGTGCGTCTGCCCACTCTCATCAAAGTGTCAAGTCCTGTACCAAAGTTACAGAAACAAATGTTGAGCTTGGGGGTTGTGCGCCTGTTGTGTTTGGGTAGAGTATTTTTGTGATTCAGGGCAATATTCTCAACACCAAAGAACCAAGAGGCTTTGCTGTAACATCGTTCTTCCTTAAGCTGCATAACCAAAAGAACATTAACTCCAAAAGAGAAACATGAGAAATATCTCCATGCGAAATAAAAAATGTCCATAAAAACTTACATGAAGGTGCTCTTGGCAATATTATTCATAACCTAAATAATACAACAACCCAAATGTCCAGTCACTGATAAATGTAGTTCTACACAATGAAATGTTATTCAATAATAAAAAAGAATGAAGTATAGATATGTGCTACAAAATAAACATTATGCTAAGTAAACAAAGCCCGTCACTAATGACCATATTATGATTCCATTAACATGAAAGGTCCAAACAGGCAAGTACATAGAAAGGAAGTAGATCAGCAGTGACCTAGCGTTGGGCAAAGTGTTTGCTAATGGGATTCTTTTTGGGATGAAGGTAGCTGAAAACTGAATTGCCAGCACTGGTGGCACATGGCTGTAATCCTAGTACTCCACAAGCTGAGACAGGAGGGTTGACATGAGTTTGAGGGCAGCCTGGGCTAGTGAGTTCAAGGCCAGCCTAAACTACACAGTGAGACCCTGTTTCAAAATAAATAAATAGGATTATGGTGATGTTACTGAACTGTAAATACACTAAAATCTTTGCACTCAATATTTTAAATGAGTGAATTTTATGCTACGTAAATTATGCATCAACAAAGCCATTTTTTTAAACCAAATAACCAAAAATTTTTTTTAAAAACCCTTCTTTAGGCACACTTAGAAATAATCCACATACTTCTAAGTGAAATAAATCAGACTCACATTGTAAATATCATATTGTCTGCCTAGTGTAAGAAGCTAATAGAGTAAATAATGTACAAAACGTGCAATAGTGTGAAATGGGAAGAAACTGTTCAAAAGGAAAGAGAAACTGGCATGGAGAAAGGAGAAAACAATGAAAGGAAAAGAAAAATATATACATACATATATGATATTAAGATAGTTACACTACTTTCTCTTGGTTGAAAACGTTTGTGCGTATACTGTTTGATCAATTTTTCTTTTTTTTTTTTTTTTTTTACTGGTACCAGGGATCAAACTCACAACCATGTGCTTGCAAGGCAGGTGCTTATGCTGCTGAGCTAAATCCCCAGCCCCTGTTTGATCAATTTTTCATGCCAATATCTTGTAATCTAAGTAACTACTTTGAAGATAATAATATGCAATGTGATAACCATTGTTACTTTCCTATTATCTTGTTTTGAAAGTTTGTATTATTGTTTTTATGGTTTTTTTCTCTTTAAAATGAAAAAAGAAACAGTCCATATAGAGAAGGAAAAGATTTAAATCACAGCTCATCTATTTCACGCTACTGCGTGGAAAATATAGTATAATGCTAAGTGAAAAAAAGGAAAAATTGAATATACAGGGATCATCATTAAAGATGGAAAAAACAATACACAGAAAAGATGTTTGTGCTGGGCAACAGAATCATGGATTTTTTTTTTTTTTTTTACACTGAATCTCTCAAGCTTTCCATAATCTTATCCCACTGAATGGGCAACTTTGCAAAAGAATCCCCTCAGAGCCAGATTCAGGAGGCTGAGGCAGAAAGACTAACAGGAGATTAAGGTCTGCCTGAAACATACTGAAAAACCCCATCAAAAAAGACCAAAAAAAATTTCAAACTCAATCCTTCCTCAAATGGTCTGCTTATACTACCACAATTTAAAATGTAAAACAAGCAAAACCATCTTGTTCTCCTTTTCAAACCTCCACCCACTTAGTTTACGGAGATCAACTAAGAACAATCCAAAGAAGGAAGAATGGGATAAACAGCCTCCTATCCCATTCCCAGAAGCCAGTTTCACTTTACTGGCTTTGTGAGAGGCCAAAGTCTAGTCTAGCCAAAGAAAAGTTCAGCAAGGACAGTCTGCACAAAGGGCAGTCCACACTCAGCTCTTAAACTCCTGTGGGTAAGGGCAAGTCACTGCTGGCAGCCAGCTAGATCTGAAAAGATTCGAGACATGTTTTCTCTTCCTTAAAGAAAGAATGGTAAGAGGGAGAAGACTAGGAAAGAAACTATATTCATGTCATTTCTCTGAGGTTTTGTCTCTAATTGCCAACTGCCAAATAAAAGAACCCTGAATCATTTTTCACCACAGAACAGCCTCATCTGAGTAGTAAAGAACTATCAGTCACCACATCTGTAGTCTGTGAACCCACTGAGAATCATTACTGTCATCAGGAATCCCAGGCTAACCTTCCCAAGTCAAGCAACAGGCTCTGCATAAAAATACCTTGTGCCCGTGGGTGGGAAAGTATACATTAAGGTTTACCACTATCAGGTAATTTTCAGAGTCTACTAATACCAGCCACAGCAACAGGGGACTACATCTGTTTCTGCTCAAGAAAATGTTTCAGTAATATCCTGTTTCGGGAGTATGGCATGAATTCTTGGCCTTCAGCCTTCAGATGTTTCCAGGGTAGCGATTCTTCTCTATTGAGATGTTAAAAGCCAAGGAGGAAGAAGACATCACAGACAACACCAGTCTGTGAAACCAGGGTTAGTTCTCATTACAGCTGCTGCACTTCCTCCTGTCACCATATCCAGTATCCGAACAGAGACTCCACTGTCCCCTGGTCTTTACAGTAACATCCTTGGCCTCTGACAGCTTCAGTGACCCAGCTCTGTGGCACTTATAGGTCTATTAGCAAAGTGGAGACTTTCATACCCAGGTGAAGAGCAGGCATGACACAGCAAATGCAGGAGCCCTGCAGGTCTCTAGGCCCAAAACATTAAAAAGGACAGTCACAGACAGACACCAGCACACGAAGAAGGAAAAACACAGGTGCCTGCTAGAATTGTACTTTCTCACACAAAAGGTTTTCTACAGCAGCACTCAGGAACTTAACAATCATCCAAGCAACAATGGCCACAACCTTGAATGTGAGCCAGCATTCAGTGAGCAGATCTTGATGC
Organism: Cavia porcellus; assembly: GCF_034190915.1. Lineage (NCBI taxonomy): Eukaryota > Metazoa > Chordata > Mammalia > Rodentia > Caviidae > Cavia > Cavia porcellus. The sequence continues at coordinate 32,060,528 of NW_026947514.1, forward strand.
TCAAGGACAATCAGCCCAAGGCTTTCCTGACTGGCTGCCTGCTTCCTGTGTCTCAGATGCATCTTAATGGCTTCAAGCACTCAACACAAAGCCTTCCAGCCCCGACCCCATTCCCATCAGCAGAGAAACAGCCTTCCCACATTACAGGCAGTATTTCTCATTGCTCTATTTTCCAAGTATCCTGTGATGTAGCAACATAACTGAAGGTCATGAATTTTTAAAAGACCATCCCACTAAATGTACCTTCTCACTATAACAGGCTATGTGGATGCTAGGGTTTGAAAAGTTCATGTGTTGGAAACTTAATCCTCAAACACCTATGTTAATATTCTTCAGAGATGGGACTGGCAGGTGGAGGTTCTGGTAAACAGGATTAAATGAGTTCATGAAGGTAGAGCCCTCATGATGGCATCAGTGGCTTTACAGGAGGAAGGAGAACTGACCACATGACTATATGATGAACTACCACATGACCATATGATGCCCAGTACCATGTTATGATACATGGAGGATGCAGGACCAAGCCTCTTGGACATACAGCCTCCAAAACTAAGCCAAATTAACTTACACAGACATCATTTTGAAGAGTCTCTTGTCACATATGCATTTGTCGGAGTACTTATCCTCAACCCAACTGTCCTAACTCAACACTCAGTCTGCAACAGAGCAATGTCTGCTTTCAAAGCCACAGGATTCCTGCCTCTGATTTGCTCCTTATCATCTTCCCACTGCTTGCAGGAATGCACCCCAAACAAGAATTCCTTAGAATCCAGACACAGAAAGAAAATGAATTCTGCCTGTCAACATCAGCTAGGAAACTGCCCATCAACTCAGGAGCTCAATAAAATGCTTCGTGCACTGCAGTTATGCAACCAGCCCGTGGATCTGCAAGTGGGCTTTATGGCCCTGCCACTGCTCCTGTGTATTGTCCCTTGGTAAATGGGGAACTAGAGGGCAAAGACAAGCACTTGTGCTCTTTGGCCTTCTCTCACTACTTCATTCTCCCACTATATTTCTTTTGGTTCTGAAAAGGGGACAACAGTGTTCTTCCTCATTGACTTTTTTTTTGGGGGGGGGGTCTTTGTGAGACAGGGTCTCACTAATGCAGTTCAGGCTAGGATTGAGCTCACTTTGTAGCCTGGGCTGTCCTCGAACTTACAATGATCCTCCTCCTCCTCTCTCAGCCTCCCCACCCCCACCCCCAGTGCTGGGATTACAGGCATAAGCCAACTACATCCGGCTCTCATTGATTTTTTTTTTTTTTTGTCTTTTTCCTTTTTATTGGTACCAGGGATCGAACTCACAACTGCCTGCTTGCAAGGCAGGCGCTTATGCCGCTGAGCTAAATCCCCACTATTCTCCGAGCCCACAAGACACCCTACCAGCAGTAACCAGGAGTTGTCAGATGTAAGAATAAGGCAAGAGAGCACAAGGAAGCGTTTGAAACAAAACGCAAGTTTTCATCTGGGGGACACAAGAATCAAGGGGATGAAAAAATGCTTAATAGCAATAGACTTTGAAAGAAATCTTAACTTCTAGGAGTCAGATGAATTATTATCTTTGGAGGGTGCCTGTTATATGTGTGTGGAGAGCAAGGAGGGCAGCAGGCACTGTTGCCCCAGCAACAGCAAAGGAGGAAATCCCCTGCCAGGAGAGGCACATTACATAAGAGCAGTTCAATGGCCACACTGTGGAGACTGGCCAAGAAACCAGGCAAAGTGCTGAGGTCTCATCACTTGCCAGTCTGCACCTATAACACCTCATCCTACCTGTCTTCCTCCTTCAATGGGCCCAAGTGCTGGGCTTTGCGAAGGCAAGCCTCAGCAAGTAAGAGAAATTGTACTATCTGACAAATGAGTTTGCACTCACGTTTTTTAAAAACTGAGTGCTCAGAGCCTGGTCTTGATCAGTAGTAGTAGGTGTGGATTTGTTTCGTACTCTATCTGTAAAAGGTATCCAAAAAGATACAGAAACACCATCTCCAGGCTTCAAACCAATAATACTCTCTTCTGTTTAACTTACTGGGCAAAGTTCCTTAAGTAACAAAAGGCCCCCAGTGAAAGCTAACAAGATAAACCAAAGTAAACTGACTTTGTGGGCTCCATGAAAAAGACAGCTCAGCTCTGCCATTCACTGCAGTGTCACAAGTGATAGACATATACTCTGTATCACACAAATACTTGTGAGCTAAATGAAAAAATGAGTAAGTGTTCTACAGACATACAAACATAAACCAGGAGCAGTATCTACCTCAAAAGTTTGTTGGTTACCAAATGAGATCAAATAGTAAATTGCTACACAAAGCTTTGTACACAGGCCTTAAGAACTCTTCCACATTATTGGTATTATCATTGCTTTATCAAATTACTGCTTTTCTGAAGTGCAGAAATACCTCCACTAACTCTGAGAAAATGTTCATTTCTGGTTGAATATGCATCTAACTAAAAATGCAAAGCTCAGATAACTCAGAAGTCTGTGCCAAGGGCATGTCTCTACTAGCCTCCACTAGATGGTGACAATTTGGGTGTGGAATTCCCAAAACAAAAAAACGTGTGCATCATTCATATATACTTTTTTAGACAAAAGGATTTAAACAGAAAGAAACAAATTAAATTATTGTGATGGGTGGAAAGACACTCTATGCTCTGGATCTAAAAAAGTAGTAAATACCTAAGTTTAACTGCACTGGGTATATCTTTCTGAACCTTTGTAGAGAACACACACAACCCCAATTAGCAAGATCAACAAAGCCCAGCAGCACTCTGCCCGCCAAAGAGAAAATTCTGTGGCTACCACAGCATTATTCCTCCGTTGGAGATAAGAACTTTTTCTCACCAAAGACTGGATTTTGAGGCTTCTTTTTCCCTGGCTTACACCTTCCCTAAACCACCTGCCCCTCCCAATCCCGTTAGAGGCAACTTTTTCCACTTCAGCAGCCACAGAGCCACAACGTGCGAAAAGTCACTTCCTAATATTTGGGGTCTCTAAAACCCAAGCGTAAAGAAGTCTCTAAATGTATATAGAAACATAAAAAACAGGAAGTGGTTTCAGTGCGTTCCAGCCCAGATAATAAAAGTTTTCGAGATTAAAGACCAGACAAGGGGCGAGGGTTCCAGACGGCTCCCGCACACGCACAGGCGGCTCGCAGGCTTCCTCAGGAAATCCACCTCCGCTCCACCAGCCCCGCCAGCGCGGGACCGGCAGCTCTCTCGGCTCGAGAGAGAAAGAGGGCCTCTGCCCGCCCGTCCGCACCGACCCAACTAGGCTGCCGGGCCCCCAGCGCGGGGCACCCAGTCCCCAAGCCGCCGGCCAGACATCCGGAGGCCCTGGTGTCAGCTCCCACCGCCGCCCCACGGTCCCCGGGCCGGGCGACAACAACGAGGGGTTCGGGAGCCGGGCGGCCGGTGCTAGCGGGCTGGCGCGAGGGCAGCCGACAAGGCTCGGCCCGCGTCCCTCCTGGGCAGTGCGCACCGGCCAGCACTCCTGACAGCCGGCTGGCAGCGGCAGTAACACAATGCCGTCCGGCCGGCCCCGGCCCCGGCCCCGGCCCCGGCCCCGATGACAACTTACCCGGGAGCGGTGCGGAGACCTCCGGGAGGGGGGCGCTCGCGGCTTCCGCGCCACAGATCCGCTCCGTCGCTGCGCGCACCCGAAGCCCTCTCGAGTCTAGGCGAGGCTCCGCGTGCCCTTGTCTGGCTGACGCTGGCCGGCGCTGCGGGAAGACAAGAAGGCGGCGGCAGGCGGGAGCAAGGGAGGTGACTAGGCGGTCGCTGGGTTCGGAGAATGGAACGCACAGTGGTGGCGGTGCCGGCGTCACTGGCCCAGCTGTACCGCGCGGGCGGGGCTAGGCCCCGCGCAGTGGGGAGGAGAAAGGGCGGGAGGGGCGGGGCCAGCACGCACGCAACAAGCGCGGGCGTCACGCCGCCGTGCCCGCCAGCTGGAAGGCCCCGCGCGCACGCGCCGCTGGCCCAACCCGTCGCCCCGCGGGAGGTGCGAAGGCCAGTGTGGGGGTGCGTTAAAGGGACAGTAGCGCTGACTGCTCTGGAGTGATAGCGCCGTGGTAATGGGACTGGGCTGTTTGCAATGCGCTCTGCAGTTCTTGTACTGTGGTTATTATTTAGATATCATTTGAGTTATATTATTATAATTGGTGGATTGCTCTCTGTTTACAAGGCTCTTTTACGCACAATGCCTTGCTAGCTGGCCTGACCCATCTTTGAAGCAGGTCATTAGCTCCCTGTCCAGCAGTGCTCCTTAAACTACGACGCTTAGCTTACCAACCTCAGACTGCCCCCCAGGGGTGGGTGGATTCAGAAATGCAGTTCTGGAGCCTCAGCTCCAGCTATTTTGATTCGGTCTGCTTCGAGGAATACCCGTTTTGAGAAGCGCCAACAAGAGATTTTTCAGCATACTTAAGAGCTCAGGACTACCGGTCACGGTTGAGAAGACAGAGGAGGGAGGGGCCGAGGGCTGACAGGCCTGAGCTCCTAGCTTTGCTCCCCTCCTGAGTCATACGTCCTCTTTGCAGCACACTCTTGTAAGCAGTCTGTGCAATGCACTGCTATCTCATTTTTTGGTGACCTTCACCAAATGTGAAGGTGTGCCCTCGGCTAATGTGTTACAAGACTTGTGTCTCCTTGATGGTAAAAAAAAAAATATATGGCTTTTTATCTTTGTGCCCCTGGCCCTGGAACCTTATGTCATTACGAGTTGAGGCACTCTGACCTGAAATTTAGCTAAGGAGGCTGCATTTGAATCCATGCACTACTCTTTCTGCCATATGTCTCTGCTGCAGTTTGAGTTCCACAGGCCTGTTTTCCCAGGTGCCCTCCCCCGCCCCCACGCCCAGGTACCAGGGATTGAATGCATAATTTCATGCTCATTCCCTCTACCACTGAGTTATACTCCCAACTCAGTTTTTTTTCTTTTGCTTAATGACTTTTGGACAGATACACTTCCCTCAGGCCCTTCACCAGGCCTAGTTCTAGAAGGCTTTCAGGAAAATCGCTGTGAATTAACAGGACACATCCTTGAAGTAGCTCAAACAAGACAAGCAGAGTGCCCCCGCCAAAGCGCTCACACCTGCTCTGCTTCACAGCAACTTGTTACTACCTTTTCCATAAGCCAAGCTCTTGTTCTGCTATCTTTTTTCCAGTTCCTCCCTGGAAAAGATGGACACTGCTCCCTGCTCATTTCCCCACTACAGGAGGATTACACTGCTCAGACCAGTAGGGGGTTGAGAAGCAAACATTGGAATTCCCTGGGACTGCAGCAGAGTTTAGCAAAACCTATGACCTGGGCTGGAGCACTCATGGCTCAGCAAGGGGACAAACAAGGGAAAAGGGTGGAGGAATTGGAGGCAGTGAATGAAAGAAAAGGGGAAAGAGGGCAAGAGCAGGTATCCATGTGATGTGCAGGTCAATCTACATGGCTGTGACCACAGTCTGGCCACTAACAGGTGGCATCATGTGGGATCCACCATCTCTCATATTGTCAAGTGGCTTCCAGGACCCAGCACATATCTATCAATCACTACATAAAATCCTTCCCTAGAGCGCCAGTGTCCACAGAATGAAACCACACTCACCAGCAAGGACCATGTCCAGTACTGTCCACAATCTGCTCCCCACCAAAGACAACAAAAAAGCCAGGCATGATGGTGTATGCCTATTCCCAGCACTCAGGGGGTTGAGATAGGACAATTACAAGTTTGAGGCCAGTCTGGGCTACATAGTTCAAGGCAAGCCTGAACTATGTAGTAATACCCTGTCTCAGCAAACAAATATATATATATATATATATATATATATATATATACATAAAATCTGTCCCACATCCTCCCCTCCTGCCACACACCCCCTTCTCTCCAGCCTCCCCACACCACCTGCTCTTAAAAAGCCACTATTGTCACTATTGTCTTGGAGCCTGTGCCCAGCTGTTAATGCCATTTGGAACACCCTCCCTACTTACCCTTTGCAACCTTTCCAGAGCTGCTTCTTTTGGGGCACTTTTAGTTGAGCCTCAATTCAGTGTTCATTTCTTTCTCTTTCTCTTCCTCTTTCCTTTTCTCTCTCCACCCCACCCCCATTGCTCATTTAATGACGTACCATTTACAGCTGAGACGTGCTGATTGGATTTACAGCCCATCTTTTTTTTTTTTTTGTACGGTTTGGACACCTTTTCTATAGACCCTCAATGCCTTTTTTTGTACAGGGCACCTGTTTATATACTACTGTAATTTTTGCTGATTGTACTTTACAGTACAGTATATGTTCTGTTATACAACACAGTACTGCATGTGAGTTATGCAAATAAAAGCAAAATTACCAAGTTGGAGTTTCTTTTGACCATTTCTTTGTTCTGAATATTGTAGTGTACATACAGTACTATACACAGTAGTGGCAGAAACAGAAGTAATTGAACAAGGAATGTATACAGTGTACACGTTTTCTTCTTCTTCTCTTTTCTGCCCTTCTCCTCCTTCTTCTTTTGGATATCAGGCTGTGCTTGAACTCAGGGCAATCCTCCTGCCTCAGCCTCCCAGAATGTTAGGATTACAGGCATGTGTCATGACACCTGGACAGTTTTGTGTTAACACCAGAACTAATTTTTTATTTTCATGTATTTATTTAGATCTTACCATAGTGAAAAGGATTTAAAATGGCTCTTCCAGCTACTACAGTATTCCTAGGTCCGTTCAGATTTCCAATACAAATTTGCTTTGTTTTCATTGTTTTTCTTTCGCTGTCATAGTGCTAGAAATGAAATCCAGGGCCCACAAGCATTCGTAGCAAGTACTCTACCACAAGGATACCCCCCAACCCCAGTACACATCTTGAGACCACAACACTGGGCACTAGAAAAATGCCTGCAGGGTGAGACTAGTCCCAGTTAATGGCAAGTAAGGAACCACCTTTCCCAATTTGCCTGAGACTAAGGAGGCTCCTGTGGCATGGAACTCCCATTGCCGAAACTAGGACAGCCCTGGGCAAAGCACAGCGAGTTGGTCCTTCCAGTGGGAACTCAGGAAACAGGTTTCTTCCTGGGGCTCTTCCTTCCTGGGAATCTAACAAGGCATATACGTGTGCCTCTACTACTTACAGGGCAGGAGAGTGGGGCTTAGCTCCCTGAAAATGAGGGAGACAGGAGGTTCAGAATAATGTGTGGTATCTGTTGCTATGGTTATTACATGAAATAGCAGGCACAGCAGTTACCCTCGTATTTATAGAGTGCCTACTGTGTGCTAAGTGTTTGGTGGGACTTTATCCCTGTGACCTCTAATTTTGGCAACACTCCTCCAAGTAAAATGTCCATGTTACAGGGAGATGTTTTCAACTCATCAAGAATCACACAGCAGGTATGTTGCAAAACCAGAGTTAATTCTTGTTGCCTGTTCCAAAGGTCACACTTTTCCAAATAAACCATGTGGCCCCTCCTACTCCTGGCAAAAAATAGCAAGAATGACTCAAGCCCTTCTGTATCTCAGTCTTTGTAGAAGTGCTTTTCAGTACACCAGCTCACTTTGTCCACCAGTCCCATGACATGAAGCTGCATTTTTAATCCTGAATTTTGCCTTTCAGGAGGTTGAGGCACTCAGGAACTAACTGGTTTGTCTGATCTCCCATAGAAACTAGCATAGATTTCATGTTTCAAATCTGCATTCCTTGGACAGCCTTCAAGCCTGTGACCTCAGGGAGTTGAAGGATTCCATCATTCTCCCCCTCTCACTGCAAGTCAGAGTCCAACCTAGGAGGGTGGAGTGAGGTGGGGATCAGCCCGCCTGAAGCTTAGGGGCAGCTCCCCCTGCCAAGGAAGAAGATCCTCAGCTCCAGTAGTTATCTGGCTATGTGAGCTGGGAGGATCACAGGAGCACCACTCCTTACAACCTGTTGGGAACCTGCCACAGCCAGGTTTGGTGGTCCAGTCCCCACAGGCCACTGATGCAAGAGGGCTTTACAGAGATTAGAGGTCAAAACTCAGACTGGGACTTCCTAGACCAGCAACCAGGAGTGCCTGCTCACCCCAACTCTGACCCCAGGCCTAGAAAATATGCACTGCAGTCCAACTGCTCAGGACACTGAGGCAAAAGATTGCTTGAGTTCAACAAGTGTGGGGAAGAGGGCAATCCACACCTTCTTGCTTTTCTGAAGCCCTGAAAGCTTTGACATATTTATCCTCAGCACAGACCAGGTGGGCTGGGCGGTGCCTGTCCTGCTCTTCATACAGAAAAAGGCAAAACAAAAGAGGAACGAACATCTGCTATGTTCCTGGGTGCTAAACCAGTAACAGGAAATGACAGATACTCCCCATACCCAAACACACACCCAGGGGCCAGGGAGCCTAATTAGCTGGCCCGGGAGTGGGGCAGGGCTCTGGGAGACCCCTGGCATGACAGAAGAAGGGGTTAGGAGGAGCCTGAGGGCTTTCTAGGTGCAGCCCCCAACAGAACCCAGCCATGCTGTACCCCCATCCTGCCTTTCCTTAGTGACTATCTTCCCTCAGAGATGTCCTGATGGCTTGTTTTCCCATGATTAATGGTGAGAAGAGAGGGCTTTACACTTGGCCTTGTTAATTCTGAGCAGCCAGGGAATGAGGAATGGGATGGGCTCCTCCATCAGTCGGTCAGGGAGGAACGGGCACGGCATAAGACTCTGAAATCCACCACAGAAGGGCTCCAGGATCTGTGGCCTAGCCAGTAGGGGCAAGGTCACCCTTTGGCTGGTCACTCTGGCCACTCAGGATATTTTAAAGGTGCAACTTGACCCTCAGGAATGTCAATCAACTCTCTCTCTCTCAAAAACATCCATACTTAATAATTATGTACTGGCTTCCACGTATTGCGCTAGTGACTACATACATAATCTCACTAAATTCTTGTAATAATCTCTGAAATAGATATTAGTATTATTACTTCCATTTTGCAGCCTAGGAAACTGAGGTATTAACAAGGTTCAAGATGCCTATAGTTCCAGTTGCTCAGGACGCTGAGGCAAAAAGATTGCTTGAGTCCAGGAATTCAGGGCCAGCTGGTACAACATAGAAAGATCCTGTCTCCTAAAAAAAAAGCTAAGATCCAGCCTACAGTTATTAAGTAGCAAGGCCAGCACTTCCTGCCTCTTAGAGAATACAGCTATGATTTGCACTGCAAAAGCAAATGTGATTTTTAATAGGGACTATGGTAGGTTACCTGTAGGCGTATGCTGGAGCTAACCCTATTGCCTCTCAAGAAGTAATGTCAATTAGGTACGGTGGCACATACCTGTAATTCCAGCCACTTGGGAGTTTCAGGCAGGAGGATCACAAATTCAAGGTCAGCCTGGGTAACTTATTGATTTCCTGTCTCAAAGTAAAAAAAATAAAAGGCACTGGGGGAAGTAGAGCACATGCCTAGAATGTAAAAGTTCCTGATTCAATCCCTAGCACTGCAAATAATAATAATAAGTAATAAAATAACCAGGGGTCACAATACATGCCTGTAATTCCAGAACTCTGGTAGGCTGAGGCAGGAAGATTGTACAGTCAAGCCCAACTTGGGTGATTTAGTGACTTTGTGAAACCCTATTTAAACATTTTAAACTTTAAATAGAATAAAATAAATAAAATTACTGAGAGCTTTGCAAACTGGTTTTAAAGATAATTTTTATTAAAAATAAAATTATATGTAAAACTAAATTATAATTTTAAAGTAATGCTTAAAACATAGCACTTCCCGGTCTTATGACATTGTACTTTTTATCTGTGTTTATGTACATATGTTACATCTATAAGGTAGGAATCCTGCATACAATAACTACTTAGAGTCTCTATCCAGTTTACATTTAGTGACATCACACTGATAACCTGAAGTAAGAGAGTAGAAGGATCTACACCACAGAAGCTGGTATATGCTATAAATCAGCCCCCACCCAGAACAAGTTGTTAAGTATTTACAAAGGAAACAGAAAACATTTACAATTGAAAAACTCAAGGCTTCTAGCGCAGGTATCTGCTGAAGCCAAAGGTAAGAATAATGGAAAAGACTTAGCCAGCGCGGGGGTTGGGGCTGGCTATACTTGCAGCAGCAAAGCCAGTGGGGTGTGTGTGGGCAGGGAGCAGGTGGGTTACCTGTAGGAGGCAGCTAGACCCCAGACACCAGGTGTAGCAGCAAATGGCCCCAACCAGTATATTGTTTCTTAGTTGCTTAGGAAATAGTTCCTCTTTGTAGTTCCAGTTGCTTCTGTCTCCTAGAAACAGCTGGTCACTATGATGCATATTTTAAGAACCAATCAAAGACAACCAAGTACTATACCTCTGTACCCCTCTTTTTACAAACCCATAAAAATCTCCCGCCTTGGGTCTTCGAGGCCTAACATTTTGAGGAACAATTGGTCCCTGTCAGTGCCACCGGATGTTAAATAAATCTGCTTCCAAGTTCTGAGTGTCATTTTGGTGTTTCTGCTTGCCATAGCATCTGATGTGTCAGCTGGGAAGACTGACCATGTTGGCCAAGAAGACTGACTATGCTGACCTCTTTGGTCACCAGTCATGGTCCTCACAGATGTATGAGGACCTCTCCAAGTCCCAATAGGAAGGCATACTCTCAAGATTTTTTGAGTCCTCTTAGAGGGCTGGAGGAAGATTTCTGGCTCTCCACTTGAGTAGTTCACATTGGACCCCAAAGGGAGGAAGACACAGTCTACCTGTCTGCCAGCTTTCCTGCCTGCCTGATTCTGGTAAGACCCCTGGGGGCATCTCAGTTGGTCTGTCAGTCTTGCGCAACTCCAGCAGAAGGGGAATCTGATGAACTCTGGTTAGTCAGGACCACCCTCAAGGGAAGGAATTTGAAATGTTTGTCCTCTGAGTACCTGTTGAATGAATGTGTGAATGGAATGGACAGCTGCTCCACTGGGGCACCAAGACTGGGAAACACAGGTTGTGATGGCTAATTGGGCCCTCACCTGTGATTCTATGGTGATTGACATATGGCATAACGGGCCTTGCACTCTCCTTAGCTATGTCATGCATTAAGTTCCCATGAGGGGCGTAGCCAGGCAGGCACCTTAATGGTCTCTCTCTAAGGGACACTCACCCTTTGTCTGTTGTGTCATCATTCAGGGGTACAAAATACACATGTAGGAAGTCAGAGATCAGAACTAATTAGTCAAAACCCAAAGTCTCTGACTGCAGGAAAATGGGCTTTTCTGAAATTATGGAATTTAAAAGGAAACCAAACCACTCAAAGAGAAAAAAAAAAAAAAAAGCCAGAGATTTAGTTCAGTGGCATAACACTTGCCTGGCAAGCATGAGGTCATGAGTTTGATTCTCAGTACAAAACAAAAAAAGCCTATTTTTCTTGAGAATTCTGCCTTGGCACCCTCATTGGCCACCACTGCCTATAGCTTTACTCCATGCTCCTGATTTATCTACTTCCAGCCAATTGAACTGGCTCTAGATAGCCATTGCCTGCATTCAGTCATAGCGGCCCTCTGCCTGAACCTTCTATTTCACAGCTATGCCTATTCTGGTCAGGTGGTGTCATAGTTACTTTTTACTCCTTGCTGGAATAAAATACCCAACACCCAAAGTGAATGAAGTAAAGATTTATTTTCTTACAGTTCTTAGAGGTTCCAGTCCATACTCAGTTGGCTCCAAGGCAGGGTGACATGGCAGGGCTGCAGTTCATGACAGCTGCAAACTGTAAGGCATGAACCAGCAAAAGAGAGAGACACACCTTCTTCCTGCTGTTACATCTTATCCTGGTTCCATCTCTCGGCGGGTGTGGCACTAACACCACCAATCTGAGCACTAGACAATGAACCAATCACAAGTGCTAGATTTGGTTGAGTTCATAATGAGGCTTAGGGGCCACTGACATAAGCCATGACAGATGGTGTCATCTAACATCCACCCAATATGACTGTCAGCAGTTCCTTCTGAGTTCCACATTTTGACTGAGGAAAAACTGGACTATCAGCCCTGACGAATGAATTGCCATTGCCTTTCCAAAGGTTACTCTGCCTAGAAACAACCCAGTTGAGTACTTTTCAAAGACATCAAAAAGGGAGGCAAAAGACCCATCAACCACTGTTATCTAGAAATCTGATAAAAGAAAAGCACCTGATGGTCTAAGAAAATCCAGGCTGATAGAAGACCACACCCTCTGGCTATGATTTATAAGGGCTATGACACAAGAAATAAATGCCCCCTCCATCTGTGAGACACAAAGAAATCTGACTGTCCAGGCCCAGTTCAACCTGAACCTCTCCTCATCCTGTCGGGCCTGGATGGATAAGAAAGACCAAGCTCTATCAAACTGAGCCCCTCAGAGTTCACAGTCATTGCAAAAGTTGAGGACAAACTTGTGATTTTCCTGGTAGACAATGAAACAGAATGCTCAGCCTTGAAAAGTTCCCTCCATCAAAAAGTTACCATCACCAGGGCAGGTGGGACTTTTGCCTCTTTCCCCTTCTGCTAGGCACAACCTGGCAGCCTAGGAGAACATTTCACCAAACATGAATTCCTGTGTAAGCCAGTCCCCATTCCACCTCTGGGAGGAGATCTCTTTAAGTTAGAAGCATCCATTTTTTTTGTTGTTGTTGTTGTTGTTCCAAGCCTGTCAGCCTCTGTCTCATTTTCAACTTTGGCTGTTACCTGAGAGGAAGATGTTGCCTGCATCAGCCTGAGACAGATAACCACAATCCTGAAGTTCTGAAAATTCTCCTTGGATGTGTGAGTTGAAACTCACCTATGGGCCTAACCACCAACCATGCTCCAGCCACATCTCAGCTACCTAAAGCAGTTTGGGATCCTGATGGACTATTAATCACCTTGGAACACTTTTCAGTGAAAGCGCCAAATGAGGATTACTGACCAATGCAAGATCTCCGCGCTGTCAACAACACAGCCATCATCTTGCATTCTGTGGTTCCCAGTCCATACACCCTTTTTAGACATTACCTCCAGATGCCACCTGGTTTACATGTCTAGATTTAAAAGATGCCTTCCTCTGCTTGCGAGTTGCTTGCATAAGCCCTTTCATCTGGGAAAATCCTGAGACAGGATGCAACTCACTGGGACTCAGTTACCACAAAGAGATTAGAAACTCTCTCACTATTTTGGAGGGAGGTTCTAACAACAAATCTGACCAAGCCACCAGCACCTTTTCTCTGAGACAACCTGTTTCTGTGCCCTTCCTGCTTGCTGTCCCCAAGAAAAAAATATATATAGACTGTCAAACTGCCAAAAAACACCTCTCTTGCCTGTAAAGTCAGTTTAAGATCTCCAAATTGCCAGTGCTATCGCAGTTGCTCTCCATATATGTTGCCTCAGTGTTCTGCCACTTACAGCCTGTTGGTACAGGCTGGTACCTCTTTCCCCTTTAGGTCCAGGTACCTGCCTGGACCTAAAGAATGACTTCCTCTGCCTTTGACTAGCTCCTGTCAGCCAACCCCTCTTTGCAGCTGACCTGGACTCAACCTCAAGAGGTTCAAACACTTGTTTCCTCTTTGAAAAAGCCCTTCTGATTGATGACACCCAACGTGCCTGTTGGAAAAGTACAAAAGCTCTGCTGCAATGTCTGGCAGAAACTAGCTAAGGAAAAAAAAAAAAAAAACTTCTGCAACTTTCTTGGAACTGCTGGGCTTCTGTAGACTCTGGATCCTTGAAGCCACAAAAACAATGATAGTTACTCAGACTGTCAGCCCCTGGAGCACTCAGTGGCCTACCTGTGCAAATAGTTGCATCCAGTTGTTGAGGGCTGCCTCCCCTCTTTGCCTCCGTGCTCTAACAGCCACTGTCCTTCTGATCAAGAAAACTGACAAACTTACCTTAGGCTGAGACATAGTTGTGCAGGTGCCACATGCTGTGCTGGACCTTGTGAATAACTGTAGAGCACTACAGATGTTGAGTACACTCTGTTTACAGATGAAAGTAGCTCTATTAGGAATGAAGCCCAACAGGCTAGGTATGCTGTGGTCACCTTGGACAAAGCTATTTTGGCCAAAGCTCTCCTGTAGGGGTGACTTGCACAGCAAACTGCTTTCTGCTGCTGTTTGGAAACCTGCCACCAACAGTGGCAAACTTGTGCTCACAAAATAATCTGGTCCAGAGACCTAAGCCCCCTCTGGGAATTCAACTGACTGAAACATCAACCCAGCCAGGAAAATTTTACCCTGTGCTCTTGAGATCCATCTTTTCTTTCTTTCTTTCTTTTTTATCGGTACCGGGGATCGAACTCAATGACTGCTTGCTTGCAAGACAGGCGCTTATGTCACTGAGCTAAATCCCCAGTCCCCAAGAGATCCATCTTAATCAGAGCCAGACCTTCCCCCACCATATGTTCTGTATGCTCTAGCCACAGTGCTGGTACCTATACCTCTGCAGCTCTACTCAAGCTGGCCAAGACTACAAAAATTTATAGGGTCCCGCTGTGAGAAATCCTCTCTAGCTATGGCCTACCCTTGATTATTGGCAATGATAACAGGTCTGTATTTGTAGCAGGAATAGTTCAAAAACTGACAGAACAATTGAAGATGAAATAAAATTGCATATGGCATATAGGCCACAAGCTCTAAAAAGTTAAAAGAATAGTACATAACTCTATAGGAGCAGCTTATAACCAGTTCCATATAGTTTAGCTTGAAGACCAGCTATACCTGTAGATACTTCTGCACATACATGTAATTCAGGTGCATATTAACTACCTCTACAAGATTCAGATATCCAACCTTAGATCTGCTGGAGAATTTACCTGGACCAGATAGCTCACTCTCGAGGGACTATCAACTCAAAACCCTGCTCTGGTCACTCCAGATGCTGACCAGTCCATGCACGGCTAACACAGCTCACAGGAATGCTCCACACCTTTTTCTCTTGATTTTTGTATCTTTTTAGGCTGCTTACCCCAGTCCTTGCTTCCTTGCTCCCTTTCTAACTGTGGTTTTTACCTTAGTTCTAGGGATGATTGCCTAGGGAGAATAAAGAATAACCAATAAGACTCTTATAAATGATAAAGATTTGTTGAGCATCCAAGGCACCTTGGACACTCTCCTCAATCAGATTATCTCCATCATTCCCTTGTCAGAATCCACTTAGGGAGAAACTCTATAATAAGGGAAACCCTAAACTCCTGGTGGGAAAACTTTTAGTGTCACGGATGTTGGCTAGGGCAGATCCTAGGACCCCTGACACCCCTAATGTTACTGCTTCTAGTTGGACCTTAGCTCAGAAGATCACATGTAACATTCCCAATAAAGATTTGCAGGGCTGGGGATTCAGCCCAGTGGTCCAAATGCCTGCCTGGCAAGCACAAGGTTGTGAGTTTGATCCCTGGTTTCCAACCCCCCCTAACAAAAAACAAACAAACAAAAACAATAAAGATTTGCTGGGGAAACTAAAAGAGGGGGAAAATGTAACAGAAAATGCTCCCCTATCCCCCAGCCAGTATACTTCAGTTTCTTAGGTGCCCAGGGAATAGTTCTTGTTGCAGTTCTGGAGGCTTCTAGAAATGAATGGCCACTGTGATGTGCATTATAAGAACCAATCAAAGACAGCCAAGAACTGTACCTCTATACCCCTTCTTTTGCAAGCCCCATAAAAATCTCCCTCCCTGGGTCTTCAAGGCCTAACATTTTGAGGGACAATTGATCCCCTATCTGTGCTGTTCGACGTTAAATAAATCTGCCTCCAGATCCTGGGTGTCACTTCCATGTTTCTGCTTGCCTTTGCACACAGGCTCTCCATATCACAGGAAGGGTGGGTTCGCGGTGAGAAATGTCAAATGCCCAGAACATGTGGGGTCGGTTCTATCTGCTACCACTGAGATGCACTTTAAAAAACTCCCTCTCACACCCTCAAGAGAGTCAACTTATCCCCTTATTTATTACCAAGGGAAACAGAAGCGCACAAGCCTTGAGAGGAAGCCTGCCCCGAAGTTGCTCTGCTGGTCCCCAGTCCCTTGTGAATGCCTGGCCTCTAGTGGTCAGAGTGAGAATGCAGCCTCTGACCTCCAGCCTCACAGCAAGATTCTCAAACTGCACAAGGAGGGCCATAGTGCTTACCTGCACAGGACAGCAAGGACAACTCTTGTGGATGGACACATGGATCCTGGACAGAGTCACCTTCTTCAAACTAGAAGATCACAAACCATATCCTCAGAACCTATGCCTCTTTTGGATAGAAGCTCATCGATAATTTGCCTACTCATATTCTTGGAGAAAAAAAATCAATATATGCAGGAACACATCCACTAAAAGACAGACACAGAATGTTCATGGCACCATTATCCATAGTAACCCAAAATTAGACACACCCCCAAATGTCCACCTTTAGGAGAAGTTATGAATGGGAATGGGCTTTTAGGGTGCTGAGAATATTCTGTTTTCTTTTTTTTTAATTTAATAACTCATTTATTTTGGGTTTTTGAGATAGGATCTTGCTACGTAGTTCAGGCTGGACTTGAACTCACTATGTAGTACAGGCTGGTCTCGAACTTGTGGTGCTCCTCCTGCCTCAGCCTCCTGACTGCTGGGATTACAGGTGTGTTCCACCATGCCTGGCCTCTTTTTTTTTTTTTAAAGATGATGTTTGAACTCAGGGCCTTGAGCATGCTGGGCAAGTTCCCTACCACTGAGCTACACCCCTAAAACCTGTTTTGCCTCTTGATCTGAATGGCAGTTACACAGGTGAGTTCATTATGAAAGAGTTCATATAGGTGCACATTTATGACTCATATACTTTTTTTTTACTATTCAGTAAAAGTTTACCAAGAAATCAATCAACACAGTGTTTTAGCTGCAATATGAAAGAACAGGCTGCTTGAATCATGGCAGCAGCAATGTCAAAAAGACAGATGTAGCTACATGGACATAGGGGTGCAAATACCTTGGGTAATGTCACTGCAGGTTTTATGGCTTTCTGAAGTGTTAAGAATTTGGAAAAGTGCTAAAAATACAGCACATTCTTTCTACAGTTTATAGGTGTTAAATAGGCTATTGTTGGGGGTTGGCTGAGCCCCAACAGACCAGGCAAACAGCAAAATGGAGTACACTCTAGTGCTCCATGTCCGCACACTGAGACTAAACTGTTTATCTTTCTCAGAAAAAAGGATTAAACAGTTAAAATCCAGATTTCTTAAAAAACAAAACACAGTTTTAACCAGCAAAATAGAGCTTGCGAGTGTGGCCCAGTGGTAGAGCGCTTGCTTAAATTGCATGAGGCGTTGGGATAGGTCCCAGCATCCTGCAAAAAACAAACACAAAAAAATCTCAACTGGCAGGATAATAAAATTCCCTCTTCCTTAATCCTTATATATAAAAGGAGGTAATTTGATTCTAATCAGTCACTTATTTTTTTATTCTTTAGTCTGTCTGTCCCTGCCTTACAGGGAAAGTAACTCTGAAATGAGTGATCCACTTTTGTTTTGAGTCTGTTTTTTTTAGCCTTGGTTTTTTAGATAGAGTCTCACTAAGTTGCCTGGGCTGGCCTCAGCCTCCCAAATGCTAGGATTACAGGCCTGTACCCCACACCTTCCTTTTTCTCTCCCCATTTCCTGTCTCCAAAACCAAGCTCCTCTGTTGGGCTTAGTAAAATACTTTTTCTATTTCTGAAGTGTAACTAACCCAATTCTAGAAGTGAAAATAAAGCCAGTTAAGAGTTTTACATTGTTGACTTTGTTTTTGGACAAGCAGAAACCATATTGCTAACCATAACAGGTTTTTCATTTGTTTGTTGATTGATTGGTTAGTCTGGTTTTGTTTCCCACATGCACATCCGGGGCATGTTTGAGTCCTGGAGCACCGGATACTCCTACGCTGCTCAGGGCTGGCCAGTCTATGGAAGGCCAACTAATTCCTCTCATCTATGAGATGGGATGACGGTGTCAACTACCAAGTAAGCTGGTTGTAAAGATGAAATGAGTTTATTTCAGCAAAGTGCCTGACACTCAGTGAGTACATAATAAGATATTATTTGTGTTACCTTGGATCCCACTCACTAAATGCAAGTGGTGCCTACATCATCACTGATAGCCACGGATGTCCAGACAACCTAGCAATGCTTCCCACCGTGTGGCTTTAAGTCCACTGTATGCCTAGAGCCAGCAGCAGGTAGCAACACCCCACATTCATTCCTTCACAGGAGAGTTGAGGGCCTGACTCTCAAGTTGCTGAGTAGAGAGACAAAGGCATGCACAGCTAAAGACAACACAATAGGAAAAGTGTTTACATATCCTACAGGCAACAGATTTTATATCTCAGGCCTTAGTCTCTTGCAAAGGGATTTGATCTGCTTTATGGTTTGTTTTCATTTTTTATTTGGTTGCCAGTATTCGGAAATCAGATTATATATAGTATTGAAGGTAGAACCCAAGACCTTTGCACAGAGCTATACCCTCAGCACTTTTGAATTTTTTTTTTTTTTTTTTTTTTTTTGAGATTGGCGCTCTCTAAACTGCTAAATTCCCCAGCCTGGGCTTAAACTTTCAATCCTCTTGCCTCAGCCTCCCAGAGTACAGGGACTACAAGCATGCACTTTGCCCAGTAAAAGATTTCATATTTTTAAAATTTAGATTTTCTGCTTCTCTTGAAAAATCCACCCCTGATTGATGTATTTTTAGTTTTTTTCTTTTTTTCTTGAAATAAGAGTTGAAAAAGAAAGAAAGAAAGCCCAAAGGTTTGTAAACACCAAGCCTGAATTTGTATGGTCAGAGGCCCTGCATTTCCCACTGCTCCCACCTGACCTTTGGCTACTTTTTCTGCTAGGCCTTTGCAGACCCTGGACTCTGCAGTTGTGTCGTCTATCTGCTGGAGCCCAGAGAAACCCGGAAAACTTCCAGGAGGAACAGAGGAGTATGAGCCTGGGAGGTTCAGTAGGAGGAAAACAAAACAAAGAGGTCCATGCTGTGAAGGCAGGAGCACACACACGAGGATCAGGCCCCAGGGGCCTGCAGTGGCAGGAATAGACTCTGGATCACTGGGGCATGGCCAGAGCCTTAACGGTTCCAGCTCCAGCAGCAGCTGGCTCCCCTTCTTTGCAGGACTGCTTGCCAGAGGAACAAGTTCAAAATCGGAGTAGCAGGGCAGAGATGCCCTGAGATAAGGCTGGTGGTGTCTTGCACCTCAGCCTGCCTATCCCATGCCTGGGAGGGCTGAAGGGGATAAACAGGAAGCATGAGGAAAGTGGCATAAACAGCAGGGCCCTCAGGGTCCCCGCAGGGCTGGGTTACTATGGCATCACTGGACAGGTAGAAAGGCACCCTCAGAGCCGCACTGCGGTCTGTCCTGGATCCTCCAGCTTCCTGCTTCCCACACTTCCCTGCACTTGCAGACCACGCAGGGAGTGTGCTAGACTGCAGACCCTCACCTGGTAGGTCTAGGGTGAAGCCTGCAGGTCTATATTTCTTTTCTTCTTTCCTTCCTTTCTGGTTTGTTTTGTTTTTCTTTTTGGTTTTGTTCTGTTTTCCGTACTGGGGACTAAACCCAGGGCCTTTGCATTGAACTACATCCCAATCTTATTTATGTATGTATGCGTGTAGGTACGTACTGGAGAGTGAGAGGGTTTCACTAAGTCACTAAGTTGCCCAGGCTGGGCTCAAACTCGAAATCCTGTCGATTCAGTCTCCCACAGTGCTAAGATTGCAGGAGTGCATCACCACATGTGGTTTAGGTCTACATTTCAAACAACCTAACAGTGATGCTTGTCCAGAAGCCATACATTGGGTAAGGTGACCCTAGAGCAGTGTTTCTCAGTGGTGACACTGGTGACATTTTGGATCAGATGAGTCCTGGATGTGGGCACAGAAGTGGGGAGGATTCGACTGCCTCTTTCTACTACCCAGTAGATCCTAGTAACAGCCTCCAAGCTGAAGCAACAACAAATACCTCCAGACACAGCCCATGAATTGTGGGGAAAAGCAAACTCCTCTGCTGGGAGGATTTCAGAGGAATTCTTAAAAATCCATGTCTATAGGCTTCCCTGGAATCTAGAGAGATTAGAAAGCGCTGGGGCAGCTGACTACATAATTGATGGCCCTGTGTAAAATAAAAATACATTGTACAAAGAGCAGGAAATAGGTGCCACTAAAGGTAATAGATTATAATGACTCTGCCTTCCAAAATATTTCATTCCTTATAAAATAAAATGTAATATGGATTGTAGTAATGCATAAATTCTCAAATTGGAAAAAAAAGAACATTTCATATCATAGTTTATATACTGCAATAATTAATAACACCTTATTGCTGTTATATCTTAATAAAAAGCCTGTTTCTGGCTTGCTTTTCTGCAGATTCATTTATGAGGTCATCACAATTTATCATTTTGGCCGATTATTTATTTATTTATTTATTTTCTTTCTTCCGGTACCGGGGATTGAACTGACGACCGCCTGCTTGCAAGGCAGGTGCTTATGCCGCTGAACTAAATCCCCAGCTCCTGATTATTTATTTTTAAATATATTTTTTATTAGTGAGTAAATTTATTTTTAATCAATATAATCAAAAGTAATTAGTTTCCCTTGGCAGATGCAAGATCATAAATAATTTTGAGGAGTCTTCTGTTTAAAGAACTATCAGTGACACTTAAGAATATTTTATGGACTATAACATAGGAATGCTGAAAATTATTCCAGAAACTATGATTTTTATTATCATCATTATTAGTTTATTTTGCAGTCCTGTAGACTGAGCTACATCCTGGCCCTTTTAAAATTTTTAAATTTAGCCGGGCGTGTTGGCTCACACTTGTAATCCCAGCACTTGGGAGGCTGAGGTGGGAGGATCATTATGAGTTCGAGACCAGCCAGGGCTACAAAGTGAGCTCAAGGCCAGCCTTAACTGCATAGGGAGGAGACCCTGTCTCAAAAAGACAAAAAAAAAAAATAAATAAAATAAATAAAATAAAAATTTTAAATTTCATTCCTTTTTTTTTTTTTTTTTTTGACCGGAGATCAAACTCACCACCTTGAGCTTGCCAAGCAGGCGCTTGTGCCTCTGAGTGAAATCCTTGGCCCAAAACTTTTAAATTTCAAGGCAGCATCTTGCTAAATCACTAAATTGCCCATGTTCAAACATCCTCCTACCTCTCCAAGAATGCTGGCATTACAGGCATGTGTCACCATACCTGGCTTAAAAAGTTATCTCAAAATATAAATTTTAGTGTGTTTTAGTGGGATTATTCTCTCTGTCTATCTCTGTCTCTGCCTGTCTGTCTCTGTCTCTCTGTCTCTCTGTCTCTCTCTCTCTCTCTCTCTCTCTCACTCTTTCTCTCTCCAGCAGGATTTTGCTATGTAGCTCAACCATAAACTTGCTTTGGAGCCCAGGTTGCTCTTGAACTCACAGTAATCTTCCTGTTTCAGCCTCCTGAGTGCCGGTATTACAGATGTGCACCATCATGCCCAGGTAAAGTTGTTTATTCCATGAACCCAATTTTCCAAATAAATTTAATTCTTCATAGAATTTTCTGCTAGTGTGACTTTTTCCCCCTGACACTGGGGACTAAACCCAGACTCTGAGCTACATTCTAGGTCGCTTCCTTTTTGTAGTTTTGAGATAGGCTTCACTAAACTGTTGAGTTGTCCAGTCTGGGCCCAAACTTGCAGTCCCAGAGCCCTGTTTTTGTTTTGCTTGTTTTTTAAGAAACAGTGTCTCAACCTGGTGTGGTGGCTCATTGCCTATAACTCCAGTATTTGAGAGGCTGATACAGGAGGATCACTGTGTGTTTGAGGCCAGCTTGGGCTACATAATGAATTCAAGGTCAGCCTGAACTGCATAGTAAGACCTTATCTCACAAAAAAAAAAAAAAAATCAAAAAAGAAAGAGCCTCACTATGTTGTTAGGCTGGCCTCGAACTCCTGGCCTTGATTTTGTGAGAAGGGGAAACTACAGGCTGATGCTGTCTTGACCACTTGAATTCAGTTTTAAATGTATTTTTACATAATGGCCTCTTAATATTCCTCCTCACATTATCTGTAACTTATAGGGTCATAAAAAAAAACTTAAAGACACTAAAGCAAGAGGCAGACACCTTTTGTTTCATATCAGAGATTAAACTCAGGACCATTTTAAAGCACCTATGTATGCATTGTTTCATTGTACCTTCAATTACAAGAAAGAGTGGGCTGGGGATTTAGCTCAGTGGTGTAAGTGCTTGTCTGGCAAGTGCAAGGTCATGAGCTCCATCCCCTGTACCAAAAAAAAAAAAAAAAAGGATTAATTTTGAAAATTACTTTGCTTGTTAGTACCGTAACTGGTTTAACAGAAGCTTCCTGTGATGATACTCTTTTCTGTGGAATGCAGTGACCTTTAGACTTAATTTGTATTTCTAAATATGTGAATATTTCCTTTGTAATTCTGCAGTTACTTTCCCAAGCTGAAGATTCTAGACTCTCAGAAGAGTCCTAATGATTCCCTGCTGTGCTTTAGTGCAATGTCATCATCCCAGCTTTGATTTTGTAATAATTTGCTGACAAAGCTTATAGCCCAGGCCCAGCAGTTCCTTTCCTGGAACTGAGACCTGACTTCCTACTCATGCAGCCAGGGACAGATGCAGGCCTCCCGCCGTGGTCCCAGGCTTGCTCCAGCTCCTTGTCTCTCCTGTGGCTGTTGCTGCTGTCACTGTAGCTGCTACCAATCCTGGCCTGGCAGGGCTGCAGACTGCCTCAGCCACACACAGACACACACAGACACACACACACAAAGACACACATACACACACATGTGCAGGGCCACCCTGCGCTGCGTCCTGAAGTCTGCCCTGGCCTTTGTGTGGTGACCCCGGTGTCCCACTCTGTGGCTCACATCCACGCTGGGTTGACCTATTGGCTTTAATTTACCAAGCGCAAGTTCAGAGACTGAGCTCTTAAATACTTCAAAATAAAGAAGCAGAGCTTTAAACTGTAGCAGAATTCTTCTTTGCTTTGTTTTTTGTGTTTTGTTGTTGTTGTTGTCACTATGCAGTTCAGGCTGGCCTTAAACTCACTATGTAGTCCAGGAAAGCCTTGAACTCTTGGTTATTCTCCTATGTCAGCCTCCCACGTGCTGGCATTACAGGCACACACAGCACGCCCGGCTCTGCAATGTCCTTCCAAGTACAGCCTACACAGATCACGTGGCTGAGAAGCAGGCCCAGTGCTGGGGAACTCTGCACAGTGCACAGGATGTGTCTTAGAGCAGCAGCCATGACTGTGTTGGCCTCTCAGAGGCAGCAGGACAATGCAGAAAGGAGGGTTCAAAGACAAATGGAGCCAGGCGTGGTAGTAGACACTGGTGGTCCCAGCACCCTGGGAGGCTACAGCAGGGGAATAGAAAGCTCCAGCCCAGGCAGGGCAAGCAACTTAGCAGGACCCTCTCATAAAAACAGAAAATTTTAAAAGGGTTGGGGATGTAGTTCAGTGAGAAGCCCCTGGGTTCAATCCACAGGACATTAAAAATAAAATGAAACAAGATTCTTAAAGGCAAAGTGCTGTCAACATTAGAATTACATAGAGGCAGCCCCGGCACAGATCACTGGCACTGGCTGCTCGGCACCCTACACTGTTGCCTTCTGAGGCAGGGAGCCCATCTGTAGGGACAGCTGGTTCACAAATGCAGAGGGAGAGACCTCCTCTACAGTGCCTCTGCCTGTCACCTGAAGCTTCCTGCTGCCACACAGACCCTTCTCCTGAGCTTCCTTCAAAGTCGCCTTCCCTCCTGTAGCCCTCCTGACCTTTTCCCAGCAATCCCAGGCCCACCCTATGCCAGCCACAGTGGTGGTGGGGTCTTCTTTGGTAGTAAGAAATCCTTTCAGAGAAAAATTACTTTCAAGGGACTAGAACGATGAAAAGCCTTTTCCCTGAGGCCAAAAATAAAGGGGGAAAACATGACAAAAGGAAATTAACCTCAAAATGCAAATAAATACCTTTTGAAACCCTCAGTGAAATCCAAGGACCAGCTTCTCCACAGCTCCAGGGACAGGGCTGTCATCACCACCCAGGAATAAGCTTTCAGAGTCTGCAGCCAAGATGAACAAAGGCAGCAAAGAGGTTGCTCAGGGGGTGGACAGTCCTGGCCCCGGCAGGCATTGCCCCAAATTGGTACTCTTTTCACTACAGTGAGATTGAGGCGGGAATTTACAGTGCCTAAAACTAGCTAGGAAAGGAAGTTGACAAGATTCTGGGACACCATGCAAAACAGTTCTCAGGACCCTGCACGTGGACTTCTCCTGAGAACTCGAGCAGGTTTTCAATAGGATGCCCTGGACATGGTGACAGTGTGGGACACATAAACAAGGATGTTTGCCACCATGCACTTGTTACCACGTCTCTTCACAGTAGCGCACCCTACACTGGAGGGTGTATTTTTATTTTTTCTTTTTTCCCTGGGCTTTTTATGTGGCCCAAACCCACTCTACAGAAGCCATTTCCCCCCTACCATTCCGTTTTTTCCTACTTTTTCTTTCTTTCTTTTTTGTTTGTTTGTTTTTGGTACCAGGGAGCAAACTCATGACTTTGTGCTTGCCAAGTTGTTTTTCCCTACCTTTAATAAACATGAAACTTTGCTGTCATTTATTCTTGTTTGGTTCAATTCTTTATCAGGATCAGAAAGGACCTAAAAATCACCTCCAAAAGGTGATGCCAACACCCCAAAATCCAGTCAGTGTCTTTCTCTTACATTGTCCTTGCATGCTGATGTAGTCAGCCAAGGGGATCCAGTGTCATCTGTCCAGGTCTCAGGCTCGGCCTCTTCCTTTGGCTCCTTTCTTCTTTATCCTAACTCAGCTACCTAGTGCTTCAAACTGTCCGTGAAGAAATTTCAGGCTTTTCCGTAGAGAGAGATATCCTGCCTCTGGGTGGGTTACCTCTCTGGTCCTCCCAATCACCCTCCAGGAATTGGACTGGTAGTCCCAGCACTAGAGAGGCTGAGGCAGGAGGACTGCCATAAATTCAAGGTCAGTCCTGTCTCAAAACACAAAACAAAGCAAAATAGTCATCTATCTCAAAAGACACCAAGGCCACCTCTACCTGAGTTGCTGGGTTTTGCATAGATTTCTGGTACCTACATTTCTCTCTCTCTCTCTCTGTCTCTCTCTGTCTCTCTCTTCCTCCCTCCCTCTCTGTCTCCTCTCCAGTGTTTTGAGTCTCACTATGTAGCCCAGGCTGACCTCTTGCAGTGATTCCCCTGCTTCAGCCTCCTGAGTGCTGGGAGTATAGATGTGAACCGCCGCTGCAAGCACCACCATTTCTCAAATCCTGACTCCTTTGCAAATTTGTCATTCAGTCATTCCCATTCTGAAAATGGGGAGGCTGAGTGTAAAGCAGAGAGAGGACCATGCATGGAGCACCCCTTGCCCAAGGCATCGAGGAGATGTCTATATGGTCGTTTGGTACTGGAAGAGCTCGCTGCAACTCCAGGCTCCTGACAGACCCCACCACACACACACACACACACACACACACACACACACACACACACACACAGAGCTGACCCATCCGCAGTCTCTCTACCAGTGGAGCCTCTCCAGGTCTTTGTTCAAGTTTCTGGAGCCATCCAGATCCCAGCCAATGTCTGCCTCTTACCCAGCTCTCTGAATGCTGGAGACCCACAGCCACATCTGCTTCAGGGGCTTAATCCAGCATTTGCAGAGCTTTGCTTCCCAAATCTCTGGCCTGGCACAACTCCCAGCCCCAGTCAGCAAAGAGCCTTAGCATTTCTGTGGCTGTTCCAGCAGGGGCCCTGTGTGGCCCAGGGAGCCGCTTTGATCTTTGATCTCCGTGTGGCGAGCACGGGTTGGGAGGGAAGCCTGAGGCAGGGAGATGGGAGCAGAGAGGGCCTGCACAGACTCGCTCCAGCCCAGAAACTTTGTGCAGCATCTTCTTTTCAGGCTCTCTACAGCTGCAGGAGTTGATGGATGTGACTTACACATTTAACATTCAACGCTGACACTAACCCTCAGGCGGAGAGTGTTGGTTCCAGCAGTATGCTGGAATTCGGGGATGGAGGAGGGTCTACAAATTCTCCTTTTAATCTTTTGGAGCTAGGGAGTGTCTATGAATGCATCTTTTCATCTACTTTATGGGGCATTTAGCTATTTTGTGATAATATTAACAGAGGCATTATTTCTGCAGTTTTGCAGTCTGGGTTCTTCATAAATTGTTATAAAGCACTGTTCTATAACGCATCTTAAAAGAGGACAATGCTTTTTGACAAGTGATGACATGGATACTCAAACTCAAATACATGAAGTCATTTTTCTGGGGATGAAGCTCAGTAGTAAAGAGCTATCTACTATATGTGGGCCCTGGATTCCATCCCAGTGCAAACACACACACACACACACACACACACACACACACGCAATTTGACAAAGCTCAGAGCAATTTTGCAGAGAAAAGGCACATAACAATCCAATGACTCCAATAAAACTCAGGCACCCAAGTTCCTCCTATGTCATTCTGGCCTTGGGATCCTGTGGCAAGATGTCAGGCTACTCCAGGCCCAGCTCCCAGAAGGCCTCACACCTGCTCCCATGAGCCTCTGCAGTCTTTCTTGAATTCCCAGTGTTCACTGAGAGGGCTTTTCAGGCCCATGTTATGCTCTCCTAGAGCCAGTTCAGGCTCAGCCCTCCAATCCCGGATGTCCAGGGATGAAATCAGTGTGGAATTGTCTATTGTCTCCTTGTATTCCCTCACCCCTCTCTTCCTTACCTGAGAGGCCCTTTCATACCTGGGGTTGGTGATTTGTGGCAACAGGAGGTCCCTCCATCTCCTCAGGGATAACTTTGAACAAAACCTTTTTCCTTTCACCAAAATGAATGGCTTCCTGAGGTTGGTTTATGGATCAGCAAGCATATGGAATGAGCAAGAGCTCACATGAAGGGAAAGTGTAGCAGAACCATGTAATGGGATCATTCATGTGACAGATGTTCACAGAAAGTTCTCAGTGCTTCTGGAAATGCTTACGATGTTAAAG
This sequence comes from Cavia porcellus, assembly GCF_034190915.1. NCBI lineage: Eukaryota > Metazoa > Chordata > Mammalia > Rodentia > Caviidae > Cavia > Cavia porcellus. Next base: position 32,087,449 of record NW_026947514.1, read on the forward strand.
ACGGGAGGCATCTACTCATCTATCAAACATCATGGAACACAGATTTGTTTTTATGTTTACTTATTTATTTATTTTTGGGTACTGGGGATTGAACTCATGATCTCATGCTTGCCAGGCAGGCACTGTGCCACTGAGCGTACCCTGGCCCTTAGGTTTGTTTTTATGCTGATAGATATTATTAATTCATTCCTCCTCAAATAACTCCAGGCAGTAGAGCTGATATTACCCGGAGAGGAGACAAAGAAGTGCTTGAGAGACCTTGCTTAGGGTCATGAGGTCACAAGGGGCAGTGGCAGGAGAATCCAGCCAGGTGCTCCAAAGCCCACTGTGACCTCTTAGCTTTGCTGCTGCAGTGCACACGTAGACACATGTCCACTCACTGAAGCTTTTTAAAGCCTAGAAAAATATTGGAAGAAATTTTGCCTAATGCTACCAGTGATTGTTTGGATAATGAGATTAAAAGTGATTTTTTATTTTTGAGACAAGGACTTGCTATCTTCAATATGTGTAGAGCCAGTTTTTCTAGCATCATTTATCAGAGAGGCTATCTTTCTTCCAATGAATGTGTGTAGCACCTTTGTCAAAGATAAGGTGGCTTAGTGTGTCTGCAGTTGTTTCTGTATCTTCTAAGCTATTCCCTTGATCTTTAGGCCTGTATTTTTGCCAGTACCACACTGTTTTTATCACAGTAGCTTTATAGCATAATTTCAAGTCAGAGATTGTGATGCCCCCTGTCTTATCTTTGTTGCCCAGGATTGCATTTACTATTCTAAGTCTCTTCTGGTTACTGATGAATTTTAGGACTGTTTTCTCTAATTCTGTGAGATATGCTATTGGAATTTTGATTGGGATTGCATTGAATCTGTATAACAGTTTTGGACATATGGCCATTTTCATTATATTAGTTCTTCCTACCCAACAGCATGGGATGTCTCTCCATTTTCTAAAATCATCTTCAATTTCCTTTTTCAATATACTATTATTTTCAAAACAGAGGTCTTTTACATCCTTTGTTAGATTGATTCTTAGGTATTTCATTTTTTTGGATGCCATTATAAAAAGTGTTTCCCTGATTTCTCTCTCAGTGAGCTTGTTATTCACGTATTGATTTTTGAGTATTGACTTCATAACCAGCTACATTACTAAATTTGCTTATTAAATCTAGAAGTCTTTGGGTGGAGTTTTTCAAGTTTTCACGTCAGCTGCAAATAACAATAGTTTAACTTCTTTCTTTCCTATCTTTATTTTTTTTCCTGTCTTTCTCTTGTCTAATTGCTCTGGCTAAGGTTTCTAGGATTATGTTGAATAAGAATGGAGACAGTGGGCATCCTTGTTTTGTTACTGATTTTAGAGAGAAAGCTTTCAGATTTTGTCCATTTAGTACGATGTTGGCTATTGGTCTGTCATAGATGGCTTTTATCAGATTGAGATAAGGACCATTTATTCTGATTTTTGATAGGGTTTTTTTTTATCGTGAATGGGTGCTGGATTTTGTCAAAAGCTTTTTCTGCATGTATTGAGATGACCACATGATTTTTGTCTTTGGCTCTGTTAATATGATGTATTACACTTGTGGATTTACATATGTTGACCCATCCCTGCATCCCTGGGATGAATCCCACTTGATCATGGTGTACAATCTTTTTAACAATTTGCTGCAATCTGTTTGCCAGTATCTTACTGAGGATTTTCACATCTACATTCATTAGGGACATTGGCCTATAATTCTCTCTCTTAGTTCTTCTCTGGTTTTGGAATCAGAGTAATCCTTGCTTCAGGAATGAATTTGAGAGTATGGCTTCCCTTTCAATTTCGTTAAGGAGTTTGAGAAGTAGTGGTGTTAAGTCTTCATTAAATATCTCAGAGAATTCAGCAGTGACTTTGTCAGGGCCTGGGCTTTTCTTTGTTGATAGGTTTTTAATGATATCTTTGATTTCATATATTGACATTGGATTATTAAGAATTTTTATATCTTCTTAGTTCAGCTTTGGTAATTCACATGTATCTAGGAATCTGTCCATTTTTTCTGTATTTTCTTATTAGAATACAAGTTTTCAGAGTAGGTATAGATGATTTTCTGGATTTCTGCAGGGTCTGTTGTGATTTCATCAAGACAAGGACTTGCTAAATTAATTGCTCAGGTTGGTTTCAAGCTTGAGATCTTCCTGCCTCAGTCTCCTAAGGAGCTGGGGTTATGGGCATACACCGCCATGCCCAGTGTGCCCTTCTTTTTTTTTTTTTTTTTTTTTTTGGTTCTTGCTTTTATTTTTGTTTTGGGGCTGGGGATTAAACCCAAGACATCATGCACACTTAGCCCATGTTCAACTACTAAGCTATATCCCTAGCTCAGAACATATTTTTAAATTAAATTTTAATTTTATTGGTACTTGCTTACAGTACAAGTTGGTTCATGTATATATCACATAAAATTGTTTTTTAATCCCCTTCCTCATTCTTTTTCCAATCTCTCTCCATCTCTTGGTCCCCTTCACTTTTACAAAAATCTATCATCTCATTCATCTTCAATATCCACGTTAAAAAAAATCTATCATCTCCCTATTTCTTATTCTCTATTTATTTTGCTATTTACATTTTGGGTTTCTCATGTCAGAGAAACCATGATATATTTAAGCTTGTGTGTCTGATTTATTTCACTTAACATCATGAGGTGCTTTATCAAGGTGCATTTATTGTCCTAGAAATAACTCATTTGCCCTTTTTAATGGCAGAGTAGTATCACATTATGTGTAAATACCATATTTAAAGCCATTCATCTGTTGGACATGTGTGTAGTTTCCAAGCTCTAGCTATGATAAATTGTGCTTGTACAAACATGAGTATGCATGTATACCTACAATATGATGATCTGAACTCTTTTGGGAAGATACTTAGAAGGGGAATATCCAGGTCAAATGGAAGATCTATTTTTAGTATTTGGAGGAGTTGCCACACTTATTTCCATAGTGCTTGTATTACTTTACATTCCCATCAACAATTAAATGGACTTTTTTCTCCACATTCTCACCGGCAATTATTGTTATTAGATTTTTTAAATGATAACTATCCTTTCTGGGATAAAATGGTACCACAATGTAGTTTTAATTTGCATTTCTCTGACAGCCAGAAAAGATGAACATTTTTTTTCATTTATTTACTGGCCATTTATGTTTCTTCTTCTAAAATTTGTCTCTTCATTTTGGTTGCTTATTTTTTGGTTAGGTCTCTTATTTTGGGGGGAGCCTAGTGTTTTTATTAGTTCTTTATATATTATTGATTTAGTCCTCTGTCTGAGAAAGAGCTGATAAAAATTTTTTCCCATTCTGTAGATCATCTTTTCACTCTATTGGTTTTCTTTGTTGTGCAGAAGCCTTTTAATCTGATATAATACCAATTTGTTGAGTCTTGATGCTATCCCTTGTGTAATTGGGGTTCTGTTCAGAAAGTCCTTGCCAACGCTTATAACTTAAAGAGTTTTACCTGCTGTATCTTTGAGCAGATTAAGTGTTTCTATTTTAACATTTAGCTCTTTGACCCATTTTGATTTTAGTTCAGTACATGGTGGGAGATGGTGAGAGATATGGGTCCAGATTCAATCTTCAGCGTATGGAAAACCAGTTTTCCCAGCACCATTTGTTGAACAGTCTATCTCTCCTCTAGTGAATGTCTGTGGCCCCTCTGTAAAAGATCAGGCCACTGGCTTCTTCCTCGGGAAAACATCAAATAGCAGATGACACCAGTGCAGCAAGAGAGGCCTGGGGGACCCAAGTGTGGGAGGCCACAACACCTCTGCAGAGGTTTTCATGACAGCCTGGTGGCAGGCTAAAAACAAGGAGTGGATGTCCATCACAAAGTGGGGCCAGCTGGGCAAGCACGTGAAGATCAAGTCCCTGGAGGAAATGTATCTCTTCTCTCTACCCATCAAGGAGTCTGAGATGATAGACTGTCTCCTGGGCACATCAGGGATGAAGTTCTCAAGACCATGCCCATGCCGAAGCAGATCAGGAGCAGACCATGCCTGTGCTGGCCAGCACACCAGGAGCAAGGCATTTGTTGCCACTGGGAGCTACAACGGTCACATTAGTCTAGGTGTAAAGTGCTCCAAGGAAGTAGCCACTGCAGTCCGAGGGGTCACTGTCCTGGCCAAGCTCCCCATTGTCCCCATGCAGAGAGGCTGCTAGGGGAACAAGACAGGCAAGCTTCCCCTGCACTGTCCCTTGCAAGCTGATGGCCGTTATGGTTCTGTGTTGGTGTCCCATCCCTGATCCAGAGGCACAGATATCATTTCAGTCCCTGTGCCCAAGACACTGCTGACAGAGGGCTACACAGTTCTCTAGGCAACTTTGCCAAGGCTACTTTTGATGCCAACTCCATGACAGTTACCTGACCCCAACCTCCAGAAAGAGATTGTGCCCACCAAGTCTCTCTACCAGGAATTTACTGACCATCCTGTTAAATCTCACACCAGAGTCTCAGTCTAGAGGACTAAAGCTGTGGCAGTAGGTGCAACTTAGGGTTTTTACCAGAGAAGAATAAAGTGAATGGAAAGCAACAAAAACAAAAGATCAGACAGCTGAATATTCCTAGGCTGTTTCTGTATCCTCTATCCTATTGTGTTGATTCACATGTGTGTTTTTGTACCAGTGCCATGTTGTTTTTATTACTGTAGCTTTGTAATGTAACTTTTTTTACAAGACAGAGTCTCATTATGTAGCTCAGGTTGACCTTGAATTCACTATGTAGCTCAGGCTGGCTTTGAACTTGCTGCAGTCCTCCTGTTTCAGCCCCCTGCAGTGCTGGAATTATAGATGTATGCTTCCACACCCAGATTCTATGTCTCTTTTTGGTTCTACATGAATTTTAGAATTGTTTTCTCTAGTTCTGTGAGAAATGTTATCTATTTTAACTGGGATTGTATTAAATCTGTGTATCAGTTATAGTTTTAATAATGTTGGGTCTGCTAATCTAGGAACAGGGGATAATTTTCCTTTTTTTTTTCTTTTGAGACAGGGTTTCACTGTGCAGTTCAGGCCGGCTTCAAACTCTCAAGAGATCTTCCTGCCTCAGCCTCCCGAGTGCTGGAATTACAGGCATGAATCACCTTGCCTGCCTTTTTAATTTCCCATTTTTTGATGCTCTCTTTAATCTCCTTTTTCAGAGTACTGCAGTTTTCACTGTAGAGATATTCCTTTGATTCGATTAATTCCTAAGTATTGTTTCTTGCTGTGTGAAGACTATTATTGTTCCATAATTTTTTTCTCAGGGAGTTCATTATTAGTGTGTAGGAATACTACTGATTTTTATGTTGATTTTATATCCTGAATGTAGTCATTGATTCTAGGAGTCTTTACGTGAAATTTTCTGGGTCTTTTATGTAGAGGATCAGGTCATCTGCAAGTAATGATTACATGATCTCTTCTTTTCCTGTATGTATCTATTTTATTTCTTTCTTTTGCCTGCTCTGGCTAATATTTTGAATGCTATGCTGGACAGGAGTGGTGATAGTGGGGCTGGGGATTTAGCTCAGCGGCATAAGCACCTGCCTTGCAAGCAGGCGGTCGTGAGTTCGATCCCCAGTACCGATAAAAATGAAAAAGACAAAAAAAAAAAAAAAAAAAAAAAAAAAAGAGTGGTGATAGTGACATTCTTATCTTGTTCCTGATTTTAGAAAAAAACTTCCAGTTTTTCCCCATTTAATATGATGGCTATTGGTTTGTCATAAATGGCTTTTGTCAGATTGAGATAAAAGATTTCTACACTTATTTACCTCAGGGTTTGTACTCCAAATAAATGTTGTGTTTTGTCAAAGGCTTTTTCTGTATCTCTTCAGATGACCATATGATTTTTGTCTTTGCTTCTGATTAAATTATGTGTTACATTTATTGATTTGGATGTGTTAAGCCATCCATCCATCCCTAGGATGAAGCCTGCTTGATCAAGATGTTTGATTTTCTTGATGGTTTGTTGCATTCTATTTGCCAGTGTCTTGTTGAGTTTTAAATCTATGTTTATTTTTTTTTTCTGGTACCAGGGATCAAACTCATAACCTTGTGCTTGCCAGGCAGATACTCACACCGCTGAGCTAAATCCCCAGCCCCAGTCATTAAAGAGACTGGCTTGGAGTTTTCCTTATGGGTTGGATCCTTGTCTGGTTTTGCAATCAGGGTAATGCTAGCTTCTGGGAATGACTTTGGGAGTACTCCTTCCCTTTCTACTTTATTAAAGACTTCGAGGAGTGTTGGCATTAGATCTTCTCTAAAGCTTTATAGAACTCAGGAGTGAAACTTTTTGGACCTAGGCTTTTCTTAGTTATTTCAATTTCCTTGCCCATTATTGAATTATTCAGGGTATTTATATCTTCCTGGGTCAGTTTTAGTAATTCATATGTATTTAGGAATCTCTTCATTTCTTCTGGATTCTCCTATTTATTGGAGTACAGGCTTTCTAAATAGTTACTAATCTTTTAGATCTCATGGGTGTTTATTTTACTTTTTTCATTTCTAATTGCACTGATGATATCTTTTCTCTCCTTTTTTGAAAGACTTCCTAAGCATTTGTCAGTTTGATTCATTTATTTTTTGAAGAACCAGCTCTTTGATTCATTGATTCTTTGAATTTTTAAGGTCTCAATTTCATTAATTTCCACTCTGATCTTTATAATTTCATTCCTTCTACTAGCATTGGCTTTGGATTGCTCTTGTTTTTTAGGACCTTGAGGTCTGTCATTAGGTTATTTATTTGAATTCATTATGTTTTTTGTGATTGACCATTCACACCTGTGTCTCGTATGTTCTGGTACATGGCACTGGCTTTATCATTTGATTTTAAGAATCATTTAATTTCTTCCTTGATTTCTTCTGTGACTCAGTGATTATTCTAGAGTATTGCTTAATTTCCACATTTGCATAATTTTGGTGGGTTTTTTTGCCACTGATTTTTAGTTTTGTTGCACTATGATCTGATAATACATATGGAATAATTTTGATTCTTTTGCAGTTGCTTAAGCATGCTTTAAGGCTAGAATGTGGTCTATTTTGGAGAAAATTCCATGTGTTGCTCAGAAGAATGTGCATTCTGTTGTTAGGTGGAACTCTCTGTAGATATCTGTTAACCTCTGACCAGTCCAATTATTTAAATACAAGATGACCAAAAACTACATATTTTTCATTAATCTTTACAAGACAATGGGAAATATTAAAATGAAAACTTTATTAAGTATATTCAATACAACAATTGACTAATTAAAATAACACTGGCCTAAGTGACACTTGGTATAGTACATAAACATACTGCCCAAGTGGTATTTTTTGTTGTTGTAGATTTTTTGTCTAGTTGACTGGTCTATATGTGAGTGTGGGATATTGAGATTCCCCCACTATAATTGTGTTGATCTTTATCAGGTTTTTATGTCCAGTAGTATTTGCTTTATGAAGATGGGTGCACATATACGTTTATAATGGTTATCTCTTCCACTTGAATTGTTTCCTTATGTAATGACCAATATGTAGTGACCTTCTTTTGCCTCTTTCAATCAGTTTTGATTTGAAGTTCATTTTTGTCTAAAAACAGGATAATCACTGCTGCTTGTCTGGGTCCTTACTGCATGGAATATTATTTTCTATACTTCGATTTTTAGTTAATGAATAACTTCTTGCTTTAAATTTGTTTCTTGTCTATGGCATACCACTGGATTTTGTTTTCTGATCCATTCTATTAATCTAAGTTTTTGTTTTTAAATTTTACCTTTATTATTATTTTTTTTTTACTTTAATATACGCTATTATTTATTTTTTGAGACAAGATCTCACTATTCAGTTCTGGTTGGCCTTTAACTCACTATATAACTTAGGCTTGCCTTGAATTCACTGTAATCCTCCTGACTCAGCCTCCTGAGTGCTGGGATTACAGGTGTGCACCACCATGCCAAGTGAATGTGTGTATTTTGATTTGGGATTCAAGACCCATTCACACTGAGAACTGTTACTGAAAGGTACTGAATTATTCCCGTCATTGCTTTATTTTACTGTTGATGACCCCACACACACACACACCCTTAACTGCTCACCCTGCCTGCTCTATTTATTCTGTTAGATTTTTTGGCATTGCTTGCTTCATTGCCTCTTTTTAGGATATCCTTGAAAGTTTTTCGGAGTGTTAGCTTGGTGCTTAGAAATTTTCAGCTCTCAAGAGGAGCTCAGTGAATGTTTGCTGAATGGATGTACATGGACGTTTTCAGGGCAGGTAAAGAGGTTTAGATGGGTTTCCAAGCCTAACTGGCCACTTACCAGCTACGTGACCTAGGCCATTTTACTTAACCTCTGTAAGTCCTTCTTCATCCATCAGCCAGGGGCTATAATAGTCTCCAATTCTTAGAGTCACCGTGAGAATGATATAAAAAGTATATGGCAAAATGAAAAGTGCCTGCCACGTGAGTGGTAATTAGATAAAATTATTTGTTCTCTCTGCCTAGATTAGGGTCACTTCTGATCGCCCTATCTATAACCCAGTTATTAACAAAACCCTTAGAGGGCATAGGGGTATTTGGGATAGTTCTTCCACTAGTGATGTCACCATTTGTCTACAGTCTGATCAATCATATGCTTCCCCACCTCATATTCAAAGGTACCAAGTACTGTTCTGCCAGCCCAGGGATGAAAAGAAAATGAAAACCACTTTGTTCCATTCTTGGTCTGCTTGCCAGGCAGATACTCACACTTGGTGGTTCCTTCTTTCCCTTTGAGGACCACAGACTACCTGTCATGCCCAACACTGTTGTTAAGCTTCTGTTTGGGGCCTTGGCTGAGCTTGGACCCATTGTGAAGCCATGGGACACCTGTGTGTCCTCGCCCAATCAGGGCTGTGGCCTAAACCATGCAGAGTAGGCAGGAGAGGTTCAGGCTGTAACTAATTGCTTTGGTGGGAGAGGCTGAGTGTCACCAAACAGGGAAAAGAAAGAGCACGATCTTAGTACAGTCAGCAAAACACGTGCCAGAAAATGACTGAGATCCTCAGTACTGGGAATCTGTTTGTTAAAGTCAGTTTATCTGTCCATATCCTTGGGCAGAAGGCAAGGGCTCCTTGAAGGGAACACATTTCTCTGCTGTCCTCCTGGCAACTCCTATAGTGACAGGGAGACTTATTTCTGCAACCAGTTGAGAAGAAACATTTCTTCCCCGGAGTGCCTGGACTAGGTTTATAAAGTGAGGCCCAGTAGAACTTCGTGGCAACCTACCTGGGTCACCCTACAAGATGACAGGAGAACAGAACAAGTAGAGAGAATGGAGGAATGCAAGTGTTCACTCTTCTCCCACGCACTTGGCCCAGATAAGTCCCATTTGTCGCTGCACACAGAAGGCGCCGAGTACATAGAGCACCGGATAAATGGACAAACTGAGAGGGCAGGGGCAGGCAACCTCCTCTCCCTTCGGCCCCTGGCAATCTGGCCTCTCTTGTTGGATACAACTGACTCGGATGTAGGGAAGGCTAGCGTTCCATTTCCTGTGCCTGGGGAAGGGAAGCTGGTGTTTCCCAAAGATCCATGCTGTCATTGTTCTGGCTACATTATGAATAACAGCCATTCCTCACCAAGGATGAAGTCACTTCCCCCAAAATCAGCATAAAACTCACAGGAAAGGAAACAAGCAGTGACTGTACATCTACTATGTAGGGGGAAAATTGAGTATTTTATTTGATTCTTATAACCTCTGCAAATATAATTCCTCTGCTTTCATAATGCAGCTGAGCCTCCTAACATAACTGAGATGGGCTTTAAACAACTGGCCACATTTAGAAAGAAAAGACAAGGAAAACAAGTGCACAGGCTAAACTTGGTAACATGTGCATGTTGTCCTAAAAAGCACTGTTTCCAGAGGAGGGTGTCATGGAGACTCCCTCCTGGGAGTACCTGTGACTGCCTTCTTTCTCACTTCTCAAAAACTGAGGAATAGATGAGGAGAACCTCAAAAAGGAGAAGAGAGTGGAGAGAATGAATTGAGGAATGAGACCCAGTCTACCTCCATTTGCTCCTCAGACTCTTATTGAGCATCCCCAAAGGGTGTTCAAAACACATGGGGACTATTTAGTTTAAAAGATTTATTACAGTAAGACATATAGCCATTAACCTCCCTCAGGTCAGCCCCTCTCCCTTTGCACACACTTACCTCATGGTTCTTGCTGCTACTTCCTGCAGAATTTCTGGAAGTCCTTTTTTGTGTCTTTATGAGATGTGATAGAAAATATGAACGCTGCTGCTGATTGCCATCCCGCAGAAAGGCAGGTTCAACAAAACATGGTGTATCCACGTCACCTTATCAGGCCTGGCAGCACGCACCTTCTGGATCTTCCCTACAGTCAAAATCACCATGAAAGGTAAATGTTTTGAACTGATCAAGACCTCAAGGCAGCCATGACAATGCAACTAAAGACATAAAAGAGGACTTTCAGAACTTAGCTTCAGAAGGCAGCAAGAAGATAGGATAAGTGTGTGCAAAGCAAGGAATAGCATCTTGAGGGGGGTTCATGGCACCCTGTCTTTTACTGTAAGACTTTAAAAAAATTTTTTAAGCATACACCATGTGTCAGGCACAGAGTGGGAACAAAATATTATTTTTTTACATTTTTATTTAAGGAGAAAAAGAAAAAAAAAGCAGAAAAAAGGTACAAGTTATACAGAATTTCAGAAAAAAAAAATAAACAGTAGGAAATCACTAGTTAATGGATTACATATTGTCATCTTAGAAATATTTGTTCAAGTTACAAAATTAAAGCTTATATAGTGGACATTCAAACAGTGAGACCAAACAGTTCTGTTCAATGATCCAACAAAACTCAGTAATATCATTGTCTATCTTATACATTTAAATAAACATGCAGTTATATTGTTTAGAGTACTCTCTTTTCCTCTCTTTTGTACAATGACTATTACACATTTTGGGTTTTATTGCTCCCACAGTTCTTATTACTTTTTTTGGAAGAAAGTAAAACCAAATGTGACATAACAGAACAGAGTCGGTCAAATCAAAAGAGTGGACATAATAAATAATGTAAAAACATAATACAAGGTGATCAACAATGGTTACCATAATGCCTCTTGCTATCTCTAATAGAGATGCCTATATCATCAGTTATAATAAAATTGAACAAAACAGTAAAGAATGAAACCAACAAAACCAAAACATTGGAGACATTACAGATCTTCAAAAGTAGATAATAGTCAACCAGAATGGGCGTCATAATGAATCCCACTATCTTCACAGCTGTTGCCTAAACTTTTGAACCTGTTACTATCAAGCAAAACAGAATAGAGGAACATCAGTCAAAACAAGATGGTGAGAGCAATACAGGGCTTCAAATCAAGTTAACAGTAAATCAAAGTGAGTTACTATAATATATCCTGCTATTTTTTTTATTTTTCCCTTAATTTAAAGGATAAAAATTTAAAAAATGATAAAATGGAGATTGAGATAAAAGAGGGCATAACAGCAAAACAGCGCAGATCAAAACATAACCATTTAAGCAAAATAGTGTTTCGGGAACAAAATATTATAAAATACAGGTCCTCACCACACATAGTATCACACACTTGTAATCCCAGCCCTCTGGAAAGCTGAGGCAGCAGGATCATTGTGAGTTCAAGGCCTGTCTGGGCTACATACCAAGACCCTGTCACAAACAAATTACAGATCTTCCCCTCCTGGGGTCACTGTGAATGAACTTGTGAGTAAGTGAACACAGTTCAGCAAGTTCAGTGTTGTGAGGGGTTATCAGATCATTTATCCTATGTTTGAGGTTCTCTGTAATAAAACATTAAAATTTTTATACTGTAGCTCCACCCTGGGGCTATGTGTACGAAAGGTGCCCAGCCCAGACTGAGAAGTCAGTTGAGGAAAGCTTCACGGAAGAGGTGACATCTGAGCCAAATTCTGACAGGAGTCTTGACAGGGAAAGTAGCACGGAACAATCTTGCTGCAAATGGCACCAGAAGAGACACAGACATAGGACAGTGTGGCCTCTGAGAGAAGCATAAATGCAAGTCAGTTCCTGTGGCTGGATGAAGACGCGGCCTTCCAGCTCCCACCCCACCCCAGGGTGAAGCTTTCTCTGAGTGCATTCAGCGTCTCTGAGACTCGGGGTTTAGTGTTTTAGGTTTCTTGTGTTTCTTTTGAGGATTTGTATGACAGCTCCAAAGTGTGAACAGAGAAAGGGCCCCACCTGGAGGTGGGAAGGAATAGTGTGCATTGAGTTCTCGGCTCAGAATTTGCCCTCATAAAGAAAATCCTGCCTCCCGTCCAATCTATCACAGGACTGAGCCTCTGATTTCCAGGGACAAATGAAAAGATAAGAGGCAGTGTTTGGAAATAGAGCAGAGGAACCAAAATCCCACTTAAAGACACACTCTACCACACAGGAAACCAGCAAAAAGTAAGCTTCCAAAGGAACTAACAGTGAAAATGATCTTCCATCATTGTGCCAGACCCACAGCTACACCGTGCTATGTGCCGAATATGTTCACTCTCATTGAGTACTCATGAGGAAGATTTAGGAGAACCGTTTTATAGCTACCAAGTGCAGTTCTGAGAAGCTGAACAACTCTCTAGATCACATGACCAGCACCTGGACAAGCTGGGATTTGAACTCTGTTTGCAGACACTGACACTCGGACTTCTAATTGGTTTCAATAGGCTGAAAGTGGAGTTTATCATCTTGGCCTCCCCACCTCCATTTCCCAGCTCCTCTGCCCCATCCCCAGGCAGAACTCTGCGAATTTTGAGTGCAGTTGGTAATCCCTCACCAACTTAATCCCTTTCTCTCATAAATATCTTTGTATTTTTTTCCCCTGTGCTCTCTGTCCCCGCTGCCATTGCCTTAATCTAGGCCAGACTCTTCTCTTACCTGACTAGACAGCCTCTCGGCAGTCTCTGGCCCTCCCAGAACTCAGGAGATCGCTTTATAATTGACTCCTCCATGATAGCCTCCATGCTAATCCCAGTGGCTGGCATTTCACTGACTGGTGTCCTGCTGAGGAGATTAGCACACCAAAAACACAGATGGAGCAACAACCTTGTGGGACACAGTGAGAAGTGACATCTGCAAGCCCAGGAGAGAGAAATCAAACATGCTGACATCATCTTGGATTTCCAGCCTCAAGGAACTGTAAGAAAATACACTTCTGTCAAGCCACCCAGTCTGTGGCATCCTGTGCCAGCAGTCCTAGCAAAGGAACAGAATCAAGCAAGAAAGTTAGACTCAGAGATGTCAAGGGACTGAACTCCAAATAGATAATTAGTAAGGCATTAATCCATTCTGCCTTGGTTGGAGTGACTCTTTCATGACGTATTATTTCATGTGTTAAACATCTGGGACTTGTGACTCTAACAGGCATGTCTCTGCGTTAAGCTTAGAGCCCTTAACTACTTTCTTTTTTGTGATACTAGAGACTGAACACAGGGCCTCATGCACTTGTAGCCCTTGTAGACAAGCATTCTACCACTGAGCCACATCCCCAGGCTTTAAACTTTTTTAATTTAGAGAAAGCATTCAACTAAGTTTCCCAGGCTGGTATCTAATTTGTAATATTCCTGTTCAGCCTATAGAGTAGCTGGATTACATGTGTGTGCTGCTGCAAGGCTTTGCCCTTTTTAACAGTAAAATTTCAATTTGTTTGTTTTTTGAGACAGGGTCTTGCTGTACAGCTCAGGCTGGGCTTGAACTCACTATGTAGCCCAGGTTGGCCTCGAACTTGCAGCAGTCCTCCTGCTTCAGCAGGAGGACTTCATCCCTCCCTGGGATTATAGGTGTGTGCCACCATGCCCGGCTTCAATGCATTTTTTCTTAGCACATCTGGATGGGTGAAGAAGAGTCTGATGGCAAATGCCTGATCCTTAAGAGAAATGTGCAGAGCACCACGATCTCCAGAAATGGAATATGACTCATCTGTGAATCTCCAAATATAAACCTCGAGGTCTGAGGTATGTGGAGCAGGGGTGCATGGTAGAAATCAGGATTTTTCACTGGGATAAAAAGGGAATACTCAGGATTGGGGGTGTCAGGAAAGAGTCCTGCAGAGCAGCCCTTCTGGAAAGGAGACAGATCTACGGCACTGGGCAGGGGTAAGATGGAGGGAGCCGAAGGAGGCAGGGAGATTGGAAACAAGCCTGACTCCAGGCTCCACGCCCTCCTGAGCAGACCTGCAATGCCTCCTCCCAATGCAGTCGTGTGCAGGAAGGAGAACTCTCCCGCAGCAGGGGACAGGAAGGTGGAGCAGCCCTTCCGGAAGTGGGAGACACACCTCACCTGATTCATGGTAAGGTTCTTTCTAGGTCCCTTGCTGACTCCATGGTTCAGTGTAGGCTTGGCATCTCCTGCCTCGTGGGACCTTCTCAGACTCACAAGTCAGCTGAACATACTTAATTCAGGAGACTCATCAAAGCAGCTTTATAGCTAAAATATTTTGATAAGAATAGTTTCATGGTCCATATGGCAGGCAAAGCAGCTTTACTTAGTTCCCATCTCTTCTCAGGCATGGATTCAGTGGGAAGGCCACTATATTTGGAGCCCTAGTCATGAGCAGAAACAAAGACCTGGCCTCATACAGCTGTTAATTCCCTGCCACTGACACACCATGACGTGAGCTTTTTTTTTTTTTTGAGATGGGGTCTCGCTATGCAGTTCAGGCTGGCCTTGAGCTCACTTTGTAGCCCAGGCTGGTCTCGAACTCACAACAATCCTCCTGCCTCAGCCTCCTGAGTGCTGGGATTACAGGTGTGAGCCACCACACCCGGTTCCAAGATGTGATCTTTGGGTGATTATTTTTTTCAGGAGAGGTTTCCTCTTCTTTTTTCTGCCTGTATTTTCTGATTTCCTACTTTGGTGAACATACATTATTTAATTAAAGCATGGAATAAAATATTTTCTATTAGTATTTCCCTTTTCTCTTTTTTTTAAATTTAAAGAGAATAAAAACAAACCAAACAAAACAGAATGCAGCTAATCAGAACAGAACAATCAAAGCAACATAGGACTTCAAAACAAGGTAATAGGAAATCAAAGTGGCTACTATAATGTCTCTTGTTTTCTACAAAATAACTGTCCATATCATCAGACATAATAAAATCAAACAAAACAAAACAGAATAAAACCAAGCAAAAGGATGAAAGTGTATTTTAAAGAGAATAAAATGAAACAAAATAAAACAGAAAAAAGCCAATTTAAAAAACCAGTGAAAGTGATACAGGATTTCAAAACAGGATAATAGGAAATCGATAATGGATACCATAATGCCTCTCACTGTCTTCAGAATTGCTGCTCATACCATCAGATGCAGTAAAATCAAACAAACAAACCAATCAAAATAAAACAAAACAATAAAATGGAACAAAACAGAACAACATTGAATTTCAAAACAAAGACAGAAGAAAATCCCCCATAGTTGCTATGTTGCCTATTATTATCCTTTAAATAGATGCTCAGACTACTAGCCTTAGACTGCAAAGTCAAACAATACAAGCATTAAGTTGTTTTGTATCTTAGTTGCTATCAACTCAGCCTGGATTTAGCTCAGCGGCATAAGCGCCTGCCTTGTAAGCAGGAGTGGTGAGTTCGATCCCTGGTACTGAAAAAGACAAAAAACAAAAAAACTCAGCCTGTCTTCTGAATTATCTGGTTGCTTATGGGGAGTGTGGGAGGGTTACTTGTCTCCCAGCCTGCATGTCACTTGGCTCAGGGGAAGGGTGAATTGGCTTGTTACTCCCCCCAGGCTTATCATGGCTCCTGTTGACTCACAGGAAGGGCAAATTGGCTTATTTCTCCCTCACATGACTTGCGCTGGCTCAAAGGAAGGGCAAATTGGTTTCTTCCTTTTTCCTCTTGGTTTCCTCTTGGTTCTTCTTAAAGTTTTAGTCTCAAGAATTGGGAGAGGCTAGGTACAGTAGCACATAGTTGTGGTCCCAGCACTTGGCAGGAGATGGGAGGATCACTGCAAGTTCAAGACCAGCCTGAACTGCATGGAATTCCTGAACAGCAAGACCTGTCTGGAAAAAAAAAAAGTTTGGGAGAGGTGACAATTTGGACTACATATTGGTCTGGGTCTAATCAGGAGACAGAACCCACCTAGTAATTACAGGAAGGTTTATTTACAGATGTGTTAAACTGTGAAAAGAGAATAAATATACAGACATACAGAGTTTAAGGTTTCCCGTGGCCAAAGGAGGGTGTCACTGGAAGGACAATTTGGAAAGGGAGCTCCTTCCTCAAGACCAGAGTCCTGATCTCCTTGGAGAAGGTAAGATTGCAGCCCACTGGGGTAGCAGGAAGTTTGCCAAGCAGAGATGTCCACCAGCTGGTGGGCAGGTAGGAAGCCATCTTCAATGATGCAGGGGAATGGAAACCTGTAACAGGGATTCAGAACATTACAGGGACGAGGGCTTGAGTATAGAGTGCCCACGTCAGAAAGGCACAAAAAGGTGATCATCATTGGTATGCTCTATGCTTATCACCCTAGTAACCATATACCTGGAGCACCGACCACATTGTTATAAGTTTGTTATAAATTAACTGACCACATCGTCATGTTGTTTCTGTATGCGTCATTCTCCCCCACCTTAGTAACCTGTGTGCTGTGTCAACCTTTGTTCCCCTTGTAAGAGACAAATGATGCTGTGTCAACCATTGTTCCCTTTATGAGCGACAAATGTTCCTGGAATTGGCAGACCAAGGGCTATGAAGTGGCTAACCACCCACTGTGAAATGCCTCCGACCTCAAGCAAAGGGGAACAAAGGCCCACCTTGTTTCTGTTTCTCATCACTACGTACTTCATGATCAATGAGCTAATCATAAATGAACTATAAAATCAGTCAAAATTCTTACTCAGTTGCACAGCTTTGCAAATTCCATCTGCACTGTGTGGCTGGGCCAGCTAAAAGACAAGCGCTTCTTTTAAAAAAGACGTCGTCTTGCCCCGTTTATCATCTCAGGGATCATGCCCCATTTTTCATCATGGGGCCTTGTTTTTTTGGGGGGGGGTTACAACAATCATCAGTAGGCCAGAACTGAGATGTCACCAAGGAACTTCTTGGGGCACTCATCTTGAGCCAAGTACCACAGGATGTCCCACACATCTGCACCACTAACCATTGCAGAATCAAGGAAAGGTCAAGGTACTACATTAGCAACTGGGAAAAGAAGCCTTTTTCCCTCAGAACACACCTCAACCTCCCTTTCCTAGTGCATTTCTGGTGGGTTCAGTGTCAAGCAGAGAATGCTCTGAGTAGCTTTTCCCAGAGAAGACTCCCCAGGGTGAACTCGGACTGTGAAGCAGTAAGCCAGCTGCTGGCACGAGCTATTACAGAGGATCAGTATATGTGTTGCCGAAGTGAACACTGCCATGGGTCATCAGAACAGACATTAGGAAATTTTTCCTGCAAAGAGCCTGACAGTGAGCAGTTTAAGCTTTTTGAGTCATACAGTTTCCATCAAAACTCCTCAAGTTGGCCACTGTTGTGCAAAAGCAACATAAACAATATGTAAACTACCTAGCATGTCTGTGTTGTGGAAAACTTGATTTATAAAAAGTTAATGGATTTGCTCATACACAATAGCTTACCAGCTCCTGATGCATATATTTTTTTAGACAGGGTCTTACTGTACTGCCCAGGCTGGCCTTAAAGGATTCTCCTAGCAATCCTTCTGCATTGCTGAGACAAAAGGTGCATATCACTGTGTCCTGTCAATATGTAAAATTTTAGAGTGAAAAAATCTTTATTCTGCAAATAGGAGTATATCCAGAAGATGAGGAGTGAGGGCAAGTGCAGAGCTGAGGCAGATGGTTGGGCTGAGCAAAAAAACTTAAATGAAGGTATTAACAGCTACCTTAGATGCTTTTTTGGGGTCTAAATTGATGAGCTGTTGTATTATAGGATCTAAGAATGTACCTAATGATTACCATTACCTCTAAGGATCTGTACAAGGCAGAATAATAGTCTATATTTCTATATTGTGCCTTGCATGTACAAAGACCAGAGGCTGAGGCTCAGAGGGGTTAAGAAACTTGTCTCAAGTCCTAAGGCCTTGTGGACTCAATAATAATCCATCTGACTCTTAAGTCCCTAGTGCTTATCATCATATCCCTATCCTTCTCCAGGTAGATGGTGGCTCTCAAGCTAGGCTGCTTCCTTTAGGCACATCATAATGAAACAGATTTAACTCCCTGCATCTTTGGCTGGCTAGGACTTAAAACCAAAAGGAAATCAGCACTTTTATCTGCATGCAATTCACATCCTGAAAGTCCCGTGAGGTTAGAGAGGAGAGAGACACCTCCATTGCTCAGTGGCTCCCCAGTGCATCAGTTTTGAAATTGCTGGATGGACGGGTGTTCTAACTCAGGTCCCCTTTCCATGCCCTCTCCTTTTGAGCCTTTCCCAGACGAAGAATCATTGCTTAAGGATAGAATTCTTGTTGGGCTTTCCAATGTTACAAATGTTTGGGTTCCATATTGGTGCTGACCTCTTTAAGATAGGTTTATCAAGAAATTAATGGTAGGTATTTTATCACTGCCCATTGACAATGTATTGCCTCAGTTGCCTATTTTGCATGTAAGTGTTTCCAGTTCTGACAACAAACCCAGTATTATTGTCCCTATTTAATGAATGTGACTACTCAGCCATAAAGGAGGATTAAATTTGAGTAACTCTTAAAACCATAATGCTAAGTGAAATAAATCAAAGACAGAAAGTTAAATATCATACAGTGTCTCTTATATGAAAATCTAAAGCATAAGTAATTTATAGAGCAAAATAAAAGATAGAGATAGGAAACAGGGAGGGAGACCTTTTTGCAGATGAAGAGGGGAATCTAGGAATGGAAGGAGCATGGAGGGAAGGAAGTAAAATGGATTAGGATATGATTGCTTGATAATATACATAAATACATATGTATATACTTGACATACATATGTAACTATATATATTTCCCATGAGTATATTCAGTATGCTATAAACATGTACTAATAAAAAAGATTTTTTTTTTGGTACTGGGGATCGAACTCACAAACTCACACTTACCAGGCAAGCACTTGAGCCACTGAGCTAAATCCATGGCCCATAAAAACTTTTTTAAAAAATACAATTTTAAAACATGAAGGCTGAAAGACAAAAGTAATATATCGGCTCTTTCACAGACATGACTGATCTTTGAGGGAGGCAATGTAAAGGAGTCTATGAAAAGAGGGATCTCTAGACCTTTGGCTAAGATCAATTGTACCGTCGACATTAAGAGAGGGAAAATCAGGATTGCCAGTTGATTTACCCACTCCACTCATCTCCTCTGAATCCACCTCTCTCCAGATGCTCAGCTTACTGTGGAAATGCAATGCATGGGATTCATTTCAGGATCAAATTCCAGCCCCACCCCTTACTAGCCATGTGATCAACTGTTCATTTCTCTATGGATTTTGAGTGATTTTGCATGTCAGTCGACATTTTCCTTGTTTGTTTGAGACAGGGTCTTACTATGTAGCTTAGGCTGGCCTTTAACTCACTGTGTAGACCAGTCTGGGCTCAACTGGCAGTGATCTTTCGGTTCAGTCTCTTGAATACTGGGATTACCGAGCTGTACCACCCCTCCTGTGTCTACATGGCTTATAAAGGCATTTATTTTGGATGACGGCAAAGATGTCTGAACAGCAAACATCTTTGGATGACATAGATTGTGTCTCCTTCCAAGTCAGAAGGAAGATTTGCTTGCTATCCAGGATAATTAAGATAATGCCTCCCTCTGGAGCAAAGGTTGAACAGGTTTGCTAGTAGCACCATTCAAAAATTAGGGTTTACTAAGCTTGGGGTCACTTAGCTATAACACAAACCCACTGGATGTACCACATCAACCTAGGTCCACCTCTCCACAGCCCGTAAGACTTGTGGATCAAGGAAAGCCAACAAAAACATGAGCCTCTGTGCTAGGAATAATGAAGTCCTTTGCCTCTACCCAGGAGTCTTATGTCTTCTGCCATCATGCGTGAGATAGTGACAGGCTAATTTGTTTGTAGTAAAGTAGGTAAAATTCCAAAACCTTCATAGTTTTTAACATTACCTCCCAAATGTCAAAAGGATCAGTAACTCATTTTGCTCATTTCCCATTGCACCTCAGCTGCCTGCACTTTGACATCTGCTCCCAGGATAAAATAAAGCTGACTTTGCCAGTGTTACCAAAGGCTGATAACTGCTAGTTTTATGGGTATTTGGCTGGGACACGTGAGCCTTTAGCAGCAAGGGCTCATCCTCCTTATGTGCTCTGCAGCTTACACAGGACTATGCTTTCCTGCCTCTTTTGATTCATCTTCTCTATGGACTCCTTTCTCTCTTAACCACCTTATCAATGCCTGGCCAGCCTCCTTTGCTGTTCTACCTTTTCTTCTTGGATGATTTCTCATCCTGTTGGCTTTACGAACTTTGTATTGTATATATTTATAACACCCTAAGTTATAGTCCCAGTCCAGCCCCCTCACCGTTCCTAGACCCCTCTCTGTGTACATGCAGCCACCTCACTGTCCCTCATACCAATAGCCAAGCTATCCTTGAGGGCTGCTTCTTCCACCTGCCCCTCCCACTGCGCCCATTTCCTCCTCCTCCTCTTGCTCCCTCTCTGGCCCCAACCTTCCCTGTCCCCATAACTGCAGTATCTATAGTTTCTCTTGACCCCTGCCCACCCTATTGTTGCTAGACTTATGTTCATAAAATATAAACCAAATCACACTATTTCTTTGCTTAAAATCCTCCATTTTCTCCTCACAGCCTACCTGACAATGTCAAAGTTTACTATGCTTTCTAAATATTATAGCCCATCCCACTCCTATGGCCACTAACACTCAAAACGGAAAAGAGTTGGGGAGGCGGTACCTCAAAATATCACTCACTAAATAGACTAATTGGTTTAAATTTTATTACGGGGAACTAGTGAGTCATATAACGTTGAACAAGTCACACATGTCCTGTCTGCCTCAAACCCATATAAGCATTCTTAGTTTCTCTTTAAAAAGTCACAATTTGGATCAGGAGCCACATTTCCACCCAGTTGATTGCCACTGAGTTTGCTCCTCTGGGTTCTTTGAGAATAAGCTGAGCGACTCCTTCGTTCAACTCATTTAAGGCGCTGAGACACAGTTTCTTTGAGATATATGTATACCCACTTCTTATATGTGTCTATGGGTGTGTGGTATACTGTATATACATAAATATTATAAACAAATTTTACATAGAGATGCTGTCTTTAATTTCTTCTTTGACCTCTAGGCAAATAAATCAACAACCTCAAGTGTCCACCAGGAGGCGCTGGGGTCAGCAAAAGACTGGCGGTACCTTCACCGCGGTAGAGGTGGGGATGGATGCTGCAGCGAACGAACCCGGCTTCCTTTTTTACAAATCAGTGTAAGCTAAAGGGGCAGAGTCGCGTTATTTTAGGGAGGCTTTGTCGCACTCCCCCTCCCGCATATAGGTAGCATCTGGAGTGCGCGCGCCCTGCTTGCGGACCCCATGGAGAGACACTGGCGGCGGCGACAGGGGCTCCTTTCGCGGCAGCAGCCGGCGGTAACCCGACCCAGCCAGCGCGGGGACTGAATAGGCGCCGGGGAGAGTGGCAAGCTGCGAACAAAAGCCCTGGGCGCGGGGCCGGAGCCGGGGACCAAGGGTAAGTAAATTCGCATGGGGAACAGCGGCTGCAGGCGTTAGCGTGCCCAGGCTCGCTGCCGCTCCACGAGCCCAACCTGCTGAAATGCGGTGGGGAGACTGGCTGGCACTTGGGGTGGGTGTTCAAAGACCCAGATGCCCAAGCCCAGGCCGGTGTGGACGGTACCTTTAAGCGCATTCTGACTTGGAGGTAATCGGGTGCATCTGGGAGAAACCCGGCGTCTTCTGCATCCCTTCTGCAAACACCCGGTGGGGGTTGGGGGTGGGAGTGGAGGAGGCGGGCAGAGCTCCTAGCAAACCCTGCCCGAGAGGCAGGAGCAAGAATCTATCACCCTTCCTAAAAGGGCCTTTGACGATTTCTCTCCGCCCTATCATCACTCCTGGGCCCCGTGCCCCAGGGTCCTTTGGCAGTGAGAAATCAACCATAAACTTTGTTCCTAGGCATATGGGATCCTGCAGCAATACAGTTTGAGATGAACACCCCCACTCCACCCGTTTTTGTTTTTTTTTTCTCCTGCAAAGCTGCAATCCGGCAGCCCGCCGCAGCAACAAAATAATCCTCCCAGGAATCCGCTAGCGCCTCCCTCTACGGTTGCTGGCGGCATGTACCTCGATTTTTTAACTTGCAGCAGGAAGGGGATCCATCTAGCAGGCCCTACCTTCTGGGGCTGAGATTGAAGCTGTTCTTTTTGAGCAACAGCATCCTCCCTCCCACCCACCGCCCTGCTTGGGTTTTCAGGGCAAAGGTTTTACATTCCACCAGGCCTAATCCGAAAGCGGATTAAATGGGGGGGGGGGTTGCACAAGCAGGCGGAACGGCTCTCAAATGCATTCCTCTATGTCTCCCCTCGTCATCCGCAGAGACTCCAACAAAGGACAAGGCTCAGCCATGGTAGATCCGGTGCCTGAAGAGGAGAAAGGAGCCGAGGTTGGTGGCTCAGGAAGAGATGGGACCGCGGCATCCGTGCCCCCCGACGACCAGGGCGCCCAGCAGCCCGCGGCCTCTGCGGCCTCAGCCTCCGCGGCGGCACCCCGCAAGGCAGAAGCCCCGTGCGCTGCAGAAGGCGGGCGTCGAGAGCAGTCCCCGCTGCTGCACCTCGACCTCTTCAACTTTGACTGTCCCGAGGCCGAGGGCAGCCGCTACGTGCTGACCAGTCCTCGTTCGCTGGAGGCCTGCGCCCGCTGCGCGGTCAAGCCCGTGGAGCTGCTGCCGCGCGCGCTGGCAGACCTGGTGCGTGAGGCTCCAGGCCGCTCCATGCGGGTGGCCACCGGCCTGTATGAGGCCTATGAGGCGGAGCGGCGCGCCAAGCTGCAGCAGTGCCGCGCCGAGCGCGAGCGCATCGTGCGCGAGGAGAAGCGGCGCCTTTTCACGCCGTTGGGCGCCGGGGCCGGAACGACCTCGGTCTCAACCTCAGCCTCAGCCTCAGCCTCAGCCTCGGCTTCAGCTCCGAGCGCCGGCAGCAGCAGTAGCTGCAGCAGCGCCAGCCTCCCCGCCTCGCCGGCGGCTCGCAAGGCCTCTCCCAGCTCCTCCTCGGCCCGGACGCAACCTCCGCCCGCGGGGTCTCGGACAGGCCGAAAGAGCCACTCGCTAGACTCGCTGTCGCGCCGGCGTGATGGCGCCCTCAGCTCTGAATCCGGTGCGTCGTCGTCGTCCTACAGCGGAGAGAGCCTTAGGGAGCTTCGCTGGCCGCCGCGGGTCTCGACCCGGTACAGCTGCCCGGCGGGGTCGGCGTCCTCGGCTCCTAACCCTCTTGGCCGACCTTCCGCCCTGGCCCTGGTTCCCCTCACAGGCCGCAGCTTTAGCCTCGGCGACCTGAGCCACTCGCCTCAGACCGCTCAGCACGTGGAACGCATCGTGCGCCAGGTGCGCGCCGAGCGAGGCCTGCGAGGGGTACCGGAGCGCGACCGGAAGATCGCGGCGCTGATGCTAGCGCGGCATCAGGAGGAGCGCCTGCTGCTGGAGCAGCGCGCCGCCGCCCACGGCCAGTGGGAGCAGCAGCGCGTGCGCGCAGAGCAGAGGCGGGAGCGTGAAGAGCGCGAGAAGCAGCGCGCCCTGGAGCAGGGCCGCCGGGCCTGGGCTGCGCAGGTGGAGGAGCGGCGCGGCCGCCGGGGTCGCGAGGAGCGCGAGGCGGCGCGGCGGAGGCAGCAGCAGTGCGAGCGCAGCGAGGAGCGGCGGCGGGAGCTGGCCGAGCGCCAGGGCCTGCTGCGACGGGAGCGAGCCGAGCGCGTCGCCCGGGAGGACCGGCTGCGGAAGCTGCAGCAGGAGCAGAACCTGAAGCAGCGGGAAGAAGGTCTTAAGGAAGGGCGCGAGCGGGCCGAGCAGCTGCGCAGGGAGCGCGCCCAGCGCGCAGCCCGCGCCAAGCAGCTACAGGAGGGCCAGCAGCAGCGCGAGAAGCGGGAGGTGAGCCGCGTGGAGCGGGCGCGCCACGAGGCGCTGCTGCGGGGCCGAGCCCGGCAGCAGCAGCAGGAGCGGGAGGGCCTTCGGAGCTCCCTGGAGGCCAGCTTGGGCCGCGCACAGGAGAACTACGAGCAGTTGGTGGAGCAGCGCGCCCGGGAGCTTCGGGAACGAGCCCGACGGGAGGAGCTGCAGAGTCGGCGGGCCAAACAGGCCGTGGAGCGCAAAGAGCGGGAGCATCAGGCGCACTTAGAGGCGCTGGCGCGGGCCGGGGAAAGACGCCTGCAGCACGCGACGCAAGTGGCCGAAGAGGCAGTGCAGCAGAAGGCCCGGCGCGTGGGCCAGACCCGGCTAGAGAAGGAGCGGGCCCAGCGTGCCAACAAGGAAAAGGTGGAGAGGGACGAAGACTGCCGACGGCGGGAACTGCTCCAGGCCATCGGGCGCAAGCTGGAGCGCAGCGAGCAACTGTCGCGGGAAAGGCGTAGCGCGCTGGAGAGCGCTCGCTCCACAGCCCGGGCATCCTTCCACGTCCGGGAGAAAGTACGAGAGGAGACCAACACACGCTCCTTTGACCGCATGGTGCGCGAGGCCCAGCTACATGCCAGCCTCGACCGAAAATGACTTTGCTCTGCTGCTCCAGACATGGCACACAGCCCAGAGAGGCCTCCTCCAGCCACTTGGACCAAACCGGGGGATTCTCCAGTCCAGGTGCAGCACCTTGGACTCTCTAGGCTTCTGACCAATGAGTCACTGAGAGGACAGACATGTAGGACTTTTCAGTAGGCGCCCTTTATTTTTAAAAACTTACTTTGTTTGGAGATGACCTGGCACAATCTTTGCCCACATCCATCCTTGCCAAACCTCCCTATATGTCTTTTGGGTTAGAATGCAGAGTAACTGGGGGAAAAGGGATTCCCCTTCGAGAGAGCAGAAGAGACTGCCTTCACCCCTGGCACCCCAGATGTTCTTCTGATATTGGTGTTTGAGAGAACTTTTGGTTGCAGCAGCTGAGGGGTGTCCCTTTGGCTCATCTCAAAGGGACTATCTTTCAAAGTACCACAATTACACAGCTCTTCCAAAATGTCTGGTCATGCACAAATGACCCAAAAAACTATTGGTTTTTGTTCGTTTGAGTATTAATCAGTCATCTGAGCAAGTTTTCCTGTTAGTTCCCAAAGTTTTTCAGTTGAGTCCCTCAGTTTTCTAGTTAGACAATCACTCTATGGAAAATTATCAGTTTGTCTCTTATTTTTCCTCTCATTTTCCCAAGTGGCATAGGAAATGAGTTGATTTGGTGATGTTGCTTGGATTCATTGGAAGCCCTCAACCCTGGAGGTGTTGGTTTTCCAAGGCAGCAGCATCCCACCCCAAGAAGCTTCCTTACAGGGTGATTTCAAGGGAAGTGGCCACCTCCTAGGACAGGGCCCACTCCTGGCAGACAGCAGCTATGCCTTAAGAAGCAGAGCTACCTTACGTGCCTGCACAGGCCATTCTTGCCTAAGTCCCCAGCTCTGGATGCAGCCTCAAGGCTGGGCCCTGGAGTTTGGCGTGTATGATTCCCTCTGTGAAGGAATCTTCCCAAATCTCTGAGGACAATTAATGTATCCTTGGCTGCTTTACTGTAGTGTTGGAAGAGCTGGAATTGCCTCAGTGTTGAGAGTTGTGCTCGATTTTGCTAGTAGAATAACTTCCCACCCCAGGCAAAAGAGTCTCCTCCTTACATTCCTGATACCCTTTTACCTATGACTGAGAGTATTTCATCGGTCTCTTGGTGCCTCACTCTCCCCATCTGCCAGATGGGGCCATCAGAACTCCTCTTCTGGTACCTCAAAGTCTCCTGGATCCAAAGCACCACTTAAGTATTACATGTTGGTCTTCTTTGTGCCTTCCTTGACCTGGAGTTGGGAGGCAGGAGACTGCTGTTAGCTTAGTTTGTTTCTGAGAATGTGGGTTCCAGACACTGAATGGGGCAGTGTATTAAAATTAACGTCTGAGGGGAAGTTCTTGCAATGCCAGGCCACTCTCTGGTTCAAACAGTTCAGCTGTCACCAGGTAATGTTGTCCCTTAGATAAAATGTAAGAGAGTGTGCTTCCCTTTCATGACGCTGAAATTGGCCCCAGATACATCCACCCATTGACTCTACCTTCATCGTGGAAGGTGAGAAATAAAACATCACTTCTTATTGCATTAATTCAAGGTCAGGAAATTTTAGAATTACCAAAAAAAGGAAACAGGGTAAAAGAATTATGCAGAGTATTTCATGTATATTCTGCTGGGAGAATTATCCCTAAAATGACTAGTTACTACAGACACATTCACACATGCACACACGCTTCATCAGCCCCCCTCCCCACCTCCACCTGATCACATGCTAACCTGTTGGAGGAGGATGTTGTAGAAGGAAACAGTGTTTAAGTGTTAGAGTAAGATGATGTGAAACCAGGAAAGGAGCGGTGTACTAAGATTTCATTCTTGAATGGATGAATGAATGTCCCCTTAACTTTTTTTGTTGGTAACCAGGTTGTCAGTGAGTTGTAATAACTGGTATTGTCTGTGAGTCAGGAGTATTTAACTAAAAAGTTCATGTGATTCTGGTTCTTACATTGTGATTTGTGAGTTGCTAAGGGCTTTGAAACCTTCATAGAAAGCTCCACCCTCAAAAATCAGTTACTTTAAAGTATATGCATTTATTTCAGGAGACAATCTGGTTCTGGTTTTGTTTTTAATATATAAGGCACTATACGGTACATAGGTGGTCTTACCTGGCCCTTTCCTAATTTGTTTCCTTACTTGCTGAGATCACTTTTCTGTGCCTTGGTTCCCCTGCCTGTGGGATGGGGACTGTGATTCCTGTTCTCCTTTTTACACAAACACTGTGAGGATGAATCAGAATCTAAGCGATAGTCCCAGTTACTGTACCACTTTTTTAACTGAAGGTGCAGTCCCTCTAATCAGGAGGATCATGTGACTATACTGTGACTAGAGAGTGTGATGTGTTGTCATGACCTGGTGCAGGAGTAGTCTTGAAAAGCACATTGCAAATTATAGCGTGCAAAAGTGTTGGCCTGAATGTCACCAAACTACATGGTACGCGCTAAGAATCATACCATGTGGAAAGGCAAAAACTTCTATATTAAAAATCCATATAGCTGAGCATAACGTAAAACAAAAAACAGAAGCCAAACCTAATAATAATAAGAATGGCCCTCCCAAATTCCAGGTCATCTAGTAGAACAGAGACTGACATCTACAACTCCAGGAAGTTGCTCTCTGAAGAGGGACTGTTTTCAGAATGTTCATTGGTTCCTTGATTTATATTCCCTTTGAAACACTGCCTGAGAGGAGAGGTGGTTTTTAATAAAAGCAGCATGAGAGCATTGGATGGGGCGGGCGGTAGGTGGAAAATGGCTCCTGATATGCCTTCTGCGAGGCAGAGCTGTCCTTCCACAGATTCTGGGGGCCCAGAACTGGCCCTAGAGCACCTTGTAGAAGTTCTTTACCACCCAGGGATTGCAGTCTTGAAGCAGGCACAGCCCTTCACATGTATGCTTTGGAACACGAAGTAGTTAGGAGGAATGGGAAGGATTAGAAGAAACAAGCTGGACAAAACTATTTCTAGTGAACTCATTGGATGAAACCAGTCTGATGTCCTGCTCAGTGACCAATAGCTAAACCAATCACATCTGGACAGACAATGGAGAATTCTTTTTGGATGCACACAGTCTGAGCACTCAAGGAGGGCCACCACTAAGATTTACCAAAGGCAGTTCATCTGTAGGGCAGTAAATGCAGGTGAATGTGTTGGTTCAGTTTATAATTCTATAACAAAATACCTGAGCAGAGATGGGTAATATATAGATAATAGAGATTTCTTTAACTCACAGGTTTGAAGGTTAAAAAGCACAATTCCAGCTTCCAGTGAGAACCTCATGGTGGGTGGCATCAGATGGCAGGAGTGTGTGTGTGTGTGTGTGTGTGTGTGTGTGTGTGTGTGTGTGTGAGAGAGAGAGAGCTCTGGCAAGATAGGAAACAAGAAACAAGGAGAGGAAAGCATGCTTTGTTAAGAAATATAGCCACCAACTCTTTTTTTTTTTTTTTTTTTTTGGTACTGAGAATTGAACTCACAACTTCTCATTTGCCAAGCAGGCACTTAGACCGCTGAGCTAAACCTCTGGCCCCTAGTCACCCACTCTTGAAGGAGCTAATCCCATTCTTCGAGACCTTAGTTCACTCATGAAAGTGGAGCCCTTATAATCTAATTATGTTTCATTTGGCCCCACTTATGGGTTACTAAACTGCCCGGCTGGCCTCAAACTTATGATCCGCCTGCCTCAGCCTCCAAGCCTCCCTGGGATTATAGGCGAGCAGCACCACACCCAACCAGGCCTCACCTCTGACAGGTTCCACCACCTCAGCATCATTACAAAGCTTCCAGCACAGGAACAGCTGGGAACAAACTAATACAGAGCATAGCAATGAGAATGTAATTTGTGTTGAAGCCACTCTGCCACTCATTTCTTCTTTAAACAGTCCACAGAAATGCAGAAGTGACTCTGCATAAGGGGTGATATTTTTGTTTACCATGGAAGCCTCTGTAGTCCATGGTTTATCATCTCAAACATTGTAAACACATAACTACTGCATGGAGAGAAGGCCAGAGAGATGAATGGATGGATGATGGACAAGGGATGGTGCAAACTGCCTAGAATACATCAGTCAGGCAGCCTCCATTTAACAATTCCCACTGGGCACTTGCTATGGGCCAAGCACTGCTCTCGATGCTGGTGAAATAGAATCTCTCTGGTTACCAACCCAGGAATCACTTGTGCTGCAATGCCATGAGCAGATGTCTCTGTTTTCCTGCTGGGCTTACCTACTTCTCACCTGGGTATCCATCCTTAGGCAGACCTGATGGCACCTCAAGGCACTCACCTTTTTAGTCTCGTGGGGACAAGCCATCTGCCAGTCCACAGCCATCTAGTCACTGTTGCTCATTTTCCTTCAGAGGAACCTTAGTTAATCAGGTCAAATTTATAATGTTGCATGGTTAATCAACTTGAAATTACAGTAAAAGGGAGGAGGTGGAATATTAATCACTTTTCAAGGGCATTATCTGTCATGCTTTTTAGAAAGTCAAACAAATAATGATCATGGACCTATAAAACTGAGCTTCAGGCTCTGCAGGGTGCCAGTTCACCAAACAGGGTACTGGCTTCTTCATTTAGCTATTCTTGTTGAGACAAGAAAGCTGGTGATTCAAACCAGGGGTGGTGACATACATGTTATCCTAGCTACTTGGGAGCCTGAGGCAGGAGGTCAGCCTGAGCAATTTAACAAGACCCTGTTTCAAAATATTTTTAAAAAGGGGCGGGGGCATGGAGTTGTAACACAGTGATAGAGCATCTCTGGGTTCAATCCCCAGCACAGGTGGGGTTAGCAGCAGGTGTTAGAATGTGGGATGAAGGATGGTTTGCTTCTTAGAAGCACTGATAACATCAGTGCTTGTGGGTGTTATTTCCCCACTCATCACATACAATCATTCTGCATGAGCACAAAAACCTAGTCCAATTTTTTTTAATTAACTGAAGTGCTCACATGTCTTCTCCACTAGCACAGTACTGGTAGTATCTTTTTGTGTCAGACACTTGCATAGTTCATAGGACTGTCAGAAAGATGATCCATATCTACTGTGTCTGAGAATGTGTGTCCCTGCATGTACCCCTCCCAGCATCAGTGCTGGTGAGAGGGAGGGAACATGTAGTCATCCTTGCAGGAAACAGCAAGCTCTGGGAAAACTGAGCTGCCTGCTGGTGGAATCCATTGCTTCCACTTATAGCAGTCTGTCAGCTTCCATCTGAATGCTGCTTTGGGCTCTGGCCTAATAAACATGGAGTCTGCATTTCTCAAGTCCATTGCTGAGCCTCATGGGTGACCGAGGATTTCAATGTTGCCACTCTACTGTCTTAGTGCAAGAAATTGATTGGGAAATGGAATTTAGATGCCCTAATGTTAACATTCAGGAGCTTCTCAGCGTAACAGAACGACTGACATCTCCAAGTTCTGAAAATCCAGACCATGTGGCAGCCACATGTTCAAGGCGGAGTTTGCCCAAGGAGCAAGTGTCCTGACTTAATCAAACTACTCTACACTCTTCCATTGCCCCCTTGTCATCTTTACAACGGAGACCACAGATGCTGTTTGTGGAGAGTTTGGTTGAATCAGTTAATGCTTAGAAAGCACTCAGTGCGGTCCCTGCAGGTAGCACCTATTACTGTTACCCGAACCTGGTATGTGGGGCTGGGGGTTAGTAAAGAAAAGAGTGGTGCGGACTGAGCTTGAGCCAGGTGGTACTGGTGGGCACTAGGCTTGGGTGACAGCCCTCGCTAGGTCCTTCACTGTGTGATAGTACCCCAAACATTTCAAAAGAAGGGGCTCTGCAAGAAGGTTTCCCTGTATAAAGTAGTTTGTGTTTGGGTGGTGGAGGGCTTACTTTGCTTACCAAATTACCTTGTTTGGCAATAAAGTTGACATCTGATGATAATTTTAGTAATTTTGTTCTACAATTTCCTACATGATGATGAGAAAGACAATGATTTAGAATTTCTCTTATCTTTCTAAGGCAAAGGAGCATGTGCAGAAGTCCTGGTCATGCCTAATCCTACGATTCTTGGTTTTAGTAAAACCAAGTAGGATGTGTGAGAGCCCCTGTTCTGTGCTGCAGGATGTGGTGGCACTGGGTATGGTAGCAGAGGTTTTGGGACACACAGCCATGTATGCAATGGTCACATGGAGTGAAGAAGTGGGTCTGGGGCCAGCCCAGCTTGGACAGACACTGATGAGGAGTAAATGTTGGAGCAAGAAGGAAGGTAGATGGACCTTGACATCTTACTTCACCCTCAACAAATGACTTTCTCTGAGAACCCTCGGCGAATGTCCCCAGTCTCTTTCCTGGTGCCATCGTGCCTGACATCTGCATGGAAGTTAGCCTCAGTGCGGGTCGTGGAGATGCCCCGTCCCCCTGCTGGATGTACAGTGACACAGAGATGGTAATCGTCTCTCTGTTGGCCGCCTTGTGTTGGCTCTTCTGTGCCTGGAAAGTGGGGACAAGGAATATGGCAAGCTCTGCATTTCCACTTTGTCCTCTTTGATGTGTGCTTGAATATCTTAGAAAAAAATCCTCAGCAGAACCCAAAGCCCACCTGAGCCCTTAGCAAAATAGTAGCACAGACAGAATGTGTCCCGTAGGAACATCAGCGTGTTTGAAAAGTCTCAGGATGAGCAAAATGCACATTAGAAAGGAACCACTCACTGAGGCTGGCATTGCAAGGGTGATGGTAGCTGATGTATACCAAGCCTTACACTGCGCAGGTGACTGTTTTTAAGCACTTACTTAATTCTCTCACTATCACCATAATAAAATTGAAGCAGTGAGTTTAAGGTCACAGAGCAAGTGGTGGGCAGAGCTGACTTGGACCCAGTTAGTCTGGCTGGACAGCACGTGCTTTTACCTTATATGTTTTGTTGTCTCTTGGAAATTAGTAGCAGCAGTGTTTTATAAAAGGACCCCCACACACACACCCACATTGGAGATGTAGCTCAGTGGCATAAGTACCTGCCTGGCAAGCACAAGGTCCTGTGTTTGATCCCTGGTAAAAAAAATAAAATAAAATAAAATATAAAATAAATAATAAAAGGACCCCCTAGAGTGTTCCAGTGCTGGCCACTTGAATCACTGCCTGCTATGTCAGTGAGTACAGACTACAGGGGGAAAGCTCCCCTCATTTGGAGCCAGTAAGTTTTGGAGCACTGAGGGTAGACTGAAGTTCCCTGTCCAGAGACAAGATAAAGTGACCTGAAAGCTGACCATGTCTGAGGCAGAAGTGCTCACCAGCAGATCCCATGTCCAATTTTCTGGGGGCGTACTGCTCGGTCTGGGTTTAGGAAGCTCTCCAGCTGATTCCTACATGCCCTTAGATTTGAGAATCACTGCTCTAGATCTGTGCTGTCTAACTCAGTAGTTGTGAGGCCCATGTGCCTGTTTAAATTGAAGTTAGTTCAATTTAAATAACACTAAAAATTCAGCTCCACACATGGCAAGTACTCAGTCACCACATGTGGCTGGGAGTGGTACCACATCAGAACAAATCTAGAGCACTCCTGTTGTCACAAAAAGTCCTATTGGCTGGTACCACTCTAGAATCTTCTACTCCAGAGTGTGGGCTACAGACCAGCAACACAAGTACCACACAGGAGTTTGTTGGAAAAGAAGAGTTCAGATTCCACCGAGACCTTCTGAATTCAACTGTGTTTTGCAGGATCCCAGGAGATTTATGTCAAGCACTCAGGTTTGAGAAGCACAGCTGTGGAGGGCAAGCTGTGTCAGCCCTGACTGAGTGTTCATAGTCTACAGGTACCAGATCTATGTCAATAAAGATAGACCTGGCCTTTTCAAAGGTGGCCAAAACTTCTAGTGAAAAGAATATATAAGTAACAGAGAATGTTTTTTGTGCTTATGATCAAACCAGTTAACAAAACTTTGGAATTTATTGGAAAACACTTTTTTTTTTTTTTTTTTTTTTTTTTTTTTGTCTTTTTCAGTACCAGGGATCGAACTCACGACTGCCTGCTTGCAAGGCGGGCGCTTATGCCGCTGAGCTAAATCCCCAGCCCCGGAAAACACTTTTGAGATGCCCCTGCTCTGTGTCAACATAATGAATCCAGCCTCTGTCTCAAGTAGCAGAAAAAGTATGCAAATCTTCCCAAAGGAAAGGCAGTGTGTGGTACAACTTTGAGAGCATAGTTAGAAGAGGTACATCATTTGGAAGGAGACACCTCTACATGTATACAGAGTACTAGAATTTAGAATAATTTAGAAAGTAATATAGGATATTCAGAGAGCAACAGAAAATGTATTACTTTATTTTCTTCAGCATTCTATCATCTAATCATGATGAAAGGTGCCAGGTGGCCCTGAAACTGGCAGTTTTGACCTACAAAGCAGCAGTCAGTGGGTGGCAGTTGCTTTAAATGGGTTGTCTGAAGACCTTGCTAGAACTGTGAGTGGTGGGGGTGGGGGCTTGCCCAGATGGCTGAGACAGCTCCCAAGAGGAGCTGGCACAGACAGGTCAAGGGCAACCTGCTGGTGTGCTTGGGCCAAGGACAACTTTGCTGCCTGCAGGAAGCACTAATTTGGATCAGTGTGTCCATGTGGCTGAGAGCCCTCTCAGTCTCCTCTTACAGACTGGGCTACATGGCAGTTCATTTCCATAGAACCTGCAAACTTTTCTGCAGAGGCTGTAGCCTTCTGTCTGACACAAACTCCCAGGAGTCCTGCAGAATGAAGGTGATTGACACGCAGCTGCCTGCCCGGAATACCAAGTAGCACCCAGCAGGAGAGGCTCCCGGTGCCTGCGCTACAGCCGGCTTCCTTGGCACCAGCTCTGCCCTCCAAGAGCCTTTTCTCTCCCTCCACTGTGGCTTTTCTACAAACTCACTTGTTTCCAGGTGGCATAAAGACGCCCACTATCCAGCAATACATTTCTAAAACCTTCTCCATGACAACGCTGAGTGGTGAGCAGACTGCCAGCTCAGTCAGCCAGAGAGAGGCCCTGGGGGCAGACAGTGTGGAGAGGCGCGGGACAGCTGGGGACGCCTAATTCTGCTTCAGCAGGAAGGCGGTCTGAGGCTAACACATCCCAAGTCCAAAGAAGCTGTTTGGGGACTGGGCAGGCTAGGGAAGCAGTGAGCAGATGCCCAACAGTGATAATTCACATTTATCTTAGCACGGAAGCAAATTGTGCAGGGCAGGTGAGACTTCCTTTCTTCTTAAAGGATTTTCTGCAATTGAAAAGAGGAGATAAATAATAAGAAACCAGCAAACAAGAGACAAGTTTTTGTTTTGTTTTGTTTTGTTTTGTTTTGTTTTTTTGGTCTTTTTCCTTTTTATCAGTACCAGGGATTGAACTCACGACTGCCTGCTTACCAGGCAGGCGCTTATGTCGCTGAGCTAAACCCCCAGCCTGAGACAAGTTTTTAAATGGGCTGCCAGTGCCTTGTGATTGGCCAGATTCTTTATCAATCTAAGTGAAACACTATCTAGATGGTAAGTCTCAGATGTTGTCCCTCCCCAAACCCTACCACCAGCAGCTGATCTCACATGGACAGGGCCCTTATAAGACCCAGAACCCCCATTTTCCCTCTCTCTAATATTTATTTATTTATTTATTTTTCTATCATGTTAGGTCACATTGAATGTCTCTTAATATTTAATGAGAACATCAATCCATGGAGCAGTGGCAGGCACAGCAGAGGTGGCTGTTTAAGACTCAGCAGCTACAGAGAAGTGTCTGGAGATAGGTCGTTGTCAAGATGGGAGGTCAGCAAGAAAAATTATAAACCGATAAGAAAGCCAAGGAAGCAAGGAGGGTCATGTCTGTGAGCTGGAGAAAGAAGTGAAAACAGGATTTTAAAAAGGAGGCACCAGCTGTCCTTCCCAACTCTAGTTTTTTGGTTTTATTTTTCTTTCCTCCGCTTCTGGCACCAGAGATTGGATCCAGAGCCTTCAACTAAGCTGCATCTCAGCTTTTTTTTTTTTTTCTTTTTGAGACAGGATCTCTCCATAAGCCACTAAGTTGCCCAGACTGACTTGAACTTGCGATGCTCCCATCTCGCTGCCCAGAGTGCTGGGACTGCAGGTGTGGGTCACTTGCCCAGCTCAATCTAGCTTCTTTATGGCTGAGCCAGAGAGAAAATGTGTCTTCTGGGTTTTGGGATGTACCTTGAGTGGGGAGCCAGATGCTCTGCCCGGCTGCTTCCCCTGCCTCACTCTCAGTGTCCCTCCAGCCTTCGCCCTACCTATTTAAACAGAACTCTGTTCAGTGTTCAGTGGTTCCGTGGTTTGGTTCCAGAACAGGGGCTGCTAAAGGCTCTCAGCCCTGACCTGAGGTCAGAAGGTTTATATCTGCATCACAGATACTGAAGTTGTGTCATTCGCCACCAGTTAGGGCATTAAACCCAAACACAGGGAGCCCTCTCCCCATTCTCCTGGAGTCTTTTTTCTTTTTTAATTTTTTTCCTTCCTTTTTTGAGACAGGATCATGCTGTGTAGTTCAGGCTGGCCTTGAACTCACTGTGTAGCTCAGGGTAGCCTCAAACTCACGACAATCCTTCTGCCTCAGCCTCCCAAGTGCTGGAATCATAGGCATGTGCCACCACACCTTGCTTCTCCTGGGTTTTTCAAATAGGACTAGGGCTCACGTCCTCTCTAGTCGCTTCAGCTTCCCAGATGGGGTCACCACTGAGCTCCTGCTCTGATGCCCACACTAGCTTTCCACTGAAGGCAGGTAAGCGGATGTTTGCTCGTGGTTGCTTACTCTCCACACGGAGTAGAAAGCCATTGGCATGACAGCTTTGCCTCTGCAGTAGTTCCTGGCTGCAGCTAGTGCCTATCATAGCTCATTATATCTCCTAAGTTGCAGGATTGACTACGTAACTTGCAGTGCCCAAGCCAAAATTAAAATGTGTGGGTGGACTCTTGTTCAAAAATGTTGAAGAGTTTCAAGATGACAACAGCAGAGCATGAAACCAAGGCTGGGGCAGGCCTGGCACAGGTGACCTCCGTGAAGCTGGCCCTGGAAAACCATCACCCCTGGCAGGACAGGCTGTAGCCAATCACCAAGAGGGATAATCTCAGGAGGTGTTTTTAAACCAATAACTGAACTCACCACCTTACACTTGCCAGGCAGGGACTATGCCACTGAGCTATATCCCTGGCCCTCTCTGGAGTTTTTAACTCTGAGAGTGATGAGCACGTTTATAGTTGCAACACCAGACTCACACTGGATGAAAACACCATATTCAATGTCTAATGAAACCATTCCATATCCAATGACATTGTTTTATGTCTAATAAGCTTTATTTCTTTGTCTAATTCTTATCCAGACCCCTCTCTACACCTGAGTATAGGATCAGGGAGTTTTTCTGGGACTATCAGGCACAGGTTGTGGGACACAGTCTTCCCCACAGTGCAGGAGCCTGGTGACTATCTTTGCCTTGAGAATCAGCCCCTCACAAAATTCTGTAATGGTTGAAACTTTCCAGCCAGATGCCCCTGACCTTTAGATCACTTTGGGAAAATTGCATAATTTCTCTGAGCTTTGGTTTCCTCATCTATAAAGTGGGAAAAATAATGGCACTTACCACACCAGTCATTTTGAAGACTATGTGAGAAAAAGTATGCAGAAAATCGTTCAGGGGTTGACAAGGCACATAATATGTGCTCAATAAATATCTTTTAATATCAATCTTTGTTTTAAAAACCAGATGGAGTTTTTTGATATTTCTGTGGTATTTTTTTTTTGAGATGGAGGTGTTTCTATGTTTCTCAGGTTGATCTCATTACCCTGAGCTCAAGTAATCCTCCTGCCTCGGTCTCCCAGTTTGTTGGGGATAGGAGCTTGCAACCATGCCCAGTTTAAAGAAAATAGTTCTGGGGGCTGGGGATTTAGCTCAGCGGCATAAGCGCCTGCCTTGCAAGCAGGCAGTCGTGAGTTCAATCCCTGGCACCGATAAAAAGGTAAAAGAAAAAGAAAATAGTTCTAAAAGTGTAGCTCAGTAACCAGAAGCTGAACTATTTCTCTTAGCTTTACTTCACTAAAAGAAAAAATCATGCAGAGATGCTGGTGGGGCTGTCCATGTTCAAGCCAGATCACAGCTACTAACAGTTCATTAAAGTGCAAACACTGACCCTCATTTAAGGTCTTGAATTGCTTCCCAATATCCCTCAACCTAAATAAAGCCAGTTCCACTCCCAATTCACAGGCAAAATTAAGTCAAATTATAGGTGGCCTTACTTTTAAATTTTTCCCCCAATATTTTTACCATAACATCTGGTGCATTCTTTTGGATATCTAACTAAAATATTGAATATTTTTAAGTCTAATATGACAAAAATTCATGACTTTAAGTGCTTCATCTCCTGAACATATGAAAGTACGATGAACATAAGCTTTGAACAGTGACCTTGAATGAACATTAGCTGACATTAGCGCATGAGAAGTGAACAGAGAGCATCAGTGATCCCAAATGATGTGTGATGTGTGTGAAGTCAACTCTCCATCCCTGTGACATAACAGCTGAGAAAATCAACTCCAAGGAGGAAGAGTTTACTCTGGTTTATGGTTTCAGAGGTTTTGGTCCATGGACACTTGGCCCTATTGTTTTGGTTCTATGATGAGGCAGAAAAAAGTTCTATGGTAGAACAAAGTTCTATGGCTTGTGGCAGCTGAGAGAGAGACAGACAGACAGACACAAGAAGAGGCAAAGGGCCAGAGTCCCAGTATCCCCCTCATGGGTGTGTCCCCAGTGACTCACTTGTTTCCATCAGCCTCTACCTCCTAAAGGTCCTGCCTCCCCCTAGCAGCATCACAGGCTGGCAACCAAGCCTTATGGCCCTTGGGAGACATTCTAGGTTTACACAACAACAATATGTTCCCTGGCAATCGTGTGTTAAAAAAATTAGTCCCAAGTGTGTCAGTATTGAGAGGGGATGGGACCTGTAAGAGTTACTTAGATCATTAAAAAGGATAAATGTCTTGCTCTCAGGAGTAAGTTTTAGCTCTGCTGGGACTGTATTAGATACCTAGGTTGTTATAAAGCAAACCCACCCGGTTTGTACATGTCTGCTTGGCCTTCCGCATTCTACTACATGTTGAAGTAGCCTGAGACCCTCACTGCCTGGCACCATGTTCTTGGACTTCCAGCCTCCAAAACTGTGAACTAGGCAAACTTTTCTTATTAATTACTCAGTCTCAGGCATTCTGTTACAGCAACAGGAAACAGACTAAGCTAAGACACAGTGAGGGGGCCTGTTACTCTGTGACTATTTCACCTTACACTGTATTCCACCAGGGATGAAATCTGAGAGGAGCCATCAAGGACAGGACTGCAGAGGAAGGTCACTGTAAACAAGGGGCTGATGTGTCCAAAAAAGACAGCTAAATGGCTTTGTTACAGCAGAGGACAGGCCTGAGACCCAAGTGGGGCCTGACTCCCCTTTCGCTTTGCTGGTGTTTTCCTTCTCCAAAGCCTCAGCCTTGCTCTTTGTAGGCAAAAAGGATGCAGAACCTCCCACTCAGGACACCCTTGAAAGCCTGGCTGCACCCACAGCTGAGGGGGCCTCACTCCACCAGGCCTCAGGAGGCTGCCATGGCTCTAGCAGTGCTGCTAATGAGGTGACAGCTATGTGTCTGGAGGTCCCTGGGGAGTGTGGGTGACACTGCATGGGTGATTCTGTCCCCAAAGCAGAAGCTGCTGGATTGTGAGACAGGCCAGCTTTCTTCTGTGCAGAAAGAAGCCTGAAGGAGTGTCAGGCAGAAGAAAAGGAAGCATTAATAAAAAGCAGCAGCATGTCACTGCTGCCAAGCCCAGAGCTCTGGAGAAGTATCTTCAAGGAAAGGCTGGCCAGAGTCCAGAGCCTGGCTTTCAGACTCTGCCACCAAGCCGTGGTCCTTGGAGGTGCACAGCTCCCTCTACACAGTGACCATGAAACCTACCAGCATCGCCCTATCCACCACCACAGCTATGTACAGAGTGAAAATAAATTCCAAAAGTGTGTGCATACCTCTTCCCACTAACTTTATGAGTGGATTTGTCTCCCACTCACCCTCCTTTACCAAAAGTTGTTTTTGCCTAGGTTTTCAAGGCAAAAATAATCTAATATGGAAACTCCTGCTATACTTCACAGACTGAGTCATGATACAACCAGGTCTCCCCTAGGGGAAGACCCCAGAAGGAAAGAAAGAATAGGAACTGGTCTGTAGTTTTTGCTTGAGGTTAGTGTGTCAAAGGGTTGAACGTTCTATTAGGCAGAAACTAAGGTAGTTTATGAATGTGGCGCTGATATTGATTTACTCAATATTTACTAAATGCCTACTGCATTCTAAATCTTGAGAAAATCAAGGCAGGTAGGATTATAATCCCGCCTCATGGTGCTTCTAGCCTTGTGGGGTTTGCAGACAAGTAATCAAGTGTTTATAGGGCGCTGTGATGCTCTCTTAGTATTTTCTGTCCCTGAGGCGACACCTGCAACTTAAAGGAGGAGAAGTTTATTTTGGCTCACAGTTTTAGGGGATTCAGTCCATGGTTGGTAGGTTTTAAGGCAGAAATGGCATGATGGAAGGGCCCAGTGGAGGACAGCTGCCCATACCAAAGAGGTCAGGAAGCAGATACAAAGGGAGGAGCTAGGGATGGAGATAGGTAGGTCCAGGTCATGTCTCCAGTGACCTTCCTCTAGCCAGGCCCCAACTCCTATCAGCACACTCAGCTGCTGAACTCTCTTGTGGATGGATCCTCTGATGAGGAGGCTACTCCAGGTTCTATTCACCTCCTAAAAGTTTCATCGCTGGACACAAGAGAATTTGGGGGGACATTCTAGATTTAAATCATAACAGATTCATACTCTATGAGCGTGGTGAATGTACACGCTTATAGACAGCATCCCAGGGGAAGAGATATCTAAGCCCAGGCCTGACGGATGCACAGAAGGCTGGAAACAGGCTTGCTTTCTCTTGCATAATAGTTCACAGGTGTGCAGGAGTTGCCAGCCAGGTAAGTAGTCCCCATGGTATTCCAGGGCTCAGATTCCTTTCATCTGACTTTGCCATCTTCTAAAATGCTTTCCTCATTTGCATGATCGCAGCTAACCTGCCAGAACCATTTTCACTTTCCAGGAAAAGTTGATGTGCAAGGCCAAGAATTTCTTCTTTTGGAAGTTGAAACATTACTTTTGCTTACATTGCCCTTATACTGCCCAGAACCTGGTCATATGGCAACTCCTGGCTAGAAGGGAGACTGGGGAGACAGTGTGTAGCTAAGTAACCATGTGTCAAGCCAAAACTAAACAGAAAAGTGCCAACTGGATTCTGGAAGTTTTTGTTGCAGGAAGGGACGGATGGTCTGTGGAAGACCGTGGTCAAGGACAAAGGACACAAGACTGAACAATAGCCTTTCAGAAGGATTGCTAAGCACCTTATTGGCATTGCTTCATTTAAACTGCAACATGATACAAATACAGGTTGTTGCCCCTTTTTTGGGGGGGAGTAGCAGGGATTGAACTCACGACCCTGAGCTTGCAAGGCAGATGCTTATGCCACTGAGCTAAATCCCTGGTATCATTTTTATTTTATAAAAGACACTGAAAAGTTAGGTGATTTGGCCAAAGTCACACAGTAGTAATGGTGGAGCTAAACTATTAAGCGAAGTCCACCTGGATCCAGAATTGCTGGTATCTAAAGCTACCCAGAAGGGAAGAGAGGCATAGGAAAATGTTGCCCACAGCAGGGCACCAATGGGAGTGAATTAAGAGAATAGAAAGCAGGTGGGGACTGGCAAAGTATAGCAGATGAATCCAATGTCTGATAAAGCCCACCATTTTTCAGTCTAAGAGAACCAAAGAATTCTGCTTTGGGACCAAATCATTTCTAGTAGTTGAATCCTAGAGTTGTGAGATGTCTTTCAAGATGCTCAGATGTGGGAAGGATCTTGACCCTCAATTTGATCAACAGGATGGTTCTGAATGATCATCCATGGACATCTAGTATAACCCCATGCAGAGCAGGAGCCTCCCTGAATGTTGCTAGCTATTGCCACTACACTCTCAGCACTGGGTACGTCTGCCCCTGTGCAGCCAGTGTCTGTCAGATAACTCAGGGTATTCTGGAGCCCGTTGGAGTGGTCTGGTACAGGAGAGATGGAATCCCTGCAGGTGCAGAGCTTGGATGAGGCCCAGGTATTTGCTCATGCATTGAATCCATCAATCCATAGACTGCAGAGTTCAGTAGGCCAGCCTTCCATCCAGCCAATGCCAAGGTAGTGTGAATTCACATGTAGCATGTTTCTCTTTGCAGGGCCATGAGAGATGGAGGCCCTGCACTGTCCAATCTCTGGCCACATTTCTCACCTCCATGAGTGTTAGGAAATTCAGTACTCCCTTCACCAGAACCTCATGACTACAACCTGGAAGAAAAATCATTCTGAAACTTGCAATGGATTTTGCTTATGAATAATTCAGCACAGCTCCTGACTCAGGGGAAGTGTTTGATTTCTGATGCTTCTTAACCCAGAGAAGAAGTAGCTAGCACCCTGCCGCAGGGCTGTAACTGTGCTGATTGGAACGAATGGAAAGGAGGGAGAAGGGGGAAAGAAGACAGAGAAGGAGGATGTGGAGAGAGGGAAGGAAGATACGGAATAGATGTGCTCCTTTGCAAATCTCAGAAGCTCCTAAGGACTACATGACAGGTTCCAGGGAAAGAGCTTGGTCAGGTTGGGGGAGGTTCTCTGAGTAACAGGTCACGCTGCTTCCCAGGACTGCAACTGTTGAATGTTGAGCCTGTCTACCTAGGAGCAATGAAATGAAATAGGGACCAAACGCAGTGTGCAAAACTCCTGGATGCCAAACTATCCTTCCTGTTATGGTTTGTATCTTGATGTCCCCTCAAAGCCTCATGTACTCATAGGTTGGGTTCTTGGAAAGATGCTGGATCATGGGTTTATGGTTCTGGGATTAAGGGTGTATGGCACTAGATTAGTCCACTAACTGGTTGAGCATAATTTTGGGTGTGGATAATGAGAAGGATTACCTTAGGTATGGATGGTACCAACCAATCGGCTCGTAACCTGCATGGGATAAAAGTCCAGAGGGTTTACTGCCTTCTGCCAGCCCTGCCATTCTTAATTTTTAAATTCCATTTAATTTAAATTTTGTAGAGCTAGGGATGGAATCATACAAGCTACACAAGTGCTCTATCATTGAGCTACATCCTGGTCCTTCAACATTTTTTATCTCACATCTTACCCACAAAGGTCATCAAGCTTTATTACTTGTGATTTGAATGATAAAACATGAAATAATATAAATATTTATTATCCATCCATGAGTTCATAACTAATGTGCTGTTAGGAAGTGGGGCCTGGTTGAAGGAGGTGTGTCATTGGGGTGTGCTTTTGGAGGGTACCTTGGTTACTTTCTCATCACTGAGACACAAGCTCACAGGGAGCTTGTAGAGGTTTCAGTCCACAGCTGACTGGCTCCAAGGCAAAGTGGCCTGGCAGGGGGGCAGCGCAGAGGAGCAAGAGTCTGTGATGGTTGACTGTGTCAACTTGAGTAACACTCAACTAAATCGGCTCAGCATAGTTCTGGGCATGGAAGATCTACCCTAGGAAGGATTGTCAGATGGTATAAAAGGGAAACAAAGAAAGAAGGATTGTTTCAAGTTTCCTCAGAGGAGTTCCTCGCTTCCCTTTCACCTTGGCTTTCATCACAGACCCTTCAGCCTCCTGACACAGACCCCCACAGGATGCTGCATGGAGCTCCAGGCCTTAGACTGGACTTTTTGGATCCCCAGTGTGCAGACAGACCCTCTGCACTCTTCCTCATCTGGCTCTGGGGGGGCCATTGTAAGCCAATTTAGTAAATTCACATATATTTGTATTGAATCTGTTTCCTCTAGTAAGCACTGACTGACACACAGTCCATGCATGGTGGCAGGAAACAGCAGGCCATCAAGAGGGATATATATATATATGTCCCTCTTCTTCTCTTGAATTTAAAAATTAAGAATAAGGCCGATCTAAATACTGGATTTGTCTTTCTTGGTTATTAGCAAGAAAGGGATTCATCCACAGGCAGAGAGCATTGAAAACACTCCAGCCTTGGTACTTTCCTTGAGATGGTCCCCATCAGGCAGTTGCCATGACAACCATAGGACCCAGCCTTTAGAAAGCAGCAGCTGGAGCCAGAAAAAGGCTTCAGTCCTGCTGCTGCTTGACAATAGACATCCTGTGATGCAATTGTCTGCCCGACAAGTTGTCGGGCAGACAATTGCAAATTGCATGTGTGCATGCATATACGTACACATACACAATCTATCCTTGCACACACACACCCCACATACTACTGGATTACACAGGCCATTGTTGAAGCCCGTCCTGTAATCCACAACAGTGATTTAACCAGGCAGTGGGCACATGTGATGAAGAATACCATGGACCTGAAGTAAGCAGCTTTCTGCTCCCTCTGGGTGCCATATCGGGGCTGCCCACAGCCTTGTTCTTGCCCACATGTTTGTGGTGGAAGAGAGCAAGGACATCACGTGAAAAAGCAAAGGCAAACAGAACCAGAATTCATGTGGCTTTGAGTCCCCAGGTTGGAGCCCTGAGCTAACACTTGGATACAGGGTCCTTCCTCACTTTAGGGGCCACTGTGCTCTGTCACTGCAGCTTGAAGTGTCTGGTTGCCTGGGTGGACTCTTAGCTCCCATCCACCTGTGGCTACAGATGAAGAAATCACATCCCCTCTCTGGACCTTAATGTTAGGAGTTCCACAGTGGAGAGAGTGCACCTTTGCTTAAGCTTGATTCACACCAGGAACCAATAGGGAATAAGAAGAAATACATGGCCCAAATCTGAAAGGCAGAACCAGGTTAAAGGATTTGGGAGTGAGCGTAAGTTCCTATTGGGGAGAGGTGAGGAGACAAAGGAATCCACCTACAGAGCTGGCTTAGGGACCAGAGAAAAGCTGGGCTGCAGCACCGCTGGGCATATGGCTCCTCCTGGTGCTGCCAGCAATTGCCAGGCTGCTGCCAATGAAAAATGCAGTCAGTTGCCACTTAGGGGGAAGGAACAGCCCTGGTCCCCAGCCTTGCTCCTTCCTGGATGATCCTTCATTGATTCAAGCCTCAATCCCTCAGCTCTAACTT
The DNA here is from genome assembly GCF_034190915.1 of Cavia porcellus. Taxonomy (NCBI): domain Eukaryota; kingdom Metazoa; phylum Chordata; class Mammalia; order Rodentia; family Caviidae; genus Cavia; species Cavia porcellus. Next base: position 32,131,271 of record NW_026947514.1, read on the forward strand.
AATCCTGAGTGCCAAAAGACCCAAGCACCACCATGTTTGTGCATGTGTTTGTGTGAACAGATGTACTCAGAGGCTTAGAGCAATGTGGGAAAGCTTTCAAAAAAAGTGGCTTAAACATGTCAGATCAGATGCAGTGAGCCTCAGCAGGCCACCATCATTCACAGCAGGATTCACGTGGCCCCTCCTGCAAGCTCTCCACATAATGTGGTGTCTGCCTGAAGTGCAACAGTGCACAGAGGTCTCCCAGCTTCTCCAGACCCTCAGAGGATCCATCCTCAAGAGAACCTGTGAAGCCTAAGAGCAGGTGTTACAGCCACTTGTGCATTTGATGATTCCAACGCTCAGAAATGTTGTCATTCACCCAAGTTATACAGCACACAGTTGTCAAAATGAAACCCATGCCCAGCTTTGGGTTATTTCTGCACCATTGCTCTGTTGTATATCTGGGGGCTGGAGCCTGGTGTTCAGAGACACACTGCACCGAGCCAGCAGAGCAGGGGATCACCCTCATTCGTAGGGCTTTTGCGGCACTCTTGAAAGTGCTCTTCTACCCTAAAATATCTCAAGCAGAGATTCACGATTTAGTATAAGCATCACTGGCTCCCTTAACCCTATAGGGGCAATTTTCGAGTCACAAGTATCTTCCCGTTTGCTGGTGTGTCTGACATTCAAAACAGCATCCTAAAAGAGACTATAACAGGACAGACCGATGGGGTTTTGTTCTCTTTCTTTGGGGAGTTCCTAGTCCATAGGACTCTCTTTTCCCTCCAGTCCAGTACCACACACCACATTCATAGTCATCAGCCCCCTCCTTTATTTTTTTTTCTTTTTCACATGAAAGCTCAGCCAAATGCATTTCCCAACTCCTCTGCAAGTAGGTATGGGCAAGTGTTAGCCAGTGAATGAAAACGGAGCTGCTCTGGGCCACTTCCAAACACAATGAAAAGAAGACATCCTCATGTGTGACTGAAGACTGCCACCCTGTGACGACCTCGGAAGCCTCAGGTAGATTTAGGGAAACAGCTGTCACGTGGGTCCCCGACTGACTTGCAAAGGACCCTACGCAAACTACCAAGGTGTTTTCTAACTTGAGTCATAACAGCGTTTGGCACGTGCTGTATGTCACCCACATTAACAGATCATTGAGCAGCTGCCACACCGGTATTTTGTGTATCACTAAGAAAAAATGCTGCAATTAGGCCTGACACTAGTCTTAGAATTTTTCTTTCACACTATTCAAAAGAGCTTTTATAGATGTGATCATAGGTTTTTATCTTAAATTATTCTTATACATAATAAAATAAAAAATAAAAGTGAAATAAGTTGTTAAAGTATCTCTAGAACCTCTCATTCAAAATTTGACTCCTCTCTTAGAGTTTACCGTGACCATCTGTTAGGATCATGCTATCATCCTCGGCGGCCTCATGACGGCTGGTAATGAAGCATTTCTCAAAAGGATCCATCAAGCAAATAAGAATCACTTATGTTAGGCCCTTGCCAGCTGGATGGTTGCGTGGCTTTGGTTTATTTTTAACTCCTATGTCATCGTGCTGCCAGACCTATCTGATTTTCCACAACCATGGGTTAAGAGCACTCTCTGGGATTGTTTGGAGGTTTGTTTACCCAAGTTATTGACACACTCTGCAAGACTCGCCTCTGCCTCTAGTACTGGGGATTGAACCCAGGACCTTTGTACCTGTCTACATCCCCAGCCTCTAATCCCTCTGTTGAGGCAGGGATTGCCCAGGCTGGTCCTAGAACTTGCCATTCCCAACCTCTGCTCCTCAATAGCTGGGAGGATGGACATGTGCCACCTAACTCCAGCAATGCCACAAGTTTTGGTCCTGGGACTTTTGATGTTTGGCATGGGCGATGACAACCTCATCAAAACCACCACACAGCCAAGAGCAATTGCAAGATGTTGTTAACTTAAAGTTCACCCCAATTTCAGAGATTTTCAGTTGTAATGAAAAAAAAATGTGTCAGAATTTTTTAAAAATATGATTGTAAACACTCCATAAATATTGAAAAAATAAATGGATGAATTCATGAAATGATGAATTTCAATCTATGAGTGATTTTGACTTTAGGGAAAGTGTTTCCGATTTGGGAAATCACACAAGAACTAAAATGACTACTGACTAGTTTGCTTTTGTTTGCAAACAATAGAAAAGCCAATTAATAGGGACTCTGGGAGTGGTGGTACATGGCTGGGCATCTGAGGCAGGAGGATCACAAGTTCAGGACCAACCTGATAAATTTAGCAATTTGGTGAGAATGCATCTCAAAATAAAAAGATAAAAATAACACTAAAAAGAGGCCAGCATGCAGTTCAGTGTAAAGAGCCTCAGCTCAATACCCAGTACTGAAACAAACAAACACCTGAAAGCCAGGCATGGTGGTACATGCCTATAATCCCAGCACTCGGGGAGGCTGAGGCAGGAGGACCACTGCAAGTTTGAGGCCAGCCTGGGCTATATAGAGAGTCCCTGTCTCAAAAAACAAACAAGCAAACAAACACAAACCAAACAAATATAATATAGAAGCTATAAACATGGAAAAAGAAATGCAATAAAATAAAAAAGGTCTAAAGAATAAAGAAAGGTAAAGTAGCTCACATAACAAGAAGCCACGAAATAGCTGGATCCAGTGTTAGCTAATTCGGTGGTTCAACAATTTAGTAGAGACCAAGACTCCTTGCCATCTGTCTGCTTGGCCATCCTAGATTTGCTGGCTTACACTTCAGCCCAGCAGCTTCCGTGGTATCAACTTGGCTGCTGTTCTAGGGTCCTATCTCAAAACAAAAAGCCCGTGGAGATAAAGGAATTGTATCAACTCTATGATGTTTATTTCTCTTTATTTTCTTTTTGTATTAGGGATTGAACCCACAGCCTTCACCGTGGGCTACATTCCCATATTATCATTATTATTTTTTGAGACCAAATTGGCCAGGCTGACCTTGCAGTCTTCCTGTCTCAGCCTTCAGAGTACAGTAGCTTGGATTACCAGTGTGTGCCACCATACTGGGTTGTATGGCTCTTCTTTAAAATAAAGGGGGAAAAAACCTACCTCAGATGTCCTCCAGCGAACTTCTCATCTCTCTGTCACATGTCTACCCCAGAGCAGTCTCTGGCTGGAAGTAGCATTGCCAGGACTGGGTTATGTCTATGAGGATTTATTCCCTGACTTTCCCTCCGGGGGTGGATGCCTGGAAGTGAGCCAGAGTTCTGTTCCCAAAGAAGAAGCAGATGAATGCTGAGCGGTGTGCAGGGCTGTCAGATGTCTGAGCAAAGTAGTTTTCAGCACTCTTCCCATGTACATGTGTTGCATTGTTGGAGAGAACATCTCATGTCTCAACATTCACTCTGTGGACTGCATCACTGAGGACAAATGAATGTAAGTCCATACTTAACTGGTTTCACAGCAGGCTTCCCTGGCCAGCTAATCTGCACATTCTCTCAACTCCTTTATCTCTTGCTACCAAGACCACAAGGATAAGGAAGTATGACAGTCACTGTCCCTATCCTCCATCCCCTTCTGGAACTAGGAGTTGAACCTAGGGCTTTCATAATGAGCTATATCCCTGGCCCTTCCAAAAAGAAAAAACAATTTTTTTGAGACAGAGTTTCATTAAACTGCCCAGGCTGAGCTCAAACCTGCAGTCCACCTGCCTCGACCTCCCAGAGTGCTCGGATTACAGCTGTGCACCACCATGCCCTTAGTAAGTGGGAGGTGGCTCCTAGCCTCTTTTGCAACTAGAGGCAGCCCTGTGACCCAGGTCTGTCAAAAAATGTCAAAAAAAAAAAAAAAGTCTTACAGGAGCTTGGGGGAAAAGTTTTCCCCTAAATGACTCAAAGGTGCTGTGATGGATTAACTAATGGGCAACTTGCAACACCAGATGAACTGAGTCAAAGTGGACCCAGCTGTGGGAGGCCACCAGCATAAATGGAGAACTGGAGGAGAAGACGGGGTACTGCTGATTCTCCTGGAGAAGCTTGTCACACTGGCTTTCCTGATATGGACTAAGCTGTTCTCATCATCAGAGGAGCTTGGGTCCTCCCTGTCACTGAGGATGGCTGTCATTGAGGATGGTTCTCTTTGGGGGAGCTCTGGTCCTTACCCTGTGTCACTTTCTAGCTCCCACGCAGATCTCTCAGCCTGCTGGCACAGATCCTTCACCCTGCTGGCGCAGACTGTCTAGCTTTCACCACTGATCTTTGGGTCTTTCCAGTGTAGATCCTTGGTACAGACTTGCATGAGACATTTTTGTGGGCTCTGAGCCTCCAATTAAACATTGCTGTGGGATCCAGGCCCTCGGCTGGATTACTTGGGTCTTTAATGTGTGGATCAATCTCCCACACTCTTCTGATTTGATTCTTTGGGTGACTATTATAAAACAACCCTATAGATTATGTGTCCTGTATTAAATCTATTCCCTTGTAAACCCTGACTATAACAGGTGCTAACATTGCTTTTTCTCTGTGTCCTGCCACCTTCTTGCTGTAAGTCTCGTCATGATGGCTGAGCATCTTTCAACCATGCAAGATGGTCAGTGAGCATGGCAGGGTGGCATTAACCACCAGGAGGGAGGCACTGAGAGTGCCAGCTACCAGAATTCAGACTTCTTAGTCTGTGTTTAAATAAGCCTCTGTGAATCATACTTTTTATTACTTGCAGCTGAATTCCATTCATGTGCTCTCAATCATTTGGAACACAGGCAGCCAAGCTCTTGTTGGAGCCTCTGTGGCCATCTTTGGTCCTGCCTTGAGTATGAGGCCATGGTGGCTCATAATGAAAATGAGAGAAATGTTTGCCTCAACAGTGTGATTTTTACCTAGCAGCTTCACTACAGGAAAGGGACAGGGCCATACATCCTATCACTTGTTAAAACTCGGAGTATATCTCTCTTGCCTGATCAAGAAAGGTAAACTACATAGCTGAGGGTGGTGGTTCCTGTAATCCTAGGATCACCGCAAGTTTGAGGCCAGCCTGGGCTACACAGCAAGACCCTGTCTCAAAAACAAACAAATGGTAAACTACAGAACATCAAAATATCCTGAATATGATCTGGGAGAGTGTCATTGTCACCCTCTCCTTCAAATTATGGAACTCAGAGTTCCTAATGTGACCATGAGGTGATATCCTGGTGTCTGGAGTGTCAGTCCATCTACTGAAACGAAGGGAGCCAGTTTCAGTGGCACATGGCTGTGATCCCAGCACTGGGAAGACTGAGGCAGAAGGATTTCTGAGAGTTCAAAGCTAGCTTGGGCTACATGGTGAGATCCTGTCTCCAAAAAACAAAACAAAGGATTTTATTTTTTTTTAAGAGGAGAAGGTCATTCAAGGTAACATCCAGCCAGGTTTGGTGGCGTACCTCTGTGATCTCAGCTACTGGGGAGGCTGAGGCAGGAGGATTCGTAATTCAAGTTCAGCCTGGAAAATTTATTGAGAGCCTGCCTCAAAATAAAATACAGGGTTAAGGATATAGGAACATAGGTCAGTGGAAAAGTGCTGCTGGTTCAATCTCCAGGCCTGAAGGACAGAGAGAGAGAGAGAGAGAGAGAGAGAGAGAGAGAGAGAGAGATCCCACAAGTTGATCCCCTATTCTCTGAGTAGCTCCATACATGCCCCTGGAACTCCTCTTTGAGGATCGCTGGGGTGGACCCGGTGTCTGCTCCAGCCACCAAGAAAGGCAGGTCCTCTGCATGCAGGAAGGTAAAGATGTGGTTACAGAGGAGGGATGCGGAAGACATTCAATAACACATCACGGGTAAGGGCTATTGACTCCAGAAAACAACACTGCCATTCATTTCATGGAAAGGTGACACTGTCGCAAGAAAAACTCTCCAGGGTGGCAAGGCCATGTCAGAACTGAGGGAGGTTCAGCGCAGGCACACGGCCCAGAACGGTGTCTCAGTCCATGACAGGCCACAGAGAAGACAGTGGCCTGGTAATTGTACAGCAGTGTGGTGCTCATCTCTGCCTGTGTAGGACGCTGATGCTGGTGCGGTGACACAGTCACCTGACCGGTTGGCTGTTGTTAAGTGCTGCATGACTGTCATTGCACAGCTTCCTTTTAGAAGGGCGGGGTGGAGGTGTCGGGTTCAGGACTGGCTCTTCAGCACCCTCCAGGCCTCACACTCCCAGCCCAGGGCTTCACCTCGGCCGCTTCCTCCTGCAAGGCTGCTTCTATTCTGCGGGACACTGGGCTGGATAGTCGGGGCAAAGCAAGAACAGTGGGCAGTGGTCAAGAGGGCCCTGGGCTGGAGGTGGCTGGGGGAAGCGAGGAAAGGCAGAGTTACGTGGCAGAGTCCTAGGAGGAGACTCTGGCTTTCACACCTGCAACTCTGGCCCTGGACGATTTGCAGAATTCTCCCGGGACTGTCTGAGGGCTGCATCAACACCATGAAAATCTACGGTAGAGCCGGGCATGGCGGTGCACACGTGCACCCAAGCACTCAGGAGGCTGAGGCAGAAGACTGCCAACCTGGGCAACTTACCAACTCATAACAATGACAACAACAACAAAATAGTTCCTGTGTCAAGTTCCTGAGTTCAATCCCCAGTATAAAAACAAAACGAACAAAATAAAAACCTCATGGTAGAAAAGATCTGAGTGGGAATTCTAGGGCCCTGAACTAGAGGAAGTCAATAATACACCTATTAAACAAATGAATGAAGAAAACTCATGGAAAGGTTTTACATTTTTTCCCCAGGAGGCTAGAACACTGGCCTTGGGCTCACAGACCTGGATTCACACCTCCAAGCCCTGCGACCTTGCTAAGCTCCTTTGCGTTTGTGGGTTTCTTTTTTAAATTTTTTAAAAATCAAAGTGATATGGTGAAAACAAAGGAAATCAGGGTGGAGGTTCTTGGGACATAATGGAGTGGAGAGAGATGGCTGGAGCGGAGTCTGTTGTGTTCTGTCGTGAAGGACTCCAATGGCGCCCACCCTGGGCGGTCACCGAGCCTCCCACTTGGCAAGCCCCTCCCCGCGCACCCCTGTGCACTTTCCCACCTGGGCTTGCCGGGCCGGTTCAGAGCATGCTGCCATCTGCTGGGAAGAAGAGGAAGTGACATCAAGGCGTCCCTAACACAGAGTGGGGGTTGGTGGGGGGGGGGGTTGCGGGAAACCGAGCGGGAAGGAAGGTGAGGCCCTAGTTTCTCCTCTGCTGTGTGCTTCCCACTGCCCAACAGCTTATCAGAAGAATTCTTATTTCATCAGTTTCTTCTTTTTTTAAAAAAGTGGCAGGATATTATTTTACTTTCAGAAGGAAAGAAAGCCAGATGCTATGGTGCATGCCTATAATCTCAGCTGCTCTGGAGGCTGAGGCAGGAGGACCCTGTCTCAAAATAAAAAATTAAATAAAAAGGACTGAAGGTATAACCTAGTAGGAAAACACTCGCCTGGCATGAGTGAGGCCCTGGGCTCAATACTAGCACAGAGAGAGAGAGAGAGAGAGAGAGACAGAGAGAGAGAGAGAGAGAGACAGAGACAGAGACAGAGACAGAGACAGACAGACAAGACAAGACAGAGAGACAGGGGGCTGGGGATTTAGCTCAGCGGCATAAGCGCCTGCCTTGCAAGCAGGCAGTCATGAGTTCGATCCCCAGTACCGATAAAAAGGAAAAAGACCAAAAAAAAAAAAAAAAAACAGAGAGACACAGACAGAGACAGAGAAATACTGTTACCAATTTCTGACTCCAAACTGGATCTTTTTCTCTGTCCAAACTGTGGAGCCAGTAACAAGATGGAAGCATCAGCTTAGTGGTACAGGAGACTTCTGCCATTGGCAAGCCCAGGACAAGTGGGAGAGAAAACTCAAAAACCACCTTCTGCACTGGCTTGGGGTTGGGGGCTGTAGACACAGGGTACGAGCAGTGAGAGGGAGGGAAAGGCTGGTAGACAGCAGGAGCAGCCATGTCTCTTCAGGTGCCTCCTCCCCCCTTCTGCTTCTTCTCTGGTTCTCTCTGGTCACAGTGTTGGCATTTGTCACCTGTCACGTTGCCTGTCATGTACTTGCACATCAGATAAAAATGAACTTAGAGGTCACTTGAAGGTGACTCAGATCTGGCCCACACAACAAGGAATTTCTGGATTACAGGAACTGTGTCCTTAAAGGTGACCAAAACTGGGGCTGGTAGACTTTCAGCCAGGTCAAGCCAATGGTTCAAGACTGGACAGGGGGATAATGCTACCCATTATCCTTGACACTGTACTAAGCAAAATAAGCCAGACAGGTATTATGTGATTCCCTTCTACGAGGTATCTAAAGCTGTCAGATTTACAGAGACAGAAAGTAGAACAGTGGTTGCCAGGGCCTGGGGCTGGGGCTGGGGCATTACTGTTTCATGGGTACAGAGTTTGAGTTTTGCCAAATGAGAAAATTGAGAGATTGACTGCTCAACAATGAAGCTCCATTTAACATTGCAGGACCATAGACTTAGAAATGGTTTAGGTAATAAATTTCATGTCCTGTGCATTTTGCCACAATCAAAACCCTAAAGGAGAGAAAAGCTTCACACAACAGATTCACAAGAAGTATTGTTGGATGAAGATGGGATGAAGTGCCCTGCACAGTGGTCAGATGCCAGAGTGACCATGGCAATGGACGTCAGTGGACACCTTCCTTCCACCAAGCAAGCCTTCCCGGGGAACAGGACCAGGCACAGTGAACTTTTCCTGGGGATGATAAATCAGTTATCTTTCCTGTTCTTATCTGAAAGCCAACATTTTCGAGCTTCATGGTTCCGAGGGCAACGTGGCTCTCTGTCAAGTGTCTTCCCTCATACCCAGCTGCCCTTGACCCCTGGTTGCTATAGCAACCAGTATCTCTTGATTCTAGGACTGTAAGACTCCAGATCGTAGAGCTCCAGAACCACAAGTGTTTCAAGAAGCCTTGTGTGTTGGGGACTTCTTTCCTACCTATTAAAATACGCAAACAGTGAGACGTTTTGAAAATCATAGAGCCAGCAAGTAGTAGAGGCCTGAGCTTTCCTGCCACTGTGCCCACCTGGGTTCCTCCCTTGAGTCTCATCAGGGGAGGCACCGCTCTGCAAGGGGATGGTTGTTCTTTTAGACACCCCAAAGCTTGAAACCTTTACCAAGTCAAGAAGTAAAAGTTCATAGCAAGACCCAGACCAGAAGCCAGATGGAGAGAATCGGTAGCTTTTCCCCTAGTCAAAGTCATGGGTTCCTCACTGTGGGGAGACTTTGCAAAAGGGTTGGGGTCTGGGTAATTTCATCCTGGCTGACTGTAGAAGCACAGGGTCCAGGAGCTGCTGGACTTTCCTGACGTTCAGCTGCTTTTCCATTGGGTTTATGTGTAGAGTTTTTTGTTTGTTTTTTGAGGCTGGCCTTGAACTCACTTTATATCCCAGGCTGGCATCAAATCCATGGCGATCCTCCCTCTTCAGCCTCCAGAGTGCTGGAATACACAGGTGTATGCCACCACACCTGGCTTGTCCACTGGGTTTAATAACTGCCTACTGGTTAGATCACATCTAATATCTGAGCTGCTTTTCTGTCATACTATCATCAAACATATTTCTGTCATAACATCATCCTCCAAATACAGGCTGCTCAGGTCGTGTTGACCTGGGAGGACCAGAAAGAGAGGACAGGAATTACATCATCTCAGAGAAGGATGGAGGCATGGATTCACCTGGGGGGCTAAACCTGAGTGCTTCACAGATTTCTTACTTTAATACCGCCGGGGGAAACATTAGCAAGGTGACCACTGAGTGACAGGGAAACAGCTTGGCTGTGATGCTGGATCATCCCACTGCAGTAAAGGAAAAAACCAAAGAGTAGGAGGGCCAGTTATGACCATCTTTCACTAATTTCTGGCTCTCCTTTATAAGGTTACCAAGCAAAAGTGTAAACGTCTCATCAGATCAGGTAAAGCTGGCGTTTCTGTTAAGGTTACTAAAACTAGTGGGCCTAAAAGCCAGGAATCCTTCCCTCTCTCAGGTACCGTCTGCTCTGTCCCTTTGGTCTGTGTCCAAGGCAGAAGAAAATCCTGCTGGTAGTCTTTGTTGCACGGGGACAGCCAGGGCCTTGGGGTGGGAACACAGGTTTTTCAGCTGATTATAAGCAGCTGCTCACAGGAGGGAAAGCAGTGGGGAGTCCCATCTCCTATGTAAAGAAAGGAGACCAAGTACGTGCTGTAATTCTTGTCCCACATTTGGCCTGCAGGGGGCAGCATATCCCTAGCAATGACCACACAGCATACCTATGGATATTGCAGAAAATGGATTTAATAGGTCCGAGTAATGTTTTTAATTAAAATTTTTAAAAATCAGATCAGTATATTTCCAGGAAGCAAATTCCACCCCTCATATTCTCAGAGATGCTGCTTTTTTTCCATGTACAGTACAAGGTCCACAGTGAGCTCTGATGGACATGAATTGACTGCTTGTTTGAAGCTAACTCAGACTTGCCTGAGGCATGGAAAGTACAGGGTGAGAATGAGGAAATGAACTAGGGGTTGGCGAATATGCATGGAAAATCCCGTCCCTCCTAAATTACTGTTGAAGTTTAATTGCCACTAAAACAGCAGGAAGAGACAGGACCTTTAAGCCTGGCTTGGTGGCACAAGTGTAATCCCAGCTATTAAAGGGGCTGAAGTGGTCACAAGGACCAGGCAATTTAGTGAGAATCTGCCTGAGAACTTTTTTAAAAGGAGGTGGGAATGTAGCTGAATGGTAGCGAGGTCATGGATTCAATCCTCAGTACCACAGGAAGCTAGACAGACGGACAGAATAAAGGAAGGAAAGAAAGAACTTTAAGAGATGATTATCCTGGCAAGTGCAAGGCTGTGAGTTCAATCCCTGGTACCAAAAAAAAAAAAAAAAAAAAAAAAAAGAGAGAGAGAGATGATTAGATGCCTTTATAGAGACCCTATCTTAAAAAACAAATTTAAAAAGGTGCAACTCAGTGTGGAGGCTCTAGGTTTAATCTTCAGTGCTTTAAAAAAAAAAAAAGGGTAATTAGGCAATGAGGGCTCTGCCCTCATAAATAGATTAGTGTTGTCCATGTAAGAATGAGCTACCGTGGGCGTGCTGCTTATAAAAGAGTGAGTTAGGCCCTTCCTGTGCTCTCCCCCTTCACTGCCATCATGGATCACACAGTAAGAAGGTCTTTGCTGATACCAGCACCTCAATGATGGACTTCTCAGTGATGGAACCATGAGCCAATAAACTTCTGTTCTTTATAAATTACCCAGTTTCAGGCATGTTATAGCATGACAGAACTGACTAAGACAAGTCCTTTCCTTCTTGGCTAATAGCTTGCCTGGGGGAGGGGAGGATGCATTTGAAAATTTCTAGATCTTTCTTTAGAGCAAGCCATCATTAACTTAATTCTTTAAAAACAGCCAGGCATGGTGATGCATAACCCAGCTACCTGGGAAGCTGAGGCAGGAGGACTGTACATTGGAGGCCAGCCTGGTTGACTTGGTGAGACCTTGTCTCAAAATAAAGAATGAAAAAGGTTGCGAGTGTAGCTCAGTGGTAGAGCAGCCCTGAGTTCAGTCCCCAGCACAGTAAAAATGCAATTAGTAATCTTGGTTTTATAAATCTTCCACCTCATTTCAAAGTTCATTTTACGTACATATTAGAGGAACATGTTCCAGGTTATGCAGGATTATACATATTTAAAGCTTTTACATTTACATTCAAATGCAATGATTCCAAAGTGCCCCAGGATCGGTCCCACTAACTGGCCGCGTCCACTTCTCTGGGTCTCCCAGAGCAAGGCGGTGCAGTGCCTTGACTAGCAGAGTAGCAAATGGGGCCTCTTCCCCAGGGGAGCCGGCCCCTGCACCCACAGAGCCTGCTGTGGCTCAAGGACCCGTATCTTCTCCTGGGACTTGCCCACAGCCACAGCCATCTGCTCATCCACCAGAAAACCTGTTTTCTGAAGAGTAGAGAATCGGCACCTTTAACACCACCCGTGTCCCACAAAACCTCGGGCTTGAATAGATCCTTTTACTGGAGAGATGGACAGACTGGTCTTCAGAGGGTGGGCCTGGAAGGCTCACTGGTGAGGAATACAACCTGCAGCCATCGGCCTCCTGAAGGGCGGCAGTCTCCATAGAAACTGCAAATGGGTGCCATGACACGGAGCCCATCGGCAGCTACTGGTTTATCCCAGCCCCAGGCTCCGCATGTGTGGGGGTCACGGTTGCATTACTTCACTGGGTGAAGCCTCTGCAGTTGAAGGAGACAGCAAGCCTACAGGGCCATTGTAGCCAGGGACAACTGTCTCTGCCCAGGCCACTTTTTCCATGCCTGAACTCTGTCCTGTGTGTCCTCTGGGTCAGCCTGCGGTGCTGCTGCTGGCCCCAAGCCTCAGGAGGGAAATGGTGGACTCACACCCCTCCTCCAGGTTGTCAAGGCTGCATGTGGGTGGGTGTACCTGAGGAGGAGGGCATGGCAGCTGGTCCCACAGCCAGGGCCAACCCCTGGGACCTCAGCTGAGTGGAATATGCTGGCTTGGGGCCTTCTCCACCCTCTCCCAGGACCTGGGGCAAGTAGGGGCCGTGATTAGGGCTGTCTAGGAGGCCTGGGTGCAGGGGTACAGAAGCCTGGAAGAGTCAGGTGGGAGATGGGGCCCACCTCTGAAAGTAAGGCCATTTATCTCACAAGGACCAGGTACAGAGTCACAAAGCAGCCAGTGCTCTAGAGGCTGTGGTCTGCAGCCAGAGAGATAGTGCCGAGGCTCAGACAGCAACTGCTTGCCCAGTGAAAGTCACCCGCAGCCAGGCCCCTCCTCCCCTCACCACAACACTGGGCAGTGCCCAGGCTGGACCTGCAGGGAAGGACAGGGCGTGGGCGGTGACCCAGAGAGGTGGCGTCCCCGTCTTGTCCTTAGAAGGCGAGGCTGGCCCCCAGGTAGCGCTCTGGTAGAGCAGAGCCCCGTGGAATTAGGCCTCCTTCTGCTGCCCAGACTTGGACAGGGAAGAGCACCCATCACTTTCCACCCCGGGGCAGCACGGAGGCAGCCCCAGGCTGGGTGACCATGATGTGGTAGATGGATTCCCGGAAGCGCTGGTCCCGGCTGAGCCTCTTGGCCACCTCCTTCAGCTCCTCAATGTTGTTGGCTTCCAGCTGAGAGTTCATGAAGGACTGGGATGGCTTCACTGGGGAGACAGGGCCCAGGTACCCCATGAGCTGCCCTCCATCCACCAAGGCTGGTCCTGACCCTGACCCTGACCCTGATCCCACCCGGCTTCCATCATTCCAGTCCTATAGCTGCTGAGATCCCCCAGCCTCCTCCTGCCTGGGCTTCCATCATCCTGTGAGAAACACAGGCTTGAGAATTCACCAAGGCTGGAAGCACAGAGTTACAGCCTACATGGTCCAGTTTCAGAGCCAGGCCAGCCCTGCCCACTCCCCACCCTGTCCTTTTCCTGCCTGGCCACCCACAGCCTATTACCAACCCAACCAGCAGGGACTTAGACAACCACACTCACTGTCATTCCAGGAGGTGCTGGACCGGCGCCGGTGGAAGCGGCAGCTCTTGATACGGCGAGTGGCCGCCTTGTGGATGTACACGGAGTTCTTCATGATGACTGGCATCTTGGCCTCCAGCTCTGCATTCCGGATGCACTCCTCAAAGAACCCTGCAGGCCGGCCGAGGGGCAGTGCAACCAATCCTTCCCTCCCGGGGGTCTCCAAGAGGGCTTAAGCACAAATGTGTCAGTCCCATCCCCCAGGGACCAGAGCCACTATCTGCAGCCTTTTCATGCGCAGGGCTGCTGGGAACTGAGCCTGGAGGTTTTGAAAAGGGGAAGAACTCCAGGCTCCCCTCCAGACCCAATGGCCGAAAGAAGGCAGTGCCAAGGGGCCCTTGCTGGCAGGAGTCTGGAGAAGAAAAGCCAGTAAAGACCACCTCGTGCACACCAGGGCCTGTTCTAGGCTCCGTGGAGCCTGGGATCTGGCTGGGTTGAGCTCTGGGGAAGGGAAACCAGTCCCCAAAAGGAGGCTTACTTTTCAGATGGCTCACATCAGCCCGCATCCTCTCCTCCTTCTCCTTATTCCGCACCTTGGAGTTGAGCCCTTGCTCCAGGCTCTGCAAAGCCCCCTCTGCCTCCCGCAGACGCCTCTCCAGGTCCATTCGGACCTTCACCTCAGCCTGAGGGAGAAGGAAGTGGGCTCCTAACTTCAGTCGCCCTCTCCCTGGAAGTCTTCCAATTACTGCTGGCTCCATGAGCTCAGGTGGAAGTTTCTGCATCCTGCCTCCACTGCTCACACCTGACTCAGGGCCTGGGCTTGGCCTTAGAGCCCAGAGGTGTCAACCAGTGATGGAGCAGACCGCTTCCTCTCTGGTGGCTCTATGCCCTGTACCTGGCCAGCTGATTATACCAGTGATTCGGGTAGTTGTCTGGTAAGTTAGTTGCAGAGGTGGGCAGGGATCCCGGGACAGAGGAAGGGCCCAACACAGAGGTCCCCACCGGCCTGCGCACCTTGAGCTCCCGCTCAGCTTGCTGCTTCTCTGCTGTCAGCTCCTGCAGTGAGTTCTGCAGCGCCTGGGACTGGCTGGAGTAGAACTCCCGTTCCTCCTCCAAGGCCCGCGAGCGCTCCTCGTTCTCCTTCATCCTGCGGGGCAGGAGGGGAGCATATTAGACATTCACCCACCAAAAGGGGCTGCCCCCCCAGAGATCTGCTGGAGACACCCTGAGCTTTCAGAACTTTCTGGGTCCAGTCACCCAGGTGACCAGAGGGATGGTGTGGTTGGTGATGGGAGGCCTGGCCCTAGAGGCAGAGGATTAGAGTCCTGTGTCTGTGGCCTGTCCTTCCTGTGACTATGAGGTTCAGTTTCCTCCAGGGTAGAAGGAGGCTAAAGTAGACTGCTCAGTCAATCTCCAAGTACTGTTCTGAAACCCTAAAGTTCATTGTGAGACAATTGCCAATTTGGGGAGAAAGGTTACCCAATCTGCCTACTGAGGAAGCTGAGTCTTAGGTAAAGCAAGCCAATGACCCACTGGTTAGCGGCAGCTAGAACCCGGGTCCAGCCATCCAGCTTGAAGAGTTAGTAGCCCCCACGCCGCTTATGGACTCAGGGGTCTCAGGCTCCTCACCGCTTCTCCGCCACAAGCTTCTCTGTCAAGAGCTGCTGAATCCGTTCCTCGATCTGCCTTAGGTTGCTATGGAGATCCCCGATGGCAGATGCCTGCTCACTCTGATTGGCCAGTGACTGCGGCTGGTTCTCATCCTCCTCTAGCATTTCCAGGGTTTTCTTCTTCTCTATGGAGAGTTCCTTGTGTGGAAGGAAGAGGATGGGACCAGTTTACTCTCTCCAACATGGCAACCCTCACTCACCTTTGCATTCCAAGGCGTGGTCTACCTCTCTCTCACAGATACCCGAGAAGTCTCATTCTTTAAAAATAAAAGACCAAGACCTTCTTTCTTACAAGGCAAAATTAGCCCTCAGTGGAGGAAGTGAGAGGGGAGCCCAGTATGGCTTCCAGTGAAGATGACACCTAACAGAACCAGATGCCAACGACCAAAGGTACCATGACTTTCTGAGGCTCTTGTTCCTTCAAGGGGGAAAAAGATGCATTGGACTCACGTGAAAAATATCCCACAGGATGAACTCAAGAAGCAGATTTAGATGTTCCCTGCATTTATCAGATACATTACACAGAAAATCTGGAGTTGAAACTGTTCATGGGAACTACCTCCCATGACATGAGGAAGCAGGGAAAGAAACACATAAAGCTCCAGTCAGGCAAGGAGGACTAGAAACTCCAGATGCCCTCGAGGCAATTTATGGGTTCAGTAAACATGAACCGGTTACACACCACGCCCCAGGCTTTGGGTGCTAGGTTTAGAGATATCATTAAGACACTGTCTAACTTGAGAGTGGTCGTGTAGGTCTGTAGTTATTCCAGCACTCTGGGAGATGGAGGCAGGATTGCAAATTCAAGCCCAGCCTGGGCAATTTAGTGACTTAGCAAGACCCTGTCTTAAAATAAAAAATAAAAGTGGCTGGGCAGGTAGCTCAATGCAAAGGCCCTGGGACTGATCCCAGTACCAGAGGTTGGGGGTACGCGGTACTGAAGCCCAGTTTGGAAAACACAACCTTTAGTGTTCTTCTCACAACAGGTGTACAAAATGCCATGCGGGCCCAGAGCTCAGAGGAAATAGCTGCTGCGAAGAATCAGAGAAGCTTGACTAAGGAACTGTTTGAGCTGAGCCTGAGAAGGATGACTAGGGGTCCTCCAGGCAGGGAAGAGGTAGAAAGAATATACAGAAGGGACGGCGTGGGCAAAGGTTTGGAGGATGAGTTTGTATTTCTTGGGGAAAATAAGCTCAGTGATTGGAGCAGAGTTGGGATGTCCTTGTGTGGGGTGTGGAGGGGCAGCAGCAGCAGAATAGGGGAGCAGAGGAGAAGGGGGGCCAAGTTGGGACTTGTGTGCCAGGCTACAGAGCCCGACCTTTGTCCTTAACACATGCCACCTCCCCAACCTTCACAGTTCCTGCGGCATCAGATGAAGGTGATCCGGCAGCTGATTTCCCTTGATGCTCAGCCACAACCAGCAGTAGCTAAGTGAATGAACCACAAGAAGGATGTGGCTGCGCTGCCCACTCTAATCAATGTTTCATCAGGTATAAAAATGCAAGCCTTGAAGAATGGGTTTCCTGAAGCCAAGGTCATCACAAGAGCAAACTGGAATTTGCCTTTGGGTCTAGGAATAGTCAGTTCCTGCTCTGGGCGTCCTGCACAGACCAGATCTCCCAACCCACGGAGGCGAGGGTCTTTACATCAGCACCCTTTCCTGCTTGTTCCCCTTGCAGGTCCCCCCTGGGGAAAATGCTGTTATAAAAACCAGTGTCACACAGCTCAGCCAACCAGCCTGCTGGGCTGCCCCCCAGGCCCCCAGCGGCCCCTTGCCTCTAGCGTCTGCTGCAAAGATTCCGTGAGCTGCCTCAGTTCCTTCTTCTCTTGTTCCACACCCTTGAGGCATCTTGCAGTGAGTTCTAGTTCCCTGCGGAGACAGAGGATGAGGTATGGCAGTGCCCACCCCTCCCAGCCTCTGCACATAGAAACCCATCTGATGCACCTCCCTTTGCAATGCTGGGCCCCAAAAGCAGCTGTACAAGATGAAGCTGAAAGGAGACCACAGCCTAGTGAGGCTGGAGTAACCCGCTCCAGGTGCACACGGATCTGTTAAGTAGGATAAAACCAGAGCCACCTCACAGGCAGAGCAGAGCTCAAGAGAAACCCAGGGGCCAGCCACACCCTGTCCTCCCTGACAGTACCTGCTATAACCTATAATCGCTGTGACATGAGAGATGGCCATTCCCCTCTCTGGGGTAACAAAGTCCTTCTGCCTCCCCCACCCCTCCTCCTTTTTTAATTGTTGGCTTTTTGAGACAGAATCATGCTGTTTCCCAGGCTGGCTTTGAACTCACAGAGTTCTTTCTGCTTTGGTCTCCCAAGTGCTGGATTACAGGCTTGTGCCACTACACCTGGCTTCCTCTGCCTTCTGAACAAGCCTTGGCTGCCAGGGGCTTTACATGATTCCCCTGCTCCCGCTGGGAATATCTTTCCCTTTTGGCACCCAGTCTTCCAATGCCTACTCACATTTCAAGGCCAGTTTTATTTAATCTCTATTCAAACCCACAGGGATCATACATATATCTTAATTCCTAAGACAAAAGAAATTTGCACTGTTGTCTAACCCTCCCAATACATTATCGTGTTAAGGTTTCTGAGTGTGAGTTTGATTTTCTTAATCAGAACAAAAGATTCTCAGTGGAGATTTATTTTTCTTTCCACTGTCTGGCACAATGGTCCTTAGCTCTCGATTTGGTAAGATTTTTCTGACCCTCCCCAAAATGCATGTCTAGTTGTTTTGTCTTACAGAGTTGTTGGAATAAGAAGCTTTCTGTGAGCCGGGTATGGCGGCTCAGCCTATAATCTCAGAACTCTGGAATGCCGACAGCTGGAGGCCAGGCCGGGCTACATAATGAGTTCAAGGCCAGCATGAACTGCATAGTGAAAACTTGTCTCAAAAAGACAATCAATCAATCAATCAATCAATAAACAATTTTCTGGTATCACTGATGAGCAGGGTTGACAATGATGATGAACACAGCAACTCCTGCCATTAGCACCACCACAACAGTAGTCTCCAGATTCCTGGATAAGGTACGTCTGAATCAACTGTGCATTTTTTTAAAATGTAAATTTTGAGAGTCCTTCATTTGAAACATAATTTAGTAGATGACTATAATCTAGTAAACTATAAACTATTTACTATAAACTAGTAAAACTAGTTTTGCAAATAATACATGGGGCTCAAGATCCTAGGTGACATCATTAGCCAAAATAAGCAAGGACCTTGCAGGAGAGACAGAGGCCCAGTTACCACCTCCAGACCGGGTCAGCTTGTTTCTGACTGAGCCCGGGTTGGAGGCTTCCCAGGAGGCAGCAGGGAGTGGCTATTTGGAGGGAGCCTGTGTGCTCTTGTCCTACCCTAGGCTCCAGTTCACATCTTTGCAAAAGATCATTATCTAGGGGTGCAAATGACACCCCCCCACACAGCTTCCTCCATGCACACCCAAGGCCTGGAGTGTCAGGAAGAGAAACCCAGACCAAGGCAGAAGTGGTGACTCGTGGGTGAAGGCCTCTCCAAACATGGGCGGTGGTGTCCTAAGCCGGGTGCCCCTCCCTGGGCCCTTTCAGACCTCTTGATCTGCTCCTGCTCCACTCTCAGCTCCTGCACCACCTCCTCAAACTGCTGCTTCTCTGCCTCCAGCACCTGGTTCAGGCGCTCGAGCTCCTGAGGAGAACCAAAGAGGAAGAGAAAAGTCACAAGGAGCAGAGACCCCTCACCCCAACACAGGGGACCCTCTAGGATTTAGCTCATTCTGGACCATAAGCCAGACTAGCCCCTCTCAAGGACAGAGTTTTCAACAAACCCCAAATCTGCAAAGAACTCTGCCCATTCAAACAAGCAAGCAAAGACGGGGTCTAGAAATGATCCAACAATGTGCCCTGTGATTATAAAAATGCCTGTTCTGTTGGGCAGCTTCAGTCACTGACACCCTAAGATGAGGGGGTGACCCACAGTCCTGCAGGAAAAGGTGGGGAGTGTGTGCTTCTATGACAGAGTCCCAGACTGATTCCAGTTAGAAGTGACAAAGAAAAGCCATCCCCAACTCCAAGACAGAGAATAAGGGTCTTTTTTCTCAAGGCATCTGAGCCAGGTGGTTGAAGCTGCCCTCTGGTTGCAGGAAAACCAGAAAACCAGGACAGACCTCAAGGAGCCAGACAGGTCACTTTGGAAAAGCCAGAGCCCAAAGGTTTTCCTGCAAAGCCTGAGCCCTCTACGAGTCCTGTTTTCCTGGAATTCAAAGGCAGGTATTCCCTGGAGGTACATTTCATGTGAAGTTTGGCTTGAAGCATTTTTATGATGACTGCTTTCTCCACATTTTACACCCTAGAAGGGTATTATTTCCACACCCACTCTCTCACCTTCCAGCTCCAAATTACATTCTCATTTTCCTCTAGTGGCTTTGTTCTCCAATCTAATGGGCACTCTGCGTTGAAGGAGGGATGCCTATACAGAGGTATCGTCATTGGCTTTGAGGAGATGCAAACAAGGAATAAAATACAGAGAGGGAAGAGGCTGATTTCGAATGCCATGACCTCCATTCCTAAACTTCTTACCCAAAGAGTTGCTATTTCTTCTGCTTCTAATCATTGTGAGCATTTTAGGAAAGGGTCACCAGTCACAAATGGACTTTAGTTTGCCAAATGCAGCATTGCAGGGCTGCACAAGGTGTTTGATGTCCGCTAGGTGCATGAGTAACCACAGCCGGGTGGATTCGGAGGACTGGGAAGGCTGATGGAATATCAGCAGGAATGTGTGCCTTCCAGACAGATGCCTTTAAGGGACAGCACTTGGTGGCTACCTTCCTTTCCTCCTGCCATAGCAACCAGCATCACAAGGATCCCTAAGACTGAGAGACCCCAGCTGGGGGTATCCAAGTAGATGACCAAGAAATTCATTGTTAAAAGCCACTGGGAATTCGAAGCAGTAGCCTTTGTCTACGTATGATAGGCTGTACATAAACATAACATGAATAACACTCAAAGTTTGTTCTTATAGATTCCCCCTTTCAAAGCAAAAAAAAATCAGAGCTTCAAAAAAGTTAGATGACCTGGCCTCAACGGATCTGACTGATTCTCATCTGATGGCATCTACCTGCTTTGGAAAATCTGTGTGGGGAAATATAAGCTTCAAAATGACCACCTACGACCCAGTTGGAGGACCTCAGCCCATATCCTCACATCCTCCCTCCCTGGAAAGCCTCTTTAACACTGGAATTTGCCAACATTCCCCTACCCCCTCCCCTTTTTTTTGAGACAGGGTCTATGCGGTTCAGGCTGGCCTTGAATTCACGTTAATTCATTTGTAGCCCAGCTGGCCTTGCACTCACAGCCATCCTCCTGCCTCAGCCTCCCGAGTGCTGGGACTGTGGTCATGCACTATCACATCCTGCTCCCTTTACATTTTGTTACACTAGGATACTTTTTGGTGGTTGAAAATGGGGTGAGTAAATGACCCAAAGCCCACTGCCTCCCTCCTTAGCATTCAAGCACCTCACAATACCAGCTGGGGCCAGTTATGCCTCCAAGGACCAGAAAGGGAAACGAATATCTGAAAATAACATGACGAGCATCATTTGGCTTTTCTTCTCTCCTGCCTCCCTTTTGCCATCTCTGACAATGTGATAAGATGCCTTGTCTACCTGAAAGTCACTAACTACTGAGCCCAATAGTATTTACTGCTGGGTGGAAGGCCTAGATAAGTGGATGCCCTGAATGGAGTCCTTCTCAGTTGAAGCAATTATCTATCATCTATTTATTCATCTATCTGTTTTTTTCTTGAGCAGTGGGGAATAAACCTAGGGCCTTGAACTGAGCTACATTACCAGCCCTTTTTTTATTTTTTATTTTATTTATTTTATTTTGGGCTCAAACTTTCTGTCTTAACTTCCTGAACAACTTGGATTACTGGCGTGCACTACTGCACCCAGATTCAAAGCTGCATTAAAGAAAACTCAGTCATCATCAGATGCTTGAATCACTAGCTTGGTTTTCCTGCTATGAGACAGTCCAACCTCTGTTTGAGTGATCCCTGCCCCGTAACAGGAAATGCACCCACTTCTTAAGACAGTCCATTTCACACATGAACAACTTGATTTTAAAAATTCTGTTCCTTATAAGCTTAACCCCTATCAGGGTCAGTGCTGTCATTCTCTGAAAGCCACAAATATAAAAACATTGATGACTGATGGAAGATCTTTGTGGGGCTCCAATGATGCAGGGGACCTCATTGATGCAGCAAAACCCTTTACACACCTCTGTCCTTTGCTCAAACTTCCTCTTCCTTCAGCTGCTGCCGCACCCCTGGCCTTTCTTTCTGAGCCACACCCTCCTCTGGAGCACCTCTCCAGGTCAGTGAGCAGCCCTTGCCAGACAGGAAACCAGCAAAACCAAGGACAGCGGCCACCACCTGATCCTTCCAGGTTGCTCACAGGCACTGAGGAGGGCGGCCCACTTCATCTTCCGCTTCCATCTGAGCCAAAGTCTGCCACAGTCCCAACTCCCTTCAGTGGGTCTGATTCCCCACACGGCTCGCCCATGGGGCCACACAACAAAACTTCTCTCAGGTTTTTAAAAGAGCTGTTCTGTTCCCAAGTTTCTTGTCCTCCAAGCCAAACAATTCTTGCTATGCTTCACGGGACATGATTCTAGTATTCAGTAAAATTAATTATACTCTTAAAAAGAATACAATGATATAGGCACCTGATTAAGAAGACAATGCAGTAAAGATCCTTTCCAAGTAATTTATTGGCTCAACATTACTCCAGTAAAAACTTCGGTGAGACATTTTTTTCTTATAATTCTATTCATTTATGCCACACATCTTTATAATGTTCTGAGCACCCACCAGACCATGCACTAAGGATCTGATGATGCATTTGTGGACGTTTGAGGGTAGTACCGCTATTAATAAATTCAGATCCAGAATAACATGTTACTGAAATAATCAGGTGCACTGGAGACACATGATCTTTGGGACATGGCCCAACTCTATGTCCCATGGCAGGACATAGAGTTGTCCTGCATGGGAATAAGTAGTATATGCAGGTGGAAGGATTAGAGGGGAGAACCAGTGGTTCTTGAGTTGACAAAGGGATACAAACAGAAGGACAAAGAAGGAAGGAAGATTCCAGGCAGTAGAAATAGCATGTGCAAAGGCCCTGTGGAAACATAGTACCTTGAAAGAACCAAGACAGGCTTATATGGCTGAGTGCAGAATAAAAGGGAACATGATGGGAAAGAGGCTGAAAGAGTTGTTTGAAGCTAGACTGTGTACCACCCTGCACTATGCTGAGGATTTCGGTCTTTTTTCCTGAGAAACAATGAAGATTTCAAGTAGGGAGAAAGGGGAGATGGTGGGCAACGTGACCTGATTTCCACTGTAAACAGTGACGATGGCTGCATTTTGGAAGAAGGCATGAAAGGGGCCAGAAGCTGTTTCAGAACACAGGTGGGAGGCCGAAGCCTAACAGCAGGGTAAGTCAGGTAGCACAGGACAAGGGGAGGAGAAGTGTCCTGGCAGAGTCTAGAGCTGCGGGAGCCACACTAGGAGATCTTGGAGGTGAGGTGGGAAAGAGCAGAGGGAGAGAAGACTCCTCAGCTTCTGACCTGCATAAACCAGGGCCAGCGTGCATTCCTGAGACAGGGACCATCATAAAGCCATCAGCTCTACTGGGGAAGATCATGAATTTGGTCGTGGACATGTGTGTACCAAAGGTGTCAGCATTAGCACAGAAATAGCAATGAGGTTAGCAGCCTAACTTCCTTAGGATTCAGAGCAGAGAGGAAACGGACAGGAGCATTTCTCTGAAATGAGGCAGTACTCAATGAGGGGTTATCAGGAGCATTACAGGAGCTGATTGATTGCAATTGCTTGCACCGCAGGAAATGAACTTACTGTTCTCCATGGCTTACATGCACCAATTTATAGAATCTTCGTTTCAAAAAAACTTTACAAATAGAAATGTATTACCCTTATATTATAGATGGGAAAAGCATGGGTACAAGTTAGATTACTTAACTCGCTAAAAGTCATACAGCTAGTGAATGAGAAGGAACTCAAATACACCCACAGGATAAAACAAGATGAAATGCCCATACACCAGCAACTGGTGAGAGGATAAATTGGTACACATTTTCTGGAAAGTAATTTGGCAGTATGCACCAGGAGTCTTTAAACTTCTTTTCCTTAGATTCAGTAATCCCCCTATAGGAATATATCCTAAGCAGATACAGTAACAGAAAAATAAACCAAGATCATTTGTACACGGTTATACATCATGATATAATTTATACTAGTGAAAAGAGCCTAAGGGTTGAAAAATAGATTAGTTAAATGAGACATCTCCTAAAATGAATCGGTATATGGCCATTAAAACTTAAGTGAATGTCAGTGGCATGTTGTTAATGAAGGTATAATAAAAGATATAATGAAAAAGCAGGCCAAGAATTGAATATCTGATATGTTCCTAATGATGTATAAAATATATAAGAATAACGCATCTTATGGGTGTATAGCTAAGTGGTGGAGCACGTGCTTAGTATGTAGGAGGCCTTGCGTTCAGCTCCCAGCACCACAAATACACACACATACATACTGAAAGTAAAGGAATACACAGGGGCAAGTGACAAATGAGAAACATTAGAAAGTTGACAGTAGTTGTCCATCGATTGTAGAGTAAGGATAAATTCATGTTTTTCAAGTTTTCTACAAACACTACTATTTCTACCACTAAGAAATCTGTTATATATAGTGTTAAAGTGCAACAGAAAGACAACTGAGTTCTTCTAGTTTCTAGTGCAGAACATAAAAAAATTTAAAGTTAGCACTGCATCCTAACCAGTGAAAAGCTAACCAAAATGAAAAAAAAACCAACTTTCAGATCTGTTGAAGAAGCGAGTTCATAGAGTAACGTAGAGGCAGGTAGATGCAGAAAATCACATGAACAGAGCAGAAACTCCCAGCAAAAGCCTCAGTGGGAAGCAGTGCAGAGGAAAGAAAACTGGAGTTGCAGTTGATAATTTGCTGGAGGCTTGGTGGAGCAAGTCTGAGAGTTTAAAACCCCGGGGAACTCCAGTCTATGCCAGTCGCCACCCTCCTTTTGTGAGCTATATTTCTAAGAGCTCTACCAGCTCTATTTGAATATCACAGAATATCACAGAAAAATGCCATGGTAAATCCAAGAGCAGGAAGAAGAAATAGCCATTTTAAGACAGAACAGAGCTCCCTTTTCTTTTTAACGAGGCCTGCCCCCGGGAGAAACTATTTTACTAAATCCTAACTTGCTAGGGTTTTATCAGACTCCCATCTATTTAGGAAAGGAGAACAGCCAACTTCAGTTCACTCTTCCATGTTTCCAAGATCTAGCTATTAGAAATTGTGCTGCTAACCCTAACCCTAACCCTAACCCTAACCCTAACCCTAACCCTAACCCTAACCCTGCGACTGAGAAGCACTTTTGAAGTCAATGGTTTAGGAGTCCAAGGGCACAAAAAGATTGAGACCTAATCCTAGGACACTGAATGCTTCCTCTTCCTCCACACCTTACCACTACATTACTGAAGGCCTATCGGCCTCTGGTATTCAACAGATAGTCACAAGGCTACCGAAAGGTCAAACACACAGTTTTAAAGGACTGAAAAAGTATCAGAACCAGAGTTAGATATGATAGGAATGTTAGAGCAAATAGACTAGGAATTAAAAACAAAACCCCTCAAATAACTGTGATTAATATGCTAAGAGTAGACATGCAAAAATGGACGGGTAAGATAAGTAGAGATGAAAATGTTAAGAAAAAAATAAAAAGGAAATGCAGGAGATGAAAAATACTGTGGCTGAATGAAGAATGTGTTTGATGAGCTCATGAATAAACTGAACACAGTTAAGGAAAGAATTTTGTGCCAAATAACAGAAACTTGCACATTTTAAATGGAAAGAGAAAAGGGCCTAAGAAAAACCAGAAAAGAATATCTAAAATCTGTAGGACAGCTGCAAAGATGTAAAACATATATGAGGAACTTGAGGGAAAAAAGAAGAAGCAGAAGTAATATTTGAAACAGTAAATACTGAGAAATTCCAAATTAATGTTGAAAACCCAATCACAGATCCAGGAAGCTGAGAGAACAAATAGATAAATGCAAAACAAACAAACCCTACAAAGTCATAGTTAAACTTTAGAAAATCAGAGACTAAAATTTTAAAGAAGCTAGTTTAAAAGAACTTTCCTATGAGGCTAAATATAAGAATTACATTCCATATCTCCTCAAAAACCATTCAAACAAGAAGAAAAAAGTAGAAATTAACATCCTCTCCAATGAACAAAATAGGGAATTTGTTACCAGTAGACTTGACTAACAAGTAATGTTAAAAGAATTTCTTCAGAGAGCAGGAAAGTGACATAGTTTAGAAATTCAGATATACATTAAAAAAGAAGGTATCAGGGGTCAGAGGTTTAGCTCAGCAGCACGAGTGTCTGCCTGGCAAAGCAAGGTCATAAGTTCAATCCTTAGTACCAAAAATAAAAAACAAAAAAGGAAGATATCAGAGAATAATAACTGAAAGTAAAATAAATGCTTTTACTTTTCTTATTTATAATTGATCTAACAGATTACAGTATGTTCAAAATAATAATAGCAGTGATATATTCAATTATGTATACTTGTGTATTATTTCTACAAGTTATGTATACTTATGTAAGTAAAATGAATGACAAAACAATGGGACAGAACAGACAATAGGAATAGCATTGTTTGAGAATTGACAGGGATTAGTTGTAGACATGTATTGCAAATTCTAGGGCAATCCCTAAAAAATTTTATATGCTAAGAAAGGAGAATATGGAATCACATAAAATTCGTAATTGAAATAAAAAGTAAAAGAAATGTGTGGAAGACAAACATAGGATCAAGTAAAAAGTGAAACAAATAGGAAACAGTAACAAATATCGTAGATAGCACGGAACTGTATCAATGGTCTAAATATACCAAATGACAGAAATTTTCAGAATGGACCAAAAAACAACCCAACTGTATGCTGCCTACAAGAAATCCACCTTAAATATAAACATACATGTAAATTAAAAGGATAAAAAACAATATACCATAACATTAAATAAAAGAAACTAGGAGTATCTATATTAATTTCAGGCAGAGAAGACTTCAGAGTAACAAAAGTTATCAAGGAACTTTTAAAAAGGGCTCAAGGCTGGGAACATCTCTCAGTGGCACAGCACCTGCGTGGCAAGTATGAGGTCCTGAGTTTGATTCCCAGAACCAAAAAAATAAAGGGCTCAGTACTTCAAGAAGATTTTACAATCTGCAGTATGCCCAAAAACAAAGCATTAAAATACGGTACATTATTTATTTATTTATTTATTTTTAAAATTTTATTTAAGGAGAAAAAAGAAAAAAAAAAACAGAAAAAGGGTACAAGTTATATAGAATTTCAGAAAAAATAAACAGTAGGAAATCACTAGTTAATTACATATTGTCATCTTAGAAATAGTTGTTCCAGGTTACAAAATTAAAGCATATTGAGGGGACTTTCAAACAGTGAGACTGCAAACAGTTTTGTTCAATGATCCAACAAAACTCAGTAATATGGTTATCTATCTTACATACTTAAATATACATGCAGTTGGGGGCTGGGGATTTAGTTCAGTGGCATAAGCACCTGCCTTGCAAGCAGGCAGCCGTGAGTTCAATCCCTGGTACTGATAAAAACAAAACAAAACAAAACAAAACAAAAAAATATATATATATATATACATGCAGTTATATCCTTTAGAGCACTTTCTTTTCCTTTCTTTTGTACAATGACAATTACACATTTTGGGTTTTATTACTCCCACAGTTCTTATTACTTTTTTTGAAGAGAATAAAACCAACTGTGACATTACAAAACAGAGTCAATCAAATCAAAAGGATGGACATAATACATACTGTAAAAACAAAATACAAAGTGATCTACATTGGTTACCATAATGCCTCTTGCTATCTTAAAAAGAATTGCCTATATCATCAGTTATAATAAAATTGAACAAAACAGTAAAGAATAAAACCAAAATATTGGAGACATTACAGGACTTCAAAAGAAGATATAGTCAAACCAGAATGGGCATCATAATGAGTCTTATTGTCTTCACAGTTGTTGCCTATACTCTCGAACTTGGTAGTATCAAGCAAGACAGAATAGAGGAAAATCAGTCAAAACAAGATGGTGAGAGCAATACAAGGTTTCAAATCGAGTTAATAGGAAATTAAAGTGGGTTACTATAATATATCCTGCTATTTTTTATTTATTTTTCCCTTAATTAAAAGGATAAAAATGAAAAGGTAGATAAAAAGGAGATTGAGATAAAAAAGAGGGCATAACAACAAAACAGCACAGGTCAAAACATAGTCATTTAAGCAAAATAGTGTTTCACCACAAGATAATCTCGACATAAAAGTAGTTACCATAGTGTCTCTTCCCTTAAAATCTTTGGGTATAACTTTGTATACTGTAGCACCAAACATATTAAGACAAAGTAAAACCGTTCAAGAGAATGACAGTATTACAGGGTATTTAGAATCAACTAACAGAAAATGAACAATGGTTTCTGTATAATCTCCTTGTCTATAAATACGATACATTTTGCAAAGAGAAACAAATGAATCCGCCATTGTAGTTGGCAGTATTGAGACCATCTGTCATACACTGACAGATCTATCAGATAGAAAATCAATAAGGACATAGTTAAACTCAACAGCACCAGCAATCAACCGGATATAATTGCCATCCTTTATGAACTGAATGTTGGTGTTCTCACATATGCTGTGTTTTTATAGCCTTAACCCACAGTGTGATAGTGTTTAAATACAGGACATTTTTCAAGGAAGTGGAGTTAGATGAGGTCATAAGGGTAGGATCCTCATGATGGAATTAGTGCCCTTATAAGAGACATCGGAGAGTTTGCTCTTGGCCTCTCCCCTCGTACCCACAAGAGGAAACATGAGCACATACTGAGAGGGCAGCTGCCTACCCACCAATAGAAGAGGCCTCAGAATAAAACAGGCCCTGGTGGTACCTTAATTCTGAATTTTCCAGTCTCCAGAACCATGAGAAATAAAGTTGTGTAGTTTAAGCCACTCAGCCTGATTAAAGCACAACAAATGAAGACACTTGCAGATCATGTCATGCAACCACCACATATTACACTTCTTCTCCAGCACAATGGAGCATTCACCAAGTAAGCTCATGCTGTGGGCGTAAAGCACACTGCAACAAATTTAAAGCAACATGAATTACACGATATTTGCGCTTAAGACTTATACTACAAACTAATATAACACAAAATAGCTGGAAAATTCACAAATACTGAAAGATTAAACAATATATTTTAAAATTAAAAAATGTCAATAAAAAATCTCAAGAGACAATTTTTTTTTGGTTTTGGTTTTTATGATAGGGTCTCACTATGTAGTTCAAACTGGCCTTAAAACACATGGCCACTCTCCTGCCTCAGCCTCCTAAGTGCTGGGATTACAAGCATGTGCCACCACACAGGGCTTTAAAAAATTTTTTTTTGGTACTGGGGATCAAACTCACAACCGCCTGCTTGCAAGGCAGGCGCTTATGCTGCTGAGCTAAATCCCCAGCCCCCAAAATATTTTTAAACTAAAAGAAAACACAACCCACCAAAATCTGCCAGGTACACAAAGTATGTAGAGGGAATTTAAAAGAACTGAATCAAATATACTGAAAAAAAGATTTAAAATCAGAAATTAAATCCAAGAGAGGCAGAAAAAAAATAAAAATTATAGCAGAAGCCAATGAAATCAATAAAGAGAATTAACAAAACAAAAAGCTGGTTCTTTGAAAAGACCAATAAAATATATAAGTCTCTAGCAAAACTAAAAAAAGAGAAGATACAAATCACTAATATCAGAAGTAGAAGAGGCAAAGAGGAAATATCATCACAGACACCATAGACATTAAAAGAATAATAAAGGAGTATTATAAGCAACTCTATGCTCACAATTTGATAAACTACTACATGAAATGAACCAGTTCCTTAAAAGACACAAGCATGAAACACATGTTTACAGCAGCACAGTTTATAATAGCTAGATCATGGAAACACAGTATATGTCCATCAACACATGAACAGGTAAGGAAAATGTATTTATACAAGATGGAGCAGTACACTGCCATAAAAAGGATGAACTTGAGGCATTTATAGGTAAATGGATGCAACTTGAAAACATAATGTTAAGTGATGTAGGTCAAACAAAGGCTCAAATATTGCATGGCTGCTCTTATATGAGAAATATGTAATACATATATACATATATATATATATATATATATATATATATATATATGAGCAATCAATGGTAAGGAGAAGTTCAAATACTTCCCCAAATTATGTTTCATTATTTTAAAGATATTTCAGTATAAATGCTAATTTATTTCATTTATACTGAACATTTATCTTCGTTTGTTGAAAAAAACATTTTTGTTATTATCTGTTTGTTTCTTTTTTGTAAGAATCTTTTTGGGCCAGGCATGGTAGCACATGTCAGTAATCCCAGCACTCAGGAGGCTGAGGCAGGAGGGTCACTATGAGTTCAAGACCAGCCTGGGCTACGCTGTGAAAGTCTGCCTTAAAAGAATTTTTTGTTTTATGTGTTGTGCTAAGTAACCACTTTGAAGATAATGATAGAGTGTGATAACTATCATTATTTTCTTATCTTGTTGTTCTTATCCTTTCAAAACTGAAAACATCAGGCCTGGATAGGTTTTCTGTGAATTCAACAAAAAATT
Source organism: Cavia porcellus (assembly GCF_034190915.1). NCBI lineage: Eukaryota > Metazoa > Chordata > Mammalia > Rodentia > Caviidae > Cavia > Cavia porcellus. The sequence goes on from NW_026947514.1 coordinate 32,161,206, forward strand.
TAAAAAAGAAATTATACCAGCTCTCTACAGTTTCTTCCAGAAGACAGAAGCTAAGGAATATTTCCTAGCTCAATTGGTAAGGTTAGCATCACCTTAGTCCTAAAACTCAATAAACACATTACAAGAAATGTAGACTTAGATGTGTATCATTCAACATAGATGCAAAAATCTACAATAAATTATTAGCAAATCAAATCCAAGAATGTTTAAAAAGAATTATTCATCATGACCAAGTGCAATCTTACCAGTATGCAAAAGTTGATATTCAAAAGTCAATTAATGTAATCTATCACATCAACAAGCAGAAAAAGCACTTGACACAATCCTATGCCTGCTGGTGATTAAAACGCCCAACAGACTAGGAATAGGATGCATTCCCTCAATTAGATAAACATGTACAAAAAAACCTACAGTTGAGCCAGGCATGGTGGCACTTGGGAGGCTGAGACAGGAGGATCGCTGTCAATTCAAGGCCAGCCTGGACCACACAATGAGTTCAGGGCCATCCTGAACTACATAGCAAGACCTTCCCTCAAAAAAGCAAACAGGACCAGGGATTCAGCTCAGTGGCAAAAGTGCCTGCCTGGCAAGTGTGAGGTCTTGAGTTCAATCCCGGGGACAAAAACAAACAAACAAAAACATAAAATCCAAAACAAAACAAATCCTACGGCCCATACAATACTTAATGGTGTGAAATTAGCATTCCCTCTAAGGCCAGCAACAAAGCAAGTATGTTTCCTGTCACTACTGCTTTCCAACGTATGCTGGAGGTTCTAGGTAATGTGGTAAGACAAGAGTAAGAAATAAATGGTACACAGATTGGAAAGAGGCAACAAACACTGTCTTTGTCACAGATCACATGGTCACCTGTGCAGGAAACTCAAGAGAACTGACACAAAAATGCTTGCAGCTCGTAAACAGTTGTAGCATGGTTACAAGTTCAATGTACAGAAGCCAATTGTTTTCCTGTATATCAGCAACAGATAAGTGGGATTTGAAATTAAAGACACAACACAGTCATATTATTATCCCTGAGATAGTAAATGCTTAGCTCTAAATCTAAAAAATACCCAAGATGTATATGTAGAAACTACACAACTAATGAAATATATCAAAAAAAAAAAAAAAAAGAAAAGAAATAAACAATGGAGACCTACTCCATGTTCCTGGATGGGAAGACTTGGTACTGTCAAGAAGGCATTTCTTCCCAACTTATCTTTACAGTCAATTCAATAACAGTGAAAAATTCCAGTACATTACTTTATGGCTATGGACAAACTGGTCCTAAATTTTATATGGGAGGAAGGAAAGAGGGAGGAAAAAAGGAAAGGAAGGGGGGAAAGTGAATCTAGACACAAACCTTCCACCTTCTACAAAAAAATAAACACAAAATGGACCATAAACACAAATACAAAACACAAAACTATGAAACTCCTAGGACACAGCATAGGAGGAGATCTGGGTGACTGGGATGCTGGTGTTTTAGATTCAACACCAAGGCTTGAGTCATAAAATAACTGATAAGCTGGATTTCACCAAAATTGTTAAACTTCTGCTCTGCAAAAAATGTCAAGAAGTGGAACTGCTGAGTCACATTGAAAAAGCACCAGAGGGCTGGCGATTTAGCTCAGTGGCACAGCGCCTGCCTGGCAAGCAGGGCGTCCTGAGTTCAATTCTCAGTACCTGCTGCCCCCAAAAGGAAAAGCACCTGAGATTTGTAAGAAGTTGCGGAAATTCCCTCCAAAGTGGCCGTTCAATTGTGAGATTAGCCACAGGGTGGGAGAAAACACCTGCAGATGTTTCTGATAAGACTGTTAGCCAAAAACACAAACACTCTTAAAGATCAGTGAGTTAAAAAAAAAGGGGGGGAAATCAGTAAGAAAATGAACAACTCAGTTTTTAAAATGGGCAAAAGACCGTAAGAGAGACTCAGCCGAAGATCTACAAATGGAAACTAAGCCCATGAAAAATCTTCAGCAGCGTATATCATTAGGCAACCACAAAGTCAAGCAATGAGATGCCACTACCTGCCTACTAAAACAACCAAAATTCAAAATGTTGACATCAAATGTGAGTAAAAATGCGGAGTCTCATCACTGCTGATGGGAATGCACAATGGTCCAGCTCCTTTCCAAGAGTCTGTCAGCTTCTTACAAAATTAACATAATTTTCCTATATGATCTAGGAATGGCTTTTTACTTACATCCACACAAACAACTGTATATGGCTGTTTACAGCCCTTTTCTTTATAACTGCCAAAACTGACAAGTGACCAGGCGCCTTTCAGTGGGGAGAACAGATAAAATGTTGTATATCCCAAAAATGGACAATTTCCTGGTGCTAAACATGGGCTACTAAGGCACAAAAAGACATGCAAGAAAATTAAATAATATTACTAAGTAAAAGAAGCCAATATGAAAACGCTACATGGTGTATGATTCCAACTACCATATATGACATTCTAGAGAAAGGATAACTTCAGAAATAGTACAAAGGTCTGAGATTGCTAGGGGTTAGTGGGGAAGAAGAGATGAATATACGCATCAGAGAGGGATTCTGGGGCAGTGAACTTTCCGGCATGATGCTACAGCGGTGGGTACATCATACAGCTGCCAAAATCCATAGAAATACACCACGAGTGAGCCGTAGGGCAAGCACTGGACTTTGGGTGAAAGCAAAGGCACAGTTCATCGACTGTGACAAATGTGCTGTGGGACATAGATGGCCAGCAGTGCGGGCAGCAGAGTGTATGGGAACTGTGCTCCTCCCTCCATTCTGCTGAAATCTAGAACTAGAGAGAGAGAGACAGAGACAGAGACAGACATAGAGAGAACGCTATTTCCTTTCTCCTTATTCACTTCTTTTGTACTTTTTCATTTCACCTGTAAGACTTCTTGTTTTGTTTGAGAGAGGGTCTTACGATGTAGCCCAAGGTGGCCTCGAACTCACAGCAATCCTTCTGCCTCAGCCTCCAAGAGCTGGGATTATAGATACGCACGCCAGGCTGTAAGACTCTTAAGAGAAGCTGATGTTCAGGAATAGCTGCAGAGGCTGATTAGAAGGGAAGCTTCATCTTATAAACCCGAAGGGACAGAATTTACCGCTATGCATGCAGTAACTGTAGACAGAGTCTTGGCTAAGACCTGACTCCATGAAAGCCTTTCTCCACTACATTGTGCTTGTTCTACTGATCCTTAGACTTGACATAAATCACAGGAAAATAAAGGTAGGAAGAAGGCAAAATTCAACTTAGTGAAAGGAAGCACTTTCAAGTAATAGAAGCAGAGAGTTGCCCAGAACCAGAATCAACATTCAACAGGGAGGTCGGCGAAGAGCTTCACACCTGAAGCGCGCGAGGTTCTTTCTACCAGGAGCATCTGACATAGCTAGCTCCCTACCAGGCTGGTCCTGGGCATGTCTGGTTTCCCATGCCCCTGCCCACACATGAAGCCGGGCTCTCACACTTTGCCCAACAAAGAAAAGCAAGCTGCCCTCCTCCAGTGTGGGAGTGTGGGTGGGGGACAAGAGACAGGCCCCACACATCCCTGGGACACTGGCCCGCCAGTACAGCAGGGTCCTTCAGCCCTAGGCAGATGGCCCAGGAGGTGCTCTGCTCTCCGTACTCTCTGCTCAGGCCCCCAGAGTCCCCGACCCTTTCTGGCATGTGGAGGGCCTCAGGCGGCCCTCAAATGCATGAAAACCCCTCTTGCATTCCATGGAGGTTGTAGGTACGAGCCAAGACCTCACAGACCAAAGCTAGAGAAGTCAACTGCCAAGCCCAAGGTCACACAGTCGGTTAAAAAGTTGAAACTCTAATCCAGGCCTCAGGTGCCAGCCTGCCCAACAGACTCTACAGATCATCAGGAGAATCTTTATCACTGGGCCACGGTACCAAATGCCTTTCTGTGTAGCATGAAGCACATCTGCAGTCTCTGCCCTGTAGGGCAGACAGAGAAGGAACAAGTGACAGAAAGATCCGGGCCATGGACGAGCAAGTTACAAAAGGAAAATTTTGACAGAATGACTCACTAATCAGACCAGATGCTGATCTGAGCTGGTCTAGAGCATGTGGTGGACAAGGACTGCAGACCTGGGCACAGTTGTCGCTCTCACATACCTGCCCAGAGCACCTGGCACTGCAGGTGCCAGCTGGACCTGAGATTTACTCGTTTCGTACTCCAAAAAGAAGAGAGTTCACAGAGATGGCCTCCCTCCAATGGTCTCTGCTGTCCTAATTTTCTGGCTAAAGACCTAGATAGAGTGTCTAAATTTTCCTCCAGCTGACTGTGCCCCAGATTTAGCCTCTCTGACGGATAAGTCTTTCCCTGCTAGTGGCTGCTCGGTCACCACATCCCATCCCAGCTTCTTGGATCACCTGTCTTGAAGTTGCTGGCAATACACCACAGTCACACTCAAAACACAGCTGTGTGGCAAACACGCCCACACTCTAGCTGGGGCCCCAGGTGGGAGTCTGTTGACATGCAGGCCCAGCCCCAGGGAGCAGAGACTCAGGATGACAGTCCTTGAATACACAACCTCCACCCTTTTCCACTCTTTGTAATCAACCAGTGACTTGAAATTTAGTAGGAATTCAGTAGGCCAGAATAACTGATGAAATCTTAGAAGAAGAAAAATAAAAGCGGGTTGTCCTACTGGATTAGAGTCATTGATTCCTCCCACACGCCGATGAGGTGTTGTGCAGGCCTCGGGAAGGTCTGGGATGCAAAGGGCACATGGTATTCCTTGACTGCAGAGCCCCAGGCAGGGTAGTCAGGAAGGTGCGGAGCTCCTGAAAGCAGGCACCGAACCCACCTGGACCACTAGCCCCAGCCCTGTGGCTTGTCAGCAAGAGACCAAGGAGAAGTTAAGAGGCACATAAGTGGACGCCATCAAGTCCTCCTACTGTGGGGTTCTCTGCAGCTTTGGGTTTTGAACAGTTCATGTCCAGGACACAGATACTCATTACACACACAATGTGCCGAGCACTTTATAAGTAACATCTTCCTTTATCCTCACAGTGTATCTAAGAAGATGGGTTCCATCATTACACCCCTTTCCCGGATGAGAATACTGAGGCTCACACAGGTTAAGGAACTTGCCTGTGGTTGTCAACTACAAGTGGTGAAGGTCAAGTAAAGACAGGCAGCTGGCTCCAGATCCCACACTGCTACCTCCTACTCTATCTACCCTGCCTCCAGTGTGGGAGTGGCTTCTCAGACCAGGCCAGACCTGTGCTGCTGTGAGATCTGATATGATATGAACTTCAGTGGCACCAACAAGGCAAGAGTCTCCTGACCCACAGGCTGCTTCAAGCTAGTTATGCGCCTGCTCAGGAACTGTGTTATTAACAGAGAATGAAGGAACCAGAAAGTCATCAAACCCCACCACCCTAATGGGGCCAGACCCCTATCTCGGGTTAACAGAGGCCATCTCCTCTACCAGTAACAAGCAGCTTACAAAATGCTTGGATGGCTTTTTCTTTAGATGCTGGTTCCTTAACCTTTCTACTTTCCTTCCCAGTTGGCAAGGAGAAATAGGCTTCCTGCCCAGAAGATACAGCCAGTGGCAAGCAATGTCACCTCCCCTGGCCTCCCTGCACTGCCCCATCTGACTCCCCAGCACATCCCCTGGGTGCCTAGTCCCCTGCCTCACCCCCGATACCATGTCAAATGTGTGCTGCAGAGCTGGGTGGAAGGGGTGGCCGGTCTCAACATCTGCTGTGTGCCTACCTCTCTCTGCTCTCTCTGAAGGCACAGTTCTTCGGTCTCTTCCATCAGTTTGTCTGCCAAAGCAAGCACACACTCACAAAAGGTTCCTTCAGATCTGAGGTCCTGTGTGGGCAGGTGCTGCAGGTGGCCTGTGTCACCCCAGCATCTCCCCAGGAAGAGCCCAGCATCCCTGCTGGCCAGGGCCCAGGGCCCAGGGCAAACTCTGGTGAGGGAAGCTACCTCCGTGGCCTAAGCGGCTTCCCTCCTTTCTGGTCATCACTGCTTTGTGTTTGCACAGGCCATGACAGGACCTCTCCCTGGAGTCTTTGCAGTCCCAGGGACTGCTATAGCCAGCCTAGTACTCACCCCTGACCCATATGCACTGGTGTCCGGCCAGTGTGAGGAAGGGGGTGTGTGTGGAACAGGCAGAGGGGAACCAGTGCAGGGCTGCAAGTTTCTAAGAAGACAGAAGAGGACAGGGTCCCAGGAAAAGAGCAAAACCACACTTTCACCATCTTCTCTTCCCAGTGCAGGATCTGGGGCCCAGGGCTGGATGGCAAGGTCATCTCCAGTCATGGAGTTCTCACTAACAGCCCAACACAAACATCCACGGGCATTTTCTCTCTGACCTCCACTCTGCCTCTAAAAGCTAAAGACTATTTTTATCTCCACTTTAAGGAGGAAGAAACTGATTTTAGAGTGGCCCAGCTGCCTAAAGACACACACACAGCTAATGGGGAAATGACAAGGTTGGGTTCAGAGCCCAGGCTGGTGGCTATCAGTCTCCTGCCTCCAGCCGCACTAGCCAAAAGGACATTTAAGGTTCAATGAAGCCTCTCAGGCCCTCCTTAGGAGGAGTCTGAGGAGCCCCCTCAGATATCCCTCCCCAGCCCACCATGCGCTACCCTTAGATGCCCTCCAGCCAACCTAAATACTCCTGCTTTTCTTTAGCCAACTGCAGTCCCTGGGCCTCCAGGCTTTTGATCATAGCTTCTCCCAGCTGGGCATTCTTCCAGGTCCTGGGGAGGGAGGGCAGATGGGACAGAGGAGAGAAAAGGAAGAAACAAAGTCGTTAGTTGAGAAGGGGGAGGAGAAAGAGAATGCACCTGTTTTGTACTAGCTCACCCTCTCCAGAATCTCAGCTTGCACTCTGTCACTGTGGCACCCAGGGCTCTGGGCACGACACCAGAATCAATCAGTTACAGTGCCTGGAGGCTACCTTGGGCTGCAAAGTGGGCCACTGGGGGCTGGGCCAGGAGCGCTCCCAGAAGAGGGAAGAGCTTGCTTTCCTGTGGCTTTTTCACCGCTGCAAGGCCACCACTGAGCACAGGACAGGGTGTGAGTCAGTGTTATTTTGGGGGCCTACATAGGCACTTATATGCAAATGCACTGTGTCGACCTGAGGACTGCTATATCTAGACTAGATTTACAAAGCACAGGCTCTGGTTTTCCCCAGGGGTGAAATGGTATCAAGGAGGTACCAATTATACCCAGTGACACTGAGTTCACACTGCCAAGAGTTGGAGACAAGTTCCATCCACCTCTGCCACCTGTGACTACAGACACTTCCCTCACAGATGCTCTGAAGTCTGGCTTGTCTCCTCTCACCCATTCTGACCAGCTCCCATGGCCCTGTCTCAGTGCCCACCGGGATCCCAGCTACAGGCGAGGTGTCCAAGGTCCCCTTCCTGGCCCTACGTTCGGTTTGCAGGCAGCCCTCCTGGCTGAGCACTTACACCTTCCCAGATTCTTGCAGCATTTCCAGCCACTGTGTCTGCTCAAACTCGGACTCGGCAGCCAGCAGGACGTTGCCCTGCCAGGAAGAGGAGTCACAGACATACTGAGAGGTGGTCACGCTAAGTAGACCACTCTGCTCCCCGCCACCCCAAGGACCTGGGCACTGATATGAGTCACCCCTGGCAATGACAGCAACCCCTGCCAGGGTCCTAGGGGGTTGTTCTGGGGAGGCAGGAGGAAGCTGAGGCCTCCCACCGAGTCCAGACTGAGGAGCGCTTCACTCACATGGAAGTCCTGGTGCGAGATCTTCATGGCATAGGGCATGCTGGGCTCTTCCTTAGCCTCCACCAGGCAGCCCCCCAGAGGGATGACACCCTGAGGAGGAACCAGAGCAGGCAGCACCCCACCAGCCCTGGTCATTCAGGGACCTTCAATAAAGCCAAGGGTCCCGCTGGACCAGACCTTGGGGCCACCAGACAGAGGCCATAACTGATTCCCAGAGGGAAGAGGAAGGACTGGGCATGGGGGGATGGGGTGCAGCCCAGGAGAGAGCGGGGGTCTTGTATTTTGTGAAGATTTGCTCTCAAGACTCCCTGCTAGACTGCAGAAAGATAAATGAACCCCTTGTCTCCTACCACCCCTGTTGTACCCATGAGCCCTCCCACACTGTGGCCCTGGGGAGGAGCTGTCTCACCTTAGGATGTATATTGAAGTATTTGTTGGTTTCAAAGCTCTTTTTTTCACTCTCAGAGTAATAAAGCAGAAAGCTCTCTTTGATGATGAAAAACCTATAGTGGGAGGAAGGGAAGGCAACCAGGAGAGGAGAGTGAGGTCTCCAGACAATATGAATTCCCTCGGGGGCCACTGGGGACACCATCTCATGGTCCACATCTGCACAAAGGCTTCAGCTGGCCAGTTGGCCTCTCCTGCTCTCCTGAAGACAGCCCCGGCCTTGCATCAGTGTGGCCCCTGAGTGACTGCCTGCACCCCCTTGAACTGCCACTCTTGGAATAGCAGGGTACCTTTGTCCCCTGGTGTCATACCCAGGTGGGGTGGAAGGAGGGGATAAAGGTACACAGTCTTCTCATCTTAAAAAGTGGCAGCCAGATGGACTGGAGTACCAGGCAGCTGAGGCCTGGTGTGTAGCCCCAGACCCCCCAGAGAGTGGTGACATCTGAATTGCCTTCTCACATGTTCCACATCCTTTCTCCAGGGACACAGGTCCTACTTAGGAACCCTGGGTCCTTGATCCTTTCTGATTGTTGGGCGATGCATCCTTGACAAACACATGGAGCACTTAGCCCACCCTGTGGACTCTTCCAGAACTAATGACCAAGGCTGACTATGATAAGACACCGAACACCCGCTAGGGGAAGAAGCAGCTGGGCCTCAAAGCCGCTGAGGTTCAGAGACACTAGACTGGCTGGTTCCTTCCTGCAGGGCCACTGTACAGCGATGGGAAGTGAACAGGATGTGTGTGTGCACAGAAGCGTGCATGTGGGCATGCATCGGGGAGATTACAGAGCAGTGGGATGTTGGAGCCTGCACGGGTGGACTCACAAGAGTGACAGTGTAAATCTTTCACCCGCTCTGCGTTCAGGGATGTGGTATTCATGGTAGGGTACTGCCTGGGGCTGCGGTACTTACACTATGAAAATCAAATACTAGAGAACCGCCCTGCCCCTTTCCCAAGCTGTTAAACAGCTCCTAGCACTACGAGCTGCAAACACCTTTTTAGGAGGCACTTGAAAAACTGCTCATGGAACTCAAGTTCTCCAGACATCAGAGAATCTCTGAAGGCTACCGAGATCTTTCCTGAGGCCACAGTTTGGGGGTACAGGCGTGGGACAGCTGCCATCCTCTTCTACCAAGCTAAGTAAAGCTCAGCTATGTACTTTGATACAAGACTTATGCCAACCCCCACACCAACACACACTGCTTTTTGAGACAGGGATGCACTATGTTACCCAAGGTGGTCCCAGACCTGTGCACTCAAGCAGCACTCCTGGCCCACTCACCTAACTAATGTGGAGTTGTGGACACAGCTCAGGGTGACGCCCTGCTAATGCCAGCTCTTTCCCCAGCCCTTCCTGCCCTCTGTGGGAAAGAGCACAGGACACCATTCACAGAACTGCCATGACAACTTTCCCTCCAGGGGCCAGCCCTGCCCAATCCTCGGCTTTGCTGCCACTTGTGAGTGAGGTCGCTACCTCCTCTGCTGGTCCCCATGACTCCACAAAGGCCGATGCTGCTACCTGGCAGAGGACATCTTTTGTCTTCACCTGGCTGAGCCTCCTCTGCCCGGAGGACCAGCCCAGCCTGCACTGACGCCTGTGCCCTGCTGCACTCAGCCACCAAGCTGGGCACCGACACCCACTGCCACACCCTACATGCTCCTCTTGTCTGGAGAGGCCCCTGGTCCTAGGCCACTTGCATTTTATGGATGAGGTATTTTGCCATTTCCCAGCTTGGGTTGGGGGGGCTCTGTTAAGAGAGCTCAGCTAGGTGGGATCTTGGTTTCTTTATCTACAGAACAGGTGGCCATTATGAGGACCACATGAGATTAGCAGAGGGCCAGGATAGAAGGTGCATGATCTGACACGTATCTCTCCACATGAGAGACCAGCGGTGCAGAGCTGCCTCGACCCCTTCACCCCCTTCTGATATATTACACTGAGTCCCCCATCACCATCAAATTCATATGTTTAACCGCTAGCCACAAATGTGGAGGTAATTAAGGTTAAAAGAGCTAATAAGGGCAAGGCCGGATCCAATAGGACTGTGTGGCTTTGTAACAAGATCTCTCTCCTCTCTCTTCTGTCTCTTTCCTCTCTCTCTCACTCTCTCCCTCTCTCTTCTCTCCCTCCTCCTTCCTTCTCTCCCTCCAGCCCTCTTTCTTCCTCTCCCTTTCTCTTCTCCTCAGTCATGTGAGGACACATCGGGAAGTTGGACATCTGTGAATCAGGAAAAAGGCCCTCACCAGAACCCAACTGTGCTGGGGTAGGGCTTGATAGTAAACTGGAAACTAAGTAGCACAGACTTGCCTCTGTCCCCTTCAACAGCTTTTGAGACTGAACTGAAGCAGAGGGAGCCTAATGAAGAAGCTGGTCTTTGCTGAAAGGGAGGGTTTCCAGGCAGAGACCCACAGGAGCAAAGGTCCTGAGGTGGGCATGTGCCCAGCTCTGGAAGAACTGAAGGGCTGAAGCAGCAGAGTAAGGCTGAGAGCAGCTGGGCCACACGGTGAGAGGTCCTATGGCTACTGTCACAACATAACAGAGTTTACCACAAACCACAAAATTTACTTCCAACAGTTACCAATGCTAATGCACTTAATCCAATTATCCTGTAAGATGGGTGCTTCTGGCACTTAATACAGACAGAAATGAAGCAGGAAGGTGACAACTCATTACCTGGCAGAGGCTGGCCTTTTCTCTGAGTAGGAGAGGTGGGAATGGGAAGGCCTTGAGCACAACTGACAAGACCTGACTTACATGGAAAAGAGCTCATCCTGGCTGCCAAGTGTAGAGCAGATTGCCAGGCAGAGCTATTGCCATACATGGTTAGGGGCCAAGAGAAGATCTAGTGGATGGAGGTGAGTTGAGTCCACAAAATATGCTCCTAAATGCCACCTTTCTTTCTAACCCTCTTTCTTTCTTTCTTTCTTTCTTTCTTTCTTTCTCTAACACAGACTCTCTCTATATAGTTCAGACAGGTCTTAAATTCACTATGGTTTTTTCATTTTTGATTTTGAGACGGGTCTCATTACATAATTCAGGCCGTCCCTGAATTCCCTATGCAGCCCAGGCTGGCCTTGAGCTCTTGGTGATCCTCCTGCCTCAGCGTCCTGAGTGCTGGGATTCAGGGGGTGCCACCACACTCAGCTCATGCCCCTCCTTCTGAAGTGCAGCATAGCAAGCTGCAGGCAGAGATGGATGTCTACAGGCCCAGGGCCACCACGGCTGGAAGGGCTCACATGTCACGTATGCCACACTGAAGCCCTGCTCCAGCTGCTCTTAGTGTGGGGGGGAGGAGACAAAGGGACTGCAGCTGGCCTTGACTTGAAGAGGGGTAGCGTCCTGCTGGCAGCCATGAGTGCTGCCAGCACAGGCTTTCTCAGCAAGCGCACTCTAAAGGCACTTTGGAGGGCTGGCTTTTCTACAAATCTGCCTCATTAGAGGCTGCTGCTCCAGTGAGGATCCTCAGCTTCTTCTCAGCAGGTGCAGGCCCGGTTCAGAAGTCCAGGCCACCCTCACTGGGACTGCAAGCCTGGGGCAACTTCCTGGCAGCCCTACAAAGCTGGGCTGGCCGTGCAAGGCCCAGTGACAGTCACCACTGATCTATACCCTTGTGTAGTGGCTCTGTGCTAAGAGTACTTCAGATAGCCAAACATTTAATCCACGGACAATGCTGAGGGTGCAATTTTATTCCTTTCATTCCAAAATTAAAGGCGAGGAAACTGAGGCTGGAACTGAAGTAACATGTGCAAAGCCTCCCTCCTCGGGAGGAAGAAGAGCTGGGACTGGAACCCACAGCCCACAGACCCTGCTACTCCTCACACTGTAGGGAGCTGCTGCCCCGGCTCAAGGCCAGCACACACAGGGACCAGAGGCACTGGGTAGCAAGGAGGGGAAACTAGGGGCAGCACTCTACCATCCTCCAGCATCGACAGGCAAGTCACCTCACCTTCGGCCTCAGTCCTACCTGTGCACATGGGGACACTAGTAATAGCTGCACCTCAGAGTGGTTGATGTCAGAAGTGTGAGCATGTGGAGACTTAGAACATCTTGGTAAAGAGGATGATTATCACTCAGGACTCTTAGGTTCAGTAGCCTCCGCAGCCTTCTGACCTTCCTATCTGCACACATATATCCCTCCCCCACCCAGAGAGCACTTGGCTGCAGCCCAAGGACCTGTACTCTGTCCCTTCTGAAGCTCCTGTTCCCAAGGCCAGTATCAGTCTGTGGAGCTCTGTGTTGGCCCTAGCCTTTAGTGACTTCTCAGCTGCTTGTGCTGTTGGGGAAGCCCAGGGTGTGTGCCGTAAGGGGTCTGTGCCAGACCTAGCTGCGTCCCGTCTGGACTCACAGAATAGTATTTTTACCTTTAGAGTAAAGAACATTTAGAGAAGGTGGCAAGACACTCAATGTGCTAAAAATTTCATTGACATGAACTTACTTAAATTTCTCACAAGTCTATGAGATGGAAGTGTAATTTTTTTCTACTTCAATGGTAAGGAAACTGAGGCACAGAGATATCCAGCAACTAGCAAGTAGCACATTTGGAGCTCAGTTATTTCTGCTGATGAAGCTCCAAGTATCTACTGCTCATGCTCTTTGCTGTTTGAGCTTCCTCATCTCTTAAGAGCGGCAGCTGTTGGTCTCCCTAGCACCGATCTTTGCAAGGGGACCCCAAACTCCTGGTTGGCACAGGCCAGAGAAGCATCACCTAGTGTAGGCAGGAGCCATGTTGCATCCTGGGGTTGGACAATTCCTGGCCCTCCAGGAGGCTAAAGTGTAGAATGTAGAAATCAGTACTTTTAACAATAGCCAATGTTCACCAAGTTCTTGTTTGGACCAGGTACTCGTGGAGAAACAGCACTATGTGTGCTAATTCATTCACTACCTACATGAGTCCAGCAGGGAACTAGAGCACGGAGAAGTTAAGTAACACGCTCCAGACCACACAGCTGCTAAACGGAGGAGCACTAGGGTAGAGGACGACAGTGGAAGGCAGCAGGGAACACTGCAGTGTGCAGTGCACACAGACACATCAGAAAGCATCAGAATGTACCGCGACACAGGAAGTGCCCAGGAAGCACAGCGAGAGTACAGATGGGGGCAGCGAATGATTTAGGGGTCTGGGGGTCCACGCAGGGAAGTTCTCTGAGAGGAAGTAATACTCAAGCAGAGTATCAGAAAAAAAAGCAGGAGTCGCTTAGGAATTTGGAAGTAGAAATGGGAAAGGTGTGTTCTAGACAGAGAGAAGGGCATACGCAGAGAAGTCTGTGTTCAAGGTTACCAAAATACGTCTGGCAAAAACCAGAGGTGTTGGTGTCTGTCATCCAGCACTGAGAGGCTGAGGGAGGAGGACTGCAAGTTTAAGTCCAGCCTGTCTCAAATTAAGAATTAAAAAAGGGGCTGGGGATTTAGCTCAGCGGCATAAGCGCCTGCCTTGTAAGCATGTGGTCGTGAGTTCAATCCCTGGTACCGGTAAAAAAAAAAAAGAGAATTAAAAAAGGGCGGTATGTGTGTGTCTGCACAGGCGCACACGCATTCCCCCACACACGCAGCGCACCTGGGTTCAACCCCTAGTAAATGCCAAAAAAAAAAAAAGAAAAAAGTAAAAAGCCTATTATTCCATGCAGAGAAGTGTGAAGAGCATGGTCAGCATGTGGCTGTGCAGGGAGGAGTAAGGAGAGAGTTAGGGTCAGAGAAAGAATTGGGGCTGGGTGCTGGGTGGGGCTTCTTCCCGCAGACACAGGAGCCCCAGTGGGTTTTAAACAAGTCCTTGTGAAATCAAATGGTAGTGTTCAACATGGGGAAGGGGTCCTTGGAGTCCACAGCCAGGCAAAGGGACAAATGAGAGTTATTTGGAGGCAAAAACTATCAGAGCTGGTTGGACAATTAGACCAGAATGGGGTGAACTACTCTGCAATGGCCCCAGAGGACTCTAGCTTGGGTGAAAGGGTGGATATAGGAGCCACCTAACATGAATGAGGGAACCCAGGCTGGTGTTCTTAAGCTCTGTCCACCCCACCACACACACAGTCACACAAGCCTTGTGTTCTGAATGCAGTGGCCTTGTGCCTGGCCACAGCTGCATGGTCAACACTGCCCAGAGATGAGAAAAATGCTACTTGGACCACAGCTCCCTCCCAAGGTGTGTGGGCCTTGCCAGTCCACTGGCGTAGGGAAACTCTTGAGTATTTGGAGATGCAAATTTCCGACTTGGGAATAGACACGGGGAAAGGCTGAGCCTAGCACAGTGGGGAACATGGGAAGGTGGGGAAAATCCTGCAGGACAACTGGGAGAAGGGTGAAGAGGGGTGCAAAGAACAAAGACCAAGGAAGAGGTGAGCATCTGGGTCCCACAGGGTCAACAGAGGTGCGAACAAAGGGAGTTGGCAAACCAAGGAGCCCATAACGAACTTGAAGGTGTGCATACTCCTGGGATCTGAATGCTCCCGCCCTCCTTATTCTGTGCCTTCCCTTCAGCAGTCTGCTGGACTCCCGATGCCTGCGGGAGATTGGCGTGGATGTGTATGTGCGTGTGGCCAGACAGATGCGTGCAGAGACTGAGGAGGCAGATGAGGGCAACCCAATCCATAGTGAGGAAAACTCAGGCTTGGAGCCTCCTGGGGCTGGGGCAGGACTTCCAGTGGGATTTGGTCTTGGGGGCCAGCATTACTGCACCCTCAAGAGGGCAGTAAGAGCCCAGGGGTGTGTGAGCTGTTCTTGAGTTCCCAAGAAGGTGGAGCCAGCACCCCCAACTCTCCCCAAACACAAGCTTCTAGTCCAGGCCCCGCCCCTGCTCTCCCTTGAGGGGCTCCCCCCAGCTCACCCCCTTACCCTTGAAGGAGGGAGGGGTAGCTGTCCCCAAAGTGTCCTTTGGGGAAGTGGCAGAAGGGAGATAGATGGAAACAGCCTCCTTTTTGTCCATCTGCATGCTTGGGGGATGCTTGTCTTCACCTAGACTGTTTGTCATTTGGCCTGAGACAGTAGGACACAGGAATCCTACCTGTGATGATGCACGTGGGTTCCTGCAGAGGTCATCAAGTCCAAGGGAAAGCCAAAGCAAGTTTAACAATTCTTCAGTTGTTAAACTTGGATCTCACTAGTCTAAGTGGCCTTGAACCTGCCCTGTATCTTACACTTGCTGAGCTCCTGTCTCAGGTGTAAGCCACCTCTCCCAGCCTGAATTCTTCAGAGACAAGCCTGATGCTAGCTGGGAGGTACTGGCTGAAGTAGGTAGAGCTTCAGCCTCTGCTCTCCCCTCTCTCACGCAGACTCAAGGCACTTCTAGAATCATCTGTGGAATGCAGTTTAAAAATGACAATTAGAGGCCAGGTAGGGTGGTACAGGCCTGTAATCCCAAAACTCAGGAGGCTGAGGCAGCAGGACCACTGCAAGTGCAAGGCCAGCCTGGGCTACAAAATGAGTTCAAGGCCAGCCTGAACTGTGTCGTGAAACTCTGTCTTTAAAAGACAAAACAAAAATAAAAAACCACAGTTTAATCCCCTCCCCCATTTACAGACAAGATACTTCCTGCCAGCCAAGGAACAGGACTGCCCCAGCCTGGGCCTGAGTCTCTAAGCCTAGATTCACTCTTCATCACACACACAGCTGCTCTGAGAAGAAACTTTTCTTTTCCCGTCCTAGACATAAGGATGCCAAATCTCTTGGCAGTTTGAGGTCTGGCTCCATACAGGTGAGACTCATTTTCAAATAGGCCACCAACAGCCAGCAAGTGTGCAGACAGACTTCTTCGCACAACTCACTTGCTTAGTTTGGCAGATCTGGGCAAATCATCCTATGAGCCCAGCAAAGCCTGAATTAATGAGTGTTAGTTCATCTTATGGTTTGTGACCCAGAGATCATGCCAGTCCCCTCACCAAGGACACATTTAACCTGGGTGCTGTCTGCTTAGAGAGGTGACAGCTGATGGAGAGAGGCTTTGGGGAGACTCAGAAAGACACCCCCCCCCTCCATCTCTGTGCCCCTGCATTGTCCTCCCAGTGGGCTAAGGAGAAATTAAAACAAGAGTGTAAAACACTGCGAGATCTTCAGAACCAAGTAAACTGGTCACTCCTTATTTTCTAGGACCAGAGAGACTCACCATTCCCCAAATCCCTCCACTTTCCCCGCACTGTCTTCTCAGGCTGTCTCCCACACTCAATCACAGGAGAATCCCTGCTCCTCAGGTAACAACTGGCCATGTCCTGGCCCATGCCGATAGAAGTTCAGAGAATGCAGGTTTGATTATTAAAGGGGGAGAAGGGTGTAGTCACCTGTCACAGCACAAATGCTACAGCTGTGCTCTTGGGATACCTTATACAGTCAGCTGTAGGGACTGCCAGAAAGTGAGACCAAACCTCTGTCACAAGGGTGGGGTTCAGCCAGGTACCAGTACTGCAGAGCTGACACACTAGGCTCTTCTCCTCAGCTATCTGACCAAGTTTGGTACTATGGGGAAGCAGAGCTCAAAGGCAAAAACAAAATCCTGGGCCCCAAATCTATGTGAAAGAAAATTCTCCCCAAATCTTTTTGGTAAGATGATCACCATCTGTTACAATAGATAAACTTCCCACATCTGTGCAGCTTGCAGCCTGAGATTTGAACCCTGCAGACACTGCTGGAGCCTTCATGTGGAATCAGGCAGACCCCAGAAGCCAGGGGCCCATCCAGCTCCACAGGAGGGAGCTGCTGCTGGGCTGAGCTTTACCCAGGCTCCAGAGCAAAGTGAGGACAAGGAGTGTAGACATTCCAGTCACAAGAACGAACTGGCTGGTTCCCCTCACTACGACCTCTGTCCTAGAAGGTACTGGGGTAGGGGAAAGAGTGGGACAAAGTCTCAAACCTGGGAAAGGGTCTGAGCCCACCCTGGTGCTGGTCCTGGAAGAGGTGGAGACGCCCCACTCCATCTGTCCCCACCCCACTCTGTCTCAGAGCTGCCTAGGCCTTGGCCCCTGTGTCCCTAATGGTCAGGGACTGAAGGGAGGACAGAGTCATCAATCTCACTCTCCGGACACCTCTCCCAGATTCTCTTCTTTAGAATCTTCTTTAGAATCTTCTTCTTTAGTGAATCAATGCTTTTGATTCCCTTGCCTTTCTGTTGCTCCTGGGATATAAGCTGGCGATTTATTCAGGGCCATTTGGGCAGTAGAGCTGGAGGCCCACATCCTAAGACAGACCCTGACAGGAAACAGCTTTATAGAACCCAGCCAGCTGCAGCCGGTTTCATCCTGCCCACTCATTATTTATGCAGCACAGAGCTTTTCTAGGCCCTCTCCCCCTTGCTGGCCCTGCTAGGTCATCGACCGCCCTAATGGTGAGGCTCTGCAGTGGTGGGCCTTAGCCGCACTGTCCCCAAGCCTTTCTCTGGCCACTAATTAGCTGAGGTCTGTAGAGTTCACTTTGCAAATGGGAAACTGGGCCTAGGGGCCCTGCTAAGAAGCAAGATGGGCTGAGCTGATCATCAAGCCTCTTCTCTTGCTGAGCCTCTCTCTGCTCTCTGTTGCTAACTCACTGCTGGTGCATGTATGTGTTGGTGTGTGTGTGTGTGTACGTGGTGCCCTCAGAGTGGGAACAAGGACAGAGGCTAGGGTGGGCAGGTGAGAAGTTAGTTCTTCCTGAGCCCCAGGGGAGAGGGAGCTCCAGGGGAAGGGAGGGAGCCAAGGTGACAGTCTCCATTGCAGGGGCTAGAGGGCTTGACTTGGAGCTGTACTTGCAGAGCACACACCCACTGCTCTGACTTAGCATGGACTTTGGCGAGGGGTTCCTGGGGGATCACTGATGGAGACTCTCTGGGCTAGCCAAGCCTCCTTTGGCCCCACCACTGTGATTTAGTTGTGGATACTGCTCAACCCCTAAATCAACTGTAGGTATAGTAGCCGGATCCCCACTGCACTTGTGGTAGTAAAGGGAACCAAGGGACACACCCTGGGGGGTGGTCTCAAGCACTCACATTTCCTGGATGTAATTAGGTGAAAATGCCTGGCAAGAAAAGTCTAGCGATGGGACACAGAGGCAATACCTGGGACAGTCGCCAGACTGCATGGAGAGGTGTGCCGGCTGCCAGGAGCAGCGGAGGCAGAAGAGGGGCAGGGATGCTGACTCCCCTTATGGTGCCCAAAGCTTCACACAGCCTTCCCACCCTCCCATCCTGCCCCACTCAGATACCCAGCATGGGCTGCTCTTGATCATGGGAGTGGGGGGGCTGCAGCTCAGACAGCAACCCTGAAAGGCCCTCTCAGGACTCCATGCCACTCCAAGCCTCCATTTAAAGCATCAGACATAAACTTAACTCTAGAGGAACAAAAGAGCCTGTATCCTATTACACTCTAGAAAGAAATCCGTCAGACATAGTAAAAATGCATGGAACTGTGTAAAATGTGAAATGCTGGCCGGAGCTCCATTTGTTCTGTGGTCTTACAGAAATGGTAAATTATTCATTAGACTTGAACATCAGAACTAACCATTACTCTGTGCACACGGTCTGCGGTCCTGGGAACATCTGAGCCCCACTGCTTAGGGGCCTGTGAATGTGCTTCTAGTTTCCTGGCAAGGTCACATCTTCCAGGGAGGGGATGGGACAGGGTCTGCATTTTCTAGGCCACACAAATATGTGTCTCAGAAGCGAAATGGGCTTGAGAGCGAAAACCATCCAGAAGAGGCTCACAGCATCTAAAGCTCCCTCTCTCTCTACCTCCCAGATGCTCTTGAGAGTGGAAAGTACCACTGAGACCTAAAAGTCACCCCTCAGCTGGGGCCCTGGAGCTGGCGCCCCACCTCTAAACCTGCTCCTCTAGGCCCTGGAAAACAGGATGAAATTAGCAGTGTCGGCCCCAAGAGAGTACCTTTGGCTGGAGATGGGGCGGGGTGGGACCCATCTGGATCTCCCAGCCCACACTCGGTGGACTCAGTTCCAGCTACAGGGAGCTCATCCCCACCCGCCACACCCGTGTTCCCGCCCCGGCTCTCCCTGTCCCCTACGAGCCACATCTTGGGCGAGGGTGGGGTGGGGAGTCAGCGCAGTGTGAGACGGGGCAAGGCCAAGGTCACAGAGGCGGACAGGGACGGAGAGGCGGGATGGGTTCTGAGGTCCCCGCACTCCCAGCTGTGCTCCGGGGAGCGCGCGAGGGCCACTCACCGCCGGGACCACTTGGCCGACGGCCTCCCGAAGGGCCGCTTCCACAGCACCCCGTAGAGCTGCACTTTGGTGCTGATGTCCAGCGCGTCCGAGTCGGCCTGCTCCAGGGACGGCGACGGCGACACGGAGTTGGACTTGGAGGAGAACATCCTGCCTCGGCGGCGCAGCCCGCGTGCCGGCCCTCTCCCTCCCCGGGGCGCGTACGGACAGGGTGGACGGCGGGAGGCCGAGGGGCGCGGGGTCCGCAGGCGGCCCGGCCCGGAGCGGCTGCATGAACGCGCGGGGCCCCGAGGCGGCACCGAGGGGCGCGGGCGCGCGGCTGGGCTGGCGCCGGCTCCGGGAGGCGCGGCGGGCGGACCTCGGCGGGGAGGGCGGCTTAGCCGTGGGCCGCCCCGCCCCGCCCCGCCGCCCGCGGCAGCCCCAGTTCTGGCGGCCCGGATTGGCCCGGAGTGGCAGGTGAGCCGCCGGAGGCCGCAGGCGAGCGCCAATCAGGGCGGGCGCCGGCTGGAGGGCGGGGCTGCGGGCGCGGGAGGTCCCTGCGGGTCGCGGCCGGGATTTGGCCGCAGCACCTCCCCGGCCCCGGGATCTGCGTGGTCCGGGGCAGGCGGGCTTCATTCCGCAGACACCTGCTCGCCTTTGGGTCCGGGAGAGGAGCAGAACTGGGCTAGGGAGGAGCTCCAGCTCAGCCTTTCCCTCGCTCTGCAACCTTGGGTTTGTCACGTGCGCCTCGGGGCAGGCTGATGGCCGGATAAGACTCAATCAGTGTCCAGGTGCCCGCCGCGACAGAGGCTCGGTCAGGGGGTGGCATCCTCCCTGCCCCCTCGGGTGAGTTTCACTTTGCACAGCCGCCGCCTGGCGCAGATCCGATTTCTGTTCCTGGAACTTGGCTGTCTGTGTCGGCATTTGGCACTCAAGGCCAGTCTGGAGCTATCAGTGTAGTCTGAGTTCGTGATTTTTCTGCGCGCCCGGCCCGTGCTCCCTAGGGCTGGCTGCATGGGCCATCCACTTCCGCTGCTCTCGGAGTTGATATTCGGTGACAGCCCCACTTTATGGCCTGTGCACGTATCTGTCCAGCCGCTGGCCTCCGCCTCCCCATGAGTGATGGAAGGAAGTGGATAAGCACCACTTCAAAGAAGAGGAATAAATTGGCAGGTTCGAAGGCTGCCCACCTGGCCATTCCCTTTTGTGACTGAGGAGCTGTGGGACAACACTGGACAGTCACCATTCAGCCTTGTCTGCTAGAACAGTTTCCCCACTCAGTGTCTCTGATTCCACCTATATGAGAGAAAGAAGTCCTAGGTGAATCAAAAGCTTACAAATGAATACCCTAAGAATCAAATCGGCTTGCAGATAGACATTAACGAGACCCCATTTTATTTTTATTTTTGTTTTTTTGGAGATAAGGGCTGGCCTGGAACTCACTGTGGTCCTCCTGCCTCAGCCTCTGGAGTGCTGAGACTATTGGCATGTCGTGGATGCCAGCCTGTCTTCTGCAGTGACAGTCATGAAGGTGGCTCTTGGCAGCTTACCCTCACTCCCAACTTTAAAGGTTATTGTGTGTGTGTGTGTGTGTGTGTGTGTGTGTGTGTGTGTGTGATACTACAGAGTAAAAATGCACGGATCTTAAGTACTTATTAGGTGAACGTATGTACTGTGTAACCACCAAACAAGATACAGAGCATCTCCACCACCCCCAGAGAATCCCCTCATGTCTTTTTCTAGTTGTTTCCCCCACCACTGTACATATCATTGTATAGTATCTTGAAATTTTGACCTGAATGGCTGCTAACGGGGCATTCTCCACATACCTCCACCGCTTCCTTTTGTCTTACCTGCCTGGCTCACTCTTGCTGGCATTTAAAGTTTGTGATCCTCTAGTGGCTGGAAAAAGTTCTGCCTTTGGGATTTCTGCTTAAAGATAGATAATAAAAACTGCATTATTTTGGGAACCAAAAGTAGGAGGATCACAAGCTCAAGCCCAGCATGAGCAACTTATTGATTTGTCTCAAAAAGTAAAAAAAAATAGGGCATTTAGCTCAATGCAGAGGCCCTGGGCTCAATCCTCAAACTCGAAACAAAACAAAATCAACATGTTGCACTAAAAGCCTGAAATATGGAATTTACTGGTCAGGGACACATATGGTCAGGGACAGATATGAGGAAGAGCACTGCACAGGCTTGTGCCTTTCCTGAGAAGATGGTGACCAAGACACCGGACTTGCTTGGGTGGCTGTCATGGGTGCCAGCCTGTCTTCTGCCGTGACAGTCATGAAGGTGGCTCTTGGCAGCTGACAGAGCAGTGGCTTCCTCATCCGACCCTTCTGCAGCAGCGTATTGGATATTATTCTAGAAGCTCTGGCCCTCCCAGTATGTATTTAGTAAAATTCCTTTTCTGTGGAATCAGGTCAGCAGCAGCTTTGACTGCTTGTGGTGAAGACAAGTGACAACCATGGGTCAGGGAGAGGCAGGATTCTAGAGTCGTTTGTAAGAAGTCCTTCAAGGAAAAGGTCCAGGTAAGCCCAGATGACCCTAGGGAAGGCTTGTTGTCACCAAGAGAAGGACAAAGCCTGGGTTTCTTCAGTGGCAGAGACCAATCTTTGCCCATTTCCTTTGCACACAGACATCAGGACAGGCCTTAGCTAACAACAGAGTGATTACCAGGACAAACAATGCCAGTCTGATCAACTGCTAGGGACTTGAGCGGCTCTCTCCTCAGTTAACAGTCCAGGTCTGCCAGGTCAGCTGTGGGAAAAGCTGTTTATCTTCCACTGTGTTCTCCGTCCCCTGGTGGGAGTGTGAATGCCTGGCTGAGAGTTCTCAGGAAGACAAAACAAAGTCACAAGCCGGGGCGCCGCTGCCCCCCCCCCTGCTCCCACCTAAGGATAGGGCTGCCCAACCTTATCAGGAACCAAGTGAGACCAGTCGGGGAAACTTGGGGTCCCTAAACTGCCCCCTCCTGTTCAGTTTTGGAGCTGATGTTCTCAATGTGTCCTTTACAATATACCTATTCCAATCTAATTTTGAAAATGGGTCAGGGAATATATACCTTTTTTGGTTTCCCAGATGAGAAAAATCAAGATTAAAAAAGTTGTTCACCAAAGTTCACACAGATAAGTTGTTTCCCAGAACACAGCAGGCCTTCAAGTGTGCACGGAATAAAGGGAGTGGCAGAATCAAACACCTCAATTTGGTCTGAATTCCTCCCCAAAGTCAGACCCTCCCCAAAGCAGTGCGTGACTGTAAAATGCAGGCTTTCCTCCTTTTCAGTCATTTTTCAGTTACCAGCTCACCTAAACCTCAGCGATCCTGTAGAACTCCAGAGACCATGTCACTAGTGCCATAAAACCTCCACCTCCCCCCTGGGCTAGGGGTGACTCCTCATAGAGAACGTGGGCCTTCACAACGTGGCTCCCAGCTGTAGTGCATGGGATCATGAGAGGGTTATGAACACGATCGTTTCTCATGTCCAGTCTTTTTGGTGTGAATATTGCCTTTTTCCTCCCTCAGTACTGGAGACTGAATCCAGGTTCTTTGCACTGGGCTATGTTCCCAGTTCTTTTTAATTTTAAGTTTTGAGACAAGGTCTCACTCAGTTGCTCAGGCTGGGTAGAACTTAAAGTCTTCCTGCCTTAGTCTCCCAGTGTGCACCACCATACCTGGCTTCTGCTCTTATACTTGAATAGTGAGTCAGACAAAAGGCTCATTTAAACGCCTTGAGCCAGGAAGACACCCTGAATGGGCTACAAAAGCTCTCAGTGACTTGGCTGGCAGGATCTCTTCCCACAGTGCCACTTTGTCCTCTCCTTGCCCTCTCTGTCCCGGATCCCACCTCCAGGTGGTTGAGCCATACCTTTTCCATGTATTTCCAGCATGATGCCAACGGAAGGAGCTGACAGTGCTGCTGCTCCAGCTTCTCTGAGCACTAGGGTCAGTGTGCTGGCCAGGCCCAGCCAAAGCAGCCCTATAGAACCACGATGCAGACATAGCAGGAAGATCTGACCTGGGATAGGTTGCGTGTTTTCCACCGAACCTCTTTTCCTTCTCTACCCAATTCCACGAAGGCGTGGCCCCATCAGCTGATACAACACCTCCCTTGGGCTCCTGTGAACCTCCACCCATCTTTCCTTCTTCCACCTGTCTGCCTGCCTAGTTTGGGGTTTTCATCTGTGTTTTTTTTCCCCTCTTGTAGACTGTGAGCTTCTTCAGGACAGGAGCCAGGGAATGTAGTAGGCACTCAACAAATGCTTCCTGATCAGATTTGCCTTCATTTGACCCCTGGTCAGGGAGTGTTTCCTGTTTTACTTTGTCAACCTAATGGATATTGACTTCTCCAGCCCTTGGCTTCCCCTCTCATACAACAATCTGTGAGTATTTGAGAATGAGTGGGAAGCTGCCATGACCCACTGCGGCTCCTGAGGTTCTGAGGTTCTTTGGGTTAAGGACCAGCAAGAATATGAGAAAAATAAAAGACAAAGCTGGGGTCAGGTGAGCCCTTATCCTCCTGATGGCAGGAAAGGAACTGCACAACCACTGTAGCACCTTTGTTTATATACTGGGAAAGATGATGTCAATTTCAGCCCCTCTGCCTAGCAACTCACTGCTTGGCAGGCCTGGGCCCCTTGCCTTCTTGGTGCTGGAACAACTTGTTTACATAGCTTGTTTTGGTCTTTCTGTTTTTTCTGGGCTGGCCTGCTTTGACCCCACACCTGTGAATAATCTCCAGCTTCCTCTGCTCCCTACATATCCCTCTTTTTTGTTTTGTTATTGCAAAGGACAGGTGGTCAGTTGAAGCTGGAAGAGCTGTGTTGGAGAGCTCTGTAGATCTTTTTAAGTGCAGTCCAAAGATTTTAAATCCCTGCATTCCACAATTGAAACCCTGCACAATCCATTAATCTGTGACAGTAGTCAGCTACCAGTGTAGCTGGAAACTGCCAAAAGGTATTACTCATGAGTTTCTTTTTTAACATATTACTTTATTTTTATTTTATTTTATTTATTTATTTATTTATTTATTTTTGTCTTTTTCCTTTTCATCGGTACCGGGGATCAAACTCACAACTGCCTGCTTGCAAGGCAGGCGCTTATGCCGCTGAGCTAAATCCCCAGCCCACATATTACTTTATATATCTCTAGTGGTTGCATATTTTCTGCAGGATGTTCAAGACCTAGCTAAAGTGATATTTGTTTTGAATACAATTATTTTAATCTATCAAGGTCAGGCAAGTCTCAGGAATCCTTGGAACAGCTATAGTGCCTCTTAGTTCTTCCATCAGGGTCAGCCATTCAGATGAGTCATGAGCATTGCTCGACCAAGTTGCTTTCTGTGAAAGCTTGGGAGATTTTTGCTCCTGGTGACTCTCCTTCAGCACACCACACACCGATGATCAGTTTCCTCAATGGTCTCACAATCTTCTTGATCAGACAACCAGGGACTCACTGAGTATAGGGTGACACAACAGAGGTTCTCTAGTGTCCTGGGTCCTCACTGACCTTGAGCCAAAATATTGGCTGTCCTCTTAGCCCATCTGTCTCTCTAATTGTTGGTCTCCAAACCTCAGTACTTTTTCCTCCCTGGATGTTGAACATCCAGAAGAAAAGATTGATAACCGTATAATGTAATTAGAGGCATTATTATCTTATCTAAATATCAAACATCTTACACCATAAATTAGAACCATTATTTTTTAACAACTATGAATGTTTAAACATGAATACCTGTAGTATAGTAACAAAAAGTACATATTTTACACAGAGACTTAGAAATCAAACCATATACATTGTAGCATAAAACCCATGACGAAATTTTTTAATACACTTGGATTTTCATTTTGGCATCAAATTTTTCCCTCTTGGTTAATCATCCCTATCTAATATATAAAAGATTTTACCTAACTTGTTGACATTTAGGGGGATGTAGATCTCATAAGCATTTCTTGAAGGCAGAGGTGTGAATCTGAACCAAAAATTCTTCACCATAAACAATCTGTTTTTACATTTTCAAAGACCTGTACAACTGGAGGCATGAATATATGAATACACCATGAGGTTAACAACAATCATTTGTCATAACTATATGAAATCCTTTGTATGGGCATTTTTTAAATCAAAAACCTTTTGTAATATTATTATTATTTTATTTATTATTATTTTTTTTTTTGGCACTGGGATCAAACTCATAACTGCATGCTCGCCAGACAGGCTCTTACACCACTGAGCTAAATCCCCAGCCCTGTATTATTTCTTTTAATGATGACCAATGTGAACATTTAGTTGGGATGTCTCCCCTAAGGCTATGGAGATCACTGGGGCCTCCAATTAATGAACAAGAGCTGATAAACGTTATCAGGTGGCCACTTTCTTATTCATCAATTGAAATCCTGTCCAATAATCCCAAACCCAAGGGGTTTTTGTTTAATCATCTGTATAATAATTTTTTCTTAAGAAAACATCAATCATAACATTTAACGTATTATTTCTGAACAATGAGACTCTCAAGATATGATAATCAACAATGTACATTACATTTACACAACTGACTTTAGCATCATTTTGACTAACTGGGAGCCCAGATGGGAGCATGTTTTGTAATTCTATAACTCAAATAAACCTTGATTAAATGATCTACAAATGCAAAGGAAAAAAGAAAATGGCTGAGCTCAAAATAAAGAGAACAGCTGTTCACAAAATGACAAACAGACAAATGAACAAATATGGACAGACAATCTGTACAGATTCAATCAGATGTAGAAACAAACAGATTTGTTGGTGCCCACAAGATGTCTCCAAGTTCCTAGGGGCTACTTCACATCGTTTGCTGAACTAGCTTGTTTCTTACACCCCGTGTCCTCAGGGTTGAAACACCTATCACCTCCAGCATACCCCATACCCTCAGGGTGTTTCTCAGGCACCCCGTGCCACGTGGACACTCCTGTACAGGCACTTGTGCTAATGGCTCCACACGTGTGAGCGACCACTAGCTCAATGACTTCCAACAACAGCTTAACAGACTGGACAAACAGACAGATTCACAGGCAGACTGATGAACATCTTACACAATCAGAATGCACTCAAATATATTTTAGCCAAATTGAATTACAAAAATTTTTATAATTATAGATTGTGTAATTTTAAATAACTAGTTAGATTTGCTATAGGTTAACTAGAGATCTCAAAGAATTTGGGAGGGATAAAATCTTATCTATAATTAACATATTTTTGTCATGGGACTTAGCATGCACTTCTATCATCTATTTTTTAAAATTTCATTTAAAGAAAGACTAAGCAAAATAGAAAATAGGTAGAAATAATACATATGTTCAGAGAAAAAAGTAAACAGTAAGAAATCACTAGTTAATGTTTACATATTGTCGTTTTACAAATAGTTGTTCAAGATACAAAAATGGAACTTGTAGAGTGGGAATTCAAACAGCGAGGCCACAAAGAGTTCTGTTCAACTGTCTAACAAAAACTTAGTAACATGGTTGTCAATCCTATACACTTAATCATACATGCGGTTATCCATATTTTCATTTATGTTTAGATTTTAAAAACTAAAGCACGTTAAAATCATGCTGAACAAAGCATAATAGTATTGCTGGATTTCATTTCATGACACTCCATGATCAGCACTGGGTACTGTAGTGTCTTTTTTTTTTTTTAATCTAAAGAAAGACTAAACAAAACAGAAAATGGGTAGAAATAATAATTTCAAAGAAAAAATAAAGAGTAAGAAATCACTAGTTGATGATTACAGATTGTCTTCTTACAAATAATTATTCAAGATACTAAAGTGGAGTTTATAAAGTGGGGATTCGAACAGTGAGATTGCAACCAGCTCTGTTCAAACTATCCAACAAAAACTTAGAAATATGGTTATCAATCCTATACACTTAAACATACATGCAGTTATCCATCTCTTCAATATGTTGAGATTGACTAAACCCAAGCAGGCTAATATCACTCTGAACAAAGAATAATACAATTGCTGGGTTTCACATTATGACACTCCAGGATCAGCACTGGGTATTTTAGTGTTTCTTTTTCTTCAAAATATCTGTTCATTTCATTATGTGTCATAAGATCAGTTCTCGTAAACTGTTTATAAATTCTACACATGTGTGAGTCTTAACATGTATTTCTATCCTTTCTATATTAGAGGGAGAAACAACAAAGCAAGGCAAAACAAAACACATTCCTATAAACATATGAAATAAACATATAAGACCGTTGTACAAATCGTTCTACCATGGTTCCTGTGTTGTCTCTTGTTATCTCCAATAGAATTGGCTATATCATCAGACATAGTATAATTGAATATGTCAGTACATAACAGTATTAATAAAAACACAACTTTGTATATAGTATAGAACTCCGAAAACTAGCAGTTATAAAACTAGAATGTGTATTGTTGAATCTTGTCATCTTCAGTGTAGTTGCCTATACTCTCAGACTTGATACTATCAGTCATATCAGTTTTGAACAAAATCTTCTCTTCCTCATTTCTGTTATGCTCTCTTTTTTTTGCTATCAGTTATCTGCTTATCTTCTTCATTTTGTTTTCTGCTCCATTCATTGAGTCCTCTCTGCCACTGTTCCTGGAATCCTAGTACTTTTCTCTCTCTCTAGAATGCCCTGCAGTATTCTCTGTAGAGTTGGATTGGTGGTTGCAAGTTTCTCAAGTTCCTCTTTGTCTTGGAAGCATCTTGTTTCTCCATTAATTTCTAGAGACAGCTTAGCGGGGTATATCAATCTGGGCTGGAGGTTATTTTCTTTCAGGGCTTGAAATATTTTGCTCCAGGCTCTTCTTGACTTGATGGTTTGTGTTGAGAAGTCTGCCGTTATTCTGATGGGCCTTCCTCTGTAGATTATCAGTTTCTTATGTCTAACAGCTTTTAATATTCTGTTCTTATATTGAATTTCTGAGATCTTGGTTATTATATGCCTGGGTGTAGCTCTGTTTTGGTTGTAGGTGGCTGGAGTTCTGTATGCCTCATATATCAGAATATCATTTCCTTTTCCTATGTTTGGGAAGTTTTCCTTAATTATTTCTGTGAATAACCTTTGTAGTTCCTTTGTTTGTACCCCAGCTTCTTCATTCACATTCTTTATTCTCAAGTTATAGATCCCAAGGCTGGGGATTTAGCTCAGTGGCATAAGCACCTGCCTTGCAAGCAGGCAGTCATGAGTTCAATCCCTGGTACCGATAAAAAAGGAAAAAAAAAAGTTATAGATCCTTTTGTCATGTTCTAGCCTTTGTATTGTTACTGCTTGTTTCCTTATTATTTTTAAAAATTTTTCCTTTCATACTCCCACATTGCAAAATTGTCCTCCAGTTTGGATAATCTATCAATTTATTTCAAGCTGATTTGTCATCTTTCCATAGAGTTTTTAATTTCCTGGTGATCTCTTTGAATCTGCTTCATGTATTCTATATATATTTTTTATATTTTTCACCAAATGGTTCTCTCCTTTGTTTGAGTTCCTCCCTTTTCCCATCTATGTCTGCTTGAGGGGTGCTTAGTATCTCTTTTATTAATCTTCTTATATCTTGCTTTATTTGGCTAAATATTTCACTTTTGAACTCATCTATGAGGTCCTGCAGATATCTCTTTATGTCCACTGGTGCCGTGTCTGATATTGCATGTTTGCTGTTCTCATTCTTTTTGTATTTACCTGTCCTGGGTCCATGTTTTCAGGGTGGGGGCCTGGGGACTTTTTGTTGTTGCTTCCTCTTCCCATCTTTTTTGCTTCTTCCAGGAGGCCCCAGTTTCTTTCTTTGTTGGTTACAATTCTTCTGAAGCACGCTGGCTAGATGACCCTTCCCACTGCTGTGTGCTAGTGAGTTGCACACAGGGATAGCATATGTTGACCCCTCCCCTCTGGATCACTCAAGCGCTGTGGCCTGCATTACTGTATTACTTTGTGGTGCTTCCCCTCTGGACCAGCTAAACCTCCAAGGCTCCACTGGGCCAGTGTGGTTAGTGTGTGCCAACGCTGCAGGGATTTGACCTCAGATAACCTATTGGGTCTCAGCTGGTCACATGATCCAGGTTTAGCTCACTCCATCAATCCCATTTGGGAAGGGAACAGTTGACTGAAGTCACTGCTGCCCCTTGTACTTGCCAGTCCTGCCCGGTCCCAGAATGTCTTCCGCCGGAGCCCCCCTATTTATGGAATGGCTCTACTCCCATCACTCACCACAGGTCAATGTAGGCACCCTGCCAACTCAGCCCTCCATTCTGCTCACTGACCCCTGAACTCAATGTAACTGCGCCTCCAGTGAGTCGAAGTGGTGGGACCCTGGCCAGTCACGGCAGGACCTCAGATGGTTAGCAAGTCACCTTAATTTCTTTTTGGGATGAGAGAATTCATCTCCCTCTGTTTGGGGATCCCCACTCTGTATTATGTTGAATTCTAAGTTGACTATCTCAGGGAGCTTCTGTAGCCAGTTGTTATCTGTCCACCATCTTTACTCATCCCCCTATCACCTATTTGGACCTTTTTTATTTTTGGTTACCATCTCCTGGGCATCTTGAATCAATTAAGATTGGTTCTAGCTTCATCCTTTTCTATGGATTGTGGTATGGTCTCTAAGGCAGCACTGTCACAGGACTGACATCAGCTTCTTGAAAGGTAGGATAAACTCCTTTCTCATGATACAGCCAGACAGCACACACTGGCACCCAGATAGGCCATTTAGCTTTTCCTGGAAAAACATAAATATGCTTTCGACCCCACATTAGCACTGGACTGTGTGCTTTTATTGTCCAGTATGAAGATCTTTCCAATGGACTCCTTTTAGATTTGATTACATTATCTGTCTGCTGAGGTAGTTACATTTATTAGAATTTAAATATTTTAAGTGGTATATACTGCCAAGTGAAATCTATTGAGGTGAACTCCCCCCCCCACCTTTTTAAATTTAAATTGTGAGCACATTTAGCTTACTTTTAGACCTGAAGATTATAAAGAATTTTTGTGGTAAGGTATAAAGAAAATGTAAACTGCCTTTTATATTTAGGTATTTTGGACTCTCCTGTGCCATGCAAGTGGTGTTCCTACTCTGGGCTGGAAGCCCCACTGTTGGGGATCTGAGCACCAGTGCTCAGAAAGCATGTGCACAGGTGATAGGAAAAATCATATCCCATCTCTCTAATAAGTATCAGAAGATCCAAAATCCATAGGTACCTTTTCTTTATTTATAGATTTTCCAATTTTTGTCAAGGGAAGATAACCAATTGAGCAATACAATAATCCAGGGAGATTTGAACTGTGTTGTGAGTAGATTGAACCATGACCCTGATTTCTCCTTGCAGCTGAAATAAGCAACTTTGTTTCTTTACCTTCCTTGTCTGGAGCAAACTCCAGGCTTAGTGGAGGTTTTGGTGCCTTCCCCTGCCTGGGGACCTTTGAGAAGTAGTGAGAGGAGCAGACAGCAGCAGTTTCTATTAAATAACCCTTTAAAATATTTAGAGGGCCAGCTGATTTGTGTTGATCTGTTTTTTCCCTAGTCTTGCTGTTTTTCAGTTTCTTCCCAAGTATGTAAATTTACAATTTCTTCTTCTGGAGACAAACTCAAGAAATTTAGCAAGCTGTGTAGTGTCAGTCTATTGACAACTAAAATTGACTTAAGAAAGCAGAAGGGACCTAAATAAATGTAGAGTTACATTAATCACAAATTTGAAACAAGTACCTCTGTAGTAAACAATTTTGAAAAACAATGGAGTTTGAGAATTTATGTTTCCAGACATCAAGACCCACTACAAAGTCATAGTGAGATAAGTGATTTGCGTGAGCCAGCCTGTTATCAGCTAGTGAAAGCCAAATGTTGAAATTTTAGAAGTTTTAAAGGTTAGTTGTTGTTGTATTGGTTATTTGAAGTTATCTTTTGCAAAAGCATTTGTAAACAGGAATCAGCGAATCACGAATCAGGACCATATTACCCCCAACCCTTAGGAGCCTGCCAGGCTGAGCGGGGCCAGGCCATCTCAAGGAAGCCATCTGACCCATCACATACTCTTTGGTAGGGCTGCCACAGGCCCTGTTGGGAGGTTTGGTTTTTTTTTTTTTTTTTTTTGTAACAGTTTTGAATTTACATCGAGTGGCCTAATGCTACCGTCCTCTACACTTTGGACAGATAGTGGAAGGTTTTGGTGAATAGACTGTTAGTGGCTCAGTTAAGGTTACAGGGTGGGGGTCATGCTGCCATCTTTCCCTGCTCAGGGCCTGGTTCTGAAACTGCCTGGAGCCAGTTCCCTTGTAACTGTCTCAAGAAGCTTAAGGTTATTAAGACCCTGTCTCATCCAGATCCACAGAAGGAATGTAAATACTGGAATCAAGCATACAACAAACAGGTCCTTATACATCTGTGATTCTTTTGGACAAGTTTGTCCCATAGTTAGACAGCTGATATAACCAGTGTACTTTTTTTCTTTTCTTTTCAGGGGAAGGGGTTTCTCCCGGGCCACTTTATAACTGGCCCTAGAGAATAAGGCAGTTTCAATGCCCCACTCTTTACACCTGATGAAGCCAATATCCACACACTCCAGTGATGACTACTGACCTATACCAATGCACTTCTCCCCCTAAATTGCGCGCACATGAGAAGTGTCCCCTTGCCCTCAATCTCTTATCCCCTCTGTGTTCTGGTGCCATATGCTGGGACCCAGTGCGGCTCCTGAGGTTCTTGGGGTTAAGGACCCTGAGAGGATGAGAAAAATAAAGAAAAGACAAAGCTGGGGTCAGGTGGAGCCCTTATCCTCCTGATGGGAGGAAAGGAACTGCACAACCAGTGCAGCACCTTTGTTTATAAACTGGGAAAGATGATGTCAATTTCAGCCCCTCTGCCTAGCAACCCATTGCGTGGCAGGCCCAGGCCCCTGGCCTTCTTGGTGCTGGAACAACTTGTTTACATAGCTTGTTTTGGTCTTTCTGTTTTTTCTGGGCTTGCCTGCTTTGACCCCACACATGTGATCAATCTCCAGCTTCAACGCAAGAAGCCAATTTTTTTCTTTTATAGTATTTTATTGGTATGTTTTAGATATAGATACTGATAACGTTCATCATAGAGAGTTTGTGTCTGTGCATGATAGGTCTTGTTTCATTTTTACCATTCCCTTCCACTCCCTTCAGCCTGTCTTCTCCTCCTTTTTTTGCGGGGGGGGGGGGCCACCGGGGATCGAACTCACGACCACACACTTGTGATACGGACAGAAAAATGATGGACTCCAAAAATTTAAAAAAAAAAAAACCGTATAAAAACCCACTTTATTAGCTGAGCTCAGTGGCGACACTGTCCTAATGGCAGTCAGGAAAGTATTTGCCTGAGCCAGGGCTGCAGGGAGTTATAAAGTAGCAAGCCTCAAGGAGAGGGGTCGAGTCTTAGGATGTTTGTCCCCATAAAAGCAACCAGGGAGGTGGAACAAGCAGTTACAGGGACCAGGGAGGGAGGGAGGGAGATATGGGGTAGGAATGTTACAAGATTGCAACTTAACTGGCAATTACACAAGTTTTACAGGAAGAGAACAAGTTATAATAAGAACAGCACATTTTGGGTTTTTGAGCTTATAACATTCCCCACTGCTTTTGGTCATTGAGTCAAATCTTTGACTCTGTTGCATAATCATGTGTAGGTAATTGGTTATAATCCTTCTTGCCTAAGTATAAACATTTTCACAGCTTGAAATCAGTCCTGGATGTGGTTTAGAAGGCATTTTATAATGTATGACATGATGGTTACGGCAAGTAAAAAGAAAACAGTTGGTCCTATTAGAGCTGAGAGTAGGGTGGTCAGCCAGGGGGACAATAAGAACAGGTTTTGGAACCAGTTTTGGACAAGTTGTCATTGTGGCTCCCATTCATGGAGTCTTTTTCTCAGCTTGTTCATACTGTCTTGAATGACTCCAGAGCGACTGGTGTAGAAACAGCAGGCCTCTCCGAAGGCTACACATAAACCACCTTTTTTATGAATAATAGATCTAGGCCCTACGGTTTTGGAGAACCATTTCTGTTAGAGACCCTAGGGATTATTCCAATTTGGATACAGAATGTTCTAGTGTTGCCAAATCTTTGTCTATTAGGGCACTGAGTTCTCGGTAGTTTTGGTCACCAAGTATTAAGCTTGTAGCTCCCAATGCGTGGTTCCAGAGAAACGTAGTCTCATCAAAACTGGTATTAACATAGGGACTGCTCAAGCTGTCCTACAGAGGTCACATTCTAAATTTAAGTGTTCTCTTCTACTAGTGTCAGAATACCAGTAAGCTTGGGGAAATACATGTGCAAGAATACATAGGCCAGTATGTCTGGTAAATATATCAAGCATGACACAAGGAGTTAAACCTGAAGTACAAGCAAACCAAGATCCTGTAGGGGTTCCAGGAGTTGACTCAGTGCATAAGAGACATTAGTTTTTACAATAGAATCAGAACATAAGTTTGCATAGTGGCTAGCGTTGAGGTTATAGGCAGCAGATATGACACAAATTCTATTACCTTGAATATTTCCTAAGGTAAGGATGGGCCATATTCAAGAAATAAAGCAACCATTTCCCAACAAGCAAGAGAAACCATCATTGTCAAGAACATTTTGACAGTTTGAGTCTTAGAGGGTGTTCAGTCCAAGCAACAGTCCACTTATCTGTATCCTGGGTATCTGGAGGGAGGATCTTGATGTGTGAGTGATGTATCCAGGTAGGTTTTCCTGCTACTTTGACAGCCACAGGGGTGCTGAGGACAACGGTGTACAGTCCAGTCCAGTGAGGTTCAAGAGAAGAGTTGCAGGAACAATGTTTAAGTAGCACTTGATCTCCTGGGCTTGCGGCCAGAGGGGTTTCTGATGTACATGGCTTGGCTTGGTGGTCTCAGAAGAGTTGGTGGATGGAAGTCAGCACAGGTTGAAGAGCCTTCAGGGACTTAATTAAACTATAGTTAGCAGGCTCTGCCAAATGGGTGCTACCAAGGTGGGGAACAAGGGGTGGCGGTCTCTCATAGACTGCCTCAAAAGGGGTTATTCCATTTATATATGGAGTACAACGCACGTGCTAGAGGGCAAAAGGAAGGAGACTTACCCAGTTTTTGCCAGACTCCAAAATCAATTTAATGAGCATCTCTTTTAAAGTTCGACTCATCCTTTCAACTTGACCTGAACTTTGGGGATGTTAGGCACAGTGAAATTTCCAATCAATCTGTCATAACTGAGCGACTTTATTAGTAATAGAACCTATGAAAGCCAGGCCATTGTTGGACCTCATAGATAAGGGAAGGCCAAATCTAGGAATTATTTCATACAAAAGCTTTTTGAAAAAAACAATCAAAGCCAATTAAGTCTTCGTTGGGTATCCCTCTGTCCATCCGGTGAAAGTGTCCACCAAAATCAGCAAATACTTATGTCCATGTAATCCTGGTTTTCCCATGTCTGTGAAATCAATTTCCCAGTATTCTCCTGGAAAAGTTCCCTGGTATCGAATTCCCTCTGAGATAGTGGTGACTTTGGTATTTACATGCAGACATTGTGGGCATTTTTGACTGACTTCCTTTGCCAATTGAGTCAGCTTAGGAATGAAGTACCTGGCAACTCAGCCAGTTTTGAGCCTCCTAGGTGTGAGGCCTGGTGGATTTGAAGAATCAAGTCTCTTCCTATGCAGTGGGTATTAAAATTCGTCTGTCTGGCAACTGAAACCAAATTTTGAGGGCTCTTTTTTTGCTCTCAGTTGTCTAACTAGCTCTTGATCTGACTTGGAATATACCAATTGGAGCAAACAAGGGGGTGGCAGCCTGGCAGCAAGTGGGCCATAGGCTGTACAGATGACTTGGAGCTGCCCCTCAAGCACTCCTGTCAGCAAGTGCTATCAATCCTATTGAGATTGGATGTTTTCCCATCTGGTGGCCCCTACAAGCACCACCGCTATAGACTTGGGGAGCCAGACTGCGACTAACAAGTTCAAAATAAAAGGAGCATTTTTAATTTTTGAACCAGTAGAGGTTAAGAGCCCCCTCTCTTGGTAGATTGCCCCCATGTACGTAAACAGTAGCAAAAGCATAATGGCTATCTGTGTAGATAGTTGCCCTTAGATCCTTAGCGAACTTTAGAGCCTCCATGAGGGCAATGAGTTTGGCCCTTTGAGTGGAGGTGACTTGATCCAGGGGTTGGGCCCAAATTACTTGTGTTTGGGTGGTTACAGTCACCCCTGCCACCCATTTACCTTCAGAAAGGAAGCTGCTACTGTCGGTGAAATATTCAGCATCTGGATTCTCTAATGGAAGATCAGTAAGGTCTTGAGGAAGACTGGCAGTGGTAGAGAGGAAGACTGGCAGTGGTAGAGAGCAAGTCCATGCAATCATGGATGAGCACCTGTGGATCATCATCTGGCAGCAGGACTGCTGGATTTAAGACAGTAGTTTCCTTGAATTCAGTAAGGTCAGAGTTAAGCAAGAGGGCCTGGTACTGCACAATCCTCAAGTTTGAGAGCAACCTATCCGGTGGGGCCCTGAGGAGGGTTTCAACTGCATGAAGAGTCACAACTTGGAGTTTCTGTCCCAAAGTTAATTTGCTTGCTTCTTTTATTATCAAGGCAGTGGCTGTGATGGCTCGAAGGCAATTCAGCTAGCTAGAAGAGACTGGCTTCAGCCTTTTTGAGAGATAAGCAACGGGGCGGTGCCACGTTCCACATTTGAGTCAGTACCCCCTTTGCTATCCCATATTGTTCTGCAACGAACAACAGAAAGGGTTCCGTCAAATCTGGTAGGGCCAATGTTGGAGCTTGGGCAAGGGCCAATTTTAATTTTTGGAATGCTTGGCTTTCCCTCTCAGTCCAAATAGGTGGATCAGAAGGGGTTCCCCAGTTGCAGCATGGAGGGTTTGGGTTTAGCACACAGAGAGGTATCGAAAGTGGGGCACTGGGAAAGTAATCCCCTTCCTTGCCACATGGGCACCACATGGGCACGACTTCCATCCAGCTCTCTTGCTGGGTGTGTGTCCTCACTTCAGGGAAAGTGTGAGACAAAAGTCTTATTCACTGGCAGAGTGCACCCCACTCAGTCTCAAGGAATGAAGTGCCCGGGGTGAGGGCAGGGCCAGCACGTGGCTTTAGGGCTCCCACTGGCAACAAGAAGCCAAACTCAGAAGCCAGCACCACCATGACTGAAGGACAAAAGAAGACACTCCCAAATATGGACAGGCACAGCACATAGCAAAGGGAGTCAGGGAAGATGCCAGTCCTTGGGGCCCATACCACCCACCTTTACAGGATACCCCAGTTCCTATCCAGCAGGCGGTATGATTTGAGAGACTAGTGTGTTCACATCAGAGAGGGCTCCAATAAAGGCCAACTGAAAAGTTGACAGACAGCACCCCAGTTAGGCTACAGGAAAGAAATTGGGGTTGCAGGCCAGCCATTCCTCCCTGCAGTGGAAAAGTAAAGAGAACAATACTGAGTGCACATTCAGGATTTTTTTTTTTTGAAGTGGAAACCAAAAATTGAACTCAGGACCTTGCCTTTGCCAGGTAGGAGCTTATGCCACTGAGCTTTATCTTCAGCCCCTGAGGCTGTGTCTGGACACAAGCATACCCAATGTGGTGAGGAGCAAAACTCCATGAAGGTGAACCTGCAACTCTAAAAAAAGAGCAGCCCAAGGAACCGGGAATACCCATGAGTCTCCATTCACACCGCAGCTGAAAAGGGTGTCCTGTCATGGACAACCAAGCCAATGCAGAGTGCTTAGCACAGGGCTATTCTCCAGTTCCTTTACAGCTTTTAGATCATGGCAGAATTCACAGACCCAAACCCTGAATGGGTAAATCACAAGACAAATGACGTTTACCAACTGCAATACCCTGCATGCAACTTCTTTGCCAAGAGAAGTGGGTCACAAGGGCTGAGCTGTGTCGAGAACCTGCAAGGCCTGCATAGACTTGGCCATGCTGTACTCTGGCAGGAGACAGTAGCAAACTTGGAAAAGCCAACCTGTTTTCTACAGCAATGCTCCTGTGCTCCTATTCCCCAGTAGCTCGGGAACAGCGCTTCCTCTGACAAGCCTGTGTGACTGTGGCCACAACAGTACTGAGTTGGGATGCTCACACACAGGGACTTTCTGAGAGATGTCTACCTAGGCCACTGGGCCAGACTCTATGGACATGGTTGAGCTCAAGGAGGACAGCATGGTGCTTCATGTGTGGATGAGAAGGAGAATGAGAAGAGGAGATCAGTTGGATGACTGGAGGAACCTGGAGGAGGCATCCTAGGCCTTGAGATTGTGCTGTGAAGGGCCCCTGAATGCTGCTAGGCCCTAGGAGTGACACTGAACACACTTCCAGGAAGATGCTACGCATCAATTCTTGACCTAGGTCTGGTCTTCCACTGCAGTAACCACCTGCATGTGATGCGTGCGGAAGACTCAAGCAGCTCCAGGAACAGAAGTCAGACAACCTCAAGGACAGAGTCTCTTTCTTTGGCCCATAGTGCATGGCATGCTTGCATTCTTGACAATCAGCAGGGTCAAGATCGGTGCCTGCATCCTCACACCATAGAGGCCCCATCAAGGAGATACTGTGTGTGGGGCTGGGGATTTAGCTCAGCGGCATAAGCACCTGCCTTGCAAGCAGGCGGTCGTGAGTTCGATCCTTGGTACCGATAAAAATGAAAAAGACAAAATAAATAAATAAATAAAAATAAATTTAAAAAAAGGAGATACTGTGTACCTGGCTACTTAGGGCATCTCACACACAGAAGAAATTTATGAATAGCACACCATGTAATTCTTATTCACATAGCCCTCTGGATGGTTTATTCTGCACTAGGAGATGGTGGTTACCAAATCCAATGAGCAGAAGGATCCCTAGGAACAAAAAGCTGCCCTCCAATGGGAAGTCCACACAGTAAAGCAGAAGGGGCTTCACCAACACAATGGTGCTGCAAAGCCACCCATGGTGCAACCTTCAACATAATCCAATGGCTGAGGTGCTGGGCACCCTATCAATGTCTTTTCCTATTCTGCAAATTAGGACTACCAATGACCAGTTCCTGGGATGGGAAACACCTCTACAAGTGAGGGGCATGGGACAAGACCAGGCACTGACACACAATACTCAGCCAAGGCAGAAAAACACAGCCCTCTACCCAAGGCTCAACTTTTGTGGGGTAGTTTTCTTCTGAGGGCCAAACCCATGCCTCAAAACAGCTGTAGGGTCCATGTAGGATAAAAGGAGTCAGAGACAAATGCCAACAGGACCCTGAATGACATGCAAAAGAAGGGTAGGACTTCCAAATAGGGTTGTGCCAGCTCAGCAAAGTCCAGTATCAACCAGGAAACCTATGGGTCACCCTCCACCACACAGTTAAGGTTACCGGGGGCTTGGGGGGAGCAGACATCTCGTTTCAAATGGGAGCAAGCCTGGAAACTTGACTCCCCAATGTGGTGCACCCAGTGGAGGTCAATTTCTTCCTCAAACGGCAGTAAATCTGTCCTAATTTTGGAGACTCTTCACTCAAATGGGAGCAAGCCTGCTCCTATTTGACTCCCCAAGTCATAGAAAATCACAGAGCAAAACAAAAGTAATAAGTACTTGACAGTAGAAGGAAGCCACATTCAAAGAGATCCTGATGTCATCCAAAGAGTAGGAGCCTGGGGGTGGGGGGTGTAAATCCCATAAAAGGTGGGATCCTGGAGGAGCCCCCAAATGATATGGGCAGAAAAATGATGGATTCCAAAAATTTTAAAAAGTGCTTTATTAGCTGAGCTCAGTGGTGACACTGTACCTGATGGCAGTCAGGAAAGTGTACACCTGAGCCAGGAGCTGCAGGGAATTATAAAGTAGCAAGCCACAAGGGGAGGGGGCGGGTCTTAGGATCAGTTTGTCCCCATAAAAGGAACCAGGGAGGCAGGGAGGGGGTTACATGGTGGGTATGTTATAAGGTTACAACTTAACTGGCAATTACACAAGTTTTATAGGAAAAGAACAAGTTATAATAAGAACCACACATTTTGGATTTGTGAGCTTATAACACAAGGCAGCATGGCCTGGCAGAGGAGCATTGTAAAGAACAGTTCACAGCACCCACAAGGTAGCAAAAGTAACAAGGGAGGGACTTTAACAGCATCTTTCTGCCCCTTATATCTTATTCAGGCTCCTAAGGGCAGGTAGCATTCACATCCTTAATCCTAGTGCCACTGAGCCCAGCATTGCTTCACAAATCAATTCCACTGTCATACACTCTAGATCTGGCCACCTCTGCAAATCCCCACCCAAGACTGCATGAGGCTTTGGGGGAACATCTAGCCACAAATTTTGTCTTGGTTACTTTTACTTTTCTCTCATTGCTTGGACAAAACACTGACACCCAAAATGAAAGAAGGAAAGGTTTATTTTATTTTTATTTTATTTTAAAGAGAACAAAAGAAAACAATGAAACAAAGCAAATCAGAACAAGAAAATGCAAGCAACACAGCACTTCACAACAAAACAACTGGACATCAACAGTAGCTAACATAATGTCTCTTTTCTTTGAAATAGTTGAGCATACCTTCACACACAATAATATCAAACATAACAATATAGTAAAAAAATATTCAAAAGAATGAAAGCATTAACAGGAAATGGACAATGCTATAACACCTCATTTTC
This sequence comes from Cavia porcellus, assembly GCF_034190915.1. Taxonomy (NCBI): domain Eukaryota; kingdom Metazoa; phylum Chordata; class Mammalia; order Rodentia; family Caviidae; genus Cavia; species Cavia porcellus. Next base: position 32,201,132 of record NW_026947514.1, read on the forward strand.
CTCAACAAATTTGTCTATAACATCACACATAAGAAAATCAAATAAAACACAACAGGATAGAACCGATCAAAAACAGAAGAACAAAAATATGGTAGGACTTCAAAACAAGATGACCGTAAATCAGCAATAGCTACCATAATGACTCATTTTCTTCAAAATAGCGTTCATACCATCACACATAATAAAATCAAACAAAACAAAATAAAATCAGACCAATGAATGAAAGCATTATAAGACTTCAAAACAATATAATAGGAAACCATGACCACCATAATATTTCCCATTATATTCAAAATAGCTGCCCTTCCATCTGAAAGCATAAAATCTAACAAAAAACAGAACAAAGCCAAACCTAATAAAATTGTGTAAACAATGCAAGAGTTCAAGATAAGACAGTAAGAAACTGACAGTAGTTTTCACCTTTCCTCCCCTTTGCTCTTTTTTAAAAAAATTTTAATTAAAGGAAGACTAAACAAAACAGAAAATGGGTAGAAATAATACATACTTTCAAAGAAAGAATAACAGTAAGAAATCACTAGTTGATATTTACATTTTGTCCTCTTACAAATAGTCATTCAAGATACAAAAGTAGAGCATATAAAGTGAGGTTTCAGACAGCGAGACTGCAACCAGTTCTGTTCAACAAAACTTAGTAATATGGTTATCAATCCTTTACACTTACACATGCAGTTATCCATATCTTCATTTATGTTGAGACTGAACAACCCAAGCAGGCTAAAATCACTCTAAGCTGGGGCTGGGGATCTAGCTCAGTGGCCTAAGTGCCTGCTTTGCAAGCCTGTGGTCATGAGTTCAATCCCTGGTACCGACAAAAAAAAAAAAAAAAAATCACTTTGAGCAAAGAATAATAGTATTGCTGAGTTTCACATTATGATACTCTTGGACCAGCACTGAGTACTATAGTGTCTCTTTTCTTCAAAGTATTTGTTCATTTCATCATGTGTCATAAGATCGTTCTCATAAACTGTTTATTGGTTCTACGCATGCATGAGTCTTAACATGTATTTCTATCCTTTCTATATTAGAGGGAGGAACAAAACAAAGCAAGACAAAACAAAACATATTCCTATAAACACATGAAATGAAAAAGACATATAAGACCACTGTACAAGGACTTCTACCATGGTTACTGTGCTGTCTCTTGTTATCTTCAATAGAACTGGCTACATCACCAGACATTGTATAATTGAATATATCAGTACACATCAGTGTTAATAAAAACACAATTTTGTATGTAGTATAAAACTTCAAAAATAGGTAGTAATCAAGCCAGAATGGGTATCGTAGTGAGTCTTGTCATCTTCAGTGTAGTTGCCTAAACTCTCAGACTTGATACTATCAATCATATCAGTTTTGAATAAAATCTGTCAATACCAAACAGCAATCAAACAAACCAGATTTAACTAAGATCAGTCATGATAAAAAGTATAAGTCATACAGGGCTCCAAATTAAGTTTATAGGAAATTAAAGATGATTACTGTGCTATATCCTGGTGTTTTTGGGATAGCTCTCTGTGCCCTCAAATCTAATGCAAGTAGACAAACTGGGACAGAATAAAATCTATCTAAGCAGACTGGTGCAAGTAATATGGGTTTTAATTCTTGATACACTATTAACAATATCTTCTGCCATCTCTTTAAAGATCATTCCTCCCCTTTCACTTCCCCAAGGTGCACTTGTATTTTTGGGTCTCACCTAGATCCTCAGTTTTAAATTGTGTGTAGGGGAACCTGCTATTTACCTAAGTGGTTCCAAACCTTCTTGCTCCTGGACTCGATCTCTAATTATATTTCTTTACCTGCTAAAGCCTGCCTTTCCAACCTATTCACAAATACTGGTCTAGCTGCCCCTGTTACTCTCTGGTTCTCTGTCACATAGACCATTGATATCCCATATTTGATTTTCAGTCCATATGCCCTTTTTCAGGTTAATTATATTTCCTATAAAGAGCATCTCAGTGGACCCTACCTCCTGATCTATCCCACCTGTGATTCTCTCTCTTTTTTTTTAAACTTAGTGTATCAAGGCCATCTATATTAGAGATTATAACCAATCTTCCCTGCCTCATTTCTGTTATGCTCTTTGTTTGCCATTAGTTGACTGCTTGTCTTCTTCATTTTATTGTCTGCTCCATTCACTGAGGCTTCTCTGCCACTGTTCCTGGAATCCTGGTACTTTTCTCTCTCTTTAGAATGCCCTGCAGTATTCTCTGTAGAGTTGGTTTGGTGGTCACGAATTTCCCAGTTCCTCTTTGTCTTGGAAGGATCTTGTTTCTCCATTAATTTCTAAAGACAGTTTTTCAGGTATATCAATCTGGGCTGGAGGTTATTTTCTTTCAGGGCTTGGAACATTTTACTCTAAGCTCTTCTGGACTTGATGGTTTGTGTCAAGAAGCCTGCCGTAATTCTGACGGGCCTTCCTTTATAGGTGATTGTTTCTTATCTCTAACAGCTTTTAATATTCTGTTCTTATACTGAATTTCTGGTTACTATTATTATATGCCTGGGTGTGTCTCTGTTTTGGTTGTAGATGGCAGGAATTCTGTATGCTTCATATATCTGAATATCATTTCCTTTTCCTATGTTTGGGAAGTTTTCCTTAATTATTTCTTTGAATAGCCTTTGTCGTTCCTTTGTTTGTATCCCTGCTTCTTCATTCACATTCTTTATTCTCAAGGTATAGATCTTCTTGTGGTCTTCAAGCCTTTATATTGTTACTGCTTGTTTCCTTGTTGTTTTAAAAAAGTTTCTCCTTTCATAATCCTACATTGCAAACCTGTCCTCCAGTTTAGATAACCTATCCTTAGTTTCTTTCAAGCAGTTTTGCCAGCTTTCAATGGAGTTTTTAATTTCCTGGTAATCTCTTTGAATCTGCTTCATGTATTCTATATTTTCTTTATATTCTTCATCAAATGCTTCTCTCCTTTGTTTGTGATCCTCCATTCTTCCATCTGTGCTTGAGAGGTGGTTAGCATTTCTTTCATTAATCTATTTATATCTTGCTTTACTTGGTTAATATTTCACTTTTGAACTTGTCTATGAGGCCCCAAATATATTTCTTTAGGTCCACTGATGTCTGATATTGCATGTTTGCTGTCCTCAATCTCTTTTGTATTTACCTTTCTTGGATCAATGTTCTCAGGGTTGGGAGCCGAAGGCTTTTTCTTATTGTTTGTTCTTCTCATATTTTTTGTTTCTTCCATACAGTCATGCAAAGAAGGCCCCAGTCCCTTTTTATTGTTGTTGTTGTTGATTCTGGTTCTTCTGAAGAGCGCTGGCTAGGTGACCTTGACTACTCCAGTGTGCTATTGAGGTGCAAATAGGGAAGGCATATGCTGGCCCCTCCCCTCTGGGTCAGCCAGCCCACTGAGGCCTTCACCACACCTCAGTGTGCACAGGGCATAGAGAATTGGTCTGGGACACCTTACTGGTTCCCAGCCAGGGGCATGACCCAGGCCAAGCACATCTGACCAATCCCATCTGGGAAGGGAACAACTGACTGAAGTCTCTGCAGTACCTTGTTTCTGCCAGTCCTGCCCAGTTCCAAGATGTCGTTCCCTTCCTTGTGGAAAGGTCTTATTCCCGACACTCACCGCAGGTCAATGAAGGTCCCTACTGGCTCCGCTTTCTGTTGGTCTCACTGATCCACAATCTCAGTGCACCCGCACCCCGGTGCAACAGTGGCTCTGGTGAGTCCAAGCAGTGTGAACCTGGGCAGTCACTGAGTCGCAGCCGTGCGAGTATGGACACGCCAGCCAGTGCAGTCCTCTGGTTCACTGTTCCCTTCTGCCCTTACAACTCCTCACCAAGGCCTTCAGGCTTGCCTGCCACCAGCTTCACTGTGCCTGTGCATCTCTGGGTTCCTACAGTGCTTCTGGCACAGTGGGACCAGCTCTGGTAAGAGCACTGCCAGATGCCACTTTCTTCTATTCAAGTTTTTCTTTTTTAAAATTCTTTCTGTGGGCTTCAGTTCTCACTTTAGTTTCTTCCTTGATTAAGAGGATCTAAGTCTTTCCTGCTTTTCCTTCTCCAGAATGCTATATTCCAGAATGGTATATTCCAGAATGCTATCTGGGCTGTTTCTCTCAGAGAGGCTTTTTAGTTTGTTGCTTACTGTTCCGCCATCTTCCCAGACCAGGAAAGGTTTATTTATCTTACAATTTTTGGAGGCTTCAGTTGGTTCCAAGGCAGGATGGCTTGGCACTGGGGCAACACTTCAAGGCAGCTGCCAGAGCAAAAAGGAGAAAACCAACCTCTTCTCCTCCCTTATATTGTACACAGGCCAACCCCCTCCTTCAGGACAGGGTAGCACTAATAAATTCTCCGTGCCCTCCTATGCACAGGATGAAGATATTTACAAAGTAAGAATCCTGGCTCCCTATTGAGTCTGTCACTTAAACTTCTAAACTTCTCAAGTTGATACAATGTATCAACCATAACAACAAATCATAACAATGGTTTTAAGTGGTATGTACTGACTTATCCTCATCATTTGTAAAAAATGTTGGTTCTCTTACTTGTTTTGCCTGGTAGATTCATTCTGTTGGAGTTCTTGAAGTTGTAGTCCTCGTTATCTTTCTAGAATGTTCTTTAGAACAGTTCGGCATGCCACTTTGGTGGTTCTGAATTTCTTCAGCTATTGTCATGGAAGTACTTTATTTTTATATCAATTTTGAAAGATAATTTTGCATGGTATGTCAATTTGGGTTGGAGGTTGTTTTCTTTTAGGGCTTGAAATACTTCACCCAAGCTCTACTTGATTTGAGGGTTTGTATTAAGAAGTCTGCTGTGATTCTGATGGGCTTTCCTTTATAGGTGACTTGTTTTTTTTCTCTAACAACTTTTAATATTCTGTTCTTATCTTGAATTTCTGAAATCTTGACTAATACACACCTTGGTTTAGGGTTTTTTTTTTTTTTAAACATGACTAATTGGAGTTCTATCTGCCTCACTTATCTGTTTGTCAAATTCTTTTTCCCTGCTTGGAAAGTTTTCTGCCATTACTTCTGTGAACAGGTTTTTAGTGTTTGTGCTATCTCTTGCTGTTTCATTGACCCTGATCAATCTTACTTTTTTTTTTAATCGGTACCGGGGATCAAACTCACGACTGCCTGCTTGCAAGGTAGGTGCTTATGCTGCTGAGCTAAATCCCCAACCCCGACCCTGATCAATCTTATGTTTTTATTTCCATCATCTAGCACCTGCTGGATTGATTTCTCATGGTTCTTTGCCATTTTTAAGACATTTCTCTTTTTGTGGTCACTAACCACAATCCTGTCCTATATGATATTCTGCCCACACATCAACTCATTCTGCTGCATATACTTTCAATGGAATTTTTAATCTCCTGGGTATGTTTAAATCTGTTTCATGGGACTCCATTTCTTCTTATGGTGAGTGTTCATGGTTTCCATCATTTTCCTAAGCTCCTCTATTTTTTTTTTAATCTGTAACTGCTCGAGAGTGACAAACCATATCTTTGCATTATGGTCACTGTTGTACTCAGGGGATTGTAAGGAAAATGATTACATGTAGGACATATAATTTATAATATCATCTATAATGGTTACCCAAGGAATCAAATACAAAGAAAGTGCAAGAAATCTGTCCACACACTAAAAGGCCTGGATACCATGGCAAAAACCTGCACGAGTTCAGCTGAAAACCTAGAGCCCATGCAAATGCCCCTTACAAGTCCAATGGGAGGTCTACAGCCCTCAACAATGACTCATGCAAGTGTCTTTCACAGATACTTACTGGAAAGGCCCAAAAGTCAATGGTGGAAGCTAGAAAGTCTATGCCAGTGGGGTGAAGGATCTATGCCAGTAGGTTGAGGGTTCTGCACTGGAGCCAAGAAGCAATGCTCAAAATAAGGACCAGGGCTTCCCCAAAAAGTGCCATTAGCTATTCTGACAACAAGGTCCCAAGCTCCTCTGATGATAACAGCCACGTTCATATCAGGGAAGGAAGTATGACAAGCTCCTCCAGGAGAACCAACAGCTCCAAACAACAATGTTTAGGAGACTCCACAATGCTGCTCTCTTCCTCTGCACTTATTTTTATGCTGGCAACAGTCCTCAGGTGGGCCATCCACACTCAGTACATACTAATGCAGTTCAGCTGATATTACAAGTTGACACCAGTTACCAATCCACTACAGTCACCATCTCTGTAGTTATCTGAGAAATTATTTCTGATTTGATTTTTTTTGCTAGAGCCTCATTCATCTGCTGTTACTTCAGAGTCCAGGTGGCTTTTGAATTGTTCCACCTCACTGCCCCCTGGATTTTCCTCTGGTGAACTGAAAGTCTGGGGGTAACATCTTACTGTGTGTCTTCTCACGTTCTTTTCTCTCTCTCTCTTTCTCTCCTTTCCTTCCTTCCTTCTTCTTTTCTCTTAGTTTAATTCCAGGTTTATGCTTATAATGAGAAGCTTTATTGCTAGTATTTAGAACCCTTAGGAAATGACTACTTCTCAGAAATTCTTCCAGGCATAGCTGGCTTTTGAGCTTTGAATCGGTTGCAAGATCCTACCTTTTCAATTTATTGGGGATGAAAAGTTGCTGCCTATTTGGTCTAGCCCCCAGTTCTTTGGCACTGGCCTATTGTATTGTTATGACTCTTAACTGAATGAGTATTTAATTATTTTTTCTGGTACCGGGGATCAAACTGACAACCTTGTGCTTGCCAGGCAGGTGCTTATACTGCTGAGCTAAATCCCCAGCCCCTTATTATGACTCTTACGTAATCTCAGTCTTGGCCTACCAGGAAGAACAACTGATTAAAACACTTCTGGCTAAAGTAGTATAGTAGTAGTCAGCAGTAACAATAGCATCAAGCATAGCCTAGAAAATGACAAACTGTGGTAACAATTCTTTACATTTAACCACATGTACTGTATTTGTGGTTATGTAACAAAATCTAAAACAAACCAGAAAATTGTATATGGTAAATATGTCCTTAATATGGCAATTTTATCCTCAGTGGAAGAAATTTTAAAAGGTGTTGAGGAAAATAGAGAAATAGAAGAAGAGAAAGAGATTAGAAGCAAAGCTGGAGAGCAAAGATTATGTGAATTTTAGGAAACTGGTGAAGAAGACCGGAGAGAATGAGAAGGAAGATATAAAAACAAGAACAGAACAATGACAGCAAAAAACTGGACACAATGTTCACATTCATGTAAAAATAACAACAATCAAAAAAAAAAAAAAGAGGAAAAAGATTGTCCACTTCAGAGCATGTCTCTGCGGTCACTGGTAGGCCGAGAGGCAGACAGAGTCCAGATCTGGGCTGCTTAATCCTAGCAAGCCAGCCATAGATTTTCAGTGGGATAGTGGATAATCCCAGCAAACCTGCACCTTTAGTTCCACTGAAATTCAGGCTGGTTTCTGGCTATGAGGTTGGAATTCCACAATATTCTGTGTGCCTCCTGCCAGCTTGAGCTCAGCTCCATGACCTCCTTCAGATTTGAACTCAGCTCCACCTCATCCTGACACTGGGAACTGCTAGATGGAGCCAGCCCATACTTTCTCTGAGTTCAGAGTTCAACTAGCCCCTCTCCAGGATGGCTATGTGCCAATGACTCTCTCCTGGGGGATGTCTGAGTTTAAATAGCTCACCAGCCACTGCAGTCTGCTGCATCCAATGCTGTCCTACTTGGCGTGTTTCTCCATGAGGCCTTGGGGCCACCAGTAGTCACCATGTGTGTGCAGATGCGAGTCCCCACTCTCACGAAGTGAGTCAATGCATGGATCAGGGAGAAAATACTGCTTGCTACCTCCTTTGGTGCTGAGGTCTCTCTCTTTGCTTTCTGTGTGGGCTTTAATTCTTGTTTCGAATCCTTGCTGGGTCTGAGACCCAATTCCCCCCGCTCTGTTCATCATGTTAGTATACCAGCAACTGGATAATCTCAGAGAGGATGTTTTTCTGCACTGACCACTCCACCATCTTCCCAGAAGTCTGGCACCATTCATTCTGGAAGCTTGCTCCTGAAACCCAGCAGCCAAAGGGAAGAGAATTGCCTTAGACTGAACACTGTTACACACTGTGTTATTGGTTAGGGTCAGGGCAGTGGAAAAGGGGGCAAGCAATCTTGATGGCATGCCTGTCACCTGCTTTAAGATGTGTGTAAATCTAGGCTCTGTTGTTAGCTGAGTGAATGAAGGACAATGACTGAGCTTTCCCTGGGCCTTGGTGTTCTCAGCCCCACTCATACTTCCATCCCAGTTTGGTTTGCTTTAACGCTCTCACTTGGCTCTGCAAGAGCCTCTTCAAATAGCTCTCACCTACTGCAGATCCCCCAGAGAATCCAGGAGCGCACTGTCCCTGTATCATCTTTTCCAGGTCCAATGCTGACCACAGGAGGCTCTATCTCAAACCCTCTGCAGAATGTCTGTTGCTGACTCCAGCTGCCAACTCTTGACCTAGTATCCTTCCTGGCCTGGCCCCCACCTTGTCTGGGCTCACCCCACTGCTCTCCCTAACACTCCAGTCACACAGGTTCCGATCGGTGAGAAGCTGCCATGCTCGCCTGCATCTTTCTTCCACTTCTGCTTTTGTCGGTCTGAAATGACTTTCTTCTTCCCCAAATCCCACTTAGAAGGATCAGCCCAAATGATTCTTAATGTGATGCCGTTCCTGATGTCTCTCTCCTCTCCTGGTGAGAATCGAAACACTTGCCTCACTTGTTTGTTTTGCTGTTGTTTTGGGGGTTGAGACAGGGTCTCGCTATGTAGTTCAGGCTAGCTTTGAACTATATAGCCCAGGTTGGCCTTGAACCTGATATGATCTTCCTGCCTCAGCCTCCTGGGATTACAGGTATATGCCACCATGCTCGGCAGCATTGTTGAATTCAATTTCTACTTTCACTGAAATTCTTAAGGTCAAGATGGGTTGGACTCGTTCACCTATCCAAGGCTCAGCTGCCCCAGAAACAGAGGGAGATGAGGTATGGCACAGGGGACCACATGTAGGTACAAAAGGATTGTGCAGGTAGGGAGCCAAAGGAGAGCTTGTGGGTAGCAAAGATCAAACTGAATCAAGACCTAAAGGAGGTAAGGAGGCTGTGAAAGGTCACTCTAGACAAAGGGACAACATATACATACATAAAAATGACACTGTGGATGAAGCACTGGCTTACAAGAACACAAAACTAAAGATGATTGGCTATCTTGGTTATGTACACACACACACTCTCTCTCAGCAGTGTGACAGGGCATAATGCTGCTTCTGATTTCAAGGCCCACTGCTCAAGGCAAAGGAGACTCCTGTAGAGATGGGTAGGGATCATAAATATTATGTTCTTCATGAGGTGTCAGACCCCTGGGACACTTGGGGCACAGTCACTCTAGCACATGTAATGCCTACAGAGGTCCAGCGCAACTAATGGGATCTAGTAATTTATTTCTGGTCCTGGGACTGAATACAGGGTCTCATACATGTGTTCCCGCTAAGCCACACTCTCAGCCCTTCACCCTCACAGTTTTCCTGTTCCTTCTGTAGACACACTGAAAATATGCAAAAGATGCTTTCTCTATTCTTCTTAAGCCTAGAAAAAAATTAGAAGAAACTATGCCAAATGTTAGTAATTATCTCTGAATGAGATGAAAAGTGTTTTGTTTTGTCTTTTTGAGATACAGTCTCCCTAAGTTGCCCAGCCTGGCTTCTAACTTGTTCAAGTAATTTTTTTTTCTTTTGAGACAGTTTTGCCATGTAATTCAGGCTAACTTGAATTCACTCTATAGCCCAAGCTGGCTTTGAACTCAGTATCCCTTCTGCTTCAGCCTACAGAGTGCTGGGATTACAGGGATGCACCATCACATCTGGCCTTCGGTGATCCTCCTGCTTCAGCCTCTTGAGTAGCTGGAAACACAGGTGTGTGCCCAACTGACTCAAATAATACATTTCAATGATATACTGCTATATATAGCATATATTTATACTTAAATTAAAAATAAGCCACACAGCATCCCTATAATCTCAACACTTGGGAGGCTGAGGCAAGAGGATTGTTCCAAGTTCAAGGAAGCCTGAACTACATAACAAGACCCTGTCTTACAACAAGACAAGACAAAACAAACAAACAAACAAACAAACAAAAAAACCATCATGGCAATAAAGTCCACAGAAGGAGTGCAATGACCGGTTTCACAAGTTGCACTTCTATTTTAATCTTTATTTCTAGAGTCAGTTGCTCAGAGTGTCTCTATGCACACAGAATGACTCTGTTGTTTGAAATGAATTCGTGACTGGTATCTGCTGCCTGCTTCTCCTTTTTGGAGGGAAAAAGCTACCTCCGTAAATCATACTTGCGATCTATAACAACAAAGCAAAAAAAAGTGTCAACAAACTTGTATTTCTGGGAGCAGTCGGTACAGTCCCTAATTTTCCCTCTTCCCTTGTTAAAGGATGAGCATGTGGTAGGTACTTTCCACCAGCCTTCACAGCTTCTCAGTACTTTTTTGAATTTTAAATGTGAGTCAATTCTGGTTGTCAGAAAGAAACACTGCCAACGAATAAGTAATGAGTCACTCATGTAGGGTAGGCACTAATAAAAATTTAATATCATAAAACAAATCAGAAAACAGCAATTCTTTTAAACCATTCACAATTAAAATGGAAAGAGACAAAATTATAAGGCAGCCATCTATGGAATGATTTCATGTATACAAAGGATCCAAAAAAGGGGACATTTAAAACTTTGTTTAGGCCACCAAACCAGGGAAACTGCAGAGTTACCATCCCATGAAGACTCCCAGCTTGCGGGAACACACCACCTGATGCAGATCAAAGCTGGTATCTGTGTGTTAAGCAGCTGTGTTAGGCGAGTTTATCAAGAGATTCCTAAATAGTTGGCCAGTCCTTTCCCACAAAGACAAATCTCCTTCAGGTCTCCTGAGATAGTTAAGATGTCTTAGGTACAGAGAGGTTACATCATCGGCTTTAATTTCATAGCATCTCCAGTTGCACTCTATGGATGATGTGCAGTTCTGTTCTGAGCAAAACACTTCTGATGCAAAGAAGGTTCCTCTCTTGAACAACTATGGTCTTGCTTTGCACTGCAGCAGTTTGGGAAGAAGTGGCTGTGATTCTCAGGCTCCCAAGGGGCTCTGGGCCCAAGAGGCAGGCACAATCTTTGGGACTTGTGCTGTTGGCATACAGTTCCTGGTACCTAGCTACCATCTGTGTCTGGGGCTTAACACACTCCGATGCCGGTGTGTCCTCCTAGTTCTAATCCTTGAAAAAGAGAAAAACCAGGCAGTGACACTGAGAAGTAGGCTGGTAAAAAACATAATTATATTTTCTCCTTTCTATAAGAAATGACACCACAAAACAGTTCCTTTTTTTCCTCTAATGATTCAAAATATGGAGCAAGGTGACTGGGCTGTTTTGAACTAGGAAATAAGGATGTAAAGAGTGAAAGAGAACACAGCCTCTGTAGGTAGTACCATTTTCAACTCTTTACATTCCAGTACAGAACCTATGCAAAAAAAGGAAAGAAAGACAGACAAACAGACAGACAAAATCTGGCAACAAGATGCATAGCAAAACTGAATGAAACCTGGGACATCCCTGCCTTGCTGATATGAGAACGAGAAGCAACTAACTGGAAAACAAGTGGGGGGAAATAGGACAGTAGGATTTATCAACTTATTTTGGCATTTCAGAGAGCATTTCGAATCTGAAGAAAGTCTATGCCTATCAAGCAAAAGGACTCAAATTGCAATAAAGGTTGACTTTGGTTGTGAAGAAGGATGGACCACGCTTTTCATCGTCAATTGCATCTCTTTGGTAGCCAATAATTCCAGTAGTCATGGCAGCAATGTAAGTATTGTTAATGTTCTCAAATGTGCTACAGCATTAAGGCATCCACAGCTAAGGAGGCAGTTTAAACAAGAGAAAAACAACCGAAATGTGCGCAGGCTAACACTGAGATGGCCTCTCCTGAGACTCTGCCCACCGTGGAGCAAACTCTTCCTTGGTAGAGGCCCCTGCTACATGGATCCCTGCTGCCTGAAGATGCATTTGAGCCCTGTGAGATGTATGGCTATTTTTGCCTGCTGACCAGGGGAGGAACAAGCAATTCCTGAGGCTGCAGCTTTAAGACTAAGAAAAAGCCCAAGTCTTCTGAGAGCTGGTAAATATTGAGGTCCAGAGGGGAAGGCAAATTTGGAAGTCTGATGGTTCAATCCTTTCCAGAGTTCAATGCCCTTTCAACAAGATATTCTAGCCAAACTTTTAAGTGTGATGGCAAGGCACTGCTGAAAGAGGCTTTGGCCAGCACAACAAATTTCTGCACACACAATAGGATAGAAATTACTTCTGTCAAAACCAAATCAGACAAAAAAAATCTATTTCTTTGACAAAGTAAGTTTCTGGAGAGAATCTAGGCAACCATACTTTGAAGGACAAGGTGACACCTGAAACCTTCTATGGGTCAGCTGTTACCTTCTAATCAGGAGAGTGGCTCAGACTTTTCCTACAGGGCCTTCCCTTAGTTTTAACGTTATCATGTGCAATGGTTGCCAGCTACTATTCAAACTGTATACTATTTATGCTATGTTCTTCATTGCAACCAGCAGAGGGCACACAAGTTTAATTCCACAGCTGCTGACAGTGACAAATCTAGGGGGAAAAAAAAGAAATCACAGGCATGCTGGTTTATGCATTATGTAACACATTTGACAAACAAACCCACTGCCCTGAAGAAACTAGTCTTGGTTCCTTCTTAATGTAAAAAATTTGTTTTGAAATGGTACAGAAAATCAAAATAAATTAGGAATACATATTATACACTTAATTGACAAAACAGGATTTATATGGGTTTTGGCAAACATGGAAAAATTACCTTAGTTTGTTAAATACTTTTGCTGCCTTGACTGTTTAAATTATCAGAATATTAGACAGTATGTCAATTCACACACAAGGAGGTGATATTTTGAGAACTTAAGGATGCTGCATTTGACACAAAAGTAACTTCTTTGAAGGCAATAGAACAGAGACAATATTATCTTCATCATCACAGTTCAAAAAGTGGTTGTTCTCATTAAGCATTCATCTCACGCAAGTATGAATAGTGCCACCAACAGTGAGCAGCAAATTGTACAACAGGCCAAAGGGAAAAGCTAGGAGATAACCTAAGAGGAATACATAAGACATGATTTTGAGAAGCTTTAAGCTACTGGGCAGACACTTCTCTCTTATGACACAGCCAGACTTCCTTCATGCTGTGGGTGTTTACGTGAGCAAGCACAATGCTCCCACACTGGACAAGTGCTTAACCACAGGGACAGCTGACCTGATAAAAGAAATACTGGAAGAAAAAATTAAGATTTTTGATAGTCTTCTAAATAAGGTGACTACAAAAATGTCAGTAACTACCCAAATTGACTTAAAATTTAGCCTCCCCTTCATTTCCAAAGATAGTGTGATCAGCAGTTACTGGAGGAAAGCCTCAGCCCACATCTACTAGAACTTGGTTCCTCTGTAAGAATGTGCTGGAGGCAAGTACTTTGCAAAGGAAACTAGAAAGAAATGCTCCAAAAGAGCACCCACCTCTTCTGAAGCTAGTCCCACTGCTATCCCCAGGACGGGATGGCAGGCTGTATTTAGACACATGCAAAGGAAGCATGGAAGTCTCTCTAGGTGTCCCCTTTCAATAGATACTCCTTTGAGCATAATTCAGTTTTCAAGGTGTCCAGCCCTTCTTTCCCTTGCTGTAGTTGCAAATTAACTGCAATGACCTTCAGCATCTGAGTGGGTGCTATGACCTTCTATTAAAGTGTGTGGCACTGATGTAAAAGTACCAATCTCACACGGTGAGAACCATGCCAAAAATCAAGGGGTAAAGTGGCAGAGCCTCTAAGAGATTTACTTTACTTACAGAACACTGTGTGTTTTTAATGACTATTTCATTGTATGAACTTCCTACTTTTCCTTAAAACTAAATTCCATCTTCCCTGAGAATAGGGTTAAGAGAAACATCAAAACTCAATGTGTCAAGGGCCCTTTAAACGACAACACAAGCCTCTACCTAGTCACAATGCGCTGCTCCTACGCTATTCACTTGTCCATCACTCCAGGATCGACTCTCACCTCCCTCCGGGCTCTAGGGATACAGGTGGAGATGGGCAAGGCGAGACAGAGACTGAGGAAGTGAGTGGCTGACAGGTGCCGGCTGTTCTCACTGTGTGGCAAAAGGCCATGGGCTGAGGCTGGGGCCCAGATGTTTAATGCTGGTGTCCTATGGACAGGAATAGTGGGATGAGGCAGCCCAGAACCAAGGCTGCCACCTCCAGGCGGCTGAGGCCTCTCCCTCCAGCGCTGTCAGGCTTGTGGCTGTGCCCCATTCCGCCCACCTCAGGGAGCACATGTACGGTGGCAACATAAATAAATGTCCCAGCAGAGAAAAGCATGGCCATTCCAGTGGCATTAACTTCTGAAAGGGCTTCTTTACTGCTCTGTTAATAAAAAGAGAGAAAGAGGAAAAATTAAGTAAAGGTTGGGGTCATGAAGAAGTCTCCATTAAAAACCCTCAGTAGTAAATCCTGGTGTGGTTTGGGACACCAAACACATCCTGAGACCTGAGTAGTCTATGTTCTTTATGGGTGCTTCCAATTTAAGAAGATCAGTGATATACATAATTGCTTTTTTCAAAAATTATTGAAAATTGACAGTTTATAATTATATATACTTGTAGGGTATAAAATGATGTGATTTATGAATATAATCTGGAATAATTAAACCAAGCCAATTAACACATTATCTCATTATCTCTAAATATTTAGTGCTTTTGTGGTAAGGATATTTGAAATATATATATCAGGTTTGAAAAATACAGTACCATCAACTATATTCACTATAACTGCTATCCAAAAAAAAAAAAAAAACTTTAAGTGCTGGTTGACCAGAGTTTGCCAGTATTATTCTTGAGATGTCATTAACAATAAAATAATGCAGACATTACATTTCAGATATTAATTTATCCTACTAATATTTAACAAATATTCTCTAAGCCAGGCTGTCAGCCAGATACTTGAGACACAGTAGTAATGAAGATGTAGAGGTTACTCACAGAGTGTAGAAGGACCTGATGTGTTAATCTTCAAATAATTTCAGCCTTTTCTATTTAAAAAGCAGGTCTATGGACTAGGTGATTAATTAAAAGTTTAAGCACCAGCCACTAATGCAGCATGGAACTCCATGCCTAAGAATTATCAGTACCTTCCTATAAAAAATTCTAAAACTTACATCAATCAGTTGACCAAGAGTCACTGAAAGAGAAGACTCTTTAGCAGAATGGAAAGGTGTTTGTAACTACTCATTTATTAGCAATCAAGAGCAGCAAAGCCTTGAGTAACAGCAGCTTAGCACTCTGTATCTTTTATACAGGTTTCACTATACAAACACTCCTCATTTAATGACTGAGTCCCATTTCAGTCATTGAATGACTGAGTCCCAACCAGGTTGTTAAGTGAACTGGTCACTAAAGGAGGGACTGTATATAGTAGATACATTACACTATTCAGAACAAAGAAATGGTCAAGGGAAATCCCAACTTGACGACTTTGCGTAACTCTTACATGTAGTACAGTACTGAAATGTTTAACAGAGCAGTGCAATCAGCAGAAACTATAGTATGACACTGTAGAAGCGGTCATTCCACTGCTGCTCATATTCCTGGGTCTTAAGTCCAAACGTAGGATGCAAGAACTGAACAGCATGACTTGGTTTTAAGCCAAAAGAACTGTTGAAGGTAAACTGTTAAGGTATGGCATTAAACAAGGAAAACCTGTAGAGTACAACGATGAATCAATGGCCTTCATGGAGGGTTTATAGGGGAAAGCAGTTCCTCTGAACTAGGCCTGAGTCAGTTTGGTTTAAATTTTTCCTCTGAGAGCCTGGCAGCTGACATTTAGGTAACATTGGGAAAATTATAGCCCAGATAAATAGAATTCTAAGGCACGGGAAGGTCCAGGTTGGGAAAGGGACAAAGCACAGGTGCTGAGCTGACAACTGACAGATGTCAGAAGCTATGTTCAATGATAAGAACTAGATACTAGCAGGTGATACGAGAGCTGGAAGTGCAAGGAATTTGAGATTTAGTTGAACACAACCACTCTGCTCACTCCTTACTCTGCTGAACACTGCCACGTGGCTTGTCATGCATGCTCCACATATTTATGCAACACTAAACACTTATCTGTCAAATAAAATAAGCATGGCTGGTTAAGTGTAAGTAATGCATTATCTTACATCTAGAAGTTCTTTTTTCCCCCCGGTACTGAGGATCGAACTTGCAATCTCATACTTGGCAGGCAGGCACTTATACTGCTGAGCTAAATCCTCAGCCCTTTACATCTTGAAGTTCTATCATGAACTTATACAAATTGCTTGGACTTCAAATTAAATAAGGAAATTTATTTTATCAAGGACTGACAGGATTAAGATGTTTCCCTTGTATAGGTTTTACTTCTGCTTTTTTTTGTCTTTTCCATTTTTATCGGTACCAGGGATCGAACTCACGACTACACACTTGCCAGGAAGGCACTTATGCCGCTGAGCTAAATCCCCAGCCCCTACTTCTGCTTTAGATCTTTAGTTTAGAAAAGTAATTCTGTTGGAAGATGTGACATAAGAGGCTTTGAAGTTCAAATAGGCCACAAAGGAACAAGACACATGTCTAGATAAGCTAGGGATGGCCCGACTTACCTTACTTAGTCCTAAGTATGTCACCATGGACATAACCGGTGCTGCGAGCGCAAAGACCAGCAAGTGCTTTCTGATTCGATTCCGCTCCAGGCCAGCATGCATTAAGAAGGAAACCAGCCCAAAAGCTGCTGGGGCCTGGAAATGAACAGTTACACCTTGCTATCACTCTCCGAGTATGGCTTGCTCCCACATGAAGAAGTAACATCACTGACTATGAAGTCTCACAGCAAAACCCCAGACACAGCATGAAACCAAGCTCTTCGCCTTTTAGAAATTAATGTTCTAAGCTAAGTGAATGTTTCTTGAATGGCAGGAAAGAGTCAAGAAGAGAGAAATACTTATGAAAAAAACTTCACAAGATATAGAAATCTAGAGAATTTAAGTTTGTGTATATGATGACAAAAAAAAGCCCCTCAGTAAGAATTTTAATGGTAGCAAAAAAATCACTATAAACAATCTATATAATTCTCCAAAATGAATGAGGAAAAAATTGTTTCCATAAAAACATTAAAGATCAAGAGAAATTTTAAGCATGAATATATTCCATATTAATTCTTAACTTACCTTATGTAGCATTATTGCCACAAACACAATTAGCTGGACACTAGTCTGTGAAGTAGAAGCTGCTGCTCCCAAAGCAACACCATCAGCTAAATTTGGAAACAACAGAACATAAAATGCTTAAACAACAATAGCAATGGAGTGGCTGTGGGCACAGGGCGCCTTAGAGTCTGGTAGAGCTGGGTCTGATCTGACGTTACTTAACCTTTATGGCCTTCAGTCTTCACATCTGTAAAATGGGTTCAACGAAGTACAGATTTCTCTGGGTTTTGATGACGATTAAGTGATATATTATGTAAAGAGCTTAGTGCCTGGCCCACAGTATTCAGTATGCCATTTATTTTTAGTGCTGTTAATGGAAAAGATATGAAGCTCAAAAATTCACTGATTAGACAATTAAACTGTAAGAACAGAAAGCCAAAGAATTTCAAGGGAAGCATCTCTGCATATTACTGATAAAGACACTAGGTCTTGACCCTTCCGATTTACCCTAAAGCATAATGGCTGAATGAGGGAATTTTAATAGGAAGGAATGTCATACCAGAAATTTCTGGATAACACCATGCCACCTCTCAATGCCCTCCTTTGTTACCAGATTTGGGTTGTGGTTCTGAAGTATGCCCCATTAGCAATGCTGGCACCTTTTGCATGCCACATCCCTTCTTTCCCTGAGACTGTGTGTAGACATGTGCCAGAGGTGACAGGGATCTTTTCCTGATGAGACCTAGGGCACAGGTCAGTAAACTACTAAACAGCCAGGCCCAAGAAATACTTGAGGCTTTATGGATCATTTAGCCTCCAAAAGCAGCCATCGATAATACATAAACATGTGGGCATTGCTGTGTTCTAATACAACCTTTTAAAATCATGCTTAGCTCGTAAACCTGGCACAAATACTAAGCACCTTCCCCAAAGGCCAGCCTAAACTGTTCTGTATGGAAGGTCTCAGCAAACACCCAGCTTTCCCGAGTGCAGGAAGAAAGCCCATCCCTACCTGCAGCATGGACGACCAGACCCAGTGTGGTAGTGATTTTGGAACTGTTAGACCTTGCTGTTTCTGGATCTGCAGGGAGAATGAGAAAGGAGAATATGAGACAGAAACTCACGGGATATTTTTTTTGCTGTTTTTGGGACAGGGTCTCGCTTTGTAATTCAGGCTGGCATTGAACTCACAAAGATCTTCCTATTTTAGCCTCCCAAGTGCTAGGATTACAGACGTGCAACACCATTCCTGGCTAGATGAAGGTTTTTTTTTTTTTAATCGGATCCAGGGATTGAACTCACGACTGCCTGCTTGCAAACCAGGCACTTATGCCGCTGAGTTAAATCTCCAGCCCCTAGATGAAGGTTTTGAAATCTCTTTAAGTGGGAGATGATTACTTCCCTCACTATTGTCTTTTCTCTTGCTGCTTCAAAACCTTAGGTGTTTCCCTTACCTTAAAGACCGCATAGAAGGGAGTTTTCCCTTTCCCAGGGCTTCTCTTAGAGATCAACTAAAACCCTGCCATGAGTGAGGTCCACCAGCCTCACCTCCTTTACTCTCCGTACCTGTGGAAAGTGCTCTAGGGTCTTGACTGCTTCTTCCCTGACCCATGTGAGGTATGATTGAAAGCTATGGTAAATATTTATTCTTTTAAAATTGTAGTAAGAGACACATTGCCACCAATCTCCTTCATAACATGCCCTCCCTCAGGTTAGATACCATCATTCTGGCTACTTTCAGAAGCAGTTCTGAAGTCCTGTTTCATGAATATCTTTAGCTGTGCTGTCCTGGCTGCCTCAATGTCCTAAACTGATTCAAAATGTTTACTTTTCACCATCATTTTGACTTTGGAGAAGAGCCTTTTCAAAAGTCAAACAATGCCAGGTCTGGTGAATAAGGTGGATAAGGACACACTGGGAAGTTTTTATGAGCCAGTCTTTCCATCAGATGGCATCTGGCAGCAGCATTCCCTGTATTTATGATCACAATTCATAAAGACACTCATGAAAGGGGACTTTCAAAACTGCTTCAGAAACAGGCAGGAAAGATGAGATTAAGTGTATCCAAAACCAGGGAGAATATCTTGAGGGGCATTCATGGCAATGTGTCTTTTACTGTGATGCATTTTTAAAAAATTTTATTTAAGGAGTAAAGGAAAAAAAAAAACAGAAAAAGGGTACAAGTTATACAGAATTAAAAAAAAATAAACAGTAGGAAATCACTAGTTAATAGATTATATACTGTCATCTTAGAAATAGTTGTTCAAGTTACAAAATTAAAGCATATAAAGTGGACATTCAAACAGTGAGACTGCAAACAGTTCTGTTCAGTGATCCAACAAAACTCAGTAATATGGTTATCTATCTTATACACTTAAATATACATGCAGTTATATCCTTTAGAGCACTTTCTTTTCCTCTCTTTTGTACAATAACAATTACACATTTTGGGTTTTATTACTCCCACAGTTCTTATTACTTTTTTTTGAAGAGAATAAAACCAAATGTGACATAACAAAACAGAGTCACTCAAATCAAAAGGATGGACATAGTACATAATGTAAAAACAGAATACAAGGTGATCAACAATGGTTACCATGATGCCTCTTGCTATCTTAAAAAGAATTGCCTATATCATTAGTTATAATAAAATTGAACAAAACAGTAAAGAACAAAACCAATAAAACCAAATCATTGGAGACATTATAGGACTTCAAAAGAAGATAATAGTCAAACCAGAATGGGCATCATAGTGAATCTTACTGTCTTCACAGTTGTTGCCTATACTCTCAAACTTGGTAGTATCAAGCAAAACAGAATAGAGGAAAATCAGTTAAGACAAGATGGTCAGAGCAATACAGGGTTTCAAATCAAGTTAATAGGAAATCAAAATGGGTTACTATAATATACCCTGATATTTTTTATTTTTCCCTTAATTAAAGATAAAAATAAAAAAATAATAAAAAAAGAGATTGAGATAAAAAGAGGACATAACAACAAAATAGCACAGGTCGGAACATAACCATTTAAGCAAAATAGTGTTTCACCACAAGATATCCCGACATAAAAGTGGTTACCATAGTGTCTCTTTCCTTGAAATCTTTAAGTATAACTTTGTATATTGTAGCATCAAACATATCAAGACAATATAAAACCATTCAAGAGAATGACCGTATTACTGGGTATTTAGAACCAACCAACAGAAAGTGAACAATGGTTTCTGTATAATCTCCTTGTCTATAAAAGTTTTTGTTTATATTATCATATATAATAAAATCCAGTAAGATACAAGATGTTAAGACCAATGGAGACAGAAGAACAAAAGCTTGATGGGACTTCAAAACAAGATGATATTAAATCATCACTACCTATTATGATGTCTTTTTTTCTCCAAAATAGCTGTTCCTACCATCCAACCTTCTCTGCCTCATTTCTGTTGAGCTCTTTTTCTGTCATTAGTTGTCAGTTTGTCTTCTTCATTTTGCTTTCTGCTCCATTCATTGTGGCCTCTCTGCCACTATTTCTGGAATCCTGGTATTTTTCTCTTTTAGAATGTCCTGCAGTATTCTCTGTAGAGATGAATTGGTGGTTGCAAATTTCCCTAGTTCCTCTTTATCCTGGAAGCACCTTGTTTCTCCATTAATGTCTAAGGACAGTTGTGCAGGATATATCAATCTTGGCTGGAGGTTATTGTCTTTCAAAGCTTGAATTATTTCACCCCATGCTCTTCGTGATTTGATGGTTTGTGCCGAGAAGTCTGCTGTAATTCTGATGGATATTCCCTTGTAAGTGATCTGTTTCTTATCTCTGACAGCTTTTTAATATTCTGTTCTTATATTGGATTTCTGTAATTTTGATTATTATATCCTGGGTGTAGTTCTGTTTGGGTTGTAGGTGGCTGTGGTTCTGTATGCCTCATAAATCTGAGTATCTTTACCTTTTCCCATATTCCTTGATTATTTCTGTGAATAGCCTTTGCATTTCATTTGTTTGTATCCCTGCTTCTTCCTTTACATTCTTAATTCTTAAGCTACAGATCCTCTTATCATCTTCTAGCCTTTGTATTGTTATTGCTTGTTTCCTTATTTTTAAGAAGTTTTTCATTTCATGCTCCCAAATTACAAATATGTCCTCTAGTTCAGATAATCTATCTTTAGTTTCTTTCAAGCTGTTATACCAGCTTTCATACAGTTTTAGTTTCCTGGTAATCTCTTTGAACCTGCTTCATGTATTCTACATTTTCTCTATTTTCTCCATCAAACAATTCTCCCTTTTTCTGTTCTTCCATTCCACCATCTGTTTTTTTCTTGGGAGGTGCTTAGCATTTCTTTAACTATTCTACTTATATCTTGCTTTACTTGGTTAAATACTTCACTTTTGAACTTGTCTATGAGATCCCGGAGATATCGCTTTATGTCTATTGGTGCCGTGCCTGATATTGCATGTTTTCTGTCCTCATTCTCCTTTGCATTTACCTTTCCTAGATCAGTGTTCTCAGGATTGGGGACTGAGGACCCTTTCTTATTGCTCCCTCTTCCCATACTTTTTGTTCCTTCTATATAAGTGAATATAGGAGGCCCAGTTTCTTTCTTTGTCTGTTACAGTTTGTTTGAATAGTGCCGGCTAGGTGTTCCCGCCCACTGCAGTGTACTAGGGAGACACAGACCTGGGCAGCCTCTGCTGGGCCGGCCCCTCCAGGTCAGTCAACCTGCTGAAGGTTTCACTGCATTAGGATACACTGCCAGGCGCAGGGACCTTGGTTTGGGGTAGCCTACTGGGTCTTAGTCCGTGGCGCCACCCAGGTCAAGCGCTCCCCACCAATCCCGCCTGTGAGGGGAATATATGACTGAAGTCACTGCAGCGTCCTGTTCCGGCTAGTCTGCCCAGTCTCAGAATGTCCTCTGTTGGAGCCTCTTAGTCTATGGAAGGGTCTTTGTTCCTCTTGCTCACCGCAGGTCGATGCAGGGCTCCTCACCAGCTCTGCTCTCAATTCGGTTCGCTGATTCCTGCTTTCAGAGCACTCGCATCTCTAGCCCTGCTGTGCCGATTCAGATGCAGCAGCGGTGGCAGGAAATTCAAGCTGCAGTTTCCAGAGGCACAGGTTTCAGCTTCAGCACTGAGACTTTAGTTGTTCCAGTTGTAGCACCAGGATTGCATTTCCAGTTGGTTTCTCTCAGCTTAGTTTGTTTCTGGGTTGGCAGAGTATATCTGCCCTTGCTTAGGACTCCACATATTGCACCATTCCTGGAATCTAAGCTGGCTATCTCAGAGAGCCTCTGTAGCTGCTGTTATCTATCCACCATGTTCTCCTGGAAGTCAATGCATTTTTAAAATTAAAAAATCACCACATATTTCCACCACACTTCATAACTGCTAGTCCTTCCTCTTCTCCAGTCACCTAACTTTGGTCTTCATTCTAACATCTGTTACATTTGCCCCTCTTCATTTTATTGTCACCATCCTAACTCAAACCTAAATTTGCAATAGGCACCCACGGGTTTTCCCATCTTTTTCATCTCCGTCTGATCTAATTCATCTCACAGTAGCATCACCTTTTGAAAATAATACCAGTCTGTTGTATCCATTAACTAGTTAAAAATCTGCTGCTTTGCAAACTGTCTGAACTGTTCTCCAAGGTAGGCTCTCACCATTATCAACTAGTACTACAGTATTTATCACCATCTAGACCAGTTAAATCCCTATGTAGACCAAAATAACAAAACATTCTTATCCCCACTAAATCTCATTCCTAATTCTTTTTTTAAAATCCATTTTATTTTAAAGAGGAAAAAAATTTATAACACAACAATCAGAAGACAACATGGTACATCAACTGTGCACACTGACATCCCCAAATCAGTCACCCACAGCACAAAATGTCTACATTCAATTATCTGATCAGCACTGGCACAAACCCTTCTCTTCAATGAACTCACAGAAATCAGTACTATAACTATCTTACCTATAATTTTATATATGTATATACATATGTATGTACACACACATTATACATACATACATATGCATAGTTTCAGCTTCTCATACTAGTGAGACAATACGATGTCTACATATGCAGGTCTGATTTATTTTGTTGATGAGTATGGTCAAGTTAATTCCATTTACCTATACAAGTCTCAAATTTGTCTTTCTTTATGGCTGAGTGGTACTCCATTGTAGGAAAGTACCACATCTTTTTTATCCATTACTCATTTGATAGGCATTTAGATTGTTTCCAAGATCTAGCTATTACAACAGTACGATGTTTGTAATTCTTCTGGGAAGATACCCAGGAGAGGAGTAGCTGGGTCAAATGGGACCTCCAATCCTAGTTTTTTGAGTATTCTCTACACTGATTTGCACCATTCTATACTCCCAACAGTGGAAAAGTGTTCCTTTTTCCCTATAGCCCCTCTAGCATTTTTGATTGGTTGATATCCTGATAAGAGTTTCCCTTTCTGGAGTGAAGTGGAATGTCACTGTTGTTTTAATTTGCATCTCTTGAATGACCAGTGATCTTGAACATTTTTTCATGTATTTATTTGCTGTTTATATTTCTTCATCTGAGAAGTGTGTACTCAATTCAGATGCCTATTTTTAGATTGAGTCTTTAAATCTGGGAGGACAATTTTCTGCATTCTTTACATGTTCTTGACAATAATCCTTTGTTTAAGAACAGCTAGCAAACATTTTCTCCCACATTGTGGGTTGCCGCTTCATTCTGTTCGTTTCTCTTGCTGTGAAAAAGCTTTAATTTTAGTAAGACAAGATCCCAGTTGTTAATTTTTTTGGTGACAGTTCTTGTGCAAATGGGGTTTAATTCATAAAGTGTTTGCCTGCACCAAAGTCTTCAAGAGTTTTACCTACTATAACTTCAAGCAGATTTAATGTTTCTGTTTTAATATTTAGACCTTTGATCCATTCAGAATTTAGTTTAGTGCATGGTGAAAAATATGGGTCCAACTTTAATCTTCAGCATGTGGAGAGCCAGTTTTTCCAGCACCATTTATTAAAGAGGCTATCTTTCTTCCAATGAATGTGTTTGGCACCTTTATCAAAGACAAGTCCTTGCTATTCTAGGTCTCTTCTAGTTCCAGATGAATTTTAGGATTGTCTTCTCTAATTCTGTAAGATATGCTATTGGAATTTTATTGGGATTGCAATGAATCTATATAACAGTTTTAGAAGGCCATTTTTACTATATTGGTTCTTCCTACCCAAGAGCACAAGATGTCTCTTCATTTTCTAATATCCTCTTCCATCTTCTTTATCAGAGTACTGTAGTTTTCAATGTAGAGGTCTTTTATATCCTTCATTAGGATTGATTCCTAAGTATTTTATTTTTTTAGATGCTGTTGTAAAAGATGTTGTTTCTCTGATTTCTCTCTCAGTGAGTTTGTTATTCATATTCAGGAAGACTACTGATTTTTAAGTGTTGCCTTTGTATCCAGCTATGCTACTGAATTTGTTTTTTAAATCTATCAGTTTTTTTTTAGTGGTTTTTGGGATCTTCTATGTAGAAAGTATGATGTCATCTGCAAATAACGATAGTTTAACTTCTTCCTTTCTTATCTTTATTCCTTTTATTTCTTTCTCTTGTCTAATTGCTCTGGTTAAGCTTTCCAGGACAAAGTATTTAAAAAAAAAATAAAAATAATTTTAAAAAAAGCTTTCCAGGACTATGTTGACAGTGGAGACAGTGGACATCTTTGACTTGTTTCTGATTTTAGAGAGAAAGCTTTCATTTATGTCCATTTAGTATGATATTGGCTGTTGGCTTGTCACAGATGGCTTTTATAGGATTGAAATAAGGACCATCTTTTAAAAAATTTTTTTTTTATTTTAAAGAGAACAAACCAGAACAAAACAGATAATAAGAAAACAATTTAAGAAACACAGATTTCAAAGCAAGACCACTTGGGATCTTCACTGTCTATCATATTGTCTCTTGTTTTCTTCCAAATAGTTGTCCATATTTTCACACATAGTGAACACATACTGAACAATATAGTACTATACTGATCAGAGCAGGATGATGAGGCATTTTAGTTTTTCAAGATCAGACAATAGGGAAGTCAACAATGGCTGCGATAATGTGTCTCATTCTCTTCGAAACAGCTGTCCATAACTTTACGTATGTTGAAATTAAACAAAAGACAATAGACTAATATCACTCTGAACAGCGAATAATAGTATTGCTAGATTTTATATCATAATGCTACAGAATTGGCACTGGGTATCTTAGTATCTCTTCTTCAGATTATCTGTTCATTACACCATGCATTATATAACCTGTTCTTGTAAACTGTTACTCTCGTAAACTGTTTAGAAGTTTTACACATGCGTGAATCTCTACATGTATACCTATTCTTTCTGTATTATAGGGAAAAACAGATCAAAACAAGATAACAAAACAAATTGCTAGAAAAATATGAAATGAAAAAAGACATATAAAACCACAATACTAGGTGATCTACACTAGTTACTATGATGTCTGTTGTTATTTTCAATAGAATTTTCTGTATCATCAGGTATAATATAATTGAACATAGCACTACATAGCAATATTAATAAAAATAAAACATTATAGGAGTTCAAAAGCAGTTAATAATCAAACTGGAATGGGCATCCTATTGCATCTTGTCATCTTCAGAGTAGTTGCCTCTACTCTTAGACTTAATACTATCAAGCATACTAAATTCGAATAGTCAGTCAAGAGAAAACAGTGATCTAACAAACCAGATTTAAATAAGATCAGTTGTAGTAAGACAGTATAATTATTATAGGGCTTCAGTTTAGGCTAATAGGAAATTAAAGATAGTTACTATAGTATATCCT
Source organism: Cavia porcellus (assembly GCF_034190915.1). Taxonomy (NCBI): domain Eukaryota; kingdom Metazoa; phylum Chordata; class Mammalia; order Rodentia; family Caviidae; genus Cavia; species Cavia porcellus. The sequence continues at coordinate 32,227,240 of NW_026947514.1, forward strand.
GCTATTTTGGGGATAGCTGTCTGTGCCCTCAAATCTAATATGAGTAGACAGACTGGAACAGAATAAAATCAAACTAAATAGCGATAAGACTAATGTGGCTTTTAAATTACACTGTTAACACTGTTACACTGATACACTGTTAACAATGCCCTCTGCCTTCTTTTTTTAAACAATTCCTCCCCTTTCACTTTCACAGAGTACACTGTACATTCTGGGGCCCAGTAACTCCTTTAGATTTTAGGTTGGGGGGGCAATCCATTATCTACTTAAGTGGTACTGAACCTTTTTACGCCTGAGCTTGATCTTGAGCTGTATTCCTTTATCTACTAAAGCCTCAAAGTTTTCCTTCCTTATAGCAGAGTAGTTTCTCCAATGCACAAAAGTGTCATGACTTTCCAACCTATTTGCAGCTGTTGGATGAGCTGTCTCTATCACACAAGAAAATCATTTTTCTGGTTCCCTATCACACAGAGCATCGTTTTCTCATCTTTGACTTTTAGTTCATTCACCCTCTTTTAGGTTGATTATATTTCCTATTCAGAGCATCTCAATGGACCCTATCTCTTGATTTACTCTGCCTGTGTTTCTTTTTGTTAGTATATCAAGGCCATCTATATTACAGATTATAGCCAACCTTCTCTGCCTCATCTCTTCTATGCAATTTTTCTGCTGTTGATTGTCTACTTTTCTCCTTCATTCCACTGTCTGCCCCATTCATTGAGGCCTTTCTGCCACTGTTGCTGGAATCCTGGTATTTTCTCTCTCTCTCTCATGTCCTTCAGCATTTTTTGTAGGGTTGGATTGGTAGTCACGAACTCTCATAGTTCCTCTTTGTCATGGAAACATCTTGTTTCTCCATTAATTCTGACAGACAGTTTTTCAGGGTACATCAATTTGGGCTGGAGGTTATTTTTTTTCAGGACTTGGAATACTTCGCTCCAACCTCTTCTTGATTTGATAGTTTCTGTCGAGAAGTCTGTAGTGACTCTGATGGGTTTTCCTTTATAGGTGATCTGTTTCTTTTCTCTGACCACTTTTAATATTCTGTTCTTGTGATGAATTTCTGGGATCTTGATTATTATATGTCTGGGTGTAGACCTGTTTTGGCTGTAGCTGGCTAGAGTTCTGCATGCTTCATTCTTCTGGGTATCATTTTCTTTTTCCTATGCTTAGGAAGTTTTCCTTACTTATTTCTGTGAATAGCCTTTTTAATTCATTTGTGGTTACTCCTGCTTCTTTGCTCATATTTTTTTATTCTTAAGTTATAGATCCTCTTGTCATCTTCTTGCCTTTGTATTGTTACTTCCTGGTTCCTTATTATTTTTAAGAGATCTTTTCTTTCACGATCACACATTGCAAATCCATCTTCAAGTTTCGAAAGTCTAACTGTAGTTTCTGTCAAGGAATTTTGCCAGCTTTCAATGAAGTTTTTAATTTCCTGGTAATCTCTTTGGATCTATTTCATGTATTCTAGATTTTGTTTATTATATTCTTCATCAAAGGTTTTTCTCCTTTTTCTGGGTTCCTCCATTCTTCCATCTGTGTCTTCTTGAGAGCATTTTTTTATTAATCTTTTTATCTTGCCTCATTTGAATTAGAATTTCAGTTTTAAATTCGTCTATGTGGTCATGAAAGTATTTATTTATTTCCCCTGGTGCTGTGGCTGATATTGCATGATTGCTGCCCTTAATCTCTTTTCTATTTACCTCTCCTGGACTTATTTTCCCTGGGTCAGCAGCTGAAGGCTTTTTCTTGTTGTTTCTGGTTTCTTTCAGATAGGTGTATGGTGGAGGTCTCAGGCCCTTTCTGTATTGCTTACAGTTTTTCTGGAGCGTACTGGCTAGGGGATTGCTATCCTCTCCAGTTTACTGTTGATCTGAGGTGCACACAGGGACAATGTGGGCTGGCCCCTCTCCTCTGAGCCAGTCAACCGGCAAGTGTCTTCAGCACGTCAGTCTGTGAGGTGCAGACGTCACAGGTTCAGGACAGTTTTATCCCTGGCTATTGGATCCAGACCAGGGGTGTGACCCAGCCCAAGCAGATACCACCAGTCCTCTTTGGGCCAGGGGCAGCTGACTGATGTCACTGTGGTTCCGGGTTCGGGCCCATCCTGCTCAACTCCAATATGTTGTCCAGCTGGTCACCCACTCTGCGGGAGCCAAATGGTAGCACTCACCACAGGCTACTGCAGCTCTCCACTTTGGTTCCACTCTCCGTTGTGCCGCATCCTCCCACCAAAGGCCCTGGGTTCACCAACTCCCAATTGTGGTGGCCGTGACTTCAGCATGACTGTAAGTCGTCTGACTCCAAGGTGCGCCCAGACAGGGCAGGACCGGCCCCAGTGAGAATATCTGGTTCCAGCCTTTCATCCACGTTTTCACTTACTTTTTTTTCTTTTCCTCAGTTTCTTCCTGGGTCATGAGAATCCCTCTCCTGTCATCTGGTCTTCTTCATGATGTTAAATTCTAGTGTCTGAGTTGTTTTTCTCAGAAAGGCTCTTTACCCTGCTACCTAGCAAGCTGCATCTTCAGACCAATTGAGATAAGGACCATCTATTCTGATTTTTGGAAGTTTTTTTTTTTTTTTTTAAATCATGAATGGGTGCTGGACTTTGTCAAAAGCTTTTTCTGTATCTATTTGAGATGATCATGTGATTTTTGTCTTTGGCTCTGTTAATATGGTATATTACATTTATGGATGTTGAACCAACCCTCCATCTGTGAGATGAGTCCCACTTGATCATGGTGTATAATCTTCTTGATGATTTGCTGCAGTCTGCTTGTCAGTTATCATATTGAGCATTTTTGCATCAATGTTCATTAGGAAGATTGGCCTGTAATTCTTTCTTTAGTTAGCATCTTTTCTGGTTTTAGTATCAGTGTAATGCTTGCCTCCAAGAATGAATCTGGGAGTATTGCTTCCCATTCAATTTCACTGAAGAGTTTGAGATGTAGTGGTTAGGTCTTCTCTAAATTTCTCATAGAATACAGCAGTGAATGGGTCAGAGCCTGGGCTTTTTTTTTTATTGACAGGCTTTTGTGTTGCATCTTCAATTTCATTGATTGAAATTGAGTTATTAAGGATTTTTGTATCTTCTTGATTCAGCTTTGGTAATTCATATGTACCTAGGAATCTGTCCATTTCTTCTGTAGTTTTCATCTTAGAGTACAAGTGTTCCAAGGAAGTATAGATGATTTTCTGGATTTCTTTAGGGTCTGCTGTGATTTCTCTTTTCATTCCTAATTACACATATTTGAGTCTTTTCTTTCCTTTTTTGGGATAAGGTTGGCTAAGGGTTTGTCAATTTTTTTAATCTTTCAAAGAATCACCTCTTTGATTCATTGATTCTTTGTATTATTTTTTAGTTCCCAATGTATTAATTTCTGGTCTGATCTTTATAATTTCTCCCTCATACAAGCTTTTGGCTTAGCCTGCTCTTCTTTTTCTAGAAGTCTGAAGTTCAACAAGAAGTTGTTTATATGCACTTGTTCTGTTTTCCTGATATGGGTATTTACTGCTATAAATTTTCCTTTTAACACTGCTTTCATTGTGTCGCATAAATTCTAGTATATAGTATTGCTATTATCATTCAACTGTAAAAATTGTCTTAATTTCTTCTTTAATTTCATCTGTGACCCACTGGTTGTTCAGTAGGGTGCTATTTCCATTTGTTTATGAAGTTCTTGTAGTTTCTTTTGCCATGGATTACCAATTTCATTGCATTGTGATCTGAGAGTATGCATGGGATAATTTTAGTTCCTTTGCATTTACTTAAGCATGTTCTATGAGCCAGTATATGGTCTGTTTTGAAGAACATTCCATGTGTAGCTGAGAAGAATGTGTATTCTGATGTAGGGTGGAACACTTTGTAGACATCTACTAAGTCTATTTTTTCAGAAGTTAGGTTCAGTTCTAATATTTCATTATTAATTTTTGTCTAGTTGATCTTTTTGTGACAATGGGGTATTGAGATATCACAATACAACTGTTACAGCTTATTTGATTTTTCATGTCCATCATTATGTTTTATATAATTCAGTGCACTGGTATTTGTTACATATCTATTTATGATTATTATTTCTTCCTCTTAGATTGTTCCCTTGATGAGGATGTGGTAGTCTTCTTTAGCTCTGTTCATCAGTCTGGGCTTGAAATTCACTTTGTCTGCCAACAGAATAGCTACCACTGCTTTTTTCTGGGTTTTTGTCACATACGAGTATTATTCTCCATCCTATTTTTAGCCTATGAATTTCTTTTTGAATTAAATGTGTTTGTTGTAAGCAGCATATTGTTGGATCTTGCTTCTTGATCCATTCTGGCAATTTGTGTCTTCTGATTGGTGAATTGAGACCATTAACACTGATAGTTATAACTGATATGTATTGTCTTATTCTTGTCATGTTTTTTTCCTGTTGCCGGTTCCCTGCCTTTTTTCCCCCCTCTAATTGTTTGCGTCACCTTGCCTGGTGGATTCCTTCTGTTGGGGTTTATGGAGCGATGTCCTTATCGTCTCTTTCTAGAATGTCCTTCACAACATTCTGGGGTGCTAGTTTGGTGATTATAAATTTTCTCAGATGTTCTTTGTCATCAAAGTATCTTATTTCTTCATCAGGTTTTTTTTTTTTTTTTTTTTTTTGTCTTTTTGAGACATAAGTTCAGACTGGCCTTGATGTCACTTTGCAGCTCAGGCTGGTCACAAACTCCCAAGGACCCTCCTGCCTTAGCTTCTTGAATGCGGTGATTACAGGTGTGTGCCAGCACATCTGGCTTCTCCGCCAGTTTTAAAAGGTAATTTAGTGGGGTACAAAGGCTTGTTGTTTCTTTTAGACTTTGAATATTTCACCGTAAATACTCCTTGAATTGAAAGTCTGTGTTGAGAAGTCAATTGTGATTCTAATGGGCCTTTCTACATAGGTGATTTGTTTCTTTTCCGTAACAGTTTTTAACACTCTATTCTTGTGTTGAATTTCTGGGATCCTGACGATGATATGCCTGGCTGTAGAATTTTTTTGATCATGGCTAACTGAAGTACTATGTGCCTCACTTATCTGCATGTCTAATTCTTTTTCTCTACCAGGCAAGTTTTCTGCTGCAACATCTGTGAACACTTTTTTAATATTATTAGTGGTATCTCCTACTTTTTCACTGACTCCAATCAAATTAAAATTATTATACTTTGTCTCATTGAAGAGCTACTGGATGATTTTTCATGGTCTTTTGCTAGTTTTGAGAAATCTTTCTTTTCCTTGTTGCTAACTACAGGCTTTAATATCTGAGATCCTGTCCTCACACTGACCTAATCTGCTTCAAATACTTTCAATGGAGTTTTTATTCTCCTTGAATCTGCTTCGTGGATTCCATTTCTTTCCTATGCTGATTTTCCATAATTTTCTTAAGTTTGTCTATTTTTTTGTGTCTGCTCTAATGCCGTTAAGTATCGTATGTATTGTGGTAATCTCTGCAGTTATCTGAGAGATTATTTCTGATTTCATTTTTTCCAGAGCCTCATTCAATACTTTGTTGTTACCACTTCAAGGAGACCAGGTTGGGGGGTGGGGGGGCTCTTGGATTGTCCCACCTCATTGCTCCCTGGATTTGCCTTTGGTGAACTTGATGTCTGGGGTTGCAGTTTAAGTATCTTCTCATTTTTTTCTTTCTTTTTTTTCATTTAATTCCTAGAGTGATGCTTGTGAACTGCCTATGGGGGGTTGCTGTACTGTCAGTATGAAGGATCCCTACATGTTGAGGTATCTTCCAGGTGAAGCTGGTTTTTGAGTTTTGAGATTTTTTGGAAGATCCTACCTCTTCAGTGTGTTGGAGATAAGAAACTGCTGCTTGTTTGGCTAATCCCCGATTCTTTGACACTATGCCAAAGTATTTTCTGTGACTCTCACTCAATTTCAGTCATGGAATACCAGAGCCAACAGCTGTTTAGGACAATTATGTCAATTGTGGCTGTAGTGAAACCAGTAGCATCAAACACATCTTAGCAAATGAAAAACTGAGTTAACAATTTGCTATTTTTGACTCTATGAACTAGATTTGTGGTTATGTAATAAAATCTAAAACAAACCAGTATATGCAGTATACAAGTCAACTTTGCCCTCAGGGGTTAGAATTTAAAGTGGATTAAGGAAGGGGCGGGGGGGGGGGGGGCTGGGGATTTAGCTCAGCGGCATAAGCACCTGCCTTGCAAGCAGGTGGTCATGAGTTCGATCCCTGGTACCGATAAAAACGAAAAAGAAAAAAAAAAAATTCAAGGAAGGGGCTGGGGATTTAGCTCAGTGGCATAAGTGCCTGCCTTGCAAGTGTTAGGCAGTGAGTTCGATCCCAGGTACCATAAAAGAAAAATGTTTTAAGGAGAAAATAGAGAAGTGGAAGAAGAGGAAGAGATTAGAAACAAGGTTGGAGGACAAAGGTGGATCATGCCAACTTGGGGAAACTGGTACAGAAGACTGAAGGAAAAGAGAGATGGAAAAGATAAAAGGAAGAACACAACAGAACCACGACCACAAATAGGCCACATTCACACTCATAAAAAAACAAGGTCAAAGAATAAATGAGAAAGAGGAAAAAAAAAAAGAAAAAGATAGTCTACTTCCGGGGTCCTCTCTGGCTTCACGAGTAGACAACATGTGGAGATAGAGTCCTGGTCTGTGCAGCTGACCCAGCAAGCCAGCAGTAGCTTTTTGGTGGGGTAGTGGATGATCTTAGCAGACCTCCTCTGAGACCAGACTCACTGAGCTTGTCCTCGTCCAAGCAATTTTTGTAGGTCTGAGCTAAGCTGGGATCTGCTAGATGGAGCTGATAGCAGTTCTGGGTTTTAAGCTGAGCCAGCCCATCTCCAAGGTCACCCCAATTCTTGACATGTCCTAAATCTTTTAGTTGGCTAACTTAAAATCTAGACATTGCTCAAAGTCTAATTTTAAGATCACCTTCCTAAAGAAAGGATAAAAAAGCCAGGAATGGTGGCACACACCTGTAATCCCAGCTCTCGCGAGGCTGAGTTATGAGTTTGAAGCCAGCCTGTACTATACAGTGAGTTCAAGGTCAGTCTGAACTATATGGTGAGGCCCTGTCTCAAAAACTGGAAAACAAACAACAACAAAACAAAAGGATAAAGATTAATTCTAGCTAAAAAAAAAAAACAACAACAACAACAACAACAACAACAACAACAACAAAACAAGGCTCTGGCCTTGACCTAAATTCTAGGTATCCTGTATCCACAGGCTACTTCAAAGTTCTTCTGTATCCCATGGAAACACAGAAAGTCATTTTCACTTAAATATGTCTTATGCCCCCACACTGATTATAAAGAAGGCATTTCTCATTACTTGCCTTCTTTTTAGCATGTCTCACAGAATGTGGAACCTAGCAGACAGAAATAAGGGTTTATATGGAAGTACGTGTGTAAAGAAAGTAACATGTTGCTTTCTATTAATGAATTTTTCCATCCTTTAAAAACTCTGCAAGAAGTAAAAGCTAGGGCCTCTAAGATAACTATTTCAATAGTCAATAGAGAACAGTCAATTGCTCTATGCGACAAGCTTGCTTTGGCTTTTATACATATCACAGCCTTATGGTAGTTTAAATAGCAACTTAATCAAAATTAGATGACTTAAAATAGTTTTTATAAATTTATAGGAAAAGACTATTTTAGCATACATTTAATAGACACATTTTACATTTTCCCCCTCAGTACTGGAGATTTGACCCAAGGCCTTCACATTAGGCTACATCTTAGCCCTCTTCTTTTTAGTTTAATTTTGTGACAGTGTCTCACTGAGTCGCCCAGGCCAGGCTTGACCCTGTGATCCTCCTTCCAGAGTGCTGGGATGACAGGCATGTGCCACCATGCCTGATTACTAATATCTGATAATGCATAAAACTGCAGAGAATATCTAAAACAATGTTTTGTTTTGTTTGTACCAGGAATCAAACTTAGGATCTTGTGCTTTCCAGGCAGGTGCTTATGTCACTAAGATATACCTCTAGCCCTTGTAAAACAATGTCATCAGACACATGAAAGCTGGCAAAAAACAGTGACTCAGAGATAAGAATGAAGATTAAAATGCTACATTTAATTCTTTGTATAGAATTAAAGGGCACTATTGGACATATTCAATATATTTTAAATTAAAAAAAAATTGTTTTGGTCCTAAGTAGCATAGATTCACAACTCTGGCTAACTTTATTCAGGTCCAGGTTAACTGTCCTGAAGTTTCCTGGCAGCCATTTTATAGCCTCCTGCAGAGTTGCTGTCCAACAGACCCATTCTTCAGGCCTTTGATCACCACGATTCTGGACTATATCTTCTGTCACTGGGTTTCAGTCTCTGTTCAATAGCTTCAACCAAAACTTCAAGTATTGTTACCACTCTCAAGATGCCCTGGCTTGGCAGGAACCACAAGGTCCAATAAAGACTGAATTCACACCTTCTGTGTAGCTGAACTGGGCTCCTGGCCTCAGTGTGAAAGACTGTCTTCTCCTGGATTCTTCCCAAGCCCCAGGGCAACTGTGCTAAGAAGCCGCTGACATGAACACAGTGAGATTCCATTTTTCTGCTCTCACAGTGTCAGCCTACGAAGTCTACACTGAGGTTCTTGCAGTTGCCACCTGCCTTCCTGGATGCTTCTCTGATGGCAAAAGCTGTAGCCAGAGGGGGACTTGGGAAGGTTGTAACTCACAATGCTACATCTGCCTCATCCTCCTGGCTGACAAAGTTTAGATTAAAACTGATAAGCACAAAAAGAATGTCATTGACACCACTGTGCGCAATTATGTAATGTAGCCAGAGTCAGATATCATCCAGCAGAGGGTGCTTTTCACCTGCTATTTGAAATAAAGTACCTAAATACAACCATTTACTCCTAAATCAATTTTCCATGATAAGATTTTACTTTTGGAAAGTGTACTGAAAAATCAACAAGAGTTTTACCAGATGATCAGATTAATGTTCCTAGTTTTGTACTTTTCAGTAACTAGTATTTTACCCATTTGGTTCATAACTTATAATTCATGTTCTTTATACACAATGAATCTTTTTATTTCTAGATATTGGATTTTCTTTTTTAAATTTTAAAGGGAATAAAACAGAGCAATGAAATGAATTGAAACAGCGATAAGACAGTAGGAATGCAATGTATACCTCCTAAGAGAAAGGATATTATCTTACATAATCAAAGTACAGACAAAGCTAAGAGATACATACAAATCATAGTAAATTGGGGGGGGGTACTGGGACTTGAACTCATGATCTTGCACTTGCCAGGCAGATGCTGTGCTGCTGATCTATATCCCCAGTCTAGACAAGTAAAATCTGCTTACTGGTAGAAATAATTCTTTTCAGATACTGAATCAGTTGTCTCATAAATACTCTGGATTCTGTTCTATTCCTCTAAAAGTTTTTGTTTCATTTCAATTGCAAACTCTGTATTTTGGGCTATGGCTGTTCTGAATCTTTTCCTCTAGTTCTTCAGGCTGGAAACACTGAGTTTTCTATCAGCATTTTAGATGCTTCACAGGGTACTACATGCTAACGTAGTAAAAGGATGTGTGCCAGTAGACTGAGGATTCTGCAGTGGAGCCAAGAAGCGATGCTCAAAATAAGGACTGATGTCTCCCTGAAAAGTACCACAGCCATTCTTAGCAACAATGAGGTCCTGAGCTCCTCTGTAGATGCAAACAGTCAAATTCACATCAGGAAGCCAGGATGACAAACTTCTCCTGGAGACTAAACAGCACAAATCTTCCCATGCGGAGCCAGGAAGTGATGCTAAAAGTAAGGACCAAAGCTCCCCCAAAGTAAACCTCAGCCATTCTCAGCAACAAGGTCCCAAGCTTCTCTGATGATAGCAGCTGAATTCATACAGGGGGAGCCAGCATGACAAGCTTCTCCAAGAGAACCAAGGGCTCCAAACAACCACAGTTAGAACAATGCTACTCTTCATCTCCAGGTCTCCTTTTTATGCTGTCAACAGTCCTCAGGTGGGCCATCCACACTCAGCACCACACTGACTGAGTTCAGGTAAGTGTTTAAATTGAACATCAGTTACCAATCCACTGCAGGTGTCTTACGTCTACACCCTGTCTACAGACAAAGCTAAGAGATACATACACACTTTTTAGAACTCACGAATCTAACGCCTCTAATTCCAATCCACCCCTATAGGGGTTCTTTCTTGACTTTCTCCATTCCAACATCTGTGCTTTCCTTCTTTCATACCGAGTACTCCAGTTCCACCAATATTAACAATTTACTTTTTTGTGTAATCCTATAATACTTCTAAAATAGTTTTACAATTAGTTTGTTGATACCACTACAAAAAGCAAAACCTGTTAGAGTTCAGAATTTGTTCATGGTTCTCTCCCAGCTTTTTTCAAGACTCAGGTTTACAGTGAAATATTACATCCATAAGTTACATGAATTCGTTTTTTAAAAAAACCATGCAATTCTGTTATCTATTGAAACACATTTTATCTGGTTCAGTTAGCTGCCCCATCCTTGTTGGTTTCATCCTATTTTTGAACCGAATATTAGTTTCCAAAGCCAAAAATGTATCAAAAGCACGTTCATGTCCTCCTATAATCCTTCTGTTCTCTCATACCCTTCACCCCACTGTGCAAAGGTAACCAATATCTTTGTTTCCTAGCTGATTCTTGTGTTTTGTTTTTGTAAAGACATGTAAATGTATGTTTTCTTATTTGTCCTTCCTTCTAATACAAACCAGTATCTGCTAGGTGACCATTACATTTTTTTTACTGCATGGTTTCTCTTACAAAGTCCAAGTCCCAAGTCTTCTCTCTGAGATATAAGGTAAACTCTTAAATAAAAATAAACACTTTCAACATACAGTGGCACAAGATAAACATTACCATTCCAAAAATTATAAACAGGAGAATACAAAGCATTGAAACCAAAGCAAGTCCAAAACTCAGCAAAGCAAACATTAAGTCCTAGAGTTCCATGCTCAGCATCTGAAGCAATCTGGCTGCAAGCTCCAAAAGGCTTTGGTGATTCCACTCCCATGGCACTTCCAGAGATTTCAGCTCCTGCAGTTCTCTCTGAAGCCCCTTCTGCTCAATCTTTATAGCTTTCCTTAGATGATCCACATTCCTGGCTTTTCCAAACTTCTAGGGACCCCACTGCATCTTTGGCTTCTCACTCACAGCCTTACATAATGCCCACTCAAGAGCAAGCTGCTTGGCCTATGCCTTCTGAAATTGGGATGGAAGCTACCTTAACCTCAGATCGTGCATTTTCCATTCACCTAAAACCAGCGCCACATGGATGCTGCTGCGGTCCACTGTTAGCTGGAGCAGTAGCCAGGCTTTCCTCTCTTTTGGCTGTAGGGTTGGAGTCCCTGGATTGCTCAGCTCTCTGAACCTGACTGTGAGGAACAGTTTCTTTATTCCATCACCGTTTTGGAATTTGATGCGGTCACTGCCATTTTGGAACCTCATATGGCCTCCATTGCCACTCTGGAATATGGCACTCTGTAGCTTTCTCTTCTGCAAAAGTCTCCCTTTTGTAGTTTTGAGGCTGTAAAAGGTGGAGACCGCTACTTCCTGGGATGTCCCGCAGGCCACCTTTTTTATTTTTCTGTTCCTTCTCAGCAATTAAGGTCTCAATTTCTTTACAATCCATAGATTTCTTGTCAAACTCATAATGTTTCGAATCATCCTGCTGGGCTCTTTGTTCTTGATTTGCAACATAAATCACATTAAAAGCCCCCAATAATAACTATGCCACTGCCTCAACATTTGACTGCCTTGAAATTTTTTCTGCCAGATTAATTAGTTCATCGGCCTTAACCTCCATCTCAGGCAAAGTCTCTGGACACAAGCAAAATGTAGAGAAACTTTCTGCCAAGCCATAACACACATCACGTGGAGTCCAACAACCAATGCAGTTCTTTCCAGCAGAAACCTCCCAAGCCTGGTCTTTACCACCAGACTTTCTATCAGCCTTTTGGTTTCCTGAGTTCTGACCAGTATCTCCCCTACAGAACAACCTAAGCTGTTTCAATGCCACTCTTTCAGGCAATATCTCCAAACCTTTCCAAACTCTTCCCACAAGCCATTTCTAAAGGCTGTTGAACCATATGGTCAGGTATAGTCACAGCAATGACCCCACTCCTGGTACCAAATTCTGTCTTGTCACTTTTCTCTCATTGTTCAGACAAAATACCTGATACCCAAAGTGAAGCAATGGAAGGTTTATTTCTTACAGTTCTTGAGGATTCCAATCCATATTCAGCTGGTTCCAAGCAGCAAAGTGGTATGGTGGGACAGCCATTCATGGCCACTGCAAACAGAAAAGCATGAACCGCACAAGAGAGAGAGAGAGAGAGAGAGAGAGAAAGAGAGAGAGAGAGAGAGCCTTTTCCCCGCCATTACACTGTATGCTGGCTCCACCCCTGGGTGGGCATAGCATTCATGCCACCAATCCAAGTGTTAGACAATGAACCAATCACAAATGCTAGATTTGATGGTGTCCATGATTGCACGAGGCTTGGGGGGATCTGAACATAAACCGTAACAATATCCAATACTGTATTATGAATTTGTTCTAACTTTGTGGTAACTGTATTTTGACATAACTGGTTCTCTCTGTAATCCTATGTATTGTGCTTTATGCATTTAAAAACAGTATCAAAATAAAAGATCCACAGGCTTCAGACTGCCTACAGTGCACAAAACAGGTTAAGAACTCTCAACCAAATGTTACAGCTTTACAGTACAGTAATAAATCAATAAACACTTCCTTGTGTCATATCACAGCTCATTAGCTCCACCAACTGAATAAAACGTTCCACAGCATCTGAGGACAAGAATTTTAGCATTCAAATAAGGATACTGATGGTATGAATTATTCAACTGCTTATATATTTCCAAATTTATTGCACTGCCCAGAAGGCCTTGGAACCACTCACCGTCAGTAGAATGCATGTGGGAGCTGCCAATCTGGTCCACTAGCAACATGAAAACAAAGCCCAGTACAAGGGACACACTGATGCAGGCATGCAGCTGTGTGTGGTCATGGCTGTGCTCATGTTCATGGACAACTGATATTTCTGCTGCTTTGTCTGATGCAATCACATTCTGTGTTTCACTGGCTTGGTGGTGTTTTCCTATAGCAAAATAAATGATAATGAGACAATGTTTTTCCCTTAAATACATTTTCATGTAGAAGCTTCCATTCTTTTGTATTACAAGCTCTACTTACTTTAAAGACATCCACTTTCTATACTGTAATCCAGTCAATCATAAACTCCTTCAACTTAAAAGTTCACGATGGAAAAATTCCCAAGTATCTTCTGCTTTTGGCATGCAGAACTTCTGACTGCCTATCATTCTCAAAACCTGGGAAGTGGAAGCAAACCACCATGCAAAAAAGCAGTCATATTCCCAAAGGGACATCACTCTCGTATTTTCCTTTTTGTCTGTGAAATTCATGCCAATATTCTCCAACTGTACTAAGTTTTACTCTGATGAAAATAGGTGAATGAAGAACAGTAATAATAAATACATATTCATCTAGTTTTATTCCTAAGTTGATATAAAAATTGCAACTAAAGAACAAATTGAATAGGAAGAGTTAAAGGGAGGGTGAGGAGTGGGGAAAAACGTATCATGTACAGATATAAATTATCATGAATGTGACTGTTACATATATCTAAAATGTACCAATAAAATTTAATTTAAAAAGAATTAAACATACAATTTAAAAAACATCAGTGGACAGCCATTAATATGAAACTGTAAGAACAGGGTAGTTTAGGAGACAGATCCTTTACTCTAAATTCAGTTTTAGGTTGTTAGGAGACTGATTATAGTTAATGACATCCGACAAATAGATACTCCATATATATATTTGGGGGCAGTTAAGACAGTCTTGGTATGTATTCCAGGATAGTCTTGAACTTAGTGATCCTTTTGCCTCAGCTTCCTGAGTACTGAGATTACAGGCATACAATAATATACCTGAACAATTTGATACTTTTAAAATATATTTTGCTTATATCCATCATCCCTTACACCTCTTATCTTCCTATTTTTGTCATCTTTTTAAGATTCCATATATTAGGGAGAATATGCACATTTGTCTTTCGGTATATGGTTTATTTTGCTCAACATGATAGTCTTTAGATCCATTTTCTTGCAAATGACAGAATTTCATTCTTTGAGGATGGACAATACTCTTTTGTGTGTGTATATATCTAATATCTAGCTAGCTATATCACATTTTATTGATTCAATCATTTGTTGATATACATTTAGGCTGGTTCCATATTTTGGCTATTGTGAATTGTGCCACAATGAACACAGGGATGCAAGACTCATAGGAGGCTGATGTCTGTTCTTCTGGGTTTATACCAAAGAGTAGTAACACTGGATGGAATGGCAGCTGTATTTCTAGTGTTTGAGAAATCTTCACACTATGGCTGGGCTCATTTACATTTAACCAACAGTGTAGAAGGGTAGCCTCCCACCTTCATCAGCATTTATTGAGTTTTTTTTGCATTCTTGATGATAGCCATTCTGACCAGAGTGAGATGGAATCCTAATGTAGTTTTGATTTGTATATCCTGCTAGGGAATTTTTTAATCAGAAGAACTTTTCCAACATGTATGTTTTAAAATTAGAAGTCTAAATATTCCTTTTCAAAAAACTTTACTGAGTTTTTTAAAACTAAAAAAATACAGTGAACTGCCACAAGTATAAAAACCTCCAGTAAATACAACCAGAGTGAAGATACACAATGTTTTTTTTTGGTCTTTTTCATTTTTATCGGTACCAGGGATCGAACTCACAACCGCCTGCTTACAAGGCAGGTACTTATGCAGCTAAGCTAAATCTCCAGGCCCAAGATACATAATGTTTAAACTTCCAAAAATTTCCCCTGTATTCTTTCGAAGCAATATTAATCCTAGGCATAAGCAAGTATTGGTTTGTTTTTTGTCTCCAGAGTTTTTTCTGTTCTAGGATTTGATATAAATGAACTCATACAATACACATATAGTCTCTTGTATAAGGCTTCTTTTCCTCGGTACAATGTTATCAGGTTTATTTATGCTTTGTGTTTAATAGTAGTTTGTCTAGTTAGTGTTTGAGTGTATATCTCAATTTGTTTATCCATTCAGCTGCAGATGAACATCTGTGTTATTTCTAATTCTGATCTACAGTATTATAAATAAAATTGCTATGAACACTCAGATACAAGCCTTCCTGTGGTCACATTTTCATTTCCCTTGGGTAAAAACCGAAGATCAGAAATGATGAGTTGTATGCATGTCTAACTTTCTAAAAAGCATACATAGTGCTTTCCAAAGTGGTTGTACCATTTCACATACCCAACAATGCTGATAGTTCTAGTTGCTTCATACCATGGTCAACAGTTGATATTATCAGGGTTTTAAGTTTTAACCATTTTTACATACACGATCATCTCATGTGAAGACATCATTCTTTCCAATCTTTATGCTTTTTATTTCTTTTTCTGGCACTACTGCATGCTAAAATCTGGCTGGGATTCTACAAAGTGTTAAATAGAAGTGGTTCAAAAGAGACTACCTTGTTTTGTTAGCAACGTTACCTGTGGGTTTTTCAAATTTGTTGTTTCTCAAACTCAGGACGTTTCTTCTTTCCTAGTTTGCTGGGGTTTTTTGTTTTGTTTCGCTTTGTTTTGGTATCGGGGATCAAACTCAAAACTGTGCACTTGCAAGGCAGGCACTTATGCCACTGAGCTAAATCCATGGCCCCTTGTTTGTTTTTTTGATGACTGGGAGTTAAATATAAATGCTTTTCTGTACCTGTTAAGAATTATCAAATGAGTTCTCTACTCGATCTTATTTATTGAACTGAATTGGCCTTTTGATACTAATCCAACACCACTTTTAAATTGGGCAGTAAACACTATCTAACCCAAATTGCATTATACCTTTTATATTCTGCTGAACTCAATGCTAATATTTGATAAAGGATTGCTGCATCCACATTCATGAGGGATAATATTTTTATTGTAATATATTTAAGTTATACTGGCACTTTAAAATGAGAACACTTAAAATGAGATTGCACTTCTGTGGCAGGGTAGGGGATATTCACAAAAAAACAAATTTTCATTTCATTAATTTAAACAAGGTCTATGAACAGCAACCAGTAACACTTTAATATGAAGTGACTTTTAAAATTTATGGCAATGTTTTTAAGACTGACTCAGTAGGGCTAGGAGTTTAGCTCAGCAGCATAAGCACCTGCCTTGCAAGCGTGCGGTTGTGAGTTCGATCCCCGGTAGCAACAACATAGCAACAACAACAACAAAAAAGTAAGACTGACTCAGTAAAAAATAAATTTTACAACATTATCTAGTAATCATATATGAAAAACTAAATCAAAAGTTTCAAAATATATAAATTTACAATAGTTATAATGCACTATTACATTTTATCTCTTTCCCGTTGTTCCTTTTAGTCTCTTTTTACTTGCTGGTCCCAAATTCAACCTACTAAACTAATTTGAAGATTACTGAATTGCTACCTTCATTTTGAAAGTATTACTATGAGAGATTGCCAGAGGGAGAAATGGATGATTTCAGAATGAGAAGCAGAAATTAGAAGCCTAGGCTGCAGTGGCCATTTAAAGCAAGCTAGATACCATAAAGCCCTAAAGAGAAAAATGTAGGCAGGACACAGTGCCTACCTTGTCCTTCACCCAAGCAAGATTATTATCAGCACTGTGTATTTTAAACCAAAGAACTGAGACCTCAGAGATTAAAAATAATTGAGAGAGGCATTCTAAAAGATTTGAATCAGTGATGTTGGGCAATAAAATGTAGCCTCATGGTAACACCACTGTGTTTATCTTATGAAAATTATGTAACTATATACTGTCAATAAGTATATTCTCCTATGTGTATGACAAGTACTTTTTCTCCCCCACCCAATCTCCCTTCTTCTTTCCTTCTTATTTTTGAAATGGGCATCTTGATATGTTCCCTGGGCTGGTCTTGAACTCCTGGCATCATGCAATCCTCCTGCCTTAGCTTCTCAAGTAACTGGGATCACAGGTGTTTACTATCATACCCTGCAATGTACACTTTTTTTTGTATATAATTATTTCAGAAAAAATTACAAGCTCAAAATGGTAGACTCAGATATATAATACTGAGCTAGCATTCCGGTCATTTTTCAGGTAGATTCCTTTTGTATGCAAGGAATAGTCTAGCATAATTTCACATTCCGGAAAGTGAGGCAAATGAAGTAAAATCCTGGATTCTCAGTTGGGCAGTGGCACGCACTTGTGATCCCAGCACTCTAGGAGGATCACAATTTTGAGCCCAGTCTGGGCAACTCAGCATAAGCCTATCTCAGAAATAAAATAAAAAATAAAAAGGACTGAGGATGTATCTCAGTGCAAAGATTCTGGGTTCAATCTCTAGTACCATGAGGGAAAACTGTGTTCTCTGTAGAGACAACTCTATTTGGGGGATGGTTCCATTTTAATATGGAAAACCATAATTTAATTCTTATTTATGGATTCTAAGAAGTCACCTGTGTGAAGTTTTAACTAGGCAAAGGCCTCCTTGAGCTTTCTGGCTAATTCTGACTGGAAGGCGTAACAGCTTCACTGCAGAAAGCAATTAACAAGACTGGAGGAGAGGCGGACAAGCCAGTTGAGTAGAGTATAGGGGAAGCCAGTTGCTCAAAATCAAGGCAACTGCCCTTCATCCATCTCCAACAAAATGCAAAGGAGCCAGGGGCAGTCGCTTAAAAGAAAGCTTATTTCAGAAAGCTCTTAAAACACGCACACATCTATAAACCTACTATATGTATGAAAAGGGATAAACATATACGTCCCATTTTGGGACCACTACTTTAGTGTACTAACCTCTTTACTTGCTAACACAACCTTGTATGCAGTCCTTTTTTTTAACAGACCCATAAACTGTAAGGATAAAATTCTGAAGGTCAAAGAAAATCAAATGAAACTCACTTGAGAATATGTATGTAGACATAGACAATGGCATAAGGGGTTTAGATCTTGGGGCCTGGGATCCATCTATACAGTCCAGGGAACCAATCAGATTGACAAATTCAAGGCAAGGGGAGCTTGACCCCTCATAAAAGCAGCCAAGAACAAAGGGACCTTGGATTCTCCAGCTCAGGATCCCCTATTATGCGCTCTCTCACACAGGGTAGTTTTCTGTCTTTTCCTTTCCTTTTGTGCAAATAAAATGTCTGTGTTTTTCCTTTAAATTTGGTTCCTTTAATGCTTTACTGGGGCTGGGTTTACCATTCTGAGTTGGCTGTGATTTGGCCATGTGATACACTCCTGAGAATGGAAAAATAAATCACAAAATTTTGTAATTTTAATACTATTTGGAAAGACACTGTTGGAGAAAATTTGAATACCTTTTCATAATGTACTCACTTAACAAACTGGGCTCTCATTTCATCCTCTACCGGACATAGTATTTTTCTAGGCCAATACTTTGTCCTCCAAATTCAGCTTACAAATGCCCTCCTTGAGATTTTCTCCATCGTCCTTTTCTTGTGGGGTATAAAGCTTAATGGACATGTCTCTTTCTAGGTCTTACCTCACTATACCAGAATTGGGACATCAGCAAACTATAGGCCATCCAAGAGTTGGTGCTTTGTAAATAAAGTTGATTGGAACACAGCCATGTTCACTTGTTCATTTTAACTGTCTACAGCTACTTTCCTGTTACAACAGCAGAGTTGAATGAGTGCAACTGATACCATAGGGCCTACCAGATTTACTACCAGCTTTTTTGGGGGGGGGCGGGGGGGGGTGTCCTGGGAATCAAACCCACAACCTCAGGCTTGCCAGGCAGGCACTTATACCACTGAACTAAATCCCTGGCTCACTATGGACAGAAAAGTATATCCAACACTGTGACTGTTAATTTGTTCATTTTCTATGGTTGTGACTTCTTCAAGGTAGGGATTACAAAGAATACTTCTGAACTGCTAACAATATGTGGCCAGAAATCCTGTAGATAATCAACAAAACTGGCCTTCACATCTGTAGTTTTTTAGTGAAGCACTTCATTTTAAAAGTTGTGGCACTTAATTATTTCCTAGCCCAAAAGATTTTTTTGTCTCAGTTGTTCACACTGAACTATACCATAGCCCTTCTTAAAATTTTTTATTTTGAGATAGGATCTTACTAAATTGTTAAGTTGCCCAGGCTTGCCTTGAACCTTCAATCCTATTTTCTCAGCCTCCTAAAGTGCTGGGATTACAGATGCGAACCACTATGCCTAGCTCTAGAAATTCTGGAGCTAATATGTAACTTTTAGTCTGATGTTTTAGGAGATAATATGTAACTTTTAGTCTGATGTTTTAGGAAAATTATGCACACGAGTCTTTATAAGTAAAATCTAGCTTTACTAGTTAACAGGTATATGTTAAATTAGGTAAAAAGTTATGCTAAGAGTTTCAGTAAATGCATGGTTAATGTCTTATTAAAGGATGTTAGTCACACTACCTGTAACCTGTATAATAACTTTTAAAGACAATCACTTCTGGAGTGCCTACAACTCTGAAACTAAACATTAAGCCTAATTACAATTTCCAAAAGACAGTTAATATTTTGCTTTATGATATATAATGATACCAGAATTTAGAAATTTAGATGGGGGGGCTGGGGATTTAGCTCAGCGGCATAAGTGCCTGCCTTGCAAGCAGGCAGTCGTGAGTTCGATCCCTGGTACCAGTAAAAATATTAAAAAAAAAAAAAAAAAAAAAGAAAGAAAAAAGAAAAGAAATTTAAATGGGTATAAAATTCTCCCACATCTTGAATAGATCTTTTGCAAATAAGAAGGAAAAGGATCTATAGAGGAGAGAAGGAGAAGGGGAATTTAAAAATATTAAGGTATGTACATGTACTTATTTATCTTCACTGGTAAATGTAATCATTAAGTAGTGCAAACATGTACTGATACAAAATTAAAATGTAATGAAATCATCCCATATCTTATTCCAACAATGCTTTTTCTATCTAAAGCTTAGAACTCCACTTTGGTACTGAATCCTAAGTCAAGTTTATGAACCATAAGAACATGGTTTTCTTATTCTGTAGCATCACTTGCTTTTGATTTAAAATGGTACTGGATTATTTACTAAGCAGATGGGCACTCAGTAGCTTACTTCCCGAAACTTTTCAGGGGTGATTCGGTCAAAACCAATGATATTCATCAAAATATGGTATATACTTTGGAAGTAAACTAAACAAAGAGTTCCAACATTTTTAGCACAATCACTGATCGCAATATACCATTTCCTAAGTTATAATTTTGAAGCGATTAACATTTATTTTGGTGGAAAATACTGCTAAGAAAAACAGCAACACAAAACAAAAATTGATTGAAATAAATGGACCATTTTAAGGCTTTTGATAAAAGATCTGAACATTTATCATTAAGTGCAACTTAATTACATATAAAAACATAACATGGTTATTGGGTTATAGACAATAGCAGGCATTACTGATTTTAGTAGAATCTGCATGTGTGTGCACACACACAAAACAACACAAAACAAAAATTTTAATGAATAAACGTCACATAAAAACCATTAGTAAACAGTTTAGTAATGGGATCCAAATATTCAATATTAATAGAACTATCTTTCCATCTAGGTTAGGATATAAAACTCAACCTAGTGAAAACTGAAACCTCAAATATCAGACATTTATCTAAAAATACATTAAGTTGTGAATGTAAGTTATTCACTCATGCAAGACCTTTTAGGTTCTTGTGCCTACTTTACTCAAGGTCCTGGTTGGTAATTCATTGGAGATATTCTACATCACACTCCCTTCTGTGAAGTATGCAAACCTACGCTGCTATTAATGGGCACATCAAGCATATACTCTCATGCTACCGAATGAGTGCTCAGCAAATCATTACAGGTACAATTCTCTCCTCAGATTTTACATAGGAATTTCTCTAGTAAGTTCTATCAGTATGGCCTGCAGCTTTCCTATGTCATAGACAAATACACTAAATTAAATGTAACAGAATTAATTTACTCTTTCAAAAGATTGTGAACACATCTGCTTCAGATTACATGCTCTTCTATAAAGGACAAAATATGGTATTCTTTGACTCAAACCTTGAGGTAAGCTAGCTGTTGTTTTTTTTCCTCTTCTTTTTCAGATGATCCCAGTTTTGGTTCATATTCTTGGCTGCTGTTAATTACTTTTAGTTTCCTTCAAAAAAAAGTAGTAAGAACTGTGGGAGTAATAAAACCCAAAAACCCAATTGTCATTTACAAAAGAGAGGAAAAGAAAGTGCTCTAAAGGATATAACTGCATGTATATTTAAGCGTATAAGATAGATAACCATATTACTGAGTTTTTGTTGGATCATTGAACAGAACTGTTTGCAGTCTCACTATTTGAATGTTCACTTTATATGTTTTAATTTTGTAACTTGAACAACTATTTCTAAGATGACAATATGCAATCTATTAACTAGTGATTTCCTACAGTTTATTTTTTTTGAAATTTTGTATAACTTGTACCGTACTTTTTTCTGTTTTTTCTTCTCCTTAAATAAAATTTTAAAAAAATAATTACTTTTAGTTTCTTAACTTCTATTCATAGCTTGTAACTTTTACAGCTCTCTATTACATTCTTTTTTTCCCCTCCTGGCAAAGATAAACACTACATTTTCCATAATTGGCCAGTGTATTTCTTATTTCACTTTGATACAGTTTCCAGTATAAAAGAGAAAAGCTGATTAAAGTCAAAAGTATAAAGCTGACACATTACAAAGGTATGTTAAGCAATCCCTGATCAAAATATTATTGTGTTTCTGTTAGAAAACTTTGACCTCTTCAGCAGACAAACATGTCACTGGTGATGTTAAATTTCTTACCCTGAATACCACAGAGCAGAGTACCTTTAAGTGGGGGCTTTGGAGTAAGGCTGCTTGTGTTCAAATCTCAGTCCTGACACTGGCGAAGAATCTTGGGTAAGCTATCAGTCTCTCTTTGGGTTAGATTTTTACATACACACACACACACACACACACACACACAAATTTTTTGGTAATGAAAATCGAACTCCGGACCTCACACTTGCCAGGCAGGCATGGCATCACTGAGCTAAATCCCTGGCCTCTAGATTTCTTCATCTGTAAAACAGTATCCACCCGATGGGGTTGCTGTGAAGATTAAATTAGATAATAATGTATATGTGAAGAGATTTGCATAATGCCTGGTATATGGTAATTTGGGAGGTTCATTTTCAAATACTGTACGTTAAGTATTTGGCCTGACTATTTGATCAGATATAATACTCAGCACCAAAACAATGCTGAGAAGATGGGAGATGGGGCAGAGAAAAGAGCAAAGACTAGGCAGCTTGGCAGAGAAAATGAAGACATTGAAGAGATGACAGTGGGAGTCTTAAACAGTTCTATTTTTATTAATGATAGTGCAAGAGTTATTTATATACATTAACCTCTCCCTCATTTATTCATATTTTTATTGGAACCGAGTTAACAAAGATTGTTTAAGGTATATAAACTTATTGTGTGAATACTGTACACTGTAGGAATATTTGCTACCAAAATTAATCCAATTAACACATTTAATATCACAGTTGCCTTCCTTGTTTTCTGTTTTTGTACTTAGCTTGTGTGTTTGATTTATTCATTTAACATGATGGTCCCAGGGGGCATCCCTTTTCCTACAAATGACTCAAGCATATTTTTTATAGCAGAGTAGTACTCCACTATGTGTAAATGTCTTATTCATTTCAGTTGCTTTTTTTTGGTCTTTTTGAGCCAGGGTCTCACTATGAAGCTCACTTTGTAGCACAGGCTGATCTTCAACGTGCAAAGATCCTCCTGCCTTAGCTTTCCGAGTGTTGAGATTACAGGTGTGAGCTACCAGGCCCGGCCAGTTGCCCTTTTGTCATTGGGTTTTTATTGGGGGGATCTTCGTTGTGTCAAGTACTTTATATATTTTGGTAGTAGTCCTCTGTCTGAGGAAGAACTAACAAAAAGTTTTTCTATTCTGTAGGTTTTCTGTTCATTCCTCTGGTTGTTTATTTTACTGTGCAGAAGCTTTTAAATTTGATATCCCATTTATTCTTAGTATTTTTCCTGTATATTTCTAAATAAAGAGCAAAATAAAAGACATAATAGGAATAGGGAGATAGACTTTTTCAAATGGGAAGAAGATGAAGAGACAGAGGGAGGGGGGAGGGAAAGGGGATGAAAAAAGGAATGAAGATGTGCTATGTACACACACCAACCCCACACAAGGAATGGAAACATGTACTGCAAAGGTACTAATGAAAAAGACCTACCCCCAGCAAATGCCAGGTATATAGTATGACATCAACTATAGTTACACTGTTACACATTACAACTGTAAAACTTACGTGCACACCCTACCTGCCATGTCCCACCCCTTCAGTTTCTGACACTTTAGTCTCACACAGCAGTGAGGTAACACATTGTTTGTCTTTCTATGAATGGTCTATTTTACCTAGCAGATTATCTTTTTAGGGCCATCCATGTTGTCACAAATGACAGGATTTCTTTCATTTTGTCCTTTTCTCTCTTTCCCTCTCCCCTTCCTTCTCTCTCTCTCTCTCTTGCAATTGGTTGGCATTGAACTCATAATCCTTCCTGACTTAGTCTTCAGAGTGCTGAAATTATAGGCATTCACCGCAAGGCTTGAATTTTTCTTTTCTAATTATATTCCATCGTGCATGTGCATGTCTGACAACTTCTTTATCCCATCTTCCACTGATGGACACAGTAATTCCATATCCTGGCTCCTATGAATGGGATGCCATGAACATGAATCCAGATACCGTTGGTATACTGATTTCATTGCCTTTGGTTACAGTTAGGAGGGGATTACTGAGTTATATGGTAGTTCTAGTTGTCATTTTCTAAAGAACTTCTACACTTCTTTCCATACAGTTCTTTCATATTCACAACAGTGGATCCTTCTTTATGTCCTTGCCAACACTTGTTACCTCTTTTTAATGACTGCCACTCTAACAGGTGTGAGTTAGTGTGTAACTGTGGTTTGGGTTTGCATTTCTCTGATGATTAACTCTATTAAACACTTTCCCACATGTCTATTGGCCACGTGTAGGCCATCTTTTGAGAAATGTCTATTCAAGTTCTTTGTCCTCTTAAAAATTTGTTTTGCTGCTACCGCAACGTATTGAGTTGTTTATATTCCGGATATTACATCTTGTCAAGTGTACAGTTTGCATTTTCCTACTTTGAGGTTATCTCTTTACTCTGTTATTGTCTCTTTTGTTGCCCAGAAGCTTTTTAATTTGATGTAATCCCATTTGGCTATTTTTGTTGTAGTTGTGTCATATACCAAAAAAAAAAAAAAAAATCACTATCCAAATCTGCATCATAAACCTTTTCCCTTATGTTTTCTTCCACTAGCTTTCAGTTTCAGGTCTTACATTTAATTCTTCAATTCATTTTGGGTTGGTTTTAATAGTGGTATGAATTACAGGTCCAATCTTATTTTCTGCATGTGGATATTCAGTTTCCCCAACACCATTTATTGAAGAGATATTTTCCCACTGTGTGCAGCTGATGACTCTGTCAAAGACCAACAGACTGAAAATGCATGGATTCACGTCTGGGTTCTACTCTACTCCCGAGGTCTATATGGCGGTTTCTATGATACTATGCCATTTATTCGGAACAGCTTGTCATCCATTATGAAATAGGGAGTATGATACCTCCAGTTTTGTTCTTTAAAATGCTTTAGTTTTAGTGTTTTGAGTTCCACATGCATTTTAGGATTTTTTTTTCTATTTACGTGAAAAATGCCATTGGGATTTGATACAAATTATAGATCACTTTGTGTAGTACATATTTTAATATTAATTCTTCCAAAAGATACAGGATATCTTATTTGTGTCTTCTTTATTTTCAATGTCTTACAGTGTTACAGTGCAAGATCTTCTACCTCCTTGGTTAAACTTATTTCTATTATATTTTTGCTATGAATTTATAACTGATTGATTTTGTAATCTCCTTTTCAGATAACTGATTGTTAGTATACAGTGTGCATTTTGTACCCTGTAACTTTGCTGCATTTTTAAATTAGTTCTAACAGTTTTTTCTGCAAAGTCTTCAAGGTTTTCTATATATTGGATCACCTGACTCTTGGAACCCATTCTACTTTCTCCTTTCTGATTTGAATGCCTTTTATCTTTTTGTCTATTCTGGTTAGGGCCTTCCTTTTAATTTAACTGGAGAGGAAAATGAAAGAAGACACAATTAATTTGTATCCTGCTAAGGAATCTGGTATGTAGCATTCTTAGAGATAAAGTAAAAATTAATGAGATCATCTATCTTGAACTACTCCTGAAAATATCAATTTTCATAGTTACCCAGTTATGCATATGGTACATTTATACTTAGGTCTTTAACCCAAACAGTTCTGCATTCCTAAACACACCAATTTGAAAACTCCAAAGGATTACTGTGACGGTTTTAGATTTAGATTCCATAGCAAACAAGCGTGAAAATGCTCAGTAAGCTCTGAAGTTCTTTTTTTTTCGGTACCAGGGATTGAACTCACAACCTTTTGCTTGCCAGGCAGATGCCTACACCACTGAACTAAATCCCTGCCCTAAGTTCTTTCTTTAAAAAACCATTTTTATTTTACTGGTATATTTTAGATATGCATGTGGTAACATTCTTCATAGGGAATGTGTAGCTGTATACGGTAAATCTTGCTATTTTTTAACCATTCCCCTCTACTCTTTCCAGCCCCTCTTCCTCTCTTTTTTACAAAAGTGTAATTTCTACTTTTCCTTCTTTCTTGTCCCTTCTTTCCTTCCCCCTCCCTTTCCCCCCTTATTGTTTGAACATTTTCTTGTTATTTCTCAATATTTATTATGCATTTTGGTCCTTATTTACACATTCAATTTCTCTTACTAGAGAAGCTATGCAATATTTATGTTTGTGTGTTTGATTTATTTCATTTAAAAGTATGTCTCAAAGTGCATCCACTTAGCTACAAATGTCTCAGGATTATCCTTCTGCATAGCAGAGTAGTACTCCATTGCATTAAAAAACCCCCACATCTTCTTTACCCATCTTCCATCGATGGGCATTGGGCTATTTCCAAGATTTAGCTATTGTAACCTATACAGTTACGAACAAGGCAGTACATGTACCACTGTGGTATGATGCTTTTAGTTCTTTCAGAAAGACACCCAGAAGAAGAATAGCTGAGTCAAATGCAACCTCTAATCCTAGTTTTTTGAAGAATCTTCACACTGATTTCCACAGTGACTGCACCAGTTGACACTCCCACCAACAGTGGAGAAGGGTTTCTTGTTCCTCATAGCTCCGTCCGCATTTGTTATTGGTTGATTTCTTGATAACAGCCATTCTTTCTGGAGTGACATGGAATCTCAGTGTTGTTTTAAGTTGCATCTCTTGAATGACCAGTGACGCTGAACATTTTTTATATCTTTATCTGCTATTTCTAATTCTTCACCTGAGAAGTACTTATTCATTTTAGATGCCCATTTTTGAACTGGGTCTTTGACTTCCTTCATTAGATTGATTCCGAACTCTTTGTTTTTTTTTTTTTTTAAGATGCTATTGTGAAAGGTATTGTTTCTCCAATTTCTCAGTGAGTTTATGTATACATGGAGGCTATTGATTTTTGAGTGCTGACTTTGTCCAGCTGCAATAAGGAATCTGGCTATCAAATCTAGAAGTGTTTTGGTGCAGTTAACTCTGAAGTTTTTAAAATCCGTTTCTGTAGAGTTCTCTTACACGAAAACTGATAATCATCTAATTTCAGGGATTTTAGAGTTATAATTATAGCAGACTATGTGACTTTTTTTTTTACATGAATTAGTATTTAGTAATACTAAAGTGTCAGAGTGCTTAGTTAACGTTATATACTGAACTCTGAAGAAAAAGTATCTGTTAATTATCATAATTATAAGGTCCATGAAGAACGAAACCATAGACTGTAGTAACATGCAAACAAACTCCTTCTTTGAAGCATGGAGAAAAGTTGGCTTGATTTACAACAAAGAAAGAGATATTAAAATTTTACTTTTTTAAAAATTTTACTTCTTAAGAGGAATGATGGAAACATCTGATAATGGTCAGGCTTGGAGGGAGTAAGCCCACTTTAACCTCAATTACCCACTGCAAAATGCTGAACAAAACACACAAAAACCAATACTTGAGGACTATAAACAACTACAATACCAAGAAACAAAGCAGTAAAAACTTGAAGAGAAATCCCATCCTACTTGGCCAGCGGGGCCGAAAAAAGCAGTGCTAATAGGTGTTGGTACAGAGGGAAGCACTTGCGTTCTTTCTCTTTTCTGCCTCGTAAGTTTTCTTCTTTCCTAGTCCCACCTGGAGGGCAATGTTAGCTGTATAAATTGCATGGCAGCAGCATGGTAGTGAGCATCCCTACCTACACACACACACACACACACACACACACACACACACACAAAACCAAATCAAAACATCTTTCTGGACATCGCAAGTAGGACTGAAGAGCATGAAAGAAACTCAGCTGATCGTTCCAGCGCTTCCCTTGCCCTCTGCCTGCGTCACATGCAGCTATGCAGGTAACGTTTCTAGAGCGGCAGTGAGGAGCCTCTGGCACATGTGTAGTTTTTAAGACAAAAGATGTTCATGTATGAGTTGTTATAAGGAATCTACAAAAAAAGCATCCATGACTAGTAAGTGAATTTAATAAATTTCTATAGAGTAACTATAGCTCTGGAAATCTTAATCATTTATAATCTCAATACAAGCATAAAATATTTAGGTGTAAATCTAATGATATGTGAAGCCCTGTATGCTAAAACTGTAACAACAATGAAGGAAATTGAAAAAATACTGTGGGTTTTTTTTTCTTTTGTTTATTTTGTCTTGTCATTTTCTTTTTCTTTTTTTAATCCTTTCTGACATAGGGCTTTGCTATGCAGTTCAGGCTGGCCTTCAACTGATCTTGTAGTCCAGGATGGCCTTGAACTTGTAGGGATCCTTCTACTTCAGTCTCCCCAGTCATTGCAGGCATGCATCACCATGCCCAGCCAAAAATACCATGCTTTTAAAATATCATTCTCTCTTAAGTTAACAGATTGAACTCAGTCAGAATCCCGGCATGATTTTTTCTTTGGTACACTCTGCCAAATGGACTAACGTTTTTATAGAAAGGCAAAAGATTTTGTGAAAAGCCAAAACAAAGAAAGACTCATTACTATCTGATTTCAAGATCTTCTATTAGGTGCAGTCAACAAGATAATGCAGCAATGATAACGTACAAACATACAGATCAACAAAATAGAATAGAAAATTCAGCAGATCAACAGGAATATGGTCAATGGATTTTTCAAAAAGATGTGAAGCAAATCAATTGAAAAACGGTGCTCTTTTCAATGAATCATTTTAGAATTACTGAACATTCATCACAATGCAAAAAACAAACAAACAAAACAAACCAACAAATACTGTGTTCTAAATTATATCACAGTGGGTCATACAGTTAGATATAACTTAAAATTATAAAAATTGTAGCAAAAAAACTTTGTGAATTTGGGTGCACCATATAGGGTTTAGATAAAACATCAAAAGCATAATTTGCAATGAGAAACTGACACCTTTTTTGTGGCAGGGATACTGGGGATCTAACTCTCAACCTTGCACTTGCCAGGCAGCCACTTATGCCACGGAGCTAAACCCCTAGTCCTGACAAATTGAACTTCATCAGAATTAAAAAACTATTCTGTAAAAAAAAAACTATTCTGTGAAAGATACTGTTAAAGACTAAGCTAAATCCCTGGCCCCGGTAACTCTACCCATAATCACCAAAACTGAAAACAACACATATGTCTTTCAACTGGTAAAGGAACAGACAAACAGTTTACCAGACAACAAAATACTACTCAGAAATAAAAAGGCACGAACTACTGGTACAAAGAATAATGTGAAGATTCTCAAATAGGGGCTGGTGATTTAGCTCAGCAGCATAAGCGCCTGCCTTGCAAGCAGGCAGTCGTGAGTTCGATCTCTGGTACCGATAAAAAGGAAAAAGACAAAAAAAAAAAAAAGATTCTCAAATAGATTATTCTAAGTGATACCCAAAAGTTACATGATTCCATTTATATGACATTTTGAAGAGGCAAAACTATTACAGTAGAAAAGAGGTTAAGTTGTCAGGGGTTGGAAGTGAAGGAAAGATCCTTTTGTCATAACTATAAAGAAGAGTATGAAGGAATACTTGTGTATATGTGTGTGTGTGTGTGTGTGTGTGTGTGTGTGTGTGTGTGTGTGTGTTGGTGATAGTGGGGATACGGAACTGTTTTCTGTTTCAAGCACAGAGGTAATATGACTCTACATTTTTTAAAATTCATAGATACATATCACAAGAGTGAAAGTAAAAAATAAGTGAAAGTGATTTTTAAAAATTTAAATAAGTCAGGCATGGTAGCTCATGCCTGGCAAGTTGAGGCACAAGGATCTCAAGTATAAGGCAAGCCTGGGCAGCTCAGTGAGATCCTATCTCAAAATTTAAAAAAAAGAAAGAAAGAAAGAAAGTAAGGCTAGGGATCTTCTCAGTGGTACAGCACCTTGGGTTCAATCTCCAGCAAAAACAAACATTAAATGATGGTTTAGAGCTGCAAGCTAATCTATGATGCGAAGTGAAAGACTAACATGCCTATTTTTAGAAAAGCAGATTTACTAGGTGCTTTGTATTCTGTTTTCAAATGAATCCACAAAATTATTTGGGGTCAAAACTCAGGAAAACTAAAAATAAAGGAATGCAACCTGACACATAGTAGTACACTGAACCTTAAAACTGTACCCACAATGTGGTATATGAATTATATTTCATATTAAAACACACACATACTATACCTGAAGCAGTTCATACCTCTATTCCAGTGTTTCCTAAACTTGTCCAGTAAGAAGCATAGTCAGCTTGTTAAAAATACATATTCTCGGGTTCCTTCCTTAGAGACTCTGACTCAGTATTCTAGGTTAGAGACTAAGCTGTCTTTGTAAAAGGCACTCTTTCTTCAAGGAATTTTCACTACCAGACAAGTGCAAAAAATAACTGCCACCCTTAATTCTTCCTTAGTTCCAAAGCCAAGTAAAAACATTTTGAATTGCCTATTCAAGCATGTTCTAGATATTTTCTAGTAGACCAAGATAGTGACTTTTACAGTACAATAGTCACATCCCAGAAAAATTCAAGTGGATCCACAGGAATATGAGAACAAATACTGTTTTTCTGTATATTTTAACTTTAAATTTCAGACTTCAAAGTTTTTCTATTTCAGGAGTACGTTTTATAACCTACACAGTGTATCAGTGCAATAGTAACGAAAATTGTCTTTCTCCATAGTAGGATGTATGACAGCTTCAGGGCTTCTGACTTACTGTCCTTAGCAAAAAATCTGGAAGGTGCCTACCTTTCATACTATTATTAAAGTCTAATAGATATTGGCATTTAAGAGTTCCGTTCCCTGATTTAATAGTTTTGGTTTTAGCCCTTCACAGGTAATTGTAAAGTTTCATAATAGTAACTGGTTTTGCTAAGTCACAAATGTTAATTAAGCAGACCTTCTAGCTGACATGAAAGATCAAATCACTAAGGTGGTGAGTGAACCCAGCTGACTACTGAGTTCTTACCCTCTCACAGGTACTGTTCTGTCCATCAGTGGTAGTCAGGCAAAGCCTCTTTTAATTTTGTAATTGCTCTTGCCAACTGAGTCCTCATCAATTAACCTACAAACTTTACTGTAAAGAGCCCCTAGTCCGAATATGTGTATCTATATATATTCTTACTCAAAGAACACTACAGCTGCAAGCCTACCATATGGGATGTGTGTGTGTGGGGGGGCGGGTTTGAGTAGGCATTAAAAAAGAACTGTTAAAATGACTGGAACTTATTTGTCATTACAAATAAATGGTAAGTGGTATTCATGAATTGGGGCACTCAATTCACAAACTGCTAAGGATGTATTCAATGTCAAAAGTATCATGAGATATCCAAAATACCACTTAGCTACCTGCTTCTGACAACCTTCCACTAATATATCTCAAATAAAGCTCTTCTCTTTCTCACCCTCCAGAATATCTTCATAAAGTGCATGTACTCCTTCAGGCACAATGACTGCCAGTGCAGTTCCACAGAGCAGGCCAGCACCCAAAACAGTCACCAGCTTTAGTCGCTCCTGGAAAGAAAACAAAAGAAACCATTGAAAAGGCTATTAATGAACAGGGAACAATATCTGAAGTATCTATTATCAAGATAGTGAGTTCCATATTTGTAATCAACAGCAACAATGGCTAGTAAACATGAAAATGGTCAGCATCATGAATAATTAATACCAAATTTTAAAAAACCAGCTGGGCCCAGGGGAGCATGCCTAAGTGCCAGCTACTTACAAAGCTGAGGCAAAGCCTCCTTGAGCTTAGGAATTCGAGGACAGTCTGGGCAAAATAGATCATAATTTTAAAAAAATAGCAGGCTGACAATGGAGGAAAATGTCTAAAATACATGAAAGGGAGAAATGAATATGCTTGCAACTCTAGAAGCAATGTGAATTGCTACAAATTATCCCAGTGGGGGAAAACCTGTGGCATGTGTGCTGCAGCTGGCTGTTGGTTATCACTGCAAACTCTGAAACAGCCAATATCAGCGACCTATCTGGACTACTATTTGGTTATTTAGATTTAAAGCCTCAAAAATGTAAATTCTTACTTATGCTTTCTCTCCTTCCCCTTACCTTCTCCTATAACTATCTTTTCTCCTGTGTTTAAAAAAAAAAAAAGTAATTCTATGACTGAAAAACTTCAATTCTAGAAATGCATCTTTAAAAATTTAGCAAAAATGATCATGAAATTTATTAAGAGGGCAAACTTAAGATAACCTAAGTGTTCAAGAAAGGAGAATAGCTAAAGAAACTATAATGCTTCATCATGGTACCACAACACATAGCCATGAAAAATTATGGTACATTATAATGTATATTCATGTATATATACAATTATATTCATATAATGTATATGTATATTGTATATTCATGTATATTATATTCATATAATGTACATTCATAATATATAGAACAAGTACAGTATACATTAAACATAAATGTTTTATTTATAATTTATAAACACATATGCAATATATAATATATAATTTATGAAACATTTATAACTTATCTACAATGAACATCTATTATTCATAGTATTAAAATATTTTTAATGTCAATAGGAAAATTGTTCTGTGGTTTTAATCCAGCCTAATCCCAACTGTGTTCTTTTAGAGCCTGCCTCCTGTCAAATAAAGGTTTAGTTTTAAAGTTCCTGGAAGCAATATTGTACTCTAATATGGCTTTCTGGCATCTTAGAATTATGAGAAATAATCTTAGAAAGTACAAGGTGGTATATTGCTCAGTGGGGAAACCACATTTAGCATGCATGAGGCCCTGGTTTGATGCCCACCTCACAAAACAAAACTACAAGACAGTAATTATGAACTGCTTCTGAAAACATGGCATATCATGTGCTTCACCTTTCCATTTCAGTTTCCTTGATGTTGGCAAAACAACAGGAGTTATATTACATCTGATATTCTACTGAATTCTCTCCTGACTGTGATGTTGGGGCCCAACCAGCCTTTATAAATACAGCCTGTATGTGAAATGGTTGAAACCTCAAGTCCTCTTCGTTCGGGAGGTGGGGTGAGGGTAGTGATAGAGACCGACATCTCACCGCGTCTAGTCAAAAGTGGCAAACTACAGCTGCAGTGTCAACACCGACTATGGCAGGGTAGAATCTTCCCTTCCTACCATACAAGCCAAGTGCCACCCTCCCATCAAGATGCCATTAGCCACTGTGACACCGAGTGATCTGAATGAGGCTGGTGGCTGCACAGTGGCCGAGGAGCCAGAACTAGCCCCATGATCTGATCAGCTAACAACTCGGTCCCTCAACCTTCCTTCTGTAAAATCAAAGCATTTCTATACGTCTTGTGAAGAGAGGCGGCAATGTAAGAAAGTGACAGGTAGATAGCAAATGTTGCTCCATTACTATTAACACAGTTACTCTACAATTCTTTAAGTTACTAAATTCTCCCCAAAGCACTGCTGACCAGTGTTCATTTAAGAAAAACTGTCACAGCAGGAACATAAGCAAGATGCAAAAAGTTCTGTATAGAAGGTAACATGGTGACTCCTGCATCATTCTCCCTAACCAATTCATAGAAGTTATCATTGTTTTTAAATAAGAATGTGAAGTATCACTCCTTAAAAGGTACAAAAGTCAGGATAAAATGAAACTTGGCCAAGCATACCTATTTCCTTTGGGGGAACTGGTTTCTTAATGTCACAATTTAAACTAATGAATAAGCTGCTAAGGAAAACTGTCCTGTCAGCATTTTGACTCTGCACCACCTCAGGAAACAGATATGAGAGACTCTGCTTGGCAAATTAAGAAAAGATGAAAAGTGACGAGAGATGTATCAAAAATAGTAAGAGCTTATTGCTTTCAAGAATTATTCAGGCAGTTGCTCACATCATGCACATAAACTATTTCTTGATTCATTATATCCCTAAATTTAAGACTTAAAACTCAAAAAAAAAGTTACGAGAAGAAACCTATGAGAATATCTGCAGTTTTAAGATTGGCAAAGATTTCTCAGCAAGGATACAAAAAACACAATCCATAAAAGAAAAAAGTTCAACATCAAATATAAAATGTTTGCTTACTCATTAAGAAAATAGACAAGTTACCCTGTCTGAATATAATACCCTGAATATATATACACATATATTCTACACAATAATACCCTGAATATATATATACACATATATTCCTATCTCTGTCTCTCTCTCTATATATATATCTATGTATCTACATATACATGTATACCTAAGTATGTACACACACACAAATACACACACATTTGTAGTGGAAATACATGTATCTGGGGTGAATGCCATGGTGACACTGCCCACTTCAGTCCCCACTAGGTAGGAGACACCTGTTCTGCAGGCTGCTGTGGGGGCGCTATCTACTGATGGCTCACAGCCGAGTCCCTCTGAGAAGCTGACCTCGGCCCACGGCAAATGACTAACTTGAAGTTATACCCTCCCCCGGGCAGTCAGCAGAGGTAACTAAACCTTCTCAGACTGTGGAAGGAGGTATAAAGCCTGTCCCCCTGGCCTCAAAATGCAGGATATCTGCAGGGCCATTCAGCTGCAGCATCTCCTGTGAGGTGAGCTGGGTCTCTACCGCAACTGAATTACATCCCGCTTCTCCCCTCTGCTTTACTCGGGCCCGCTGTCTCACAGGGGTTGTTCCCATGACCATGTCTCACTCAAGTTCTCTGCAGAGTGGGTTTTATGGGAACCCAATCTAAGGAACTAACAGAGAACCTGTAGGTGAAACGTTAAAACTTTTACAACTCAGTAGGAAAAGAGAAACAGCCCAATAAAATATGGGTAAAGCATTAAACAGGTAACTTGCAAAAGATATATGTGAACAGACAATAAATCCATGAAAAGGTTTTGAACAAATTTAGTCAACAGAAAAAATGCAAATCAAAACTATGTGAAGCATTTTTTCACACCTATTTAAAATGCCCACATTTAGAAAATCGGATAACCCTAACAACAAAGATACAGAGCAAGGGAAATCCTTACATATTACTGATAGGATAAAATACTGCAACTACTTTGGAAATTGGCAGTCTCTTTTTATTCATAGAGGCTTTAACAATAATGGTCACAATCTCTACTATTAATTTTTTTATTATTTTGGAGACACAGTCTTGCAATTGTCATCTAGGCTGGCCTTGAACTTGGGTGTGCACCACAACACCTGGCAATAGTCACAGTGTGGGTCAAATGTCAACATTATAAAAGGATGGGTAAACAACCTGCAATATACGCAATGCCATATTTCAACAATAAAAAGACATAAGCTATTGCTATTTACTTATAACAACATAAATGAATCCCCAAAACATTTTCCTGATGTTTGAAAGAAGCCTTGCATAAAACAACTATACACTCCATTAGGCTATTTACATGAGGAAAAATAGGCCAAAGTAATATACAGTGACAAACAAGAGAAGTGGCTGCCCTATGTGATCCAACAGAGAGCATGGCAGTGCCGAGTGCACCGTGGACTGACCTGGGAATGTGAACGCCATTCATTTCATCATGTAGTTATACACACAGAACTGGTACCTCAAGTGGGAAGGACCACATTGCTTTCTCAGTGGTGGAAATTCCCTAAATCTTGATTGGTATGTGAATTACATTTGTATATATTTGCTAAAATTAACCAAACTATACTAAGATCTGTATCCTTCACTTCTTTTTTTTAAATTTTATTTTGAAGGTAGTAAAAATACAATAGAAGAAGACTCGACAAAGCCAATCGAGACAAGCAGTGAAATTGGTACAGAACTTCACAGCAGGATACTGGGATAGTAGTAATAGGTACTATGGTATAATCTCATTATCTTCACAATAGTTGTCCAGTCAATTAGGCACAGCAAAATCAAACCAAAAACAGAACATTATAAAACCAACTGAAAGAGAATACTGAATAGAGCAAAATCTCATAAAGAAACCAAACAGTGAAAACAACCTTTGCCTTCAAACAGAAGATAGAAGGAAATCCGTCATATTTGCTATATTGTATATGGTCATCCTCCCAAGAGATGCTCCCAGACCTCTATCCCCAGTTGCTAATGGGGGGTGGGGTGCAGATATTTGATTCTCAGCCCGTGCGCCAGTAGGCTCACGGAGCCGCTGGTTCTCTTCCTGGCCCACGCCAGGGCTGCTTAGCAAGAGGGCAGGCGAATTGCTTTCTTGTGCAGCCGCCTAAGTTCCACCATGGCCAGATCTCAGAGCCGCACTTACCAAGAGGGTAGGTCTTTCACTTCTTTATAAAAAATTTTTTCCAGTACTGGAAATTGAATTCAGGGCCTTCACACTGAATTACATCCTTTGTCCTCTTTTAGTTTGTTTTGAGACAAGATCTTGCCAAGGCATTCAATTGCTCAGGCTGGGCTTGAACTTGTGATCCTCCTGCCTTAGCCTCCCAGTGTTGAGATTACAGGTGTGTGTTGCTGTGCTAGGTTTACATATTTATCTTTTTAAAAAATTACCTGAGGGCTGGGGATTTAGCTCACTGGCATAAGTGCCTGCCTGGCAAACATGAGGTTGTGAGTTCAATCCCCAGTACTGCACAAAAAAAAACTCTAGTAGTAACTTACTTAGCCAGAGGCTCCAAAAGGATTTATTTTAGAACTATTCAACTTAACAAAGTTTCTTTATGATAGCTCTTCGAAACCAAGCTTAGAGATCTTTGTAGAAATCTAAAAGAGACTTGCAATAACTTTCTCCTTAAGCAATCTCATTCATCACTTAACTATTGCTTAAAAATAATGCACCACAACTTTATGTCAACAACTGTATGACTGGGGGTCAGTCATGATAGCACACCTTGTAATCCTAGCCACCAGGACAATCACAAGATCGAGGAAAGCCTGGATAAGTTAGCAAGACCCTGTCTCAACAAATAAAATGAAAAAGACTTAAGTGTGAAGCACTTGGCTAATATGCATCAAGGCCCTTGATCAAGACCTAGTAGGGGCTGGGGATTTAGCTCAGCGGCATAAGCGCCTGCCTTGCAAGCAGGCAGTTGTGAGTTCAATCCCTGGTACCAATAAAAATGAAAAAGCCAAAAAAAAAAAAAAGACCTACTACTACACATACACAAAGTTAATTTTTTAAAAAGTAAAATAAATCTCCTAAAATGCTGCCTTGTGTAGTAATCAAAATAATTTACTATTTTAGATAATCTTGTTTTCAAGGTGAAATTACCCATAATTTCAAGCGGAATTGGGATGTGAATTACATTTGTATATATTTGCTAAAATTAATCAAATAGTACTAAGTTACAGAACTTTCACTCTTTTTATGAAAACAATTGTAAAAACATTGTTAAAAAAAACTTTTTTTTTTTTTTTTTTTTGGTCTTTTTCGTTTTTATCGGTACCAGGGATTGAACTCACAACTGCCTGCTTGCAAAGGCAGGCACTTAGGCACTTATGCCGCTGAGCTAAATCCCCAGCCCCTAACAAAACTTTTAAAAGCCAGGTGTGGTGGTGCACACCTGTAATCCCAGCACTTGGGAGGCTGATGCAGGAGGATTGTGGCAAGTTCAAGACCAGCCTGGGCTACAAAGTGAGCTCAAGGCCAGCCTGAACTGCATAGTGAGACTCTCTCTCAAAAAGACAAAAAGACAAAAAAAAAAAAAAAAAAAAAAAAAACCTCATTATAAAATACTTGCATAAAACAAGTATACTCTATTAGTTCATTTATATAAAGATGAAAAACAGGCCAAAAATTGTAAAAAACTGCAAAAAAGTTTTATAAAAAAACTTATATGGATCAAATTCTTGTTATGTTCTGTAATAAAAATTTTATAACAATTCCCCAAAGGTCCTAAAAAGAGAGAAAATAGCTGAATCTCTATGCAGCTAATAACACTGTCAAAAAAAAAAAAAATCACAGTAAATCCTGAAACCTCATGGCCATGACATTACATCCTTATGTTAATCATGGGTGAACAATTAAATACTCTCTATTGAAGGAATATGAACAAAAGCATATTTCACATTTTTAGTATGACATAGCGAAAGGTTTTTACTAACCGTTAGACACGAGACACATGCTTTAACAAGGAAAGTAGCTTGGTACAAAGGTGCATGCCTGTAGTCTCAGCCATGAGGGAGGCTAAAGCAGGAGTTCTGCAAGCTTGAGGCCAGCCTGGGCAACTTAGGGAAACCTTGTCTCAAAGTAAAATGAGAAGAAGAGGCTGAGGGTGATGTTTTCCTAGTATGTATGAGGCTCTGAATTGAATCTTCAGTACCACAAATAAATATGAAAACTAGTTATCAAAGTTATCATAAAACCCAAGTTTAAGAACTGGAGTAAGGCCAGCGATGGTGGCAGGCCTGCAATTCTAGTAACTGAGAAGCTGAGGAGGATTGCCACAAGTTAGAGTCCAGCCTGGGCTACATGGTAAGACCCTGTCTCAAAAACTGGAATAAAATATAAGAAATGATCGTTCTCAATATGTACATGGAAAACCAAAAGCCAAAGGTGAGAAGCGATTGCTCAGGATCGCATGGTGGGGTTGATAACTGGGTAACTGTTATCAACTAGGGTTGATAACAGCGATAGCTGATCGACACGGCAGAGGGATAACTGGAGCGGATATTCTACTCTGCATCCTTGCCAAATTGTTCCAAGACAGTGTCCATCACACAGCACAATGCCTGCAGTTACATCAAATCTGCCTTTGGAAAAAGATAACATTCAAATAACCTCTTAAAATAGTGTGAATCAGTAAAAGCCCTTAGCAACATCAAGAGGAAACTACAACCATACCGAGTTATAACTGCTGCTCTCTACTGAGATTCTAAAGGTACATAACAAAATAAAGAAAAGACAATACAATGAGTGATTCATAAAGTCTTTTTTGGTCAAAGTGAAGGACCACTTTTTGTGCTGAGATTAAGTCTTACTTTTTGTTGTTAAAAAAATAACAGTGACCATAGTTTCTGTTTTTGTTGTCTAGTGTCCTTACTTGGCAAAATTAAAAGCAGGAAACCCTGAAATTCTTCCAAATTTCAAAAATATTACTGATCAGTAAACTGTAAAACCCTGGAAAACTCTGACCTAAGCATAAGCATGAGATTATGATACTGTTAAAAATTCAGAAACAAAGAATGTGAGTCTGTAGGAAGAGATGGCAAGGTAAAACCTAAGTGAAACATCTGATCTTGTAATTTTTCCTTAGAAGAAAGGTAGTGTGAAGCATTATTATGTTTTAGTTCTGTCTGAAATCAAACAAAGCACATTAATTAACCAATCGAAGTTAAACAACCACTGAATACTGTTTCTTATTTATCCATTTCCCTCCATGCAGTAAGTTCTGTCGGCACAGGACAATTTAGTGATCAGTGCTCAGTTTGTAGGACAGTACCTTGCACCTTAAGTTTCTCCCTAAATCTGTATTCAAAGAATGAATGAAATGCACAGCACCATGGAAGACCTACAGACTTAGTAGTTGCCACTTTACTTTACAGGCTATGATATAAATA
Organism: Cavia porcellus; assembly: GCF_034190915.1. Classification (NCBI taxonomy): domain Eukaryota; kingdom Metazoa; phylum Chordata; class Mammalia; order Rodentia; family Caviidae; genus Cavia; species Cavia porcellus. Next base: position 32,266,464 of record NW_026947514.1, read on the forward strand.
AATTCATTGGGTGTTGGGGGTTTAGCTCAGCAGTGTAAGCGCCTGCTTGGCAAACTCAAGGTAGTAAAATCAATCCTGGGCACCAATAAATAAATAAATAAATTCATTAATGCAGTGGAGTCTTCCTTTTTTTTTCAAAGACAGGGTCTTACCTCCTCAAATTCATCCTGCCTTAGTCTCCTAAGTGTTAAGATTACAGATGTACACCATGAGTCCTGGCCTCTTTAGTTCCCTATGCTGGGAAACTGTCTTAAACCTATTCTTTTTAAGTGTAACTACATCAAGAATTTTAAATGATTTGTTGATTCAGAATTGGTGACACAGCTTAAGATATATTTAATGAAGGACCATAATAGAATGTCATCATAGCAAATGGGAAGCAATGCTGTCATTTGTCTCATTAATGTATCTTCAGTAAAATCTGTCTTTTTCCAAGGAGCTCAAAACTTTGTTCAGTCATCGTTTCAACTTCAGCAAAGCAATATAAAGACTGTTCTACAAAACTTTTATCAGTTTGATGAATGTCTACAAGCCTTTTGATGGTGACCAATATCACAAGATGACATGTGAAAAGAAGAACCAGGAGTCAAAAATTAAGTTTCACTGCCGTGGGCTACAATTTCCAACTTTTTCAGATTTGCTCTGTGTCAAGCCTGGAAATTGGCTCCATGTTATTTATATGGCTGTATTCCTTCACAGGGCTTCACAACTCAGGGTTCAACCTCAAACTGAGTGTTTATCAATGCTAACAAAATGCTGGCAGGTCCTCTCCTTTGCCTATGGTAAATCACTAACGTTAAATTTAAATGAAAACCTATAAATTCCTAGTGTAGTCCAAGACGAAGAGAGTTCCCAAAGCAATAGCTTCTGTCAGGGTAATGAAATATTTCCTCAAGAGAGGCATGAACTGTGCCATGCCATTGGTTTTATGTTATCTCATTTAGAACTTCACAGTCATAGCCTGACTGCGCCAAAGGATCGACCAGCTGTATTAATTAAAACAACAGCTGTACTCAATGCCATTAGCTATCAGTACAAAGCTTTTAAGTCATTTCAATTTTCTTGGCAGACACCAGGGCAGTTAAATGGTTTTTCTTTTCCTGTTCATAGAAAAAGTCAGTAAATTATTTGGTTTAACTAAATATAGCCAACAATTTAAAAAGCTTTTGATATTGAAAATAACATATTTCTACTCTTGTACTCAAGCCCATTTTAGAACTCCAAGCATCAGCTGCAAGCTCCTTAAAAAAATCAAAGGCCCATCTCTTATTTCAAGACTGATTCCTTGAAAGCTCTGGGCACTGAAGAAGAGGTCAGGTATCATCGGGTACAGAATTACTGCTATTTGGGCAACAAAGATTTCTCCACATTCTCACAACTCTGGTTCAAGAAGGAAATACTTTCTAACACTAACTTATACACTGTATTTTCTGCTCATTAACATGTAAAAAGGAAAATTCAGATCTGAATTTTATTAAGTTCTTTGTTTTTTGGTGCCAGAAATCAACCTCAGGACCTTGTGCTTGCCAGGCAGGTGCTGTGCCACTAAACTATATCCCTGGCCCCTTTCAATTCTTATAAATGAAACTACATGGCCAAAAGCACTTTGGTTCTATGAAGCAGTTTTGTGAAGTTGAGCAAGATCTTTAATCCCTGTATGCTTCAGCATCCTCTTCCGTAAATCACACTGCTACGACTACTGTTCACAGGAGTTAACACACTCAGCACAGAGTAAATGTTGCTATTACTTATATTCAACATCATCAGCCATGTGCACACAAAACTCTGAGCACCTCCCCTGCAAGAATAAAAAACAAAATCCAGACACCTGGATAATAGTCAAAGTGAATAATATCCAGTATACAGTAGGGGCATATAAGCTTCCCAGTTCATTCGGCATAAAGGCTATTCAATATCTTCTAGGAGATAATAATAAGCAATACTTTATTAAATACTACTTCCTCCAATCTTGGACAGTAAGACTATTAATTTGTTTTTCTTTTTACATAAAAGTCCTCTCTAAATTAAAAGAACTAAACAGGGCCAGGGATTTAGCTCAGTGGCATAAACCCCTGTCTGGCAGGCGCAAGCTCAAGTTTGATCCCTGGTACCAAAAAAAATAAACAAATAAAAGAACTAAATGGAAATTCAATGTAAGATTTTCCCACGTGACCACAAAAACAGGCAGAAACCCATGAGGAAAGAACTTGGGAAAACATAGGCAATAAATATTGTATCAGTAATATAAAAAGAGTCCAAGTGAAGTGAGGAAACATAAATAATAAAAATATACTTTCCTATTAGTAAAATTTAAAAAATGAACAATGATAACATTTGTGAGAATTCAATGTTGTTTACATTTATTAGAAAAATGCATTTTTCAAAAGTTGACAATAGAAAATCTCAAGGGCGTATGTGTCCTTTGACTTTATTACTGTACCAATGAGGAAATAATTTGAAATCTGACCATAGTTTTAGATATGAAAATATTCATCCAATATTATGGTATAGTAATACCTTGAAAATAAATGGGTAAGAAGAATTTGAGTACATAAAAAATGGAATGGAATGAAGACATTAAAAAATCTTCAGAATAAGTTTTTAATAATAAATGAGTAATGCTTATGATCTACTACTACCAGATTTTAAAAAAAAGACAGAATGTAAAAATACACACATATCACATAAACAACCATGTTAAAAATGCAAACAACAGAAAGAATGGAAAGAAAAATATTACTAGTGATTCTAACTGGACAAGAAGAAGATAGATTATTTTATTTTCCTCTTACATACTTTCTAAACTTCCACAAAATATTGTTAATTTGAATGGGGCTGTAGAAATGGTGACTGTGCTTGAGGCTCAGTTTCCTCATCCACAAATAGGGTAAGAATTTTTCCTCTTCAAAATTACTGTTAAAATCAACAGAACTTGATACATACATCAATGTATCTCCCCTTTTACTAAGTGGTTTTCAACAACTGGGCTTTGAGGTTCTGTACTAATCTGAACTATTTTTCATGCTTTTCCATATTGCTGTCACTCTGCTATATTTCGTCTGCTAGTTCCCCAACACTTACAGTTTGCTGTTCCCAGTTTGCTGACAGCTAAGAAATCACATAGTCTTACTCTGAGATTCTAGACTAGCAACTCACAAACATAGGCTATTTGGCACACATAGTGACATGATATGTCAATCAGGAGTCAAAGGGTAAAATAAGGGAGATTTTATATAAAAATCTCTATCTCCAGCTCTAGAAAAACAAGAACATCTGGGAACATCAACCAGCAGGAAGCCTTCCTAGTGAATTTCCAAAGATCAGCTGCCATATATTATGATACCTAAATCTTTTTTTTTTTTTAAGTGATAGGTAGGGTCTTGTTACATTGCCCAGGATGGCCCTGAAATGTTGGCCTCAAGCAACCCTCCTGCTTCAGCCACCTCCACAACTGGAACAGTAAGTATGTACCACTATGCCCCAGCTGGACTGTTTTATCTTATTCCAGATGTGATTCACTGTTCAGCCTCAGTGGTTATTTGATTTTTTAAATACATAATGTATAATTCCTTGTGTGGAGCTGGCACATGTATACATCTTAAATCCTTTTCTTCCCCCCATCTCTTGATCCCTTCTCATTACCTAGTTCATCAGTCAAAGTCCAATCAATAGAAACCACAAAGTAATGTGAACAGAGCAAATAACTCTAAAGAATAACTTTAATAAGGAACTGGCTAGAGAGAATCCTAAAAGCACTTGCCTGGCAAGTGCAAGGTCATGAGTTTGATCCCCGGTACCACTTAAAAAAAAAAAAAAAAGGACAGTAGATATAAGGATCAGCTACTGCAATCAGCTACTTTCCTAGGACTGAGAGAAAGATGCACTCACAAAAAGGCTCTGCCAAGGCTGAGATCCAAACTGTTGAAGAGGGCATGGCCAGCATGCAATAAATGACAAAAGTTTCAGAGCCGCCATGCAGGAGGGATCTGCTGGCAATCTACACTCTGGGGTACCCAGGAAAACTACTCATGGGAAAGCGTCTTACTGGCAGCTGTCCTATAAAACCACCCAAGAGGCTGCCAGTGGAAACTGCTGACTGCTGGAAGCCAGCGGGGAGAAGCCTTGCTGGAGGCTGAAGACTGCGGGTATGGCACATGCCATCCAGGAAGCCTGGCACAGCACAGGAGCGCACACCAGGCAGGGGAGCCTGCCTAGCACCAGGAATCAGTGCCAGAAGCTGTCTCGGCACTGCTAAACAAGCACACCAGAACCGAGAGGGGAAAACCTTTTCCCTTACAATTTCTCTCCAGCACCCTCTCATTGACAAAGCTTAACATCCTGCCAGTTGGCAAAAGAAAAATACTTAAACGGGTGCAGATGCATTTTTGTAGATCAATGAAGAGTAAATTTGGAACTGAAAGGCAATAAATTGATAAGTGGCACACTATAAGAATGGCATAAAATGATACACAAATTCAAGTGAGAACCAAGGACAATAGAAAGCAAATAAAAAGCTTCCTCTTCAGGCTACTCAGCTAATCAATGACTTTTCTGATCCTTCAGATTAATGAGGTTTCTAGATGACCAAGCCCTAGAAGAGAGACGCTACAAATATTCTTCATTACCACTGTAGCTAACATTTGTTAAATACTTAGTACATTGCACATGCTTTATTACTATTCCACATGCTTATTATTTATTTTGTTTTGTAGAGATAAGGAGTCTTTGTAGCCCAGGCTGGCCTTGAACTCACAGCTGTCCTCCTGCCTCAGCCACCCAAGTGCTAGGATCAAAGGTGAGTGCCCTACACCCAGCCATATGTTCTATTGTAATCAATTTACATATTTTAGTTCATTTCATCTACCCAGCAACCCTATAAAGTAGGTAGTTCTATTATCCCCCCACTGTACAAATTGAGGAAGCAGAGCTAGAAAGTTAAGCAATTTGCCCAGGCTCACACAGCCAGTAAATGGCAGAGTTTCTTATTTATCTGCCCTGTGCAGTCACACCACCAGAATCTATGCTAAAATGCTTCTCAGCAAAACCCATTGCATTGTTTTTTCTGGGATCATCTTCTTTTGCCAGTTTGCCTCTGTCAAGTGCATGAAGTGTGAATGAGGGGCTGAGGTACAGCTAGTTTAGCAAGCTGAGGTCCTACGTTGGATGCCCAATACTAAAAAGAATTAATAAAAGTAATGTACAACAAGGTATACAAACAGGTTCAATATTTAGAAATTGAATATTATTATTCAAGGAGGATTAAAAAGTTGTAATTCTACCATAGGTTTTTTTTTTTTTTAAATCGGTACCAGGGATCGAACTCAAAACCGTGCACTTGCAAAGCAGGTGCTTATGCTGCTGAGCTGATTCAGCTCTAACATAGGTTTTAAAAAGCCCCAGTACTCATACTTTGTATTACTATTTGTTACTCAGAAGTCCACGAGTTGTAGGGATATTAAATCTCATTATCATTCAAGTCTTATCTCTAAATTCTTCAAAAACCATTAAGACCTTCACATAGGGAAACATTCTGAATCTATTTCATATCTTCCTTCAAAAAGGATGGCACTCCCAGCACTCGGGAGGCTGAGGCAGGAGCATCGTTGTGAGTTCAAGACCAGCCTGGGCTACAAAGTGAGGTAAAGGCCAGCCTGAACTGCATAGAGAGACCCTGTCTCAAAAAGACAAAAAAAAAAAGGGATGGCACTTCTTCAACTGCACAATTTAGGACTGAATAAACTGTAAAGATGTCAAGTGTGAAATTAATCTTGGATAGTTTGGGGCTGGAGATTTAGCTCAGCGGCATAAGCACCTGCCTTGTAAGCACGCAGTCATGAGTTCGATCCCTGGTACCGATTAAAAAAAAAAAACCTTGGATAGTTCAAAATGTGAACTACTTCAGGCTCCAACTTAGCAGGTAACTGGCAGGTGTTTTTCAGGTCTTGCTATACTAAACAGAAGGCCTAGACATGCTGTGGAAAGTAAACATTAGCGATGTTCCTAACGTGGGAAGCTAAAAATACCAATCCACAAGGTTCATATTCTCATTCCTTTTCTGACAGTGTTCATTAGGAAAGGCAGTATCACCCAGGAAGCAGTCCTGCTTTGGCACGGGGAATCAAACTGATTTAGTTTCAAATCTCACCTCTCCCAAAGTTTGTGACCTCCCAAATTTGAGTGTGCAAATGTGAGTGAGCACTTGTAACGTGAAGTTACCAGTATCTCATAGTCTTGTCCCGAGGGTTAAGTAAGATAATGCATATCTGGACAGGGGGCTTAGCTTGTGAGAGGTCCTGGGTTTTGAGTCTCTGCACCACAAAAAAGAAAGGAAAAAAAAAGTGCACCTCAGTGCCTGGTACACAGAAAGTGCTTGATGAACTACTGCAGGTAAGTCAGTTATGTTATCCATATAGTATCCTGGAGAAAAGGAAGTTTCTCAGAGAAATAGTGTCAAATCTGAGTATGCCAGGTTTTATTTTATCTAGGGATCACCCAGATGCACAAGGCAATTCTCAGCATTGTAAAAACAGATTTATTTTATCTAAATATAGTTTTATTAACTAAAAATCCTTATGAAACAATAATTTATAGCTCAAATTTAAGGAAAGACAAAATATTGATTGCTTTTCAGATATGAATAAATTGATGAAGTTGCAAAGTTTAAAGTCTTAGCATTTAGAAATTAAATTCCAAACAGGTAAAAAGCTTTACCATAAGAAAATAAGAATAATTATACCAGAAAATACAAAAGACCTTAAAAATGTAACTTTGTCAAACCTACTTCAAAAAAGAACCAAATGTCAGAGGAAAAGTACACAGAACAAATTGTTTTTTGAATACAATAAATTTTGATCTGGTGGTAAATCCCTAGATACCTACTATGAATGAATCAGATATTATATTCAGATACAAAACTTTAAAATGTGAAAGGATGAAACAAAGTTTAAAATGAGAACAGGAGCAAAGAAATGAAAGTTAAATATTAAGAGAAATACAAAAAGCCAGGAGGCTGCAGCAGAAGCTCACGTCTCTCCCAGTGAATCCCTGAACAGGCAACGTGCATTGGAGTTCCAGTCTCAAAGCGAAAATTTTGGATTCCAGACAAATTGCTGAAGAGTTTCTGTGATGGGAATGAGGGGGAGGAGAAGGAGCTTCTTCACTATTAGAAGTCTGTTCCCCTAAATCATATCTAATCAACATAAAGTTATAAATATGAGAAAAATATTTTTGAGACAGGTTCTCACTAAGCAATTCAGACTGGTCTTGAATTCCCCACAATCCTCCTCCCGAATTCTGAGATTATAGGCTTGCACCACGACACCCGGCATAAATCTGAAAATCTTAACAAAATTTTTATAATTAGCACTATACTAAAAATTCTTCTCCCTGGCATGGTGGCATATGCCTATAATCCTAGCACTCAGGAGGCTTGGCACGAGGATAGCCTCAAGCTGGAGGCCAGCCTGGGCTACAGAGTGAGTTTAAAACCATCCTAAACTACATAGTGAGACTCTGTCTCAAAAAAAAAAAAAAAAATCTCAACATTTGCAAGTTCTAGCCAGGTATGGTAGCACATTCGAGCGATACAGATCTTGAACTACACTGTCTCAGACGGCTCCTTCTGAAGTTAGTGCATTATTAACCTTACTAAATTCTAAAATCACCCTATTCGGAGCACAACTTTCACTTGCCTATTTCTGAACTTACACTATTTCAATCAATAACAAATGTGGCACTATAAATCCAAAGTGTTCTGCAACAAGTACATAAACAAGTACATAAAACTTTCAGAAACTTTTGTAACAACATGGATTATTACAAGTATAGCAGTAATTTTGTCTGTTGAGTCTAGTAACGATTAATGTGTTTCTTTGTTTTCAGCTTTGTTTTGTTTTTATAAATGTGTTCCCCTGGATTAGAATAGAAATTTTAAACAATAATAATCCTCAGCCAGTCAACCTAAAATCCCACCTTTGGCCATCTGTTTGGCCCAACTTCATTTATCAATCAGAGCAGCTACTAAGCTGAGGTTATACTCGGGAATGTGTGATCTCAATCTACTCACGTGCTAGGTAGCACTGTAATTAAGAGCCCACCTTCAAAAAAACCTGTCATAGAACTGAATCCAAAACACATGATATGGTATTAAACTTGAGTGTCCAACTCTGCTATCTGATAGGGCCTCATTGTGGACAGCATACTTTGGCTTCCTTTAAAAGTTTTAGTTTTTCTATCTGCTGAAAGAAATAGCATCTTAGTCAGTTATAACTACATTTGAAAAATCAGAGTTTTCGTCTCCTTGTTTTTATGATTTTATAAATCATTAAGACATAAAGGTACAGTTGCTAGGGCAAATGGTAAGGAAGAAAGTCAGGCAAGTATTAGGAAAATTGGTTGGAGTTGAGGAATATCACCTACATCTCCTGATGCTCTGTAAAGGGAAGTGGATTCTGCTATGGCAATTTCAGACTACTTAATTTTAACTCATTTCCAAATACTAATCCTGCCACAATTAATAGTTTGAGTGCCAGGCATGGTGGTGCAACCTGTAATCTCAGCACTCAGAAAGCCAAGGCAGAAGGATCACTGTGAGTTCGAGACCAGCCTGAACAGTATATCGAAACCTTGCCTCTAATAATAATAGTAATGATAATGATAATAATTTAATTGGTCATCTGATTAATTCTAAGAGAAATTCTGAAGAAGAAAGCATTGACTAACAAAGCTATAGCAAGATTAAGACAATGAATTTAAAGAATATCTTTCACATAAAAGACAGTGAACTGTACAAGTAGGTGTCTGGTCTTCTTAGTTATAACACTGGTCCCTAGAGAAAAGCTAAAATAAAACCCCTTAAAAACAGATGTCATTCAGTTAATGTAGAAACTAGGGGAGCTATTTCCTAAAGGGCAGAAATTGTGCTTCCCTCTTTTTTTTTTGAAGTCCCTCTTATATGAAGTCATTTTTACAAATCTTACTAGCTTCATGATATAGAGCATTAGTCTGTAATAGCATAATTTGCCTAGAAAAAAATGTTTAGTTTCCAGAAGATGGCAAATGACAGCTGCATTCTAAAATGTTTTTGACAAAGTTATATGCAACATTTATTCTATTCAAATGGTTCAAAAGGCATTGCTTCTGCTATAATGACAAACAGATATTATGAATGCTGATTTATCGCATTTTAAGACATACAATTGAGCTGGGCATGGTGGCACATGCTTGTAATCCCAGCACTTGGGAGGCTGAGGCAGGCGGATTGCCAAATTTGAGGTCAGCCTGGGTACAGAGTGAGCTCAACGCCAATCTGAATTGCAAAGTGAGACTCTGTCTCAAAAAGACCAATTTAAAAAAAAAAAAGACATATAGTTAGAAAAAGACCACTTGCCTATCAATTTGGCAAGCTACAAACGACATGGTATACTAACAGCTTTATTAATGGCCTGATTAATAACACCACTCATGTAGATATTTCTTGTTAGTGGAAAAACAAAACAAAACAGCACATACCTGCCTAACTCAATACATATTCTACAAAGTTCAAGAAAGTACAGAAATTGGAAAAGTTCTAAGCATTTAAAAAATGTTATTGGTATACTTTTGATATATAATAAATACATTCATCGTGGTTAAGCATTTTACAGCAATCAGAAGCTGCAGCTGAACAGGGTGGTGCAGGCCTGTAATCCCAGCTACTCAGGAGGCTGAGGTGGGAGCAGTGTTTGAGGACCAGGGATTTCAGGCCAGCTTGGGCAACATACTGAGACTCCACTAAAAAAAAAAAATTGTATAGGCTGTTTATTTGAATTAATTATAATTCTTCGTAAATATTAGTTCAGTAAATCTTTAAACATACAAACCAATCCAATCTCACAAACATCAGGCCTAACAAGGTCAACCTAATTTCTCTGTACTTTTTATAGGGAAAATCTGTTTATATTAGAGGAAAAGAGAGCAGGCTCACAAAGTACTAAGCAGGTAACCCAAAAGAGTTCAGTGGGCTTCACAAGCCAGGTACTACTGTGATAATTCACTGCTACTCAGCTCTACCCAGCTGTCACCTTGAGGCCAAAAATTACAATAAAAGCAAATATCCTACTAATCTAGCAAAGGAAGCCCGTGGCCTGGATTTGTAGATGGGCTGCCTTATATATCTACTGTATACCTCTACAGCAATGGACAGAGCGGCCAAGAACTGTTCTGAGTCAGAAGAACCTAGCTGCAAATAGCTTTGAGTCAGAAGAGCCTAGATTTAAACGGCTCTGATTCTAACATTCTTCGTGAATTTGTGCAGATTACATAATCTGAGTCTCAGTTGCCTCATCTGCATCTCAGTGAGTTTTTAAGCGAAGAAAGTTTAACACACGTAATCTATTAAAATGTTGTATTAGATACTGAAGGATACAGATAAGGAAACAGAAATGGGGCAGCAATTCGAGCCTCCTGGCCAGCAGTGGACTTCCCAGTTCTATCACACTTAGCATGCCGAGGCCCACCTTCCTTCCTGCCCTATGTACTCTTCACTAGCAGTCTCTTCAGGGTTTTCCTCAGCCTAACTCCCACCTCAAGCACACCTCCTGTTTACCCTGGGGGTACTTTCAAGACTGCCATGGAGGCAGGGCCTTTGCTACTGCTGACCCCTAGGACAAACTCATAAAACTCCTTTCTTCTGAATGTAGTTTTTCTCCCCAAGGCTTGAACACTGTGTACTTTGTGAACTCTTTATGACAATCTAAAGATTCTATTTGCATTTTCATAGAACAACATTTTCATCTATCCTTCACTCCCTAGTAATGCTTGTTTAGGCAATGACAACACATCAAACAAAATGTCAGTACATATTAACCAAAACGTTTGTTTCAAAGCCAAAAGACTTGAAAACAGCCTCAGCATACCCATTCCAATGCTCTGCTTCTTTAAAAGCAAAAGACAGTTAAGAGCAACCTAATTTAGCTGGGTGTGGTGGCCCACAACTATAATCCAACCTGTAATCTGGGTGGCTGAGCCAGGAAGATCTCAAATCTTTAGGCAATTTAACAACACCCTTTCTCAAAGTTTAAAAAAGTAAAAAAAGAGATGTAGCTGTGTGCGAAGAACAAACTAACCTGTGTGTTAAACTTTTAGTTTATGAGTATTAAACGGCATTTATTATACTACTGACTGTAGAACAGGTACCCAAAAGGAACAATCTTTGTTTTCCATAAAAAAGTTTGATTTTCTCAAAAAGAAAAATGATCATACTGGATTTCGATTCCTATGGACAAATACTATTCTCCATTTGGTTGTTTTTGGGGTTTTTTTTGGGGGGGGGGATTAAAAAAAAGAAATCTTGGTGCCAGGCATGGTGGCGCATGTCTGTAATCCCAGCACTATGGAGGCTGAGGCAGGAGGATCTTTGCAAATTCGAGACCAGCCTGTGCTACAACGTGAGCTCAAGGCCAGCGTGAACAGTATGTATAGTGAGACCCTGTCTCAGAAAGACAAAAACAAAAACAAAAAAAACCTGGGTACCTCGATTCCCTGAAACTTCTGGGAATCAACAGAAATGTTATGGTGCCTCTCTCCAAGGGAAATCAGAGTCGCATATTTCTTAATATAATTTTAGGATATTCAGAATACTGCAGGATCTTCAGTGAAATGCCTGCCCCAGATTAAAATTTCTACAACTGAATATGAGTTTTGTTTCTATACTTAAGTCTTCTGATCTTTTAAATGAGACTTTAACGCTATTAGATAAGCAGCTTCCCTTTGCGACTGTCACTACTGTCTAGCAGCTTTCTTGACAACTGACAGAAAATAGAGAATTTCTTACCTCCGAGAAATTAACAGCCAAGGGAATGATTCCAGCCACGTAACATCCCACTAACATAGCCAGAGAAAGCAGACTAATGGAGATGAAATCATCCATTCTGTCCTCTCTATTCACCCACCAACACCACACTTTAAAATCCAGCCGCTCCAAAAGGTGTTTAGGCTCTTTAAACGTGCAGTGGTTCCACGAGAATAAATGGACTTTCCAGTTCCTCTGGCCTCCTCACCAGATGTGTTCACGAGGCACTTCTGAATGTACGTGGAAACGACCCCTTTTCGCTGATACTAGCACCAGAGAAAACTTTGAGCACTCCTTAGGTTCTTAGACGCCAGTCACTGGATTCTCGTGGGTTAACAGATGTGGAAATTGTTCGAAAGAGCAATTTCTTCAATCTTCGGAATGAGGGTGGTACAACGGTCCACCTCACACAAGGTCTAGGATAGCAGCGAGAAAAGAAGGATAACCCAAGCGAACTTCTCCTGCGTGGTCTGAGAGCCCGTTTCTTTCTCGGATGGCCCCGCAGCTGATCCACTCCCGCAAGCCTGGGACCAGCCCACCGGTCCCCAGCACACTCCCCTCCCAGTCTAGACTGGAGAAAGGAGTCCTGCAAGTCTTTAACAATGGGTTGCAGCGATTCACCAGCTACGCTGATATAAAGCTGTCTTTGCCCTATACCCGATGCTGCCCATAGTACTCCACTTCGCCGGGCCTTGACCCGGAGTCGCCAATACTACAGCTGCCATGGCCGCCAAGTGGCACCTTTTCAATTACACTCACTTCCGGATTGTCTCAACGCCCCCTCCTTAGAAGGTTGCTTCCGGGTTACAACCGACCTATGGCCCGGGAAATGCATATTGCCGCCATTTTTTAATAGGGCCAGTGAAAGATGTTTGGGAGGAGCCAGTGTAAACTGATGACCACTTTAGCATATGCCTAAGAACTACAATACAGAAGAGAGAGTCTTGAGAGAAATAATGTTTTCTACATCTCCGAAACTTTCCCTTACTTAAATCATTGCCCTTATCCAAGATGGCTGAAACAGAGTCAGCATCCTCTCTAGCTGCCGGAAGAGTGCTCATCTCTATGGTCTTTTGGACGAGTTCCGGTGGCTTCTCTTGAGGAGATTGGCTGTTGGCGGCGTTGCGGCTGAGCTCGTGTGTGGCTTGTGGAGTCGGCGTTTGCTGCAGCAAAGAGTTTGGCGCGATGGTGAGAAAGGCCTCAACGGCTACCGGAGCCCATGGGCTCCGGGGCGACCCGTTCCTCGTACATTTTCTATTCCCGCTTGCAGCCAGCCAGCGCGAGCGTGCTTGTGCCTGCCCCTCCCGCGCGCGGGCCGACCCTTTCCCTTCCCGCCGCCGAAACTTCGGCCTGGCTGTAGGCCCCGACCAGCATCCGCCCGCTGGCTGGGCCATGGCGTGCCGGGGGCCTGAGGATGCATTCTCACTGCCACTGCTCGGTAGAGGGAGGCGGGGGTGGTTGCTTTCTCCCTTCAGAGACTCCAGCCTGCTGTAGAACAATGGCCTAAGGATAAAAACAAACCCTTTCCTGAAGCAGGTTCGCCAGCTTAATGCACCCTGGTGGGCCAGGCAGAGTCCCATGGCTTTGTAGTGTTTCCTAGCTGGAAAAAGTAGTTTGTCTCATCCAAAGCCCCTCGGCGCCTTGTGTGGTGTCGCTACCAGTCCCAGCCTGTTCTTAACTTTATGTTCTCGTGGGGCTGGAGTCTGGAGCGATGGGCTCAGCTGCGCGCCTACGGGATCTGACCGCGCTGGAAGAGAGTGGGTATTGATTGGCTTCCTTATGTGTGTGAATCGACAAAAGAGAGGTGCTTGCGGGGATGAGGAGGAATCAAGGTTATCCTATGCAGTTACTGTGGGAGGGGAACTTCCTTCGGGTTGTACTTTGCTAGTTGAGATAAGTCATTGTTTGACTCCACTGTAATCTCCGGAGGGCAGCGAAGTGGAGGCTGGGTTTCAGTTCCTATTTTAATTTACCTAGCGGTGTGACCTGGGCCAAATCACTCTTCTCAGGGTTTCCTTCTTTCTCTGCCTTCGTATTATTGTGTTAAAATGTTTAGATTAAAATACGAGAACGAAACAACTGCTAGTATCGACAGTCCATTCTCATTGAACAATGAGTGAAGGAAGCTTTTATTTATTTATTTGGAGATGGGGGAAACAGTTGAAACCAATGAGTAAATATTTCTGTAATACTAGGATGACGATTCTTTGTGCTCATTTTTATGAACTTTTTTAAGAAAAACTTCTTTAGCAACTATCACTGTTGTTTGATCATCAGAGAATAAAGCTTGATTAAGGAAATCCTGTATAACTTTCCTCATTTGGGTGTTGCAGTCTTTTTTTTTTTTTTTTTTTTTTTTTTTTTTGTCTTTTTCATTTTTATCGGTACCAGGGATCGAACTCACGACCGCCTGCTTGCAAGGCAGGTGCTTATGCCGCTGAGCTAAATCCCCAGCCCGTTGCAGTCTTTTTTAGCCTATTGTGGTAAATGGAAATAAAAGGTACGTGTGTGTATATAATTGGTTTGGTCATTCCCCTGAGAAAGGGAAGGACTGAGTTTGTTCAGAGGGAGGTAGCTGATAAGACAAATATATTTGGATTTTTATTAAGACTCAAGGATTCAGAGACTAAGCTGTGAAGATTAAAATGATCGAATGTTGTTAGGTGTTAGAATCTCTAAAATATTTTTAACAGAAATGCACCGTCACTTAATAAGCTTTTTGACTAGTTTTCCAAATTTAATCACATTGCATTATAGTAGTTTTTAATCTTTGTGGGCAGTACATATCAAAATTACTAAGGTTTGCCCATAGGTTTATTAAAGGCGGTATATAAAAAGCAGTATACAGTATAACTTTCCATATGTTTACTTTTTCAGATAAATTACTGCTTTTGTTTGTATTAGAGTAAAAAAGTGAGTATGATAGTAGGTACTACAGCTAGTGTGCAGGACAAGCTCTTCCAAAAATGCCAGTGTAGTTTCTGTAAGATTTTATTCTTAACAACATGTTGAAACTGCCTTTTTTGAATAACTGGCTTATTAAAAATTGTGTGCTCGGGCCAGGGATTTAAGTGCCTGCTTGGCACGCATGAGGTCTCAAGTTTGATCCCTGGTACCCCCCCCCCAAGTGTGCTCTATAGCAAATCTAATAAAATGCTTTGCTTTGTCTGTTACTCATAATTTAACAAAATACCTTGTTCAGGTCATTATAGGTGAAAATTACTGTTTATCTCATCACTAAGTTCTAGTTTTAACTCAGAACCCTCAACCTTTTAATCAGAATTACTTAGTTGTTAGTGGGGAGGGAGTAGTAGTATGACCTTTCAAATTGTATGTAATATTCAAGTGCTGTTTTTCTGTTATTCATAAAGTAAATATCAGTCATTTTAGTTCCAATGTGTTGATAGTTAAAAATTCTGACCCCTAAGGGCCCATTATGAGATTTTATGTTTTTAGCAAAAAAAAATTTATTGCAAAAGAAAAAAAAAAAATTGTAAGTAGTTTAACTTGAAATTGAGTTTACAATGATTGCATAAAACTAGTATTTAAGTAATGAATCTTGCCCCCCAAAAAATGGATGGAGATAGAATTTCAGTAGGGTGGTGCATGCCTATAATCCGAGCACTGGGAAAGCTGAGGCAGGCAAATTGGAAATTAGCTTCAGCTATGAGTGAGCTCAAGACCAGCTTGAACTGCATATGAAACCCTATCTCAAAAAGACCAAAAAAAAGTGTCAACGTTGAGGAACCCTAAAATTGGCCCTCCAACAAAAACATGCATCAGTGAGCATGAATTAATTTGCTCATTCATTTTGTTATAAGAACAATTTAAAGTAAGTGATCTAATAGGTGGATAGCTTAAAAGGTTTTTTAGGGTTATTTTTACTATATATATTTGGTTTATATTGCTGGTTTACCTTAAACTTCCATGTTAGAGTATAACAACTGGGTAAAATGTAATTCCACTGTTGTTATTTTTTTAAAAAGATACAAAGTTTGCAATGTGTCCCTTTGTCTCTCCTTTCATGCACCAGTATCTAAATTTTTTTATTAGGGACTTCATAAGGGGTGACCCGTAGAAACAAAACCATAACAGGTTTATAATTTGGTTGGGAAGATAAGGAGCAAAAGAAAAGCCAGTAGAAAGTTGCTTTTGCTGAGTACTTATGGGCAGTAAGTATACTTGGAATTCAAGAAAGCAATCACTAAAGACCTAGAGACTAAGGAAGACTGTAAGGCAATTGTAAATCTTAATTGCTAATAATTGAGCAAAGGCATAAATATTATAAGGTGAATAGCCTAATTATGTTTTAATAACTAGTAGTCATGTCACAGATTTAAATTTTATTATCAACTGTGAATTTCTCAACCATAAATTAGAAACTTAAATTGAAATCTTTTTTTTCTCCTGCAGTCTCATACTATTTTGCTGGTGCAACCTACCAAGAGGCCAGAAGGCAGAACTTATGCTGACTATGAATCTGTTAATGAATGCATGGAAGGTAAGTTTCACACCAGTCCAGGTATAGAAATCTTTAAGTGATTTTTTTTCCCCCCTGCTATTCTTAAAATGTGTTATGCCTATACTTATTAAGTATGTTGCCCACCTACTGAGGAGGCTGTGGCAGAAACAACACAAGTTTGAGGCCAGCGTTGGCAGCTGTCTTAAAAAGTAGAAAGATCTGGGGATGCAGCTTGAGTAGCGTGTCTTTGGGGTCAGTCCCCAGTACCACACATAGAAAAATCAGTCAGTCAGTTAACTCCCTCTACCATCACCACCCCCCGAAACTAGTTTTGTTTTGTTTTTTCCCCCTCTAGATTTCTTGAATTGTTAATCTGAGCAGGAAACTAGGTATGTAGGATGAGCTGTAATTTTGGGGTATTTCATGTATTATGCTATGTTTTTCTGCTACAAAGATTATGGTATTATTTTAAATCAAGCTCATGCATATATTCAGTGACTTTCCAAAGCTGTTAATTTCTTTTTATTATGCTGTGCTTCATTATGTAAATATTTTACGGCATCTTGTTTATTCTGGTTAAATTCCAGCACTATAGAGTTAAGGTGGCCTCTGTGGATGCCTTTAGCACCTAGTAGTCCTGTTAAATAACCAAATTGAGATTTGGATACATTGCATCACAGTGTTAGAAAATAAAACAAAATAGGGGCTAATGGAACAAATCAACATAATTTATTGTGTATTTGATAAACTGACACCCCCTGAAGAGGATTATAGTTTTTTTACTCAGTAAATCATTGAGCACATAAATTAGATTTTCATAAGTTAGTTTTATTCTTACATTTAATCTTTATATCAAGTTAAACAATTATGCACGCCTAACATATTTTCTAGCAAATTATTCATTGTTCCCCCTTTTTTTTTTTCCTCCCTCCATTTTTTGAGATACGGTCTTGCTGTATGGTAGTTCAGGCTAGCATTGAACTCCCAGTGATTCTCAGCCTCTTGGGATTACAGGCATATGCCACCACATCTAGCCATTCTTCACTTCTTCCACAAAGATTATATAGTCACTTTGTTTTGCTGTTGGACATGTCCTTAATACTGTTGATAATTCAAAACTAACTGGGTTAGATTTATGATCTAAGTAAAACGAACAGTAAGTACACCTGTGAAAAAATCTATTTGTAACCAGGGATACCTTCTGGTAAAGGGTGTCATTCTGTCCATACTGCCATCAAATTCTGCTGTGATTTTTTTCCTTTCATTTTAAAGAAGAACAAGGAACTTTCATGATCTCTTTTTCAAGTTCATTCCTCTGCTGATATTTTTGTTTGCACTTAGGTAAACTGCATTTGCTCCCTTGATGTAACTTTATAGAATCTAAATTGTCATGTTTGATCTTTAATTCTGGGATACTGTCTCGTCATATTGTAGATTTTATAAAGCCTTTTTTAAAATTCCATATCTTTCCAGTGTTTTTTAATTAGTATGCTTTAAGATGTAGGAAAATGAAACAGAAAATAGACTTCCCTTATTAAAGTCCATATTACATTAGGGTTCATTATTTTGCTTTGTACAATTGTGTACATTCCCGGGGGCTGGGGATTTAGCTCAGTGGCATAAGTGCCTGCCTTGCAAGTGTGTGGTCGTGAGTTCGATCCCTGCTACCGATAAAAAAGAAGAAAAAGACAAAAAAAATTGCAACAATTGTATACATTCTGCCAAATCCACAAGATCGGATCCACTCTTACAGTATCATACAGAGTAGTTTCACTATCTTACAAATCCTTTGTCTCACCTTTTTGTCTCTCTCTATCTCATCCTCCAAACTCTGAGAGCCACTGGTCTCTTCACTGTCTTGATAATTCTGCCTTCTCTAGATTATCATATATGGTTGTTCCTCAGTGCCTTTTGAGGGGCTTGTTCCAGAACCCTTTTGCAGATAGCAAAATCTGCAAATACTCAAATCTGTTACCTAAAATGTATTTACATATACTCTACACTTACTTTCTACATACTTTACATCATCTCTAGATTATTTATGATTCTCTGTACAGTGTAAGTCCTACATAAATAATTGTAAAACATCATTGTTTAGGAAAATACAAAAGTCTGTATGTTTAGTACAGATGCAGTTTTTTTCTCCAGATGCCATCGATTCAGTTAGTTGACCCATGTGAATGAAGGGCTGCGTGTACTTGTTTGAATTAACACCTATACTCCTTTCTGTGTCTCACTTTTTCTGTTCCCCTACTCCTCTTGCTTTTGGGAATTAAACCCAGGATCTCATGCATGCTAGGGAAGAACTCTACCACTGAGTTACATCTTCACCCCCTTTTTATTTTGAGACAGGTTCTCACTAAGTTGCCTAGGCTGACTTCAAATTTGTCTTCCTTCCCTAGTCTCGCAGCTGGTTGGGATTAGGCATGTCCTAATTATGCCTGGTCTTTTCCTACTGGCTTTTCTCATGCAACAGTATACATGTAAGCTTCTATACGTTTTCATAATGTCATAATTTTTTTACACTAGAAATGGTAGTGTATTTTCTACTTAAATAGTTTTATGTCTTGGGGATGTGAGTAGAACAGCACTTGCCTAGTGAACATAAGGTTTTGCATTTAGTCACCTGTATAGGATTGGGGGAGAGGAGAGTTGGAATTAAGGTCTGTCTGTTTCTAAAAATGAGGGTCTAGGGATACAGTTCAGTGGTAGAGAACTTACTTGCCTAACATACTTGATTCCCCAGCACCTCAAAAAAAAAATAGATTAAGAAATGTAAAAATGTAAGTATTGAGTCAGTTCCCATACATGTTGATTGCTGAATAGTAATTTTCTGTTTTTGTTTCTTGCGCTTAATATTCCTCTGTAAAGCAGAGCTTTTCCTCCCTAACTGCTTCCTCACTTTTTCTATAATTAATAGTCTGTCTTTGAAATAGCATATGTGTATGGATATGTATATGTTTATTTAAAAAATAGTTAAGATAGTTATACTACTGATTTCTCTGAATTCACTAAAGAGAAAGATTTGTGCTGGCGTTGTTCGGACAATTGAATGCAAATGTCTTGTGCTCCGGGTAAATGATTTGGGGGTTACAGTGCACAGTATATGTACCATTGTTGCCCCTGATTGACATGTTTTGAAATTTTTAGGGTTTTTTCCTTTGGTTTTTCTCCTTGAAATAAATGGATTTGGGGAAAAAATAGTCTTTCTTCTTTTAGAGCAATTTTATGGGAAAATTGGAAAATTGATCAGAAAGTACAGATCTGACAGACCCTTTCTTTTCTCTTCCCAGTTTCCTTTATTAGTGTATCTTGTGTTAATGTGATGCATTTGTTGCAGTTGATAAACCAGTACATTATCATTATTAACTAATGCTCATAATTTACTTTAGGGTTCACACTTTACTTTGAACATTTTAAGGGTTTTGACATGTATAAAAGCATTTTTCTACCATGACTATCATACAGAATAATTTCACTAGTTTGAAAATCCCATATCTATCTATACCGCCCCACGCATCCCTAAGCCACTGACAAGCACTATGCTGTAGTTTTATGTTCTGTTACATATTACAGTACTGAATGTAAGAGTTATACAAATAAAAACAAAGGCATCAGGTTGGAATCTCCAGACCATTTCTTTGTTCTGAATATTGTACTGTGCCTATTGTATAGAAGTCCTCATTTAGCGACCAAGTCTACTAAGTTGCAGGACACTATTCGGTCATTAAATGAGGAATATCTGGGTGTTTGTTTCCTTCCTTGAGAGTTTCTACCTACAAGGTTATGTAATCTGTAAATATAAATAATGGTGCTTCTTCCTTTCTGATAGAAATGCCTGTTAGCTCTTTTTCAGTTCTGATCTACCTGGCTAGAACCTAGTAAAATGTTGAATAGATGCAGCAAGAAGTAGATAGTCCAGTCTTCTTGCTAGAAAAGCATCCAGTCTTTCCCATTACAATGGTAGCTGTAGATCATTGCCTCTTTAAAATAAGCACTGAATCCATTTTCCTGGTTTTTATTTTCTTTCCGTTCAGTGACTCCTGAGTGATAGGTGAGTGTAATGTAGTATATGAGTAGCAATCAAAAACTGTAAGATAGTTGCTTGATAGTTCTGTGATTGAATATTGCTTTTTATTAGGGAATTTAGAAAGGTAAGGTACAATAAAGGTCTGTGGGTTACTGTGTAAAACATGTTTTGCCCAGGTAACTTTTTTTAAGACAGGGTGTCACTAAGTTACTAGGTGGGGCTTGAATTTGCCATTCTCCTACCTCAGATCCAAGAGTGCTGGGATTATAGGCATGCACCACCACATCCAATCCTCCACGTAATTTAACATTTATGTTGCTTTGTCTGGTTCATCATGGTAGTCTCAAAAGTATTTCATGGTAGTTGCATATGGTACACACCATCTTAGTATTCTGGGAAGTAGGAGGATAGCAAGTTCAAGGCCAGCCAGGGTAACTGCAATTTATTAAGACACTGACTCGAAATAAACAAGAAAGGCTGGAAATGTAGCTCAGCCTGAAGGCCCACCTGTTCAATTACCAGTACTGAAAAAAAAGTAGATAGTAGAATGGAATATGAGAGGGGAATGTTTCCTTGAGTAAAAATAAAAGTGGGCAATGCATTCTGTACAAATTACATTAATAGTGTGATTTCACTCATTTTATTGGGTTAAAATAATAAGTTTTTACATGTGTTCATGCTTCATATGCCTTGTTTCTTACAATCCTTACAATCTTATGACATACTGTTATTTCTGTTTGAAGGGTAAAAGTTCATGAGGTAGAGTCGTTTGCCCAAGATTTCAAGATTAGTAAAGGCAGAGTTGGAATTAAGGTCTGTCTGTTTCTAAATCTTAGGAGCTTGGGTGCCATATTGCTGGATTTTTTTGTTTCACCAGTGCACCAAAATTTGAAGGCAAAACACCAAAGTGTCTTATTTCTCATCCATCTTTACAAACTTGATGTCTCCTTTATATACCCTATGGCTTTAGAAAGATTTATTGAACAACCTGATACTAAGAAGCACTTGTTACTGGTTTTGGTTGGTTGATTTCTGTGTTACCCAGGATTGAACCCAGGACTTCATGCTTGCTAGTCAAGTGCTTTAAAGTCCCTTTAGCTCCACTGAAGTAGTCATTTTATTATTGAGACACAAAATAGTAACATTACAAAGAATTTGTAAAATTTTTTAAACTGATAGAGGCAGTACTTAAGTTTTTCAGCCCAAGTTAATAAAATAAACGTAACATGTAATAATTTATGCAGTTGTAAATTCTTGAGTTTTCCTCCTCCTCTTAGGTGTTTGTAAAATGTATGAAGAACATCTGAAGAGAATGAACCCCAACAGCCCCTCTATCACGTATGATATCAGTCAGTTGTTTGATTTTATTGATGATCTGGCAGACCTCAGTTGCCTTGTGTGAGTATTAGTCACCATATCTTAACTTGTATTTTTCTGTTTGCTTATTTGAGGCGACTTATGGTATTACGGGTTAACTGTCTTGTTACTAATCTTTGCTTTTTGTATACTGTATGGTAATTAACACTTCACTTACATATTATAAAAGTGGTAACGTAGTGTCAGGAACAGGAATATCTTAAGAAACTTTACTAGTTGATACAGTAAATTTGAATACAGAAGTTCAATATCCTGATTCTTTTTGTTGTTTGTTTATTTTTTTAGATGGGTCTCACTAGTAGTTCAGGATGGCCTTAAACTCACTATCTAACCCAGGCTGGCCTCAAATTCATGGCAGCCTGCCTCCCTCTGCCTTTGTAGTGCTGGGATTATAGGCACGTACCACTATGCCCAGCTGTGTCTCAATCTTTGTTTCTAAACATAATGATCCTTTTCATAGTTCTTCACACACACACACACACACACACACACACACACGCCCTCCTTACAGTGTTTGTTTTAAAGCGGTTGGTTTAGGGCTAAAACTAGTAGTACTGTTCAGGGCATTTTTGGAAAGCTTAAATATAAGAGGAATTGAAATTAATTTTAATCCTATTCTAGATAAACATGTATTTTGGTTTATTCAGAGGAGTTTTCTTTTGACTTGTATATTTTCTGTTCTCAGATTCTTCAGATTTTTTGAATTTCTAATGCATGTTAACATTTGTTTTGACCATCTGCTTACTACTACTAGACTTAATCATCAAGCCATTCATGAATGAGAAAATATAAACAGCTCAATTTACAGAGGAAAATGGGAGCACCTTAGGATGAAATGACAGCCCTAGGTGCTTGTTCACCTACTACAGTACATGTTAGGCACTGTGCTGGAACTTGAGGGAGCAGCGTTGAGAGCATACAGGTCCTACTCCCGAGCATATCCTGGATCCACACAGCAGCCAGGCAGGCTGCAGCTTGCTGTCTCCTCAACAGCTCCTGGGGAAGACAATCATTTCCTTGGGGTTTTTGAGTTTTCCTTTTTATACTTAGTTGTGTTTCAGATGGGTCATTTTGTTTTACTTGCTCAAAACATCCAAGTGTTTAATGAAAAAAAATTTTACTAAAATTATTTAAATATAAACAAGCTCAAAATTAAGATACCAGTATAGCTATGACTATTGGGCTTTATCAGTTTGTAATACATGTGGTTGTTCTGTTTATAGTCTGACATATATTAAAGTACAGTTTAAACTCATGTTTCTGTCTCAAATGATGAAAATTTGTTTCAAATCTCTGAAAATTTTGAGAACTGAATTCAAATTTAGGACCATTTTTCCAACACGATTTGGGTTATGTCCCATTGGTTATTTGAATATTCCATGTGTAAGGCACCAGGTCCAGTTCCTGGCACCATAAGAAAAAAAAATTGTTACACTAAAAAACATTATAGAAATAAAGAGGAAGATTCTATTTTGTGACATGACAAATCCCAGGGCACACATTATAAAATTTAGGCATAGAGTGTTGGTATGCCTTATAATTGGAGTAGAAGTTTTATCATTTTTGTTTGTAACCTATATTTCTTTTAAGAAGAAAATAATCATTTTCAGTGAGAGGATTTTCATCCTCAGTTGTTGTAATGAAAGGTGCCTCCTAGCAGGCAGACAAGTTGGTTTCAGTGAAGACCCTGCTGATTTCACTGTTTAGACCCACAGAATCTGGTGTTTGGGGAGGAGGGGGTTACTGGGGATTGAACTCAAGCCTTCACATTGAACAACAGCCCCAGCCCTTTATTATTCTGAGAGAAGTTCTCCCTAAGTTGGCCAGTCTCGGCTTTAACATGCAATCCTCGTGCCTCAGCCTCCGAAGTGTTGGGGTAACAGACATGTGCTACCATGCCTGACTGTAGTCTGTTCTTGTATGAGGCTGCATTCATTGACTGTAACAATAGGCTGAAAAAGTCACCTCTGCAGACAGTTAAACATACTTTCCATCTAAATGTCTCATTTTCAACTACCAGTTAAGAGACATTAAAACACAGCTTTCTGTACAGAAAGCTTTATTGCTATTTCATGAGTTGGAAGCAAGTTAATAGATCCTGAAATGTTACCAAGCCAGAGTACCCTTGTTGGGGCATGAAATGTTCTAAATAAGCTCTACCATTCAGGTATGATAGTTCTGTGAAATTTGGTTCCTCCTTGAGTCTTTTGTCAGTGTTAATGTAACTCTAATGTGTTTCACCACACACTGAAGTAGTAAAGTAGACCAGCACTTACGTAACGAGGAAGCATGAACAAAGCTATAGTCAAAATTATTTCACTTTTTAAAATACTGCTCCTGGGCATTAACAAAGGTGAGATGTTTATAAAGTAGAAAGCCTGTGCATTTTTAATAAAGTCGATTCTGATCTTACATTCCGAGGAAGAATATGGTGTCATTATATAAAGCATGCCTACTTGGTAGTTTGTTTGCCTTGCTTAAATGTGACACATAGATTTCTAGCTGAGGGACTAAAGGGAGAGAACTGACTTTGAGCGTGTTTACTACCTGTTCAGTGTCACTAGCTCTTGGGTTGTTTTACTTCTTTAAACCTTTTTTGTTGCTTTTATAAAAAGGAATAATAATTGTACCTACTTGTGGATTTATAAAAAGGATGAAGTGAATTAACTCAGATAAACAAGGCAATATCTAGTTCTTGAAGGCAAGTTAATCATTTTCACTTACATAATTTTTGCATAGAACATAAGAAAATAACACTTCTGGCCACAGTGAAACAATCATTGATAAATTAGATACTTTTTAGGCTGCCTCTGAGGTATCTTTTTAGGCAAGCTAACTTGTCTGTAAGGTAAACTTCATTTTTAACATCTTTGACCTCAGTTGCTGTGCAGTGTTCCCACCAGTTGGGCACAGAGCTTTGAAACACTGATATGGGCTTTATATTTGTGCAGTCCCTAGTGGATTGTGTTTTTTTGTGGTGCTAGGAATTGAACTTAGGACCTTGTACTTTCCAGGCAGGCGCTTATGTCACTGAGCTATATTGCTAGCCTGTCTGCTTTTTTATTCTATAACTTCTTGGGAACTCCTGAAAGAGTGTATAACTTAACTTGCCAGATTTTAGTTTCAGATCAGCTAGGTTTTTCTATTTTTCTAGTCCTGTAAAAATTCCTTGTGACTGGCTATTGAGTATACCATGAGCTCTGAAAACCTTCAGAATCCTGTGTGAGTTTTGCTGCTTATGTTAGCCTTCACACACTTGGTCTTGTGATAAAAGATGATTTAGAGTTTGTGTCTTCTCATAACTCCTCCATACATTTCTAGTATTTTATAAAGTAAATCCTAAAATATAGGTTATAAGTTCTTATATTAGTACTTTACAGGGGAAGATAAACAGCAAGAAATCTTTGTTGTAATAATGTTTTTAGACATTTCTTAGTTAATTCAAGAGAAATAAAGCAAATTGAAGCCAAGTATGTGGTAGACATGTATAGTCCTGGCGCTTGGGAGGCAAAGGGATCGATCGCCTTAAATTCTAGGCCAGCCTAGACAACATAGGGAGACTGTCCAAAATAAAGTTTGTCCTAGTGTTTGTTTTTTAATAACTAAAGGAGTTATTTTAAAAACTATGTGGGAGAAAGAACACATGTTTTCTGGTTGAACTATGTGGAGAAGTAGATGCCTAACACATAGTACATTTAAGAGCTGTAGGCCTTGGGGGTTTGTTTGTTTGTTTGTTTCTTTTTACTATTAAGATTATACTAGATGATTTTACTATTAAGATTATACTAGATGATCAAGCTTCACAATTTCAATAAGTTATAATTTGGGGTTTTAAACACATGACAGTAATTGACCACTCTAACTTTGATTTTTCTATTCCTCAGTTACCGAGCTGATACCCAGACATACCAGCCTTATAACAAAGACTGGATCAAAGAGAAGATCTACGTGCTCCTCCGTCGGCAGGCCCAACAGGCTGGGAAATAATTGGGCTGGAAACATGAGGGGGCTGGGGGTGGGTCTGGAACACAAGTGTGTACAGTGCGTTGCAGGGGGAGTTCTGTATCATAGTGAGCCTGTTTCCATTTTGTTACACTCTAGCCAGGCCTGAATGCGTTAGATGAAATGTTAGATGTGAGGATCTTCCATCCAAAACCCGTTGGCCCCTTTTTCTTTTTTCTTTCTTTTCTTTTCTTTTTTTTTTGTTTTTTAAACATTTTTATGATGATTCAGATAGAAGTTTTTCCTTGGCAGTGTTGGTTCTAGTCCTTCAGATTGTTCATATCTGCTTTATAATATTCACTGTACTAATCTTTTAAGATGGGATGGGGATGATGACGAAGTTTAGTTATGTCCTCACGAAAATGTCTTAGTGAAAAATAAATGTTCTTTAGTTATATTTTCTCACTGACTGATTTTTTTTATTTATTGTCTCTGAACATTGAATTTTCTTGCAAAGCACAATCAGTTTTCAAGCCTGTAGGCAATATTCAAAACAATTCAAAGAAAGTTTATGTACTCAACACATATTCTTGTGGCTTATTGGAAACTAATAATGCTTTTACCTCATTTATCTGGTTA
The DNA here is from genome assembly GCF_034190915.1 of Cavia porcellus. Lineage (NCBI taxonomy): Eukaryota > Metazoa > Chordata > Mammalia > Rodentia > Caviidae > Cavia > Cavia porcellus. The sequence goes on from NW_026947514.1 coordinate 32,292,744, forward strand.
GTGAATCCCAATTGTAGCTTTAAGGTTTAATCTAATGTTGATGCAGACATCATCAGATACTTGTGGACTTGTAATGTGGCTGTGTCCTGTAAACCCATTGTATGTTGAAAGTGTCGTTAAGTCCAGATGCACTTGATACCAGAACTTACAGCACATTACAGCTCAGCAGCAGTGATAGAGGGTGAGAGTTCCTCCTTGTGGTCATGTGGCCGACTGACTGCAGCTCCCTGCCCAGAATCAGAGACTGTGATATTGCACATTGCTAGCCTGAGAAAAGATCAAGCTTCACAATTTCAAGAACAGTTTCTACCAAGTGCCTGTTGGTTTCACACCATCTTCCTTCAGACTGCAAAATACTAGTAAAATAGCTTGCTTGCAGCAACAGCCAAGTTAGCACCTTAGTGGTGAGCAAGTACTCTGGGAGGTCCTAGTGCCTTTCAGACCTGCAGTAGTCAGTACTAGTTACCCATTTCTCTATAGAAGCGGTAAAGGTGAGAAAATCCACAGAAAACTCCAAGATAATCTCACTTTAAAGAATGAGGTGGTGGTATGACTTGAATATACTTTTTTTTTTTTTTTTTTTGGTAGTGCTAGGGATTGAACCCAGGGCCTTCTGCATGCAAGGCAAAAACTCTACTACTGAGCCACACACTCAGCTGAACATACTGTATTAAACATCCTGTCATCAAGTACATGCATACTCCTGGATTCTGTTTACCACTTTACCGGTTGACACTACACATCAAAAGATTGGCCTAATCCTCCCCTGTTCTATGCAAAACCAAAGTCTGAGTATATATGTGTGCTTAATTCTTTAATAGAACAGCTAAAAAATGGTGTCACTGAAAAAATTATTAAAATTAGGACACTAGCTGAACATTGTGACTGCACAATGTTCTGAGGCAGGAGGATTGTCACAAAATGAGACCTTGTTTCAAAAAATAAAAATTGTGGTACCTAACAAATTTAGCAGTGTGTCTCACTGAGTAGGCCAATTTTTTTTTTCTTTTTTTGTTTTTTGAGCCTGGGTCTTACTATGCAGTTCAGGCTGGCCTTGAGCTTGCTTTGTAGTCCAGGCTGGTCTCTAATTTACAGTGACCCTCCTGCCTCAGCCTCCCGAGTGCTGGGATTACAGGCATGTGCCACCAAGCCTGGCTGAGTCAACCAAAATTTTAAAGGTAAAATTTCAGAAAAAAAACACAAGCAAAGGTTAAGGTGATCCTGTTTTTCACTTGTCTTTAACAGTGATCTTGGTTACATTTTTTAAAAAAAGTTACAGCAAATCTGGAGGGAATGGCCACTCTTGATTCTAGATACATACAGTTGGGTTAGCAGGAGATTATTTTTTTAAGACTAAAATATTTGGGGCTGGGGATTTAGCTCAGCGGCATAAGCGCCTTCCTTGGAAGCAGGCAGTCGTGAGTTCAATCCCTGGTACCAATAAAAACGAAAAAGACCAAAAAAAAAGACTAAAATATTTGGGTCCTGAATATTGGGTGATTGGAGCAAAGAGAGCAGTGTTTTATATCATTAAAAGTATATGAGGTTCAGGGATATAGATCAGCCCTACCTGGCGAACGGGAGACTGTAAGTTTAATTTCTGGCACCAAAAAAAAAAAAAAAAAAAAAAAAAAAAAAATGCATGAAAGAGTGGAATAAATAGGGCTGGGGATTTAGCTCAGGGGCTTAAGTGCCTGCCTGGCAAGTGTGAGGTCATGAGTTCGATCCCTGGTACCAAAAAAAAAAGTGGAATAAATACTGAGAAATACACATTTCTTCAGTATAAGAACAAAAGTACTGGGGCTGGGGATTTAGCTCAGCGGCATAAGCACCTGCCTTGCAAGCAGGCAGTCGTGAGTTCGATCCCCGGTACCAATAAAAAGCAAAAAGAAAAAAAAAAGTACTCATGTTAAAGTAAAATTTGAGGCAGAGCGTCCAGTGTTGACTGAACCACAACCACTGCCTGCATGCTGTGAGGTTTGGAAAACTGCTTGCCTTTGCCCAACTTTTAAGTAATGCAGGTTTGATTTGGGGCTGTTGGTGAAAGACTGTTAACTGTACATGGAATCTGTTGGAAAGTTTTGTTTAATTCCTGATTGTATAACCTACCCTATTCTATATACCTGAGAACATTTTTTAAAAATGTTTTTATTACTATATGTTAGTAATTTACATTTATCATGGGGATGTGATACATGCATGTAACATTTCAATTTCTTATGATACTCTACCTCTCCCCTCTGTATTCCTTTCAACTCTTGGTCTCCTTTCCTTTTTTATTTGAAACAAGGTCTCCCTGTGTAGTTCAAGTTAGCCTTGAACCCACTGTGCAGCCCAGATTGGCCTCAGAGTCACAGCAGTCTTCCTGCCTCAGCTTCCCAAGTGCCAGGATTACAGGCATTCACCAATGTACCCGGTCCCCTTCACATTTGCAAAAGATGTATTTCTGGCAGGGTTTGTTTGCTTAAACTTTTTTTTTTTTTTTTTTTGAGCAGGATCTCACTTTGTAGTGCAGGTTGTCCTTGAACTCACCATGCAGCCCAGGCTGGCATCTGAACTCAGATCCTCCTACCTTGTTCTGCCTCAGCCTCCAAGGCTGGGGTTATAGGCATGCACCACCACACCCAGCTCTACTTTTTTCCCCCATCTACTTTCCTTTTCTCCTTCCCCCTTCCATTATTTCCTTTCCCATATGAAAAAAAATCTCCTTCCTATTGTCCTAGATCTTCTGTTTTGCTGATTATTTATATTTTGGGTTTCTCATATAAAAGAAACAGTGCATGTACTTGAGAATTTGTAAAATGGTTTACGGTAATGGCTACATCTGTCCAGTGGTTGACCTAAGGCCACAGGAATATGGAAGGGAAACTGTAACTATTATTCCATTTCCAGGTCTCTGGTTAAGTAGATTTCCTAGCAACTCACTAAATGCGCAGATTGTGGCTCTCGGTCCTGCTGTTTGGGGTAGGAGTGGTGGCAAGCTATCTTACATCCTGTTTCTTTGGTTTTGTGCGACTGTCTCCTACATAGTGCAGGCTGGCCTTCAACTCACTATGTAGCCCAGGCTGCCCTGAAACCTAGGACTGACCCACCTGCCTCAGCCTCTTGAGTGCTGGGATTGCTGGTGTTCACCAGCACACCCAGCTGCTGTTTTAGCAAAGCACAAAGTGATAGCTCTGAACTGTCCTGAAGACAGACCAAATTGCTGCCTCAACTTTGCATCGGGGACACCCCTCTCCTTTTATCAGTTTTACTATTTGGCAGATGGATTGATTAGGTCCAATAAATATTACTATATTAGTGGGAAAACATTAGTTTATGTGTTAGTATACTGATGATAGTGTTAACAGACATAGCATTTTGCTAAGGAGATACTTTCTTACCTTAATCACCACAACAACTCTTCAAGATAGGAAGTGATTAAAGAGAAATAGGTTCAGATTGTCTAAGTGATTCGCAGCAAGTTTGCATAGCGCTACCACAGAGACTTTCCTAAACAGAAGAGACATTTTTAGTCTCCAAGGGTATGGGGAACCCCATAAAATAAACAGCTTTGAGCTACATAATGGATATCTGATGTCTGGTAATAGAACCTTTCTAGACTCCAGCAAGTGTTTGGATTCACAAGACCTGAAGAGGTCACACTTAACACTATTTTTCTCAGAGGCATACAGCTGGCTGACCCAGCAGCCAGCATTTCTCCTCCACAGGAACACTCCTGGCGACCCACTGGCCATCCAAGATTTCCCCTCTGTTCACAACTGCTAGAGCCACCTGACCAAGAAGCCTTACATGCAAAAGCTGCCCTCTCTTAGCAGAACTCTAGATATTATATCTAAATTTCTGCAAGAGACAGGGTTGTGGCTTCCAGATATTTGTAACTTCTCCAACTCTAGTGGTAATTTATCAAATAGGGCTCATTTTTACCATGAACAATTTTGCCTATTATATTATACACTATATCACTGTGTTGCCAAGAATAAAGCTAGAAAATTAACCCACAAATTTGTCTATAGGGCAGTTTTGTTAATACTTTATCTACAGATACTTAAGATGCGACATCTAACTAGCTGCATGACGGAAGTAGCCGTGTGTGTGTCTGTGTGTGTGTGTGTGTGTGTGTGTGTGTGTGGGTGTGTGTGTGTGTGTGTGAAGTGGGGTCTTGCTGTTTTGTCCCGGATAGCCTGGGCTCACCTCACTCTTCTTCCTCACACTCCAGAGTAGCTTAGACTTCAGTCACATGCCATCACTGCCCAGTTGGGAAGTGGCATTTGATCTGCTCTTGATCTTAGCCAAAGGCCAAGAAGCAATATTTGATTTGAACCTGGAAGGAGACCTAACTGAAAGCAAGAAAATAGAACAGGCATAATAATGAGACAGTGAAGCTCTGGAAATACATGAAGAATACCAAGCCAAACCATTATGGAATAAAGGGACTATTTTAGAGAGATGGGATTAAAGGTCAGGAAAACTCCAGCTGCAGGGCCTTGAACAGTAAGCTAGGGTTTAAGTTTAATTCCATAGTTGCAGGTAGCCCTAAAGGATTTTTCAGGCATACTCTTGTTAAATCTTTGCACTAGGAGGATTAAAACATTACTCTTTGTAGACTGGATTGGAAAGTCAAAATATATCCCTGGAGCTAAGTCAAGAGAGCTTTTCAAACAAAAGAGCTTTTCAGTGAGACAGGTAACTTGAAAAATTAGGGCTTTCAATTTGGATTTTAGGAAGTCTTTTTTGAAGTGTTATATGAAGACAAACAGCAAGTTTGCAGTTAAAAAATAAGAGTGCATAATTTTAATTCAGCTACTTGGGAGGCCAAGTCAGTAAAAATTCAAATTGAAAGCAGCCTGGGAAATCAGGAAGATCTTTGTCTGAAAATAATAAGAGCTGGAGGTGTAACTGAGCACTAGAGTGCTTGCCTGGCCAGGAGTGGTGCCATGCCTGTAGTCCCAGCACTTGGGAAGCTGAGGCAGGAGGATCACCGTGAGTTTGAGGCCAACCTGGATACACAGTAAGTTCAAGATCAGCCTGAGCTACATAGTTAGACCCTATCTCAAAAAACAAAAAAAAAGAGTATTTGCCTAGCATGCACAGAGTCCTGGGTTCAATCCCCAGCATAGAAGTAAAACAAAAACAGGTAATGGAGATGACAAAGTACAGTCAAGCAAGGCACAGTTCATTGAACACTTCAAAGATAGTGGTAATATGGAATGGTAAGTTGGAAGGATGAGTTTTTAACAAGTAAAGCCAGTTTATTCATCTATTTAAGTAGAAGGGTGTAAACTTGAAGAGAATAGTAGATAGATAGATAGATAGATAGATAGATAGATAGATAGATAGATAGATAAATGATAGATAGATACCCAACAGTGAAAGATTCCTTCGCCATTTAAGAAAATACATATTCAGCTGTTCTGATAGAGTGATTAACTGCAGAAGAGAAAGCGAGATGGAATTTGATGGGGTTTTATCCATCCCCACAGCAGCATCCTCCAGCCCTGTACTAGGAATAGCACTTACATGCTGGGGAGGTACTCTGCCACTGAACTACATCACCAGTCCTTTTTAAAAGTTTTTATTTTGAGACAAATCTTGCCAAGTGACCTGGGTTGAACTCTGATTTGCTGTCCTCTACCTCAGCCTCCCACGTAGTTGGGATGGCAGCTATGTACCACTACTCAGCTGGATTTGTCTATTTAAATAGATGAAAAGGGTCACTATCTTGGGGAAAGCAAGGTATATATATATATATATATATATATATATATATATATATATATATCAGGGGCCCCTGAGGATACTGGGAAAAGTTCAAAATGACTTGAGGAATGGAGGGAGGGTAACAGAGACTAGCTAGCAGGGTGTGGCTTTCACAAGGAACATTCAACTGAGGAAAGAAAGGGAGAAGTTAGGTTTCAAGGCTTTTTGTTCAGTAAATTAAAAGATAATCCATTTAGTGGCATATACTGTACCACACATCTTACTGAACACCTTATTTCCCATCTTGTTCCTGCTCATCAGTTATTCTACAACTGAATAAATGGCTATTTAAAAGCAACTACACAGCATCCTGAAGTAAAATCCACACCCTTTTGGCTCCAAAGATCACATTCTTTCCACCACACTAATGAATCCCAAATACAGGTCCCAACTGGGATAGAGATGTCTCTGGCCCAGACACTGTGGAATCTTTTTAAAACATGTTTCCACAACAGCAGTAAAATAACATGACAAAGATAAGTCAATTCATATCAGTTATAATCATAAATGGCCCAATTCACCTGTCACAATAAACAAGGTGGCAGAATGGATCAAGAAACAAGATCTAGTGATGTGCTGTATACAAGAAACATTTAAATTGAAATGGAACTCATAGACTAAAAGTCAAAAGATGGAAAGTAATACTCCATGCAACAGGAACCCAAAAAACAGCAGGAGTAGCTATTTTGTTTTTACACAATGTGAAATTCAAGCCAATGATCAAAAAACATAAAGAAGGTCACTGCATACTTGTTAGGGAAAAAATTCAAGGGGAAGAAATAACAATCATAAATATATACATACCAAATACAGGAGCACCCAACTATATAAGAAAAATATTAATAGATATGAAAAATCAAATAAGTAATAATTATAATGGAGGACCTCATACCCCACTCTCACAATTAGATAGATCAACTAGACAAAAAATCAGCAAAAAATAACGGAACTGAATCAAATCTGTGAACAAATGGGCTTAGTACACATTTACAGAGTGTTCCACCCCAGAACAACAGAATTATTCTCAGCTGCTGCATATGGGACATTCTGTAAAGTAGACCATATACTAGCCTATAGAACATGTTTAAGTAAATGCAATGGAACTGAAATTATCCCATGCATATTATAATATCCCATAATGCAATGAAATTGGAAATTAGTGGCAAAAGAAACAAAAAAACTCAATAAATGCATGGAAATTAAATAACATCATCCCAAAAAACCAATGGACCACAGGTGAAATTAAAGAAGAAATTAAACAACATATACAATCAAACAAAAATGCAAATGCAACTTACCAGAATCTGTGGGCACAATGAAAGCAGTCCACCAGAGAAATTTTTAGCAGTAAATTCTCACATTGGGAAAATATAACAAGCACAAATAAACAACCTAATGCTGTACCTCGAGCATCTAGAAAAAGAAGAGCAAGTCAAATTAAAAGCTCATAGAAGGAAGGAAGTTTTAAAGATCAGAGCAGAAATTAATGCATTTGGGGCTGGGGATTTAGCTCAGCGGCATAAGCACCTGCCTTGCAAGCAGGCAGTCGTGAGTTCAATCCCCGGTACCAGTAAAAAGGAAAAAGACAAAAAAAAAAAAAAAAAAAAAAAAAAAAAAGAAAGAAAAGAAAAAGAAAAAGAAAAAGAAAATGCATTTGAGACTAAGAAAACAATATAAAAAATTAATGAATCAAAGAGCTGATTCTTTGAGAGAATAAATAAAAGTGAAAATAAATAACAGTGATAAACCTCTCGCCAACCTTATCAAAAAGGAAAGAAAAAATCGAAATTCATGCAACAAAGAATGAAAAGGGTGAAATCACTACAAAACCTGTGAAAATTCACAAGATCAAGCCAGGCGTGGTGGCTCACGCCTGTAATCCTAGCATCCCAAAAAAGCTAAAATGCAAAGTTAAAAAGATTTTTGTTAGCACAAAGAGCTTTGTCATTCTCTGCTATGCTTATCACCCTAGTAACCATATACCTGGAACACTGACCACGTAGTTATAGATTAATTAACTGACACGTTGCCATACTGTTCTGTATGTGTCATTACCTTAGTAACCTGTTTGCTGTGTCAACCTTTGTTCCCTTTGTGAGAGACAAATGATGCTGTGTCAGCCTTTGTTCGCTTTGTGAGCAACAAAAGTTCCTGGAGTTAGCAGACCAAGGACTGTAAATTAAGAAGAAGAAGAAGAAAAAAAGGACTACCACCAACTGCAAAAGGTCTCTGACCTCAAGCAAAGGGGAACAAAGGCCTTCCCCAATCTTGCTCTCATCATGTTAGCAGTTTAATTGCTATAAAAAAATCTGTCAAAATTCTAACCCAGTTGCATAGCGTTGCAAACTCCATTTGCACTGTGTCGCTGGTGCCAGCTTAAATAAAAGCACTCTTTTTTTTTTAAAAAGATGTCTTGCCCTGTTTTTTTTTCTTTTTCTTGAATAACATCTTGGGGCCTTGTTTTTTGGGGTACAACATATTCTACAAGAAATTTAGAAAAAAATTAATGTTAATACTCCTCAAACTCTTTAATGAAATTGAAAGGAAAGCAATCCTAACTCATTCCTGGAAACAAGTATTACCTTGATACCAAAACCAGTGAAAGACCCAACCAAAAAAAAAAAAGAAAACTGCAGACCAATCTTCCTAATGCACATAGATATAAAAATCCACAATAAAATGCTAGCAAACAGATTCAGCAAATAATCAAGAAGATCAAGAGGGATTCTTTGCTAAATTGCTTGTAGAATTCATCAGTGGATCTGTCAGGGCCTGGGCTTTTCTTTGTTGATTTTTTAATTACATCTTCAATTTCACGCATTGATATTGTATTATTTATAATTTATATATCTTCTTGTTTCATCTTTGGCAATTCACATGTAATAGAAATCTGTCCACTTCTTATTTTCCATCTTATTAGAATATAAGTTTTCAAAGTAGGTATAGATGATTTTCTGGATTTCTGCAGGATCTGTTGTGATTTTACCCTTTTCATACCTAACTGTGCAGAACTTCAATTGTTTGATCCTTTGTACATTCTTTTAGTCTCCAGTGTGTTGATTTCTGTTCTGCTCTTTGTAATTTCCTCCCTTGTGCAAGCGTTTAGCTTAGTCTGCTCTTCTTTTTCTAGAAGTTTGAGATTCAACATTAAATTGTTTATATGCACTTGTTCCGTTTTCCTGCTATGGGTATTTACTGCTATAAATTTTCATCTTAAGACTGCTTTCATTGTGTTCAACAAATTCCAGTATGTTGTATTGTCATTACCATTCAACTATATAAACTAATTTCTTCTTTAATTTCATCTGTGACCCACTTGTTGTTCAGTATGGTGCTATTTACTTTCCATGTGTTTGTGAATTTCTTGTTTCCTTTGGGATGGATTTCCAATTTCATTGCACTGTGGTCTGATAGTATGCATGGGATAATTTCAATTCCTTTTAATTTACTTAAGCATGGTCTATGAACCACTATGTGATCTATTTTGGAGACCATCCTGTATGCAGCTGAGAAGAAAGTATATTTTGATATTGTGGGGTAGAACATTCTATAGAATTGTACTAAATCCATTTGTTTAAAAATTTGATTTGGTTGTAATATTTCATTATAATTTTTTGCCTCATTGATCTGTCTTTTTGTGACATTGGGGTTTTGAAGTCTCCCAATACATTTATATTAGGGCTAATTTGATTTTGCATGCCCATTATTATTTGTTTTATATATTTGAATGCAATGGTATTTGTTGTGTGTATATTTATGAATGTTATTATTCCCTTTACAAGGATGTAGTGACCTTCTTTATCTCTTAATCAGTTTTGGCTTGAAATTCACTTTGTCTGCAAACAGAATAGTTACCCCTGCTTTTTTCTAGATTCTTGTCACATGAAATATTGTTTTTCATCCTTTGACTTTCAGTCTATGAATTTCTTTTTTTAATTAAATGTGTTTCTTATAAGCAGCATATTGTTGGATCTTGCTTCTTGATCCATTCTGCCAGTCTGTGTCTTTTGATTGATGAATTGCAACCATTAACATTGATGGTTATAATTGATATGTGCTGACTTATCCTTATCATGTTATTTTCCTGTTGTTGGCTCCCTGCTTTTTTCCCCTTCCCTCTAATTATTTGCCTTCCCTGGTGGATTCCTTTTGTTGGAATTCATGGAGTTGCAATCCTTATTATCTCTTTCTAGAATGTCTGTCATGGTTTATGTTGATGGCCCCCAGGCCTCATGCATTTACATTATGCATCTGTGATTGGTTCATTGTATAGTGCTTGGATTGATGGTGTCAGTGCTACATCCACGTAAGGGTAGAGCCAGGATGTGATGTAATGGCAGGAAGAAGGTGTGTCTTGCTCTCTTGCTGGTTTCTGCCTTGCTGTTTGCAGCTGCCATGAGCTGTGGCCCCGCCCTGCCACCCTGCCTTGGAGCCAACTGAATATGGACTGCAACCTCCAAAAACTGTAAGAAATAAACCTTTCCTTTCTCAACTTTGGTCATCAGGTATTTTGTCTCATTGACAAGTTAAAAGTAACTAAGACCGTTTCCTTCAGAACATTTTGGAGTGCTGGTTTGGTGGTCATAACATTCCTCAGATGTTCTGTGTCATCAAAGTATCTTATTTCTCCATCAATTTTGAAAGATCACTTGCAGGCCTTCTGGGAGAACATGGCAGATAGATAACAGCAGCTATGGAGGCTCTCTGAGTTAGCCAGCTTAGAATCCAGGAATGGTGCAGTGTGAGGAGTCCTAAGCAAGGGGAGATATACCCTGCCGACCCAGAAACGAACTAAGCTGGGAGAAATCAACTGGAAATACAATCCCAGTGCTATAATTGGAACAGATAAAATCTCAGCACCAAAGCTGGAACCCTTGTGATTTGAATTTCTTGCTGCAGCTGCTGCGTCTGAATCGGCACAGCAGGGACAGAGAGGCGAAACTTCTGAGAGCAGAAATCGGCAAACAGAGTTGAGAGCAGGACTGGCAGGGAGCTCTGCATCGACCTGTGGTGAGTGAGAGAAACGGGGATGCTTCCATAGACTAGGAGGCTTCAACAGAGGACATTCTGGGACTGGGAAGACTCGCCGGAACAGGATGCTGCAGTGACTTCAGTCACATATTCCCCCCTCAGGCGGGATTGGTGGGGAGTGCTTGGCCTGGGTGATGCTGCAGACTAAGACCTAGTAGGCTAGCCCAAACCAGGTCCCAGGATCTGGTGGTGCACCCTAGCAGTGAAGACTTCAGTAGGTTGACTGACCTGGAGGAGCGGGCCCAGCAGAGGCTACCCAGGTCTGTGTCTCCCTAGTACACTGCAGTGGGTGGTAACACCTAGCTGGCATGATTCAAACAAACTGTAACCGACAAAGAAAGAAACTGGCCCTCTTATATACGCTTGTATGGAAGGAACAAAAAGTATGGGAAGAGGGAGCAACAAGAAAGGGTCCTCAGTCCCCAATCCTAAGAACACTGATCCAGGAAAGGTAAATGCAAAGGAGAATGAGGACAGAAAACATGCAATATCAGACATGGCACCAATAGACATAAAATGATATCTCCAGAGCCTCATAGACGAGTTCAAAAGTGAAGTATTTAATGACCTAAAGCAAGATATAAGTAGAATAGTTAGAGAAATGCTAAGCACCGCCCAAGAAAAAACAGATGGTAGAATGGAAGAAAAGAAAAAAAGGGGAGAATCATTTGATGGAGAAAATAGAGAAAACATAGAATATGTGAAGCAGGTTCAAAGAGATTACCAGGAAACTAAAAACTCTACTGAAAGCTGGCATAACAGCTTGAAAGAAACTAAGGATAGATTATCTGAACTGGAGGACAGATTTGTAATGTGGGAGCATGAAATGAAAAACTTCTTAAAAATAACAAGAAAACAAACAGCAATAATACAAAGGATAGAAGATGATAAGAGGAGCTATAACTTAAGAACGTAAAAGTAGGAGTAGGGACACAAACAAATGAACTACAAAAGCTATTCACAGAAATAATCCCAGAGAATTTCCCTAATTTAGCAAAAGGTAAAGATACTCAGATGTATGAGGCATACAGGACCCCAGCCACATACAACCCAAACAGAGCTACACCCAGGCATATAATAATCAAAATTCCAGAAATCCAATATAAGAACAGTATATTAAAAGCCGTCAGAGACAAGAAACAGATCACTTACAAGGGAACACCCATCAGAATTACAGCAGACTTCTTGGCACAGACCATCAAATCATGAAGAACGTGGGGGAAAATAATTCAAGCTTTGAAAGATAATAACCTCCAGCCAAGATTGATATATCCTGCACAACTGTCCCTAGAAATTGATGGAAAAACAAGGTGCTCCCAGGATAAAGAGTAACTAGGGAAATTTGCAACCACCAATTCAACTCTACAGAGAATACTACAGGACATTCTAAAAAAAGAAAAATACCAAGATTCCAGAAACAGTGACAGAGAGGCCACAGTGAATGGAGCAGAAAGCGAAATGAAGACAAACTGACAACTAATGACAGAAAAAGAGCTCAACAGAAATGAGGCAGAGAAGGTTGGATGGTAGGAATAGCTATTTTGGAGAAAACAAGACATCATAATAGCTAGTGCTGATTTAATATCATCTTGTTTTGAAGTCCCATCAAGCTTTTGTTCTTCTGTCTCCATCAGTCTTAACAGGTTGTATCTTATTGGATTTTATTATATGTGATAATATAAACAAAAACTTTTATAGGCAAGGAGATTATACAGAAACCATTGTTCATTTTCTGTTAGTTGGTTCTAAATACCCTGTAATACAGTCATTCTCTTGAATGGTTTTACATTGTCTTGATATGTTTGATGCTACAGTATATGAAATTATACTCAAAGATTTCAAGGACAGAGACACTATGGTAACTTACTTTTATGTCAGGATATCTGGTGGTGAAACACTATTTTGCTTAAATGGTTATGTTTTCACATGTGCTGTTTTGTTGTTATGTCCTCTTTTATCTCAATCTCCTTTTTTATTATTTACTTTTTTATTTAAGGAAAAATAAAAAAGCAGGATGTATTATAGTAACCCACTTTGATTTCCTATTAACTTGATTTGAAACCCTGTATTTCTCTCACCATCTTGTTTAGACTGATTTTACTCTATTCTGTTTTGCTTGATACTACCAAGTTCGAGAGTATAGGCAACAACTGTGAAGGCAATAAGATTCATTATGACGCCCATTCTGGTTTGACTATTATTTCTTTTGAAGTCTTATAATGTCTCCAATGTTTTGGTTTTATTGGTTTTGTTCTTTACTGTTTTGTTCAATTTTATTATAACTGATGATACAGGCAATTCTTTTTAAGATAGCAAGAGGCATTATGGTAATCATTGTTGATCACCTTGTATTTTGTTTTTACATTATGCATTATGTCCATCCTTTTGATTTGACTGACTCTGTTTTGTTATGTCACATTTGGTTTTATTCTCTTCAAAAAAAGTAATAAGAACTGTGGGAGGTAATAAAACCCAAAATGTGTAATTGTCATTGTACAAAAGAGAGGAAAAGAAAGTGCTCTAAAGGATATAACTGCATGTATATTTAAGTGTATAAGATAGATAAACATATTATTGCGTTTTGTTGGATCATTGAACAGAACTGTTTGCAGTCTCACTGTTTGAATGTCCACTTTATATGCTTTAATTTTGTAACTTGAACAACTATTTCTAAGATGACAATATGTAATCTATTAACTAGTGATTTCCTACTGTTTATTTTTTCTGAAATTCTGTATAACTTGTACCCCTTTTCTGTTTTTTTTTTCTTCTTCTTCTCCTTAAATAAAATTTTAAAAAAAGAGAAAGATCATTTGCAGGGTACATCAATCTGGATTGAAAGCTATTTTCCTTTAGAATTTGAAGTACTTCACTCCAAGCTCTCCTTGACTTGAGAGTTTGTGCTGAGAAGTCAGCAGTAATTCTAATGGGCTTTCCTTCATAGGTGATTTGTTTCTTTTCTCTAACAGCTTTAAGATTCTAATCTTGTATTGAGTTTCTGGGATCTTGACTATGATATGCCAGGCTGTATTTTTTTTTTATCATTGCTCATTGAAGCTCTGTATGCCTTATTTATCTGTATGTCAAATTCTTTTTCTGTATCAGGAAAATTTTCTGTCATGATGTCTGTGAATATTTTTTAAATGTCATTTGTGGTATCTTCTGTTTTTCATTGACTCCAGTCAAACTTAAATTATTCTTCTTTGTCTCATCTAGCAGCTGCTGGATTGATTTCTCATGGTCCCTTCTATTTTTGAGAAATCCTTCTTTTCCTGGTCACTAACTGCAAGCATGTCTTCAATATAGACATCCTGCCCTCACTTTGACCTAATCTGCTTCAAATGCTTTCAATGGGGTTTTTATTTTCCTGGATATCAGCATGAGTCTGTTTTATGGATTCCTTTTCTTTCCTATGTTGATCTTCCATAATTTTCTTAAGCTTGTCTATTTTTTGTCTGTGTCTACTCTAATGTCACTAATCATGGTGTGTATTTTGGTAATCTCTGTAGTTATCTAAGAGATTATTTCTGATTTCATTATTTCCCAAATCTTCATTAAATTGCTTTGTCGTTACCACTTCAGAGAAGCCTTGTGGGGGACTTTCTGATTCTCCCACCTCATTGCTCTCTGGGTTTGCCTTGGGTGAACTGGATGTCTGGGTTGCATTTTGCTTTAGTGTCTTCTCATTTCCTTTCCTCTGTTTTTTAGTTTAATTCCTGGGGTGATGCTTGCAAGTTGCCTGTGGTATATTGCTAATTGGTAGTATTTAGGATGCTTAGGTGATGATTATTTCTCTGAGGTACCTTCCAAGTGTAGCTGGTTTTTGGATTTTGAGTCTGTTGGAAGATCCTATCTCTTCAGTTTTTTGGAGATGAGAAGTTGTTGCTTTTTTTTACCTAGTCCCTGGTTCTTGGGCACTGTGCCACCATATTTTCTGTGATCCTTAATCTCAGTCATAGAATACCAGGCCCATCAGCACCAGCCAGCACATTCCTGCATGTCTGCTGTTCCCCTTCATTGCTGCAGCTCTCTGCAGAGGCCTCTGGGGTCACCAGCCATCACCATCACTGTGACCATGCATCCCCAGGTTTAAACAGCATCTCTCACTGAGTAGATACAATCTCAGTGCGAAGATGCTGCCAGATACCCACCTCTTCCTTGAAGTTTTTATTTTCACTCTCTCTGGGTTTCAACTCACACTTCAGATTCTTCCTAGGTGCAGGGGGCCCATTTTCTTGCTTCTTTCCTTCCTCACAGTGCTATACTCAAGTGTCTGGATGGTGACTCTCAGGAAGGCTGTTTTCTCTGCTGTTTGACACTCAGCCATCTTCCCAGAAGTTCCAACTTTTCATTCTTAACAAATTGGTAAGTTAGGTGTCTGGGACAGACATAAAGAACCATCTATACCTTGAAGACATACCTGAAGAACAGATGTGTTCTTGGAAAAGTTTAATACTATTGAAAAAGCTATCTTTTATAAGCAATCAACAATCATTAACACAGAAAACAAAATAAAATAGAAAATGACAAGACAGTAGCAAAATGCAACTCTAGCCTCCCAGCCCACCCAGGATAAGGCCAGAGCTCAACGAGACAGAAATCTAAAGTGAAGCACTGGAACTTTCTGAAATAACAGCAATTCCCAGTACCAAAAATAAATAAATAAAAGAAAATGATAGCAACAAAAGTGAAAAAACAAATGGAAAAAAAAAAACCTGTCAGATACTGTTACGGTTTATGTCCAGATGTCCTCCCCAAATCTTTATGCTGTCATTGGGGTGGGTCTGTAGACTTTGTGATTGATTCATGGTTCAATGCTAGGACTAACAATGTGAATGCTATACCCACATTAGAGTGGGTAGAATGCATACAAGATAAAAGACCAAAAAGAGTTCTCTCTCCCTCTCACTCTCTCCTTTCATATGCTTGTGGTATCTTCATCCCATGAATGGTTTCCCCCTGCCAAGACATCCTGCCTTGGAGTCAGTTTATTATAGGCTGGACCCTTTACAAATTGTGAGTTAAATAAACCTTTCTCCCCTTATCTTTGGGTGTTGGATATTTTGTCCCAACTAAGATAGGTACAAAAAGAAATGATGATCAAAATGAAATATATTAGAAGAAACACAGATAAAAAGTGAAAGAGCTTAGGAAAATGATGGAAACCATAAATGTCCAACATAGGAAAGAAATGGAATCCTTGAAACACATCCTAATGGAAATCTAACAGATTAAAATAATCCATTGGAAGTATATGCAACAGATTTAAGGAAGGTGGGGATAGACTATCAGATCTAGAAGACAGAACTGTGACTAGTGGCCATGAAAAGAAATATATCTTAAAAACAGCAAGAGATGATGAAAAATCAATCTAACAGCTGCAAGAAGCAAAGAGGAACAGCAGAAGGTTGATTAGTATAAATTAGAAAGCTGAGGACAGTGCAAATGCCATAAAAAAGATCGTTCTTCACAGAAATAATGGCAAAAAACTACCCAAACATGTTAAGAATTTGACATACAAATAAACAAAGCATATAGCTCCAAACAGCCATGACCAAAATAATCTATACCAAGACATAAAATAATCAAGATTCCAGAAATTCAGCATAAAAACAGAATATTAAAAGCAGTTAGAGAAGGGAAAGAAATCCCCTCTAAAGGAAAGCCCATTAAAATCACAGCAGACTTCTCAGAACAAACCATCAGTCAAGGAGAGCTTGGAATGAGGTATTTAAAGCCCTAAAAGAAAACAACCTCCAAACCAGATTGATGTTCCCCACTAAACTATCTTTGATAATTTATGGAGAAATAAGATACTTCCATGACAGAGAACACTTGTGGAAATTCGTGACCACCAAATCAGCTTTTCAGGCTGCTCTGAAACATATGGTAGAAAGAAAAAACAAAGACCACAGTCACAAGAACACCAACAGAAAAAAGCCACCAGGCATGGCAAACAAGTAAACAGAGGAAAGACAGGGAAGAAATAAAAAGAAAATAATGTGAGAAAGATAATTCAATACATATCTGATACAACCATCAATTTAAATGGTCTTGATTCATCAATCAAAAGAAACAGACTGGCAGAATGGATCAAGAAGCAAGATTCGACATTATGTTGCATTCAAGAAACATATTTAATTCAAAATGAAATACTCCATGCCACAGGATCCCAGAAAAAAGCAGGGTAGCTATTCTATTTATAGGCAATGTGACCTTCAAGTTAAAAATGATAAAAAGTGACAAAGAAGCTCACAGTATACTTGCTAAGGGAAGACTTCAAGAAGAAGAGATAACAACCATAAATATATATGCACCAAATACTGGTGCACCCAACTATATAAAACAAATACTAATGGACATGAAAAATTAAATAATAATGCAGTTGTCATGGGCGAACCTTAACACTTCACTCTCACAATTAGATAGATCAACTAGACAAAAAAAAATCAACAAACAAATATCAGAATAAAACAAATCTGTGAACAGATGAATTTAGTAGATGTCTATAGAGTGTCCCACTCCACAACATCAGAATACACATTCTTAGCTGCAGGTGGGATGTTCTCCAAAATAGACCAGCTCATAGAACATGGTTAAATAAGTGCAAAGGAATTGAAATTATCCCATGCATGTTATCTGACCATAGTGCAATGAAATTGGAATCAATGGCAAAAGAAACCACAGAAACTACACAAATACATGGAAATTAAATAACTTTCTCCTGGACAATCAGTGGGTCACAGAAGAAATTAACCAGTATCTAAGATTAAATGAAAATGCTGATACAATATACCAGAACTTATGAGACACAATGAAAGGAGTCTTGGCAGGAAACTTTATAGTGGTGAATTCTCACACCAGGAAAACAGAACAAGCTCACATAAACAACTTACTGTTGTACCTCAAACTCCTACAGAAGGAAGAGCAAATCAAACCCGAAGCTCAAATAAGAGAGAAAATTATAAAGAGCAGAGCAGAAATTAATGCAATAGAGCATAAAGAAACAATACAAGGAATCAATAAGTGGAAGAGTTGATTCTTTGAAAGATTAAATAAAATTGATAAGCTCCTAGCTAATTTTATCAAAAAGAAAAAAAATAAGACTCAGCTTCAAGCAATTGGGAATAAAAAGGGTGAAACAACAATGGATCTTGTGGAAACTGAGAAAATCATCAATATCTACTTCAAGAACCTACACTTGAATAAGATGAGAAACACAGAAGAAATGGACAGAGTCCTAGACACATATGAGTTGCCAAAACTGAATCAAAAAGACATAAAAATTCTGAATAACCTGATATCAGTCAATGAAATTGAAAATATAATTAAAAATGTACCAACAAAGAAAATCCCAGGGCCAGATGGATTCTTGTTTAATTCTACAAGAAATTTAGAGATCTAATGCCATTAAATGCTGAAATTCTTTAATGAAATTGAAAGAGAATCAATACTTTTAAAATCATACCTGGAAAAAAAATTATCCTTGGGAGCAAGTATTACCCTGGTACCTAAACCAGAGAAGGACCCAAACAAACAAACAAACAAACAAAATAAATAAACAAAAACTACAGAGCAATCTCCCTAATGAATATGGATGCAAAAACCTTAATAAGATACTGGCAAACAGAACGCAGCAAATCAAGATTATACACCATGACCAAGTAGGATTCATTCCAGAGATGCTGGAATGGCTCAACATGCACAAATCAATAAACTTAATATGCTGTATTAACAGAACCAAAGGGAAAAAATCATATGATCTCAATAGATGCACAAAAACATTTGACAAAGTCCAACACACTTTCATCATAAAAACCTTATAGAAATTGGAATAGATGATCTTTACCTCAATCTGATAAAAGCCATTTATGACACCCAACAGCCAGCATCATACTAAGTGCTCAAAAACTGAAACTTTTCACTCTAAAATCAGAAACAAGGCAAGGCGGTCCACTATAACCACTCCTGTTTAATATAGTTCTGGAAACTTCATCCAGAGCAATTAGACAAGAGAAAGAAATGAAATAAATATGGATAGGACATGAAGAAAATAAATTATCATTATTTGCAGACTATGTAATACTTTATATAGAAGACCCCAAAAATTCTAACAAAAGAATTATAGGTTTAATAATTAAATTCAGTAGCATACCTGGATACAAAGTCAACACTCAAAAATCAATAGCATTCCTGTACACAAACAACAAACTCACTGAGAGAGAAATTAGGAAAACCACATCCTTCCCAACGGCATCCAAAAAAATTCTTAGGAATCAATAATTAGCAATACTTATGAATCAATACTAAGGAATACTCAATATCCCTTAGAGTCACCTTCAAAGGAAATAAAAGATCTCTACATTGAAAATTACAATATTCCAAAAAAGGATACTGAAAAGGATATGAGAAGACAGAAGCTGGGCAGAGTCTACAAAGTAAGTTCAAGGCCAGCCTGCACTGCATAGTGAAACCCTGTCTCTAAAAGCCAAAAAACTGGTAGTTATAATGCTACATTAAAATGCAAAAACAGAAAAGCAATAGAGGTGAAGACAGAGCAATATAAACTTAAAAACCAGTACAGAGGGCTGGGGATTCAGCTCAGCGGCATAAGCACCTGCCTTGCAAGCAGGTGGTTGTGAGTTCGATCCCTGGTACTGGAAAAAAAGAAAGAAAGAAAAAAAAAACCAATACAGAAAGAGCATTGAAAAGAAAAAAAGAGATCAGCGTTTTAGTGACATATAGGTGTATAATAGCAAGGGGTCTAACATATAATTGCAATCTCACGAAAAATAAGGCAGATTTCCAGGAGTGGTTGCACACACCTGTAATCCCAGCACTCAGGAAGCTGAGGCAGAAGGACCACACTGAGTTTGAGAACAGCTTGGGCTACATAGTGAACTACACAGTGAGACCCAGTCTCAAAACAAAACAATACAAAACAAACAAACAAACAAAAACCAGGAAAAATAAGACAGAGGTGTAGAAAACAAAACAAACTACTATTATAGCCATAGCCATAATTTTGTATAGTTTGTGAGAACTTTTAGATCCACAAAGCTAAGCCAATGTTAGTGATAATAAATACAATACACACACATACTCCAACACATAGCATAATTTCTAGTGACTTGTGATAAAGAGAAATTCTTACCAGCTAGAGGAAAAACAGTAGATACACAAGGATAAACAAGAATGACAAAACTTTTTATTTAAAATTATATGTAAGTGTAGAAACATGGAATGATGTTTCTTAAATCCTGAGAAAAAAACACAACCTAAAATTCTACAAGCTGAGAAATATGGAAAACTTAAGGCAGTGGGTAATGGATAACCCTCAGGGTTAGACTTAGTAGTGAGCAAGTAAGCTTCTTAAGAAGCAATATCACCAAGGACAAAGAAGGACGTTTTAATGAGAAAGGGGGAAATTCATCAAGACTTGCAATGATGTGTGTGTACCCAATAACATAACTGCAAAATATGTGGGGGGGAAATCTCAGGAGAGATGTGCATCTTACTGGTACTTCTCATTCTGAATGTGGCAGACCTGGGAGTGTTTATAAGGTGGGCTCAGAAGTTCTAATTTTTTTTTTTTTAACAAACTTCCAGCCAACTATACTTTGAGTAGCAAAGTACCCTACACCACACTGGTTTTTATGAAATAACATATAGGAAGGTGCCTAGTATGTTTAAATGTACAGTAGGGATCACATCAGAGTAAACACTGAAAGATATAATTGGCTACAAAAATGTGCAAAGAATGGCCTTTGGCAGTATGGATAGAAAGGCGCATAGGGCCAGGGATTTAGCTCAGTGGCATAAGCGCCTGCCTCACAAGCACGAGGTGGTGAGTTCAAGTCCCGGTATGAAAAAAAAATCATGCACTTTAGTATAAGAAATGATACCAAAAAATGTTCTGCAAAAGGCAATGGGGTAGGGACAGGTTGTTGAAAAGAACAGGAATCATAGGTGACAGATGTAACATGGGAAGGCCAAGCCATAGGTAGCCTTAAGCCAGAGGAGAGGAGAGGATGAGGGCCTGAGATCTTAGGGACATTTGGAAGATGCAGAAATTGGAAGGAGTTAACTGGTATTCTGAGTGCAATTTAAGAAAGTAACTAAAACTGAGAGGGGGATAATTTCCTAGTGATTGCTTTCCTGGCCACGCCAATCCAGTCTGACTTGTAAGTCTGTTCTAAGGAAGATATTTTACTTTTGAAGACAATAGCAGTCCCTTTGGTTGCATTTAAAGAGCCTGTCCTGGCTCATCTAGCACAAGCCTTTTGTTTCTGTAATTATATGCTTCCACTGGATGCTGAACTTGAGTCCTATTGTGGAAAAGTTGGTTTAAGAGCCTCTTCTGTGCCAAAGGTAATTTGCTTTATGCTTTTCAAGAGGGTAGAGAGAAGGCTACCAAGAACTGATTGCATCATTTAACTGAGACAGGCCCTGGGTCCTTGTCAACAGATGTTTGAATTTAAGGTCTCTGGACTGTAATTTAAAAGAAATGAGATATATCATAGTTTCTTCCTTGAAAACCTGGGGCTAGGAGTGTTGTCATGGTAATGCTAACTCCCGCCTGCACCTAGAAGCTTTGTCATGGAGCACCTGCTCAGCACCAAGACCCCTAGGCTTGGCCAGCTACCCTGCCCCTCTGCTCTTGGAGAAAAAGAGAATGATCTGGCATCCAGCGTTTGCTCTTTAGGATGAACAAGTGGAAGTGCGTGTAAGGACTCTGTTCCCCAACTTTCTAATCGAGGACCACCAGTCCCTGAGGTGGCTGTGATTGCTGTCTATTTGTAAAAGCAAGAAGAGGGGCTTTGAAGGCATGTAGATGCATCACCCTATGGGTTACAGGGACAGAACTGAGGAGGCCAAGGACAGGGACGTTCCCCATGGAGACAGGCAAGCTGCTTCAATCCCCAGCATCAGCCACTTGATTTGACACCATGCCAGCTGTTCAACGGGACCCACCATTCCTGCCCACTGACTCCATCCAGCACAGCCAGAGACCGGATCTGCATTTAATTTCTCACTTTTTCGTTTTCTTTATCCTGTTCAGAGGCAAGTCTTGCCCACATTCGTTTGATTGTTCACTTCCACAAATATTTACTGAGCACTTACTATGCCAGACACTCTTCAGGACATGGTGGTGAGTAAGACAGTCCTTATCTCCAACCCCCTCCTTTGGTTCCTATGTATTCTCCTGTTTGCAGTCTAACTACCACCCTAGACCCTTAGCTTGGGCTCTCATCAGTTCTCACCTGCAGCAGTCTCCCTACTTTCCTGCCTTAATGTGACTCTGGACCCATTAGTCAGTCAGTTATCATTCTCTTGTTATGAATCACAGAAACCCATTCTGACTAGTGTAGACAGCAAGAGAGAGGGCATGGTTTATTGATTTGTGTACCTAAACTATAGGAATAGCAGAGCACAGGTGATTCTCAGAGTCAAATAGAACCAGAAGCTAATGGAGGTACCAATTGTTCTATTTAAAAATCCTGTTTTCCTTTCTTTTCTTTTTTTCCTTTCTTTCTTTCCTATTTACTTACTTGCAGTATTGGGGGTTGAACTCAGGACCTTCACACTGAGCTACATACTTTATTATTTTTTATTGTGATGCAGGCTCTCACTAAGTCACTAGGTTGCTTGGGCTGGACTCAGATTTAGAATTCTCTTGCCTCAGCCTCCCAAAGCACTGAGAGTATAGAGATACGCCACCTTGCCTGGCTACATTTTGTCACTTTAGAAAGACTCTTTCTTACTAGGTGTGGTGGATCACACCTGTAATCCCAGCACTCCAGAGGCCACATAATTCAAGAACGAAGTGGGACCCATGTGGTGGCACGTTCTCTGCTGGTCTCCAATGGTCTGAACACCTGGGGGTGATGCCCTGGTGCAAACTTCTAGTCTTTTATCTCTTTCATTTCTGTTGTTTAGATGAAGGCTTGCTGTGTTGCCCAGGTTATCCTGGAATTTTTGGGCTCAAGTGTTCCTCCTGCCTCTGTTTCTTGATTACCTGGGACTACAGGTGTGTGCCACCATCCCCTAATGGTCCTCGCCTAGTAAATGGGTGCAGCAGAACTCACAGGATAGCCTCAGTACCGAGCTGCGGAAAGCCTGGCTTCTGTCTCAGGCGTTCTCGCCCTCTCTTGGGTCATCCTGTCACTCTCCATCTTGATTTTTGCTTCTGCTCCTGTTTTGAGATGGGATCTTGCAGTGTTTCCTAGGCTGGCACCGAACTCCGGGCTTGTGTGATCCCAGTCTCGGCCTCCTGGGAGCTGGGACTTCTGATGTGCGCAGCGGCCGCTGTGTCCACTGCAAACCTGTAAAGCTTGCTGATATTCTCAGTTCAGCCCATTACAACAGTGTCTCAGGCTGAGTGCTTATGAGCAACAGAAACATATTTTTCACAGACCAGGAGACTGGAAATCCAGGGTCAAGCTGCGAGAAGGTCTAAGTCTCATGAGGGCTCTACTCTAGTTCACAGGTGTCCTTGAATTCTCACAGGGCAAGAAGAATCCCCGGGAACCCTAGGGGTCTCTTTTATAAGCACATTAATCCTGTCCAGGAGCAGCCCATTCCTCCGTCCACCTCGCTCTACACACACTTTCTAAAACCATGAAGGTTGGGGTTCAACAGATAAATTAATCCAAATTTCTTTGCCTGACACTCAAGGGCTTTTGTAATCAGCTTCTGACTACAGATCTTCCTTGTTTAATGTCCATTCAGACCTAGACCTGTGCTCAGACATATGACCTTTTTAATCTTATTTTATTGTACGGTTCTGTACATTTTATTTATAGAGCTTCAATATTAGTTTGTTTTTCTCTTGTTGTTTTTGTTTCTTGAGACAAGTTCTTGCTATGTAGTTCAGATTGGTCTTGATCTCACTAGGTAGCCCATGCTGGGCATGAACCTCACAGTGATCCTCCTGCCTCAGCCTCTCAAATCCTGGGCTTACAGGAATGCACCACCCGGCCCTGTCTTTTTTTATGTACAAGATACCATGTTTATACAGTACTGAAATTCTTACTGATTGCACTCTACAGTACCGTATATGTTCTGTTGTACATTATAGTACTTCAGGTAAGAGTTATGCAAATAAAAGCAAAGTTATAAAAAAAAAAAAACCTTTTTCAGATTAGAGAAGATGGTGGCTTGCTAGGTCGCTAGGTGGAGTGCCTCTCTGGAAAAACAGCTCAGACACTGGAATTTGACAACATGGAGAGGGCTGGAAGAGCAGAGAGGGACTTTCATGACTCCAGCAGGAAACTGAAGGAAAAAGAAAAACAGGAAGAGGAAGAAAAAACGCGAGTGGAGGGCTGGAGCCCAACACACTCACTGAGACCAGTGCGCTGTGCTGGGCACACTGTGGAGTCAGGTGACTCAAGGTTGCAATGAAGCCACGGCCACCAATAACGGGAGTTGGTGAGTCCCCGGCCCTTGGCGGGAGGAGGACATAGTGCAGTGTGGAGAGAAGCTAAGGTAGAAAACTACATTGATTCTCAGTGAGTGCTGGAGATTAGGTCCTGCAGCAGGTGTCACTGGATGGAGGACATCTTGGAGTGGGGCAGAGCCCGGCACTGCAGAGTTAGTCAGCTTCCCCTGGCCCAGAGAGGATTGGTGGGATCTGCTTGGGCTGAGCCACATCCCTGGTTGGGACCCAATAGCCAGGGATGAAACTGTCCCAACCCTGTGACATCCACAAAGTACAGGGTAAGTTGCTGAAGGCACTTACAGGTTGACTGGCTCAGAGGCTAGAGGCTAGCCTGCATGGTCCCTGTGTGCACCTCAGATAACAGCAAATTGGACAGAGCAGCAAAACCCCAGTCAACACGCTTTGGAAAGACCATAAGCAATATGGAGAGAGCCAGGGACCTCCACAACACACCTGTCTGAAAGAAACCAGAAACATGACAAGAGATAGAAATTTTAAAAATCCTCCAGCCACTGACCCTGAGAAAATAAGCCTAGGAGAGGAAAATACAGAAGAGAATCTGAGCAGCAGTCATGCAATATTAGCCACAACATTAGCAGACATAAAGAAATACCTTCGTGACCTCATAGATGAGCTTAAAACTGAAATTCTAATCCAAGTGAGGCAAGATATAAAAAGATTAATTAAAGAAATGCTAAGCCCCTCTCAAGAAGACACAGATGCAAGAATGGAGGAACCCAGAAAAGGAAGAGAAACCTTTGATGAAGAATATAAACCAAACCTGGAATACATGAAACAGATCCAAAGGGATTACCAGGAAACTAAAAACTCCATTGAAAGCTGGCAAAATGCCTTGACAGAAACTAACGTTAGCCTTTCAAAACTTGAAGAGAGATTTATAATGTGTGATTGTGAAAGAAAAGATATCTTAAAAATAACAAGGAACCAGGAAGAAACAATTCAAAGGCTAGAAAATGACAAGAGGATCTATAACTTAAGAATAAAAAATGTGAGTGAAGAAGCAGGAGTAACCACAAATGAATTACAAAGACTATTCACAGAAATAATTAAGGAAAACTTCCCAAGCACAGAAAAAAGAAATGATATCCAGATAAATGAGGCATACAGAACTCCAGCTACCTACAACCAAAACAGATCTACACCCAGACATATAATAATCAGAATCCCAGAAATCCACCACAAGAACAGAATATTAAAAGCAGCCAGAGAAAAGAAGCAGATCATCTACAAAGGAAAAAATCATCAAAATAATGACAGACTTATCAACACAAGCTCTCAAATCAAGAAGAGTCTGGTAGGGAAGGGGGATAGTTCAAGCCCTGAAAGAAAATACCCTCTAACCCAGATTGATGTACCCAGAAAAACTCTCTCTCAAAATTAATGGAGAAATAAGATATTTCCAAGACAAGGAGGAACTGTGGGAGTTCATGGCCACCAACCCAACCCTACAAAAAATACTGAAGGACATTCTAGAAAGAGAGAAAAAAAATATCAGGATTCCAGGAACAGTGGCAGAGAGGCCTCAATGAGCAGAGCAGACGTGGAATGAAGGAGTAAAGTGGGCAAATAATAGCAGAAAAATAGAATAGCAGAGATGAGGCAGAGAAGGAATTCGTCCTTGTACAGTGGTCTTATATTTTTCATTTCATGTGTTTATAGGAATATGATTTGTTTTGTCTTGCTTTGTTTTGTTCCTCCCTCTAATATAGAAAGGATAAAAATGCATGTTAAACTCATGCATGTGTAGAACCAATAAACAATTTATGAGAACTGGTCTTATGACACATGAGGAAATGAACAAATACTCTGAAGAAAAAGAGACACTACAGTACCCAGTGCTGATCCTGGAGTATCATAATGTGAAACCCAGCAATACTATAATTCTTTGCTCAGAGTGATTTTTTGTTGAACAGAACTGGTTGCAGTCTCGCTGTTTGAAACCCCACTTTATATGCTCCACTTTTGTATCTTGAATAACTATTTGTAAGAGGACAATATGTAAATATCAACTAGTGATTTCTTACTGTTTCTTCGTTCTTTGAAAGTATGTATTATTTCTACTCATTTTCTGTTTTGTTTAGTCTTTCTTTAAATAAAATTTTTTTTAAAAAGAGCAAAGGGAGGGAAAGGTGGAAACTACTATCAGTTTCTTATTGTCTTATCTTGAACGCTTGCATTGTTTACATAATTTTGTTAGGTTTGGCTTTGCTCTGTCTTTTGTTAGATTTTATGTTTTCAGATGGTAAGGGCAGCCATTTTGAATATAATGGGAAATATTACAGTAACACGATTTCCTATTATATTGTTTTGAAGTCTTATCATGCTTTCATTCTTTGGTCTGACTTTTATTTTGGGTCTTTTATTTTGTTTTATTATGTGCGATGGTATGAACGCTATTTTGAAGAAAACAAGACATTATGGTAGCTATTGTTGATTTACTATCATCTTGTTTCGAAGTCCTACCATGCTTTTGTTCTTCTGTTTTGATTGGTTCTATCCTGTTGTGTTTAGATTTTATTATGTGTGATGTTACAGACAAGTTTTTTGAGGAAAATGAAGTATTATGGCAGCCACTGTTCATTTCCTGTTATTTGATTTTGAAGTCCTGTAATGCTTTCATTCTTTTGAATGTTTTTTTACTATATTGTTATGTTTGATATTATTGTGTGTGAAGGTATGCTCAACTATTCCAAAGAAAAGAGACCTTATGTTAGCTGCTGTTGATGTCCGGTTGTTTTGTTGCGAAGTGCTGTGTTGCTTGCATTTTCCTGTTCTGATTTACTTTGTTTCATTCTGTTTTCTTTTGTTCTCTTTAAAATAAAAAAAAAAAGGAAAAAAAGAAGCAAAGTCATCAAGTTGGAGTTTCCTTTGACAATTTCTTTGTTCTGAATACTGGAGTGTACATATATATACAAGTCTTTACTTAGTGACAAATTGATTTAATGATGTAATTGCAGAAATGGAACTGGATCATTAAACAGGGAATGTGTGTACCTATTATGGACAAAATGTGAAAGTTCTCAGAATCAAAATTTTTGTGCCAACCCTACAAAAACAAATAAGTCTACGAGATTATGAATCAAGAGTTCTTATACATGACTGCCCAATAGTAATCATCACAAATGACTCTGCCAGGCCACAACCTTACACCAAAAAGTACTTCTATGAGAACATCTGCCCAGCAACTCTGTGTGATATTGCTCTTGTAATTACTCCTTATGGCCAAGGACTATTATTTCAAAATATGCTTTGTAACTTTTTCTATTTCTGTCTCAAAAAGCTCCTCGTTCACCTGTTTGAATACTCTCATCATTTACTAAGGCATATGTATTCCCACTGAAACACTCTGTTACTCCCAAATAAATAGCAGTGTTCTCTGGAGAATCTCTCTAGATTTTATTCAGGTGGACACTATCAAGTCTCAGCTTCCACCAGTTCCCCTCACTGCTTCCTGCTCCCTTCCTTACCACACTGCTTGTAGTTTTCCTGAGCACCCACAAGGGGGACTTCCCTGACCTCCCCGTCCCTCGGCCCTCCATCCTGAGCTCAGCTGCTTGCTGTGTCCAGCAGCTCTTCCCACCCTGTGGAATAAGCTCTCACTGCTGGCACGATCGGCCACCTCTTTGCTCTTTTATTCCTGTTGGAATCTCCAGTGCCTCCAAGTAACAGGTTCTCAGGATATGTTTGTGATTAGAATTAGCTAATCAACTAGCTAATTAACTGATGTACAGTACCAAGGAATTACTTTTGCCTCTGACTGTTAACTCTGCTTCTGTCATAAAGGAATGTGGGACAGAAAGGGACTTTCATTTCCATCAACTCAAGTGAGGTTCATAAATGAATGAGACGTGACCCGATCCATGATACCTGTGAGAAGCTTACAGTCAAGATGAAAATCAAATTTAGTTGTTGTGATGAAGGAAACCACCCAGGTTTTCTGAGATAAAGTTTTCAGTGGCTTGAGCCTGGATAGCCAGAGGGTCCGCTGCTGTAAGCCCTGAGTTTCCACCAGCAGATGAGCGGGGAGGGACTGAGAGACTGGCAGAGGACAAGGAAGGAGAGTGGCCCTCAGAGGGGACAGGGAGCGAGGGGGCTGTCACAGGTGGGAGCACAGCAGGGACACCAGCTGGAAAACCCACAGGAAGCCCTGGGGGGACCCACTCACTCCTGCTACGCCATTTATTCATTCAGCCAACCGCCCCTCTGCTGGGTGTGCTCCACACTCCCTCACTCACCCGGCTCCCAGCACTGGGCCTTGTGTCAGATCCACCTCCTGCCCGCCCTGGAGTGAGCCCCCGCACCCCACAGGCCACCTCACAGGCACTCAGTCCCACTGCCTCAGTTTTTTCTACACAACATTATTCGTGTCTCTTTTGGTTTACTTTCTGTCCCTCTACAGCACGTGCCATGGGGCCAGGGGCCTCATGCGTGGTTCAGTTGCTGCTTCCCTGTGCTTAGAACACTGTTTGGTGTGCAGTGGGATGATATTTGTTGCATTCTTGCATTTAATTAGCCAATACATTTTAACATCGGTCATGTGCTGGACCCAAGGCTAGGTACTGGTACAAATATGCACGTCCCCCTGGGACACAGGGCCAGCTGCATGGACATGTGGCCTGTGCCGCTGTACAGGGGCCTGTGCTAAAGAAAAAGGTTCTCATTCTTGCTCTTTGGTTGTTTTTGTGGTGCTGGGAATTGATCTCAGGGCCTCACACATGCTAGGCAAGCATTCTAGCAATGAGCCACTGGCATATTACTGAGGCAGGGACTCACTAAACTGACCAGACTGGCCTTGGGCACATCCTCCTGACTCAGCCTCCCCATATTCCACCACACATTGCTACTACTCTTGGGTTAATGTTCTGCTGTCATTTTGGAATTTTTAATGATTTATTAATCAAATGACCTACATTTTCATTTTATAATAAACTTCCAAACTTGTGTAGCTAATCCTACACTGAATTTAATCCTAGAAAGCTCTAGCATATTCAGATTTGAAAACAGTACAGGGGCAAGTCAGTAGACCCTGCACACTACTGGCATTTTGGAGGTTTTTTTTTTTTTTTTTCTTTAATACAGGGGTCTGAACCCAGGGCCTTGCACATACTTGGCAAGCACTTTAGCACTAACACTCGCAGTCCTTTTTGAGACAGGGACTTAAATTATCCAGGCTGGCCTTCAAATTTCTATCCTCCTGCCTCAGCCTTCTGAGTAGCTACAATTGTGAGCATCCATCACAGTTTCTGGACCTATTGTGAATTATTTTAACAAAATTGCGTAATATATTTGAGAGCTAAAAGAGTAAGTGTGTATCTGTCAGTGTTTACAGGAGAAATACATAATACAAGATTTACAAACATTTTTACAAAATTGGCTCACACTGGCCACCCGCAGAGCCAGGTGAGGAAGAGTGCAGAGGGTCTGTCTGCACACTGGGGATCCAAAGGCTCCAGTCCCAGACCTGGAGCTCCATGCAGCATCCTGTGGGGGTCTGTGTCAGGAGGCTGAAGGGTCTGCGATGAAAGCCAAGGTGAAAGGGAAGCGAGGAACTCCTCAGAAGCAATGCTTCCTTCTTCACTCCCCTTTTATGTCATTCTGCTGATAATCTTCCCTGGGGTGGGTCTTCCCCCCAGAACTATGCTGAGCCAATTTAGTTGGGCATTACTTACTCAAATGGACACAGTCAGTCAACCATCACAAAGTGGTTTACAGAGATAGTGTAGTTTGAGGAAAAAACCCTCTGAGGCCAAAGATGGTGGCACATGGTTGTTTTAATCCCCAAATTCTGGGAGGCTGAGGCCAAAAGATTGCAAGTTCAAGTCCACACTGGGCAATTTAATGACTTCGCAAGACTGAGTCTCAACATAAATAAATTTTTCTTTAAAAGGGCTGAGATGAAATTCAGTGTGAAGATTCTAGGTTCTGTTGCAGTAACACACACACACACACTCACACACACA
Organism: Cavia porcellus; assembly: GCF_034190915.1. Classification (NCBI taxonomy): domain Eukaryota; kingdom Metazoa; phylum Chordata; class Mammalia; order Rodentia; family Caviidae; genus Cavia; species Cavia porcellus. The sequence continues at coordinate 32,322,957 of NW_026947514.1, forward strand.
CACACACACACACACACACACGAGAGCGCGCACGTGCGCATGCGCTCACGCACACATGCAAAAAATAATACTTTCTTGCAATCAAATGATAGGGAGTTCAGCCCCACCATTTCTTAGCAGTATGACTTTGAGAGACTCATGTAACATCTCTGAAGCTTAATTTCTTCACTACGTGACGGCAGTGTCTAGCCGAGTCGGCTTGAGAACTGAATACGTTATTTAGGCACTCAGGTCAGGCTCTGAACATCCTAAAGCCTGTCTCACACTCCCCTCTCTCTTGGCTCCTTCTGCTCTCCCGTGCACTCCTGGGCTGGAGAATCTGGGTCAGTGTGGGTGGCTGCTGAGTGAGAAGAATACTGAAGAGAAAAACTACAGAACTACAGCCTTAGGGGAAGCAATAACATTTCACTTAAAAATTGCTTGAGCAAAGACTTTGTATACATTTGTGATTCGTTTGCAAATAAACCAAAGACTTCTCTGGCCAGTGCTTAGACAGGAATCTCGGCAAAACTTGAAGACTACTCCCGACCACAGAGAAGCCCCTGACCCTTCCTCAGCAAGACCAGCTCCAAAGAAAACCTTGGAAAATACAAGCTGTGGCTTCCTGAGCCTGCTAGGAATTCATTAGAGGATTTCTAATGTAAGGAGGGTTTCTAATCTTCTAATTTTCTGTGTCTGTGGCTCTTCAATGCTTTCACATTCTTTGTTTAATCAAGCACTGAGCTGGCATTAACTCAGCAAACTGAGTTTCCTACTCCAGTTGAAAAATAATTTCCACTGGGTCAAACCTCACCTGATTTCATGCAAACCCAAGTCAACAGCAAAATTAAAGAGAAAGCTGAGAGCAAACTGACACGCATCTCAAATCGCAGAGACTCTCAGAACCAAGGGAGAGCAGGGGTTTTATTGTACTTATCTGCACTCGTTCATTCATTTAGCAAGCATGGAGCCCTAGCGTCTGTTAGGTGCGGTGCCGGTACTGTGGATAAGGCTTTGTCTTTGTACAATCTGGTACACCACGGGAATACAAAAAAGGAGAGGCGATTCCAGCACAACATTGACTAAGGAAAGGGGAAAGCGGAGGCACTCGGGAAACCCCCGGGTTGGCAAGGGATGGGCTGGAGGCCCCAGCACTCTCGCCTTCGAGTTGCATGAATTTGTCCAACCCTCCACTCCACTCCACTCCACCCCTGCCTCTGTCTCTGAATAAGCTCCACGTGCATCTGTCTTGCACTGCTGCCTTTTCAAGCCCTGAAGCCTGCACTGCAGCTGGGGTTGGAGTCAAGGCCTTCCCACAGAGGTCTGTTTTGTTCGCCCAGAACCTCAGTCATTCATTTATTTGTCCATTCATTTACTACCAAATGCTCAGTGATGACTTCTCCCTTCCGATCCCTGGTGGTCCAGCTGAATGCAAGACAAATACTTTTCCTCAGAGAGCTGGGGTGTTCGGTCAGCACCAGGCCTCATTTTCTTCATTTACTTCAGTTCATTTACAAATATGACCTGATCTCACAAATCCCCTAACAAGCAGGTAGTTTTATCTGCTTTTACCAACAGGAAGACCGAGTTTCAGAAAGCTAAAGTAACTCGTGCCAGGTTGCCCAGCTAGTGAGAGACACAGCCAGGCCTTCACTAAGGCTCAGCTCCTCAGGGTCTTCTCCTCAACTGTCAGGCAGAGCATGGCCTCATCTGGAAATGAGCCTCCCAGTAGCACCTGCTCTGTGTTGAGATGAGGATCTGTGGGACTTTCTTGACCCCAGGATGGCTTTCCTTTGGCCTTATGAAGCCATTTTCCGCATGGCCACAGACAGAAGTCACTGGCCCAGGACTGTACCCAGCTTTCCTCTCCTCCTCTTTTGGAAGTCCAAATAATGTCCTGTAGTAGATGCAGACAAGAAATGGACAGCTTTGCTTTGAACTCAAATAAAATCCTTCTTCCTGCCTCACAACCCTCCCTCCCAGCCCCAGTGTCCTGAAGATCCCCAAGGCTTGGTTGGAATATCAAGCCCCCCACTTAATTTACTTATCTTGCTTCACAGACATAAAAGCAATATCACAAAAAAGTTTTCATAGCCAAATCAGCAATCAGTAAGGTCTACTTGGTTCCTGGGCTCCTTCTTTCTTTCCTGGTCAACTTCCCACCCTTAGGCCACCACGTCTGAGCCACAGGGCCTTGCTCTGATGGCTGGCGAATATCCTCACCAGCTTTAGCCTCTAGCAGCTCTGGCCTGCCTTAAAAGTCCTCAGATTGCCGCACATACTTTCTACTGCACGAGGCCCGACCACAGGTGTCTCCTTATTTGACCAGTTTCTGCTTTATGCCCATTTTTCAAGACAGAATGCTGAGGCTCAAGAAGCTTAAAAGGTTTGTTCGCAGCTCATACATGTCTGGGCCAATTGCTGGAGCAATTGTTCTCCTATTGCAAGGCTGGAATTCTCTCCTGTCCATCCCTGCTGGGACAGACATTTAGTTAAAATACATTCCAATGGGGCTGGGGATTTAGCTCAGCGGCATAAGCGCCTGCCTTGCAAGCAGGCAGTTGTGAGTTCGATCCCTGGTACCGATAAAAATGAAAAAGACAAAAAAAAAAAAAATTCCAAATAAGCTCCTCTTTGATCAGTATGCAGAGCCCCTGGAAAACTATGGGGGATCATCATGCTCTAAACTAAACTCTAAATGGATCAAAGATCTAAATACTAAAACAAACACTAAATCTGCTGAAAGACAGAATAAATAGAACTCTTGAAGACACAGGTATAGGCAAAGACTTCATGAGCAAAATCCTGATTGCTCAGGAAATATCACAAAGAACCAACAACTTGGATCTCATCTTATTGAAAAACTTTCTCACAGGAAGAGAAACTACCAACAGAGTGAACCCACAGAGTGGGAAAAAATTTTTACCAGGTGATCCTCTGATAAATGACTAGTGTTTGGAATACATAAAGAACTAAAAAAACTCAAACCCTCCACATTTAAAGACCTAATCCAACTTCCGGGAGAACATGGCGGACAGATAACAGCAACTACCGGAGGCTCTCTGAAAGACTCGGCTCAGAAGCCAGGAATGGTGCGGACTAAGGAGACATAAGCAGGTGGAGATATGCTCTGCTGACTCAGGAACGAACTGGGCTGAGAGAAACCAACTTGGAATGCATTCCTGGTGCTAAAACAGGAACAGAAAAGCCTCGGTGTGGAGGCTGGACCCTGCGCCATTGTAAGCCGCAATTTGGGTTTCCCACCGCGCGGCGGCTGGCTGCCTGCACAGCGGCTCGGCAAGGAGAGAGATGCGCAGAAGCTCTGAGAACGGCAATCTGTGAACGGCAGGGAGGCGTGCACTGACTTGTGGTGAGGTGAGTGAGAGAAACTGACACTCTACCACAGTTTGACTCCAGCGGAGGACTTTCTGGGTCCGAGCAGTCCTGCGGGAGCAGGGCGCGGTGGCGACTCCAGCCACACATCCCCCTCTCGGGCGAGATTGGTGAAAAGTGCCTGGCCTGCGTGACGCTGCTGGCGGACCTGGTAGGCTGTCCCAACCCAGATCCCAGAGCCTGACGGTGGCCGGGAGGGGAGACGCGTAGGCTGCCTGGTCCGTAACTCCCTGGTGCACAGCGGTGAGCGGGAACAACTAACTGGCGCAAATCGTTCAGGCTGTGGCTGACTGGGAGAGAAGCTGGGCCTCTTATATAAGCTTGCATATATAAGGAACAGAGAAGAAGAGGCAGCATGGGAAGAGGCAGCAACAAGAAAGGCCCCTCGGCCCCCAATTCTGAGAAACAGGCAATAGCAGACACCACACCAATACACATAAGGCACCATATAGAGAGCCTCATAGACCAATTCAGGAATGAAGTTATCAATGACCTGAAGCTAGAAGTATGCAGAATAGTTAGAGAAATGCTAAGTACCACCCAAGAAAAAACAGGTGGTGGAATGGAAGAACAGAAAAAAAGGGGAGAATTGTTTGATGGAGAAAACAGAGAAAGCATAGAATGCGTGAAACAGGTTCAAAGGGACTACCAAGATACTAGGAAGTCTATAGAAGACTGGCATAACAGCTTGAAAGAAACTAAGGACAGACTATCTGAACTGGAGGGCAGACTTGTAATATGGGAGAATGAAATGAAAAACTTCTTAAAAATAACAAAGAAACAAACAGCAATAATACAAAGACAAGAAGATGATAAGAGGATCCATAACTTAAGGATTAAGAACATAAAAGAAGAAGTAGGGACACAAACAAGTGAACTACAAAAGCTACTCACAGAAATAATCCAGGAGAATTTTCCTAATTTAGCAAAAGGTAAAGATACTCAGATGTATGAGGCATACAGGACCCCAGCTACTTACAACCCAAACAGAGCAACACCCAGGCATATAATAATAAAAATTCCAGAAATTCAATACAAGAACAGAATATTAAAAGCTGTAAGAGACAAGAAACAGACCACTTACAAGGGAAAACCCATCAGAATTACAGCAGATTTCTCAGCACAAACCATCAAATCACGAAGAGCATGGGGGGAAATAATTCAAGCTTTGAAAGATAATAATCTCCAGCCAAGATTGAGATATCCTGCACAACTGTCCCTGGAAATTGATGGAAAAACAAGGTGCTTCCAGGATAAAGAGGAACTGGGGGAATTTGCAACCACCAATTCAACTCTACAGAGAGTATTGCAGGATATTCTAAAAAAAGAAAAATACAAAGAATCCAGAAATAATGGCAGAGAGGCCACAACAAATAGAGCAGAGAACAAAATGAAGAAGACAAACTGACAGCTACTGACAGAAAAAGAGCTCAACAGAAATGAGGCAGAGAAGATTGGATGATAGGAACAGATATTTTGGAGAAAATGACATCTTAATAGGTAATACTGATTTAGTATCATCTTGTTTTGAAGTCTCATCTAGCTTTTGTCCTTCTGTCTCCAATGGTCTAAATAGGTTGTATCTTACTGGATTTTATTATGTACGATAGTATAAGCAAAAACCTTGTAAAGACAAGGAGATTATACAGAAACCATTATTCATTTTCTGTTAGTCGATTCTAAATACTCTGTAATGCTGTCATTCTCTTGAATGGTTTTACATTGTTTTGATATACTTAATGCTACAGTATACGAAGTTGTACTCAAGGATTTCAAAGAAAGAGACAATATGGTAACTACTTTTAGGTTAGGATTATCTGGTGGTGAAACACTATTCTGCTTAAATAGTTATGTTTTGATCTGCGCTGTTTCGTTGTTATGCCCTCTTTTATCTCAATCTCCACTCCATTATTTACTTTTTTATCTTTATCCTTTTAATTAAAGGAAAAAAATAGCAGGATATATTATAGTAACCCACTTTGACTTTCCATTACCTTGATTTAAAGCCCTGTATTACTCTCACCATCTGGTTTTTAACTGATGTTCCCCTATTCTGTTTTGCTGGATAGTATCAGGTTCGAAAGTTTAGGCATCAGCTGTGAAGATAATGAGATTCATTATGACGCCCATTCTTGTTGACTTTTATCTACTTTTGAAGACCTACAATGTCTCCAATGTTTTGGTTTTGTCGGTTTTATTCTTTACTGTTTTGTTCAATTGTATTATAACTAATGATATAGGCAATTCTATTAGAGATAGCAGGAGGCATTATAGTAACCATTGTTGATCACCTTGTATTATGTTTTTATATTATCTATTATGTCCACCCTTTTGACTTGACCGATTCTGTTCTGTTATGTCACATTTGGTTTTACTCTCTTCCAAAAAAGTAATAAGAACCGTGGGAGCAATGAAACCCAAAATGTGTAATAGTCATGGTACAAAAGAGAGGAAAAGAAAGTGCTCCAAACTATATAACTGCATGTATATTTAAGTGTATAAGATAGAAAATGATATCACAGAGTTTTATTGGATCAATGAACAGAACTGTTTGCAGTATCATTGATGGAATGTCCACTTTACAAGCTTTAATTTTGTGACTTGAACAATTATTTCTAAGATGACAGTATGTAATCCATTAACTAGTGATTTCCTACTGTTTATTTTTTTTTCTGTAAATCTGTATAACTTGTACCCTTTCCCTGCTTTTTTTTTCTTTTCTCCTTAAATAAAATAAAAAAATTAAAAAAAAAAAAGACCTAATCCAAAAATGGGCATCTGAAATGAATTAACACTTCTCAGATGAAGAAGTAGAAATGGCAAATAAATATATGACAAAAATGTTCAATATCATGGATCTTTTGAAAGATGTAGATTAAAACAACACTGAGATTCTGTCTTGCTCCAGAAAGAATGGATGTTATCATGACTTCAATCAATAACAAATGCCAGAGGGGCTGTGGGGAAAAAGGAACCCTTCGCCACTGTTAGTGGGAGTGTCGATGCAATCATTATGGAAATCAGTGTGGAGATTCCTCAAAAAACTAAATCTAGAGGTTCCATTTTCCCTTTCTTAGTATCTTCCTGAAATAATTAAAAGCATCACATCACAGCAATATATGCATACTCATCTTAGAGCTGCACAATTTGTAATAGTTAAAACTTGGAACCAGCCCAAATACCCATCATTGGACGAATGGCTAAAGAAGATGTGGTTTTGTTTTGTTTTGGATGTGATGGCGTAATCCTCTGCCACAAAGAAGGATACCCTTGAGACATTTCTGGGTACATGGATGCACCTGGAGACCATACTCTTAAGAGAATAAATCGGACCCATGTGTCTAAGTATTGCCTTGTTTCTCTGGTGTGACAAAACCAAAAAGGTAAATAAGGATCAAAATATACAGTAGATATTGAGAAATGACAAGAAAATGTTCAAATGAGACAGGGAACGAGGGAAGGGGAAAGGGAAAAGGAAGGAAAAGAAATAAAAGAGCATAGAAGAAAACACTGGGGACAAAGCTTTTGTAAATAAGGAGGGAAAAAAGGGTTGAAGGAAGGGGGAAGGATTAGGGGGAAAAAGAATCAAGACATCATATACAAGTACAAATTCCCTATGATGAATGTGATCATTATGTATATCTAAAACATACCAATAAAATTAATTTTTTAAAAAAGATAGGAGAACCCACTTGGGCTCTGTAGAATCCCCACCTCAGGTGGATGCAGCCACAGGGCAGGGGACACAGAGGTCTAAGCAAACACAAAGCTAATGTCTGGAGATGGCGAACCTTAATGACAGGAGGACATTTCAGGGAAACACCTCTGTCCGGGACATGGGGAGGAGCAGGCTGTGCAGCCAGGCAGCCCTCGGCCCAGGGCTGGATCACCCAGGCGTCTCACTGCCAGCTGATCACCAACCATTACCTCTGTATCAGGGAACCACATCGTGTCTTTGGGTCTACGTGTCCCGCGCTCCTGTGTCCTGCTCTGTGACGCCAGGTGTTGTGGCCGTTCAGCCCTTTGAGCATCTGTGAGATGACAGCACAGCCACTGCAGCTCTGCTCCCACTCAGGCTTCTCAGAACCTGCCAGGCAAGGAAGGGGCTGGACGTGGAAACCCACCCCATTCAGAGGGAGCGTGGAGAGCTTTGTCAGGGGCCTCCGTGTGCTCAAGTGCAATATGGGGATAGCGGTTCAGAAAGTTCAGGGTTGGCTTGAATCCAGAACCATGGGGCACATCACAACTTTCAAGCCTGGCCCTACCTCCTACCAGCTGCATACCCTTGAGTAAGCATGTTTAACCAAAATGTTCCTGACACTAGTAAGTGACACTTGGTGTCTTGAGACCTGGGGTGCCCCCCCGAGGAGATAAGCAGCAGGCCACTATAAGCTGTATTTACAGCTCCTTCTCATCCTCGAATCATCCCCTGAGCTTCACCTCCTGGCAGGTCAGAGGGGCCTTAGATTCGCTTAAGAGCTTGAACAGCAAACCCAACTGAACTGTGGGAGCTAGACTGCACGCTCCCTTGAATCAGTCCGAAATCATTCCCTAACACACACTGCTGTTTTCCATGAAACCTGTCCCCAGGGCCAGAAGGTTGGAGACAGCTGTGCTAACGTTTCTGGGCTTCAATTTCCAACTGTGTCAGTGGGTTGATATTGAACACGCCTACCTGCTAGAGTTGTGGTTAGCATTAAAGAAGTTAAGACAGTTGACACCCAGTGTCTGATTGATAAGTGGCAGAACCAGCTATGAAGCTCATCAGATGGAGAATCCATAGAAAGGACTTTTCCATGTGACATAAGGTAAAATGTACACCCGGGCTGCAGGCTGGGAAGGTGGCACCGATGCCTTGATTAATGGCTCCTCCAGCGTGGCAGAATGAAGTCAGCCATATGTAGTTCACATTGAGACAGACTCATAAATCACACAAGGCAAGGCTGGTGTGTGGCAGCTGGCTCCGGGCAACCCTTAACCCAGCCTCGTGCCTGCCCACACTGTCTGCCTGGGCCAGATCCGCTCCGCCCACTGTCACAGGCAGTCTGCTTAGCAGAACTGCTTCGGTTCCCTGAGCCTTCTGCACCAGGTGTGGCCCACAGTCCCCAGTCAGGGGCCAGAACCCATGTCCGTCACCTAACCCATGGCTCTCAAACTTGAGCATGTGTCAAAATCCCCTGGGGACTCAGGAAATGCAGAGCTTCTGGTTCAGTGGTCCAAGTGAGATGGAATTTGCCTTTCTGGTACGTTCCCAGGTAGTGTTCAAAGGGCTGTTACCCAGGTCCACACTGGGAGCCCAGCGGAGTGATTTTACATCCAGCTGTTTATCCTCGAGGATGATGAGCCAGGTCGGGCCAGAGCCCAGGAACACACCCATATCCAGGCACCTAGAGGGGCTCTGAGCAGGTTTTCTGGGCCACACCTTGAGAGACATCTATTTGAAAAACAACTTGTTGCAAGATGGGATTGATTTTCAGATGGCTTGAGGGGATCAGAGACCGCCTAAAAGTGAGCAGAAGACATGTTTTTCCTGGCGCTTTCTGACGGCTGACCTTCCTGACCTTCTCTCCAGACAAGCAGCACTCTGTTTCAGGCCTCAGTCTCACCGCTCCCCAAGGGAAGAATACTGAGTCCTGGAGAAATAGTCACATGCCCAGGAGGCCCAGGGCTGTCTGTTTGGCTTCCATGGCTTCCTTCCAGAGTTCTGAGTCACAGACTGGCCCACTTCACCACGACACTGCACAGGGTAAAAAGCCCAGGCCGCCAAGGATAGTGCCCGCTGCACTGCCAGCCTGGCTAGGGTGGCTGCTGCTTCCAGCAGGCAGACATAGCCCACGATGTCCTTTCAAGCTGTCCTGCAAGAGTTCTCTGAGGGACAGAGCAACTCACTGATCCTTCCTGTGGGTCTCGTGATTCCTGCTTTTATCATGTGGTGCAACAGTTCTTAATTTATAGTTTATAAACTGTAGTTTATTTGTCCAACTACAGTTGGAATATTAGCTCTTGATGACAGGTCCCTTTTCTGTTTTCTTAGCATCTGTGTCACGCCCCATGCAAAGGGCTTGGTATGTGGCAGACATTCAGAAAAAGCTTAGTAATGATGGTAATAACATAGATTTACTGAGCATTTGGAAAGGGCCAGGTGTTTTGTAATCATCAAATAAGTCAGTCTTTTTAAAAATCCTCTAGCGTTATGAATGCCCCCATTCTACAGGTCAGGAAACCAATGCTGAGAAGAAATCATTTATTCCACATTACACAGCTAGTAAGTGGCAGGGGGCAGCATGGCTGACGGGGTCTGTAGCATCCATTTCCTGTTCCCTGTACTTCAGAGTAGGCTCAGAAGGAGGGAGCTGACTTCAGATGGCTCTGGAGCCTCAGTCCTGCAGGTTACTCAGACAGTGCAGCTGAGCAGTGGCCGGGAGTGAGTGACCACTCCTTGGATCCATCTCTGAGCTTTGCTCAGTTCCTGGCAGTGAAGACTGCTTACCATGAGAGAGTTGGTGGGGTCCCTCCCACTTTCTGGAGGGACACTGACTCCGCAGCACAAGAACACACAAATACCAACTACACTGAGCACAGCCACCTGTGGACATCATGAACTCCAGTCTGTTCTGGTTCCTGTCCAGACCACACCCCATCCACATCCCCCAGGTCTTGGGGTGCCAGACCCCTTGGAGAACAGCAATGTTGTTCTCCCAAATACAGATGGGAGAACCCTACTCAGGGGCTGTGGAAAGCCTTTGTGAAAATCAAAGCCAAGAGAATGGGGATGGTGCTCAGCACGAAGACCACTTGCTCCATGTATAAGGAGCACCTGGGGCATGATTCCTTAGCACTACCAAAACAAAATGGCAACCAAGTCCCAAAGGCCCAGGATCAGGCACTGCTCTTGCTGGACACTGGGACCCTGGCCTGTGAATTAATGTCCCTTTGGGTTAGTCTGGGAAATGGCCTCAGTTCCAGCGAGAAAAGGAAGTGGGAGAAGCATGCTTAGAGGACAGCAAGAGAAGCCTGGCTCAGGAGAAGCCAACTTTAGAGCCCATCAAGGCTGAGGGGGAGCAGTGGACAGAGAGAAGCTGGCCCAGCATGGCCAACAAGAGGCCTGAGCAGGGCTGGCCAGTGGGCTGGGCTCCCAGAGGGAGGAGGCACAGAGCAACTGGTGGAAACTACAGCCAGGGGCTTCTGCAGGGACTTGTTTCCTATGTCCAGACCCAGCTAGATGCTGCATGGGGTCCTGTGACTGCTGCCTGCTAGGGCTTCGCTCCAGGCTTCTCATGCCCAGGGGCCAGAAATTCCAGGAAATCCTAAGTCAGAAGCTCCAGGGAATCCTAGGTTAGAAGCTCTGAGAAAAATAGAAGCTGGGGCCGAAATGGCTGCGTCCAGGAGAGGTAGTGGCACCCTGACCTGCCCCCTGCAGTTTCTATGTGTAATAGGAAGCGTTTATTTTTACCTAGATGTGTTCAGCTTCTGATAACAGCAATGATGGGGGTTTCTAATTGGTTTCCATGGAAACATTAGGCAGAGCATCTGCTATCTAATCAAGCAAGTCTAGGCCAGCAGGACTCTTTCTAGAGTTATTTTGAATATCTTGCTTGGATTTTGTCCACTGCCTTCTTATGTTAGCAGTGGGGAAGGGCAGTTCAGAGTGGCCAGGCCTGGATTCCAGGGGAAAGACAGAGGGTTGGCTAAAAATCTGAATGTTGGAATGGCCACCTCCAGTGGGAGAATTCCCTGGATGTTTATTTGTAAGGCCCAGCAGTGTCCCAAAATGAGGCAACAGGAGGACTGAGCTCAGTCTGACACATCCTGATCCCTGGGCTCCAGTCCCAGGCCTGTCCTGTAGCAGGGCCACTGCGGGGTCTCCCCATGTGCAGGGCAGGGTTGGACTTGAGCCCGTGTAGTCTCACTTGTACGCAGGTGAGACCCAACTGTCCCCAGGCCAGGGAAGGGCTGCGAAGGGCAGGCTTGGGGGTTTGAAAGGAAAGCGCTGATACATGTGAACTTGTAAGAAGTGGTTTTATTCCAGGTGTGTGTTTCATAAAGACAGTGTCCCAAAGGACAGCTAGTGGCACATGCTTTGGTAAAGAAGAAGAAAAGCAAAACCAGAATTGGGCTGAGTCCCCACAAAGGAGGGCTGACAAGTACAGAGCCTGGTGACCACAGGAAGTGAGGGCGAGAACTTCTCAAAGGCGCTTTGAGCAGCAGTCCTTACATTCAACGAGAGCCCACATCCGAGCAGGCTGAGGCACCAAGAACCAGTCTTCACTCGGCCCTGGTTCTGCCCTCAGCTGTGGCAGGTGGCTTTCCAGGATGGCGGCAGTGAAACTTCATAGCAGAGGAAGGGAACAGTGAGCCACGGAGGGGAAGGATTCCCTTTGCTGAGTCTGGGGGCTTGCACATGTCGGGGGCCCATGAGGAGAGGAAAACGCTGGACATCTTTCCATAGTGGTGCTGCAGACCATGGACTCACACTCCCCACCCAAAGGCCATGTCGGGGGAGCGGGGTGAGGTGATCTGGGCACCCCAGGGAGGAACATGGGCCAGTAGCAGCTCAGATAGATGGTGGCTCCACTCCCAGGTGGAGACTGAGACTCTATGGGGTTTAGGGACCTCTTTAAGAAGCTGGGAGCCCCTATGGACCTCTCCCCAGGAAAAATGAGTATATGCACACATACAATGGAATACTGTGGGGACAATTTCTGGAGCTCCCTAAACCTTCTGGAATCCATGAAATCCCCACAAATCTGTACTTTCTATGAAAGACTAGGTAGAGGTCAAGGATGGTTTGCGTCAGGACAGAGACCCCTGGGGTTCTTGTATGAGCAGTCTTTCCTACAGAGGAGATCCCAAAACAGGGCCATGGGGAGGAGTGGAAATGGTGTTCTCTATAGCTGGGAGAAGGATCTGGGATTTCTCCACCCAAACAGGAGCCATCAGCCAGCCTCTCAACCTCCTGCAATAACTGACCCTTGGAGGGAGTCCTCCTGCGGGGAAGGACTGAGAACAAAGTTTGGCCTGGGTGACTTAGGGAATGTTCTGCTCCAGAAAGGAGGTCCCATTCCTACTGGCCACCCTGACCTAAGATGCTATATATACAGAGGCAAAGATCTGTGAGAAAGCAGGAGACCAATGAGCATGGGACCGTTCCAGGGTGCGTGGCAGCTGCCCATCCTCCCAGTGGGCTCAGGCAGAAGAGATGGGGCACTGGCTGGTTATTAAGGCCCAAGAGAGTTTTTGGTGGACACATGGGCAAACAGAAGTGAAGTCCATTTAAAAATGACATCCCAGATCCCTCTGCAGCCTCCTGCTGAGACTGTGGGATGCATCAGGCTCAGTGGGGCTGACAAGCAGGGGATGGATGATGTCCTGGGCCTTGTTCTTTAATGCTCTGATCTGTACAGTACTCCTTTGAGTGTCCATTGTTTCTCCCAGGATCCCACTCCTGCCACCCACCAGCCCTGCATTTGGCATCTCCTGGACAGGCCCCTGAGTCTTCCTTCTTCCTAATCACTGTCACCCCTGTAGGTGGCTCCTCTCTTCCTCTCTGTCTTCCCAGCCCTCAGCCTCTCCAAAAACACTGCCCACTTTCTCTTCTCCTGCTGCCCCCACAGCAGGCCCCAGGATCCCAGTTGGCCTCTGTGTAGGCTTCTGTCCTTGTTACCCCAAGCAACAAGGAGAGAGCCCACACACTACTGTCAGACCCCAAGAAGGGCACCTACCCAGCCTGCCAGCAACAACCCAGCACCTTGCCCACTGCCTCTCCCAGGACATGGACATGGCAGGGTGGCCCCCTGCACCCTTTCCAGAGCAAGCTTTGGAGAAAGGTGTCACAGGGATGTCTGTTGATGATCGGGGCAGAAATGTGAGGAGACAGAAAGGGCCCACTTGACACTCCCCCACCCTAACCCCCTTCTGGTCCCAAAGTCTCATGCAAAAGATACAGGAGGCCCCGGAGCTACTGTCATGTGTGTGGCAGCAGCTGCCACTGCTGGGCCTGGGCGTCAGCCTGACACTTGCTGGTCACCAGCTGGGCAGGCTTCGTCTCCAGGCAGAGGCCGCTGATGGAATGCTGGATGAAAGATCCTTTTCTCTTCCATTTCTGGAAGGGATGGGACAGGAGGGAGAGGGAAAAAGAGAAAGCAATGATTACAAACTAATAACAATTCTGCCTTCATTTTACATGCGTGTAAACAACCCTAGGCTGATCCCCTCACTGAAAACAGGCTGTGTGCCCTTTGTGGAAGGGCCGTCCACCTGCAGGAAGCTCTAAGCTCCATTCTGTAGTTTGGCATTAGTTGCTATCTAGATCGGGGTGGGGGGGGGCAATGCAGATGCTTTGGGCTGAAGATATATTATGTACGGTTGGTACAGTGTTTGCTTAGAATTTGGTTTATTCATCACCTACAAAGTCTACATTTTTCGCTGCTGCTTGGACATTGGGCCCAGTTTCTTTTTTTTTTTTTTTTTTTTTTAATTTAAAGAGAAAAAAGAAAGGACATAAAAAAACAAAGCAGTAAAAGGGTACAAGTAATACAGAATTTCAAGAAAAAAATATACAGTAAGAAATCACTAATTAATAGGTTACATATTGTCTTCTTAGAAACAGTTGTCCAAATTATAAAATTAAAGCATATAAAGTGGACATTCATACAGTGAGATTGGAGACAGTTCCGTTCAATGATCCAACAAAAGCTCAGTAATATGGTTTTCCATCCTATGGGCCCAGTTTCTTGTGTGGCTCAGTTGACAGGGCTGGGGATTTACCTGCTCGCTGCTTCAGATGGGGCTCTCATTCTCCATTTCTCCATAGTGCCTTCCTGGTCCTGACTTTCCTCCCTACCAGCTCCTTGTGGGCACTTGAGTTTGTGAGTCTTAGCCTGATGAATCTTTTCCTTGAACAATTTGCTTCTTCCTGCAGCCCTAAGCTTCTTACTTGGCCTGTAACCTATACATGCTAGTGGGAACAAGTCGCCATTTTTGCAGACATGGCTTCCCATGGGATGCTGGGAGCACTCAGATTTTCCCATCATGCCTTCCCTTACTTATGCTTCCCTCCACCAGGTCTGACAGGTGGATAGAACCTTTTAGAAGAGCCTGGATGGAGGAAGGAGTGTTGTCTGGAACACAGAGGAGATGGGATGAGAGGCTGAGACTCGGGTTTCAGGTCTCAGGGAAGACTGAATAGCCAGCCAGTTTTATTTTTGGTTTCTCTCTGATTTTCTCCCATCAAACTACCTTTCCTTCCCTTCCTACATCCACCTTGTCCTCTGTAAGAGGGGGTGGAACATGGATGGAACTCAGACGGGTCTGAGCAGAAGGGCCCATGTTCTTAGGGTGCAGGGAGGGGAAAGAAAGGTGCGGCACGCAGCTGCAGGCCAGCACTAGGGCTTCAAGGGTTTGCAGGGGTGGACAGCGTGGGACTTGGGAGCTGTGGAGTCTACGCATCCCTTGGGAGTGAGGGCTTGTGAGGGGCCAGGCTGAGAACCAGCCACACTGAGCCTACACGGCCCTGGTTAAAGTCAAAAGGCCCGAAGTAGGGGATGGGAAAGGCCTTCTGAACAGAGCCAAAGATGGCCCAGGAGAGACCAGGGTCCAGAAGGCTGTGTTGAGGAAGGGCTTCTCATCCCGTCCTCCAGGAGAGGAGAGGCACAGGCTCCTGGATCCTGGTAGGACTGGCAGGACCAGAATGGACAGGGATGGGGAGAGCCCTACAAGCCCCGGCCAGCTCAGCCCAGATGGGAAAGTGGATGCCTCAGTCCAGGGAAAGATTTGAGGGGAGGCTGCCTCAGCAGACACTCCTTCCCTCTGACCTCAACATAGAGCAGGTGGCCTGGGCTCAAGGCTTCCCCTCCGGTGATCCGGATGAAGGGCAGCCCATGCACCAGCCCACTCCAGGGCAGGGCAGAGGAGGTGCAGCTACAGGGAGAGGACCCAGCTGCTTCTCCTGAATGGAACAGCAAACTTTCAGCCACTCCTAAAGAAAGAGCTGACCTAGACAGGCAGAAAGGAATGGGAGAGTCAGGCGTGGCGGCAACTGTCTGTAATCCCAGCTCCTTGACAGGCTGATGCAAGAGGATCCCAAGTTTAAGTCCAGCCTAGGCAACTTAGTGAGATCTTATTGCATAGTAAAAATTTTTTCAGAAGGCTGGAGACGGGTGGAAGGGAGGGGAGAAGAAACAAGGAGAGGAAAGGAGACAAGGAGTAGAAGCCAAGCCCTGCGGGTCAGCACAGCTGGGCAGTCAGACTCAGGGGGCGCTGGTAGAAGGTGGACAGGTCAGGGCTGGAGCAGCCTCACCCTGGGATCTGGAAGCCCTTCCAGCCAGGAAGGTGGTCGCACAGCAAGAAGCCAGCTTCCCCCTGTCACTGGCTGCTGAGTGTCCTGAGTGGGTGGCTTAGTCTCTCCAAACCTGTTTCTCCCGCACAGGACACCCTGACCTGTCTCTTAGGACTCAAGGAGGCAGTGTGGGTGAGAGTGGGGGACAGACGGACCAGTCCTGTGAGCCAGTCACATCAGCGTGGAAATCACTATATCTGGCCCTCAGTTTCTCCAGTCAGCCAGCAGTCAAGAAATACCAATTGGGCACCCACTAGGAGCTAGGAGTGTAAGTCGTAGCTCCAGCCCTTCCCAGATGTGTGGCAACAAGACTTGGTTTACTCACCTTTAAAACAGGGCTGGTCCTAGGCCCCCCCAGGAGGCAGAGAGGATGAGAAGTGACAACCCAGGCAAGGGTGGCAAACACCTGTGCTAATGCTGATTTAAGCGGTGTAGCTGTCAGGGGCTAAGGCGACAGCATGAACAAGACAAACTGCTCCTGCCTCACATGGGCAAGACTGATGTGCAGCAAATACTTAGCTAAAGAAATATTCTTCCTGAGTGAAGTGTTAGGCCAGGCCTGGATGCTGACTGAGGTCCTGCCCGTTCTCACTCTGGAGGGTTTATCTGCGACTGTCTAAAGCTGGACTCCTCTGTCACTGTTTGCTACACTGGCTGCATGTCCCCCTGGGGCTACAGGCCACCTGTGCCTGGGGGCAGAGCTTACCTGTTTGCTTTCTTTTGAGTTGCACACCTGCAGGATGACTGGGGACCCGGGAGGGGACACAGAAGTAGCGGCCAGGCACCTGCCTTGCTGCTGAATGAGATGGTCAGTGAACAGCCAAGCCTGCAAGACAAGGACAGGACAAGTGGGAAGACAGGTGCTAAAGCAAGTCCACCATATTCTATAAAAGCAGTAGAATGTTCCACAAATAATTATAGAAGGGAGGGGAAGCTAGATGGGTATTCACTGTACACATCTTTCAATTTTTCTTTTCTTTTCTTTTTGCTTTTTCATACTGGAGATTGAACTGAGAGTCTGAACACTGAACTACATCCCCAGCCCTTTTCTATTTCTTGAGACAAGGCCTTACGAAGTTGCACAGGCTAGGCTTAAACTTGGGATCCTTTTGCCTCAGCCTTCCAGAGAGCTAGGACTACAGGCATGCACCACACCAGAAATCTCAGTCTCTCTTTCTCCTCCCCATCCTCCTTCTTTTTAAGCTTGAAAGTGTTTATAATCAAATACTGAGGTGGGAAAGCTTAGCTAGAGTCAACTAGAGGGCAGTCAAGGAGGTGTCAAGGCACACTGGGGACAGGAGAAAATAACAAGACATGAGACCAAGGGAGCCTGGGAGCCCCCTGAGGTCTACATGGCCGGCTCTAGTGTTGATGGGGGGTGGCACTCATATGCTCACTCATGTGCAGAGTCCTGAAGGCTGCTGCCCACTGCACTAGCTGACCCTAGCTACACCCCTGGGCAAAGCATGGAGGCCGCTGGGAAAGAGAGTTTGAGGAAGGTGTGGACAGAAGGGACAGGGTAAAGCCCCTGGCCTCTCCCAGACCAGCCCCTGGATCTCCTCTGGCACCTATGGGCCTCAGTAGCTTACCTGGGCTGGTGGGGGGTTCTTGGCAGAGCCCCTGCAGATCCCCATTCCAAGCAGGAAGTCACCAGCTGTGTCCTGACCCTGGGTTTCTAAGCAATTAAGCCCCTGCTTAATGATGCCGGGGAGCACTTCCTTCACGGGGACCCTGAGAGAAAAGATAGCGGTCAAGCTGGGGCCTGCCCTCCCTGCTTACCCATACCCACTGCCAGAGCACAGGGCCCGGTCACCAAAGCCTCTGTGACCCATAGGCCCAGTGGGGACCCTTCAGCTTCCAGAAGTTTCTTCCACGAGGCCTAGGGTCACCCAGAGGCCAGGTCTGTGACCCAGAGGATGTGGAGGGGAAAGCTTGGGTCCAAACACAGGGCTCCTCAGCCCAGAAGAGGAAGCCTGGGGAGAGGAGTGGGCCCAAATTGGGCTCATGACCAAATCTCAAAATGACAGGGCCTGTCATTTGAAGAAGCCAAATTGAAATACACAAATAGGAAAATGTGCTCCGTCTCACTGGTAATTAAACAAATACATGTTAGAGAGTTACCACTACTTGCTCACCATATGTATTTGAGAACATATGTACACACAGACACACGTATTTTTTAGAGACAATGCCAAGTGTCGGTAATAACTGTGAGACCGGCTTTTCTCGTAGCCTACCAGTGAGGACAAAAGTGAGTCTGGTTTTCTGGGAGGGCAGGGTGAAGCTAAGAACCAATGTCCTTAAAAATGTGCACACCTTTGACCTAACAATGCTACTTCAAGGACCTTATCCTGTGGAAATAATTATGGGTACGTTAAAAGGTATTTATTTCAGAGAAGTTGACCCTGGAAACACTAGAATAGTTATCGAACAATAGGTGATGGGCTGAATCAATTCTGATTCATCCTAGTTAGAAAAGCCTTAGACCATTACAAACAATTGTGGAAAAGAATATCTTCTGAGCTTTCTGCCTCAGCCTTCCAGAGCGCTGGGATTTTAGGCTACACGCCCCCCATTTAAATTTTAAGGCAACACAGAAAAACATGAATCTAGCCTCTTGTGAAAAAATAGGAAGCTCAGGCCTCACTGAGCTCGAATTCCTGGCTCCCGGCTCATGGCCCAGGGTGTGGGGTCTATAGGCTCCATCCAAACGCTGTAAGAAATGACTGCTTTTTTTTATACCTCAGCACTTCAGAAGTGCCACATGTGGATGAGCTCAGTCTGCTTAAAAGCAGTCACTTCAAGCAGCTGTTCACTGCTTACATTTTATAATTTAATGCACTTCCCTGCACAGCAGTCATCCGGGGAGCTGGGGCTGTCCAGGCTGCCAACTTCCTCCCAAGGACGCTGCTGTTGCTCACACTGTCCTGGAATTTCTTGGAAACTGCTACAGGCTCAGTTCTGTCTTACTCCTCTCAAGGCGTGTGTATTTGGAACATCGGAAGCTTTTATCTGGTTTTAACATCTAGCACATTCCCTGGGCTTGGCTAGAAAGCAGTCACAATCTGACTGTGACTGCTTTCTAGAAATCAAATGTGCCTTCAAAAGCAAAGATTTGCCCCCTTCAAGGACACACAGGCTCTGAGGGGTGGAGTTTCCCAGGCTCCTGGGGATGGAGCTGGCGGTAGCAGGACAAGTGACACCCCCAGGTGTGACAGCCACGGAGACAAAATGTTACCTTAAGGCATTGTTGAGGCCTACGACCAGATCGTGACATTTATTCAGTCAAAAAACATGCTTGTTAAGTGTTCTTTTGTAACAAGCATTGTTGGTAGAGGCTAGAAATAAAGCAATAAACAAAACAGATCAAAGATTCTGTGCCTAGGGGACCGCTGGCCCAGCGCATACCGTTTGTACTTCGCTTCCTCATTTTCTAGAACAAATGTTTCCCCATGTTTCTCACAGTCTTTGTGACTGTAATATTGACAGATGCACAGTATTTGATTAAATCAACGTATGGAGATTCACAGAGCCCTATTGTTAGCTGGTTTTCCGCTTTCCCCAGCAGCAGATAAGGCTGCGCTATCTGCCGTCAGCAGCTTTTTTTTGGCTGCTTTATTGCTTCAGAATAAACTCCCAGAAAGAGGAGAACCAGGTCAAGGATGAGGAAGGTTTCTGCTGCCTTTGCTGCATCAATGCGGTGTTTTCCCAGGGGGATGATATCCATTTCTAGGTCCAAGATCCAGTCTCAGAAATGTGCTTCCTGTTACACCTAATTGTTGACTCCCGGTAACACCTGCCAGGTCTCCCACAGTCCTCAGGCAGAAAAAGGAGCCACACTGTGCTCCCGGGAGCCGCGCAGGAGCTGAGGGTGCACTCACGTGAGCTCGGGGTAGACATTCTCCAGGTACCAGCGGAAGGACTTGCAGTCCATTTTCTTCCTCTGCTCGATCCTTGTGGCCACACTGCAGGAGGAGAGGAGGCCACAGTGGGGGGAGGAGGCCGTGGAGTGGGATGAGTAGGCTGCCCCGGCTAGCCTTGGCCACCTGCCTATGTCACCCTCACACCCACAAGTCACTTCAGGCTGCCTGAGCCTCCTCCCTCCTCTCCTCGGCTCACATCCTGCTCTCAGCTCACTTTTTCAGAGGAGCCCAGCCCACAGGGGACCCTGGACTTCTCCTTCTTAGAGACCTCAGTTTATATACCACCAGCTGGTCCTTATTTCCCCAGAGAATTCATGAACTACACGTTTTCCCTTTTTGTCTTCCACTTTAGGAGAAAGGGTCCAACAAAAAGAACAGCAAGCTTTAAACATCTTTGAGGAGTTTGGGCCAATAAAAACCATCTGCTGGCCGGGGATCTAGCTCAGTGGCCAGTACCTGCCTGGCAAGCACAAGGTCCTGAGTTCGAATCTCAGTACCAAAAAAAAAAAAAAATAGAACCATCTGGCTGGCTACACTGCCATTCAGTCTCCTCACCTTTCCAGCAATGCCAAGTGCAATGGCCACGCCGAAGCCCCTCAACGTCCTATCTGACCCTCAGTTTCTTCCACAATTGGGGAAGCACTCACTTCAGAAAGTTTTTGTGAAAATCAAATGAATTTAAGGGGATGTGAAGTGCCCAGGAAAGATCCTCAGTAAAAGAAATATTTAATGACATCCTTGTTTTTTTTTAAGGGACAGCTATAAGATGATTCATTCATAGTCAATCATTAACAATGTTTTCAAACTCTCCTATTCTCTTTCTTCAGAAGGAGATAAGCAGATCTTACATGTGGTATACTGTTCCCAGGGGCATATGCACACACACACACACACACACACACACACACACACACACCATAACTGAGTTTCGTAAAACAGTACTTACCCTTCACTGCAATCAACTCTGATTTTCTATTTTGTTCTGTACTAATCTAATCTATGGGGTTTTTTTTCCCTCTCTTGTAATGCTGGTCACGACTCACTAAATTGATTTCACAACCCATCTGCATTTTGAAAATGCTTAACTAGACTACAGTCCTAACAGTCCCTGACAAGAAAATAGGCTGACAGATGACAATTTTGAGGGGGCACGGAGGTGAAATTCAAAATGTCTTTTGCAGTCAGCTCCTTCCTACACCCCCCATACAGGTGCCCTCTTCCTGCAGGCAGCTTGGGGATGGCGACCCTCTCATTCTCCACCGAGGAGCCCTCTCTGGCTCCCAGAGCCCTTGAGAGTGAGGCTCAACTGCTAGGGAGATTTTGAGTGGCTCCCCAGCACACCGTTCTGTATTTTGCGGGGGCTGTGCTAAGATGGGTGGGTGGGGGCAACCAGGAGGTGGGCATTCACCTGCCAAAGGCCTTCCCAATGGCTGAGGGCCGGGCCTCGTAGTAGTATTGTTTGTATTCATCCATCCACACCTCCGCAGTACGCTTGGTATTCCTACCAGGAGAGGAAGAAGCACAATAAGTTCACAGAGAGACAACAGTCTTGAAGTTGGGGTCAAGTTCAGCTCTTATAAAACTTCTGCCCATGAAGAACATATATTTAAGAAAAAAATTTAAAAAAGAAAAGGAAAAGAGTTGAGCTCTGTGCAGCTCAGGTCAGCATCTCAGGAGAATAAGCGAAACGGAACTGGTTGCAGTGGTGTAAATTAGCACAGTCTTTTGGGGGACACTCTGCCAAAAGCCCCAGCACTGGTGCTATGCCTGCTCTTTGACTCCCCACTTGAAGGAATCTGTTCTACAGAAATACCTGCATGTGTGCAAAAAGGGCAGGCATATGAAAATTCATGTGACAGGCCATTGGTGACAATCCAAATGCCCTTCGAAAGGAGAGTAACTGTGTGCACAGGCTGGAGAATGAGGCAGCCTTGAACAAAAGGACTACAGTGAGTGGGTGTGGACACAGACAGATGTGTGTGACAGAGTTGGGGCAGGGGAGTGGGTCACCGAAGGGCACATAGCATAGCCCACTAGCACCCATGCATAGCGGTGTGTGTTTCTCTTCGCCTGCACTGTGCATCTGGAAATGCATTTAAAGGCCCGGAAAGCTAGGCCAGTGGTTTGGGAACATGGTTAGTTCTGTTTAAAGGCCTGAAGTGACGGGCTAGCCACTTACAGCAGTTAGTGCTGATGAGACAAGTGGAACATGCCCAGAAGAAAGAATGGGTAAAAAGGACTTTCACTTTTTCTCCTTAATAATATAAGAAAGTGGGGGGCTGGGGATTTAGCTCAGTGGCATAAGCACCTGCCTTACAAGCAGGCGGTCGTGAGTTCGATCCCTGGTACCGATAAAAATGAAAAAGACAAAAAAAAATAATATAAGAAAGTGAATACATAATATAGATATGCATATATAATATATCTTAATATTGCTTGAGTTTTCTACAGAAAATATATATGATTTTTATAATTATAAAAACAAAAAGGGGTGGGGGCAAAACAGACCAGAGGCCATTCATTTAGCCCCTTGGGAAGCTGCTGCTCTAAACCCTACAGGAAGAAGCAAGGACGAGGTGGAGAAGCACTCTTAGGAGGAGAGGATGCCCCCTTGCCCTCCCCATGTCACCCTATCTGGACAGAGGAGCTCCCAAGACTGCCCACTCTTCGGTGACACCAAGTGTGCCTGGCCGGGGACATAAATGGATGGATACTTGGCCAGGTCAAGGGCGGGACACTGATATCCATGACCAGCATCTGCGACTCACTATGGGGAGGGTGTCACTCAGTCAGTCACTGGGGAAGTTTTCTGAGACTGTCACGAGCAAAGGGAGTGAAGAGACTGCTGGTGACAATGCTCTCAACTTCGTCCCTCTATGCCCCGAAGTGCTGGGAATCCTAGAATGTCAGACCTTGGACGGGGAAATGGGGAAACTGAGGCCCATAAAGTAGAGGGCAGCCTGAAGTCACATGGCAAGTGGCAGGGTGGGGTCCAGAGCCATGTTCTCCTCCTTCCACTGCAGGGCTACTCCCACGGGGACCTACCTGATGTAGGTGAGGGCGTTGCCCTCAGGGAAGTTGTAGGGATGTCTCTTCCGGAAGACATGGCCCACCCGGCTGCAGGGGACGATTTCCAAACTCCCTCCACACATCCACACCCTGAAGGAGAGCTCTGCAGGAGACCACAGCAATCAGGAAGGGGAAGGGGCCCCCCTTGACAGGTCCCTCTTAGAGAGAGAGGGTAGGAAGGGCTGGCCTCCCTCTCTTTGGGATCTCACTGCAGGTACCTGTTGGAGTCAGAGCTCCTGGGACGCCCGCTCCTTGCACACACTCGTGCACACACTGGGCTGAGCCCCAGGAGAGCAGTGGGAAAGGCCCTGAAGGAACCAGGGCTATGGGCAGATGGAGAACGGTACCCAACCCCAGCAGGAGCATTTATAGCCCGTGTCCGGAAGCCCTGAGCCCTGCACGCCTGTGAGGCACGGTCACTGGCCACCAGCCACCCACAGGCTGCCTCTGTGCAGTTCTCTGGCTGTCCCCAGGCTGGCTGCTAGGCCCAGATGGGCTCTGTGACCAGGCTGCTGTGGGCTCTCTTGACACATTTGCTTCTGAGAGTGGTGGCGGAGCCCAAAGGGCTTTGGCAGATGGCTGAGGAGCAGTGTGGGGAGCCGTGTCGGGAGATGCAAGAAGGGACACTGGGCTTCCCAGGAGGGGATGTCACCAGGTGCCCTCTCTGTTCTCAGCTCTCCAACCCCACTTTATGACCAAGACCACCTTGGTAGCTGGCAGAGCCTCATATGATCTCTTCCAACTCCTTGATTTCCTGTTTTTTTTTTTTTAGAGACAAGGTTTCACTATAAAGTGAACTAGTGAGTTCATAGCCTAGGCTGGCCTCAAACTCATGGTGATCCTTCTGCCTCAGCTTCCCAAACTTTGGCATTACAGGCATCTGCCACCACACCCAGCGACCCACGATGCTTAAACTCTCCTTTTAAAAGAGGAAGACAGTTCTCTTGTGAGTTCTAGCCTTGGTCTCCCTTCCGCTCCCCAGCTGACCTCAGGATGGTTGCAGACCTGGCCAAGCCTGGGGGCTCTCAGGCAGGTGAATAGCCAGGAGGGAGCAGGACTAATGCCCCCCTCTGGCCAGCCAGTGGGCACCAGGCCATGTCCAGATGTGGCTCACATACCTGGGTCCACACACAGGCTTAGGCCTAACCGTGAACTGCTGGGCATCCACCCTTCTCCTGGGCAGACTCCGTAGCTGGCCTTAGCAACAATGTTTAAAACTGGAGACACATCAAGGGGACGTAGGATGTACATTCTAGTTCCACTTCTGCCAGACCAATGTTACGCTAGTTAAGCCAGCTCATCCCACTCAGTCTGTGCCATCTGCACCCATCAGGCTGTTACTCTTGTCAGCAGTGGCAGCGACAACAGCAGTAACCACCATCCATTTACTGAGCATTACTACATGCCAGGCCCTTTACATCCACTCTCTAACTCTCACTGCGGCCTTGTGAAGTCAGAATAACATCCCTGCCCCCCTTTTTGAGACAGCTTCTCACTATGTTGCTGAGGCTGATCTCAGATTCTTGGACTCACCTGACTCCCCTGTCTCAGCGTCCTGAGGCACCTGCCACGGTGCCTGGCTTTATCTTCACATTACTTTTAATAAGGCTGGTGAAGCTCAAAGATATTAAATAACCTCACTAAGGTCAGTCAACTATACAGTCCAGAAATGTGACAAAATTTATACGCTGTCCAGCAAACTGAACTGTATGAATCAGATTCCTTAAGACACTCAGTGACTTGTTCTGTGTCATACACTGTTTTAGACACCCTTATACTCTAGAATGCTGGAGAGACAGGAACTCAGTACAGAAACAAAAGACAAGGATGTGAGAAAACGTGTAGAATATGTATCGCATCAGAGAGTGATAAGTGCAATGTGGAGAGTTAAGCAGAGTTGGGGGGCTGGAGAGAGCTAGTGGAGTCGGGGGAACCAGTTTCCAGTGAGGCTGATTTAGGAAGTTCTCACTGAAAGGGGATATTGGAGCTGGCTGTGGAGTGGGGAGCTTTCCAGGCCAGGGACCAGCAAAGGCCTGGCGCATTCCCAGAGATGAGAGGGCTGCGGCAGGTTCAAGGCTCAGCAAGGAGGCCTAACAGCAAGGGAAAGTGAGGCAGGGCAGGAGGTGGGGGAGACCGGGATGAAATTCCTAGGGTGGGCTTGGGAGGATGCCCTCTGGTCTAGGTCTGGCAGCCAGGGTGGGGACTTTGGAGGTTGCGTCAAATAGCATGGAAGCCCTCTCAGGGTTTGAGCAGGGGAGAGAGGTGACCCGTCTATGTTTCAAAACGGTTCCTTGGGATGAGGAACAGAGTTCAGTGCCAGAGCATGCACACGGCACTGGATTCAAGCCCTAGCACTGCCAAAATAAATCAAATCAAACCAAAATAAAAAGACTTCTAAGGAGAGCCCCAAGGTTTTCACATCCGCCAGGCCCAACTCGAGGTGACCTGAGGTCACTGAGTCTGAGGGCCGCAGGAACACCGCTCGGTTTGGGCATCTCCCTTCCTTCAAGGTCTGAAATGAAAGGTCTTTCAGACAAGAGATTTCCAGCCACAAATGAGCCCCAGCGGCTGAACAGCTGAGCGCGGCAGCCAGCCCAGACAGTCCTTTGAATTCCTGCTCAGAAACACAGCCCTCGCCAGAACGACTCTGCAGTCCACTTTTCAAGTTCCCCAACCACTGAGTCGGTGCCTCAGGCAGAGTTTGAAGCCGCTATTTGATCCTTTACTGTTGCTCTGTCATGCCCCAGCCCAAAAAAATGGAGAGCAAAAGAGGCCTCTGGAGCAGGGGAGTCTGTTCCTTTCTCAGCTTTCAAATTCCTTACAGGAAACCAGCCTTGCCAACGTCGCCTTCAGGCTGAGACCCAGGACACAAAGGAGGTCACTTAGGCCCAAAACACAGGAAAGGAGGGCAGGATGGATGGGTCGCCGCAGCCCTGGTTCCCAGAATTCACTCCTCCAGTGCCTGCCTGGAAATCCTTTCCAAGAGTAAGTCACCCAGGGGAGGAAATCTTGCACCTGTGCCCACCCCTTTGGTGGGTGCCAGGCAGGCCTGCTTTCAGCTTCTCTTCTCAGGGCTCTCCTGTCAGGGGGGAGGGAGGAGAGCACATTCCTAACATCTCAGAGAAGGCCTGACTTTGGTAACACAGCCTGCACTTAGGTGGCTCTGCATCAGAAGCTGTCAGATGTGATGATTCTTGACTGAAATCTAGAAGGCAGCAGCCTGCCTCAGTTTTCCAGCCTGCCAAATGGGTGAGGTGCCAACAGCCTTACTCACTGCTGAAGAGAGCAGGTCAGGATGAAGAAGGAGACAGTTGGAAAGCAGGGGAGGAGCAGAAACAGGGCCTTTGTGTTTACAGAAGGCACAGGGCCTACTCTTACTCCAGCCCTGGGCTGGCCTGCTGCGCTCCCCCGTCCCACTCAGTGTGGGCTGCACCACGGGCAGCCTTCCCTCTGGCTGGGTCAGCAGCAGGCACTGAAAGGGGATGAATTATCCCTGTCGCCCTTCAGCTGTGCCCTGGGTTGGCCTGAGGGTCAAGACCACAAGCCCTGCCGGGGTGCTCCCTCCTGTGTTCCCAATCTCAGGGCAGTGACAGCGCCCTGCAGTCATGCCCCACCTGGACAATCCCATCCCTGTGGTCCCCTGTATCCTGCTCACACTGTGAAAGACACCTTTTAATAAACCCCCATGCTGGGATGCTACCTGGACCCACACATCCTCTCTGTCTACCCCGCTTTCCACTGACTCCCTGGGACAGTCACTTCCTTCTTCCTCAGGAAGAAACTGAGGATCCAAAGAGCTCAGGCTTCACCCGAGGCCACCACGTGGGCCACCCATGCAGGCCCTGCTGACCACTCACAATGCGGCAGCTCCAGCACCCAGCTAAGCAGTGGAGGCGGCAGTGAACAAGCTCCCCAGGGAACATTTCACCCCTGCCGGCTCCTCTCCTGCTGTTCTGGGAGGGCCAGGACACCTCCTGCCCTGCTGCGGGGGGGGCACCCCACAGCCTCATTCTCAGCCAGGCGGCCACCTGCACTGGGGACACGTTTTATCGTCATCTCACTTACTGCCCAGAACAACCTCTGGAGGAAACTGGTGCCCAGGGAGACTTGAACTTGCCCAGAACCAAACAGCTTAAAGGAGGAAGGGTCAGGGCTGGCATCTGGGCCTCCGAGCCCGCAGTTTACCTGCTGTACCCCCTGCCAAAGCCCTTCTGGTGAGGAAGCAGCTGTGACCCGTGTCACTCAGTGTGTTCTCCACGCACCTCTAGCCATGGGGTCATGGGCTCCCAGGAAACACCTAAGCTTTTCTGTTGTTCAGCTGTAGCTATATAGCTACGTGGCTCCGGTTAAACTGTTTTACTTTTCTGGATCTCTCTCTCTCTTTCTTTTTGGCATTGGGGATTGAGCCCAGGCTTAGATCCCTACCCCTTTTAATTCTTTTTAACATTTTAAGACAGGGTTTCACTACCTTGCCCAGGTGGAACCTGAACTTGCAATCCTCCTGCCTCAGCCTCCCAAAGTGCTGGGATTGTAGGTGTGCAAGCCACACCCAGCTTGTACCTGTTTTTAATTGGGAAAATGGAGAAGGCAGGATTTACTTCACAATGTTCTTGTGAGGATTAAATGACAACATGTGGAAAGTCCTTAGATTGCTTTCATAGGACATGCTCGGTCTGTGCTGGCATTACTGCTGACGTGTTTACCATTGTTTTCCAACTCACCAAAATTCTCTCCTCCCCAGATGTCCATCTGGGCATCATACTTCCCCAAGTGGTTAAACCAGGCCTTGTCGATCACAAAGATCCCTCCAGCTATGACTGGTGTCCTGGGGACAAAAGGAGTGGGGCAGCTAAGACTCAAGGCTCGAGGGCCGCTCGAGATGGTTCCCATCCCTCTCCCCTCTTGGTCCCTGCAGGCAGGGGTTTGAGGGCTCAGAGCACTTAGACTCGGCCCTCAGGGGATCCAGTCTCCCAGGAACCTCCTGGGCTCCCCAAGCCCACAGCAGCTCTGACCTGATGGGCCTGGTGGGGTCTGTCCGGGTCATCTTCTGCTCCAGAGGGATCTGTTCCCACTTGAAGTGCAGGCTCCAGTCAAATCCTAAGGAACAGGGCAGGGTGAGGACCAGGCGCAGGGCAGAGTCTGCTAGGGGCTGTGGTCCCCTTCATTCCACCTCCCAGCTTGACCATGGCTGGATCCCAGAGGGCCTTGGGCTCCACAGGCTGTCACTCCTTCCTAAGGAATGAGTCAACCCCACCCTCCTGGGTCTCACCATCCACCACAAGAAAAATACCACACAAATAAACACACACATGCATAATATTTCAGTGGGGGTGAAAAGTACTTTAAAGAAGAGAATATACAAGTGGATGTCCATGCTATTTTAGTGAGGACAGTTGGGAAACATTCTCTGAAAAGGTGAAGTTTCAATGTAGACCTAATTAGTAGATAGATTCACAAGAATATCTGTGGAAAGAGAATTCTAGGCAGTGGAAGCTGCAAGTGCAAAGGCCCTGAGGTGAATCCCCAAAGGGGAAATATTTGGTTTCCCCCAGAATCCCACACAAGCTGAGATCTGATTAATGGCCAGTTCATTTATTGGGAAGCCAGGCCCTGAACAGGAAATCCCATAGATGCCCCATAGCTCCTGGCTGGTCTCTAGAGCAGCAGTGTCCAACAGAACTTCCTGCAAGGAGAAAAGTCTCTCTCCACACTGTCTAATACAGTAGCAAAACCTCATGTGCTTAGTGAGCACTTGCGGTTTAGTACAACAATGAAATGGAATTGCAAATCTTATTTCATGTTAATTAATTTAAATATCAATAGTCAAACAGCACATCGCTGGAATCAAGACAAGAATGACCCAAAAGATATACAGGGCAAGCCACAAACCTAAGTCACATATGTCATTTCAAATGGTCTAGGGGTTACAGAAAAAATTTTAAAAATGAAGTAAATGTGAATATGTTTTGGGGGTTGGGAGGAGACAAGGTCTTGCCATGTAGTTCAGGCTGGCTTTGAACTCCTTATGTAGCCCAGGCTAACCTCAAACCCATGGTAATCCTCCTGCCTCAGCCTCCAGAGTTCTGGGATTACAGGCATGCACCACCACACCCAGGTGATAGAATATTCTTAATGCAATACATCTCAAATAATATTTCAAAGTGTAATTAATAAAAATATACTAAGGAGATGCTTTATATTCTTTCACACTAAGTCTTGGAAACTCCGGGGGCTGCGGTGTATATTTTGTAAATACAGCACATCTCAACTCCAGCTAGTCACTTTTGACCACGAGCCATATTTCAAGAGTTCAGTGGCCAAAGGTGGTTAACAGCCGCTGTGTCCCACCGCAAGGTCTTGTTCATCTCTGGGGTGAGCGTCCGAGGAATTCTCTTCTCGCACAGCCAAAGGCTCCCCTGCCCTACGCTAGAGAGCTGCCAGATGGCCTTGTGCCAAGTCTGTGGCCACGGACCCTGATCTGGCAGCATCTGCAAAGGCTGCTGCCAGTAGGAATAGGAGGGAATGACAAGACTGGCCTGACTCTGCTCCCCTTCAAACCCAGGGATCCTCCAGGGCCTCTTTCATTCTATCTTTGGCAGGAAGGGTTGGGAGAGTAGAAAGTGTCACACTCCAGCACAGCTGGGAAGAGCACCAAACCAGGGCTTTTGCCTGGCCTCAGTCTGCTTCTTTTCAGGCCTAGAGCCCCTCCCCTGGGAGAAGGACCCACCTCCTCGAAGGTCAGCAGAGGCTGCCAGGTAGGCAAAGTTATCCAGACTGATGACATCGATGATGGGGCTCACGACACGTGTGTGGTCCTAGGAGAGGAGGTGCAGGACGGTGTGAGACCAGGGATTCTCTGCAGGAAAAGGCTCAGCCACCTGATCTGGGGAGGTCTCTCTGGAACCCACAGCAGCCAGTGCTGCTTCCTGCCAGATATCCCAGGACCACCCAGACCTATGTCAGGCTGCGGGAAGGCTCCGCCTGCGTCTCCCAGGCACAAGACAGCACCAGTCACTTCTCCTCCCATCATTTTGAGCCCCATGGGATCTCTTCTCCTCAGCGAGGCCATCACTGATGCTGCAGGCTGAAGGATATCTTTGCTTTTAAGCTGCTCTCACAATCAAGTCTAGACAACACGCGGGCCAGTGACTCATCTGCTGCCTGAGGTGCCTCTTGTGCGGCTGGTTTGAGCGTTCTTTGTGGGCACCGTGTATCCCTGTGCAAATGTTTGGGCTGAGTCTTCCTAACTGATGCGCCATAGCTTGCAGGCAGGGGCCCTCCGGTCCCTGGGTAAGGCAGGCAGGAGGCTGCTCCCCTCATGCCACATCCCTCGAGGCCAGACTGGCCCTGCACCACCTCCCAGGACACAAACCCAACTTGAAATGTTGGTAAGTACATCTTTGGGGAGCGGTGGGTTAGATCACAAATCCATGTAAACTTAGCCACACTTCCCAGCTTCCTTTCCTCTGTCCTCTGTGGGGGTCACAGGACAGCCCCATCTTCCCCTTTCCTCCCTCACTGTTCTTCCCCGCTCACAACACGCTTGTCTGTACCCCCGGATGCAGCCAGGCCTGCCTGCAGTGCATCCATCCCCTGATAACAGAACAGGAAGAGAGGAGACTGTTTGATGCTCTGTGGGGCCTTTCTGCTTCTGTTCGAGATGCTTCTGTGCTGCAAAAGGATTCGCATGCTATAAATCTCACTATTTCAAGTGTCTTTATGTGTTCACAAGGTTATACAACCATCACTGCTCTCTAGTTAGCATTCTGGTCACCCCAACAAAATCTATTTCTATGGATTTAATCATTCTGAACATTTCCCATACATGGGTTCATACAACCTATAGCTTTTTGCGATTGGCTTTTACTTCACCTAAGGTTTTCAAAGTTCATTCATACTGTGCTTTGTTTGGTTTTATGGCTGATTAATATTTCACCACAGGGATACACCACATTTGTTTATCCATTCATCAGCCAATAGATGTTTCTACTCTTTGGCTGTTCCAAAGAGTGTCTCTCCGAATACACGGGTGCAGGTCTTTGTGTGGCTGTAGCTTTGGTGTTTACTTCTCTCGGGTCCACACCTCGGTGTGGAAACGCTGGGTCAGATGGCAATTCTATTTAAACTTTTGAGGAAATGCCAGGCTGTTTTCCAAGGTGAGTGTTTTACATTTTCACCAACAATATGTGAAGCTTTTTGCTCCTCCACATCCTTGCCGGTAACTGTTATGGTCCATCTTTCTTAATGCGGCCACCCTAGAAGGTGTGAAGTGACATTCACTGCAGTTTACAGTGGCATTTCCTGGGTGATTAATGATGCTGAGCACCTTTCCATGGTCTTAGTTGAATGTTTCCTAGAAGGAATGTCTATTCAAGCGCTTCCCCCATGTTTAAAGTTAGGCTATTTGTCTCTCTCTGGTTGAGTTGTACCACCTAACCTTTTCTTCCATGTGTCCACATCCTCTCATTCTGGGGAGCAGCAGGCATGTTACGAGAGCCCCCACCTTCCTCTCTGTGAGAACTGCAGGCTCTCCCGTCTCCTTCTAGGGCTCCCCAGCCTGGCCACAGCTCCTCTAGCATGGGATCCTGCCTCTCCTAGGATCAAAACAAACCCGTGCACAGGACAGCTTTCATCCAGGCAGTTCTCACAGCAACCCGTGGACGGGAGCAACTGTCCCTGTTTCCAGACCAGAGAGCTCAGAGGGGTGTGGCTCCTGGGAAGCAGACCACTGAGGCTTCCTTGGACACCAGCGGGGCTCCGCACCAGTCTCTCCTCCCTCACACCAGGAGCCTGGCAGCAAGCTCTCGAGGACGCCCCGCTCGCCCTGGGAAGGATGGCTCACCTCCTTCACCCGCTGCAGCATGGGCTGCAGCCACTCAACGTTCACTTCACAGTGGCTGTCCAGAAACGTGAGGATGGCGGCCGCCGCCACATCTGCCCCGCGAACTCGTGACCGGATCAGCCCTGCAATGGGAGAGGAAGCGAATGGGCCTGGGACTGAGCCCCAAATCCTGGGCTCCCTTCCCCTTCAGGCACTGAGGTGCTGTCCGGCCTTCTTCTTGTCCTGTAGTATGTTCCTTCCCTCCTTTCTCCTCAGCCATTACCCATCTCCCTGTGCCAGGCACTGATGGACAGTCAAGTTTAGTAAGTGAAAAATGCAGTAAAGTATGGTCTGGTCCTGAAAGAAAGCCAGAAAACAAACCCTTTCTCTTGGGAACCCGTGGCATGGGAACCACCAGTCCCACCACCAGGCGTGACGTGGAGCCGATCTTCCAGCCTGAGACACACTCGAGTTTGAGTGCAGCCCCTTCGCTCACCGCAAGTGCATTCATCTCTCTGAGCCTCGGTTTTCTTATCTATAAGATTCAGAGAGATAATGATCCCTGCTTGTCAGGATCAAAGATGACAAAGAGAGAGCCTGGTGCTTGCGAACCTGCATATGTTAGGTTCTGGCCTCCTGTTCCCATTTCCCAGTGGTTCTCTAGCTGTTCACTGACCAGCAAAGAATGGGCTTCAAGGACTGGGAACTGTTTGGTTAGGAGGGAGGAGAGCCAGGTGGCTCCGCCCTTGCCAGTAAGTCCTGGGAGCTGTAGGGGAGGGAAAGATCTCACTCTGAGCTCTCTGATACAAGTCACTTCTTGGAGAGATTCCCCTGGTCACACTTCTGCCCAACACTGCATCCGTCTAACTAGCCATCCATTGGTCCACAGCTCCATCCTCCTACCATAAAGGAATCCAGGAAGCATCTAATGAATTCACACGCATTCTCAGACTGACTCAGTGGATGGCCTATTCCCGGCCCCAGTGGCACCCACAATGCAGTGATATAGGACACAATTCTCCACACTGTTTTCTCTTTATCCCTTGTGGCCCCTTGGCCTAACTGGTCTTTCTTGCACGTATCTGTCTCCCCTTTCTCTCACTCTCAAACCTTCAGTGTCTCCCTACTATATGCCTTATCAAGTCTAAATGCTTTCTTTTGACTTTCAAGGTCTTCTTCCATTTCAGTTGATTCTACCCAGTTCCCTGCTCACATTGGGATTCTCATGGGAAGGCTGCATAGCAGGAGGCGAGAGGCCAGTCTTTGTGTTGGATGCATCTGGTTAGAATCTTGAGCTCTTTCTTTTTCCTTTTTATCGGCACCAGGGATCGAACTCACGACTGCCTGCTTACAAGGCAGGCGCTTATGCCGCTGAGCTAAATCTCCAGCCCCTTGAGCTCTTTCTTTATCACCCTGGGAAAACTACTGAGCCTTCTGAAACCCCAATTTTCCTATTTACAAAATGGGGACACAAGGCTGTTATGAGGACCAAACGGGAGAAAGTGGTCCACGTGGACCCCTGGCAGTCAGAAAGAGGGGCTCCTGGGACCCCGTGTGCCCTTGTCTCTGACAGGGGTCTGTGCATGCAGGGTCGCTGCACCTGGTGCGCCCCCCATTGCAACCTGTGTCTTGTCTCACAAGCTCCTTACCCCATGGAGGCCACTCCTGCACAGAAGCCTGCCCCTCCCATTCCAGGTCTCCCCCCACCTCCCACGTCCACGCAGACCTGTGACCAGCCTGCCGGATTCTGTGGTGGATCCTGACCCTCTGGCTGCAGCCCTCTGAGGGCTGGGACCAGGCTTTGTGCTTCTCTTGCAGCCCAAGAGGGCTGTGCGCCACGCTGCGCCACAGCCAGTGCCCCGAAGCACCTCTGGGTGGAAGCCAGGTTGCATCTGCTTAATCCTTCCCTTGGCTATTTTCGAAGCCTGCCCACGCAGCCTCTCATTTCATCCTTAATGTAACCTTGTAAAGCAGAAAGGGTGCTGTCGTTGTTCCATTTCTCAGAAGAGACAGTGAAGGCAGCTGGAAGTAGAGCAACATGACATGCCTACAGTTGTCCAAGCACTCACCTTCCCGCCGGTCATTGCGCAGGCACTTGACCTTGGGGATCCTGGTCAGGAGCAGACAGTCTTCAGCTGCGGGTACAAGGAAGGAAGGCCAGTTCATTCAGATGAATGGCGTCACATTACAGTGGCTTGGCTGCCGTGGAACTGCCCAGAAGCTGTCCCATACCAGCCCAGGTGAAGGGGGACGGAAAGGTTGGGGTCACAGTCATCCTTTCACAGCTTTCAGTCCGCCCAGACCAGCCTGAGAAATGCCCATCTCTGTAGCCTTCTCCCCGCCTGGCGCCAGGGGGCGCTAGAGAGCACAGCGCTGTTGGGCCGCCGGGCTCTCACAAAGCTGTACGGAAAGGATGCTCTTTGGCACACATGTTGTAATTATGAAGAATGCTGTTGATGTTGTTCCGATTTTTTTTTAAAAATAGCATGTCATTGGTGTTCCATTTAAAGCAGCACCACTCTTTCCCCATCTTTGGCATTAGGGTTCGGTATGGTCCTAGAAAAAGGCAACAGATCTCTATTGGCAGAGAGGTTGGGGCACGATGGCTTGGGCATCCTGAAGATGGTTCGCGTCTGTGTTGTGGGAAAACAGGGTAAGGTGGGGAGGGAGGGGTGCACAGGAACACTTACGATCTGAACTGAAGTCATCCACTAAAATGATCTCCTGGATCAAGTTGGCTGGAGTCCGGTTCAAGACACTGGAACCGCAGTGGAAGAGAAGGAGCCCGGGGTTAGGGGCACCTTCCACTACTCCCACCCATGTGTGGGGCTGTCCCACCGCCCAGCACCAGCACACTGGTCACTGGCAACTGCTTGCAAACTGTCGGACTCTCACAAGGACCCTGGGTGATGTGGGACAGTCCTGGGTGATGGAGAAACTGTACAAGTTGGGTTGTTGGGACAAAAGTTCAGACTGCAGAGCTTATCTGGCTGCGCAGGGACAGACCAGCTGCTGACCCAGCTGGCCAGTGAGGCTCCTGCTGTCCCAGCATATGGGAGAGGTCTTCCCAAGGAGCTACTTGTTCCTGCCTTTTCTCTGCCCTTCTTCCTCCCTGTCTCTAACGAGATGGCATTCAAGTTTCTCCAGTCCGTGGAACACACAGGGTAACCTTTCCAAATCCTATTCTTGCCTAAATTCATTGAGGAATGTGGGTGGGTGGGGCTTAGGCCTGACCCCAGCAACCAGTTTGGAGGATGGGGGGTGGGCGGGGCCCAACATCTCTCTCTGATTCACCAGGTACCTACTTGGCCGACATTGCCCTTCTCAGGCCTCATCTCCATCCTTGCTTCCCTCTGTTCCTGAATCTTACATTCTAGCTCCTGACCTGAGAGTTTGCCTACCGCAGGCTTCTGGCGTCTCCTGACCCTGATTCGACAGCCCCACTTCTCAGGACAGGACTCACTTTCCCAGGGCCTGTCGGTCTTCATCCTGCCTGGCCAGAGGCTCTGTAGACTACCCAGGCCTGGGGGCACCCGCACCGAGACGGGCGGCCCTGGTGGTTTACCTCTTCACTGTGCGCAGAAGGGTAGAGCGAGCCTCGTTGTGGAAGGTGATGATGACACTGGTGGCTGGCAGGTCCGAGGAGTAGGACAAGGATGGGCAACTGGAAGGAAGCAGGGAGGCATCATTAAACAGGCCCACGCTTTTTGGTCTAGTCTGCTGCTTCCCAGAACGCTTCTGTGAGGCAGAAAAGGTTGGTCCCAGCCCCTCACATCCACACATCCACGTACAGGGCAGGAAGAAGACCACCTTCTTTTTGCCTCCTGATTCCCTGGGCCTTCTTCCTTTTCTTCTGGCAGCTCAGGGTCTGGACAGGAATCACTCCACCCTGTCTGCAGGGGACCCCTCCTTCTCACAGGGGAGGGGGACCTAAATAGCCCAGCAGGGGACATGGATGGGGGGGTGGGAGGCCCCCCAGGAGACCAGCCTTCGTGGGGCTTGGCTGGAATGAAAGCACTCGTCCCCCACACCCCCACACTGTGCTCCCTGTCCCTCCTGCACCTGCGCTTCTCCAGGCCCCCAGCCGCCTGGAAGGCAGCCGCCTCCGCTGACTCTCACAGCGAGCCTCTTTATTACAGTTGTTCCCTGACTATTCCGACAGCGACTATTTTTTCATTACGACATTCATTCCACTGACAGCAGCTTCCAGCAGAAATTCCCAGGCCTATATCCTGCCCCGCAGAGCAGAACTGGTCAGTCAAGCGGGAGTCCCTGTAGCCTGGGACCCCCCCAAGGGAGAAAGCCTGAGAGGCCTGAAAATAATTTTCCTTAACAGGGATGTGGGACAGTGGTGGGGGAAGGAAAACTTCTATTTGTTCCCAGAAGCCACATTTTCCAAATGTCTTCCCCAAAGGCCTTCGCAGTGGAGCAGGTGTGGGCTTGGTCAGCTGAGAAGGTGTCTGCCGGCACCCGGCACCCAGCCCTGACCTCTGGGCGCCCAGCTCTCTGTCCTTGTCCTCCAACCTTCAGGTGTCCAGGAAGGAGGGAATCTTGATAGCAATGTTCCTCTACTTCAGAAGGGGACAAACTGACCCATGTCCTGTCTGGAGGGTGGACTTGAACCTCTCCCCCGACTCCTATGTTCCTCTTCGATGTCCATAGTTTGTGGACCCAGGAGTGTCTGCAGGGGGTTGTCCTCATCCTACACGTGGACTTGGGCTGTCCCTCGGGTCCTATTAGGTCTGTCTTGTATGGTTTATGTCCCTTTGTTCCACTTGATGGGGAGGGGCCTCCCTGGGTGGAGGGCTAGACCAGGAACTAGCCTGTCACTTAGCACTGTCAGCCCCGCGGGAGAAACTGCAGTGGGAAGATGTGGTTCACATCAGCACACAGGCTGCACCTACACACATACACACACACACACACACACACACACACACACACACTGTGTGCACACAAGTACACATACAGACTCATACATGAACATATTATGCCCATGTACACACATGCATACATGCATAAATGGACATATATGATTGCCCATGCATGCGTGCGCGAACACACACACACACACACACACACACACACGCCCTGATCCACCTTGGTCCTGTGGCTCTTCATCAATTCACCACTGCCCTGGGGGTAGAGTCTCACTGTAAAATGGGTTTCACCTGGTGGGAAGTTCCCCCTTCCAGTTTCTCAGTGAACACCAAGAAGCTTCAGTGTGGGAGTGAGCTGGGAGGCAGCAGAGATGAGCAGGCTGGGGCCTTACTCCACAGGTTTGGGTCAGCACATCTTCCAGGCCCTGTGTTGGCCTAGGTCAGCCATGGCTAGGGCGGCCCGCAAAAGACCAAGCAGAGATGCACGGATGAAGCCTTGCGGGCTGAGCAAAGGGACACGGGGGAGCTTCCTCAGGACTGACTGAGATAGGACTTCCCCGGGATCTGGACATGGCTGTGTAGACCTGGGGGTGAGAGGAGAGGCTGTCCAGCAGCAGAATTACTGCCTCGCTTGGTAGCATGAAGGGATTCCGGGGCCTGGCGGCACAGTGAGGCTGAGGTCTGGGGTTCACTGGTCCCCTTGTCTGTCTCACCTTGCACAGCTGCCAGCCTTCCGGGCCTCTGTGCGCCTCTGTGAGTAACGAGGAAGGTGCTAGAACCAGCTCTGCCCCTTTCTCTCACATGCATCCTTTGTGCTACGGCTTGGCTGCCCCAGAAGTAACTCTTGCCTACCCACAAACCAGGGCCAGACTGCTCAGTGCTTGTGTCCGGGTCCCACATAGCTCCTTTTTCTCATGCAAAGCTACAGGCAGACCAGTCTGCTGGAGCACAGAGCAAGACCCTGGCACTGGCCAGGGTTGGCAAGGAGCCTTCCCTGGAGAAAAGGACACAGGTGGTGTGGGGGAAGTGTGCTCAGGCAGAGTGAACAGTGCCTGTGAAAACGAGGAGGGAGAGAGGAGTGTGGGACCACAGGGAGGGACGGTAGGTGCCACAAGAAAGGGTAGATAAGGCCAGGGCTTGGGGGGAGGCTGCAGCAGCAGGAGACAGGCTGTTCCAGCAGGTGACAACAGGAGGAGGAAAGACCAGAGGGTTGGCTCATGCTGCAGACAGGACACACGAGGGCCTGAATCACAGAGGAGGGTAATGACCTGGCCAAGGCTGGTTTCTCATGTGGAACTGGTCAGCGGAGGGGCTGGAGTGAGGCTTCCCTGTCTGGTTTAGGACCTCTGCTGCCTCCCACGCTGGGAGAACTAAGAACAACATTTGCAGGGTTTCTGGGCCTCACTGAGGAGGTAGGGCAGGAGGCAGGGGGCAAGAGCCAGCCATGGGCGGGAGGTTCCTTTTCTCGAGCCTGGGTTGCCCACTGCCTGGAACTCCCTGAAGTCCTCGGCAGATCCACTCCTGCTGGGGTGCCAGATGAGGTGCCGTGGGCCCCCTGGCCCCTGCCAGGGGTTTCCTTGGTCTTTGAAAGCTGTGAGTCAGCCAATAAAACAGGACGGCCACTGAGGGTAAGAGCTCTCACATCTAAGTCACTGGACCAAGACAGAAAATCTTCTTCACACACATGACAGAAAGAAAACCAGATGAATGGCACTGACTTTTCCTCAGCCCTTCTTCTCATCAACATGAGGCAGGCCCTCTGTGTCAGTGTGACATCATCTTTCTGTTACGGGGCCAAAACACCCGACATGCATCTTAAGGAGGAGAGGCTTATTTTAGCTCACAGGTTAGTGGTTTCAGTCCACGAGCAGCAGCCCCAAGGCAGAAGCACCATGGAGGAAGCACAAGGGAAAGGGACCGTCCTCACCTCCTGGCACAGGAAGTAGCCAGCCAGGAAGCAGACAGGGACCACGTAGAGTCAAGCCCCAAGACCCACTCCACTCGGACATACTCAGAAGTGTGTTTTACTAATCTCCTATGCATCCCTCAAGACAAGCAAGTTAAAATTTAAGATAACTCTTCCAACCTGTAATGGCGAGTGTCCCGGATGGGCCTGTCAGGGCTTAGCTTGTCACTTTCCAGCTGGTTGAAGGCGTGCTGCCTGTAGGGGTCCTCTCCAGGCTTCAGCTGCTTGGCAGACAGGTACGCCTTCTCATCAAAGCCTTTTGAGGGTGTTCCTGTCACCTGAGACAAAGATCAGCATCAGAGGATGCCACAGGCAGGGAGGTTCCCCAGTGTGGTAAATGCCTAGTACTCACCAGGCGGGAGCCAACTGCTTTACTTCATTTGTACCTTATCCTAGCTGTCTCCTATTGTACAGATGAGGAAACTGAGGATGAAAAGGTTTTTTTTTAAAAGTATACAAGGTGACCCCAATTAAGTCATATGGTCTGGATTCAAACTGGTCATTCTAGACTGAAAGTCTGTACTCTTAACCAATGCTCTTTGCTGGAAATGGAGAGGCTGGCCCCCAGAGAGCACCATCCCCCAAGACAAGGTGTCCTGAGGGAGCCAGAAATCACAGTGGAGACTGCCAAGGCCCCTGAAGAATGACATCTCCTGGGCATCGGCTGGGCCTGGCACTGTGCTAGGCACAGAGCAGTGCCTTACCTGTGAAGCCCCAGGGCTCGGCCCAGCTGCTGCAAGGACAGGCAAGCTATAATGCCAGAGCCACCAGACCCAGTGCCAAGTGAGACAGCTTCTCCCTGGCTTTTGCCTGCTGCTAAAGTGGGCTCACATCAGATCTCCCAAGCCTCCTGCTGCTAAGTGCTGGTGTGATGGATGACACACACCTCGACTCAGGCTCTCTCTCCTTAGCCACAGCCTGGGCTGTGTTCCCAGAGTTCCCGGCGAGAGACATGAGGGAAGGACACGTTGGAGATAAATGGATGCATGCATGCATTCTGACAGCTTATTGCTTGGACCAGACTGCTGGACAGAGGTCCCCAAGGGTGCCATGAAATATAATCACCTATGAGTGGATCCTGACCCCAACTCCTCCTCCAGTAACCAGCATCCCTAGGCCTCCAGAGAGAGCAGGAAGGAGTGTGAGAATTGTCCACCCACAGAACCCAAGTATGAGCACTCAGTCACAGGACTAATCTTACAGGGACGGTGCCAGCAGGACCTGGGGAGGGGACTGCTGTGTGAGATGACCCTGTGGAGCCTCACTAGCTGCTCAAAGCCCCATGTTTCCCTAAGTGCCTCAACCCAACTCCCTGGACAGGAATGCCGAGGTCCAGGGAGCTCCTGTCTCCTACACGCTGCCACTCTATGGTGCTGTCACCTTTCCTGGTGGCCTCTGTCATAGGTGTCTGTTGGGAGCTCCCTGAGGGCACAGCCAAGAAGGGAAATCTCTTATGTCCCTTGGGCCAGGCTCCATGCTAGACACAGATGCTCCAGGTGTGTATGATCAGACAGTGACCCAGCTGTGGCCCTGCGCTGTAATATTCTGAGTTGGTG
This sequence comes from Cavia porcellus, assembly GCF_034190915.1. Lineage (NCBI taxonomy): Eukaryota > Metazoa > Chordata > Mammalia > Rodentia > Caviidae > Cavia > Cavia porcellus. Next base: position 32,362,881 of record NW_026947514.1, read on the forward strand.
CCATGCCAGAGACTGAACAGATGTGGCCAGGACCCCTCATGAACTCAAAATCCATTTCAGGAAAGATAAGAAGGAAAGGAGGGAGAGAAAGGGGAAGACAGATGTTCTGGCTTGAGCCTTGGATTGTTACAAGGATCCACGCTGTCCCATCCCACGCTGCGGTGGGAAGGGACAAGGCAAGGTCCTCTGCGTTCTTCCCATCTGTCACTGCCTCAGCTCTGGGTCAGGGAATTGAAAGAAGCCTCAAGCTGATAGCTAAGGAGCTAAAGTCAAAAAACTACAGAGGAGTGAATTTTTGAAGCTCCTGAAGGAAGAGTACCTCACTCCATCATCCCTTAAGCCAACTGTGGGAAACAGCCATGTCTATTTCTTTAGGACTTAGGACCACTCTCTGGGCTCAGGAAACCTCTGAGTTCTCATCCCGCACTCACCTGCTGCCCAGTCAACACTGACAGAGCCGTCCATCTGCCAGGCCTTGGGCGGGTCCAAGGTCACCTAAGAATTCCTTCCTCCCTCCCTCCTCCCTCCCTTTCTCTCTCCCTTCCTTCCTTCCTTCCTTGCACAGAGCTCCACTGAGCATGACCTGCGTGCCGGGAAGTGGGAAGGATCCTTCTGAGATGGTCCCTCAGCCTGCAGCCTTCCAGTACCTCACTCAGAGCTCCAGGCTGCAGGGACGGTTGTGCAAGAATCTCTGCTCAGTTTGTGCTCTCTAGAGAAGCTCCCGATGGCCTCAGAAACTGAGTTAGACACCCTAAAAGATGCTCTCAGGAAAAGTCTAGTGTTCCCTCCCTTAAGCACAGCTTCTGAGTGGCCAAGCCTGCTCTGGGTGAATCAGGGCTGGACTGAGACCTTTCTCCTGGTGGAGAAGCTGTCATGGAGACTCCAGGTCCACTCTGTCCCGAAGCCTTCTCTCCTTCCACCTGGACTCTGCAGCTGCACAGATTTGGAGCTGAAACATCAGTTGGGCCTGACCAGCCAAGTGGGAGAGGGACCGAGGAAGGATGGGACCTGGCTCGTGCTAATGCCATGACCCCGGGGGATATGGAAGTAAATAAAAAGCAGAGTGGCTTTCAGAAGTGGAGCCTAGAAATCTAGTCCCTCTCCTGCCCATCCCATGCCAGGCATGGCCATGCAGGGTCATGAAGTAGAAACCTCCACCCAAGCTTAGAATTTGACACCTGGTGATCTGATGTGGACCCTCACCCCTTCTCAACCCCAGAAAGGGCAGTGACCCCAGACCAGCAACCGGGAACACCGTTCTCCTTCTGTCCTCTTCTGACGGGGGACATCTCTTCCCACACGCTGCTTACTAAGCACAGTGGGAAAGAGGGAGTGAATGCAGTAGGGTCACAAGGGGCTTTAACCGAGCAGCAGGAGACTGAGATCCTGGACTCCCAGCCCTCTCTGGAGCGGGTGAGGGACCACAGGCTGTCTGTGGGATTCTTGTCTCAGGCTGGGACATCTGTCACCTGGCACTGAGCTGTGTTCTCCTCCTCTACTAGCTGGTGGGATGTGCACCTGGTGCAGAGGTACTGAACAAAGGAATAGATGAATGAATGAATGAAAGTCTCAGTGTTGTCCCTACATTCAAACTAGCACTTTCAATTGGAGAAAAAGTGAAAGCAAACAAATGGGATCTTCCAACAACACATCACAGGTCGTGGGGTGACCTCTCCCTCCCCCACAGAGCAGAACCCTCGGGTCTTCCTTCCCACTTCTCCCAGGTACCCGCCTGGCTCTCTCCTTTGCCTCCTCACAACCTCTGTGGGCCCCCACCCAACCCCGTGTAAAAACTGTGCCCCAAAGTGGCCTTTGCCTTCCCTGTCCTGCCCTGTGATGCTTACCCGCAGCTGATGTCCTAAATATATTTTATTTATTTTTGGCCACTTCTTGCCACAAGAAAGTAAGTTTCACCAGAGCAGGGATTGCACGTTTGTTTCATGCTGGATCTCAAAGCCCACAGCAGTTGCTGAGTGACCATAAGCCCTCAAAGAGGATGGCCGGTGGACACAGGAGTGGCAAGTGACCACGACTCCAAGCCTCCCTGCCCCCGCTTCCTCTCTTAGCCGAACACTCCTACACTTGGGACTGCAGGGGCCCAAGAAGGGGCTGGGGGAAGCTCTGGACTGCTTTGGGGATCTTCTTCCCTATCATGTGCTCCTGCAAAGGTGTCATTCACTGTCCTTGTCCCACTGAGTCACAAGCATTCTCAAATGAGCACCAGACTGGAATTAGGTCAACCTGACCACTGTGCCTGGCCCAGGATGGCCACTTGCTTCAATTTGGGCTGATCATAATTAGAGGTTTTTTTTTTTTTTAAATTGCTGTTGTTGTTTTGTTTTTAGTTCTATGGTTTGAATTCAGGGCCTCACTTATGCTGGGCACTGATTGGACTACTAAGATACATTGCTAACGCCTTTAAAAACTTTTAATTTTGTTTGGTGGGTTGGTTTTTTGAAACAAGATTTTGACATGGAGTTCAGGCTTTAACTTACTATATAGCCCAGTCTGGCCTCAAACTCATAGCAATTCTCCTGCCTCCACCTCTGTAATACTGTTACAGGAATGCACCACAATGTCCAATGTTTTTATTTTGAAACAGGATTTCACTAAATTGATCAGGTTACACTCAAGCTCTCAATCTTCCTGCCTCAGCCTCCCAGGTAGCTACTACCTCCAGAGTTTTCTACATAGTGAGTGCTTTTCATCAGCTCTGCTAATCCAGAGCCTTGCCCCTCACGTGGGAAAATCTTGTCTGAAGAATCAAACCAGGCAGAAACAATGAGAACCAAGAGACAGAAAGAAAACTCTTTCAGTCAGTCATCCCTTTCTTGCTTTGTTTCCTTTGTTCTTCTCCTTCAACTAGTTTGAACCACGTGTTCTGCTCTAGGAACCAAAGGCTCACAGAGCAGTCCTTCGATCCACTCTTCTCCAAGAGCAAGAAACAAAATCAAGTGTAAAACCCACCAAGCGAGTCACTGCTAGCAACGCTACAGTGTAGATGACAGCAATCCGTTCCAAGACACCAGGCTGGTCTCTGGCATTCAGCCCAGTGGCAGGTGTCTAGGGCTGGGCCGGGCATTCCCAGCATTCCCCAGCACACAGGGCTGTGTTCAGACTTTGGGGTGGGGGTTCCATCTGGACCATGCTTAAGAAGCCCTGGCGTTGCCATGGTGAGGACTGAGTGCCGGGAGCTTGTGAGTGACAGCCTGACGAGCCGCCCACATCCTTCCAGCTCCCTACAGACCGCTCTTGGCTGAAGTCTAGGCAGCCACTTCCCTCCCCGGTCTTTGTCCTTTAAGGGAATATCAAATCTCACACTTCCGTGTCCAATAAGGTCCATTACATCTGAAGCTGTTTAAGATGAAATAAGGATTGTGTTCTATAAAGTGGGAAGAACTACGTCCCATCTTGGGGAGTTTTCAGTCCATCACATCGATGAAACTTTGAGACTCGCCTAACTTACTTCAGTTTTTTTCCCAGCTAGATTTGCTTATTTCTTCTCGAACTGCTAAATTTAGAAAACAAACAGCAAAGGGGAAGGTTCAAAATGAGACAGGAAAATATTTTCCATGTCATTTTTGTCAAAAATAGTTCAACTCCAACCCCTAAGCCTTGTAAGCTTTTTCTTAAAATATACACATACCACTAAATTTTAGATTTAAACGACTCCAACTCCTTTTAAATAATTGCTACCCAATTTCCTTTTACTGCCAGTAAAACAGGAACCTGCTGGGTTTGCCTTTCACTAAATTTCAATGAAACTGCAAATAAAAAGACTCAGGTCCTTGTTTATGGATGGCTTCTGACTTTTTTTTCTCTGAGTGTTATAAACCAAAAACACCTGGTGAAAAAAATTCGATTCCCAACCCCTCTCCCTTCCCCGGGAACATCTTCTCTGATGCTCTGTCCCAGGGTGAAAGACGGCCATTCATTAGGAGAAATGGGAAGCTACGCGCCATGATTCAACCTCTCTGAGCCCTGGGCCACAGATTACAGCTCTCCCACATGAAAAGGTGGTACCTCAGGGCTTCCCTGACATCTGCCAGGGTTCTTGTCCCACAAGTCAAGATGCTGTGAGTGTGGGTGAATGGGCATCGGAGATGAACATACAGTTCTCAGATGAAGATACACAAACGGCAAATAAGTACATGAAGAAATGTTCACAATCAGTGGTCATTCAAGAAGTGCAAATTAAAACAGCACTGAGATTTCATCTCCCCGTGGAAAGAATGGCCGCCATCAAGAAAACAACTGATAACAAATGTTGGTGAAGATGCGGGAAGAAAGGAACACCTCTCCACTGCTGGTGGGAGTGCAGACTGGTGCAACCACTGTGGAAATCAGTATGGAGATTCCTCAAAAAACTAAGATTGGAGGTGCCATTCAATCCAGTGATTTCGTTCCTGGGTATTTTCCCAGAAACACTGAAAAGGTCATGTCACAGAGATGTATGTGCACCCATGTTCATAGCAGCACAATTTGTGATAGCTAAATCTTGGAAATAACCAAAATGCCCATCAACCACAGGGTGGATGAAAAACAATGTGGCATTTTTATACAATGGAATACTCCTCAGCTATAAAAAAGGATAATCTTGAGGCCTTTATAGGTAAATGGAGGCAAGTTGAGAATATCCTCATACGTGAAATAAACAAGACTCACATTAGTAAATATCCCATTGTCTCTCTAGTGTAAAAAATAATAAAAACTGACAGAATAATGGGGTAAAAAGTATAATAGATATTGTAAAAGCGAAAGAGAAGAAAAGTGCTCTAAAAGATATAATGGTATGTATAGTGTGTAACATAGGTGACCATATTACTAAATTTCTGTTGGATCATTGAACAGAAGGGTTTGACCTGTCAATATTTGAGCATCTAGCCACTTTTTGTGCTTTGATTTTGTGACTTTGGCAACTTTTTTTTTAAAAGAGAATAAAACAAAAGAGAACAGAACAAAGCTGAGAAATCCCCAGACTGACCTCCACAATGGTTGCACCAGTGTACACTCCCACCAACAGTGCAGGAGAGTTCCCTTTTCCCCACAGCCTCTCCAGCATTTGTTGTTGGTAGTTTTGTTGATTCTGGCCATTCTTTCAGGAGTGAGATGGAATCTCAGTGTGGTTTTAATTTGCATTTCTCTAATGAGTAATGTTGATGAACATTTTTTCATGTATTTATTTGCCATTTGTATTTCTTCATCTGAGAACTGTGTATTCAGCTCAGATGCCCATTTTTTGATTGGATCTTTGAATTTTGGGGGTCTGATTTTTTAAAATTCTTTATATGTTTTAGACAGAAGTCCTTTGTCTGAGGAACAGTTCACTAAGATTTTTCCCAATTTGTGGGTTTTCTTTTCACTATGCTGGAGATTTCTTTTGACATGTAGAAACTTTTTAATAAGAAGTGATCCCAGCTATAGATTCTGGGAAGTATTTCCCGTGTGGCTTGATTCCTGTTCATGAACTCTACCTACCTCTATGTCTTCAAGATTTTTACCTAATTTATCTTCCAAAAGATTTAGTGTTTCTGTTTTAATATTCAGATCTTTGATCGATTTAGATTTTAGTTTAGTATATGGTGATAGACATGGGTTTAGTTTTAGTTTTTGGCATGTGGAGAGCTAGTTTTTCCAGCACCATTTACAAAGAGACTGTCGTTCTTCCAGTGAACAAGTTTGGCCCCTTTATCAAAGATAAGGTGGTTGAGTGTGTTAGTAGCTGTGGTTGTATTTTCTAATCTATTCCATTGATCTTCGGCTCTGTTTTTATTCCAGTACCATGCTGATTTTATTACACTTTCTTTGTAGCATAACGTCAAGTCAGGGATTGTGATGCTCCTGCCTTGCCTTTGCTGCTTAGAATTGCCTTTGCTATTTTTTAGGTCTCTTCTGGTTCCAGATGAAATTTAGGAGTGATTTCTCTATATCTATGAGGTATGTTGATGGTATTTTCATTGGAATTGCATCGAATCTGTATAACAGTTTTGGGAGAATACCCATTTTTATGGTATTTATTCTTCTTATCCACGAGCAAGACATCCATGGATGTCTTTCTATTTTCTGAGATCCTCTTCAATTTCTTTTTTCAAGGTATTATAATTTTCCCTGTATAGATCTTTTACTCCTTTTGTGAGATTAATTCCTAAGTATTTCATTTTTTTTGGATGTTAGTGTGAAGGGTGTGGCTTCTTTTATTTCTTTCTCAGTGATTTTGCTGTTAGTGTATAGAAATGCTATTGAGTTTTGAGTATTGATTTTGTATCCAGCTACATTGCTGAATTTATTTGTTATATCTAGGATTCTTTCAATGGAGTGTTGAGGGTCTTCTATGTAGAATATCATGTCATCTGCAAATAATGATAACTTAGCTTCCTCTTTTCCTATCTTTACCCCTTTTATTTCTCTCTGTTGTCTAATTGCTCTGGCTAGTATTTCCAGTACTATGTGAAATAGGAGCAGTGATAAGGGACATCCTTGTCTTGTGCCTGATTTTAAGGTAAAAGCCTTCAGTTTTTGGCCATTTAATGTGATGCTGGCTGTAGGTTTGTCATAGATGACCTTTATCATATTGAGGTAAAGACCATCTATTCCAATTTTCTGTAAGGTTCTTATCATGAATGAGTGTTGGACCTTACCAAAGCTTTTTCTGCGTCTATAGAAATGATCATGTGATTCTTACTTTTGGCTTCATTGATCTGGTGGATTACATTTATTTTTTTTTTATTTTATTTTGAAAGTATACAACAGAACGATTCAGAATAAAGCCAACTAAGATCGTACAGTGAAATTGGTACAGAACTTCACAGCAGGTTACCGGGATAACAGTAATAGGTATCACAGTATATTTTGTTATCTTTATAATAGCTGTTCTTTCAATCCCGTATATCAAAATGAAATGAAATATAGAACACTATAGAACTTATCAAAACAGAATATTGAATAGAGCAGTACTGTTAATCAGAAAAGAGCAAAACAGTAATAAAAATATTCGCCTTCAAAGAAATGGTAGAAGGAAGTCCCCCTTATTTGCTATGGTCAACCTCCCAGGAGATGCTCAGATTTCTGGTTCCCATTTGCTAATGGGTGGGGGTGGGGGAGAAGGAGGATAGGGGAAGTGGGATATTTGACTCTAGGCCATGTAGCAGTAGGTTCACTATTGCTAAGCAGGGAGGCAGGATGGTCATTTGTTTTCACAGTGTCCTCAGTTCCAACATGGCATGGATCTCAGGAGACACTGCTAGTTCTCCCCCTGGAAGGGCTGCAGTGGGCCACCCTGCCTCCCCTTACCAGGGAGGGGAGGTGCTTGCTTGGCTTCCCAGAGTCCTAAGTTCCTGGATTACATTTATTGACTTACATATGTTGAACCATCCCTGCATGCCTGGGATGAATCCCACTTGGTCATGGTGTATAATCTTCTTTTTTTTTTTTTTTTTGTCTTTTTCCTTTTTATCGGTACCAGGGATCGAACTCTCGACGGCCTGCTTGCAAGGCAGGCGCTTATGCCGCTGAGCTAAATCCCCAGCCCCTTGTTTCCCAATATTTTATTGAGGATTTTTGCATCTGTGTTCATTAGGAAGATTGGCCTCTTTCTTAGTTAGGTTTTTCTCAGGTTTGGCAACTATTTTTAAGATGACAATGTGTAATATATCAACCATCAATTTTATGATATCAATTTTTTAAATTCTGTATTGTTCTTTATTCTGTTTTTCTATTTTGTTTTTTAATTTTCTTTTCTTTCTTTCTTTGAAAAAATAACAATATGCAATATAACAATCATTGTTAATTTTCTTCCATACTGTTTTGAAAACCTATACTGTTATTGTTTTGGGTTTGTTGTTGTTGTTTATCTCTTTTGCTTTTTGTTTTTCTTTTCTGACTTTTTTTCTTTTTAAAATAAAATAAAATAAAAAAGATGTTGTGGGTGACACAGGGCCAGGATGAGTACAGGGGACCCCGAAGTCAGTTATCAAGCACCCTGAGGCCCTGCCCCAGATATACGCCAATACCCCGTTTAACACTGCCTCACAAGTTATCGTTACAGAGCCAGCCAGCCTGGGCCCTGAAACCAAACAGCCCTTGGATACAATGCCAGGCCTCACTGCTCTCCGGACTTGGATAATCACTTCACTCTTCTGGGTGTGCTCCTTGATCTGGAAGACGAGAAGGATCATGAGGCTTGAAGAAGATGACATATAAAAGGCACTTAGCCCAGTGCCTGACACATGCACTGTTTGTTTACCAGTGGGTCTCAATCTTGGCAGACACCCAAGAAGATTTTAAAAAGCCCAACACCCAGGTTGTACTGAGGACACATTCAATAAGAATCCAGAGGTAGCACACAAGCATCAGGAGTTCTGGGTGCCCTCCAGGTGGTTCCAGGGAGCTGATGCTTTCTACAGATGGTGAGGCTTGGGCTGATGGAACCACATGCTCTGTTTAGAACAAGAAGGAACCTTTGAGGCTGTCTCCTTGGACCCACCTTTCCAGCAAGTCTCCTAGTGAGTTTGATTTTTGACCTCCATTTGTACTGACCTTGACTTTGGCCATCAGAGAAGCCTGGTGGAAACTCAGTTTGAGCCTAGTTACCATAGAAATCCACACCTGGCAGCACTTCCATCCCACAGGACCGGGAGGCTATAGTTCTATCACATATCAAGGAGCACAGGACAAGGGCTGCCTGGGGACACATACCTGGGGCCTCCAGTTAGATTTCCCACCACATCTTCTTGTCAGTCCTCCAGGGTACTGATGACCTTAGAGTTTACGACACTGAGAAAAAGCTCTAATGATCTTATGCATCCCACTGGTCCTAGGATCTCCCTGAGAATGTCAGATTATCCAGCATGGGTAGGGCTTCCTGGGCTGAGAAGGGTATCACAATCCTGCCTTGCCCCCAGCCTCGGTGGTTGTAGCCCGGGGGATAAGGACATATTGGACCTCTCCTATAGTAATGGACCCATATTGATGCTCATTCTGTGAATTGGGAGCTATGTTAGATGTTTATCCCCACCTCTACATACTCCATACTTTACAGAGGAGGAAACTGAGATCTAGGAGGCACAAGAGCATACCTACTGCCATACAGCAGCTGAGAGGCTGGGCTGGGACTGGAATAGAAGCTACCTGGCCTCAGAGCCTAGCACAAAGCCTTCTCTCTGTGCCTTCGGACTACTCCTTGGGCCCGGATGTGCCTGGCACTTCCTTCCAATCCCAGGTTCCTCAGCTCTAAGGCAGACTGGCCTGACAAGTACAGGCTGGAGGCTGCCTCCCTCCTTGGCTCAAGCTTAGATGGGGACTTGCCCAATGCCGTCACCTCTTGGCCTGCACATGGGCTTGGAAGCACTTCTCTGCTCATGGCTCAAAAGAACATGGAAAAAAGGAAATCTAGAAGAGATCATGTTACTCACACTAAAACATTCCATAACCAGAAATCTCTGGATCAGCTTGGGCCCCCTGGCTCTTCCCAGTCAGGGACACCCTCAGGGTCCTGGTAACTGACTTCTGCGGTCACATCAAAGGGGAGAGAAAGCCAGTTCCCATTCAGGGTCTTGTCTGCTGTCATACTGATCCCAAAAACAACCTGGCTGCACTAGCCGAAGGAGAGGAGAGGAGCAGGAGGAACCACCGAGGCAGGGCAGCCGTAGGGTTCCCCACATCCCAGTAAATACCCTTCTGGCCAACGCCCAGCTCTGATCAGCACTGTTCTATGAAGTACCAAGTGCAGAGCATCCTGGTCTCCACACCATCACTGCCCTTCAGGGGCTCCACAGTCAAGCTACTGGAGTTGGACTTGTCAGATTAACCAGCAAAACAAAATCAACCATGGACTAACGAGCCACAGCGCATACAGAACACACACCTGTGCATGGGTGATAGCAACTTACTTCCCCGAAGTCTGAGGTCAGGAACAGCTAAGCAGGATCAATTCAAGCGGTAGAGTACTGCAAGGTCCTAGTCACCAGCCAGGCATCTCTATTCATAATGCTTTTCAGAACGATGGGCCAAATCAAACAGGCAGTTAATACGGTACATTACTGGCATGGTTGGTCAAATGCAGAACACTACCTAGGATTTGTGACTAGCAATTAAACAGTTAAGTGATACTCTTTACAAAAATATCTACCAATAGTAAAGGGCATGACAAAGATAGACTTTTGGAATTAGATTGAGCATTAAAAAGAAGAAGGAGGAAAACAAAATCTTGGGAAAAAGCAGCCTGTCTCCCAGGAGATCTCCTTCAAAGGTCTGTGAGGATTTGAAGGTCTCCCTTCCCACATGTATTGAAACTTAATCACCATTGTGAGGGTATTAAGAGGTGAAGCCTTTGGGGGGCTGACTAAGCCCTTATGAATGGGATTATAAGAAGGGCTCCAGAGGGGGTTTGCCCTTCCACCTTCTACCATGTGAGGACAAGCTTGTCATCTCAGGGGGTACCAGGCTCCATCTTGGAAGCCCAAAGAGCAGCCCTCATGAGACACCAAAACTGCAGGGCCTTGATCCTGGCTGCCTAGCCTTAGGACTATGAGAAATAAACTGCTGTTGTCTATCAGCTATCGGTCTCTGGTACTCAGTTACAGTCGCACGGATGGATTAAGCCAAGGCTACCACTAGTGCACATATAACTGTCCCCTCACCGGGACCACGCCCTTGGACATGCACCAGCCTCTGAATCTAGTATTTTATCTAGGTACAATATACTAAGTGGCTATAAAATCTGGAAACAGGGATAAAGTAATATATTTTAAAGACACAGTCCATTTATTACTTTTGAAATATACCAAAGGTACAGTTTTATTCTGTGAGAAATCAGAGACATATTTTGTGTGCCTTGGCTACATTCTCTTGTTGCTGCAACAAAATACCCAAAATCCACAAGTTAAAGGAGGAAAGGTTTGTTTTGCCTCACAGTTTGTAGAGGTTTCAGTCTGCACTTGGCTGATGCCAAGGCAGGGCAACATAGCAGCAGAGAGACAGCTCATGGCAGACAGGCAGCAGAGCCTGATCAAGGAAGGAGAGAAGGAAACAGATCCTTCCAGGCCACACCCCCAGTAGTCCACCTCCTCCAATCAGGCTCCACCTCCCAAATCACATTTAGCTATAAATTCTCCAGTGGGTCAATCCATGATCCAATCATCCCAAAAAGCCCCATTTATGAGCACAAGAGGTTTTGGGAGGACATCTAGATATAAATCATAACTGTGGGTGTGTGTGTTCTTGGACATTGCACCCTGGGCCTGGCACAGGTCACACGGGTGCTGCACCACTGAGCCAAACTCCCACCCTCAAGACATCCATCTTCTGATTACAGCACATCACAGACGCATGCCCAGGAGTCAGTGGAAATGCAGTGTTTATCGTACAGTGTGCTGAACCAGATACTGCCTGTGAGCAGCAGCTCCACGACTCGTACTGTAATATAACCTGAACAGGTCACTAATTACGCATTTGTCCATGTCTTTGGGGCTACCCACCCTGCAGTTAAAGAGACCTGAAAGGGAAGATACAAATTATTCTTGCGAGAGACTCAAGAGTATGAAGATGTAAATCTTCTTTGACTTAATATAAAAATTCAGTGCAATCCTGATCAAATAACAACTGTGTTGGGATGGAGGGAGCTGGGTAAGTTTATATATGAGAAACAATCAAAGACAAATCTAAAAGAAATTAAATATAGGCAAATAAATGTGTCAAACAGTAACACGTTTTATACCACAGACTTTATGAATAACAAGATTCTACAGTAAAAGACCAAACAGATCAATTGCAGAATATGAAGAGGTCAGAAACAGACCCAGATTCATAAGGAAGTTGGCACAAGATACGGCTGCAGCTGGTTGTGGTGGCTCATGCCTGTATTCTGAGCACTCTAAGAGGCTGAGGCAGGAGGGTCACAAATTTGAGCCCTATCTGGACAACTAAGCAAGACTCTGTCTTAAAAAAAGTAAATATATGCATATTTTTTTCAGATGATACATACTTTTGTACTTCAAATGGCAATGGGAAGGGAAAGATGTGTTACTCTGCCAATGATGTTAGGAAAAGTAAAGAGACAATGTGGAAATGAATAATCAGAACTCATTTCTTAAACTGAAATAAATCCCAAGTGTCTTAGAAATTTAATTGGACTAAGCATAAAAAAATACTGGTACTTTTATTTTTCAAATTTGGACATAAAGGTCAAATGCCATCAAAGAAAACATTACATAAAACTTACCTCTTTTAGAAGAAAAAAAGTCACAAACACCAACACCACACTGGGAAAAAAATATTAGCCAAAAGATCTAAGGACAAAGGACTAACTTCTGTAATATACAAAGAGCTTTTATAAATCAATAAGAAAAGACCAGTAAATCAAAAGAAACCCAGGCACAAAGGATATGAAGAAGTAGCTAACAGAAAAATGAAATGTAAATGTCCAATAATAAATAAGGAGATGCTCAACCTCAATGGTTACTGAATAAGTACTAATCAAAGCAAGACACAATTTCTTGTTAATTCATCTGGAAAAAGTCAAGAATAATTATCAATGGTCAGAATTATGATGGTTTGAAAAATAGAAGTCTAACCCCCGGTGGATTATCAGTTGGTACAACCATGATGGAAAGCTGTTTTGCAACACCAGCATTTTAAATTCTACTCTTTGACTTGGCTGCAGCTCCATCTTTAGGACCGTTACAGCTGCTTTCCAGGACAGTCTTAGAACACACCTGTGCTCTCAGGAGTCTCTCAGAGTCTGCATTTGTCCTGGTTCAGGTGATAAATTATATGATCACTTGACATTTCTAGGCATTAACTCTATAATTAAACTCACATGAGTGTGTAACATGGACAGGTACAGTACCAGCAGCATTATTCGTAATAGAAAATACTAGAAATAAGTGCCTCTGGGTAGAAGCCTGATTAACTAAATTACAGTTTACCCTTGCATTAGAATTCTAAATGAGCGTTAGAAGGCATAAGTTAAGTGCATATTCATTTTGCATAAATGGCTCATAAATACACATGCAAATGCATAGGTGTAAGTGGGAAAATACACAGCAAACTGCTCCACAGTGGTCTGGGAAGCAGCATGGGAATGACCAGAAAAAACTGAAAAATTTTACCTTTTCCTTTATACAAGGCAGTTTTTTTATAAATCAGCATTTACCGCTTTCTTTCTTTCTTTCTTTCTTTTTTTTTTCAGTTGAATGAACCACAGTTCTCTAGCTAATGGGGCTGAGCTAATCAGGGTCACCATGACCATTGTTACCTGGGGTGATGGAGGCAAGGCCCGGGGCAGAGGCACCTAGCAGCGCTGCTCCTGCTGATCCCAGGGGTTGCAGAGAGGAACATACAAGGCAGAGGGGGTGGTGTGGGCGTGCGCACTTGTGCAGGCGAACTCAGGCAAGGCTCAGAGACCCTACTTGAAGCTTAAGGCCAACAACTGAGAGTCAGGGTGCCGAGAAGAAACATAGAGCGTGGTAGATACAGCTGAGAGTCGGGCACCGCACACTCAGGGGTGCAGGGAGGGTGGGGCAGCAGTGTTCTGACCCTAGGGGTGTCGGGCGTTACAGGAGATGGATGGATTGCTTGGCTTGATTTAGCAACTCAGCAGAAGGGGACGGGCAGCCGCTGTCAGGCAGCCAGGCCCCCGAGGCTAGTCCGCCAGCCACCCTGAGCACCGCATCTAAGCTGAGCGTGCGGGTTACACTGCAGCAGGAAGAGGGTGACGGCACTGCTCGGGGTGTGGAGCGCATTAAGTAAAACCATGGCTTGGAGTCCACGGGAGGCCATCGCTGCACACGAGCCAGAGGGCAGGTGTGGAGCGCGATGTCTCAGGGCCTCTTCCGACTCACGCATCAATGATCTGTAGGGCTATCCACTCTTCTGGTCATGGTTCCATACATATTTATTGCAGTTTTGGGAGCAAATGTTCAAAACAGGGAGGTCCGGGTCTCTGGACACGGCCACAGACGAGCCCTGAGCTTCCCTGTAGGTGACCGATAGCTGCACACGGCTTGTGGCAGGGGCTTGGGTGCCTCTGCAGGGGCCGGAACAGGGTGCCCCAAGAAGACTTGTTACTGTGAACACTTCATGAGTGGCCAGCAGGTGGATGAAGTGTCGTCAGATAATACCTGCTCTTCAAGGCTCTTCAAGGGGCCTTGAACTTCAGATAGGAGAAAAGCATACTAACAGTCCCTAGGACGGGGGAGCCTCAGGAAGCAAGTTGTCCTGTGACCCCTCCGGGGGTTCCTGCCCAGCTGCTAGACAGATGGGCATTTTGGCTTTGGGTCCAGAAGGGACAGAAACAGACATCTTAATGTGGCTAAAGAATCCTCATAGGGAGTGACATTATGGCTGAATAGCAGATGGCACTTTTCTGCCTTATCAATATCTTCCAGTATTACCCTAAGTCACCAGGATGGTTATTATATTGTGTCCCTTTGAGAAGGTCTAGCATTTCTAGTGCTATGTCCTTTGGTTCATGGCCTGTTCTATTTATTCTACCTAGTATCTCTGCGTAGTCATGGCAGAAAGTCCCGAATCTCCCATACACCCAGAAGATTTAAGTTTAACTTTGGAAAAAGGGAACAGACATGCGTAAATACGTCCTCTTGGGGTGGGAACTTGAAAGTAGGCCAAATCACTTGCTCAAGGCTAAACAACGCACAAGCTAGAGATGAATTTGAACCCAGGTGGTCAAACTGGTCTTACCAAGGTAAGGAGCTAACAGGACTTCGAGGCAGTTGCCGCACTGGAAACCAGCAGGCAGCTGCACTTGGGGGGTGATACAAGGGAGGGGTAAAGCACACGGTTAAGCCAGGAGAGAGCCATGCTTTTCCTGAAACAGGGGCTCAGGGTTCAGGGCAAACTAGACATGACACAGACAAGTGAACCGAACTCCACCTCGGCCAGTCAGAGACCAGGTCCTTTCACAGCTACAGGGCTGATTAAATGGCATTCCTCTGAGACCCCTCAAAGGGAAATGCCTTCTCTGTGAGGGGCTGCTTGCTCTGTGGAGCGGCCTTCTTTGCTGTCTGTGTTCTTTCTTATAATAAATTTGTATTTTATCTTAGTCTTGAAACTTGCTTGTATGTGATTTTATCTCACATGCAGCTATGAATTCATAGTAGCAGGTGGCACTGTCACCTGGAATTCCTACCCATTATGAGGATTGACCCAGAGCTCACACAGGTTAGGTACATCCTCTACCACTCAGCAACAACAGCCCCAGCCCCTGCGAGCCCTCCTCCTGCTTCTCCTCCTCCTCTGCCTCCTCTTCCTTGTGCTCCTCCTCCTCCTTCTTCTTCAGTACTGGGGATTGAACCCAAGGGCTTCACAAGGAGGTATTCCCAGCCCTTAAATATTTTTTCTTAATTTTGAGACAGGGTGTCACTAAGCCCCTAAATTTTCCAGGCTGGGCTTGAACTGTCAATCCTCTTGCCTCAGCCTTTTAGGAGTGCTGGGATTCAGACACTTGTTACCACACTGGGATCCTGGGATTTCTATTTTAATCGTGATTAAAATCACAGAGAAAAATTAAGCACAATGATGTTCACAACAATCTTATTTATGAAAATAAAAATGTAAACATAATACATATGTCAATGAACAGCAGGAAAAAGTAATTTATGTTGTTAACTGAATATTTAGCAGCCAGTTACAATTTTTGCTATAGGCCGTGGGGAAATGAATAGGGGATTTATTTTTAAAATGAGATTGGGATTGTAAAGAAGTGTTATTTCTCCTATATTCATTTCAGGATTACTCACAATAACCAAGAGGTATAAACAATTTAAGTGTCCACCAATAGATGAATGGACAGAGAAAATGTGGTCCCTACATACGTGGAGTACTATTCGGTTTTTAAAAAATAAGGAAATCTTGCCATTTGTGAAACATGGGTGAACCTTGAGGACATTAGACTAAATGAAATGCACTAATTGATAATCACAGAAAAACAAATACCACATGACTATCTGAGGCATCTGAAATGTCAAATGCATAGGCATCAAAACATCAAATGCATAGTCTCCAAGAGCTAAGGATGGAGAGAAGTGAGGAGTTAATAATCTTAGGCACAAAGTTTCCATCAAGCAGGATGAATAAACTGAAGGAAACCTACTGCATAACACTCCACCTATAGTCAACAATTATGACTTTTGTACCTCAAGATGTGTTTAGAGAGTAGATCTCATGTTAAGTGTCCTGACAATTAACTATAATAAAATACAGTTAAACCAGGTATGGTGGCACATGCTTATAATCTCAGCATTCTGGGAGGCTGAGGCAGGAGGATGGCAAGTTTGAGCCCAGTGTAGATAGCTTAGTTCACTTAGTGAAACTCCATCTCAAAATAAAAAAAAATTTAAAAGGGCTGGGGATGTGGCTCAGTGTGAAGACTCTGGGTTCAATCCTAAGTACTGGAGTGGGGGAGCCACCTAATAAGATGTAATAGAAGATACTTTACTACAAAGTAACATAAAATGGAAAACTATCTTTGGGCTGGGCAGGGTGGTATATACTGTAATGCTAGCTAATCAGATGGCTGAGGCAGGAGAATCACAAGTTCAAGCTCAACTCAGTGAGATCTTTCTTCAGAATAAAAAAGGCTTAGGATGTAGCTCAGCAGTCCCTGGGTTAAATGGTTAAGTATCCAATACTACAAAAAATTTTAAAAAACACTTTGTATGGAATTAATAGATTTGCATCTTTCTACCTGTTGATGGGTAATCTACTAGCAGTTCCACAAATTTCCTGAATCTCCACTCTTCGTTTATAAAAGTGTAACGGGACCTGGAAAAAAGTTATGGGCTATCCTTTAAATGCAACGCACTGCAATGATTAAAAAATAATCTGGAGGGGCTAGGAGAGTAGCTCAGTGATAGAGAATGTGCTTAGCATGCCAAAGCCCTGGGTTCAATTCCCATCACTGCTACTGTGAACAAACGTATAATGGGAAATGAAATATTTAACATGGAAAGATGTTCACCGGGCACAGTTAAATGGGGAGAAAAAACAAGCTACAAATTAATATGCATGTTGTGATTCTATTTTTGTTTCTCTGGGTGTTCTTGTTTATCTTAATGAATAATTATTGCTGTGTCAAGAAAAACAGCATTTACAACATCATTCCCGAAAGCCCTGTGGCAGCACAGAGAACTCAAACAATAAGGGGCGGAGAAGGCCAGACACAGACTGCATGTACTCAGTGATTGCAGTTATGTAATAATTAGGGGCCTTGGCTAGAAAGGCCCAGTGAAAAATAAAAACTGTGATTTGTTAGGATGGAAAGATTAGGGGTGATTGTCTATCCTTTGCAGTTGTTGTTACTATGTTTGTACAATTTTTAGTTTTTAAAAGAAGAAAAAATTCCTTTCAGAGTTGCTCTCTGCAGCCTCTGCGGTCCTTGGAATGGTTGTCTTTATCCTAAGGCTGCTTACTAAAAAGGGCGCCTTCCTTGGGCTGAGGTCACAGTTCACTGGTACCTTCCATGGGGAAGGAGTGGCCCCTTCAGCACGTGGCTGACCCTGGCTGGGCGACGTTTCTCCATCATTGTCCTATTTTTTAGCAATCTCAAGCCCTGACCCCTAGCAATGCCCAGCTGTGATTGGCCAATTACCCTCCCTTTGGGTTTTCCAGCACCTTTAGGGCCCTCCCTGTTGGCTGTCTTGGATCTCATGGGTCAAACCTGCCAATGGTGAAGCTTCACATGCCAGGGCATCTCTGGGGCGGAATGAAAGCTAAAGAAAACCAGTAAAAACAGATGGATGTGTGTTTAACAGCTCCCAAACCACGCACTCCCGCACACAGCTCCGGGGTGCCGTGCTTTGTGGAACACATACATCCCGGCAAGTGCAACCAGAGCCATTAAAACATTCATAACCTCTGGTATAGCAATCCGGATTCTAATATGTTTTAAATAACAAGGATATGAAGATGTAGTACAAACACAGACTGCTCAATATTTTTTACAATAATAAAACATTGCAAATAATCTGTCTAACAATGGGAGATTGGTTAGATAAATTATAGTACATCATAAAGCTAATATGAAAAATACAAGGCACTTGGTTAAATTATTAGAATTTAAGACAGCCACAAATAATTATTTTTAGTGTATGTTTCAAATAATACCTAGAGTGCTTGCTTCGGTAGCACATATACCAAATATTACATAGGATATAGTCTAAGGAAGGATTCATTGTTTACCTGAAGTTCAAGCTAAAATGTATGATACTAAAAATGTATTTGTTATTAATATGAAATTCTAATTTACCTGAATGTCTTGCATTTTTATTTGTCCAATCTGTTCACCCACACACACATGTGATAGAACACTACATAACTATTGTAATTCATGTTTTTAGATTTGGCTTTCAAATTATGTTTCTTCACTCCCTGTGCTTTTAACTAGAATTTCTTCTGTCTTTCATATTTTAGACCTTTGTGTACGACTTAGTTTGAAAGTAAGAATTCCATTAGTAAAAGTTTGAAAACACCAGTTTAGAAAATTAGTTAATAACAGGAAAGAATGCAAATAAAATAGTAACACAAGGGCAATGACATACACTTGTAATCCCAGCTACTCAGAGGCTGAGCTGGGATTGAAGATTCAAGGCCAGCCTGGGCTACTTAGTGAGGCTTATTTTATTTCTTAAAATAAAACAAAAAGGGATGGTACAGCATGCTTGGGTTCAATCCCCAGTGGCTGAAAAAAGGGATTTTAAAAAATACATTAAAAATTAGTATAATTAAGACTTCTAAATTTTTTTAAATTTTTTTAAAGATAGATACTATGTCTGAGTTTTGAGACATAGATGACTTTTAGATTTCCTGAAAAGCCTCTAGTATTTTCTCTCTATATCAGTGTCCCTAGGGGGCAGGTGAGAACACGGGGCCCCACTCAGGTGGTGTCCTCGCTGTACACTTATGCACCAGCTCCTCCCCTGCCCAGATCCTCAATTCCACCGTGCATTGCCTTTAGTCTGCCTGCTCCTGAGGCTCCTGAGCCTGTGTCTGAGCCAGTGAGAGATGAGGGCAGTGGTCACGTAGCTGCTCTGAGGCCCTGCTGACAGTGGCCAGCCTTTCCCTGGGAAGAAAAAGTGCACGCAGACACCTGCATTGCTGTAAGTGGTTTCGGAGGTTTGCAAACCCCTGAAGGCCATTTGTGGAATCCAGGTTCAGAACCCCTGGGATTTGGCACCGGACATGGCTAAGAGCCCCGTGGTTTTGTGTTTGGCAGGGGAAGAGGTGGGAGAGGAAAAGAATGTGTGCATTCTGAGCACCTCTGCAGAGCATTCAATTTGGAGGGCCTCCATGGAAAGGAAGAAAAGAACCCTAAAGTTGCCCTTACTTCCTCCGATCTGTGCCTTTCGGTGGTGGAATGTGGGGAGGACACTGGAGTTTGGCTTCAATTCTGAGATGCCCACAGCTCACTTTGAAGATCTCTCAAGCAGCTGCACTGAGAGCAAACCTAACCTGTGCCCCAGGACCCTGAGTTTCTTGCCGCCTGCCAAGGGGAAGGAGGCTGTGGGAGCTGGGAGGAAGGCCTGCATGCAGGGGTGGGCACCTTGGCAGCAGCCATCTGAGTGGTAAATGTGCCCATCCCTACTGATACTGCAAAAATGCTGCAAATGCCACCATGCATGCTTATAAACCCTAAACTGTGGGAAGCAGAAGCAGGAGGATTTCAAGCTTGTGCAACCTGGTGACTTAGCAAGTCCCTGTATCAAAATAAAAAATAATAAAGGGCTGCAGATGTAACTCATTGCAAAGGCCCTGGGTTCAATTCCCAGTACTGCTCTCCTTCCTTCAAAAATACCGCAGATGACTCAACAGACATCCTTCAAATCAACCTCTCCACAGGCTTCAAACATCACCCTGGCCCTCAGGCTTTCTGAGGGATTCGAGAGCGCTGCCTGGGGATGAAGCTCTTGCAGGCAGCAACAGCACACTCACAGCCTAGGCCTCCCAGGCAGCAAGGGTGGGAATGGCTTCATGCTGCCCCTAGTCTGGTCAGCGGGTCCCTTTCTGGGTCTGCATGTTCGTGTGAGTGAGTGAGCATGTGTGGGCAGCCAGTGTGCCTGGTGTGGATGCAGGCAGAGCGCTGATGTGGACATGGCCAGTCCTGAATATCAGGGCGTAGGTATATGTGCTGATGTGCTTGTGGGCTCAGAGCACATGTGGTGGATACTGAAGCTCTTCAGGAAGGCACAAAGGGCTTCACCCACTGGCTAGAGATTTGCTTATTTTAGAACTGATCTTTTCCCACAGATGTCTGAACAATTTGAGAGGAAGCAGCCAGCATCCTGTGCACCATCCCTACCTAAAGCTGCACACCTGAGCTGAAGGTAGCCACTGGGGCCTAAGGAGGAAAGGCCTGGCTCTCCTCCTGCCTGTGGGGCTGCTTGATTCTTGTGATATCTTGAAACATCTCTATTAGATGGGAAACAAAGAGTCTAACATCATCCCTGGATGCCGTTGGAGGAGATAGGGGTGAAACCCAGGGAACCCCCTTTCCCCTGGGGCACTACTACTAACCTGCCCTGAGCCCAAAGGGCCCATAGGAACCTAGGGGTGCTCAGCAGCCAGCCCAGGGGAACATGAGCCGGGGTGTGGAGACAGCTAGGAGGGAAAGAGACCTAGAGTGCTGGGTGGGCAGGGGGCACCCGCTCACCCCCAGGTCCTCAGCCCATTATGTGAGTTAGCTCTGTGCTCATAAGAGGCCAACCTCAAGGGAATATGGAAAAACATTATGCAGTATTTTTTGCTTCTTGGATTTGAACATTGTTTTTTGACTACCTCATCTCAAGATAAGCCCAGATTCCCACGGCTTCGCAAGGCCTTCTGCCCTGCCCTGCTCCAGGGATGAGTTCCCTCTCAATGGCCCAGGGAGCTCTGTGGTGCCAGAGGGGAGGGAGCAGATGGCAGAGCTTTGAGACTGGCAAGGAGTCCCAGGGGTCTGGTCCTGGAGTTTCCTCTGCAAGCTTCATGGCAGCTCTGTGCAGCAGAGATGAGGGGAAGGTGCTGGCAGCTGGCAAAGCTGGGTCTGAATCTTGGGATCCACAATGGCTGAAAAACTCACCCAGCCTTGACCACTGCACCTGCACAGAGAGGGCAGTGACAGAACTTCCTCCCAGGGGATCAGGAAGTCCCTGAGGTGATGCATTTGAATCACAGTGCCTGGCTGTCCCCACCCTGCCTTGGGGACTGGGGCCACTCAGCCCTCGAGGTCTGCTGGCCCCTCTGCTGCATCTCAATTTCTCTCCTGCCTGGTCCCAAGTCTTCTCCCGGACAGGAAGGAACCCTGGGAACTCGCTGCCTGCAGACCTGTCTCGGAGGCTGCTCCTGGGAGCTCAAGGTTAGAATAAGCAAGCCCTGAACACTGGATCCCCAACCTCCATGCCAGGGCAGAGGAAGCCCCAGAATGGGCAATGGGATGGGCACAAGCAACCAAGAGAGACAGAGAAGAGACAGGGACCAACAATGGCAAAAGAAGAGGGATCAGGACCAGCAGTTTTTCACAGGTCCTAGTCTTATATGGAGACCCGGACAAGAACAGTTTAGGGCACAGTAGGGCTGAAGACTGGACCAGAGTGGATTCCAGAGAGCACGAAAGGAGAGGGAGAGCCGCAGCACAGAGGCACAGGCAGCGCTCCCTGGGGGTTCTGCTATTTTATCACACTGCAGACACAGAAATAGTACACTGTCTCCTCAGGGCACTGTGGGGGCCGAGACCTCCACCTAAGGTAGGACATCTGTCCTGCCTAACTTTATCAACTTCATTTTTGTGCCTTGCCTGTATTCTCCAGTTGGGGGGGGGAGGGCTGTTCTGATACAAAGTAGTCTGTCCTAGCTGGAAGCAGAGGGGCAGGCTCAGCCTTGTGATGAGTCTGGAGATCCCTGCCACACTGAGTCTCCAGATCTCTGCTACCTTTGCAGGAGAAAAGCCCAGCTCTCAGGTACCTACTCCGCCATGCACTCTGCACCCCCCTGGATTCCCGTAACGCCCACAGCTCCTCAGCACAGATGGCGCCCAATAAAGCTTCCGCCAGACCTTCCCCCAGATTCGGTTTATTAAATTGTGTTCTGCCACAAGACCACTTACTTACAACAGCCATTGCCACGGCAACTAAGCAGCCAGCCCGCTGTTCTAGCTAACAGACATGCACCTCCCGCTGGCTACTTGGCTCAGGGAACAGCAGGGGAAGATAGACTTGATCAAGCTGGGTCACACTAGGGCACGTGGGAAGTGAGGGAGAATAAGGGGCAGTGTTGGAGAGGCACCCAGCCCAGCGTCCTTGGAGCTGCTCTCCAGTTCTCTGTTCTCCATCAGCGGGGTGCAGGGAGAGGCTGGTCTCAGGGGGCCCTATATCATGTGTGGCTGTGACACAGGCCACTTCAGAGATGTCTCCCACCCCTTCTCCCACTTCCTGCAGGCTGAGAAAGGAAGGGCTCTCCCCTCGCCCGGGCCAGTGCAGGTGGAGGGCCCTGGGCCACTCTGGTGGGGCTGTGACCGCTGTCCCCTCCTGACTCTCCTGAGACTGCACTGTTTTCTCATCAGTCCCGAATGCCCTGTCTGAATCCAGTTGTGAGACCAGGGATTTGGAAGTCACACAGATAAAGAATTCAAGAGTTGCTATCGTTTAAAAGGCAAATTAACCCTTTTTGGTGCTCAGTTTTTTCAGCTATAAATTGGAGATGAGGATAGTGCTCATCTTTCCTAATTATTTTAAGGATCAAGTCAGATCGAGTAGGTAAAGTACACAAGGCCCAGGAAGCAGGAAGCTCTCTGGAAGCAGGGATCCCATCCTTATTTCTGTGGCTATTATTGCCAGTGATGATGTTTCATGAACAGAGCTACAGGATAAGGTGTAACTAAGAGGCTAAAAAGGACTCAGAATCATAATGCAAACCTCAGGGTGGTACACACTTTATGGTATTTTTGTTTTTATAAAAGAATTTACCAGTGGATATTTCTACAGTGCTACATTTTTCACAGTCATACTTATTTTTCTATCTTTTTTGAACAGAACATACAATGCCCTGTAATTAGGGGAAAAAAAAAAATCCTCTAAAGGTTAGAGATGAATAGTAAAAATGAGCTGTGGACTAAAAACCACTGACCAGTACACTTCAAATAGATGCATTGTACGCTATGTGAATTATATCTCAATAAAGCTGTTATTTTAAGGCCTTAAAATATGAATAGAGATATGCAAGACTAATCCATTGGAACAATTTTAATATAATGGCACGTGCCTGCAGTCCCAGCTACTCAGGAGGCTGAGGCAGGAGGACTGCTTCAGCTGAGGAGTTTGAGGCCAGCTTGAGAAGCATAGTAATATATCAAACAAACAAGGAAGGAAGGAAGGAAGCTTGGCATAAAAACATATAAACTGTCTAGGTGGGTGGTTCGTGCCTGCCATGCCTGCACTCAGAAGGCTGAGGCAAAAGGGTCTGCAGTTTGAAGTCAGACTGGGCTACATAGTAAGAACCTATCAGAAAAAACAAATACAAAACAAAAAAGGATCAGCTAAAGCAAAAAAGTAAAGTAAGGAAAGAAAATGTAGCAAAAACTGAGAAACGGGACTATTTACGTAAATGTTGAAAAGTCAGGTAATTCACCTTCTTGGTGAGACAATAAATGCTTGCAAATAATGCCTGAGTGTACAGATTGGCACAAAGTGCCAAAGAAGGCAAATCAGTGGAACCTTCAAATGCTATATTCTCGGGCCCAGCAATTCTTTCTTGAAAATTATCCTATAAAGTATTCTGGTGCAAGAAGTGGTATATGTACAAGAATAAGAATTGCACAGCTCCTGCACTAGTAACAGAAATTACAAAAGAATGAAGAAATACCTTCTAGTACATACTTCTGATATATCTTCTGATTTTCTAAGCTATATCACAAAGTGAAAAAAGCCAGTATGAAGTAGTATACCTGCTCCTTTTCTGTAAAAATGGGAAGAGATAGAGCACCCTGAGCACTGAACCTGGGGCTTTAGCACTGAGCTCGATCCTAAGGCTTTCTTTTTTTTTTTTTTTTTGAGACAAGATCTCACTAAGTTACTGTCCAGGTTGGGCTCAAACTTTATGATCCTCCTGCCTCAGTCTCCAGGAGTGCTGGGATTATTAGTGTATACCATCACCCTGACTTTTCCTTTTTTACCTAGGATAAAGAAATTGTGAGGGGCTGGAGATTTAGCTCAGCGGCATAGAAGCCTGCCTTGCAAGCAGGCAGTCGTGAGTTCGATCCCCGGTACCAAGAAAAAAGACCAAAAAAAAAGCAGCCCGTGAGTTAAAAGAAGTGCCATATGCTTGCAATTGCAGCATTTGGGGCTGGAGATTTAGTTCAGCGGCATAAGCGCCTGCCTTACAAGCAGGTAGTCGTGAGTTTGATCCCCGGTACCGATAAAAAGGAAAAAGACAAAAAAAGGAAAAAGACAAAAAAAAAAAAAAAAAAAAAAAGAAATTGTGAAAGGATATATGAAAATAATAGTGATTGAATGAAAACTGAGCAGCTGGGGGATAGGACTTTATAGAATGAAACCATACACCTTTCTGTATTTTTTTATCTTAGACCCTTATGACTATATCACCTATTTGAAATTAACAAAAACTCACATCTTAAAGGGTGGCATTGAAAAGTAAAGTATGATGTTTAAAATTTGCTATAGAACACTTCAAAAAAGTAGAAGACTCGAAGTAATGATGGTAAATGTTCATGTTTAAAGTTGAAGGTAGTTGGTGAATCTGAAGAACCATTATATGGTTGAAATTTTTCACAATGAATTATTAACAGTTCAAAAGATATTCATAAAGGTCAAAAATGGAAACCATCCCAATGTCTATCAACCAGTGAATGAAAAACACCAGAATCTATTCACAGAATGCAAAACTGTCACAGCAAACAAACCACTAATATAAATAAATGACAACATGAATGAACTTCAAAAACATCACAAGAATGAAAGAAGCCAATCACAGAAGACTGCGCACTATCAGAGATTCATATGAAAGCCCTGACCCCAAGGAAAGCTCGTCCAGAGACGGAGAGCAGAGGCTGCTAGGAGACGCAAGTGGTTCAGAGCACCAGGCTCACGGGGGTAACATGCCAGCTCTCCCTGTGTAGCTGGGCAAGTTTGTTTTGTTTTGTTTTGTTTTTTACTTTCCAATGTGCTTGTAGGTAAAGTGTCCTGAGAGTAACTAAGGCTA
Organism: Cavia porcellus; assembly: GCF_034190915.1. Classification (NCBI taxonomy): domain Eukaryota; kingdom Metazoa; phylum Chordata; class Mammalia; order Rodentia; family Caviidae; genus Cavia; species Cavia porcellus. The sequence goes on from NW_026947514.1 coordinate 32,388,084, forward strand.
TCATAATGTCAGGCACTGATCCAAGTACTTTACCTACATGAGCGCGCTTGTGCCTCGTAACTGTCCGATGATCATAATCACTTTGCAAATAAGAAAGCAGTTTAAAAGCCGTGCCTAGTCTCACAGGCCACACAGCTAGCAAGCAGCAGGCCAAGGGGAAGTCAGATGTTAAGGGCCAAATGCTCAACCACTGTATTGTACCACATCACAATGACGTCACCTAATGCAGGTTGGCTTGAGAATGAAATAAAAAGCAATTAATGTGAAATGCTTGCTGCGGCATCGGTGCCGTTTAAATGCTAGCCAGAGAGGAAACCACTATTTAATTGACCGAATGGCTTAGATTTGTCCAATTGAATTTTTCAGTGCTCAGGAAGAAAACAAACCAAGCCTGTTTAAGAAATAGTCTGTCTGAAAGAAAAAGTGCTAAACTCTAAAGAGCAGCCAGAAAAAAATCTCTTTTCTGTTTGGTTTAGACATTAAAGGATGGAGCAGGCAAAGAGAAGTCAATGCGGTTCGCACATGCCCGGGCTCCTCTGCGAGGCAGCTACACGCAGAGGAGCCAAGAGCCCAGGCTTTGGGGAAGACGAAACGGGCTTTGCTCCTGGCTCCTCCACCTATCTGGCCACCTGCTCAGTGGCAAGGTACATAAGTTTTCACTTTCCTGACTGTAAAATGGGTTGAAAAGGGTACCTGCCTGGAAGTGTGAGAATCTCCTACCGGAAGATGCCCAGCGTGGGCAGCACCAGCTCCTGGCGCACATTACAGCTTAACGGACGGACGGGCATCGCTGTCTTCTAACTGACCGTCTCCTCATTATAGGTACGGGTCCTATTGTAGCTCATTAAGCAAGGGCAGTATGCTTAGAGGAAAAGGAATTCAATGTGTTTTGCTCTCAGCACTGTGATCTGACCCTCCCAGCTGGCCCGCCTGCCACCACCCTCTGGTGGCCAGGGGAACCTTAGCCACTGTCCCCAGGAGGCGTCTGCCCGACTCTCCTCCGGGTGCCCTGCAATCACACGGATTGGGGGAAGCCCAGCTTACTAGAGCAGTGAAGATGTGGGGCTCTAAGGAACTCTGTGGGTTTGGTATGAGAAAGGTCATGATGGGTATGATGCAGAAAGAAAACAGAAAAAGCCTTGGGTCTAGGCTGGGGCGGTTAGACACAGAGAAGCAGCTTGGATGGGCTTAGCCAAGGGTATGGAGGGTTTCAAGGACCACATTCTCTCTCTGGTGTCTTCAGGGCATGGGCACTGAGCCATGAGGAGCCAGCTATATTCCCCTCTGTCCCCGGCTCTGGGACAGTGATCCTGCTCCCTGCCAGGCCCACGGGGCCCTATTCTCTTATCCCAAGAGGAGCAAGGTCCAGTAGGAACAGCACAGTGAAGCAGCGGACCACCCCCTACCCTTTTCTCCAACTCAGAAAAGAGGTCAGAACAGGAAAGGAAGAGGAGGTCTGGCCTGCCAGCTAGGACCACCAATTCAGAAATGAGACAACCTTGCAGCCACTTATAAAGCTATGTGGCCTCAGGCAAGTTACTCAACCTCTCTGTGCCCCAGAGGACCTAGGATGCTGGGAGAAGAAAATGATATCTGGTGTGTAAAATGCTTCACACACCTGGCACAGAGTTACTGCTCCATAATTAGCAACTACTACAAGGCTTGTGTTAAAGCAGTGACAAACTCATCCTTATGTCCACTTCCCCACCTTGGTTGTTGCCTTGAAAGGGTCCTAGCAAGCCATTCAGGTATATGCAGAACAGAGGCATCAAAAGCTCTCCCAAGTCAGCAGTGCTTTGGGGTAACAGTGAGCTTGGGGTACCAATGATAGCGGTTCCTGCAGTGGAGCATGTCACATGCACCGTCTCACCTGGGTTCTCACCAGATAAACCGGTGAGTATTTACATAATACCCACTTCACAGTCGAAGGAATGGAGGGGGTGAAGGGAGGTTTTGTGGCCAGTGGAGGGCTGAAGCCCAGCATCCAGCCTTCTTGGCAGAGGTGAGGGCTGTCCTGCTGGTCACTTGATCTCCCCCCGAGCCTGAGTGCTGGTCCACAGGGAAGGAGGGAGGCCTGGTGGACTGGCCACAAGGGCAAGGCTTGGTACACATCAGTGGCAGTGAGTGGTGCCTACCACTGTCCTGATCAAGAGTCCAGGCCTCACTGGGCAGTGTCCTCATCAAGCCAGCAGTCCGCACTGTCCCCTGGGGCCACTCAACGTGGAGGTGCAGGGAAGTCAGAGCCATGTACCCCCAGGAGGGTGTGGGGACCACCTCAAACATCCCTATGTAAAATTTTAAAATATTAAGTCAACAAAAAAGAAAGACCAACTGTTCCAAAGGCATCCTCCTTACCCCTTAGCTCTAAGGTAAAGGCTGCTGAAGATTTAAGTATGAAGAGGTGGGCCAGGACAGGTGTCTCCCCCTCCTTCCTGTCCCATGTGTCACAGTGGCCCTGAGAAGCACAAGTGTGGAGGCAGCTCTGAGGGTCCTGAAATCCAGAGCCTTCCCAGGTGACAGTAGCTTCTTCTAACACAGCTTAACTGTGGTTAAACATAGGACCCGGATGGAAGGTTTTGCCATCCAGTTCGTTCTGGGCTGACATGGCATGTCCATTCTCCACCTTCATGTCCAAGGGCTGGTCCTTTTCAGGGACCATTACTGCTAGGTATAGATTTTGTTCTGAGCCCAGAGGTGAGGCACACGGGAAATTTTCCTGAGCTGTCTGAGCCCTGGAAGCTGCTTTCAAGGACCACATTCTCTCTCTCTCTCTCTCTCTCTCTCTCTCTCTCTCTCTCTCTCTCTCTCTCTTGGTACCAGGGATCAAACACATGACTGCGTGCTTGCAAGGCAGGCGCTTATGTGGCTGAGCTAAATCCCCAGCCCAAGGGCCACATTCTTAATGCGAATCTTTCCATCCCCTCCACCACGACATCCAGGGGTCAATGACAGGCTCCCTGCTTCTAACCTTTTCATTTCTGTCAGTTTCAGACTATCAACAGTGACACAACACCTTGCCTCTGCTCCTCCAGAGAGGCGCCACAGACAGTTGACTTTGAAATCTCCCCAGCAGGGCTGCTCTCAAGCGCAGGCAGCCTGGGTTCACTTCCGATGGCCTGGCAGAGCTCTCTCTTCCCCGTTCGCTGCAGAACCATCCAAGATGTTGGTTTCCTGAGGCAAAAGATCCTTTTCCAAGGAGTGGAATTCAGTAAAAGAATGACCCCAGGACCTGCTGGGGTCAAAGAGGTCTCCAAACAGCAGCAGTGTGGGGACACGGCTGTCACTCATAGTAAGGCTCAGGCCCTTTTTATTTTCCCCAGATGACAAAATATTACTAATTTTTAATTTAGTAAATGTATGTATACAGTAAACAAATCCAAGTAAAATCATATATGAAATTAAAATTCAGGCTACTAAATTCTCCGAGACTGATCTTCTTCAACATTGCAATAATCTTTATTTTCTTCACGTTTAGTTTCCTGGCATGTGTGCTTACTACATAATGTTTACATGCCTTGTAGGGTGTTGGTACATGTGCATCACACATCTTAATTCTTTTTTCAACCCTTCCCCTTTCCTCCCTCTACCCTGTCTCCATCTCTTAATCCCCTTTCCTTTGAGAACGATCTCCTGACTTTTTATCATCTTTTATTTTGTTTTTTTTATCCCTCACTTCTTAATAACTCACACAGACTGCTCATATGGACCAGCAAAGCACATATTCATATTAAATTAATTAACAAGAATAACTGGGAACAATTTCCACACCGGTTGTGGGGGACAGGCTTATTGGGGCAACCTAATGTCCACTTCCCTTCCTGAAAGCACCAAGTTTCCTTCAGTGGCACGGACAATTGCCTCGGTGGGCACCTCATCAGAAGGGGAAAGCCAAGGGAGCCCCCACCATCACCACCGCCACCCTAGCAGGCCCCTTGGAGACCGCCCATTTCTTCCCATCAAAGGGCAATGCCTGGACTTGGGCTGAGCCAAGCTGACCTTTGATAGGAGCAGCAGTGGACAGCGTGTCAAGTCTCAGCCTGCCAGCAAAAGGAAACCTTCAGAAGTGACAGCCACAGGATCCAAGCTGCCTGGTTCCTGGTGAGACAGCCTCATGACTGACTGACTACGACCAGAGACTTCAAGATGGCCCCACTGGATCTTTTACAAGTCAAAGTCCAGAGAGTCCATTGAAGCGGTGACTCACAGTCTAGCTTGGCCATCCTGAACCTCTTCAAGCCGTCTGGCACCCCCATATCCTTCAGCACTGGGAAAGGAAAACAAAGCTCCACTCAACAGCAGTAAAGACAATGCTTATCAACCTTAGACCTGAACAGGGCCCTGCTCACTGACTATAGACTTCTGACTGCAGTTTCATGTTTCTGATGCTGTAGAGATGATTCTCAAACTGTAGAGTTCTAGAACCTTCTGGAACTTTCTGCAGTGTGAGACTGTGCCCTGTGAAGATCTCCTGAACCTCATTATCACTGAGTGCCTGCAGATGGTAAACTGTGCAGTCTCACTCTATGCCACACAAATAGGGGAGGTGCTGGGGCTGTGGGGCAATGTGCCAGGGTTACTGCCATGGTTGTCATCTCCTGTGGCTCTGGCATGTTCCCGGAGTTAGGTGAGCAGCACCCCCACTAACACCCATTCACCACCAGTGCCTTAAAGATTTCCTTGCAGCTGGCTCTCAAGCAGTTCCAACTGCTTCTGGTTTGCCTTAATGCAGAACAAATGTCCTGTGGCTTTTTAAAGAGGCAGCGCGGTGTAGCAGGAAGTGTTGCGGCTCAGAGGCCGGGAGGCCTGGATTCCAGCCTCATCTCCTGCATGAGCTGTGTGACTTCAAACAAGCAGCGCTCTCGCGCTCTCTCCTGACCTGTATATCCTCCTGGGTGGCCTTCCAGGTCAGGCCTCAGCGTCCCCAGCGCCTTCCCGTTGGTCGCAGTGTGAGGGCATCAGGTCAGCAGCAGTTTTGGTATGATTTGAATTTGGGGCCTCCTGAGTACAAGGAATATTTAGGATTCTTAGCATCAATCTTTGAGAACTCAGGAGACTTCAGGGAGAATTCAGAGCTCCTGGCATTGCAGAGGGCTTCCTCTGAGTCCTCAGTCACTAAACACCCAGAGAGGACCAAGTGCAGAATTCCCTACTGGGTTTTGTCCCTGCAGTTTGGGCTACGGGTTAGCACATTTTAGTTCAGGCAGGTGAATCATTTCCAAGCTGGGTCTCACCTCAGACCAGAACACAAAGAGACAGAGGGTCCTAGGAGAAAGAACTGCGGGGGGAAGGCAGGATCGGGGTGGCTCTGCTGCCCAACAGGTTGCTGTTTGCTTTTGGACAAGTCCTGAAGCCCACAATTCACTCCACCTCACATCAAGCTGGTTCACTGAGCACTTGACCAGCTGCGGGGCTGAGGCCTCTGCCCTCCAGGATTTCACCCGCAGGATTCTTTCACAGTGGCCTTAACCACAGTGATGTCTATGATGATGGCAGAATAGGGTGCGATCCAAAGGTAAGATACCACAAAGATGGGCAAAATCACACATCACAGGAACGCCACACGGCATCCCCACGACCTGGCCTAATAGGAGACTTGATTGGGAACAGGGAAGGACACGCAGGTCCTGAAGACTCCTGACTGCACAGGGGCTCATCTTGGTTGGTTTTGTGTTGTTGTTGTTTTGGCAGTGAGAATCTAACTCATGACCTCCTGCCTGCCAGGCAGGTGCTGTGCTGCTGAGCTATATCCCTGGCTCATCTTGGCTCTTGACAGGAGTTAGGCACTGGCCAAAGAGATGCCCAGCATTCGGTTAGGGCCTGGGGCACGTGCTGCTTTTGACTGGGAAAAAGGCAGGCTCTGTTGGGATGCTGATGCCTGCCTGTTCAATTCCCTTTTTTTATTTATATGTTTACATTTTGTTATAAAAATGTCCAATACAAAAAAGTTAAAAGAATTGTGTAGCAAATACCCATGAACCTACTACCTAGATTCTACCATTAAGGTTTTGCTGTATTTTCTTTTCTTTTTTTTTTTTTTTTGTCTTTTTAAGACGGGGTCTCACTCTGCAGTTTAGGCTGGCTTTGAGCACCCCTTGTAGCCCAGGCTGGTCTCAAACTCACAACAATCCTCCTGCCTCAGCCTTCCAAGTGTTGGGATTGCAGGAATGTGCCACCACACCCAGCTTTGAATTTTCTTTATTGTGTATCTATCCCTGTAGCCATCCTTTCATCTGTCAATCAATCCATCTGAATCTTGTAGATCATTCCAAAGAAAGCTGGCGACCTCAGTATATTTCATCTAAATACTTCAGCATGCATTTCATTAACTAGAATCTGATACATGATTATGGTATGTGTGTGTGTGTAAAGCGCACTTATGTTATGAGCACCTCTGGATGAATTTTAATGAACGCATGCACCTGTCTAGTCCAAATCACTACCAAGAACTGACCATTAACACCACTCCAGAAAGTCTCCTCATCCACTCCTTCTTAAGAGCTCCTGCCTTTACCCCATTACTTCATCTCTTTTTTCCCTAACAGCTGGCTGATCAGCCTGGGTACCTGACAGTCCCTGCCAGTGTCAGGGAAGGAGTGACCCTCGATTTTAGTCTGTGATCTGGCCCTGTGGGGAGAGCCGGGCCCGGCAGAGCTCTCAGGAAGTGGGAAAGTGAGACTGTGCTGGTCAGATGAGGACGCTGAGCTCCAGACCCCAGGGCAGATCTGGGTCACTGTGATCATGGGCCACATGCCAGCCTAGGACTGGAGCAGCAGGGAGAAGGAGGAACACGGCGAGACACAACAAGATCCTGGAGGAAAGGACCAGCTCAGCGGGAGGGCCTCAGCCTGCTCCAGTGCCAGCTGCAATCCCATTCTCTGTGTCAACATGAAGCCATCTTTCTCAGAGGGCCCTGCAACAGGCCTTTCTCCTGCAACAGCCCCAGCCCCAGTGGCCAGACAGTCATGGATAGCACAGGTACAAACCCAGTAATTTACGAGAAAGTTAATGTACTGGTCTTAAGACAGCTGTCCCACTTCTGTGTCCAATGGCTGTTGGCATGAGCCAACTGTTCCTGGAGAATGACTGTAGCTATGACAACAATGACACCAAAGCCAAGCACAGTGCCACACATGTTATATGCATAATCTCATCTGATTCTCATGATGGTACTATTCATGCAGCAGGTACATTATCCCCATTTTGCAACTGAGAAAACAGAGCAGAGGATAACTTGCCCTAGTTCATGGCTGCTGTCCTGAATCATAAGCTCTCTGCCCCAGCGTGTCTACCTCCAGCAAACAGCCATGTGCAGCACCCCCTGCTCAGGAAGACGCCTTGCTCCATACACGTTGCAGGGTGAATGACCAAAGGTGCTGCCAGAGGCCCCTGCTTTGTCCCCACTCGCCTGCTGCTCCCGACACAGCAGCACTGACCTGTCCTTGCAGACAATGGTGGACCACAGGTCCTAGGGTCTGGATGATAGCATTAAGCTGGTGGCTCTTTCCCCCATGCCCTGTGGCTGAACAGCAAGCATCCTTTCCTCATAGACCTGTGCAAGATGCTCAGGTGGAGACCAGGGAGAGATCACAGGTCTTCCTGGCCCCCTCCAACTCTAAGAAGTTAGAGAGGCTGACTCTCAGAAAAGACAGCACAAGGCAGGTATGAACACCACGCTCAGAGACCCATTTCCCCAAACCTACATTCTCTTCTGGTACTTCCCCACACCTCTGTCATCATCTGTCCCCTACCTTTCTGTAAACTCCCCTAGGGGCCCCTGGCACTCTGCAGAGTTCCTCCTTCTCTCTCTCTCCTCCCCACCTTCTTCTTCTGCAGTACCGGAGACTGAACCAAGGCCTTCACGCTGAGCTACATCGCTAGCCCTTTTTATTTTTTTGAGACAGCGTCTCACTAGGTCACTAAGTTGTGCAGGCTGGGCTTGAACTTGTGATTCTCCTGCCTCAACCTCGCAGAGTGCTGGCGTTACAGGTGTGTACCAGTATGCAGGGCTTAGCCTGCACAGTTCTAGTGGCACGGAAATTGCTTAAGGTATTAAGCAATAAATGAATAAATACATGACCAAGGAAGCTGTGAAAGCAGAGGGATGAGGATGAGGATGATGTCACAGTAACTTCTGGGCAGCATTCTAACACCACCACTCATATTAAATAACCAAACCCTAACTACCCTGTGACATAGGTATAGAGTTATAGGGAGGTTAAGTAACTGGCCAAGAGTCACTTAGCAATGGTAGCTTTGAACCCAGGCAGTCAGACTTCAGAGTCTGTAATTTTGGGGGTTGTGTGTGTGTGTGTGTTGTGTGTGGTGCTGCAGGTGGAACCCAGGGCTTCATGCATGCCAAGAAAGTGCTGTCCCACTGAGCTACACCCCCATCCCCAGAGTCCATGGTCATCCCCTTTCCCACCCTGGAAAAGCTCCTTGGTATATGGCACCAGGCTCTGCACCAGCCTGAGCCAGAGTCAGGCTAAGTGTGACCAGTAAGAGGGCAATGTGACCATGGCAACAAAAGCATGGACAATATAGCACTTGAAGGATCAAGCTGTGAACAGAGGAATAGTGGCCATCCCGGCAGTGCTCAACGTCCCCCTGACCCAACATTCGCTGCGTGCCTGGGAACCAAGCACCTCCCAGACCCTGCACAGCAAGCAGACAGGAAGTGGCCAAGAGAATGTCTTTAGTGACCCCTCCTGTGATGCGCTTGTTTGATGCCAGGCATGGCATGATGGTGATTATCTTTTAAAGTAATCCCTGTAACCACTGTTTTGCCCACTGAGGTGATGAAGAAACAGGTTCAAAGACAGTGGGTTGCTTGGCCAATATTTACAGGCATTTGCATGCCAGGCTGTTCTGGTGGCACTGAAGTGAATACCTTTTCTCTCATGGGTTGTGTGTATAGCAGCTGGGGGGAGACAGAAGGCAGGAAGCGGAATCCTTCCACAAGCTATACATGTGTGGTGGGGACAGAAGCCAACCATGGAGTGGGTGCTCCTGGTACAGGGACAGCCTGTGCAGAGGTCCTGGGGCAGGGCCACTAGACGTGCTGATGGAAAGAGAGGCAGCTATGTGGCTGGAACACAGAATGAAGGACACAATAGGGAGAAACAAAGGGAAATTCAAGCCCAGGCCTGGTGGATTCCAGGGGGTTCCATTCAACACCGTGTCCAGCAGGCAGTGTGCAAGGGAACCGCAGAAGGAACTGCCTCTGGAGGACAAGGACGGCTCAGCTTCCATTCCCCAAAGGAGAAAAGACCTCCCCGTGCAACTGGGTTATCTACACAGAAGGGAAAAACTCACCTAGAACAAAAATAATCTTTATCAATTGGTGTCTCTCATAGGTCCTTTGAGAAAAACCCCGACATGGAACTTAGGAAAATTAATAATTCTAATGCCTGGGTTTTGAAGTGCTCTGTGTATACAAGTACTTACTAGCAGGAAGCAATTTCAAAATGAAAACTGCTTTTTTTTTTGAAAACTGCTTCTTTAATGACCATCGCAGTCACCTGGGGTTTAGATGGGCCCTGAGGACAGCTCAGCTTCTACACAGCACCTATGTTCAGGCCAAGGACTGCAGAACAGTGTAGGGACAGACTTATGAACTGTCAGGTCTCAGAGACATCACACGCCTGTGTCCTGTGATGAATTGTCAGTGACGTCAGTGTGCCGAGCAGCCACGTCTCCCTGGGTCACGTGAGCACAGGGAGCTGGGAGGGATGGTGGGTTCAACTGGTGCCAAGATGACACAGGGACACAGCTCAGGTCCTGCTACTGAGATGAAAGGGAGGGACCTCTGGGGAGAGACCCCCCACAGGCTCCAGGAACCCCGCATGCAGGGAGAGCAGAGCAGACACACAGGGAATTGCCCCCCGCTTTGGAATCGATCCCCGGTTCCTCCATCCCCTGCCACGTGGTCAGTGAAGGCTTTGAGTGGACCACATGCTCCAGGCTCCAGAGGTGAGTGCTGAAACAGGTTGTCCCCTCTCTCTATGGCTGCGTGGTTAGAAGCCAGCTGCTAGCTTTATTTCATAGCACTGCTACCGACAAGCTGGCCTCTCGGAGCCTGTTTCCCCATCTGTAAAGCAGGGATACAAATACCCCAAGCTCAGTGCTCAATCATATGTCTCAAGCTCTTAGCTCCAGCTTGGCGCACAGTAGGCCCTGAAGGTTCAGTCACTGCAGGGGGCCTGAGTGCTCACTGTCCACTAGGTATAGTGGGGGTCAAGTGCAAATGCTGACCTGTCCACTGGGTGTACAAGGAAAAACCATCTGTAGCACAGCTGGCTGACAACACAGCAGCTGCTGCCCTGGTCTCTGGTAGACAAAGATCCCCGGAATTGTATTAGTCATGAGCAGCCCGAGCTGTTGCTTTCCTCCTTGACTCTGGTGACTGCAGCTATGACCTGCTGCCCCCTGCTTTCCCTGTGATTCCCTGAGAATCACATCAGTCAAGGGCAGTCTTGGCAGCTGCCTGCAGGGAAGGGGAGGAGGCTTCCCTTCCAAGGGAGGGAAGGGACATTTCTCCAGTACGGGGGAGAGCCTTAGCCTTCTCAGGAGGAAACAAAGATGGAGGCAAGGAGATTATTTTGGCCCCCAGGTTCTAATCCAGCTCTTCCCACTGCCTCTACCAGCCAGGGAACCCAGGGAAGTCACCCGGCCTCCCAGCGGCTCATTCAGTCCTTCACAGCTCTCTGCACGTTCACAAGGAGCAGGCTCTGCCCAGCGTACCCAGCTCCCTTATCTGGTTAAAAACAGTAAAAAGAAGAAAATAGTATGGCAGTTCAGGAAAAATTAAAAATGTAATTACCATATGATCGAGCAATTCCATTTCTGGGTATGTCCCCCAAAGAACTGAAAACAGGATCTTGCACAGACAGTTTAACGCCCACGTTTGTAACAACATTATCCACCCCAGCCAGAAGGCAGCAGTAACCCAGGAGTCTGCTGGTGCATGGATGGATAATCAAAATGGAGCATACATAGGACGGAATATTTGTTTAGCCATTTAAAAGGTAGGAAATGGGGCTGGGGATTTAGCTCAGCGGCATAAACACCTGCCTTGCAAGCAGGCAGTCGTGAGTTCGATCCCCAGTACCGGAAAAAAGAAAATAAATAAATAAATAAAAATTTTAAAAGGCAGGAAATTCTGCCTGGCATGGGGGCACAAACCTGTCTTCCCAGCACTCGGGAGGCTGAGGCAGGAGGACTGCTGTGAGTTAGAGGCCAATCCAGCCTACATAGTAAGTTCAAGGCCAGCCTGAGCTACAGAGTGAGACCCTAACTCAAAAACCAAGATGGAGAGAGAGGTAGAATTTGAGTCTGGCTCTGGAGGAAAGTTCTGGGGATAGATGGTGACGGTTGTACAACATATATAAGCACCCTCAATGCCATGAAATTGTGTACTTATAAATGACCACAGTAGTAAAGTTTATGTTCCATGTATTTTGACACAAATAGAAATTTTTAAAAATAAGAAATCAGTAACAGGCATATAAGTCACCACTACTTCAGGACCCGGGAAGGGGAGTCCCTCAGACCCTGAGTGCTTTGTACTAGGCTGGGCTTTCCTGGAGTCCATGTGACTCGGGGTTGAACAGTGGCCTTGGGATTAAATTGCAGTCTCTTGGCCTCACCCTCCACCATTCTAGGGTGACCTTGCCACTTGATTTGGAATCAGGATTGCCACGTCAGGCCCTTCTCAGGCCCCATCTGACATTTCTCCTGTCTATGTCCAACCAGCGTGTTGTCATATAAAATGACTCTGCCCAATTTATCAGCCCTCAGTGAAGTGACTGGCCCGAGCACGCTCAGCACCTGTCCTGTACCACCGCCACAGAGCTCCCACTCCCCCATCAGTTCCTGGCCAGGGTCACCCTGCCAGCAGCCAGTACCAACTTCCCGGCCAGCCATGAGAGACAAACACTCTCGATGCTTTAGGGGACTATGCCCCAGCCGAAGGCAACTGCACCCTCATGAGGAAACCCACAGCCACCCAGCCAAGTGACTCCCCAATTCGTGACCCACAGAAACAGCAAGAGAAAACAAATGAATATTGTTTTAAACCAGTAAGTCTCAGGGTGATTTATTATGTAGCTAGATAACTCATATAAAAATGAACTAACAAGAACAACTTGTTATTGCTGGCAATTTGATGCCAATGCTTGGATGGTAGCACAACTGTATTAGGCACAATTCTGAGCTTATGTAAATTAATTCATTTCATCTTTACAGCTAAAGGAATGAGGCTAGTATCCCCATTCCACAGGTGAGAATGCTGAGGCACAGAATGCTTGAATAACTTATTACGTGGCAGAACTGGAACACAGAACCCCAACATGCTGGCTTCAATGTCTGTGTTCATAATCACTACCCCCAAACAGCATCCCAAAATCATAAGCAGAAATATGGCACCAAAAAGCCAGAAATATTCTCAGATCTACAGCAATTGCTTTTAAGGAGAGGAGAAAAAGAACAAGTGCCAGTCTACCCTTATGCCCCAAACCTTTCAAGTTCCTGCCTTTCTTGGGATTATGGCTCTGCCTCCTTGAGGCTGGTCCCGGGCGACAGTCAAGGTCCCCTCCACTACATAAGGCCAGGGAAGATGAGATTTTCCTGACAGAAGGGCTTCATAAAATCATTCACATCTCCTTAGTCAGGATCTGGTCCAGGAGATGACCACCGTCTCCTCTGCCCATGACTCACCCCATGGAAGCTTCATTCCTGATTCTTCACAGTGCCCAGTATCTTAAAGCATAACCAATCTCCAGTGTGGAGACAAATCACCCCAGGAAGACAGTTTCATCTAATGCAGGATTAGTAACTACAAGGAACATGTTCTACAGCCTCTTTCCAAACCCTTTGCAGACATAACTAATCGATCACAGGCTCTTTCCACTCTGCCTAAATATAGCTTCAGAATCCTTCTCACCACAATGCCCCAGCTCGCTACTTCCACAGATTCTGAACTGGCATTAGAGCTGAGACCTATTTGTCATTCTGGCTTTAACAGGACAAAGACAAAACACCAAAAGCAACAGACTGGAACTAATCCCTCTCCTTTTCAGGGGAGTAAAAGGCTTCCCGCCGCCATTGTTCTACCCCTCCTCCAAAACCCATTTTCATCACAGTGAGAGCTGAGAAGGGATTTCTAAAAGAGAAGATGCTGAAGACAATATTGACCTTGATTTGAAGGATGGTATAAGGATGGTACAAGCACATGCGGGGAGGTGTCCCATCCCTACTGATGATCATGAATTAGGAACCGACAGCTCTGCAGCAGGGACTCATCCTGAAGTGAAGGTGAACTGGGATGTACAGGTACATTCTTCTCTGTCTGTGTAACTTTCCTTATCTCCTAGTGCTCTAGACAGGAATCACAGAGCAGTGTGAGCACCAGCACTTTCCAGTGAAACAGAGTGCAAGCCACATGTGTAATTTAAAATGTTTCAGCAGCTACATGAAAAACATAAAAGAGAACAGTTGAAAATAAAATAATTTTAGGGCATGCTTAGTTAGCATGCACAAGGCCCTGGGTTTCAGATATTGTATATATACTATATATATAATCCTTGCAACCCCAAAATTAATGAAGATGCCTGGCAAGTGTGGTCCTGGGACCACCCCCATCAAAAAAAAACAGGGGCTGGGGATTTAGCTCAGCGGCATAAGCACCTGCCTTGCAAGCAGGCAGTCGTGAGTTCGATCCTTGGTACCGGTAAAAAGGAAAAAGACAAAAAAAAAAAAACTAATGATGTGTTTTTCTTTCTTTGATTCTATATCAGAAGTCTAGTATATATTTTACAGTGAAATTCAATCTAGATACTAAATTTTCATAAGATACACATTATCTGTTTTGAGAGCTCATAAAAATTACATGTAAGCTGGGCATGGTAGTACATACGTATGTTCCCAGCTACCAGGGAGGCCTAGATAGGAAGGCCACAAGTTTGAAGCCAGCCTGGGCAATTTTAGTGAGATGCTGTCTCAAATTTAAAACATAAAAAGAGCTGGAGATTGTGGATTCCACAAATTGAAGTTCTTCCAAACACTCCTAAAAGTTTTCCAACTGAAAAGAGTATCTGCTTTAAAGTGTAAATCAAAGAAAATTAAATGAAATTAAAGATTCTGTTCTTCAGTTGCACTACCCACATTTTAAATACCCAGCATCCCCAAGTGCCTGGTGGTTATCATAAGGTAGGCACAGGTCTGGGGGTGGGGGGAGATTTCACCCCACCTTGGGCACATGCCAACATTCCTCACAGCCCTGTTACTCTTTGAGGGGCTTCTAGGGAACCTACACGGCAGGTCTTTTGAACACTCCTGCTCAGGTTCTGTGGCCCACACCAGTTTTACCCTCTGCAGTTTCTTCTAGGACCTTCTGTTTGGCTGGCCCTCGCCCTTGTTTGGCACTGGCTTTCAGCTTGCTGGGCTCCCTGTAAGTTCTCCAGTGGGTCAGCCACGCCCTGCAGTGAGCCCCAGCTCCAGGCTACATCCAGGTATGCTTTGGGAACCCTGCTTGTCTACAAGGCCTATTTAGGTGAAGCTGTGTTCTCTGCTACCCAAACCAGGGGCTGGCAATCTTGGGCTGCATCCCAGGATGTGTCATTTCCTGTTGGTATTTTGGAAAGCCCTGGCCATTTCTATGCCCCTATAGCTGGCACAAGGACTGTACTAGAACGTCACCATGTCAGCCTCCATTTTCTACTAGAGACTCGCTTTGGGCTTCCTGTTCCCAAAGGCCCTTCATCGTCTGCCCTGGCCTCTGCAGTGTGTTGGCTCTGTCCCTTGGGTCCCATTCTCATCTCTCCTCTTAGGATGGTGAACTGTTTGGGGTTTTGATCAGTCCTGACCACTTTTCCCCTTCAAGCCACCAAGCCTGAGCCTCAGGCTGAGCCCAGCGCTGATCCCAGCAATGACTCCCTAACCGCACCACCAGCCTCAGTCTCCCCACTCCTGGGAGAGCCTCCACGGGGAGGAAAAAATGGCTTGCAAGCAGAATCAAGTCGAAGAATTGAGGCACCAGAAGCAAACCCCCCTGGAATGACCACAGCTTGGCAACTGTGGAGAGTAACTGGAGTCCCCTCCTACAGTGGCACCCCAGCCCTCCCCAACAGTGTGAAGAAGCAAAAAGCCCAGGCTACTGTGAGAGATAAAGGGATGAGAGTCTGGACCCAGAGCTCAGAAAGGCCAAGACTGGCAGCAGTTTGGGGACCTGAACCATGAACGTGAAGCACCCACAGCTTGCCAGGGACACAGGTTGTGCCAGTTCCCCCGGCACAGGGGAAGCCACCTGAACCTCAGGACACAGAACAGCCCTGCATGGGGTCCCTGGTGCTGGCAGGCCTCAGCGGCCCCACGCAGTCCACCTGTGTCTCAGAAGCTGCTCACCTTCTGGGGTGCTGCTTCTCAGAACGGAAACAACCTGCGTCATCCAAAAAACCAGTTCCAAAGTCTGAGCTATACCTGAGGAGGACGCCAGGCACCTGACAACCTGATCAGTACCATAGGGAGTGCTCCTTCCCGAGCAGCGCTCTCCAGACAGCTGCTTGTCCCCAGCCTGTCCCCAACGAGGGCCCCTTGGCTGCTGAAATCTCCTCAGCAGCATCCTTTCTCTGCCCCCTTGCGTCTCATACCCCACACCTACACCACACACACACAGCACACACAGGGCACACACACACACATCACACCCAGGCATGCACACATCACACACTCCACACATCACACATACACACCATACACGCCACACACAAGTACCTCGTGCATCCCACATGCAACATTCCCAGCAATGGAACACCGAGAACCAATACTTACAAATAAATTTGATCATCGTGCTGGAAGATTTTCTGCAATGAATGACACAGCTCCTTGCCTTGCCACGCCTGTAGCTGAGTGTAATTTATCATTTCCTGATGATTCAGGGACGTGTTTGGAGGCTGCCTTTACCACGAGCCCTAATGATGTGGCCTTCACTTCAGGCTGCTCTGCTTGCTTGTTCAAGCTGCCTGTCCAAGGACACCCTTCAGGCACACACCCTTCAGGGACAGCGGCTGGGCCTTGACTGTCTGGAACACTTTCTCCCTGGATGTCTGCACAGCTTACTCTCCGTTCAGTCCCTGGCTCAGTGCCAGCTTACCAGAGAGGGCTTTCCTGTGTAGCCTTTTCCCATTTTTCTGCTTTTTGTTTTCATAATATTTGCCACTCTTAATAAATTATGTCTGTGTGTTTATTTTCTCCCTCTAGTAGGATGCTAGCTTGTTTCAGGTCTCCAGTTACTCATCTTGTTATTGCCTGTGACAATCCTGGAACATAGTAGGTGCTCAGGAAATAACTGCCAGAGAAATACACAAACGATGCCCTCAGAATTCTGACTTGTGTGTGTATGTGTGGGACAGAGGTCGCACCTGTCTTCCTTGCCCCTTCCTGGCCTTGTCCTTTGCTGCACCTCTCAGTGTGGCAGGAGCTCCTAGCAATTCCCTTCTCCGTTTTGTCTCATAGCGTCTGTAACCAGGGAAAAGCTGAAGGTTGCCAGGAGATGACCAACTAGTGAACTACTTCAACTGATTTTTCTAAGCTATATTAATTTCCAGGCTTGGCCTCGGGGCTATTTCATGATTGTCTTCTGCTATCTGTGCTCTGCACAGGGCCTTTGTACCTTCCGTCTGGTCTGTGTACATCCCTAGACATGCACATGGATACCTTTGACTTCTAGATAAGGAGAGAATGTGGAGTTGAAGCATTTATAAATAATGGTCTGGCTCTTTGTTCACCTCGCTGTCTGGCCTTACTCTCCCCAGGCCAAGCACCAGGAGGCCCAGAGCCCAGGCTGACGGCCGCCTCACTTTTTCAGGGCATGTTCAACAAAGTCAAAGATGGGTTGAAGGAAATGGAGCACATGCCTGAAATCCCAGCACCTGGGGAGGCTGAGGCAGAAGAATCTCAAGTCCAAGGCCAGCCTGAGCAACTTGAGCCATTTATTTAGCAAGACTATCTCAAAATGACATTTTTAAAAAGTACCAAGAATGTAGTTCAATGTGAAGGCACCCACCCTCCTGACACAGCACCTGGCTCTGTCCACAGCCAGGGGAACCCCATGATGACAGGCCTCACAGATCTGAGACATGGAGAGGTTTCACCTACCTCTCAACTCCAAAGCACTGTGGTACCTGATCACACATGGCTTACAAAGCAGCAGGAGGAAGCTGGTGCCTTTGGGCTCAACGGGAAGCTTCTCCTCACAGGTCAGAAAAAGTGGAGAGGCCGCTCTGGGGCAGACTCGCTTCTGTGCTTCCTCAGCCTGTGCCCGAGTGAGCTCTCCACCACCCCATGGGGTATCCCCAAACCCCGCTCCTACCTGGTCTGAAAAGTTCACAGCCCTTCTCTGGGTGGCCATCCGCCTCTGCCAGACCCTGGTCAGGGATGCAGCTGAAATCCCTGGGGTGGGGAGACAGGGAGGCCTGAGCTGTACCCCCTACTCAGACTTACAGCTCAGGGGCACCCTGGGAAGGAAGGGTCAGAGCCTTGGGGGACAGGACAGGCAACTCTCCACTGTGCCAGGGCTGGACTGGAGAAACGGAAGTGCGACAGGACAGTGGGAAGGCAAAACTACTCTTGAAGTACCAGTCGAAAAAGCAAGGAAAGCACTGACCACCGGTGCCTCCAGTTTAGCAGCTCTGCCTCTCAGCACCCCGCTCCCCTCTCCCCCTTCCTGCCTGGCTGCTCCAAAGGAAGGGGTGAGGGCACTGTGGCAGTTGAAGGCTTTTGTCCTCACCCTCTGCCAGATCTCAGCGTGCTAGGCCAGGCTGGCCCTGCCTCCCAGGCACCAGGTCTCCTGCTGTGCAATAATTGGCCCCACTTTCGGGACAACAGGCTTTTTTCCTCCCCACCTGCTGCTGCTGACAGCCTTTGAGAGACACCCTGAGAGCCTTTGATTCACTCCAGTGTTAGAAGGTCCTGCAAGGAAAGTCTCCTTCTGCTGCAGATAAATCTCTCTCCTTGGAAGCTTTGCCTATTGGTCCAGGTCTATTCCTTGGAACTCCATACAGCAATTTCAAATCGGCCTCTTACTCTCCCTGTTGGCTCCATGCTAAGCACTGATGGGGGATTCAGAAGTTGCAGGGTGCAAATAAGTTTATACTTTGAGGTGATGAGACTAATTCTAGTGAGTCACCAAATATTTTCAAATAATTATCTTTATTGGTTTTATCACTATAAGGTTAATAGATGCTTATTACAAAATGATGGAGGAAAAGAAATGGAAGATCATAATCCCATGTTCTTACTGCTAACACTTTATTTTTAATAATTTTTTTCATCTCCTCCTTCAAAAAAAAAAAATACCCTGTATACTGTTTTTCCAGTACTGGGATGGGACCCAGGCCTTGCACATGCTGGACAATCACTCTACCACTGAGCTACACCCTGCAGTACTCCCCAAAGAGTGTTTATAGAGTGAATACAAGCAAAGTACTGGTCTAGGGATTTCAGGAAAGACACAATGACACAGCTGATCCTTGGAATCCAAAAGAAACTGGGCCTAGGACCCACATTCAAGATACCAAAATCTACTCATACTCAAGTCCATTATATAAAATGCCAAAGTATCTGCCTACAACCAACACACGCCCTCCCACCTGCTCTTAATTCATGTCTAGATTACTTATAATACCTCACACCATGTAAATGCATTCTACTCTACTATTTAGGGAATAAGAACGAGAAAGAAAGTCTGTGAATATTCAGGATAGATGCAGTTTTCTTCCCATTATTTTTAATCCATGGTTCGTTGAATCCAAGGTGGAACCCATTGAGATGGGGGACCAGTGGTCCATCAGACTTGGATCTTGCCCTGAAGATGTTCCAGGGAAAGAAGACATCAATTGGGCTTTAGAGTGCAAACACTTAGATTCAAACATACTCACTAGTTGTCAGGCCCTGGGTCAGCCTCAGTTTACTTGTGTGTTAACTGGGCCTAATAGTGGTAGCCATCTCTTTCGGTTGCTGAAAGGATTCAAGAGGGAAGGCTTGTAAAATACTTACACAGCATCAAAGTATCCAATAAATGAAGCCACCACATGTGGTACAGAAGCCAATGCGGTACAGAGTAGATGGCTATTACAAAGGCTGGACAGGAACAAATGATCAAAGACCACATGCATTCTCAGGCAGAGACGAAGCCACTTGAAACCCTCTTCAGAGGGGGCCATGTGCAGACTGCAACTGTTTGATTAAGTGAATCGCATTTAATGCCTTGAGTGTAATCACTGCTTGCAAGCTCGGCCCCCCTGCTTCTTTCCAGGAGACTTGGGCATGGCGTCTATTTAACCTCTGTGTGTCTTTGCCCTGCTATTCATGGAGAAGGTGCCTCTGGTCTTCTCAAAAAGCAGGCAGGGTATAAATCTTCAATCTTGTAACTGTAATGAACTGCTCAAGTATGGGCTCCCCTCTGACCTCAGGATGATTTTCTCCATTATAGCAAGACAGTCTCCTGAGAAGTTTGGCCTGGCTTTGCCAGAGGTGCCCCCTGCACACCCACCTGAAATGACTTTTGTAGCCTGGAGGGGTTTCTCTGCTTACCGGCCTGACACATGCAACCACCACATAAGGAAGCCAGGCTTCCCCCACCCTCACGAGGCTGGAGGGGGGATTGTTGTTAGGGTGGAAATGAAGGGCCTTCCAAAGGAAGGCAAAGCATCTTCAAACTAGCCCTGTGTCCTTGGGCCTTGGGCCTCCCAGCATGGAGCTCCCCAGGCTATTTGGGCCCACACCAAGCTCAGCTTCCCATAGGCTGTGCCTACGCCCTATGAACAAGTCTCAAAATGGCCCAGAAATATACTCCGTTAGGGGCTGGGGATTTAGCTCAGTGGCATAAGTGCCTGCCTTGGAAGCAGGCAGTCATGAGTTCGATCCCTGGTACCGATAAAAACGAAAAAGACAAAAAAAAAAAAAAAGAAATATACTCCGTTGCAGGAAATTGGGCCCTTTCAATCTGAACATTTTGGCAAAGGAAATTGTGGGTGTTTGTGCTTCTCCCTCCTCACTCTCTTTCATGTGTGTACCACAAGGCAAATTAAATACAAAATCATGTTCTGTCATTTAGGCAAATCATATTCCTACAGCTCCAAAATGCGCACATTATAAATAAAATATAAACTCACCCAGAACTTATTGCATCCTATGCTCTAACTCTACTCTTGGAAAACGGGGCCAGAAAAGCCGTCCTCAGTGTCCCCTTTAAGAGTAAGTAGGCACTCGACAGGTGAAACCTCACGCCACCCCACAGGAGCACTTCCTCAAAGCCATTTCCATATTCCAGAAAAGAAACTATCATTGGTTTGACTAAATATCAATAAATCTTGTCAATCATTCAACTGAAATTTAACACTAAGATTAATCAAGGTCCAGAGACAGTAGTTTCCCTGTGGTCACTTAGCAGTACCTCACTTCCAGGATAAGAAACACCAACTGAGGAAAACTCCTGCCTACATCCTTCACGGTTTTAAATAGGAAACTGTTGTTGCAAATTAGTACATCTATGCTGACAACACCCATAATGGAGTCTGTTTTAATAATGTAAAGTGAAATTCCTTGTAACACCTTGGCTTCCCACCCATGCCTGTTAAAGAGCTGGCATATGGAAAACTTAAGTCCCAGATCAAAACAACCACAAACGTTCTCCCCCACTGGGAGGCTCATATCTCAGCCAGGTCTGCCCTACCTCCTGCACTAGTGGGCATCCTGTGCCAGTGGACAGCAGTGTAGATTCCAGGGGATGGCCCCAGATATGGCAGCCAGTAGGCATGGGGTCAGCATCTCCTTTTAGTTTCACAGGTTATGTACCCCAATTTTTCACATCAAAATTTGTGATACACGAGGGTGTCAACACCCATGATAGCAAAACTCAGGACCTCCCACTGGGCCACTTGGTTGCATACTGACATCCCACAATCCTACACAAGTGTCTAGGAGGTCCAGAAGCAACGTGGCTGGCTTCAGATAACCCAACAGTCTGAACACAGAGCCATTTCCAGGTCCAACTCACATGCAGCCCCTCCCTTTCCCAGCTCAGCTCTTTGATTTCCCAAGGGGAGCGAGCGATGATGACGCTTGTCTGAATTTGCTCAGCCTCTGACAGCAGGGCTGGCCACCTCATTCCCCAAGAATCTGAAAGTCCACACACAAATGTCTTGGCCTAACCAGACAGAGAAGTGTTTTGGAAAGGAAATTTCAGAGAGAAGGCAAGTACTCAGCTGCACCTGCACCTTTTAGATTGAACAAAGAGCTGGACGCCTGGAGATGACTGGGCACACATTCTTTACCTCCTCACTTAGTCAGGGCAGAGCTACAGATAATTACCAGGGGGATCCAAAGCTTGGCCCATTGACTACTCTCAGAAATGGGCAAGAATCCTATTGCATTCCTCTATAAAAGCAGTACTTATTAAGTCTTGCTGTGCACATCAATGCGGGGATGTGAGGCACTTCCAGCATAGTCCCTGCATGCATAGCTGAGAATTAGAGGAAAGTGAATCAACTTGAATGACAAGAGTACAGTGCAAGGCAGTGTCAAGGGTAGTGTGTGATCAGGACTGATGCCGAGGCAGACACCCAAGGCTAAAGCTTAAAACAGAGGGGGAGCTGGCTGTACCTCAGTGGCTAGCGACAGCCCTTGCCACTCCACTCCTGGGGACTTCCATCCTCCCTTCCTTCCTACACCTTCATTTCCCAGCTCCTAGGCTCTCTCAGATTCCCCTTCACACTTGAAGTTTAGCCCCTTTCTAATCTGCCACAGCAATCAGTAGGGGCAAAAGGATGTTCACTAGCACCTCCTGCCATAACCTCCAATTTCTACTCCTCAAAATTAGGGCTGTATCACCCAAGCAGTGCACAACACACACACACACACACACACACACACACACACACACACACACACACACCCTGGGGGAGGACAGAGAGCCCCAGCAAAATCAGGGTTCAGGGACAGCAGTTTCCCAGTGCTTTCTCTTTTGCTTCCTGCCTTCCCTCAGCCTCCTCCCCTTCCGGCTCAGGGGCACCCCCCCATCACATCACCAGAGCGAGGGACAGAGTATCTGGCCAACTTGCCTCTATCTACCCTGCCAGGCCCAGGCCCATTTTCCTAGAGCAGGGCTGGTCCTCTTCTGGAGTGAAGAGGCTGCCGCTGGGACTCTTGGTGTGCCAGGTCCATGGGAGTGGCCCTGTCCTGCTCCAATCTGTCAGTCCCTCCGAATCTCAGTACTCTGAAGTCTTAGTTTTTCCTTCTTTTTTCTTTCCAAACACTGATGAGTGCTTTGGGAACAGTGTCCTAGAAACAGGGCCACAGCCCAAAAAGAAACACTCATCTAATCAGGCTACCCCCAAATGCAACCAGATAAACCCTCAGACCACAAGATCTCAGTTCAGGGTCAGAAATTACGTATTTTTGCAGGTAATGAGTGGAAGATGGGGCAGGATGGGATATGAGAGCTGGTCTACACCAACCCTCCCCATACTTCTGGGGTTCAAAGTGGCCTTTGGACAAAAGTCCTGCTCTAGTCCATGCAAGCTTCTGCTCTCCTGACCGTGTAGGGCTCCTTTCTCCCCCAGGCCCAGATCTTTACAAGTAAAAAACTGCACCCTCTCCCATTGCCTCTCCCATCCCTCTTCTTGTCGTCTTCCAGCCAGGCTTCCCCAGTCCAGTAGCCTGTCCCGAAAGTCATCCCTGAATCTGGCTCACCACCACCCGCCCCCTTCGGAGGAAGCGCGCTACGGAGAGCGCTCTCAGCAGGTCCTAGCCTGCCTCAACAGGTGCCCAGCTTAGCTACACCGAGCTGTCACCAGGAACCCAGGCCAAGGCGGCGACAGGAACGCCCCCTGCAGGAAGGTTGGGTCTTCGCAGCCTTCTCCCGAGTCCCCCGAATGCCGAGGGCCCCGGCAGCTCCGCCGAGGGTCCCCGACGTGCCTCAACGCCTTTGTTGCTGGCTCGCCGGACAAACGAGCGGTGGACTTCATGCTAAGGAATCGCACAGGCCAGCGTGGACGCTGCCCACTCACTTGCGGTGCTGGACCCTAATGCTGGGGACGAGGGGCGCATACAGGAGGAGATCTTTCCCCAAGCCAGAGAGCACCCCCGCCCCCCCCACCCCCGGGTATCAATGCAGGAGAAACAAATTCAAGACCAAGAGCGGTGCTTAACGACCCTTTCCTCACCGCGCCCCAACCCGACGTCCTTTACCCTCGGGAGGCTGGAGACCCGCTGTGCGTTGCCACCTACGCGCTCAGCTGCGCGGCTCCCCAGCGCTCTGGCTGCAGGCAGGGCCGAGCGCCCGCAGCCCCCAGCCCCTGCCCCCTAGCCTCCAACCCCCAGACCCCGGCCTGGCCAGCGCAGTGCCGGGGGAGCCGCCACGTTCCTAGTCGCGCGCGCACGCCGGGCCCACCAAACTTGCAGCACTTTCTCCCAGCCCCCACCCGCTGTCATCCTCCCTCCATCCTTGCACCCAGGCCCCCGCGCCCGGCCGGCAGGGGTTGCCATAACAACGAACAAGAATGCTCCAGCGTCTACAAAGCCAGCCCTGGCGCGGCGGGCACGCAGCCCCAGGCCGGGCCCCGCGCCCTCGGCTCCCCGGCTGCCCGGCGCGCCGGGCGGACTCACAATGAGCGGGATGGTGCGGTCCTCGCGGAGCTGCTCCGGCCTCCCTCCAGCCCTCTTCGTACTCCGGCCCCCGGAGGATGCTGCGTGGGCTCGGTTGTCCTGCCATAAGTAGTAGAAAGTGCCCAGAATCCAGGCTACGGTCAGGATGGCGATGGCATTGGCGCGGATCTTCCTCATGGTGGGCGGACGGGCGCCCGGCTGGGGGCCGGCGTGCTCTCCAGGCCGGGGCCGGGGCCGGGGCCGGGGCCGGGGGCGCTCTTAGCCCCAGCTGTTTGTTTTCGCTCGCGCCTGGCTGCTCAGTCCTGCAGAGCAGAAAAAGGAGGGGGGGGGGTGATAAGGAGAGACAGGAGCGCCGAGCGATCCTCACGGTCCTAATGCCCTTCAGCCCCAGCGCGCGCGGCTGCCGGCGCCCATTCATCCGCGCGCGGAGCCGGCTCCGCGCTCCGGCCGCCCCGGCCGCCGCGCACCAGCAGATGCGGAGCCGGAGCGCGCCGGATGAGAAGTAGCGCGGGCCTTCCTCCCGCGCCCCGGGACGGGCGAGACAGACGCCCGCGGCGAAATGGCGACGGGCCAGAATTAGCCTGGGCTCCGCCGGCTCGCCAACAGTACGCCCGGCGGCTGCCCCGGCGCGGCCCTCGGCGGGCCCGCCTACCCACACTCGCCCCTGACTGAGCGGCCCTGAGTCACCGGCTGCAGGCGCGCGACCCCCGGCCTTGGCCCGCGCCACCAAGCTGCAGTTCCTGGAGCGCTCAGAGCTGCACCGTGGCGCGGGGTTCAAGGTGTTTTCGGAGAGTCCTTGGGAAGGGGCGGCCGGGGAGAAGCGGAGGCTGAGTTTACACCGGAATCTTCCGAAGCCTAGGATTCCGAGCCGCCAAAGTGCCCTCCCCAAAGAGGAACTACAAGGTGGTGCACTTGACATCCGGAGAGAAAGAAGACAAGACAGCCCTGCCTGGCCGCCAATGCGGGGAGAACGGGATACTGCCAATCCACGGCTCTCACCGGCGCGAGGCTCTTAGCTTTCACGGTGCTTCCCTCCACCCCGCCTCATTGTGCAGGGTCACTCTCGTGCCTCGTCACCATTTCCTGTGAAAGAAGGGAGGCCAAAGAGGTGAGTCAATGATTCTGCCTAGGGAACAAGCCTAATTAGTGGGCAGAGCTGTTTCCCAGCCATCTGACACTTTTTGATGAAGTGTAAAATACAGTGGTGAGAGACAAGGACAAGAGCTGGAGAGTCAGCTCAACAGCCTGGAGGTGGCGAGAATCAGATGTGAACTACCCTCACTCCAAACCTCCAAACTGAAGGCAGTGTGGACTGGATCAGCAGTAGGACACCAGACAGCACTTGGCACTGGGCAGCTGGTGTGACATAAGGAAGTAAGGATCACGGAGGGAGAAATCCTTTAGTGCAACATGGTCTTTGGAGGAGATTTCTCAGAGGAGATGGACACATCTGAATAAATCCTTAGGAGACTGGGAAAAGGAGGAAAGAAGAGGTATGACTAGCTGTCCCAGCAAAGGGTCCAAAGGCGGAAGTAGTTGGCTTGCTAAGGGAGAGCGATGGATGCTGGGAAGGATTTGGTGGGAGTTGAGGTTGGCCAGATTAGGTGAGTCTGAACTCAGGCAGTCTTTGGATGCCAAGGATGGAATTGGCAGGCAGCTGGCTCCTTGCTGATGCTGCCGGATGTTGTGGCTCTTCTGAAGACCCAAGTAGGACCAGGCCTGCAAATAAAGCCAGCTGGGGGAATCAGGGAAACAGTGGTCTCTGGGCCATGTCCCTATGCAACAACACCATGAGCCCCACCCTGTGGCATGGAAGTGAAATAGGGTGGTGTTTTTCTGTGTGTAACAGATGTGCAACTGATGCGAAAACCCAAAGGTGGTGTTTTTCCAGAAAACTCAGGGTTATCGTCACAACTATAATACCTTGACTAAGAAGACTAATCACGAGGACACTTAGACAAGTCCAATCAGGAATGTGACCCTATAAAGAAATGTAACAAAGAAGATCTCAGAAAGGGGCTACAAAAGTCCCGGAGAGTCTGGGGCACAAGATGTGTAGCAGTCACAGACAACAGGGGCAAGGTGCAGAGCTGCCACTGGCCCTGGCGCAGCAGGCTGGCCTTGCTCTCTGAAATCTTTTTATTTATTTATTTATTTTTTCTTTTTCCTTTTTATCGGTACCGGGGATCGAACTCACGACTGCCTGCTTGCAAGGCAGGCACTTATGCCGCTGAGCTAAATCCCTAGCCCCCAATCTTTTTAATTAGACCATCTGGGGGCTAGAATCGGTTGGCATAGATGGGGAAAACCACTGTCAAGCCAATGTGGTTTCCACAGGAATCACGGAGCATATGCGGGAGGTGAAGGAAGACCTTGTTCCTCAGGAATCAGGCTCCACAGGCATCTTCAGTCAACTAACATATAAGGAAACTGCCCTCCTGGTGGTCCCACTTTCACAGTGCTCTCAGGAGGTGAAGGCTCTACTGCCATCAGCTGCTGCCCTGGGTCCAGCATGGTTTATGAGTGTCTGGTTGCCTTTGCTCTTGACAGAACCAGGTAAAAGAATGTAGAATCCAAAGTCATCCCCTCCACTCCTGGGAGGAGGGTCCACACTCACCCCTACGTATAGGCGATGATGCTGACAGCAAGTGGAGAAATTTCTGGTGGCCACAGCAAGGAAGGCCCAGTGAGGAGAGAGAGGGAGGGTTTCTGCAAGTCTCACCACTTATTTCCCAGGACTCAGGACCAACTGTCATTCCTGACACTTCTGACCCCAAGAGAGGATTGCCCCTGCCCAGGGCTTCCCTGGGGTGGGAGGAAGGGGCAGGAAGTTACCATGCTCACGTGACAGAACTTTGATATAGAGGTTGGCTGATTTGCCTCAAGCCACAGACACTGTAGCAGGGCTAAGCATTGACAGCTGCTTACTTCCACTGTGGCCTATGACCTCCTTCCAGATTCAGATCCTAAATGGGTGCAGAAGGAGCCTGCTGCCCCTCCCTGAGATAGCTTTTGGTGATCAGGGATGACACTGAGTGCTGTTTCCTCTCTGGGCCTTCAGAGTATGTCCCAGCAGCACCACAGAATTGAAGCCACCCCTAAGAGGCTTGCTGATTCCTAATGTTCACCAAACTTTGAAAACAAGGGTAATCGCGATGGTCACAGTTTACTCAGGACCCACCAG
The DNA here is from genome assembly GCF_034190915.1 of Cavia porcellus. Lineage (NCBI taxonomy): Eukaryota > Metazoa > Chordata > Mammalia > Rodentia > Caviidae > Cavia > Cavia porcellus. The sequence continues at coordinate 32,414,929 of NW_026947514.1, forward strand.
GTGCCTGCCACTGTGCCAGCATTCTACATGTAGTCTCCAGAGCTTCCACAGCAGAGCTGAGTAAGGATTACCAACCCCATCTGCAGATCAGGACACAGGGCCTCCAGGGGCCTGTTCAACTTGCTTGGAGTAATATATAGCTCAGGGTGGACATACAAAGAGATGCCTTTCAGGGGTCCGTCTCCAACTGAGCCATTTCAGATTTCTACTTCATTGGATGTCTTCCTGTTTGACGTTTCTTCCAAGCACAGGTCCTTTTTCTTTTTCTTTTTTTTTGAAGGAGGGCAATAATGGGCATGGAACCCAGGGTCGCTGGGACTCTAGGCAAGTGCTGTACCCTGGAACTATATTCCAGTCCTCACCCTTCTCCTTGAAAGCTGTCAAAGACAGTAAAGTACTCCAGATAAGCTGGGTCCCTCTGCATTTTGCGTGGGGATGGGGAGAGTGGCTAATAGGGAAGAGAGGGCTCAGTTCAGTGGGTGACCTTGTCTCAAGCTGTGTTTGAAAGCCGGGTTATTTAGTAGAATGGCTTGGGCAAATTCTTCCCCTCAGTTTCTTCAACTGTAACATGGGAGTAGCATTGCTGAGAATGACTAGATGAATAAGGCAAGTAAAATCCAGGGCTTGGTGACCTCCTGTCTGGTGAGCCCACTTATAGGCATGCTGCTGGTGCTGCTGGTGCTGGGACTCCTAAGGGGCCTGTCCAGGGCACATGCGGGGGATTGAGGCCAAGCATGGATCCCAGGAAGACCTCTCTTAGTACACCCACAAGCCAGTAAGGACAGACTGTCCTGTGCTATAGCCAGGTGGCCGCCGCCTCCAGAGTTCATGTGGAGCAGGCTGGAAGCAAGGCAGAGGAAGGCACAGAGCAAGCCCCAGCCCGTCTCTACCCATTACCCCCGAGACCCTGGGCCAGCACAGAAGCCTCCGGCTGTGTCTACAGCTGCAGGAGAGGCCCAGAAGGCAGCTGAGGGGAGCTGGTTTGAACCTTCTCTCCCTGCACTGCCCGCATCTGCTCCAGGCAGGAAAGAAGCCTGGGATGGTAAACAGAACATACGTTACCAGGCAACACTTACCATGAAGACAGAGGTTTGGAATTGAGCAACCCTGTGAGGACCTCCATCATCCCCACTGCACAGATAAGGAGACTGATGCCTGCAAAGGTCACCAGCCATCCTGTGGAGCATATGCCACCTACTGCCACCTGACTGCATGAATATAGCAGCTGTCTCTAAGGAAATCATCTGTACATTGAGCTTCTGTGATCCACTACAAACGAAGGGAAGAACCTGGCTTTTAGAAATTTCCAGACTCTTATTACTCTTCCCTTTTTTATTTGCCTAACAACTGTGACTTCTCACTTACTTACTGGAGCAACTCACTCCAGTTTCTATCCCTGGAGTGTAAACTCCAAGTGTGTAGGGATTTTTGGTTTTTTGTTTTGCTTTGTTCTGGGTATGGGCTTCGCCCAGGGCTTCACTCACGCTAGGCAAGGGCTGCCCCACTGAGCTGCAGACCCGCGCCTCAAAGGTGGTTCTACATCCTGTTCATCACAGTTTCCCCAGTGCTTAGGCAGTGCTCATAATGACGGCATACAATAATACTCATTAAATGTTTGTTGATGCAAGGAAGAAGGGAAGGAGGGGAAAAGGCAGGGTAGCTCTGTGCAGCATACACTTCTCTCTTGACAAAAGGGTGCAGAACTATGGACTACAAAGATGGGCAACTCATCTACAGTCAGGGTGGGCCAGGGCAGTGACTCCCCTAACTTCTTCCCAGACCCCTTCCCTAAGCCGTCGGGCTACGCCAAACCCTGCTGCCCCAAGAGAAGGTGACAAAGTCTTCTGAGGTGCCAGCAGAAGGCAGAGACAGAATGGCCCTGATTCTGGTGGACAACTGCAGGAACTATGAATGTCATTGCTGATGGTGAAATACCCAGCTGTCGCACTTGGGAGTAAGGGGCCTGCAGAGGCTGTAGGCTAATTAGAAATGGGTCGGATGTTCTTTATTAACAGCAAGGCACTCATATAAAAGAGAAACGCATAAATAAAGCCAACTGGTCAGCAGCACTGGTCCCAGAAGCAGAGTCCTAAAGCCCCTGACCTTGCCGTCTCTGCCACCTTCTGCTTTGCTTCTTCTTCTTCTCCACAGCCTCTGCAGAGCTGAGTGACAAAGGTCCTCAGACCAGATGGCCCACCGAACACCAAGCCAGTGCCGACCATATGTCTGTCTCACCACCTTGAATGCAAGTTCCTCTGAGCAGGGGCCAGCAGTGCCTTTTGTACAGAGTTTCTAACACCAGTATCTTGGCAGTACCCACTAAATATCTGTGCAGAGTAGGTGACTGACTGAATGAATCCTAGAGTGGCACACTGTAGCTACCTACCATTCTGTCCCATAAAAACCCCAAGTTGCCCTCTCAGACAGGGTAACCAGTGCCTGTTAACCTCCTGGGGTGTGCTTCCCAGTCCTTTTCTTTCCTTCCTGAACAACTACCATGCCAGGTACTTCTAGGAACTGAGGACACAAAAATGAACAAAGTCTGGCTCTAGCCTCTCAAGGGTCCAGTAATTGAGACTTTGAGTAGATACAAAAATACTTACAGTATGATATAATAGCCTCTATAGAAGGGGGCATTCTTCACAAATCAGAAGTCACTTGAGATCTTAAAAGAGTAAGTGGGTGGGCAAGACCTGGAAAGGAATTCTGGGAAGAGGAGCAAGCCAAAGTTGCAAAGATGTATGAGTATCCCATAACACAGGAAATAGTGAGTGGCTTGATGTAGGTGGGTAGGGATGGGGATGGTAACGAGGTTAGAGGGGAGGGCACAGACCAGTTGACAGATGTCTTCTAGGCTTCTGTACAAAATTTGTACTTAAGAACGCTTAAAAGAAATGTCCAGAATTTTTTTTTTATTGGTACCAGGGATCAAACTCAAGACTGCCTGCTTGCAAGGCAGGTGCTTATGCCGCTGAGCTAAATCCCCAGCCCGAAATGTCCAAATTTTAAAATAGAGGATGACACGATTGGTTATAAATTTCATGGAGAAGGTGGAAGACCAGTGAGGGGGGATCATTATAACATTGCAAGCAGCCAAGCAAACAGTGCTGGATTTGGGCAGTAACAAGCTGGAAAGGAAGGTGGATTCAAAGGATTTGATGATCAGTTGGAGGTGAAGTGAGAGAAAGAATTTGAGGATAACATGTAAATGTCTTGCATAGCAGAGAAATGTTTTGGTATAAGGGGAAAACATGAACAAAAATGGGGAGTCAGGAGGGACAGATTTGAAAGGCATGTTCAGCTGTACTTGAGTCTCTGTGGCTGCTCCAGGAAAGCACCTATAAATGCAGGTTGAGCTCAGGAGGAGGAATGGATGGGCCAGTCAGTCAGAGATGAAAACCTAGGTGTATACTTGAGGCAAACAGGTTGCTGGGTGGCTACTCATGAGCCCACACTAAGGTGGGGGAAGCATACCTCAGAAACTGGGCTTCTGCATCTTTTATGTGAAGATGGAGATACAGACAGGTGCCATTTTTTCCTGCTTCTGTGAGATGGCCTGATTCGAGGCCCTAGTCCAGGCCCTCAGGAGCACTCATTTCTCTTTCCAAGGACCTTACCGCCTGGGTCACATCAGGATGAATCCCCAGACCTTGGGTTTGCACACACTTTACGAGGCCAGGCAATAAGGCCAAGAGACTCTGAGTTGAAGAAACTGTTGTCTTAGCCCTGCGTTTCTTTAATCTACAACTGACACTTCCATTTGCCTTGTGAAACTGGGAGGTGGAAATTAAGGGAATTTTCCCAGGGCTGGTATATATTTTAAAGCTCTCAGTCAGGCTAAAAGCATCTATCGATAATTTTGAGTGTAATCTCTACTCCCTTACAAGTCAAAATAATTGAACAGGCAGAAAAAACTGTTAACGCAGGAGGTGTATAATGCCAGATTCCCACTGCCTGGAAATTTACCATTTCAAAGCTATTGAGGGTTTTACAGCCAGCCTTTACAGTCCCTCATGTCCCCTCTCTCCGAAGCCACCCTCTGAAGTCATCAAAAAGCCCATCAATCTGGCTTGGACACTGAAACTGTTCACAGTGTCTGGAGCTGCTGCCAACACAGAACGAATTTTTAAAAAGCATCTTGCCATTTTATCAGCGCATAAATCTTGAGTTTCCTCCTGGGAGATGGTGTAAGCAGCTAGGCTGGCAGTGCTCGTGGGGCCAGCAGCGGTGGAGCCCTGAGGTGTCACAGGCACCTTCTCCCCGTATCCTCCCCTTTCCCTTGGAATTCCTGCCCCATACGCACGCAGGTTTCCTCAGTGTAGGTTAACACTTCTCCGTCCTGCCCAGAAAGGAGACACCAGCCTCTGCTTTCCGCAGCGAGGGTGGCTCCTAGGGTGCTAGGTCCTCCAGCAGGGAGCAGCACTGTGCTGCCGCTACTGACCTCAGCCTGGAGGCACCGGGAGAAAAGGGCCAGACTTTACAGCTGGGACCAACACCTCTACTTTGTGCCAGTGCCTGTGCATGTGCATATAAATACATGTGTGCGTGTGTGTGTGTGTGTGTGTGTGTGTGTGTACACGCGTGCACGCGGAGGTACCGTGGGTTTTTTGTTTTGTTTTGCTTCTTGGTGGCCTTTTTGAGTCGGAGTTTCACTGTGTAGCTCAAACTGGCCTTGAACTCATTTTGTAGCCCAAGCTGGCTTGGAACTCACAAAAATCTTCCTGCCTCGGCTGGCCTCCTGAGTGCTGGGATTACAAGCTTGACCACCACACCGGGCTGTGGAACTATTCTCTATTGGAATCTAATTTCAGCTTTTCCTGGAAGTACTGAACTCTTTGCTGGTGATCAGGGATGGCACTGTGCGCTGCTTCCTCGCTGGGCCTTAGGAGTGGATCCCAGCAGCACCACAGCGATGCTCCTGCCCAAGCCACCTCCTGTCTTGGAATTACTGCTTTAGCAGCCACAATGAGGGAATTTCTCAATCTATATATCTAATCATTTGTTTTTGCTTCCATCTCAGCATCACGTCTCTGCAAAGATCACTACCTAGAATTAGAGCATTTATCATGTTCTTGGAGAGCCAAGACTGAGATGGGAACCTGGGTTTTAGTCACAGATACATCATCACCCAGCTCGGTGACCTTGAGAAGTTACCTGCTGAGCCTCTTTCTCATGTTTACAATAGAATTTGGTGGCCAGATATGGTGGCACATATCTATAGTCCCAGCCCTCTGGAAAGCTGAGGAAAGGGAATCACAAATTCAAGCCTACCCTGGGCAACCTAGTGGTAAAGCAAGTCACTGTTCTCAGAACACCAAGAAAGGCTGGGTGTGTAGCTCAGTGTGGACACGCTGGGTCCAACCCCCAGTACAGCCACTTGGTCAATAAATGGACTTGTGTACAAAAGTTCTTAGAAGGTCCTTTCAGGGCTAGCACTTTAGGGTTCTATTCACCTCTTTTAATATTTTAAACTCTTTCCTGCCCCAGCAAGTTATTGACAATAAACCGGGACACAGTTTATTGCTACTTGAACCTCCTACACATTATATACGCACACATACATCCAAACAATTCAAAATATTCTTTGATCAAGAACTTGAAAGCTTGTAATTACCCCAGACTTTTAAAAAAGAGAAAGTGGAAGAATGTACAAGAAATTGGGACATTCAGGGATGGCTTTGAGGAGGGGCACTTAAGAACTGGAGAGAAAGCGGCTTTGTTGTACATCCTTTGTATTTTGGGGGTTCTTTCTTCCACTTACTTACAAAACAGTTACTGGCAAAACAGTTTAAGCAAGAAAAAACAACTTCTCCTTCTTCCACGTCTCACATCTATGCAGCTCAGTACTCGGGCCAGAGGAGACAGACTGAGCTGGGATCACTAGCTGGGAGCTGGGAGCGGGCTCTGCAGGTGAGTTCACCAACAGCCTGTGCCTGCTGCCCCCCGGCCACTGCTGGCGCCCCAGCACTGTGCTGGGCCATCGAGCTGCAGATGGCTGCCACTCAGGCGGACACTCCTCCTACTCCAGCTGCCAGGTGGGTGAAGAAGCCTAAAAGTCCAGCCAAGGGCAAAAGGTACCCAGTCATGAACTAAAGCCCTACCCTTTCTATTCCCTTTTAAAGGCAGACTGCCCCTTTTTGTGTTTTCTGCTAATAGGAAAAGGATAGAAAAGAAAAAAGGACAAGCCTGTTGTGGTGGTGCATGCTTATAATCCCAGTCCTCGGGAGGCTGACGCAAGGTTGCTAGGAATGTGAGGCCAACCTGTGCTACACAGCAAAACCCTGTCTCAATAATAATAATAATAATAGGAAGGAGTGACAAATGAAAGTCCTGGAGGAGCCCTTTTCTTCAAGTCTCAGCCCTATACTGTTTGCTTCTGGGCTGTAGCATCTCTGGCCAGGTCCCACGCCCCTGGTTGCCTGCCACCCTGTGCCAGCCCCACATCAGCTTGCCCTTGTGACACTGAGCCTCTGCCTGGCTTCCCCTTCTGCCTCCTTTTCTGGTCATAACCTTGGGTAGGTGCTGGCCCATCGCTTCTGCATCCTCTACTTCTCTCCAGCCCTCTTCTGATTTCTGACTCTCTCTCCTTAAACTTACCTCCCATGTGGACACACCACAAACAGCTTTCTTCACTGAGGTCCATTCCCTGTCTGGAACTGTCACCTGCACAACTTACGGCAGTCGAGGTAGGTTCTTCCCCCTGTACCCTCCGTTCACATTCCCCACACCTACTTCTTTTCAATTCAACACAGCGTATCTCCCACCAGTGAAATTTTTTATTTTTTATTTATGTTTTTGAGACAGGATCTTGCTGTGTAGTTCAAGCTGGCTTTCACCTCTCTATGTAGCCCAGGCTAGCTTTCAACTTGTGACGATCCTCCTGCCTCAGCCTCTCGAGTGCTGGGGATTACAGATGTGTGCCACCATGCCTGGCTCCCACCAGTAAATTAAACAGACTAGCTTCCTTCTTTCACATTACTTTTTACCAGGAACCCAGAGATCAAAGTTAAAATATTCTGAAAATTACTGTTAGGTCTTGTAAGTGGTCTCTGTGGCAGGGTGGGAAAAGGTCACACTGGTTTTCTGCTGCCTAAGCTTTTCTCTGCTGAAGGGAGCCTTCTTAACATGGCCTACCATGCTCTCTCTAGGGTACGCTGACAGTACTGGAGCACCGACTTTGACCTCTTGCTGTTGGTCCCAATGTCCATCACTGCCATACATTAGCCAAGAGGGGCAGAGCTGTCCTTACTAGGCTCTGAGAAAGCGGGGGCAGGAGGACAATCAGGAAGCCATGGCAAAGCCAGACAAGCAGCAGCAGCAGATGGTGATGTGCACTTGGTGGAGTGGATGTGAACAGACTGCAAGAGATGAAAAGATATAGAGCATGATGAAAAACAGCTTCAGGGAAACAAAAGCAGAGAGGGAAAACCAATAGAAGTATAACAAATACTAGCACCAGAAAGGCCTGAGGAGAAACCATCCAAAGGGCAGCCAAGGACAGTTAACACAAGTGCAGTTACACTGGAGAGGTGGGCAGGAGAGGTTGGGGTGGCCGGCGATCAAGAGGCTGGAGGCAGGAGCACAATGCAAAGCTCTTGGGGAGGGCAGCTCACCTTCCAAGCTGCTGGACTGACTGGCTGCTGCAAGCAGCACTATTTAAAACATACCAGGATCTCTGCCTCATTCTGTTTCCCTGCCCAGAAAAGGCTGCAGCCAGAGGCGGAGGGAACAAGTCTAGGAGGTGGACCCCGCGCAGACCACAGGCTAAGGCTGGATTCGGAAGGTCCCTGCCTGTCCAGAATGACCTCTCTTCCTTCCACCCTCCCCCAAGCCACCATGCCATTGGCTACAAGCAGACTGAACACAGTCCCGAAGCCTCAGACTTCTTTCATCCTGTCTTCAAGCTTGTCAGAAAGCAGATGCTGCTCAAATGTGACAGCTGCTCTAAGGAGATGCTCAAAGGGAGCTTTCTGACCAGTGGGGATATTGCTAATGATGGCTGAGAGGGCTGGGCTGATTAGATTTCAGCAAGACAAAGGAGAGAACATAAAAGGGCAGGAAGGATAAAATGGCCCTAGGGAAATCATATGAGCCTTGAGTTGGAAATCACCAAGGGCCTCACTCCTTTCCTTGGACAGTGGATCTCTGGGAAGCTCAAACTGGAGACCTGACTCCTAGCCTTCTACCACGGAGGGAATGAAAAAGGCTGGGAGCTGGAAGTGGCCAAGGAAAGCCACCCTGCAGACTGTGCTCCTTTCCCACTGACAGGCTTAGGGCCAGAGGGCTGCAATGGTTTATCCCTGGATGTCCCCCAAAGCCTCACTGCTCAGAGGCGAGGCTGGTGGAAGGTGCTACAGCTGGCTTCCTGTTAGGAGGTGGGGTCTGGTCAGAAGAGGTGGGTCACTGGGGGTGGAACCTGGAAGAGTTCAGCTCCCTCCCTAGCTCTGCCCTGCACTCTCTGCTTCCTGTCTGCCATGAGGTAAATACCTTTCCTTTGCCCAGCCCCTTCCACCGCGCTGTTAACCACACAAGGACTATCTAAAACGTTAACAAAAATAAATGTTCCCTTTAAGTGGTGGGTGTTGGTTATTGTGTCTTAGTGACAAGGAAAGTGACTAAAATGGGATTTCCTTTCCTGAGTTTTGAGCCAGTGAGCTGTGAAAAATACTGTCCAATAACATGCTGACTAGAAGTTCTCTGTTCTGCGTATTCTTTAAATGTCTGCAAATTGTAATACACAAGCACGTGTGGTAGTGCACCCCTATAATCTCAGCACTCAGGAGGCTAAGGCAGGAGGATTGTTGTGAGTTTGAAACTACACTGGGCTATATAGTGAGTTCAAGGACAGCCTGAACTACATAGTGAGACCTTGCCTAAAAAAACAAATAAAAACCCAAAACAACAACAAAAAAATCCTTAATGCACAAATCAAGTTGTGTCTGCTAGTGAAACTGGCTTTTTAAGATAAATGTAAGGTCAATGCTGTATTTAAAGAGAAAGATGGGGGAATAACTCAATGGCACAGCACCTGCCAGTAAGTATGAGGTCGTGAGTTTGATCTATAGTACAGAAAAAAAAAAAAGAAAGAAAGATGGCTGTGTAGTGAATAATACCACAGATTTGGGCTAAGGGAGAGGCTTTCTAAGATTCACTTGTAACTTGCTTTTAGGTTGCAATTAAGCATTATTTTACCAAAAAAGCAAGAGCTACAATTACCAGGTCATAGGCAACCCCATGAGAAACATGCACCTCTGAGCCACGTGACAGAGACAGGTGAACTGTACACAGTGTAGGGCAAACAGTCCTGCTGAGGCTGTGGGGTCCAAGATGCTTCTGCACAAATGCACAAACTAGGGCCTGAAATATGAAGAAAAGAGTGGAAAAATACCTTTTTGGTCAATAGCCAAAGAAGACACTTTGGATTTAAAAATCAATCGAAGGGCTGGGAATGCAGCTCTGTGATAGAGGACTTGCAAAGCACACGGTACTGCTTTAATCTCCAGTACTATAAGGAGAAAAGAACCAACCCAAACCACGTGCACTCTTTGAAGGATGTACAATATGCAGTAACAATTACACTGGTTACCTTCAAGGAGGAATGGACTCAGATTCCATCATGCACTTTTTAGAAATTCTATATTAAGTACACATATTACCTCTTTTTAAAAATTAACTCATTAGCCGGGGATTTAGCTCAGTGGCATAAGCGCCTGCCTTGCAAGCGCACGGTTGTGAGTTTGATCCCTGGTACCAAAAACAAAAACTAAAACAAAAAAACCTCATTAAAATCAAACTTCCCCCAACTTTGCAATAACCAAGTTCACTAGATTTAGGCAAACTGCCTGGATTCAGTATAACTAATTGTCCACATGTTGACTTGGATTTACTGTTTTAGGGCAGTTTACTAAGCTAGAGGAATAAACAACCTTTCAATCCCCAGAAGGCCATCATTAGGATAGATGTTTCAGGATAGAATCTGAGTCCTTGGTGAGTATACAGTTGTAAAATTTGCCAAAATCCACCCAGCTATGGCCTTAAGAGGTGTGCATGTGCTGTATGTGAACCGTATTGCACTTGAACTCAGTATTGCTAATAATGATGAAAACCCAGCCCTTGTGCACAAATAAACTGAAGAATCGCCATTTAAAGGCTTGCTGGATTGGTGGTTCGGAGAAAGCTGTTGTTTTGCGAAAACAATACTATGTGTGGACTTTTTGCAAAAACTTGCTCTTTGGAAGCTACCACTGCAGCATGTGCTTTTGGTTAAGCATTCCACGGCTGAAACGCAACTCTATGCTGAAATGCCTAGAGAATGAGGCAAAATCTTGGCCAAGGTCAAGCTCTGCTGATGAGTTGAGGGGGGATGGCAGCCAACTTCTCTACACTTTATAATGTTTTAAAAAGAAAAAGTAACCCCAAGTCATCTTCTGTTCCTTTTCTGAGCCAACTTTAGTCCTGTTCATTGCATCCAAGAACTCAGAGACAGCCATATGTGCTATGGCTCAGACCCATACCTTAGGGCCAAACATCCATATCTTGATTTAAAAGAAATGAAGCCAACTGACTGGAGCTTTTATCAGCTCTGAGGGATAGCGACTGAAGATGTCAGAACCTTACACACAATTAGCAATCCTCTAGGAGGGGCACAGAAGGGAACCTGAGCCTTTTTTCAGCTAGCTGGTTAATTTTTTCTGGAATGACAACAAAAATGATCCAAATTTGGTAGAAATCAAGACTCCCTTTAGGCCAGGAATAGTGAACCTTTTAGAGCTTTCAATGATATAAACAGCCTGCTGTGGCACACACCCCACAGGTTTGCCACCACTGCTCCAGGCAACTGTGAAGAGATCCACACTGAGCTTGCTCAGTAGGAATCCGTGTTACACAAAGAAAAGCCAACATAGTCTCTTGGGGACTGAAACCAAGCCCAAGAATGGATTAGGTGATGTATTTCCTGCCAGGTCACAAGGAATGGATATGTACACAGAGATGTCTTTGGGGTTCATACAGTGCAACCTTCACATCTGCACGTTTGTCTAGCTGATACCAGGCAGAGGCACAGGTGAGTAGGACAAAGTCCAAGGCAAGCCAGGATTGTATGAGGCATAGGCTCTGGAGACTTTCCAGGATCCCGTCTCATCTAGAGCTCAAGGGTGGATAGCAGTGTGTTGAAACTGTGATACCTCACTGTCCCCAGATACATATTACAACATAGAAAGAAGATTTTTTTTTTTTTTTTTGGTATCATGGATTGAACTCATGACCTCATGCTTGCGAGGCAGGCGCTTATGCTGCTAAGCTAAATCCCGGGCCCTGGATTTTTCCTTTTTTTTTTTTTTTTTTTTTTTGTCTTTTTCATTTTTATTGGTACCGGGGATCGAACTCACGACTGCCTGCTTGCAAGGCAGGTGCTTATGCCGCTGAGCTAAATCCCCAGCCCCCTAATTTTTCATTTTGGCTTAGTGGTTTTCTTTTAAAGTACCCAATCCAATTCTCTATTACATATATTTAGTCTCCCTCATCCTTAAGCAGAATCAGAACCCAGGTCATCATCTGACTCCCCTGATACAAGATGAGTAAAAGGAAGAAGCAAAATCTTTAGATTTTAAATCCATGAGTAAACCTTCCCATCCTCACTAATCAAATACACATATCTCCCTTAAAAACGATCCAGGTCTCAATCACATTTCTCCCAGTTCTTTCAGTTTACTGATCCAGAATTTCTGATTCTTATCCAAGACTCAGTAGATTACCATCATGGAAAGCCCAGCTCTGCCCCAGCACGCTGTAGCTTGAGAAGAGAAGCAGAAGTAGCCAGGTATTGTGCTTCTAATAATGCTGACTCTAAAGTCAGAGGCTTTTAAAGGTTATGCTGGCAGAAAGGCAGCATGTTTTCCATTAGTAAGAGAAGGAAAATTTAAGAATTAATAACAAATAAGGAGAGTGGGAGGACAAATGCTTTGGGTTCGATGTGGAGGGCATGAGATCAATGACCTCCATTTGGTAAAGCATGGCCTTAAGGCAGCATACACCATGTTGGAAGAGGACACAGACAAGGATGTATGAACCAGGTACTCTGATATTCCTGTTCCTGTGCAAAGGAAGCTGATTTATTTCCCAAATAATAACCCAGCTGGATGGGGTGCACACTTTTAATCCTAGTACTTGGACAACTGAGGCAGGAGGGTGCAGGAGGGTCACAAATCTGAGGCCATGCCTGGGCTACATGGTGAATTTAAGACCAACCTGAACTACACAGTAAGATTCTTTTTCAAAAAGACAAAAGACAAAACAAAACAACAACAAAATCACAAAAAACAAGCAAGTGATGATCCAGTTTGTCCAGTTATGCACAGAGTGTAGGGGCCTCTAACCAGAGCTGGCATTTAGACAAGGACATTAGGGCTCCAAACAAAGGGGTAGCCAAGGTGTCTCCCAGCAGGTGGGTGGAACTCATACTGTAGAGCACTTGGCGCTGCATGTCAGCCCTCCTCTGTTACCAGAAACGAAACTGTTCCAAGACTGGGATGGGCAGAAGGCACTGGGCTCCAGAATGCCTGAAAAGCACAGCTGAATTCCAAATAAGATGTTTGGGGGATTATATATTTATATTATTCAGATTGAGGATCAGTCATAAAAAGAATCATTCTTATACCATTTATAGCTCACCTCGCCCCAGAAAGCTGATTCTCACTGTATTTTTGAGGGATTACATACAGTACTCTAACTAGGATCATCTTACAACAGAAAAGGCAACCAGGAAAAAGGGTTTGTGTCAAATACATCATAATTGTACTACCTAATAATTAGTAAACTAGCAAATTTCCTTCAGGAAAAAAGATATAATAAAGAAAAAAAAAGGAAGAAAGGAGTGAAAAATTAAGAGTGGCAGGGTAAACTATGAATTTAACTTAGTCAATGTTGGAGCCTTAACTAACAGGCAGTCTAAGAAGCTGAACCAAAACTCTGCATCTCCTGGGTTTCTAAGAGTCAAAAACAAGGAATTAAAATGGCTTTATTTCAACCAAACACATTTTGTTATCCATGACATGGGTAAATTATGACTACACTCATGTGGAAATAATCCCTGAATATGTGCCTCATTCACTTTTGATGACAAATCACTGATGCTTTGCCTACTTTATAAAAACAGCTTTCAAAGAAAAAATTTATTTTTAATTAAAATTTTTTACATTTTTAAAGATAAAATAAACTACTTTTTAAAAAATGAAAAATGACTGTGGGTACACAGCAGTGACTGCAGTGACACAGCAGTAAAGAGTATGAGACAGGAAGCAGAGCCGTGGAGAAGAGCTTGAGGCCACCAACAGTAACTGGGGCACTCACGAGGCCTTGTCTGGCACTCACAGGGAAGCTAAGTCAGGGCACTGGGGCACTCAGAACTAAGGACCACAGGCGCATCCCAGGACGCGCATGCCTAATGTGGCATCAACTCGCACTCAGTCCAGCAAAGAGACCTCCCTCTTCACAACAGGTCCTGGGATCCCGCCCTAAAGAAATTGCCGAGGAGAGGTCACAAAGATACACACGAGCAAGTTCAGGGCATCCGTGATAACAAAGGAGCCGAAACAAAGTTTTCACCTGGGTGGAAATGGCTACCCTAAAGGCACAGATATTAGAAACTCATTTTCAGAGATTTAACACACAGAAAGCTACTTGTGATACCATGTACATGAGGGGGAGAAATATGGCTTTCTTTTTCATTTGAATATGCAAAAGGAAATTCAAAGTCTAGCTGTGTTCTACATGGAAGAAAGATAGATGATTCTGGTGTTTGGACTGTTCTCTAATGAGCATATATTTTATATCAGAAAAAAAGTACTTACTTTTAAAAAATATCTCCCTTAAAAGCTCTCATTTAAGATGACAACTACAGTCTTAGGGAAAGTCTGCTGAAGTTCCAGACAGACTCAGGATATAAAGATCCAAGTCTACACAGCCTCTCTCCTGAAAAGGATGAGGGATCAGCCTGCTGCAGCCTGGCTTCTCCTCTCACCACTGCTAGCTGTGTGTCCCCGGGCCTTCTAGAAAGCTTCCTTGGAGAACCCCTTCCCTCTACCCACTGCAAGATGCCCAGAGCATCTTCGGTGACCTCCTGAGGCTTTTTTTTTCCTCTTCATCTGAGGATATATGGGAAGGAGAGTGCTCTGTTTGAGAAAGAAAAGGTTTTCCTGTAAAGCTATCAAAATGACTTAAAATCAGCTACACAAATTTGGAAACACAGGTGACAAGTTAAGTTCTGCAACCATGTATAAAAGTTGCTCAGGAATAACTATAAAAACCAATCTCTCAGTGCCATCTTGTGGCCTGCCCATTATAGGACCCAGCACCAGGCTGTCTTCTCCACCCATCTCAGGAGCTCTCTTCCATCCCTGGGTTCCACAGCCAAGAGGCACAGACACCCTGTGATCATCATCTGCAGCACTGAACATATGTATGTTCCCCAAAGTGGCTCTTATTATTTGTATTCACGGAACTCAAGGCTAGAGTCCAAAATGCCCATGTGAGGACCAGATGAAACGAAGGGCAGAGGAACCCCGTGCAGGATGGACGGCGGATGTGATCCACTGTGTGTGCAGCACCTCCATGCACAGGAGCCTCCGCAGTGTCATGACATAGGGACCTCCAGGGCAAATATCTCTGCCCTCAAGCATACTTACTGATTTTATAAAGCTAAGAGACATTTCATATATACAATCAGTGAGCCTTGTGCTTAAAAGTAGTTTTATTTATCAATGTCATATCAATTATCACCAGCTTGGGCACAATTTCAAAATAGAGCTCTTGTTGGACTCTGGTCATAAAATTCTTTGCAAGCAATATTAAGATCTTGTAAAATAGGAAAGTTTTACCAATAGTTTAGAAAAAATACTAATCACTAATAAACCAATGTCATACTCAAAGTGGTAGCCTAACATTTTGAAAGATGAAACATTCACCCTTTGAATATCTAAAGTACAAGTTAATCACAAGGCCCCAGGCGTCGGAGGAGGTGAACTCATCACACCACGATCTGACCAAATGGCTCTGGGAGTGAATTAAGTGTGAAAAGAGGTCAGTATTGGAAATCTGATGGCACCTGGAACACTGAAGGGAGGTGACATGGGTTCTAAGAAAAGATAACCATCCCTTCAGAAAGAGATCAAGCTGAAACCCTCAGAGCTCTGGGCAGGAATGTAGCAAGCAGCAGGCAACAAACAAATGAGGAAAGCTCAGTCAACCGCGGAAGCTCTCCCAGAGAGGGGCGCGTTCTTGACTTTACCCCACCAGGCTGAAGGCTTACTTCAGGAGCGGGTTCTCATGGCAGGCGGAAGCACAGGCAGGAAATTGCTGCTTTGGTCCCAGATGTGTAAAGGGGAGCACTTTCAGCTATGTGGAAAAAACCAAAGCAACCCAGGTGGCTGGGTCCCCGCCAGATGAATTACAGCAGAGCAAGGAAAGTCAGACTTTTGAGGCTGAACTGGGGAAATAGATGTGACTCCTTAGCCACTTTTTCTACCTCTGTAAGAACATTTTCTCCCTCCTAACCTGACAAGCTTGCCGCAGTAGACATCTGCTCTTAGGGAAACACCAGAGCAGACAGGGAAGAATCTGTTTCACTCGTATCCTCAGTCTTGACAAGCCACGTCGGGGGAAGCCTTCATTCTCCCTCTTCAAAGGGCAAGACAAAGAGTGAAAAGAAAGGCCAGGCCTCCCTTGCCCACAAAAATAATAGAGGAAGAAAAAAATATTGTGACCAATGAAAATGCAAAACCATAAGCTCCCCTAACTTAAAACGAGAGCTTTGCTCCCTTGAAAGCACCTGGGACTAGAAAAGGTTAGGACTGCACTGGGTCACCCAGGCTGTGACAATGATGTATTAAAACAGAAGAGGTGACTTTTCAACTTTCGGCTGTAGCTTCCCACCCATCCTGCCTGGGTGGAAAGCTGCAATCACGACAGCTGCACAGGAAGATCCTCCCTGTATTTGCGCAGCAGCTTCTGATGGTTGTGGTCCACCGACCACTGCTGGGGCAGGTGCCTGGGCTGCATGGAGTCCAGGAAGTGCTGACGCCAGCGGCTCTCCAGCTGCATGAGGGAGCGCAGCCCACCGCGGGCGTGACACTGCACCACCTTCAGTCCGTGTGGAACATAGCTTCCGTTGAAAATCCTGCCAAGACACAAAGTGTGAAGGCTGTGAGGGAAAGGAGCACACGATGTTCTCCGACACAGCCTCGATGCTGATGCTGCAGGCTGAGGGCATATAAGGAAGTGGCTGGACTCCTTCAGGGATGGCTACCTGAATGTTTTCAAAACTTTCTCATCTCTGCTCTTCTTCTAATTATTATTTGTGATGTTTGGGATTGAACCTGGTGCCTTTATGTGGAGGTACATCCCCAGCAATTTTTATTCTCTGAGAGAGGTTCTCACTATGTTGTCCAGGTGGTTTTAACTTGTAGTCCTCCTGCCTCGGCCCCCTAAGTCCTGGAACTACAGCCAAACCCCAATGTGTTCAGCTCTGCTTTCTTTCAATCGTTTGGACGTACAGGTTGCAATCCTATGGAAGATGTTCAGGAGCTCTAGCTATACTTGGAGGGAGGCCATTGTATAATATTCTGCCACCACCAGGATGGTCCTACTGTCTGGGTGATGATGGGTGCAAAGTTTTGATCTTTTATTTAGTACAAAATTACTCAATGACCACTCTTTTTTATTTATTTTGAACCCTTCTAAGTATTAAACAGAGGCTGTGAAACCATCCTGTAATCCTAGCTACTCAGGAGGTTGAGGCAGGAAGAGCGTAAGTTCAAGCCCATCTGGGATATAAGGCAAGACCCTGTTTCAAAATTTAAAAAAATAAAATAAAAAGGGCTGAGAATGTAACTCCTAGATTCATATGCCAGGACTGAGAAAGCAGATCACCTCATGTGGTCCTGGTTTTCACAACACTGTGACACCTAAATGCCAGTACAAGATGGTGTTCTTCTTCTTTAGCGCTTTTTCCCACAAGGTAAGTAACAGAGTTCATGGACAGTCAGACTGAAATGCTCTTCTGGCTGCGCAGCTGCATGAATGGTGCTGCTAAAGAGGAGACAGAGCCCTGCTCCTTCTTACAGGTGGTCAGAGGACCCGGAAACTGCTCTAAGGCAGGTGAACAGTGTCTCCCCCATGGAAGAACGGTGACCTTTCCCAAGGAAGCACTCTGCACCACTCCTCCCACTCTCCACTCCTAGTCCTCCCTCCCGCCATCCCGTGGAGTCCAGCAAAGTTGGTGCTCTCTGCATATCTGCAAATGCTTTATCATTTAACTTAGAGACCACGGACTGGCCTGTCTCCAAATACCTGTTCTCAGCATCAATCCAGCGCCTGTCTGTCCAATTCAGCAAGATGCAGACCTTCATCAGAGAGGTCTAGGCATGGATGAAGTGTGAGGGGTTATTTTAGAAATTTCATTTGGGAATTAAGCGATGGAGCCAGTCTCATTGATTTTAATATGATCTTAGCAAGTTACTTATCTTTAATCTCACAATATCTAATATAAAACTTAGGAAACAATATTTATCCTATAAATGCACAAAACAGTTATGGGGATAAAATTTAACTATAATTTTTTTAAATTTTCAAAGTTTTTTTATAATTTAAGATATAATATCACTAATTACTAATAAATCTAAATCCTATCTTATCAGGTTGTTATCAGAAAATTAAGGCAATTTATTTAAAGTTTATTAACTTGTGGTACATAGCACAGTATATCTATAAATATTATATCTGCTCAGTAAATATTTGCAATATCTATGATAGATTAGTAGCATGCATAAAATAAAGCCTTTCGTGTTTGCATAAATATCTTGCTGCTATAAAGTTTATTTATTGATACAAAATACTACAGAAAACTAGTATCATATCAGGTTTTATGGGCCTCTACTCCTAAAAAGTGACATTTGGGAAGCAACATTATGTACAGTAGCCCAGAGTTCTTATATCATCTGAGCCAGGCACCTATTCATTTCTCAGGATCATAAGAACACTGAGTTACACCACATTAATTTAATTATGTACTTATTGGGAGGCAGGAGAAGCTAGGAAGGAAGGAAAAAGGGGGGAAAATTGCTAGAACAGCAACTCTGCTCAACATTCCATTCAGTGAGCTAATATCCTGGGGTGCAGATGAGATAAGAAATGGAACCCTCTGGTCGAAGTGCTCATCAACCTATATAGAGGGCCAGAGACACAAAATCACACACACTGTTCTTCATGGGCAACTTCAGAAATTTCAGGGTATTACTAAAAAATTGTTTTATCTCACGTGTTGACATCAGGATCTACCTCTGCACAGAACACATAGGATGCAACTTCACATTTGTACTCCCATGCTAATCATGAAATGACTGGACTGAAATATATGACCTTAGGGCTTAAAGGATACCCTCATGAAAGGCAAATCCCCTGTGCTAATAAAAGTCCCAAACAGATCATTCTTGGACATCCCCATAGTGTCTTATACCACTAGATACTAGTGAGCTAAGTATGCAGCTAGGTGCTGCTCCTGTCCTAGCAAGTATTCTCAGGAAGTAGTGAGGGTTCACGTCATTGGAGTGTTCCCCAACCCCTCCTCTGACAGGAAGGGCTGTACCTAGTCTCCAGGCTGGCAGCCTCTTGAAGCATCTCATCTGTGATGGCATCTGTGCTGTAAAATTCTCTGAGTGCTTGCAGCAGCTCCTCCTTCCGATAGGCAGGCAGGCTCTCGGCGTTAAGCAGGGCCCTGGCCCCAGAGCGCACCTGCCGGCGCTCAGGATCCTCCAGCAGCCGCAAGCCTTCCTCAGAGCCAAGGGGGGCCTGGAATTCCTTGGCCAGCTGCTGCTTCAGATAGTTGTCATAGTAGTTGGAGATGGCATGGCACGAAGTGCAGAGAAGCAGCACATCATGGGAGTTGTGGTCCTTCATTTCAATGGGGAAGTGCTTCCGGTACTCATGCGGAATCACATTCTTCCTGGAACGAGCCCCCCCAGACAGCACGCTAGTTAGCACAGGACACAGAAGGACACACATGAAGCCAGCATGTGGGCTGCTGGGAGTCTATCCTGGACTTAAACATGACTGAGAAGCCTTGGATACCACAGCCAACAGAGATTATATGAAGACAACACTACTGCTCCACTCTCAGCCCTACGGTGTCTCGCATGCCTCCCTGTGCTTCAGAGTTCTCTCTCCTTGAAGACAGCCACCTGTTTCAGTGGAGGGCTGGGGCAGGGAAAGGTTAATAATCACCTTTGAGACAGTTCACTCTCAGATACAGAAGCCTCAGAGAAATGAAAAGATGCTCTAACAGGTTCTGACATCCAGAAAACAACTCTCTCAAGCCTGATGACCTGAACAAGCCAATTTCTTTCATCAGAGAATCCCTTACTCTGCCATTATTTTTCTGGTTCACTTGGGTCCATCAGTATTTTTAAAGGAGAAATAAACTCTCAGGTAAAACTCTGGGAGACAACTATTTGCTTCATTTTGCAAGGGGAGAGTGAATCACTGCACAGAAGTCCTGGAGGAAGCTTGAGTGCGGGCCCTCAGGGCCAGCGGGCAGCCTCACCTTCAGTGTGTGGGGACTTGGACATGAAGGAGCAGTTGTTGGGGCATTTGCATGTTCTGTGAGGAGGCTTAAAAGGAGAGCTTCATGTTTGTTGAAAATTTCAAAGGAGAGTTGTAAGAACCCAATTTCTAGAGAAAGTAGTCTTCAGTCCTTCATGAGCAGAAGGGAACCACTTTCTCCATAGCAGATCCTTATTATTACTGAGAATTACATTGCATCCCAGAGGCAAGAGCTGACCCAGGAGGGATAAGGGCCATCAGAGGTAGCCAGGCAGAGTGTGGAGGCTCTTAGGTAAACAGGGATGCCCCCAGAGCCGAGCCTCTCAGCCAAGAGTGGGCAGACTCTGAGAGCCCTGCATGGGCTATGAAGGACATTTCCATCCAAAGCAGACAACCGGGGTAGCCCCTGCCACACTCACCGAATGTAGGAGTCTGTCTTGCCACACACTACACACACGTTCTCCTTAACCATCAGGTAATAGTCTCCTGGGGACTCAGGTCTCCCTGCAGGTTCAAACTGTAGCTTGACCACAAAAGGGTCTTCACTCACCAGCTCTTAGAGAAAAGAAGCAGTATCAGTGTTGGACTGCCCCCTCCCTCTTCCCCAGAAAAATGTATTCTCTTGAGTGTGCCCCACTGTTGGCAGAGAACACTATTTCTGGGATACAGCTGGTCAGTTCCATAAGCCTCCGTCTCCCTACCTTCCTCAGTCCATCCTTCTCCCTCACCCCACTCCTGCCAGAACCCATATGCACTGAATTATAGATAAACCACAACAGCAGAATCTCACACCTCCAATGCCTTTGTCCAGATACCACTGAGCCTTCTTTCGATCACAGGTGCAGAGAGGCTGTCCATCAGGAGCATGGAGAAAGCAGTTATCATAAAGAGGTGACTTTCTGCAGGGAAGGGAGAGAGACTTCACATGAAAGTTAACCTGCTACCTTCCCATACTCTCTTCTGAAAGACTTAAACTACACTCAGCATCAGGGTCAGACATACCAAGTATGTAAACAAACAGAACAAGAAGCCATGTTCTGTCCTCTACTAGCACCGGGTCAGGAAGCAGGACTAAAATGAATTTGTTGGTGCCTCTTGTTTTTATACTACACTGGAACGAGGAGTAAGCTCTGCTGTGAATGCAACAGGAACACAGCAACAAGAAAAACTACCAATGCCTAGATTAAACAAAGTAAATTAAAACCATAAAAGTTCATGCCAAAGTAACAAGGGCCATGCAGATTTCTTTCTTTTTTTTTATCGGTACCGGGGATTGAACTCACAACCATGCACTTGCAAGGCAGGTGCTTATGCCGCTGAGCTAAATCCCCAGCCCCCAGATTCATTTATTACTCATATACAATAATAGTTCCTTCAGTAAATCACCCAACTAAAGCATTTTTCTGCAGAGAGCAAACTTAGTCATATCAACCTACAACAGAGCTACCACTATGCAAGAAACTTCTCATTCCCTAGAAAAAAGAGGCTTAGAGATGGATGTCATTCTAAAACATCAAAAATACCAAATGAGGAAGAAATTTCATGATCCATTCCTCCTGAAAAGCAAGGTACTTCATCTTACTCATTTTTACAACTATGCTAAACAAAGAATAGTAATTAGACTCCCATGTATAGAAGGAGAAGTTACAGATTGAAGGTCACTGTAGGCTCAGTGACAAAGCTAGACTACACTCACCTCTCCTCCACTTCAACTGATAAGAAACAGAAGAGCAAAAGAAGAAAAACACACAAGTAAAGCAAGGCTCATCCAAATGTCCCCAAAGGCAGGGAAGGAGAGCCTCAACTTCCTGACCCAAGCCACTCCCAGGCCCACGGCAAAGCGTCACAAGCTCTCTGTGGCTTCCCTGACCCTTCCAGCCAGGGAAAACTCGCTTACCTGGTAGAATAGCCCACCCCTAGGGGCTTCCTTTTATTTTTCCTGGGGTCTCTCCCTTGGTGGGCGCCCGGCACCATGCCACTGCTCTTCGACTTCTTACTTCTTGGCTTCTGCTGAGATTCTGTTGTTTTTCCGCTCACTTCTTCTCCCAAGCTGCTAATTCCTTTGCTTCGGAATGGGATGTCTATCACATCCCAGCATTTCTCCAAGACCTTTCTCCAGCCAACGTGGTCAATGCTTGCTTCCATAGGAGAATTCCTAGAGAAAGGGCATCCGAGAAGATGAAGGAAGAGAGCCACTGAAATCTGGGCATCCCTGGCAGCATAAGTCACCTGCAGAGAAAGTGAGATGTCAGTGAACTCTAGAGGACGAGGCAGCGAGAGCAACTTCAGAGTCAATCACAATGAGTAGACCATTTTTAGCATCTTAATTCAAAATATGTGATAACCTAGATACCACATAGTTCTTAAAAACCTTTTAGCATCTAAAATTTCAAACTATGTAACAGTAAATAGATTAGTAAACTGAACTTTCATGTTCCCTCTGTGTTTAACTAAAATAGCTAAAATAATCATTTACTGTATACTGGAAAATCTTAATCTATATAAAACAGTGCAATTTCTTTTTATTTGCTACCAAACTGATTGGCGGATTTTTCTAAAGTTTGGGAAGAGGAAACTTAAATCTGACAATGAACATACACAATTCACTTTGGGGACATGACAGGACCCTCTAGAACAGCTAAAATCAGGAGCTGGGGATTTAGCTCAGCAGCATAAGCGCCTGCCTTGCAAGCAGGCAGTCATGAGTTTGATCCCCGGTACCGATAAAAATGAAAAAGAAAAAAAAAAAAAAAAAAAAAAAAAAAAAAGAAATAGAACAGCTAAAATCAAGAGGCTATGTGACTCAATCAGAATAATTTGTAATACCTGGTAATAAAACACTAAAAACAAGAGAAACAAATCAGTTTTAATCAGAGGCTTCAAGCCAAAAGACACAGGGCCCTAAATTTATTTAATAATGGTAAGTCAACTCTTCTAACCAACCAATAACATGTAAGCTGGTCATGATCAAAAATAGTCAAGCTGGGCATGGTGGAGAACTCAGAACTCAGGAGGCTGAGGCAGGAGGATTGCCATGAGTTTGTGATCAGACTGGCCTAAACTATATAGCAAGACTGTCAAAAACAAACAAACAAAACTCCAAAAACAGTAGTCAAAAATTAAAATTAATAGCTTTTTTCAACAAAGGATGTCATGACTTTAATATTCCTTTAATTTGCCCTCAATGACCAAGCCAGATAAATAATTCTATTGGTAAGGATGTTTTATGCCTTCAAGATACATGAAACAAGTTTGGGTACAATTTCCCACCTCGGTCAATAATCTACTTACCCATCTCCCACTGTGAAGAGTGTGCCTGAATGTGAAGAGTTCAAAGTGCTTTTTAACACTAATTGTCAAATGGTAAGGAAATAACTGTACTTTTAGGAAATGGTGCTGAGACATCTGGTGTCCACACAGAAAAGAATGGATCTGGCTTCCTAACTGATACGACACACATAACATCCACTGCAAAAGGGTTATACAGCTAAATGCAAAAGCTTAAATAGTAAATTATTAGAAGAAAACAAGACCTTGACCTCGGTTAGGCAATGATTTCTTGGATGTGACACCAAAAGCATAAGTGATGAAACAAGTAGATATTTGGAGTTTATCAAAATAAAAAAATCTTTGTGCTTCAAATGATTCCCTCAAAGAAATGCAAAGACAACCCATGGAATGAGAGAAAATATTTATAAATCATGTATTTAATAAGGGACCAGTGTATAAAATATATAAAAAGCTCTTAAAATTCAATAATAAAAAGATAAATGACCAATAGGCAAAAGATCCAAATAGATGTTTCTTCAAAGAAGATATATAAATGCCAACAAGCACATGAAAATATATTCAGGGTAATTACTCACTGGGGAAATTTAAATTGAAGCCATAGTGAAATACCAATTCTGACCTACAGGGTGGCTCTAATCAAAAAGACTGACAGTTGCAAGTGTTGGTGAAGATGGGTAAATTTGGAACTCTCATTCCCTGTTGGGGAAAATATAAAATGTTTCAGGTGTTTTGGAACAAAGCCTTGTAGGTCCTCAAATAGTGAAACATAAAGTTACCATACAAACCAGCAATTTCACCACTAGGTATATATCCAAAAGAGAAAAAATACATATGCACCCTAAAACTCACATACAGATGTTCACAGTGGCATTATTCATATTAGTCAAAAAGCTCCCAACTCTCCCACCAACTGATGAATGGATAAACAATGGATATCTATACAGTAGAGTATTATTTAACCATGAAGTGAAATGAAGTAATAAATGCTACAGTATGATGAACCATAAAACATGAGAAATGAAAGAAGCCAACTGCAAAAAACTACACATTATACAATTCTATTTATATGCAATGTCCAGAGGAGACAAATCCAGAGGCAGAAAGCAGATTAGCGGCTGCTTGTGGCTGGAGTTTTAGGATAAGATGGGAAATGACTGCTAATGGGGTGTCTTTTTGGAGAGGTAATAAAAATGTTCTAAGATCAGATTATGACGTAGTGCATTTTGTAAATGTACTAAAGTCTACTATTCATATACTTTAAGTGAATATTATATATAAATTATATCTCAAAAATGTTTTTAAAAGAAACGAGGCACAAAGAATTAACAGGGTCACAACAAATCAGAAATCTTCGTAGAAAACTAATAATTTGATTCCTAGAATACTATCACACAATAATGTTAACTTTTTGGTTTTTAGTTTTGAGACAGGCTCTCGTTATGTAGGTCAGGCTGGCCTTGAACTCACAGGGACCCTCTTGCCTCAGTCTCCCAATCGCCGGGATTACAGGCATGTACCACTGCATCTGGCCGATGTTAACCTTAAGACACTAAGTATTGCTAAACTGTTGTATTAATGACATTTTGGAAGGACGAACAAGCAGTAGCTGACTTCGCAACTGAGAAAGGCAAAAGCACAAAGATTTTCTACAACAGATGATAGACAAAAAACCAAACATAACTTGATGTGAGCCACAGTGACCAACCAGGAAAGCATGCAAAGATGGAGGTAGCAGGTGTCTGAAACACTGTGAGCACAGTGAAAGCAGGAGAGTAAGACAGAAGTCTCCAGAAAGCACGTTTATAACTCCACATCTCCTCCTCTAACCACAGGCTGGGCAACTACCGCTCCTTACCCCAAAAGAAATAAAAGTTAAAGTCATATAACAGTTACACCACAGAGGCTCTGGACCTTGTCATACAAGATACCACCAAAGGGAGCAGCAAAAACGTCACCTGGAAAACAAGAGAGACTGTGGAAATCTACACACTCAATGGCAAGACCAGCAGCACTGTCCTCCCCCTCACTCACCAGCAGTGACGCTTACTGAATGGGGGTAGACACCAGAGGATTTGTCTCTGGGGAAACTCAGGAGTCACAGAAAGAAGATTTAGAGTTCCTGGACCTGACTGCAATCTGGAGCTACTGACAATGAGGCCCATAAAGCCGAAAAGCCCTGGCCATACCTGCTGTGCTCTCAAGCCCCCCTTCCCACTCTTTTTGAGACAGGGTCTTACTATGTAGCTCAGGTTGACCTTAAGCTCACTTTGCAGCCGGGGCTAGTCTCAAACTTGCAAGGATCCCCTGCCTCAGCCTCCTGATGCATGCACCACCATACTCAGCTTCAAACCCTTTTTTAACCCTTTTTATTTATCAAATGCAAATATTATTTTCTGTAATTTTTAAAACCTTGGTAAGCATGTTTATAAGTGGAACAAAAAAAATAAGTATGATTAAAACAAGGAATGAATAAGATGGAAAATTGTGAATTCTCACAGCAATAATATGGACCACAAATCTGACTTCAAATGAGTAGCAATGTACTTTCTTCCCTTAACTTCTTATTTTGGAGGTTTTCAAACTAGAGGAAAGTAACAAGAATAACAGTGACAACTGACACTGTTGTTAATAACTGCTTTACATCTTTTTATTTGAGCTTAATCTAAAGTGAAGCTGCATCTATTATGATACTTTGCCTCTAAATATTTCAATATGTATCTTCTAAGATAAGGTCACATTCCTACATAATCACAACACTCAAGAACTTTAACACTAACATCTTCAAAAACATTAGCTAATATACAGCTGTATTCTAATGTCTCTAATTGCTCTAATAATATTTTTCACAGATGGTCCAGGATTCAAATCCTGATACAATCTTCAGTCAAGAATCACACACAGCCAGGCATGGTGGTGCACACTTGCAAGTCCAGCAGTCAGGAGGCTGAGGCAAAAAGATTTCTGTGACTTTGAGGCCAGCCTGGGTTACAAAATGAGTTCAAGGCTAGCCTGAACTGCATGGTAAGACGCTGTCTCAAAAAGACACACACACACACACACACACACACACACACACACACACACACATCACACATAGCATGTAGATGTCACTTCTGATCAACTTTTGTTTTTATGCAACAGCTTTACTAAGATAATTCTTTTTTTTTTTTAATTGGTACCAGGGATCAAACTCACGACCACACACTTGCAAGGCAGGAGCTTATGCTACTGAGCTAAATCCCCAGCCCCTAAGATATAATTCATGTAATATACAATTCACATATCTAAAATGTCTCAGATTTTTAGTATATTTACAGAGTGGTACAACTATCATCCCCCTTTTTTTTTTTTCTTTTTGGTGGTGCTGGGGATCGAGCCCAGGGCCTTGTATATGCAAGGCAAGAGCTCTGCCATTGAGCCACATCCCTAGCTCCAGAATTAAAATTTTGGTTTTGCTTTGTTTTTTGAGACAATCTTGTTATGAGGTTCAGGCTGGCTTTGGACTCACTATGTAGCCCAGGCTGGTTTCAAACTCACAGCAATCCTTCTGCTTCAGCCTTCTAAGTGCTGGGATTACAAGTATGTGCCACCAGGCCCAGCATGATCAGAATCAATTTTGGAAATTTTTCATCAAACTAAAAAGAAACCTTATAGCCTTTAGCAGTCATTTCTCAGTTTCTCAGCCTTAGGCAATCACTAACGTATTTATCTTTTTTTTTTTTTTAGATTTATCTGTTCTGAACATTTCTCGAAAATGGACTTACAAGTGATCATGATGTCTTGTGATTGATTTTTCTCAGCATCATATGCTCATGATTCATTCATGTTATAGTATATATCCTTGCTGAATAATATTT
This sequence comes from Cavia porcellus, assembly GCF_034190915.1. Classification (NCBI taxonomy): domain Eukaryota; kingdom Metazoa; phylum Chordata; class Mammalia; order Rodentia; family Caviidae; genus Cavia; species Cavia porcellus. Next base: position 32,441,667 of record NW_026947514.1, read on the forward strand.
CATTGTATGGTTATACCAGATTTTATTTACCCTTATCAGTTGATAGATCCAATAAGCTTTTCATGTTTCCTTAAATATGAATGAACACCTATCATTCTAAACACTTTTTTAAAAAACCTTTTACATGAATGACAAAGTCCAAAATAAGCATTTTTAAAAAGGAACTCAGAGAGCAGAAGAAAACTTCAAGCTGGGCATGGTGGTGCATGCCTGTAATCCCAGGACTCAGGAGGCTGAGGCTAGAGGATTGCTGTGACTTTGAAGCCAGCCTAGGCTACCAAGTGCGTTCAAGGCCAGCCTGAACTGTAGAGCAAGACTCTATGTCTACAAAAAAAAAAAAAAAAAAAAAGACCCATCTTATTTACAGAAAAGATCCTGCTTCAAAAAAAACAAAGCAGGGTCGGCATGGCGGGGAGAAAGGCACAAAGGCTCTGAGAGTGGGAAGCGTTGAATGGAGTTGGGAGCGGGACTGGCTGGGTGCCCTGCATCGACCTACGGTGAGTGAATGGATCGGGGACCCTTCCATAGAGAAGGAGGCTTCAGCGGAGGCGGGCAGACTTCCCAGAAGGAGATGCTACAGTGACTTCAGTCACATATCCCCCTCTCAAGCGGGATTGGTGGGGAGTACCTGGCCTGCGTGATGCCACTAGCTGAGACCCAGTAGGCGAGCCCAACCTAGGTCCCAGCGTCTGGAGGTGCACCCTAGCAGTGAAGCCTTTGGTTGGTTGACCTGGAGGGGCGGGCCCGGCATAGACTGCCCGGTCTGTATCTCCCTGGTGCGCTGCAGTGGGCGGGAACACCTAGCCGGCACAATTCAAACAGTCTGTGGGCAACAGGGAAGGAAGCTGGGCCTCCTATATACGCTTATATATAAGGAACAAAGAATATGGGAAGAGGGAGCAACAAGAAAGGGTCCTCGGCCCCCAATCCTGAGAAACATGCAATAGCAGACACGGCACCAATAGACATAAAGCACTATCTCCAGAGCCTCATAGACAAGTTCAGGAATGAAGTTATTAATGACCTGAAGCAAGACATAAGCAGAATAGTTAGAGAAATGCTAAGCACCACCCAAGAAAAAACAGATGGTGGAATGGAAGAACAGAAAAAAAAAGGGGAGAATTGTTTGATGGAGAAAATAGAGAAAATATAGAATAATACGTGAAGCAGATTCAAAGAGATTACCAGGAAACTAAAAACTCTGTCGAAAACTGGCATAACAGCTTGAAAGAAACTAAGGATAGGATTATCTGAACTGGAGGGCAGATTTGTAATATGGGAGCATGAAAAAAAATTCTTAAAAATAACAAAAAAACCAACAGCAACAATACAAAAGCTAGAAGATGTAAGAGGATCTATAACTTAAGAATTAAGAACGTGGGGCTGGGGATTTAGCTCAGCGGCATAAGCGCCTGCCTTCCAAGCAGGCAGTCGTTGAGTTCAATCCCTGGTACCGATAAAAAGGAAAAAGACAAAAAAAAAAAAAAAAAGAATTAAGAACGTAAGAGAAGAAGTGGGGACACAAACAAATGGACTACAAAAGCTATTCACAGAAATAATCCAAGAGAATTTCCCTAATTTAGCAAATGGTAAAAATACTCAGAAATATGAGGCATACAGAACTCCAGCCACCTACAACCCAAACAGAGCTACACCTAGGCATATAATAATCAAAATTCCAGAAATCCAATATAAGAACAGAATATTAAAAGCCGTCAGAGACAAGAAACAGATCACTTACAAGAGAACACCCATCAGAATTATAGCAGACTTCTCGACACAAACCACCAAATCACGAAGAGCGTGGGGGGAAATAATTCAAGCTTTGAAAGATAATAACCTCCAGCCAAGATTGATATATCCTGCACAACTGTCCCTAGAAATTGATGGAAAAACAAGGTGCTTCCAGGATAAAGAGTAACTAGGGGAATTTGCAACCACCAATTCAACTCTACACAGAATATTGCAGGATAGTCTAAAAAAGGGAAATACCAAGATTCCAGAAATAGGGGCTGGGGATTTAGCTCAGCGGCATAAGCGCCTGGCTTGCAAGCAGGTAGTTGTGAGTTCGATCCCCGGTACCGATAAAAAGGAAAAAGACAAAAAAAAAAAAAAAAGATTCCAGAAATAGTGGCAGAGAGGCCACAATGAATGGAGCAGAAAACAAAATGAAGAAGACAAACTGACAACAAACGACAGAAAAAGAGCTCAACAGAAATGAGGCAGAGAAGGTTGGAAGGTAGGAAAGCTATTTTGGAGAAAACAAGACATCATAATAGCTAGTGCTGATTTAGTATCATCATGTTTTGAAGCCCCATCAAATTTGTATTCTTCTGTCTCCATCGGTCTTAAAAGGTTGTATCTTATTGGATTTTATTATATATGATAATATAAGCAAAAACTTTTATAGACAAGGAGATTATACAGAAACCATTGTTCATTTTCTGTTAATTGGTTCTAAATACCCTGTAATAATGTCATTCTCTTGAATGGTTTTATAGCGTCTTGATATGTTTGGTGCTACAGTATACGAAGTTATACTCAAAGATTTCAAGGAAAGAGACACTATGGTAACTATTTTTATGTCAGGATATCTTGTGGTGAAACACTATTTTGCTTAAATGGTTATGATTTGACCTGCGCTGTTCTGTTATTATGCCCTCTTTTATTTCAATCCCCCTTTTTTTAATTATTTACTTTTTTTTTATTTTTTTAATTAAGGGAAAAATAAATAAAAATAGCAGGATACATTATATTAACCTACTCTGATTTCCTATTAACTTGATTTGAAATCCTGTATTGCCCTCACCATCTTGTTTTGACTGATTTTCCTCTATTCTGCTTTGCTTGATAGTACCAAGTTCGAAAGTATAAGCATAACGTGAAGACAATAAGAATCATTATGACACCCATTCCGGTTGACTATTATTTTCTTTTAAAATCCTGTAATGTCTCCAATGCTTAGGTTTTATTCTTTACTGTTTAGTTCAATTTTATTATAACTGCCAATTCTTCTTAAAATAGCAAGAGGCAGTATGGTAACCATTGTTGATTACCTTGTATTTTGTTTTTACATTATCTATTATGCCCATCCTTTTGATTTGACTGACTCTGTTCTGATATGTCGCATTTGGTTTTACTCTCTTCAAAAAAAGTAATAAGAACTGTGGGAGTAATAAAACCCAAAATGTGTAATTGTCATTGTACAAAAGAAAAGAAAAGAAAGTGCTCTAAAGGTTATAACTGCATATATGTTTAAGTATATAAGATAGATAACCATATTACTGAGTGTTTTTTGGATCATTGAACAAAACTGTTTGCACTCTCACTGTTTGAAAGTCCACTTTATATGCTTCAATTTTGTAACTTGAACAACTATTTCTAAGATGAGAATATGTAATCTATTAACTAGTGATTTCTTACTGTTTATTTTTTAACTTTTGTATTACTTGTACCCTTTTTCTGTTTTTTTTTTCTCCTCAAATAAAAAAAAAAAAAAGCAAAAGAAACCCTTAAAATTGTTAAGCTAAGATAGTAGAAAATATTACATCCATGAAACAGAGACAGGAAGCTATTTTTAAAAATGAATACAAAAGAAGACCAAGGAGCTCACTCAATTTAAAAATATGGTAGGAATAATTAAAATTACAATTGCAAAATTAGAATACAAACTTGAAGCAATTTCCCACAAGACAAAGGGAAATATTCCCATATGGAAAAGAGGAGAGAAAACATTTGTCTAAGAAAATTACAAGGTCAATTTAAGAAATTCAATACTGAAAAGAAATATCTGGAAACATAAAAGAAAGCAGTAAATTTATTTATTTATTTTTTGTCTTTTTCATTTTTATCGGTACTGGGGATCGAACTCACGACCGCCTGCTTGCAAGGCAGGTGCTTATGCCGCTGAGCTAAATCCCCAGCCCAAGCAGTAAATTTTTAAAGAAACAATTTGGCACTAATTCCCTGAACTGAAAACATGATTTTTCAGATTGAAAAGGTCCCTCAATTCTAACATAATGAATGAAAAATAGCCCTCACTCATTATTTATCACCACAAATTTCAAAAAAACTAAACACAGAAAACCTTCCAGAAAGATAAGTCACATATTCAACATCAGCATGGTAAGGTAGAAGACAGGGGCATCTCCTCCAAAGTTCTGAAGGAAAATGATTTCATACTAAAACAATACTTAGTCAAACTATCAGTTAATAGAGAAATCAAATACCTGCTCAGAAATTCAAGGGGTCACCAAGTACTTCCCATACTCTCTTTCTGAGGAAGCTGTGACATACGTAACCAAGACAAGAGGAAAAAGACATGGGACTCAGAAAGCAAAGGATCAATTATGGAGAGAAGTGAAGGGAGCTCCCAAGCTCACACTAGAAGCCAGGTTCGGGAGGAGAGAACAGCCTGGAGTGCAATTATCTAAGAGAGGCAGCTGACAGAGGGCTCCAGGAGGCACAGCTCCATACAAACATGAGACAGGAGGTCACCTGCCGGATCTGAACCAACCAAGGGAGATCTGTGGTGCTGGTAAAGAGGCTGAAGTTAAAACAATAGCCAGGTGTAGTGGCATATACCTGTAACCCCAGCACTCTTGCTAAGGCAAGAGGATGGCAGGTTCAAGCCCAGCTTGGGTACCTTAGTGATTTAGCAAGACTTTGTTTCAAAAAAAGGGCCAGGGGGGTACAGCTCAGCGCAAAGGCTCTGGGTTTAATCTCCACTACTGAGAAAGAACAAAAGCAGGGGTATACAAAACACTAAACAAATTATTCCTGGAGAAATTACGTTAAGGAAAAAAAGCAGTTGTAGTTTACAACATGGCTCAGTTATAAATAGTAATGTAAATACTGGATATTAACTTCATTAAAATGACTGAAAGGACAAGGAGAGGCAATTGTTTAGGAATAAGGAAATTGTAAGATTACTAAGACATATCTTCTATAATAAGAAGTCAAAATATAGTATGTACAAATAAGAAAAGAACAGACCAAGGATTTAGCTCAGTGGCATAAGCACCTGCCTGGCAAGTTTGAGGTTTGTGAGTTCAATCCGCAGTACCACACAAAAAAAGAATATTTCATGCACATAGTTTAGAAATGCACTGGTAATGGAGACTCGCAAGAAGACAGCAGAATGGTGAGCAGCAGAGCAACAGCCTCACTTTTGCTCTTTCTCAGTAGTGGAATCCAAAATCTGGAATATAGCAACATGAGGAACAGAAAGAGGGGAAATGAGTCTCTGAGACCCAACAAGAATCTGAAGCAAGAATTATAACCCACAGGGAGAGCAGAGAGAGCGACCACAATGCAGAAGAGGGCGGTCGCAAGTGGCACCCTGTCCCTGAGTCCTGCTCATGGTGTGGGGGGCAGCTAGACCCTGCACAGTTACTACTGGCAACCCTCAGGGGCCTCCACAGAGAAAGGCACCAGTGGAACAGAGCAGTAGACTGCAGTGGCTCATGAATTATTTGGGTTCAGATGCTCCTCCAAGACAGGGCAAATGGCTGGCAGCCGTTTTAGAAAGCGGCAGACTGAAGTCAGAACTCAGAGCACGTGTGGTCTGGCTCCATCTAGCGGCTCCCAGTGTCAGTGTGAGGCAGAACCAAGTTCAAATTGACAAGAAAAGAAAAGATTTCTTAAAAATAGCAAGGGACCATGAAACATCAGTCCAATAGCTGCTGGATATGCAAAGAATAATAATATACAGTGGATCAAACTTAATGAAAATGCAGGAAATATCCCAAATGACATAAAAACCTGTTCACAGAAGTAATGGCAGAAGCGGGGCATGGTGGTGCACTTGGGAAGCTGAGGCAGGAGAATCATTTGTAAGTTTGAGACCAGCCTGGGGTACAAATTGAGCCCAAAGCTAGCCTGAACTGTATAGCAAGACTCTGTCTCAAAAAGACAAAAAAATCTAAGATGACAATATGTAATCCATTAACTAGTGATTTCCTACTGTTCATTTTTTTTCTGTAAATCTGTATAACTTGAACCCTTTCCCTGCTTTTTTTTCTTTTCTCCTTAAATAAAATTAAAAAAAAAAAAAAAAAGACAAAAAAAAAAAAAAGTAAATGGCAGAAAACTTCCCAAGCTGGAAAAAGAATTTGATATCCAGATAAATGAGGTATATAGAACTTAAATTAGTCACAGTAAAAAAAAAAATCTACTTCAAGGCCTATAATAGTAAGGATTCCAGAAATTCAACACAAGAACAGAATATTAAAAGCTGTTAGAGAAGAAAATGAAATCATATATAAAGAGAACCCATCAGAATCACAGCAGACTTCTCAACACAAACCTTTAAGACATGGAAAGATTGGAGTAAAGTATTTTAAAAAAGAAAACAACCTCCAATCAGACTGATGTTCCCCCACAAAAGTATCTTTCACAATTGATGGAGATATAAGATACTTCCATGACAGAGAACACCTGAGGAAATTCATGACCACTAAACCAGCACTCCTAAATGTTCTGAAGGACATTCTAGAAAGAGAAAATGAGGACTACAACTCAATAAACCCCAATAGGATGAATCTACCGGCAAATCAGTAACTAGACAGAGGGAAAAAATGGAAACTAGCAACACAAAAACAACATGTCAAAGATAAGACAATACATATCAGTTATAATCATCAATAGTAATGGTCTCAGCTTACCAATCAAAAGAAACAGACTGACAGAATAGATCAAGAAGCAAAATCCAACAATACACTGCATACAAAAAACATATTGAATTCAAAAGGAAATTCACAGACTAAAAGTCTAGGAAGTAAAACAATACACTATGCAATAAGAACCTGGCAAAAAAACAGGGTAGCTATTCTGTTTGCAGACAAAGTGAATTTTGAGCCAAGACTGATCAAGAAAGACAAAGAAGGTCATTATATATCCTTGTGAAGGGAACAATCCAAAAGGAAAGGATAATAATCATAAATATATTTGTGACAAATATCAGCATACCCCAACATATAAAATAAGTATTAATGGACATGACATCAAATAAGTATCAATCCAACTACAATGGAAAACCTTAAGCACCACTGTCACAGACAAACTAGGCAAAAATCAACAAAGAAATAGCAGAACAGAGTCAAACTTTTAAACATATGGACTTACTAAATATCTAGAGTGTTCTATCCCACAACATCAGAATACATTCTTCTGAGCTACACATGGCATGTTCTACAAAATAGGCCACATACTAGCTCATAGTAAGCTCATAGTTGCTTAAGTAAATGCAAAAGAACTGAAATTATCCCATGCACATTATCAGACTATAGTACAATGAAATTGGAAACCAATGGCAAAAGAAACCATAAAAACTTAGTAAACATGTGGAAATAAAATCACTCCCTCCAAAACAACCAATGAGTCATAAATGAAATTAAAGATGATATTAGAGAGTTTCTACAACTAAATGATAATGTCAATACAACACAGCAGAACTTATGGTACAATGGTAAGCAGAAACACTGAAACAACACCAGGGATCTGGAGGCAGATTTATTTAGATCAACAGGTACTGATGAGGATCATTCCCAGAGTAACAGGCCCTGATTTCTGGTGGTCTAGGGCTTTTATATGATGCACAAGCAGGAGGTATAAAGGTGAGCCAGAAACCGCCTCGCAGTTCTTCTGATTAGCTAGCAGGGTGACATCATCAATTATAAGGATAGATTAATGATTATCAGTTCATGAAGTTTGGTGTAATAGTACTGTCATGGTTTATGTCTGTGTCCTCCAGGCCTCATGAGTCTGCATTGTGTATTTGCGATTGGTTCATTGTCTAGTGCTTGGATTGATGGTGTCAGTGCTCCACTCACATAGGGGTGGAGCCAGGATGTGATGTAATGGCAGGAAGAAGGTGTGTCTTGCTCTTTGATAGTTCCCGCATGCTGTTTGCAGCCACCATGAACTGCGGCCCAGCCATGTCCGCCTGTCTTAGAGCCAACTCAGTGTGGACTGAAACTGTTAGGACTTTGATAACTAAGACAGAACTTGGTACTGAGGAGTGGGGTCGTTTGCTGTGACTATATCAGACCATGTTTTTCAAGAGGCTTTGGAAATGGCTTGTGGGCAGAATTTGGAAAGGTTTGGACATGTCGCCTGGATGCATAGAGCTGGAGCAGCTTAGGCTGTTCTGTAGAGGAGATTCTGGTCAGAACTCAGGAGACCAGAAGGCTGATAAAAAGCCTCATTGTAAAGACCAGGCTTGGGAGGTTTCTGCTGGGAAGAAGGATTGCATTGGTTGTTGGACTCCACATGATGTGTGTTATGACTTGGCAGAAAGTTTGTCTGCATTTTGCTCCTGCCCAGAGACTTTGCCTGAGACTGAGACAAAGGGCAATGGACTGATTAATCTTGAAAAGGAAAGTAAAAAGCAATCAAATATTGAGTCTGTGGCATGGCTATTGTTGGGGCTTTTGGCCAGCTTTATGCAAATCAAGAGATAAGAGCCCCTGCAGGATAATCTGCAATACTGTGAGTTTGGTCAGAAGGAAAATTCCAGGAAGGCTGTGGATTGTAAAGACAGAGTTAAGATTTTGATTCCTGAGGAGAAACAGAGAGATAAGAAAGATGGCCCCGGGGCATCCCAGGAAGGGGATCCCCACCCTGTGCAGCCTCACTGCAAAGGTGAAATAATTTGCTCAGAGGGAAAAGCTGCAGAGCGCCATGTTCCAGAATGGTGATGGCAGCCACATGAGATTCCAGAATGACAGCAACATAGAGAAGCTTTTTCTCATAATCAGGTAAACAGAGCCCTGCAATCCAGGCAACTGACCCCTACAGCCAAGAGAGAGAAAAGCCTGGCTACTGCTTCAGCTAGCAGCAAACCTTGGCAGCATCCACAAGGTGCTGATTTTAAGTACAAGGAAAATGCACAAATTCTGAGGGTAGGATAGCTTCCACCTCGATTACAAAGGGCCTGGCAGGCCAAGCAGTGTGCCCCTGAGAGTGCAATTTGTGAAGATGTAAAGGTGAAGCCAAAGGTGCAGTGGAGACCCCAGAAGTTTGGAAAAGCCAGGAACGTGGGTGACCCAAGGAAAGCTGCAAAAAGCGAGCAGAGAGGATTTAAGAGAGAAGCTGCGGGAGCTGATATCCCTGGAAGTGCCGTGGGGGCGGAATCACCCAAGCCTTTTGGAGCTTGCAACCAGATTGCTTCTGATACTGAGCATGAAACTCTAGGACTTAATGTTCATCCTGCTGGATGTTGGACTTGCTTTGTTTCCAATGCTTTCTATTCCCGTGTGTAACTTTTGGAATGGTAATGTTTATCTCCTGCCTTTGTATTTCAGAAATGTTTAACCTTGTTTCATTTGTTCAGGGGGTTACAGTTAAGAGTTTACCACAGATCTTGGAGGAGATTTGGGACTTGGACTGTTCAGCAATGCTGAAACTGTTAGGACTTTGGCAACTCTTGGAGGTGGACTAAATGTCTTTTGTATAAAGGAGGTACATGAGTTCTGGGAGCCAGGGGTGGAATGTCATGGTTTATGCCTGTGTCCTCCAGGCCTCATGAGCTTGCATTGTGTATTTGTGATAGGTTCATTGTCTAGTGCTTGGATTGATGGTGTCAGTGCTCCACCCACATAGGGGTGGAGCCAGGATGTGATGTAATGACAGGAAGAAGGTGTGTCTTGCTCTTTGATGGTTCCCGCTTGCTGTTTGCAGCCACCATGAACTGCGGCCCAGCCATGCCTGCCTGTCTTGGAGCCAACTGAGTGTGGACTGAAACCTCCAAAAACTGTAAGAAATAAACCTTTCCTTTCCCAACTTTGGGCTTCATGTATTTTGTCTCAGGGACAAGCATAAAGTAACTAAAACAAGTATAATTAGCCAAACCTGAATGGTTATATGCTCGTGGTTACAGAGGTCAAGACAGTAATTACAAAGCCATGACGTAGTAACAGAGCTAGGCAGTTTCAAAAAAACAAAGTTTTAGAAAGAACAATTTCTCAGGGGCTGGAGATTTAGCTCAGTGGCATAAGTGCCTGCCTTGCAAGCACACAGTCATGAGTTCGATCCCACGTACAAAAGAAGGAACAATTTCTCTTGTACAGTTTTTCTCTTTCAAAAGAATGCAACAGCAGTGCCTGCCTAGCAAGCATGAGGTTCTGGATTCAATTCCCGTACCCCAGCCCCCCAAAACGAATGCAATAAAAGCAGTCCTATGAGGCAAATTTATAGTAGTAAATTCCCGCATCAGAAAACCAAAAACCAGGATGTGTTCAAATAAATAACCTAATATTGAACATCAAGCTTCTAGAAAAAGAAAATCAAGTCAAACCCAAAGGTCATATAGGGAAGAAATTATAAAAATTAAAGCAGAAATTAATGCAATGGAGACTAACAAAATAATACAAACAGTCAATGAATCAAAGAGTTATTTCTTTGAAAGATTAAATAAAATTGACAAACCTGTAGCCAACCTCAACCACAAAAAAAGGAAAGAAAAGATTCAAATCCATGCAATTAGAACAAAAAGGATAAAATCACAACAGATCCTGCAGAAATCCAGAAGATAATTAATACATACTTTGACAACCTATATTCTAATAAGATGGAAAACACATAAGAAATGGACAAATTTCTTAAGACATGAATTACCAAAGGTGAATCAATAAAATATAAACATTCTAAACAACCCAATATCAGTCAATGAAATTGAAGATGTAATTAAAAACCTACCAACAGAGCCAGGTGTTTAGCTCAGCAGCAAAAGCATCTGCCTGACAAGCACAAGGTCATGAGTTCAATCCCCAGTACCAAAACAAAACAAAATAAAAAACCTACCAACAAAGAAAAGCCCAGGTGCTAATGGATTCATTGGTGATTTATACAAGAAATTTATAGAAGGTCTAATCCCACTACTTCTCAAACTTTTTAATGTAATTGAAAAGGAACCAAATACTCCCAAAGTCATTTCTGGAAGTAAGCATTATCCTGATACCAAAACCAAAGAGGGATCCAACTGAAAAACAGACCTAACAGTCTTCCTAGTGAAGACAAGATGCAAAAATAATCAGTAAGATACTGGCAAACAGAATGCAGCAAATCATCAAAAAGATTATACACCATGACCAAGTAGGAGTCATCCAAAGGATACAGGGTATTTCAACATACACAAATCAATAAATGTAATACACCACACTAACAGTTATACCACATTAACAGAACTAAGGACAAAAAAACACATGATCATTTCAATAGATGCAGAATAAACATTTGACAAAGTCCAACACCCATTCATCATAAAAACCCCACAGAATACTGGAGTAGATGGTCTTTATGACAATCTGATTAAAGCCATCTGTGACAAACCAGCAGTAACATCATACTAAATAGACAAAAACTGAAAAGTATCTCCTAAAATCAGGAACAAGACAAGGATGTCTTCTGTTACTACTCTTAAACAATATAGTTTTGGAAACACTAGCCAGAGCAGTTAGACAAACGAAAGAAATATAAGAAATAAGGATAGGAAAGGAAAAAGTTAAACTATTGTTATTTGCAGATAACAATATATATATATATATATATATATATATATATATATATATATTTTTTTTTTTTTTTTTTTTTTTTGTACCAGGGATCAAACTCATGACTGCGCGCTTGCAAAGCAGGTGCTTATGCCACTGAGCTAAATCCCCGGTATAACATTATATTCTACATATAAGACCTAAAACTCCACCAGAAAGTTCCTAGATTTAATAATCAAATTCAGCAAAGTAGCTGGATACAAAGTCAATACTCAAAAATCAACAGCATTCCTATAGATGAATAACAAACTCACTAAGACAGAAATTAGGGAAACAGTACCTTTCCCAACAGCATCCAAAAAAAAAAAAATGAAATACTTAAGATATCAAACTAACAGAGGAAGTAGAAGACCTCAATATTGAAAACTGTAGTACTCTGAAAAAGGAGATTGAAGAGAATATCAGAAAATAGAAAGATATTCCTTGTTCTTAGGTATAGTAAAAATGGCCATACTCTCAAAACTGTTATATGGATTTAATCCTATCTCAATCAAAATACCAGCAGTATGTCTCGTACCACGAGAGAAAACATTCCTAAAATTCATTTGGAATTAGAAGACACCTAAAATAGCAAAAGCAATTCTGGGCAACCAAGGCAATGCAGAGGGTATCAAAATCCTTGATTTGAAATCATACAACAAAGCTACAGTGATAAAAATACTAAAAAAAGAAAAAAAAAAGAAACAGACTTGAGGATCAGTGGAATAGACTAGAACATACAGAAACATATTCAATCATCTTATCTTTAACAAAGGGGTTAAACATCATCACTGGAAGACAGCCTCTCTAAATATGGTGCTGGAAAAACCGGCTTTCCACATGCCCAAGATTAAAACTAGATCCATATATTTCATCATGCACTAAATTAAAATTGAAATGCATCACAGATCTAAATATTAAAACAGAAACACTAAATCTGCTGGAAGATAGAATAGGTAGAACTCTTGAAGACACTGGTACAGGCAAAGATTTTTTGAACAAAATCCAGACTGCAAAAGAAATATTACAATCAACAACTGGGATCTCACCAAACAGCTTTTGCACAGCAAAAGCAATCAACAGAATGAAGAGAAAACCGACAGAGTGGGCAAAGTTTTTGCCAGCTGTTCCTCATAGAACAAATCTCTAGGCTATATAAATAACTCAAAAAAATCAGACCCTACCCAAATTTAAAGACCCAATCCAAAACTGTGCATCTGAAATGAACAAAAACTTGTCAGATGAAGCAGTAGAAATAGCAAAAAAAAGAAAAAAAAAGTCTGACATCACTGCTCATTTAGAGATGCAAATTAAAACACTGAGCATCCATCTCACTCCAGAAAGAATGGCTATTATCAAGAAAACCAAGACTGGGGATTTAGCTCAGTGGCGTAAGCACCTACCTGGCAAGCGTGAGGTATTGAGTTTGATCCCTGGTACCGCAAAAAAAGAAATCAACCAATAACAAATGCTGGTGGGCTTGTGTGGAAAAGGGAACCTTTCTCCACCTTTTGTGGGTGTGTAGACTGGTGCAACCACTGCAGGTATCAGTGTGGAGATTTCTCAAAAATTAAACCTAGAGAGGTTCCATTTGACCCAGGTATTCCCCTTCTTGATATTCTTCCAAAAGAATTAACCATCATACCACAGGATATATGCACACCCATATATAGTGGCACAGTTCATAAACCAAATCTTGAAAACACTCCAAATGTTCATAAACAAATGAATGGATAAAGAAGATGTGTTTTTTAATACAATGGAGTACTACTCTACTATAAAGGAGAAACTTGAGACATTTCTAGACAAATGACCATGGAGACCATTCTCTTAAGTGAAATAAATAGGATACATATGTGTAAATATTGCATGACTTCTTTGGTGTGAGAAAATGCAAGGGTAAATAAGGATGAAAATGTGTATTAGACCAGGAAAGGGGAAAGAAAGGAAAGGAAAACAAATAAGAAGAATAGAAGGAAAAATAGAAACAAAGCTTTTGTAAATAAGGAGGGGAAGAAGGGTTGAAGGAAAGAGAAAAATGGGGAAAAAAGAAGAAGAAGAATCAAGATCTATTATATAGGGCTGGGGATTTAGCTCAGCAGCTTAACCACTTGCCTGCTAAGCTCAACTGTCTTAAGTTTGATCCCCATTACCAAAAAAATAAAAAAAGATGTATCATGTACAGGTACAAATGCTGTATGATGAATGTTATTATGTATATCTAAAATACTCCAATAAAATTAATTTTAAAAAGTTGGAAAAAGAAACAGGTTTTTAAAAAAAGGAAAGAAAACAAATATACTTGTAACTACCAGAAAGAAACTAAAGGGGTTGCCTCTGAGAAGCAAGAAGGATTAGGAATAGGAGGAGTAAGGAAAGAAACTACTGTTTCTTATAATAACTCTTGTAACATTGTACCATGACTGATTGGTTGTATTGAGATCAAACCTAAGGCCTTACCCACATTAGGCAAACACTCTACTACAAAGATAAACCCATGAGCCAACAAATGATTTTTAAAAGTTTTTGTAGAAATTATACTTTTTGCTTGGTTCAGTATTACATGCCTGTAATACTAGCTTTTTGGGAGGCTGAGATAGGAAGTTCACAGGTTTTAGGCCTGCTTTAGTAACTTAGACTGTATCTCAAATGCAGTTTAAAAATGGCTGGGGATGTAGTTCAGTGATAGAGCGCTTGGCTCAAGGCCATGGTTCAATCCCTAGTACTGAAAAAAAAATTATAGATTTTTCTGAAATGCTTGGCAAATAATAAGTGATTAAACAAGTAAAACGTAATAGACTACTACTGTTTAAGCAGCATACAAGCGATATTAGAGCAGTTACATTACCATTAGCTTCATTAAGGCTTCTCTACCCAATACTTATACCATATTTGAAGATTAGAATTTTAAAAACAATTATACTGCAGAGGCAATAGCTCTTTTACTCTGATGAGTACCTGGTCCTCTGTGAGATTCTCAGCATCCCAGTTGCTACAACGCAGCAGAAGGGACTTGTCAAGAGGAAAGTTCAAGACAGTCTCGGAGAGTGATTTCAGGCTGAGCCCACTGCAGAGCAAGTTTCTGTAAGAAATAAACCATGCATCAAAAACTGGCAAAGGACACAAACAGGAAAATACATACCAATGTATAAATGACCAATAAACAGAAGACAGATAATCACTAGACATCAAAGAAAACAATAATTTGTTAATTATGAGATTGCAAAGGTTTTTTAAAAATACCTATATTTAGTCTGGGAAAAAGCTCAGTGGCACAGCACCTGCCTGGCAAACATGAGGTTCTGAGTTCGATTCCCAGAACAAAAACAAATCTATACCTAATATCAACAGACTAAAGACAAATCAGGTCATTTCATCTAAAATTTGTGAATAGTGTTTTGCATGTGAGTGTGTGTGTACGTGGCTGGCACAGGAGGTGGAACCCAGAGTCTAAGCTACATTCTCAGACCTTTTTATTTATTTTGAGACAAGGCCTCACTAAGTTGCATTTACTGGGCTGCAACCGCCTCAGGTTCCCAGAGTGCAGAGCTTACAGACCTGAACTGCCATACCCAGCTGTGAACTCTCCATTTTTAAAAGCTTTATGTAAAATAATTTAATAATGAATAGCTATCAAAAATTTCAATATAAAAATTATATGATCCAGCAAGTCCATTTCTGAAAATTTATCGTAAGGACAAGGCCAGCCTGACCATACAGTGAAATCCTACCTCAAAGGTACATAAAGTAACCTATGCTACAGCACTATTTATAGGAGAGAAAAATTGCAAACAGTTTAAGTGCCCCTCAATGATATCATGCCTTACTTCTTAAACGTGAAAAACAATAAAGCTATTTTTATTGAAGGGGCTGGGGATTTAGCTCAGCAGCATAAGCATAAGCCTTGTAAGCATGCAGTCATGAGTTCCATTTCTAGTACCAAAAAAAAAAAAAAAAAAAAAGAAAGACCTCTCTGTTTTTATTGAAGAGGTAACATTACTAACCATAATCCTAAATCCTAACCCTAGCCCTATTCTTCCTGCTCTTTAAAACTTGCTGATTAAAACTGCTGCCAGGAAAAAAAATAAAAATTGTTGCAACACAGTAAAAAAAATTAATCAGTCCAAAGACTGCACTGCATTTCAACTAACGGACTATTAAAAAAATAAACAAGTCCAGGATGCTGGTGTATGCCTGTACTCCCAGCACTCAGGAGGCTGAGTCAGGAAGATAATCTCAAGTTTAACGTGAACTTGGGCTATGTAGTGAGTTCAAGGCCAGCCTTAATTACCCAGAAAAACCCGGTCTCAAATAGCAATAGCAATCAACTAGCTAATAGCACTAAGTATAACTTTTAAATTATAAAGTCAAATTTCTTGCACTTAGAATTTTTAAATTTTACTATTAAAATGCTCAATAAAAGACAATTTTTAAAATATTGATGAAGTCTCATTTAAAAAGGAAAGGCCTGATAAAGATTTCTATTTTGAACTCAGGGCCTCACAGTATACCCCCTATTTTTAACTTTGAGATAGTCTTACTAAATTGCCTGGACTGCCCTCAAATTTGTGATCCTCCTGTCTCAGCCTCCTGCGTAGCTGAGATTAGAAGCATGTGCCACTGCACCTGACCCTAGAAGTTCTTTTCTTTTCTTTCTTTTTTTTTTTGGTACCACAAATCAAACTCAAAAAGTTTTATTTTCATTTACAGAAGTTTGTGGTAACATTCAGCTTTGGCCAAAAATTTTTTTTGGCCAAATTCTTACTTTGACCCTTGGTTATTCTTCATTTAGTCAAACAATTCAGCAGGCATGGTGGCACACAATGGTGGCACTCTGGGAGGCTAAAGCAAAAGGACTGCAAGTTCAAGCACAGCCTGAGTAACTTAGCAACACTCTGCCTAAAAATAATGAGCGTAGGTCAGCATGGACTACACGAGTTTAGCACTTACTACCAAAAAAAACACAAAAAATTAAAAATCAGTGTGCCTTCCATTTTTTGACATTCATACAGGTGATTGTAAATGCATGAAAAAAAAGATCTGGATGTCTAGATGGAAAATCAATCAAAACTGGGTGTGGTGGCACACACCTGTAATCCCAGCACTCAGGACACCGAGGTAGGAAGATTTCCGTGAGTTTTGAGGCCAGCCTGGGCTACAAAGTGAGTTCAAGGCCAACCTGAACCGTATAGTTAAATCCTACCTCAAAAAGGACCAAAAAAAATTCAGGTAGCTGTCATGCTAAAAGTGCAGTGACAATGACGATGATGACAGTCACAGGTAAAATTTATACAGCACTTCTATGTCATTACTGCTCCTGAATTCTTTACACAGTTAACTCATATACTCCTCACACCAATCCTTTGGGGGGGAGCATTACTATTGCTACTTTATAGAAATTAAGGAACACAGAGGTTAGTATCTTGCTAAAGAGCATACAGTTAGTAAGTGGCAGCACCTGTAGCCCCCTCATCCTGTGTATTCCTGAGTCAACTTCAACCTGCACATACAGGCAAGAGCCTGATGAGAGGGGACTTTTGCCATTATGCTTCAAACACTTTTACAGAATTCTAATTTTTAATGCATTATTAAAATAAACTTATACTTCACTTATAACAGTTTTATGCATATAAACCAAACAAAGTAAAATTTTATTGTACACTAAAAAAAGGATGATAAGCACAGACTGCAATCAGGCCTTCTCTGAGTGTATCAAATCCTCCTACCCTCAGGGCAGTGTCACCTGAGACAGGTGAGACGCTGTTTCAGTTCACACTAATGAGGAGGTGACTGTGATCACTTCTCCAAGAAAGACAAGTGGAAATATAATTTCCATAGGAACAGAATTCTAAGGAAAAGGGAGGTAGATATACAACACATCTATGCTCCCAGCACTCGGGAGGTTAAGGCAGGCCAAGAAATCATAAATTCAAGAAGATATTGAGCTGTAAAACAAGATTCTGTCTAAAAAAAAAAAAAATTAGAGAGAGGGAAGAGAAGTCTCTTTTCCTCCAAAACAAGGGGATAGATCATCATCATTTTTGGCTGAAGGCAGAATATGCAAACTCAATTCCTCATCAGGACGAGCCAGGGTAACCATGGAAGTGATGGAGACTTTGGTAAATTAAATCAAGCACATTCATCTAAAGAAGACAATACCTGGGCCACTGTTGTCATCTACAACTTTGAATCAGTGGAGTTAGATCATCTACTTCTTCAAAAGAATCCAGAAATACAGAAGCTTACAATAAATCTTCCTGGATTTAAGCAGAATTTTCATGTAGAAAATTAAAAACATATGGTCCTAGTTTAGACAATGGGACCATTAATTTATAACTTGTAACTTACAGGGATATATTATTAATGTTTCATCAAAAAAGAACCAGTCAGGCCCACCGTGGCGGCACATGCCTATAATTCCAGCACTCAGGAGGCTGAAGCAAGAGGACTGCCAGGAGTTCTAGGCCAGCCTGAACTGCACAGTGAGACACTATCTCAAAAGAAAATTTAAAAATGGGGCTGGGGATACAGCTCAGCAGCACAGCACCTGCCTGGCAAGTGCGAGGTTGTGAGTTCAACCCCCCATACCAAAAAAAAAAAAGGAAAGAAAAGAAAGAACCAGCCAAGTATGCTGGTATAGGAGCCCGAGGCAAACGATCCTAAGTCTGAGGTCAGCCTGGGCTACAAAGTGAGACGCAAGACCAGCTTGGACTACATGAATAAGACTCTGTCTCAAAACACAAAACAAAACAAAACAAAAATTAAAATTCAGGATAGTTTTCTCAGAAACTGAAATGTCTCCTCATAAATTCAATATTCATTTGTAAAGAATTTCAAATATTTCACTTTTGATTCTTAGTAGTATACAAATCTTGCCAACATGTTTGCCCCCAAGTTATGGGAATCCCAGCATTCATATAAACCACACCTCTGCCGCACAGCCAAGTATCGAAGGTCAAGGCACCCCCTAACGATGAGGCCATAATCCTGCAGAAGCTTCCTGGCATCTTCTGAACATCCCACTCCAACTTTCAAAATGGTAGCATCTGCCAAAATATCCAGGAGTGTTCTTGGTAGCATCTTGCCTCCATAGATCAGCCTGGGCAAGCGAACCAAGACGCAGAAGCCACTTGGCGAGGCCATTTGCAGGAGTGACAGAGGACTGGCTTTGCCTTCCAAATTCACCTGCAACACAGCAAGACAAATCATAATTCATAACCTGTTGAACAGCAACTGCAACTCCAAACTGTAGCTACATAAATAAATAAACAGTCCAAGAGGCACATCTTTTGGAGCAGAAGGCCAGAGCAGGCATTAATTCTAAGGAGAACCTCTAATAAGCACAATGGACCTTGCAAGCCTAGGCAAAGCTTCCTGAGAGCTCAACTCAGGGCCAGAAACACGAGCAGCCCATCAGCAGTGGTCAGCCAACACATGGGAGCCCTGACAAACATACTGGCAGAGTCAGATGAAATGCTGGTTATAAATGAGTAAGGGGGAAAACAGGGCTAAGGAGCCAGGCATGATGGCACACACCTTGTAATCCCAGCACTCGGGAAGCTGACATGGGAGAACTGTTGCAAGATGGAGCCCAGCCTGAACTGTAGAGCAAAATCCTGGCCAAGAAAAAAAGGAAAGGAAAGCACGGCAGAGAGGGGGAGAGGCAGAGAGAGAAAGAGAAAAGGCTAAGAGAACAAGGCTAAGGCATGCCAAATGATGAACATGCTGGCACTATCCAGACTCTCTTATATGCTGCAGTAACTCATTTACCTTGTCAGTACTGCCCCAAGAACCAATTTTTAAAAAGTAGAAAACACAGACCTGTATGTAAATGACGCCTGCCAATACAGAACAGATACTGCTGGCACAAAGTGGTTTCTCATCATTTTATAACCATAAATGTACTTATAAAGGAAAAATGATATTGAGCATAAATTAGGAACTCTGTGTGTGTATGTGTGTGTTTTTGAGACAGGGTCTCGTTGTGCAGTTCAGGCTGCCTTTGAGCTAACTTTGTAGCCCAGGCTGGTCTCAAACCTGCAATGATTCTCCTGCCTCTGTCTCCCAAGTGTTGGAATTATAGGGGTACATCACAAGCCAGGCTGAAACTTTCTATTTTAAGAGATAAAAATAATTTTACACAGTAACTATGTATTTGGATCTGGTTTAGCCCTTTTTGGGTTATAGGGGAGAAACGTTGAAAGCTGAAAGTGTTATCCACACAAAAATTTACAAAGTTTACTTTTTCAAGGGAATAAAATGCCCTGAAGCTATCCACAAAACCCAGAAAAAGTACTAGTAAATTCCAGCCCTCTGTTTCAGCAGAGGAAATCTTAAGGCCTATAGAGGAAGCAATCTGACCAAAAACAATGAGATTAAAGGGAAAGCTAGGACTATAACCTAATTTTTGGTAGACAAGAGTGATTTTTGCCCAAAAGAAATTTGGAAATGCCTAGAGAAATTTTAACTGTCACAGCTGTGTGAAAATAATGTACTGATATCTAGTAGCGAGCAAACAGAATGTTATTAAACATCCTATAGTGTTCAGAATAGACCCTCACAAAAGAAAATCAATCACCCGCCTAACGTCAACAGTAAGGAGGCTGTGAAACTGCTCTGGGGCCACGCTGGCTTCACTGCTGTCCTGTCCTGCCTTCCGGGAGGCACTGCATAGCCACAGTTATGAAGAGATGGCCCCTGGCTACAGAACCGTGGAGCAGAGGCAAACAAACACAAGCTCTCACACACAGAACTCAAAAGGCACGTATGAAAGGAGTGATTCAGAAAATGTCACAAGTAACCAAAGGAGGAATATTCCATAGCTGCGGTGATTGAAATCATAGAGAGAACAGCCTATGTCACAGAGAGCCCCTGCTAAAATCTAGCAGAGTCTTGGCCCCCAGCTTCTACTTTTGCACTGAGTAAAACCATGATTTAACTCATAAAACCCTGAGAATGCTTCCCAGGCACTGTGTTACAAAATGAGAGCTAGTTCCACACCCTCGATAGAAAGAATGCCAGTTTGATTCCTATGGTGTCTACTTCTTGTGACTCAACAAGGTCAAAAATACCCATAAGAAACTTGACTCTGGGCTCTTGTTCCCCAACAACTCATTCTGATGTGACCAAATCACCATTTTTCTGTTGTTTTTGTTTTTATTTTTCTTCACTAATGAGTAGTTTCTTCTCTCCATAATATAGGTTCCTCTCTCTATCTGAAATGCTTGGCACTTTTGCTTTTTTGTTTTAGAATATTTGCATATTCAAGACATCCTGGAGATGGAGCTAAATCTAGGAACAGTATTCACTTATGGTTCATATATACCTTATACATATAACCTTAAAGATAATTTTATACAGTATTTTTAGCACATTTGCATTTTGGGTGTTGATCTGTCACATGAAATCAGATGTGAAACTTCCACGAGGCATATGAAAGTGCTCAAAAAGTTTCAGATTTTGGATTTTCAGATTAGCAATGCTCAACCTGTATTTTCTCCATCTAAGAAAAAACCACTATTTTATGGCCACCTGTTACTTCTAATACGTAACACTGCTAATTTGACATAAACTCCAAATTCCTAAGGCTTTCACTGAAGACAGCGATTTGTGCTGGTATTGTTCTGACAATTGAATGCAGATGTCTTGTGCTCTGGATGAATGATTTGGGGATGACAAGGCGTAGTATGTCCATTGCTGTCCCGATTCACATGTTTTGAAATTCTGTGAGGTTTTTATTTTCTCTTTGAAATAAAATGGATTTCAAAAAAAATACATCAAATAAGGCTGGACACAGTGGCCCCTTCCTATAATCCCAGCACTCACGAGGTTGAAGCAGGAGGATCACTGCAAGTTAGAAGTCAGCATGGACTACAAAGTGAGGTCAAGGCCAGCCTGAACCGCAGGGTGACACCCTCTCAAAAAGACAGACGAAAACTATATAAAATAAATAAATCTTTAAATGTGCTTCTGGTTTGTGCATAAGATCCCCTGTATTATAACCAAAGTTCTCTTGTTAGAAATCAAACATTTCTGACTGTAAATCACATTGAATGTGAAGAATAATGTTTCCAGAAGGCTTAAAGAATGAGATAGTTTTTATTTCATGTATTTTCCCCTTTTGCTTTCTAACATCTTTTTTACTTGAGATCATGGCTACTCATGGAAAACAATGGAACTCAGTTTACCTACATTATATTTATAAAAAAAAGATACATTTAAATTCTACTAGCATCATTTAATCTGTGTTTTTTTATTAGTTAACCCATATAAAAATTTTGAAGTATATAATGATACACAGTTATGTAACATATGACAATGTTTGGGTCAGTGACAGACACATATACAATAGGGGTTTTACAAGATGAAAACAGTTAAAAAGTCCTATCACTTAGTGATTACAGTCTAATAAGGCTGTAACACGATGAATTACTCTTGTGTTTGTGGTGATGGTGGTGTAAATAAATCAACTGTGCTACCAGTCATATAAGAGTAGCACACCCAACACAGAGAAATGTTAAATGTTTGAGGGGACGGATGTGCAAATTACCACAATCTGCTCATTATACATTGTCCTCAAGTACTGAAACATCACAATGTACTCTATAAATAGGCAAAAGTATGTATAATTTAAATAAAATAGATTTTACAATTATGTGGTCATATACTACTTAATAATAAATGGCCAAGTTACTAGTTACATTGTACTTTTATCATCGAGTATACTCCTGCTTTTTAAAACCGATGACTGTGACACAGTACACCATGTTTCTCCAGCAGCAGCCTCATTTATCACATACTTAGGGGATCCCTAGATCACATCGAGAGGCCATGCTGAGGGCCTGGCTCTGCCATGTGTCAGTGCACTCTGTAATGCTCACTTGGTAAGGACACTACCTGATTAGACAGTTCTCAGAAGGTATCTCCTCCCGTTATGGGACAGACTATACATGTACGTTTATTTACAAATCTTATATGCATAGTATTAGTATTATATTACTGTATTATATACATTACTGATAGAAGTAGTTATACTACTATCTTAGAATTCTTAGAATGCTAAGAATGCTAAGAATGCAAAGGATGCCTCATACACTATTATGTATGTGCTCTGTCATTGACCAAAACATTGTCATACGGCACATGACTGTATATCATATATATGTATATATATATATATATATATGTATATATATATATATCAAAATTTTTATATTGATTAACTAATAAAAAAATCTAGAAGCTATAGGATTAAATAATGCTAACAGAATTCAAATGTATCATTTTCTTTCTTGTGAATGTAACGTTGGTAAAATAAGAGTTTCACCATGAGTAGCAGTGATTTAAAGCTAAACTATGTCCCTGCCTCTGCAAAACTATTAAATATAAATAAAAGTAACAATTTTAAGTGAATGACAAAATCAATCCTTATAGAGAAAACTTCTGTGTTTCAGTGATTTGTTTATAGGCATGGGGTTGGAGGTCTTTATTCCTGAGAGCCAATGGATTAATACAATGTAGCTTCTATATTCTTAAATATTGAGAGCAGGTCTTTGGCAAGGTCCCTGGTGCTTCATATGACCCCACGATGGCAGCAGAGAGTAAAGAATGATGGGCCATCTTCTGAATTGAACCAGAGTAACTAATCCACATTCTTAGTCTGTAAAGTTTACAGAGGGGTCAAAATTAGGTAAAAGCTTTGAGACAGGAATGAGCTTGCACTGTTCAAGTGGCAGAATGAAGACCCATGGTGGATAGAGAATAATAATAAGAGGATAGGGAAAGACTAAGAAAACAAAATCAGAGACACTGAGAGAAACCAGAGCACATTATGTAAGTAATTAAGACATCTGGGTTTTAGTCTAAGTAAGAGAAGAGTTTTTAAACAGAGGGCTGACATGATGTGATTTTCATTTTTAATATAACATTTTGGTTACTGTAGCTCAGAGAAGGACTGCAGGTGCACAACTGTCAATACAAGGAGGTCAATTTCAGGAGGCTACGGGCATAAGCAGCAGAAGAGATACGGAGAAGCAAAGAGATTCAAACATATTTTAGAGATAGCATTGACAATATTTGCCAAGTGTGAGGGAAGGAATTAACAGTAAGAAAAAAAGGAATGAATTTCCCTCCGGCATGGTGGCACACACCTGTAATCCCAACACTCCGGAGACTGAGGCAGGAGAATCTCCATGGGCTTAAGAACAGCCTGGGCTAAATAAGTTGAGTTCAAAGCCAGCTTGCACTACTTAGTGACATCCTGCCTCAAAAAAGAGGAGTGAACTTCAAGCAGGCATGAAGCTTAGACCTACAGAAGGATGCTCTGAGGAAAACGATCTTCATTCAGCTCAATCTTCATTACAACAATTTATCAATTATTTACATCTGTGAAAGAGGGCAGTATGTGTAGCTAATCTCTAAGAAAGATAAGGCAGGTGCTAGGGAGCCACAAAGGTACCTGACATCTCCACCTCTACTTCTGCAGGAAAAAAGCAATAATGGCATCTAAAGATGGCAGGATCCTTGCTGTGTACAGGTGACCTGTGTCTATCACTGGTGCACATCACCCTGAGTAACAGAAGGATCTGGAAACTCACACTCTACAGCAGCATGCTGTGCTATATCCTGCTATGCATAACCACTTCTTTTGACTTTTTTTATATATTCTTCCATTAAAGATATTTAACATACTACAACTGCCTGTTTATGTCAGCTGTTCAGTTGTGTTGAACATTATGTTGTACTAAATATACCATAACTGCCTATTTATGTCTGATGAGCAACTGTGCCCATCATCGACATCCCTTGAAAGAGGATGTCTCCCTGATTTTAATCTTTTTGGGGGGGTGTGGGGGGGGGGTACCAGGAATTGAACTCAGAACCTCACGCTTGCTGGACAGGCCCTGATTTTAATCTTAAAAGTAGAAAACACTATGAACAACACAGGTTGAGAAAAAAAATCAAGAATTCTGATACAAAAAGGTTAAATCTGAGATGATCATTAGCTATTCAAGAGTAGATGTCAAGGAGACAGTGGATATAAAAGGCTGCTAATTTAGTAATTTTAATGCCAATTAGCATCAAAATAGCTAAAGCTATAAAATTAGATGAGATCATTAAAAAAGAGTGTAGGGCCAGAGACATAGCTCAGTGGCACAGCACCTGCCTGGCAAGCACAAGGTCGTGAGTTTGATTCCAATACCAATAGATAAATAAATAAATGTAAGCATTAAAAAAAGCACTGTAAAGGGCATAGAGTAGTGGCCTATATGCCATCTGTTGACCTATAGACATACACACACATATATATATACACATACTTTTTTTTTTTTTTGGTTTCTACATATCTAAAACTTTGTGCCAGAATTTAAAAATTTTAATTTGTTTTGTTTTGAGACAGATGTCACTATGTAGTTCAGGCTGGCCTTGAACTCACTATGTAGCCCAGGCTTGCCTCAAATTCAGTGATCCTCTTGCCTCATTCTCCAGAGCAGTGGGATTACAGGCGTGCACCACTATGCCTGGCTTTTATTTTACCTTTTAAATTAGTAGAGGTGGATGGAGGAGGGAGAAAGGGAGGACAAGGGGGAAGACGAAGAAATGAGATTATGTGACAGGAGTGTAAAAATCAAGAAATGACGGTTTTGTGTAGGAACTTTGTGGATGCTTTTCAGAGCCCAAGTAAGTGTCCACTGGATTAAAAATAAGAGAGCTGCCAGAGATATAGCTCAGCCGCATAGCACCTGCCTGGCAAGCACAAAGTCCTCAGTTCAATTCCCAGTAGAAAAAAAAGAAAAGAAAGAAAGAAAGCTATCAACTCAATAAAGTAGTAGGAAGGGGAAAAATCACACTAAAAGAGATTAAATAATAAATGTAGGGTGGGAAATTCTACTAAAGATAGGAAAAAGGAAATAATTAAGCAAAAGATCAATGAAGTATAATGTATGCATAAAATAAAGACCAGCCAAGTGTAGTGGTAACACACCTGTAATTTCAGCACCGGGAAGACAGAGGCAGGAAGATCACTTTGAGTTTGAGGCCAGCTTGGCTACATAGTGACACCCTGTCTCAAAACAATTTAAAAAAAAAAAAGGAAGACCAACAAAGCTAAAAATTGGTTCTTAAAACAGCCTAACAAATTTGATGTGGGCATGGCAGCACACATCTGTAATTTTAGCACTCTGAAAGACTGAGGATTGGAAGTTTGAACTCAGTCTGAGCAATTTAGTGACTTAGTGTGATCCTGTCTCAAAATTAAAAATAAAAAAAGCTTGGTGATACAGCTCAGCGAAAAATCCCTGGGTTAAATTTCCTATGCCACCAAAAAAGGAAAGAAAGAAAGAAAGAGAGGGACAGAGAGAAGACACAGTAATAAAATTGATCAACTTACGAAGGGAACAATCAAGAAAAAAGAGAGATGCACAAATACACAAGATTGAAATGAAAAAGGAAACTTCTATCAAACAGGAAAAAAATTGGAATACACTATAAACAAGTTTATATTAATAAACATTTGAAAAATATATTTAGATAAAAATATAATTTATCAAAACTGAGGCATGAAGAAAAATGTACTATATAATGCCCCACTACTGTTCAAGAAATCATGTTCATAATTCAAAATGGCTCCTTAAAAGAAAATTCCAAGTGGCGTCATCAGTGGATTCTAACCACACTTAAAAAATAAAAAACAGGGCTAGAGATGTAAAGATGCAGCTTAGTGCAAAAGGCCTGGGGAGGAGGAAGAGGAGGAGGAAGACAAAGAAGAAGATGACAACGACAACAAAGAAGACAAAGAAGACGACGAAGATGAACAAGAAAAAACAAAGGCGAAGATGAAGAAGAAGGTGAAGAAGACGAAGATGATGATGATGAAGACGAAGACGAAGATGACGAAGGACAATCTACACGGGTAGGTAGAGGGTAGAATAACATTTTTATCAAGGCCTGACAAGGCCATTTCAAAAAAGGAAAACTATACACCAGTATTGCTCACACACATTTTTAAAATCTAAAAATAGTAAGTAAAATATATTTATCAATATATTAAAAAACAAGGCATTATGATCAAAGATTTATCCCACATGCAAAAATCAGTGTATTTTATCACAATAACAGAATAAAGACGAAAAACTATATAGCTGCCTTAAGAAACGAAGAAAATTATAATAAAATCCAATGATCATACATGAGTTTTTTAAAAATCAAGAATTGGGGGCTGGGAGAGAAACTGCCTATATGCACAAGGCCCTGGATCCAATCCCCAGCACCACCACCAGGGAGAAAGAGAAAGAAAAGAAGAATTAGATGTAATCTGATAAGGGGTATCAATAAACAACCTATTGCAAGTCAGACATTATGGTGCATGCTTGCAATCCCAGCATTTAGGATTCTGAGGTAGGAGGATCACTGTGAGCTCGAGACCAGCCTAGGCTATGCAGGTAAATTCAAAGCCAGCCTGCACTACATAGTGAGATATTTCATCTCAAAAAAAAAAAAAAAAAAAACCCTACTGCAGATATTAAACTTCAATATGCAAGTATTGAAAGCTGTCATACTGGTACAGGGAATGGGTCAAGAGTCCCCACTATGGCCTTATTTATTGTCAGACTGTCACATTCACCATTATAGAAAAGCAGGACAAGAAAAGAGTATTAAGGACTGGAGAAAAAGAATATCACTCATCACAAATGATATAGTATTGTATGTAAAAATCTAAGCAAATCTATAAATAATTAGAATTAATAAGTGTGGTCCAGTGAGGTTCCTTAATGCAAGACAAATATACAAAATCAAGTCCATTTCCATGTATCAGAAAGAAAATGTTTGACTACATTTATAATAGAAATTAGTAAGTTACAGAAAATACAAATATACATCTAAATAAATACTTAGATTCAAAAACTTAGCATTGGGCTGGGGATACAGCTCAATAGTACAGTGCCTGCTTGGCAAGCAGGAGGTTCTGAGTTCAATTTCCAGTACCTTCTCCAAAAAACCCTCAACATTCGCTAATGTGATAATGCACATCTATTATCCCAGCACTCTGGAAGGCTAAAGCTGGAAAATTACAAATTCAGCTCAGCCTAGGCAACTTAGCCACTTAATGAGATCCTATCTCAAAATACAAAAAATAAAATAAAATACCAAAGAGCTGGGAATGTAGCTCAGTGCAAAGGTCCTGGGTTCCATTCTAGTACTACAAAACAAAACAAAGATGACCTTATCAATCCAATGCAATCACAATCAAAATCTCAAGAATTTTTTTGTAAAATCTAAAAAGCTGATTGTATACTGTAAATAAAAAAGAAAAAGAAAATCCAAGCTATTCTGGGAAAAGATCATAATGGCAGGTCTGGCAACTGCAAACACCCAGAGTCATCCAAAACTACATTAGGTAAAATGGTCTGTAATCTCTGGAAGTATGAATACAACAATTAATCAACACAGCACCCAGAAACCATTTTAGCCACAGACAGACTTTTTTTGGTAAAGCTACACTGCAGAAAAATCAGTCCTTTGACTGTCTTTTCAAATTATGATATTAGGACAAATGGATATGGGATTGGGTTGTGAAACTTAACCTTACCTTAATCATAGGCACACATCAAAAAATTGATTTCAGGTGACTGACTATATACAAGGTGTACCCAAATTATATAATGATTGGTTACAATTTTAAATTTTATTACAGGGCTGGGGGTTGAGCTCAGAGGCGTAAGCACCTGCCTGGCAAGTGTGAGGTCATGGGTTCAATCTCTGTATACCACACACACACAAAATTATTATAGTAAAAGATACATTGTCTAAACTCCCCTCAAAATATCCTCCCCCATTTCAAACGTAATTATTCCATAATCCTAGACGCTTTCTGAAGCAACTCTGGAAGTCCTCTTTGGTGAGCATCTGTATGAGATGTGATCAAAAATACAGTGACTGATGCTGCTGAGTGCCATCCAGCAAAAAGGAAGGCTCATAAAACACTGCAGTGGAGCTTCCCCCACCTTACTGCCCAGATCTGGTACTGTGTGATTCCTGGCTCTTCCCCGAAGTCAAAGTGACTTTGAAAGTAATTCTTTAATTGACTCAGTACATCAAGAAAGCTACAATACCCACAAGAGCATACCTACAACAAACAAAAGCAAAAACTCTAAAATAAAGTAATACAAGAGAATATCTTCACACCAATGAACAGGGAAAGAAGTGATTAACTGTACTACATAGAACATCCATTTATCAAAACACAATTTTTTTTTTTTTTAAGACAAGGTCTCACCATACAGTCTGGCTGGTCTTGGCTGGTCCCTACGTAGCCCAGGCCGGCCTCAAACTCACCACAGTCTTTCTGCTTCGGCCTCCCAAGTGCTAGGATTATCGGCATGGGCCACCATGCCCAACAAGAAAAGCTTTTCTAAAATGTAAAGGCAATTCACAACTGGAGAAGACATAATAGTAACTCACAGCTCATATTTAGAATATATAAAGAAGGACCAGGGATTTAGCTCAGTGGCATAAGCGCCTGCCTAGCAAACATGAGGTTGTGAGTTCAATCCCCAGTAAAAAAAAAAAAAAAAAAAAAAAAAAAGAATATGTAAAGAACTCCAATAAATCAGTAAGAGAAGCCATTTCAATAAAAAGAGGCAACAGATGAGGACTCTATAAAAAAGGACGTCTAAATAACTGACATGAAACATACCCAATCTCATAAGCAATCAGGAATGTGTAAATTAAAGCTGCAATAAAATACTGTAGTACTAAAAATCCATAAATTACACAAATTAATAAAAAATAACCTTGGAAAAGAGTTTGACATTACCTATAAAATTAAAGAACACATATACTCTATGACTCAGAACTCTCTCCACAGATACATGTGCCCAACAGTAATGAGGGAAAATATTTATTCACACCATCCCTTGGGAGATCCAAGCTGTAAATGATCCAAATTTCCACCAATAATGGAATGAATGAATAGAATGAATGAATAAATCATGCCAGAATAATGCATGGCAGTGAATTATATAATGCACATGTAGATAAGTCACACACAATGTAGATAAACCTCACAGAAACAACACTTAGCAAAAGAAGCCAGACACAAAATACATATAATTTATATTAAAAGTTAATAATAGCCAAAACTAAATTACAGTGCATAGGGAGGCATGCTTAAGTAGTAAATGTATAAAGAAAATGAGAAGGCTGGGCTATAGCTCAGGGGCAGAGAGCTTGTCTAGCATGCACAAGGCCCTGGGTTCAATCCCCAAGAATAACAAAAAAAGCCAAGAAGGTAAATACATGAAACCATAACAGTAGCCTTCAGAGGAAAGGTAATATACAATGGTTGCCAGGGGACACAAGAGGGTACAAAAGCAGTTTCTGCAGTATTGCAGATCTTCTCTTTCTTTCATTTTTGAGTGGGGGCATTTCCAAGACGTGGCTTCAGAATGAAGTTTAGGCTAGTCTTAAACTCACTATGTATTGTAGGCCACACTGCCCTCCAACTCCTGGCAATCCTCCTGCCTCAGTCTCTCAAATGCTGGGATTACAGCATGTACCATCATGCTCGCAACTTTGTATTTCCTGATCCAATTACACAGTTGTTCTCTTTATTTACTTATATTATTTTATTTTGGGTTTATTTGTTTTAAAATGAAAAAAGAATAAAAATGATCATACAGAATTTCAAAAAAAATAATAGGAGAATAACAATGATTAATACATCACATATTGCTATCTTCAAAGTAGTTCAGATTATAAGACATAGCATGAAAAAAAATGATTGAACAACGACAGCACAAACTGTTCTTTTTGATGAACTAACAGAGATTAGTAGTATAGTTATCTATCTTGTATATACACACACACACACAAGAATCCTTTCCCTTTTTTTTTTTTCTCCTTTCCCTTATTCCAGTTGTTCTTTCCTTTTGAGCAACTTCTTTCCCTTTCCTTTTCACAATATTTATTGTACATTTTCAGTTTTTTACACTAGGGAGACAATACAATAGTTACATATGTGAGCTTGACTTATTTCACTTCCAAGTACGGTCTCAAAGCCTTAATTTACCCTTCTTGTTTGTTTGTGACAGGGTCTTTGTAATTCAGGCTGGCCTTGAACTCACCATGATCTTCCTGCCTCAGCCTCCAAGTGCTGGGATTACAGGAATACACCACTATACCTAGCAATTGCTCTCTTTAGATAAATCTTTTAGCTGTTTATTCTTGTTTCAAGCACTTTTCTTGATTTGTTGTATTTCGTACCACAATAAAAAGGAATAAAAGACTCAAGGAATAGGTTTTAACATGATTAGATAACAGATAAAGCTAGAGAAAGATAAAAGGCCAGAGGAGGTGGTACACACCTATAATCAAAGCTACTTGGGAACTAGGGGTTTAACTCGGCGGCATAAGCACCTGCCTTGCAGGTACGCGGTCATGAGTTCAGTCCCTGGTACCAATAAAAAGAAAAAAGCTACTTGGGAGGCTGAGGCAAAAGAATGCAAATTTGAGCTCCGCTTGGGCAATTTTGTAACACTCTGCCTTAAAATAAAAAATAAAAAGGGCTGAATATGTAGCTCAAGGCTGTCTAAGTTCAATTCCCCCACTAATGGGGAATGGACTATAAAAGTGGCCTGAAGAAACTGAAGAATGATCTAGAGAGACTAAGGACACATTAATTTAAGAAAAAATTACCAAACACTAAGGATAGCCTGAAAAGTGTAGAACACATACAATTAAAGAGCAAGAAAAAGGAAAATAAACAGGATAAAGGCAAACTTCAAAGAAAAATTTTTAATTGATAAAAGGCATCAATCCTCATATCCAGATCTCTCTCTTAAGCTAAGCTGGAAATGAAGGGAAAAAAACAACATCTAGACAGCACGTGACTCTTCAGAACTACAAACGCAAAAGAAGAGTTTAAAAAGAGATACAAAAATGTTACCAAAACAAAAAAATTGTATTACCTACAAAAAAAATCAATATATCAACAATTGTCTTCAACAGCAAAAATGCAATGGAATACTGTCTGGAGTACGTTAACTTGATACGCCGGGTCTTTTTTTTTTTTTTTTTTTTTTGTACCGGGGACTGAACTCTCGGCCTCGTACTTGCCAGGCAGGTCTTTTTTCTTTATTCCCAGTACTGGAGATCAAACCCTGAGATGCTCTACAACTGAGCTACATCTCCAGCCCTTTTAATTTTTTAACCCTGAAACAGAGTCTCACTAAATTATCCAGGCTGCCCTCCAACTTGCAATCTTCCTACCTCAGCCTCCCAAATAGCTAGGATTACAGAGGTACAACCCTATACAGGGTAACAAGCTAAAATGTTATACCCAGAAAACTATTTTTTAATACTAAAAGCAAAATGAAGACATGTTTAGAACAATAAAAATAGTTGTTCTCACTGGCCATCAAGAATCGAATTTCTGGCCAGGTGTGGTGTGTTGCACCCCTTTAATCCCAACACTCGGAAGGCTGAGGCAGGAGGATCATTACAAATTTAGACTAGCCTGGGCTACAAAGTGAGCTCAAGGCCAGTCTGAACTTCACAGCAAGACCTGTCTCAAAAAGACAAAAATAAAGTAAAATAAATGAACTTCTGAAAGAGGAACGATGGGGTACCCAAAGGGGATAATGTAGAAGGAGAAAGGCAGGTGAGAAAGCGTGGAAAGGAAGGTGGATGTGATCAGTGCAGGTCATATACATGGAAACATCACAATAACACCCATTCACCTGCACAGGTAATATGTATTAATCAAGGAAAAAATAAACGTCTAAACATGACCTTCTGAAAATTATCCCAAAAAGTCTGACATACAAGGAAACACAGGAGAAGAAAATAAACTTTTTGGTAGATCTAAAAAAATATCAAACAAAATAAGAACAAAAGCAGTCATGACCAAATACACACACAAAGGTGAACAAAAGAAACAGGGAAAAAGGAACGGCGGGATACAGCAAGTGTGGATGACTTGTTCATGATGCTTTTCTGTGACAGCAACCAAGGGAAAGCAATCCTACCTGAAGGGAGATGTGGCATCCAGCAATCAATGTATAGCAAAAGACAGGATGAAATGAGCTCTGAACCAGCTGCCAACTTAACTTACCTGTGCCTCTGTAATCACACTTAGAATTCATTAAGTCAGTTACCATTACTACCCACTTCAGACTATCCTGTTGTCACTGAAGTTACACTCCACGTATTTGGAATAATTTGTGTTTGAAAATGTGAATTTTCCTAATCTATTAAAGCTTATCATTTATATCCTAATGTTGTCTTCTATTGTTGCTGATATAATTATTATAGAATAGTCTAAAAGCACTCAATCTTCCTTGATGGTCCAAGGCATTTATATAAGCAAACACTACTATTGCTGATACAAAGAAATACCCATATGCTGGTGTGCACCTATAACCTGAGAGGCTGAGGCAGGAGGATTGAAAGTTTGAGATGCCCGGGCAACTCAGCTAGACTCTATATCAAAACTTAAAAACTGGGGATGTAACTCAGTTCAAAGCCTTAGGTTCAATTTCCAGTAGGAGAAAAAGAAACAAAAACCAAACAAAAATCTCAGGAGCTATAAAGGCTTTTCTTTTGGTCATCACTGCTGGCACCCAGCAGCCTCTCCTGCCAACCTGTGATTCAGTGGCAGCCATACTGCCTCAGACCTCAGTTCATTACGTTTCCTGGATCATGGCTCTATGCTACATAGCCAGAAGGCGTATCAGGGAATCCTGGCAAAGTGCTACACTGAGTTAATAAAAGATGACAACTAAGAACTATTTATATTTTTAATCTCTATGAATCTCACTCAGTGACAGATTTACTTTTTTTTTCTCCAGTTTTTTGAAGCAGGGTCATGCTATACAGTTCAGGCTGGCCTTGAATTCACTGTGTATCCCAGGCTGGGCTTAAGCTCACAGCAATCTTCCTGCCTCAGCCTCTTGAGTGCTGGCCTCACAGGCATATGCCATCCCATCTGGTGGATTTACCACATTATCCTCATCCTGACTATGTAACAACTCCCTAAAAGTGACAGCTATTAGAAAAATTAACCAGATGGTTTAGAAACCCCTGAGCTCAAATGCTGGTTATTAGCTCTATAACCTGGAATACATGACTACACCTTTTTAAACCTCTGTATCCTACTTGGGAGGTGAAACATCCTGTAATATTAGGAGTACTGGGAAAATGAAACAAGCTGACACGAGCAGCTCAGCACAGTACATGGCTTAACTTACAAATTCACTTAAAGGTTCACTTATCTTTTTAAATCCTAAATCCAATAATAATTCCAAACTTAAATAGGACTTCCTAACTAACTTCCCTATAAGAAGGCTTTTGAAATATTAGCAGTAGTTAATAATGAATAAGCATTTACTAAGTGTTAAAACTGTGCGGAAACCTTTACAGGGATTATCCCCTTGACTCCTCAGAGAAGCCAGGCGGCTGGGAACATCACATCCCTATTACACAGAAGCACTCTGCCTCTCAGCGAGGCTGAGGAGTGCACTGCACCAAATCACAGGGACGCGGTGAAGACGGACACACACAGGTTCCTTTCACGCTGTGACAGAACACTCCCTTCTCCTGA
The DNA here is from genome assembly GCF_034190915.1 of Cavia porcellus. Lineage (NCBI taxonomy): Eukaryota > Metazoa > Chordata > Mammalia > Rodentia > Caviidae > Cavia > Cavia porcellus. The sequence continues at coordinate 32,475,798 of NW_026947514.1, forward strand.
GAAGGGCAGCAGCTTCTCTGGTTAAAACTTACTTACAAACAAGTTGAGAACAGGCTAATTCACCTTTCATCTAGTTTCTACTGACCATCTAATGCTAAAAACAGAGTTTTTTGTTGCTGTTGCTTCGTTTTGTTTTAATTTCTGCATTTTAACTTACCCACTCACAGTCCATTCCCAGTACTGGAAAATCTTCTAACTCACTCCAGAGCAAGGGCTGGATTTGATCCCATTCCGCCTCCTGAGACACTGTCACCACCTGTGCCTGGAGAATCCTTTCCTCCCACGAGGGTCTGGGGACACCAGAGGGCAGCTGATCCTCTTCTGGAGGGGACTGCACCGTCCCGCCTGGCACCTGCTGTGGCGGTGGCTGCTCCTGGGTCACAGGGTGCTTCCTCCGGCGCTGGATGCCTCTCCACAGGACCAGCCCCCCCACAGCCACACCCAGCAGGGTGGTCACTGTCAAAGCCATCAGGTTCTGTCTAGACATGTTCAACTTTTTACTGCTTAGGAAAACATGTCACTAATCCCACAACCTGCAAAACAAATGGCAAAAATATATTTATATACAGAATATAAAGGTATACATGAACAAGTTTTCCCCTAGAAAGTTCCACCTCTAACCCCTGTACTTACAAACTAAAATATCTGCTACAAATTTCCACATGAAACAGTAATATTTTAATTATTTTTTCATCTTTTTTAGTTTTTTACTCTATCTCTCCCTTCAGCCTTGCCCAAGACTCTCTTAACGATATCAATCAGAATAGGGTACACTCTTAATTAGGATTATTAGCAAATGAATTGTTTAGTTAAGGGTTCTTCTTCAAAGTGTTTGCACTTTAAAAACTTTAAGCTCCTACCAATTGAAAGAAATCTTTACTTCTCAGTTAACACTTTACTTGTCAAGTCAAGCATCAGTAAGCGGGTGGGAAGGTGGTTCTGCTCTTCCAGAAGGGAGGGAGACGGGCCTTCCTCTTGCTCCTGAAGCCGCAGTGGTTCTCCATAGAAACCGACTCAGTTACTGCAGGGTCAGGCAGCGCAGCACAGGAGGGGCAGGGATTGGAGAAGCAAAAGAAAAGAACGGCACTTAGAGATTCAAGATGCCCAGAAGGAGGTTTCATCTGAAATATCTACAGGGCCAGGCAGGTTAACAATAAAAAAAGCGCATCACAAAACAGTTCCTTTTGTGTTTTGTTACTGGTGGCTTTCACTGAGTATCTTTGGTTTTACCCACTTTTTTTTTTGTTTGTTTGTTTTGTTTTTTTGTGGTTTTTGTTTTTATCGGTACCAGGGATCGAACTCACAACTGACTGCCTGCTTGCAAGGTAGGCGCTTATGCTACTGAGCTAAATCCCCAGGCCCGGTTTTACCCATTTTTGAGAGACACATTGTAGCCATTACACTGCTACGTGAGTATGCCATACTATGCCAGTGCTATTTTAAAAACTTCACAATCACGTGATAATAAATGGTAAATGGCCTTCACATCAGAAGGACTTGGGCAGCAACCACTTGGCACAAGCCACGTGGCAAGCTGGTCCTGCGCAGTTAGATACTGAGGCTTATTCAGGACTTGAGCATCCGAATTTCACAGAAAATGCCGCCTCTCTGAAATGCTAGCAACAATGTGTGGCTTCTTTAACTACTGTGTCAGTGCAACAAAAGCAGGGCTACCTGTGTTCTGCAAGCTGGGTTGCCCTGTCTGTGGGTGCTGGTCTGAAATCTAAACTGCCCGAAGACAGCACTTGCCTAAGGCCACATCTCTGACTCCGGGTTCCCACTGAATATGCACTGTTTCGATCCTGTTCTTAATGTTTCACAACCCTGAATGATAGCATGTCTACAGATATTAGAACTGAAAAACAGAATCACAGTAATTACTACAATAAGAATAAAATATGTGAATAGCTATACTGTTTTTAAAAATTTACTCTATACACTGCACTAGGTACTTCATATGTATTTTCTCCTGTGCTTTTATTGAAGACAAAATTAAGGAATGACTTAAGGAAATTAAGTAGTCTTTGTAAGAGGAGGAAAAAGAGTGGAAGAGGAAGAGGAAGAGGAAGAAGGCAAAAAGGGAGAAGAAAAGGAATCATCAGGCACCAGAAATGGAAGAGGGAACCCACAGTAAGTGAGCATGAAACTGGGCAGAGAGCAGAATTCACAGCAGCCCCACCACTGGGCTCTATCATCAGCCTAGGAACAGAAGTCTAGGCTATATGCTCAGGACACCCTGGGGCCCAGCCAAGTGCTGCCCTGTCTATGAGCAGGGATTAGAAAGTGTTCACCTACTACGGTCCAGGTAAAGGGCCTTCCCAGGATGGAAGTGTTGTAACAGAGACCCTCAGGGTAGTACAGACCCTCAAGTCTGCAGACTGCAGGTACAAGTGCACATTCACATTATCCTTACAAAAAGAAACTAAATTAAAACTGGTTCAGAATTGGTGGACTCTTGCTGGAACTGGGCAGAGCCCACAGTAGCAGTGTTATATGTGGTACCCAAATTACTAGCACGCAGGAAACACACAGGACTTCCATAGAAGGCAAATCCCTAGATAAGGGCTCAAAGATAAAGTAAAAACCTAACAAAACTCCAATCCCAGTAATAGTTCATAGAGCCAAACAAAACTTTCCATACCTGCCTCTAAGAGATAGGAGGAAATATCTCTTCAGGAAAATATTCAGAGACATTAAGGAAAACAATCACTTAAACACCGAGCAGGAAACGAAAAATAAGAAGAAATTCTGGGTATTAAAAATGTTTTTCAAAGTTCTTTAAAAACTCACTACTCAATAGACAGGTTGAACAGTTGATCAGACACATACAGAGTGAGTTACTCAAGATAAATCTGTGGTTACTGTCACTTTCGTGTGTCTGAAACACCATGCTTGTTGCCACTCCTGTCTTGTACGTCTTCAGTTAACACCTAATTTAATGGGAAGTTGGTAAAATCCAACCTGCATGTGCTCATGACTTGGGTGGAGAATCCAGGGGATAAAACTGCTGGCAGCTATGTCGCCAATGCAAAAACAAATAGGCTACATGGACACGAAATGCCCCTCAAGGAGAGTGATATTGCTGGGCATGAGAGATCTGGGCCAATGCTTCTGTAGGAAATGGAGCTGCAAGAAATTCAGGATAGAATTTGGAGTCTGGAGTTATAACAAAGTTCCAGAAGAACAGAATATGACTGTATTTGAATAAGTTTGTATTTTGGTGCACGAAATAAATAAGTAAATATAGATTCTTATATACAAAAAACCAAGATGTTCCCTGAAAATAAGCCCTACTGCAACTTTTGGAGCAAAAATTAATACATGATCCAGTCTTATTTGGGGGGAAATGCAGTATTAGGCAACTACAAATCAAAGCCACAATAAGACACCACTTCACAACCATTAGGATGGGTCTCACAAAAATTAAAAAAAGAAACACATGATAATTAAGTGCTGGCAAAAATTAGAACATCCATGCACTGTCAGTAGGAATGTCATATAGTGCAGCTGCTCTGGAAGACAGTCTGGCAGTTCCTCAAAAGGTTAAATACACATTTGTCATACAATTCTACAAGCCCACTCTCAGTTATGTATCCAAGGGAAATGAAAATATGCCCACCAGGCATGGAGGTGCATGTCCACAATCCCAGCACTCAGGAGGCTGAGGCAGGAGGATCCATGTGAGTTTGAAGCCAACCTGTGCTACAAAGTGAGTTCAAGGCCAGCTTGAGCTGCATAGTGAGATCCTGCCTTAAAAAAAAAAAAAAATTTAAAAACAAGATTTGATAAAACTCAGTGGTAAAGCACCCCTGAGTTCAGTCCCTAGTACAAAATAAGTAATAGTTCACAGAGGCATTACTAATACAATGCTTTTCCTAAAGTGGAAACAAGGCAAATATCCATTAGCCGATAGAAGGATACATAAAACGTAGCATATGTTATGCATTGCACTGTGTTCCCCAAGATAAGTTGAAGTTCTAACCCCAGTGCCTGTTTCCTATGAATATGACCTCATTCACACTTAGAAACACGGCCTTTACAGGTGCAATAAAGATGAGCTCACACTAAGGTGAGGTGGCCCCTAATCCAGTGTGACTGGCATCCTCTAGGAAGAGGAGGGAGACACAGCACATGACACACAGGCAAGAGGCCATGTGAAGACAGAGGCACAGAATGGGTTTATGCAACTTCAAGCCAAGGAACATCAAGGACTGCCAACAACCCCCAGAACTAGGGAGAGCCAAGAAGGACTCTCCCCCAGAGCCTAAAGTTAGCATAGTCCTACAAAGGCCTCTACTGCAAGCTCCAGCCCCCGAACTGCGAGAAAATAGATTTCTATTGTTTTAAGCCATCTGGTTTGTTACTTTGTTACTGAAGCTCTAGAACACGAAAACACCACAGGATGAAATTTTATTCAGCAATAAAATGGAATGATATAGTAGATGCTGCAGCAAGCACAAACTTGAAAACCTTGTTAAATCAAAAAAGCCAATCAGAAAACACCACAATTTATACAAACATCCAGATCTATGAAGACAGGAGGATGAGTGGCTGCCCAGGCTGGGCCGTTAGGGGAGATGAGAATGACCAGTAACCACTAATGGGTATGGGATTTTGAGAGGTAATAAAAATGCTCCAAAATTAGATTGTGGCGATGGTGGCACAACTCTAAGAATCTACTAAAAATTACTGAATTGCACATTATGAATAATGAATTGTAAGATATATGAATTACATCTGAATAAACCACAAAAAAATATTCTGACAAACTGATTAAAAATAATCTGAAGGGAGTTTAGCTCAGCGGCATAAGCGCCTGCCTTGTAAGCAGGCAGTCGTGAGTTCGATCCCAGGTACTGATAAAAAGGAAAAAGACAAAAAAAAAATCTGAGCTGGGTATAGTAACATACACCTATAATCCCAGTACTCAGGAGGCTGAGGCAAGAGGATCACTGCAAATTCAAGGTGACCTACGCTATACGGTGAGTTCAAGGCCAGCCTGAACTACATAGAAAGGCCATGTCTCAAAATATCCAAAAATTTTTTTAGAAAAATATTCTGGAAAGCCAAGAATAGCCAAAAATATTGTTTTTAAAGTAAAGGAATATGGGGCTGGGGATTTAGCTCAGCGGCATAAGCGCCTGCCTTGCAAGCAGGCAGTCGTGAGTTCGCTCCCTGGTACCGATAAAAAATAAAAAAGACCAAAAAAAAAAAAAAAACCCCATAAAATAAAGGAATATGTAAGCTGAAAAAAGCATATGACTTTCAACAAAATAATGACATAGGAATATTTGCCCTACTAAATTGAAAGGATAAAATAGTCTACCTAGGATGTTTGGTACTGAAGTTCAGCAAAATAAATAATTAGGCCACAGAACAGAAGAAAGCCCAGAAACACATCCACGTATGTGAGAAACTAGTACATAATAAATGTAGCATTTCAAATTAATGGCACTAGAGCCAGATGTGACAATACACACCTATGATCCCAGCATTCAGGAGCTGAGGCAGGAGGTCAGCAGTTGAACACTAGTCTGGGCTACATAGTGAGTTCAAGACCAATCTGAACTGCATGGCAAGACTCAAAAATAAAAATAAAAAAAAACAAATAATTTATTGGGAAAGATACACCTGAGAAAACTCTGTTCTGCTTTAGAGTAGAGTGAACTATTTCAACCTCAGCACGGCTGCCATTTCAGACTGGAAAATTTCTGTGCTGTGTGGCACTGTGCTGTGCACTGCAGGATGGCAAACAGCATCTCTGGCTTCCATTCAGCAGATGCCAACAGTGGCATGCCCCAGCTGGACAACCAAAAGAGTGTCTTCGAGACCTGCCAAATGGCCCCTGCGGGACCAAACCTCTCCCACTTGAGAACTACTGGGTAGGGAATGATAGCCATAAAATACAAACACAAACAGAAAAGCCTGATAAATGGAAACATAAAATGTACAATGTTGTTTCAACAAAGATGCCATCAGGGTTAAAAATAAGCAATAACTTTAAAGAATACTAAGTGAGAGAATGGTGGCGTAAGCCTATAGTCCCAACTACTCAGGAAGAGGATTTAGGACTTAAAGTGACCTTCTCTCAAAGTGAAAAAGAGGAGGCTGTTGTGGTAAATCCCTATAGGGAAGATCGCAGTGAGTTTGTAGCCAGCCTGAGCTACAAAGTGAGTTCAAGGCCAGACTTAACTGCATTGTGAGACTGTCTCATAAAGACAAAACAAACAAACAAACAAACAAAAATAGACTAGAGATGTAGCTCAGTGTGAAGGCCCTGGATCCAATCTCCAGTACTGCAGAAGACTGGGGAGTGCACTGGGGGTGCACAAATATAGCTCCGTGAGAAAGCACCCGGCTAGCATGAGCAAGGCCCTAGGTTCAATCCCCAACACCACAAAAAAATAAAAATTAAAGAAAAAGGATCTACAATTGAACAACCCTTCAATCCCACTAGTAATGAGGGGAATACACACTAAAATAATGACAAGTCATTTTCCATCCCTAAGACTGGCAAAAATAAAAAAGTCCAATGCAGACCAAATGTCTAAAAAAGCCTACGGTAAAATAAACACTATAATACACTATTGGCAGGCAGTTCAGCAACATTAAATGTCCACAATTCCACCTACAGGAATAATTCCACCTACAGGGACAATTCCACCCACAATCCTTGAGAAATACTCATGTGGGCACACTGACATATAGAAGGATGCTCTCCACATATTATAAGCGGCGGAAAACTGCTCATAATTGGAAACAATTATAGATTTCCCCATTCTATGAAATGTTACCATACTACAGATCTTACTGAGCAAGTAAAATAGGTTGGTCTCCATATATTGATGAAGAAAATAGTTCCTGACCCATTTCTAAGCGAAGTTACAGGATATGTATAATATGCCATATTTGTGACCTGTGCACTATAAAACATTAATATGAAATCTTACATACATCTCACATGTACACATTTGTCAATAAGTGTAAAGAAATAGAAAAACAAAACTCGGACTACTATTAGTTCTTATAAGACAGAGATGGAAAAACTATGTACCAAAAAGGATCTTTCTAGTTTAAAGAAAGATGTTTTTACAAAACAATAAGCAAGGAACTACTACTAAAACAGATATTTTAAAATATATTTTTAAAACACAATTTGGCTAACTATAACCATTTCTCTCTCCATTAAATCTCTTTTATCTAATTTTATTTAATTTAGATGATTACCAAAACCTTTTAGGGCGGGAGAGGTGCCTCTGCCTTGGAGCCTCTAGGAATGCCGAACCTATGACACGCGTGCCACAGAAGGCTGTTTCTATCATTGAAAGCGCTAAAAGGTTCGCCATCACTTCAAGCATATTCATAGACCCTGAATTTAACCCCTGTACCACAAAAATAAAAAATAAAACCCCCATAAATTTTCGGTTGTGATTCCTTATATAAAATATACAAGTAGTTTTGTATTTTCAATGAGTGGGCACATAAAGGAGTTTAAGCATAAAGGCTTGGCTTTATTTTAATAAGCAGGTGTCACTTTGTAATGAATAAGGGTTAAGAGTCTTGTCTCGATGTATCCCACGAATGTGAAACACCAGAATTGGCATCGCGCAAAGCCCAGGCCGCGAATGCGGCCGGAAAGGTAACTGGGTCGGGGTGGTCCCACGCTGGAGGGCAGGGGACCGAACCGCCGCCGAGGATGCCCCGGGTGCTGGGGCCGGGCCCTGAGTGCCTGCTGATTGGATCCAAGGCGGCCCGAGGGTTCGGCAGACGCTCCCAGACCCGGGATACGGAGGCCAAACAGGGCGGCCCGGGAGGGCGTGGGGACCACAGGCCGGAACGAAGACCCACTGCGAACCGGTCACCGCGCCCGCCCAGCTGTGGGCGCCGGGGACAAGGAGGCCGCGCCCGAGGGCGGGGACAGGGGCAGGACCAATTCGTTTGTGAACTGCCGGATCCCAGCAATCTGTTGCCCACGCACACTTTGGTATCCCCACATCGAAACCCTTCTCTAGAAACGCCATCTGCCCCGCGCATGATCTCTGTGAATTAGCCGCCTGCCCGGAGCTTCGCTTACCTGCAGCTTCGACCCGGCCCGAACACCTGCGGCGCTCACTCTGAAAAGCTGGAACCTCCGCGACCGCCTGCGCGTCCCCACACGGATCCACTAGAGTCGTAACTACTTCCGGTCCGGCGGTAGCCGGGGAGGACAGAGCCCCGTCTGTAGGGTGCATGCGGGAGGCGCCATCTTGTACGGAAGCTTCTGGGGCAACTGATACCTTCCCAGCTATTCCACTGCTGGACAAAGGACCTTTTAAAGTTGGAAGGCTTGACATCTCTTCAGGAAAACGGTGTTTTTGTTTCCACGATGGCATTTTTGTTTTTTCCGTTTAGTTTTGAAAGAAGATGTTTATAAAACCCTCCAAAATACAGTGTAAGGCATCTAGTTTTCATCTATTACCTTGGGTAGTGTTTCTCTACTGCATTCATTTTCTTAATAATTAAATGACAGTAAATAAAATGATTAACTGTTTAGATCATACATTCTTCATTTGCAGCGCATATTATCCTATAATCTTTAATAGTTTATGCCATATTTTGTAACAGTACGGTACCTCCTGTTTATACATTAAATCATTCAGTATTTCTTAGCAAGTGTTGTTTGTGAGGCAACTGCTGTGTGCTTTATGCTGTTCCTTTGTCAACAAAAGGAGACAGCCTTGTTGTGTACAACAAAAGGAGAAATGAGATGTACCTAAACAATATAATGGCCAGGTATGGTGGCTCTTTGTGATCCCAATCCTTGGGTGTTGAGGCAGAGAATTACCCTGCGTTTGAGGCCAGCCTGACTCTGTCTCAAACAAAACAAACAAACAAACTATAAATATATGTGCTTGCTTAATATATTAGGAATTTTTATTTTATTTTAATTTTTTTGAGATAGAGTCTCGCTGTATTACCCATACTGATCTCCAATTTGTGATCATGCTGCCTCAGCCTCTCAAGTAACAGAGATTATAGACATATACACCTATGCCCGGCTCTCAGTGTGCTAGGAACTTTGTAAAACATTTTTAATTATTCAATGGCAGTTAATCCCCAAACAGCTCCATAAGGCTGTACTATTATTAGTACTACCATATGTGAAAAATGCCCTGCTGTTAGAAGCCAAGGTGTTCAGTATGCAGGAGTAACAACTGGAGAGGAGCCCTGAGGAAGCTCATGGACTGCTGACTATATCCTGTTTCTTGCTTGTTTTTGTTTTGTTTTTTGTTTAGGCGGCAAAGTCTCACTGTGTAGCCTAGTCTGGCCTCAGATCCTGAGTGCTGCAATTAGAGCATTCAGTACTCCTGCCTTGTATCCTATTTCTTAATTCATGCTGACAGGTGTGTTCATGTTGCAAACTGTGAGCTCTTTTTCTGGATACATCTTTGCCTCAATCAAAAATTTGTGTTTTAATTTATTTTTGTGGTACTGGGGATTGAATCCAGGGCCTTTGTAATGAGCTAAATCTCCAGCCATTTTCTGTCTTTTGTTTTTGTTTTGTTTTGTTTTGAGACAAGGTCTCTGTTGTGGTTGATACATTGTATCCACTTGAGAAGTTCAGAAGTTTAACTAAGAGACTCAGCAAGGATCAGGATGCTTACTTTGTAAATATCCTCATTCTGTGGAAGAGGAGGGCACAGAGATTTTGTGAGTGTTAGGTTTGCCTTGGGGGTTAAGGGAGTGGCCTGCATACATACATATATAAGGGAGGGATCTGTTGCTACAAGTTCAAGAAAAAAAAAAAAGGGAGGGAAAGAAGTTTGTGCTATGCCCTTTTTATTCTGGCTGCTTTTGCCCTGGGTTTAATCCCCACTACAGGAAAGGAAAAAAAAAAAAAAAGAATAAAAGTGAAAAGTGAAAAACTTACTAACTCAAGGGAGGGGCAATGAAAAGTCATAATAGCAAATCAAACTGTCCATAAAATAATAGAAGACAGAAATTAGATTAAAACCGATCCCTGAATCAAAGATCTAAATGTTAAAACAGCCACAATCTACTAGAAGATAAAATAGGTACAATTTTTGCAGACCATAAGCATAGGCAAGGACTTTCTGAACAAAATCCCAGTGGCACAAGGAAAAGTACCAATAATCAACAAATAGGATCACCCAAAATTTAAAGGCTCATGCACAGCAAAAGAATCAAGGAACACAGGAGACAGTCTGCAGAATGGGGTGAAGGGATAAGGAATCCCAAGGCTCAAGGGATCAGAGAGAGAGTGAATAAGGCCCTTACCTCTGGGTGAAAGGAGACAGCTACAGAACTGAGACTCTGGGGGTAGAAGTGTTGAGGGTGTTTGAGGAGTTGAGTTTAAGTCCTTTGTTGTGGAGTGTGTGTTACGTTACCAGGTCTCCTAACTGCCACAGGTAAGTTTCAAAAAAGATTTTTTTAATTATAAAAAGAAAAAAATACAACAGAATTTTGAAAAAAAGTATCTAGGGAAACATATGAAAGCTATTTAGGAAATATTCAAAGCATAGAGTCAATATACTTACTGACTGTATGTTCAAAATATAGGGAAGCTGACTCACTGACCAAGTCTTGACCTGCTGGCCCACCGATTGCTACAGAGCTTGTGGGTCAGAGTTCTATTGTTGTCCTTCTAACACTTCTGTTCCAGTAGATTCTTTGGAGTAGTCTCAACAGATATCAGATTCTGCATCCAGGTTTGCAAGAGGACAAGACAAGGGTTATCTGTGGGAGTGCTGGAGCTGGAGGGTAAAGGGTGGCCAGCGGACACCGAGGTCATAGAAGAAAGAGGGCAAAAAAGACTCTAGTTGCAGCTAATGGACTGAACCACGTACAACTACACTTCCTCCTGAAATCCCCCTAAGACAATGGTAAACACACATTAAAATACAGAGCTTCGAGGTCAAAAGATAGAAAAACAATTTGAGAACAAAGGCTATTTATTCAGGTGTATATAGTAAGGGGTCAACTACCATACTTCTACTAGGCAGGACTGAAGGCAGGCAGAGTGGGAACACTTTACAGTGAAAACAGGGAAGGGTCCAAAGGTCCAAGTACTCGGACTGGAGACCATTATCCGGACAAAGCTAGAGCTAGACTAACAAGCAGCTAGGCTTCTTATATAATTATTATCCACTATAATTGATAGCATTAGTTAGTTTCCTGTGATTGATTGTGAATTGGAAGTGGAGGCAAAATATAGGGAAGCTGACTCATTGACCAAGTCCTGACCTGCTGGCTGATTGCTGGAGAGCTCGTGGGTCAGGGCTCTATCGTCATACATGGTCTGGATATTTTCTGCTTAATACTTAGTCCCTCAGAGAACAGATCAAATCACTGACATTTTGAAAGCTGGGAAGCAGAAAGATACTGGGAACAGACTTAGGAAACTTTGTTATCTATCAAAGGCACAGCCAAGAGCAAGCCTGATCTGCCCCAGAGACCATCAAAGGCTCAAGAATTGGCAACATAGGGAACCTCAGAAGCAGAGGGACCAAAGGTGGGACTAAAATCAGGATAACTGATTGTGTCAGAACAAAGTTACAACAAGTTTCAGTGTAGATTTTTTGACTTTCATTTGTGATTCATGAATTGCGGCAGCCTCTGTGCTACAGAATAGAATAAGAATTCCCACTGGGCCATACCAGAACAGTAGATTTTGTAAAGTAAGAACAGAATCCAGAAAAAATAGAAAAAACTTGATTGGTTAACAGTTATGAGGGCTACAGCAAAGAGGATTTTCTTATTGTACTGTCTCAGAATGAGATCTCTTTTTAGGAGAAACTGAACTATTTGGGGAATCTATCTACACCCTGGAAGCCTCAGTGTGGTTATATGGGATAACTGAGTGACTCTATTTTAATTTGGTCTTGTCTTTAGAAGCCTTGTCTAATCATGACTTCCATGCAAATAGGAAATGAATATGAACTGTACAGTGAAAACAGGAAAGGGTCCAAAGGTCCAAATATTCTGATTGGAGACCATTATCCAGAGAATATTCCTGCGATTGATTGTGCTACAATATTCATTTCTTTCTTTCTTTCTTTTTTTTTTTTTTTTTTTTTTTTTTTTTTGTCTTTTTGAGACAGGGTCTCTATGCAGTTCAGGCTGGCCTTGAGCTCACTTTGTAGCTCAGACTGGTTTCGAACTCGAAACAATCCTCCTGCCTCAGCCTCCCAAGTGCTGGGATTACAGGCGTGAGCCACCATGCCTGGTTTACAATATTCATTTCATATTTGCATGGAAGTCATGATTTCTCCTCTTTTTAAAAAGTATTTTTCCAAAAAAATGTTTTTCTTTAATAAGTCTAATTCAGCTACTTGTATTTGGTAGAGATATTTTATAGTAAAAGAAAGAGTTAAAAAGTTAGATTAGATAGAAAAAAGTATTCTGTAAAAATCACTACACTTTTAAAGGTGAATAAATGATTGGTTTCTTAGAAACCTTAATCTTATCAGTTTATTAGAAATTTAGCTAGACAGGTGTGGTAGCCCATCCTGTAATCCCAGCACTGAGGAGGTTTAGGCAGGAAGATCATCACAAATTCAAAACTAGAGCTGTAGTGAGACCCTGTCTCAACAAAAACAAACACCAGACACACAAAAAAAGAAATTTGTATATGTATTTTATCAGAAATTCTAATTTCTTCCTAGAAGGAAGCTTCTAATTACAGCATACAAAAAGACTACTTCTTAATTTGGGTTTAAAATTTTTTTGCTTCTTTTACAAGATGATGACTTCCTAATCTCCAGTCCAAAATTATATCTCTAAATACCTACTGTGCCAGTGCTGCTAAAAATAGGAAAAGAAAGTCATCCTACAAAAATGTTGCGGGAACTAAAGATGGCGCTTAGTGACATAAGTGCTTTACATACTGGCATGAAGTTTTATCTAATTGAGGACTAATAAAAAAAAATTGTACACAGTGTGGTGCATATATATATGGTTAGGGCTGGGGATATAGCTCAGTGGCACAGTGCCTGCCTGACAAGCACAAGGTCTTCAGTTTGATTCTAGTACCAAAAAAAAAAAAAAAAAAAAAAAAAAAAAAAAATTAAATATCATTCAGCCTTAAAAAGGAATAAAATTCTGACATGCCATGTGCTATAATATGGATGAACTTTGAAAATATTATGCTAAGTGAGATAAACCAGACACAAAAGGACAAATACTGTATGATTCTACTTATATGAGTTATCCTAAATAGTAAAGTTCATAGACACTGAAAGTAGAATAGTGATTACTGGGGATAGCATTGGGGTAGGATGGGGAATTAGTGCTGTAGGTACAGAATTTTAAGCTAGGATAATGAAAAAAATTCAGAAATGGTGGTGATTGTTCAACACTATGAATGTACTTGATGACACTGACCTATACACTTGAAATTATTAAAATTAAAAAATCTATGACTGCCCTCTCACAATTAAAAATGTTAAAATGGAACTGTAATGTGTCTCACTTTGCTATAGTTTGTATAGTTTGGTTCTGGAATGTCCCCCAAAGACCCACATGTAAAAGACCTGGACAGCAACTTTGTGCTATTGGAAGGAAAGTGCTGAAGCCCTTACGGAGTGGGAGCTCTGGAAAGGAAGTTAGATCATGGAGGATTGAGCTTGAAGGGAGTATTGGAGCCCCTCTGCCTCCCCTCTCCTCCCACCCCCTTCCTGTTCCTGACCACTGTGAAATGAATAACCTGCTTCTGCCATGAGCTTCCTGCAGTGATTTACTGCCTCACCATAGACCCAAAGGCAACAACAAAAAAAAAGGCATTTAGGGTCAAATGACAAATGACCCTAAACTGAAACCTCTAAAACCATGAGCCAAAAGAGAATCCTTCCACCTTTTAATTTATCTCAGGTATTTCATCATAGTGTTGAAAAGAGGACACACTCACAAACACACATTTATCTTTTTACTTTTTGCACAAAGATATTTTCTACCAGTTTTTTTTTTTCAGTTACAATCTGGTCCGTCAGGAGACTACACACTGAATTGTGCTGTGTTAGATTCCAAGCTTCTTAAACTAAATTTATCAACCCCAGCAGGACTCTCCTCATGTTACAAAGAAGCTCCTCCCTATTCTACATAAATTGAGCCTCTCTCCACTATTCATTTAGTAACTAAATCCAGAATCCAGTGAAATGTCCTAAATCATCTTCTCATTTATTTGTTTGTATTTTGAACAATGATTGTCAAACTATGCTGATTATATTAAAAAAAAAAAAAAAACTGTTCCTAAACTTCAAACCCACCCTTTACTCTGCGCGGTGAGCTGAAACTGGATCTCTGCAGTCCACATTTTTTCTCTGCTGGCTGGCTCTCTGTCAGCTTCCACCAACACTGGGAGATCAGAAGGCAGAGTGAAGGGAGAAAAGACTCGCTCCTTCCTGTTTGCTTCCTGTTTCTTTAACTATCACCCAGGCAACAGCTCCTCTTGCCAGCAGCAGCAGTTGGTTCCAGCTTGGGACTTCTCTGCACACTCTCGGAGCAAGCCTCATCACATTCCTCAGAAGTATGGGCATCATCAGTCAGCAACTCTCCTCCAAGGTCTGAGTCACAACACAAGGGACGTCTTCTGAGACACCAAGGTGCCAGTGTAAACCAGATCTCATGTTCTCCTCTGGGCCAGGCTCCAAGGCTGCTAAGTGTTTGGTCCCAGTAATCGCACCCTCAGTAGCTTATTACCCCATCTACTTCTTGTAGTCACTATCTCTTTGTTCTGCTTTTCTTTTTTAGTTTCTAGAACCTGTGACATGTCCAACAACTCTCTATAGTAATTTCCTCAGTTAAGATATCTTCATGCTTGAGGCCCTGGGTTCACTGCCCAATGCTAAAAACAAACAAAGCACTTCCTTAAACCACTAAAAATAGAATTGCTGTATTATCTAGCAATTTACCCCTGAGTATATACCCAAAAGAATTGAAAGTATATGTTACATGCATTATGAAAATTTTAAAAGATAATTGAAAACACTGTCCCAAAGATATATTTGTATGCCCCCATGTATAGCAGCCCTCCGGATAATAGCAAAATCCCAGAAGTAGCCTATTTACAGACAGATGAATCAATAGCAAAACTTACGTTTCTGACATATGCTTATAACATAGATAAAAATTGAAGATGTTCTGCTAAGCAAAATAAACCAGTGACAAAAATACAAATACAAAACAATTCTACAGTATTTTATATGACGCAGTAAAAGTAGTCAGAATCATAGAGAGGGTGGTTGCCAGGAACTTGGGAATGACAGTAAGACAGTAATAACAGTAAGAAGTCATTGTTCAGTGGGTTTAGAATGTTTCACAAGATGAAAGTTATGAAGATGACAGTAATGATGTTTGCACATTATGAAAGTATTTCGTGCTACAGAACTGTGCACTTTCAAATGGTTAACGTGGTAAATTTCATGTTATGCTACTTTACCACAATAAAATTTTCTTTATTTAAAAAGATAACTGCTGTGGCTTCTGTTTCTTTATTGAACTGTAGTACAGAAAATGGTCCTAGGAGTAGTTCCAAGAAATAGAGACTTTCAGACTTCAAGTGGATTTAGTCATATCTTTAACCTCAAATACAGGACTGTGTGTGAGGCCCTGAGTTCAATTTTTAATACCATAAAAAGAAAAAAAGGGATTTCATATGCAATGTAGAACAACACTTCTTGGGCAATAGGATGCAAGGGCATCAGAAATAAGCAATTTATAAATTGTGGTGTATAATGTTAAAGTACCTACTAAAATAAATACTTTGGAGCCACACTTGATTACTTGAGAGTGATAGTACCTACAATTGTAGGCTAGAGGTGTCTTTCTTTGCATGCACTGAAGAAAGAAATGAAAAGTTTGAGTTATCAAACATTCAGTTCAACTCGCAGTCAGAGGGCAAAAACTACCATGGCAACCCTTAAAATAAATATCCTAAAAAAAATCTTGTCCTTACAGACTAATCTTTGTGAGAATCAAACATGAAGTTTAATTGTGCAGGTCCCAGAATTAGAACATAAGTTGATTTCATAGCCTTGCTAATTCTCTCCAGTGAAAGATAGAGCATTGATGGAGAAGGGCATGACACTGAAATTTGGAATGCAGTTACTGAGCTGACTCAAAGAAAATTAAGATTCTGTAATGTCCAAATCTCTCTAAATTCCCAGTGCAGAGGAAGTAGCTCGCCTTCCCTTGACTAAAGGTGCTATAATAAAACCATGTGTCGATTTTCCATAAAGTTTTCCTCCAACCAGCCATTGTTACCCGTTCATCAGGGTTTCTCAGCATGTTACTCTGTTGGGAGAGATATTCTGTCCATTGCAGAATATTTAGCAATGTTCCTGACCTGTAACCACTAGATCTACCAGCACTTTCCCGTCCAACTTGCAACAACCAAAAATGTCTCCAGATATTCCAAAGGAGACAAAATCATCCAATGTGAAAACAATAACATGGGATAAATTATCCATCTTTATGTTCTTTGGCTTGAGGGCAGCCTGCAGCCCATGTCACCCAGGGAGCAAAAACACTGGTAGGAAGCTCATAGTCCTTCCAGCTTAGAAAACTAGAGAGAGTTGTGGAAATCAACAGCTGCTGGACAATGAAAGGGAATCCAAGAAAGAAGAGAATCAGAGGAGAGAAGCATTATTTGTGTTTAAATACTGTCCAGCTTTATGGAAGACCCTGAACCACACATGCTTAGGGGAGCCTGCAAGCAGCCAGCCAGAGCTGAATGATGAATGATCTGCACTGTCACTCATTGAGCCCAGAAACAGGCTGTGCAGCTTGAGTCCATACAAATTAACAGCAAACAACAAAAGAATCAGTACTATTAGAGGAACATAAAAGAAGTCAAACACGATGGTACACACTTGTAATTCCAGCAGTTCAGGAGGCTGAGACAGGAGGACTGCAAGTTCAAAACAAGCCTAGGCAACTTAGCAAGTCCCTGTTTCAAAGCTTAAAAGATAAAAAATTCTGGGTAAGTTGCTCAATTCAAAGGCTCTGAATTAATCCCTAGTAACACACACACACACACACACACACACACACACACGTAATACAGCTTGTCTCCGCAACTTAATATTTACATTGCCTGGGAAGCAATTGTAAAATTACTTGACGTACAAAGAAACAAGGCTACGTGTCATATCTTTTCTAAAGAAAAGACAATCAACAGAGACTGACCATATGACACAGATTTGCAATTAGCAAAAATTTAAAGCAAAAGTTATAACTCTTCCATGATGTAAAGGAAAAATGTTTGTAACAAGTAAAAAACTCTCAGCAAACATACTGAACTGACACAAAAGAAGAAAATGGAATTTCAGAAATTAAATATACATGTGCGTACATATTTGTAAATATGCTAGATGATATACATGTATTTTTTAAGGTTTAGATTTGTTTCGTTTTGTTTGAGATTGGGTCTCACTATGCATCCTAGGCTGGCCTCGAACTCCTCCTGCCTCAGCCTCCTGAGTGCTGAGATTAGAGGCATGTGTCACCACCCCTTGCTGCTAGATGATATTAACAGCAGAAGGAAAATGATAAAAGAATCAGTTAAACTTAAAAATAGGCTAATAGAAATAATCGAATCTGAAAATAGAAATCATTGAAAAGAAAGCTTCAGCGAGCAGAGACAATCAAAACAACGCTATATATAATGTATATCAAACTGGAGCCCCCGAAAGATAAGGGAACAGCAAGGGATAGAAGAATTTTGAAAACACGATGATAAAAACATTTTCCAAAGTTAGCCTGGTGTGTTAGCTCATATCTATAATCCCAGATACTCAGGAGGCTAAGGCAGAAAGATCAAAGGTTTAAGCCCAGCCTGAGCAATTTAGCGAGGTGCTGCTTCAAAAACAGGGAGACTGAGATGTAGCTGACTCTGAAGGCTCTTGGCTCAATGCCTAGTACTGTAAAAAAAATTCCAAAATTTTTAATAGACATAGATTTATATATGAAGAGATTTCAAAAAATCCCAAACTGAATCACACACACACAAAAAAAAAAAGAAAAAGAAAAACAAAACAACAAGGCTAACATGGTCAAACAGACAAAGCATATCTTAAAAACCAGAAAAAAATTACTCCTCACACAAGACAACAATAAACCAAAAACTTAACAACTTTTCATCTGAAGCAAAGGAGGGCAGAAGACAGAGGGCCAATATTTTTAAAGTGCTGTAAAGAAGACACTTCTGATCCAGAATTCTATTTGCAATGAAAACACTCTCAAGAATTAAGATGGGGGAGAATAGACTGATGCAGCCACTGTGGAAATCAGTATAGAGATTCCTCAAAAAAATAGGATTGGAGGTTCCATTCAATCCAGCTATTCCCCTGCTGGGTATTTTCCCAGAAAAATTGAAAAGATCATGGTTCAATGATAAATGTGCACTCATGTTTATAGCAGCATAATTTATAATAGCTAAATCTTGGAAACAACCAAAATGCCCATCAACTGCAGAATGGATGAAAAAGATGTGGCATTTTTATACAATGGAATATTACTCAGCTATAAAAAGGATGATCTTGAGGCTTTTATAGGTAAATAGAGGAAACTCGAGACTGTCCTCATAAGTGAAATAAATCAGACTTGCATTTGTAAATATCTCTCAAGGGTAAAAAAAACAATAATAATAAAAAACTGAAAGAGTAATAAGATCCAAAATGTACAGTAGATATTCTAATAATGAAAGGGAAAGAAAGTGCTCGAAAGGAAAGAACAACTTGTAGGTACACACATATAACTGTATGTGTGTTTAAGTGTGCAAGATAGATAACCATACTACTAGGTTTTGTTAGTTCATCAAACAGAATAGTTTGTGCTGTCATTGTTTGATTGTTCATTTTTTATGCTTTGATTTTGTAATTTGAACTACTTCTCAAATAACAATGTTATATATCAATTAGTGATTTATTTTTTGAAATTCTGTATCATTTCTACTCTTTTTCTGTTTTGCTTTTTTTCTTTTAATAAAAAGAAGAATTAAGGCAGGCACTGGGTGTGTAGCCCAGTGTTAGAACACTTGCCTAACATGTGGGAGGCTGTGGGTCCTGGGCCCATGTACCTCAAGGCGGAAAAGAGGAATGAAATTAAATAAATTCCCTTGAGCCCAGGAATTCAAGGGCAGCCTGGGCAGTGCAGCCAGGCTTTTTCTTCTAAACAGATAAACCAACAAACAATTGAAAAAAACAACCAAACTAATTCTTGTGCCTCATGTCTGATTTACAGATGATTTTGCAGCACCCAGAAGAGCCCTCCATAGCATTATGGGCCCAGTCCAGAGTATTGTGTGAGTGTTTTCTTTAAAGACAAAGTCTCATTTACATAATCCAGCCTGCCCTGGTCTCAACCTTGTGGTGATCCTCCCATCTCAGTCTCTCAAGTGCCAGGATTATAGGCATTCACCACCATGTCTGACCATTTGGAATATCCTTGACAGACAGTGTAAAACAAACCCCTTCCATTTGGCAGGTCTCCAAGAAATACATGTGGCTGCGCACATTCTCCAGACCGAGGTACTGCAAGAACAGATCTATATTGATTGAGGGACAGGTATTAGCAGTTTTACTGTAGGTATTTTCAGGGAGTCAGAAAGAAAAGCAGCCTTAAAAGATCCATTAAAAGGAAGTCTGGGGAACAGGTCTAAGGATGCACCTCTTGAGTTGGCAGAATGTAACGGTGTGTGAGTCCCATAAAAACAGTTTCCAGGGGCAGCTTCTGGAGGAGCAGTTCTCTACCAACAGGTAGACGAGATGTCATGCAGTATGGATGCTACTCCGGCTCTTTCTCCGGAAGCAACAGTGGTTGTTCAAAGAGCCCAAGCACCATGTGGCCACTTTGCAAGGGTAGACACTGCACAGAGTCTTAACAATGTGGGTTTCTCCTCAGTAAGGCTGACCTGGCTAAGATACAGGTGTCCCTCCGTACTCAAGGAGGATTGCTTCTACAACCTTCTACACACAAATCTCCCGATGTCCAAGTCCCTTGTAGAAAATGATGTAATATTTGCATACAGTCTGTGTGCATTGCACTTTGTCATGTCTCGATTACTTGTAATACTTAACGCATTGTAAAGTTTATATAACTAGTTGTTACACTATATTGTTTAGGAACGATGGGGAAATTCTGTAGACCTTAGTACTGTACATCTTTCGTAGTAATTTTGATCTTCAGTATTTGGTTGATGGTGTGGAAGCAGACCCGCAGATTCCTCCGCTCATTCCACCAAGTGCCTAACTGCCATGGGACTCCAATACACTCAGGCTGAAACCTCATTAGATCAAAGAAGCAGCTGAGCAATTGCTAGCAAGTGGATCACACTGGACCCTTTATATCATGAATTTAACAACAGTTTGTCCTTCCTGGGATACACATATATTGTGTATATGGGTTTGTCATTCCTGCTCATGTAGTATTTCTGTCAGCATTATCCTGGACTTAAACAGAATGCTCATTTATTGTAAAATTTTTCCTATGGTGTTGTTTCTAGCAGAAAAGTGTTGCAATGGACTCACAGCTGTGGAATGCATTGATCTTCCCGTATACTTCACTGCCCAGAAACTGCTGGTCTGATAAAATGATGCAAGGGCCTGATAGTGACTTGGGACCAGCACCAGTGGGGAGATAGCATCTGGAAAGCCTAGGATTCTTTCTTACGAAATTCAGTCTGTTTTCTCATACATGAGGTTGTTTCTCCTACAGCCAGAATGCATGGTCCAGGAATCTGAAGTTGGAAATGGAAATGGCTTCTCTCAGTCTTACCCTAACAGCCCACTTTTGAGATCTTTGCTTTCCACCTCTGAATATTGAGCTCTGCTGGTTTGGAGGTCTTTGTTCCCAGTGGAGAAATATTTCTACCATGAAACACAACAGTAGTTCCACTGACTAGAAAGCTGATATTCCACCTGGCCATTTTAAGCTTCTTCTATCATTGAACCAATAATGAAGAAACTGCTTAACTGCCTGAGGTGGCTGATCCTGACTACCATGGAAACACTGGTGTTTTGTTACACAGCGGGGACTGGCACCCAACAATTTCACTGGAATTGAGGATTCTCTGTGATGTCTCTGAGCACACTTAATGTTTGACAGCAGAGTTTAGCAGAGAATCAAAGCAGCCAGAAAGGTTAGAACCTAGAGGGGATTGAGATCCTACAGGAGTGAAGGTTTAGTCCATTCTACTAGGTAAACAACCTAAACCAGAAAAAATAGGTTTGCATGGAGAGCAAAGAAAATAACAAATTAGTAGTGGGAAGTAATGGTTATAACTATAAATATGACTTCATAACCTATAAAGATGAGCACAGTAGTAGCTATGCATGTTTTCTTCCAACATTTTCAGTGCATAGTAAGAAAATGATCTCCTGATTCCCCTTTTTCATGGAAGATTGTGATGATAGTTGACTTTACAATTCAACTATTCAACTAATTCAACTAATTCAGATAGACCTTGATGGAATTTGAGAAGTAAGCATTGCCTGTATATGAGCACTGCATTATAGTTCAGTAGCAAGCATTCTCCTGCCTCAGGATGCTTGCACTTGCTTAGATGGCTCTTCCCCTAGATATCTGCAAGGGCTTCTCCTTTATCTCCTTTAAATCTTTATTCAAATGACACCCTTTTCAGTGATAGATTCCCGACCACCCTCTCTAAATTCCCTAGTACTTATCACTATCTAATCTATATTTTACTTTTTTACCTTTCTCTCTGTGCCCCCAACTTTACACAAGTTATTATTTAATAAGAAGGAACATTATCCATCTTGTTCACTGTTGTATCCTTAGGCCATGAAATGGTGTAGACACTCAAATATTTGTTGATTGTGTTATGGTTTGGATATAAAATGCCCCCCGCAGTCTCATGTGTTCAGAGGTGAAGATTTTGAAAGGTGATTGGATCATGAGGGCATTGTGTTAATCCCCTGATGAGTTCATAGCTGAATGTATTGTTGGGAGATGGGGCCTGGACTGAGGAAGTGGGGTACAGAAGGCCTGACACTCTCTGTCTCTCTCTCTGTCTCTCTCTCTCTGTCTCTCTCTCTCTCTCTGTCTCTCTCTCTCTGTCTCTCTCTCTCTCTGTCTCTCTCTCTCTCCGTCCCTCCCCCAGGCTGCCATGAAGATGGGACCTTTCCTCCATGTCCTTCTGCCATGCCATTTCTGCTTGGAAACAACCAACCACGGACTGAATCCTCTTAAATATGAACCAAAATAAAACTCTCCTTTTAGTTTCAGGTGTTGGGTATTCTGTCCCAGTGATGTGACACTGACTAATAATACACCATGGAACACTATACTATGAAGAAATTTAAAATAAGCAGTAAGTCTATAAATATTAATCAAACTGTTTGTTAATCATGGTTTCTTGTTTTTTTGTTTTGTTTTGTTTTGTTTTGCTTTGGTACCAGGGATCAAACTCACAACTTCGTGCTTACCAGGTAGGTGCTTATGCTGCTGAGCTAAACCTCTGCCCTAATCATAGTTTCTGCTTTGAGGGTAAGGGGTAAATATGATCTTGCTAACAAAAGTTAAGTTCTTTTCAATGTTGGGAGAAATCTGAACATGATGTTATCTCCATCCCACACAGTACTCCACTTTAAAGATGTAAACACACAGGGGCTGGGGGTTTAGCTCAGCGGCATAAGCACCTGCCTTGCAAGCAGGCGGTCATGAGTTCGATTCCCGGTACCGATAAAAAGGAAACAAAACAAAACAAAACAAAAAAAAAAAGATGTAAACACACAGTGCAGTGGTTATCTGATTTACACAGCACAGCTCGTGAGTGTTGGGGCCATGTTTAGAAGTTCTGCTTCTACCTTCTCTCATTTAGACCTCATGCTCCTCCATAAGGAAGTAGATTGATACCTACCCACCCTGTCCTCTAACACCTGGTCCCACAGTAGAGGGAGAACAGCATATCCAGAGTGTGTGTGATGATCCACTGGAAGCTAATGTTAGATTTCTATTCATATTTTTTTCAACTCAAAAAAGAAAGAAAGAAATTCATCTTGGCTAATATTTCCTATAAAAATAGATGCTGGCATCTTTATTTTTGTCTGCATGCCAGCAGGTTATGAATCATCTTGATGTTTGAAGAGAGACAAAAATTCCATGGCCCAGATGGAATTATGGCTATACACACACACACACACACACACACACACACACACACACACATATATATATATATATATATATATATATATATATAGTGTGTAAGCTAAGAGAGGATATCAAGGTGTTAATTTTCATAGAAATAAGACTTTTCCATAGCAGAATATAACACAGTCATGTATGATGAGATGATGATTGATGAGGAAGGGATATTTGGCTTTGCTCAGAGGTTTGCTAGGTGTTTCTTCACAGGATATTAAAATAGTTGTCAGTATCTATAAATAACTTGCACTTTTCTTTTACAAAAAGACAAGCATCTGAACTTTGCTATTTTTTCAAGATAATAAAGAGGCTGTCAGCAGTATGCTACTGTACAGATACTAAGAAAGAACATTTTAAAATTATATTCCTTCAAGATAGGGCTGATATTTTGACAAGTGAGAAAAAAAACTACTTTTTGTAAGCTATTTCAAAGGAATGTTTTGAAAATGATATTTAGAAGTGATTTTTTTTGTCTTTTTGAGACAAGGTTTTACTATGCAGTTCAGGCTAGACTTGAACTCACTTTGTTGCCAACATGACTTCAAATTCACAGCATTCCTTACAGGTGTGTGCCACTATACCTGGCCAGTGTGATTTTCTGGACAAAAAAGCATATATCACTTATAAAAATTTTCGTACTTGGGCCTGAGGTTGTAGCTCAGTGATAGAGTACTATCTTAGCATGCTGGAGCCCTGGGTTCAGTTCCTAGTGTGTGCACACACACACATGTAGGCACACACACACTCTTCCTTGCACATATAAAATCCTGGAGACAGTTTTCTACTGTGTTTAAGAATCTCCCACCATATCAAAAACAAGAGTTCTATAACTTAAATTTTTTTATAGTATTGGAAAGTGGATATAGGCACTCCACATTGAATTACAATTCCATTCATTTTAAAATTTTTTATCTTTAGGCAAGGTTTTGGTAAGTTGCCCACATGGAATTTTTTTTGGGGGGGGGGTACTAGGAATTGAACTCAAGACCTCACACTTACCAGGCAGGTGGTTGTGCTGCTGAGCTAAATCCCCGCCCACCCATGTGGAATTTGAACTTGTAGTCCTCCTGCCCCAGCCTCACAGAGTACTGTATCTATAGGAGTACATCAGTATGCCTGGTTTTCAATTTGGATCTTAAATTTCTTCCAAAAGCTATGTATGAAAGGGTTTGTCTACTGGTAGGTTATGAAAACTTTAAGGCCTCATATATCTTCTGGTCATTGGAGAAGTGCCCTTCAAGGACGTACTGGGACCCCAGTCTCTTTCTCCCCCTCTTTTTCTCTTCCCATCCATGAGGGCCATCACATTCTCCTTCTGAAACTGAGTCAAAATAAATATTTTCCCTTGTGTCTTAGTTACTTTTCTTGTTGCTGAGATAAAATACCTGACACACAGAGTCAAAGGAGGTTTATTTGGCTTACAATTTGTAGGGGTTTCAGTTCATAGTTTATTCCAAGGCTGGGTGACATGGCAGAGGGTCGTGGCAGAGGAGAAACAGTTCATGGTGGGCAGAAGGCAGGAAGGCAGCAAATCAGCAAAGCAGCAGCAGCGACAAGTCATGACCATCTTTCTATCCCTTAAATTTCATCCAGGATACACACCCTTAGGGCAGGTGGCACTCATACCCAGGGTGAGGCTCCCTTAATTCTAACCAGAACTATGCCAAACCAATCAGTAGACCAATAAAGTAATCACACAACCTTGACCCCAGCATCACACACTCCAGATCTAGCCTCCTCTGAAAAGCCCCATCTATAACCACATGAGGCTTAGGGGGACATGTAGACACAAATTGTAACACTTGGTAAATTAATTTTCTCAGGTATCTGATACAGCAATGGAAGCTCGCTCTCCTGCTCTCTCTCTCGCTCGCTCGCTCTCACAGCTGATGGATTTTAAATACATTGCAAATAAATACAAAAATTCATTCTGATTAACTGCAAATGAAGTTGATTGGCATCATGAAAGATAAAAAAACTAAGTAGTTAAATCTCAATAAAAACTTTCAAAAATTAGTGACTGGGACAAAAATTTTTCATTTTTTAGTCCTGTCAACTGTTTTATTTGTTTGTTTGTTTGGTTTGGTTTGGTCTTTTTTGAGGCAGGGTTTCACTATATGGTTCAAGCTGGCCTTGAAGTCATTTTGTAGCCCAGGCTGGCCTCAAACTCATAGTGATCCTCCTGCCTCAGCCTCCCAAGTGCTGGAATTACAGGTATGTGCCACTGCACCCAGCAACAATTGGTATATGTAGGACATTTATAGTTTTTTCAGGCTTACCTCCATTAAAACCAAGTAATGCAATGAACAGATAATAGGAACAAACCTTTGGAACAATAGGAATAATAGGAACAAATCATAGTATCATACTATGTTGAACTATTATTTAAAAAAAATAAAGTTTGGGACTTCTGGGCGGATGGCAGAGTGCACAACAGAAAAACAGCCTCTGTGTGACTTGGTGTCCAGATGCTTCAGTATATCAACATGAGGAAGAAAAAGGAGGAGAGAAGTGAGTCCTGGACTCAGCAAGGACCTGAAGAAAGAATTGAGGCACGTGGGGAAAGTGAAGAGAGAGACCTCAGTGCAGGAGGCGGCAAGCAGCGCTTTCTCCCTGAGCCCTGAATCACTGTGGGAGTGGCAGCTCAAACCTGCAGACACGCAGTGACCACTGGTATCCCCAGAGGCTACCAGAGAGAAATGCACAAGTGAACACAGGAGTGGACATAGAGGACTGCAGTGGTTGGTGAGTTATTCAGGTTCTTATGTCCCCCAGGAGAAGGTGATTGGCTGGTAACCACCTTGGAGCGAGGCTAGTTGAAGTCACAATTAAGTGCCTCCATCTAGCAGCTCCTGGTGTGAGAATGAAGCAGGACTGAGTTCAAGCCAGCAGGGAGCCTAGCTGAAGCCAGCAGGAGGCACAAGGAGTGTTGTAGGCTGAACAAATCTGATTCCATTCTTGCAGGCAGAAGCCAGCCTGAACTTCATTGGAACTAAAGGTAGGCTTGCTGGAATTATCCACCACTGTGATGGGTTAATGACTGGCCAACTCTTAACACCCAGCTGAATTGAATCAGTGTGGTTCTGGGTGTGGAAGACCAACCTGAGGATTGTTGTCAACACTGTAAAGGGGAGGATGCCATGTTGTTGATTCTCCTGAGGAAGACTGTCTGGTTTTCCTAATATGAATTCAGCTGTTCTCATTGTTGGAGGAGCTCGGATCCTTGCTGTCCCTGAGAATGGCTGCAGTTCTTTTCTGGTCCTTACTTTGACCACTGTTTCCTGGCTCCAGTGCATGTCTCTTAGGCGGTGGCACAGATACTTCACCCTACTGGCACAGACTTTCCATCACTGGCCTTTGGATCTTCTCAGTGCAGGTCCTTGAACAAACTTGCATGGGACATTGTCATGGGCTTTAGGCCTTCAGATGGACTTGTGCAGGACATTGCCGTGGGATCCAGGCCCTCAGATGGATTCTTTGGGTCTCTAATGTGTGTGGATAGATCTCTTGCATTCTTGCATTTGACTTTTTGGGTAAATATTATAAAATAATCCTATAAATTATGTAGCCTGTAATAAATCTTTTCCCTTATAAATACTGATTACAACAACCACCCACTATAAGCCAATAGCTGGCTTGCTGAGATTAATCAACATGGATCTGGGCTCTGTATGCACACTCTGTCTACCTGTGACAGCAGAAAAATGCCCTAAAATGGATGCTTCTTTTTTTTTCTTTTCTTGTTTTCTTTATTTCTTCATTGTTCTTGTTTTTATGAGTATGAACATTGTTTCTAGTTTTCTTGTTGTTGTTCTCTTGTTATTTCTTCCCTCCCCTCTTTCTTTCTGTCTTCACCAGTTTCCCAATATTTGTGTAATATTCCTTTCACTTCCACCCTTGCTTGTATTGTCTTCCTTTCTTCTATTTCTCTATTTTTTTCCACTGACCCCTTTTAAATCTTCTCCCCTGAAGTTAAAATTTCCATATTGAGATTGTATGTACTGTATATGTTTTTATGTTATGTTTTAGATTTTGTTATATTTTGTTCTTGCTTTGTTTGCATGTTTAGATAAAGATGGAAAATTAATAATTACATTAATAATTTTCATTTTCTAGACTTTTTGATATGATCATTATTACTGATACTGCTTTTTTTTTTTTTTTTGGTACTGTAGATCAAACTCATGACCTTGCACTTGGCAGACAGGTGCTTACACTGCTGAGCTAAATCCCCAGCTGATTCTACTATTTTAATCAAGGTGAATAGTTATTGTAATCAGTTGTTCTTCCTTGTGTGTCAAGATTGAAGGTCATAAATATACTACAGGCCATTGCCAAATAATCAGAGGCTATGCCAAATAGCCAGCAATTTCTCATCCTCAATGAATTGAAAAGGTAGGACTCAAACTCAAAAATACAGCTATACCTGAAAGATAATCATTTCTTAAGTGTTCTTGATACTAGCAATAAAGATATCTACCATAAACAATTTACAAACATCAACTCAGGTATTAAACAAAAAAAAAAGAAGAAAAGAAAACAAAATGAGAAGACATAGAAACAAATTGCTAGAGGTGAACCCAAGGAACACACAGGTAAAACAACTCAAAAGCCACCCACCTGGACTCTTTAAAAAGTATAAGTAATAAAGCAAACAAATGAAGCTCTAGAAAAAATCAAATTGGAAATAATTTCTCAAATAACTTCAAGGATGATGACCACACTGAAGGCCAGGATCAGCAAATTTAGAGAAGATACACATGCAAGCCTGGCAAGTGCAAGATCCTGAGTTCAATTCCCAGTATCAAAAAATATGTGTAGATAGATAGATAAATACATAGATATATATCAATATATAGAATATAGATTGATTAAAAATAGAAGAACTTAGGAAAATAATGGAAACACATAGAAAAAAAATGGAATCCTTAAACAGATTCAATCAGATATCTAGGGGATTAAAATTCTATTAAAAGTATACACAGCAGTATGAACCAATGTGAGGACAGAATATCAGATCTAGAAGACAGGAATTATGGCTTGTGCCTAGACGTTCCCCCAAAGTCTCACTATTTATTTATTTACTTATTTTTTGGTACTGAGGATCAAACTTACAACCTTGTGCCTGCCAGGCAGGCACTCAACACCACTGAGCTAAATCCCCAGCCCCAAGCCTCACTTTTAGATTACACTTTTCAGAGGTAGCTGAATCTAGAGTTTGTGACTGATTCATGGTTCAAGGCTAGATAAAGGACGCTTGGATTAAGGGTGACTGCTGGATCAGTACTCTGATTGGATTGGCACTGCCCCAATCCAATCCTGGTAGACTGGTTACAATATAAGTGACAGAAAGAGTCTCTCTCTCTCTCTTTCTTTCTCCCCAAGGTTGCTTCTACTATCTTTCACCACCATGAACTATAGTCCCTCTGCCATGCCACCTTGCCTTGGAGCCAGAAGATAATGGATTGAAACCTCTACCATGGGAAGCCCTGTAATTGGCTGTCACCTTATATCTGCAGGCAGCACCACCTTAACCCCCTCTAGGAGTTAAGTTTGGTAGTTAAGCAGCTCCTTGCCTAGCCTGTTTGGCCCATTCAAGGATTATGTTAATCAGCCCATGTGCAGGAAATTTGAAAATTTGAATTAACCTATAATCCTTGGTCTTGCCACTGTTGCTAAGTTACCTGCTGATGTCTCAGAACCCAACTCCCTCCTCCCCCAATACCCTATATATTTGTTACTCTTTCTTTGAATAAACGAGACTTGATGGGACTTCTGACTTGTCTCCATTCTTCGCGTCTCTTGTCCCCTCTCATCCCCACTCCCCCTCGAGGGTCTCAGTGGACTTACCTGCAGGCTGGGACACTCTACAAACTGGGAGCTAAATAAACCATTCCCTCTTTACTTTAGGTGTTGAGCATTTTGTTTCAGCAATGAGTAAAGTAACTAAGACAACAGCCTTGAGGTTAATGATCACGAAAAGAAAGATTTCTTTTAAAAAAGGGAAGATTTCTTAAAAATACCAAAAGAGCATCAGAAATCAATCCAACAGCTCTTACATTATGCAAAAAAGAATTATGAAAGATAGACTATAGTCAATGAAAAAGCAGGAAATAGCCCAAATGACATAAAAAAAAAAAAACTTGTTCAGAAAAATAATGACAGAAAACTTCCCAAACATGGAAAAAGAAATCAACATACAGATAAGTAAGGCATATAGAATTCCAATTAGCCATACTAACAAATAATCTACCCCAAGGCAAATAATAGTCAGGATTCCAGAAATTCAACACAAGGACATAATACTAAAAACTGTTAGAGTAAAGGAGGAAATCATGTACAACAGGAAGCCTAGCAGACTTCTCAACACAAACCTTCAAGGCAAGGAGAGACTGAAGTATTTCAAGCCCTAAAAGTAAACAATGTCCAACCCAGATTGATGCACCCCACAAAACTATCTTTCATGATTGATGGAGAAATAAGATACTTCCATTACAGAAAACACCTGAAGAAATTCAAGACCACCAATCCAGGAGAATCAGTAATTAAACAGGAGAAAAGCAGGCATGAACAACACAAAAATAACATGAAAAGGATAAGACAAGACATATCAGTTATATCATAGTGGTACTGGTCTCAATTTACCAATCAAAAGAAACAAATTGTCAGAAAGGCTCAAGAAGCAAGATCCAACAATATGTTGCATACAAGAAACACATTGAATTAAAAAAGAAATTTGTACACTGAAGTCAAAGGGTGAAAAACAATATTCCATGTGACCAAGAAATGAACAGGGGTAGCTACTCTATTTGCAAACAAAGTAGATTTCAAGCCAAAACTGATCAAGAGAGACAAAAAAAAGCCACTACATCCTTGTTAAGGGAACAATCCAAGATAAAGAGATAATAATCATAAATATATATGCACCAAATACAAGTTCACCAAACTATAAAAAAATTAACAGACATGAAAAATCAAAAAAGGACTAGTACAGTTGTAATGAGAGACCTTGATACCCCACTGTCACAAATAGAGACAAAAAAAATCAACAGAAAAAATCAGAACAAACCAAACTTTTGAATAAATGTAATTAGCAGATGTCTATAGAGTGTTCTATCTCACATCAGAATATACATTCTTCTGAGCTTCACATGGTTTTTCTCCAAAGTAGACCACATACTAGCTCACAGAACACGCTTAAGTAAATAAAAGGAATCAAAATTATTCTATGCATATTATCAGACCATAGCACAATGAAAATGGAAATAAATGGCAAAGAAACCCACAAGAACTTCATAAATACATGGAAATTAAATAACACCCTCCTGAACAACCAGTGGTTAACAGATGAAATTAAAGAAGAAATTAGATAGTTTCTAAAATTAAATGATAATGACAATACAATGTACTGGAACTTATGGGACACAATGAAAGTAGTCTTATGAGGAAATTTGTAGCAGTGAATACCCATAACCCGAAAAATAGGGTGAGCTCAAATAACTTAATGCTGAACCTCAATCTTCTAGAAAAAGAAGAGCAAATCAAGCCCAAAGTTCATAGGAGGGAGGACATTATAAGATCAGAGCAGAAAGTAATCTAAGAAAACAATAGAAAGAAATCAAAGAATCAAAGAGTTGGTTCTTTGAAAGATTAAATAACATTGACGAACCTATAGCTAACCTTATTTTTAAAAAGGAAAAAATAGACTCAAATCCATGCAATGACAAGTGAAGAGTGAAATCAGAACAGATTCTGTAGAAGTTCAGAAGACAATCAATACCTTTGAGAACTTGTATCCTAGTAAGATAGAAGACAGAAGAAATGGACCAATTCCTAGAGACATGAATCAGCAAAGCTGAATCAGAAACGTATAAAGACTCTAAACAAATCTGTATCAGTCAATGAAGTTGAAGATGTAACTAAAAATCTGCCAACAGGCCTGGTATGGTGGTTCATGCCTATAATTCCAGCACTTGGAAGCCTGAAGCAGGGTGAAATGAAGGCCTCCCTGGGCTACAGAAGTGAATTCAAGCCAGCCTGCACTGCATTGTGACAACCTGTCTCTAAAATACCAAAACCAACTATACAAACAAACAAAAAACTACCAACAAAGAAAATCCCA
This sequence comes from Cavia porcellus, assembly GCF_034190915.1. Taxonomy (NCBI): domain Eukaryota; kingdom Metazoa; phylum Chordata; class Mammalia; order Rodentia; family Caviidae; genus Cavia; species Cavia porcellus. The sequence continues at coordinate 32,507,083 of NW_026947514.1, forward strand.
GGTCCTGATGGAGTCACTGCTGAATTCTACAAGAAATTGAAAGAAGATCTAATCCTGCTACTTCTCAAACTCTTAAATGAAATTGAAAGGGAAGCAATATTCCCAAAGTAATTCCTGGAAGCAAATATTATCTTGATACCCAAACTAGAGAAGCATCCAACAACAACAACAACAACAACAACAACAAAAAGAACCACAGGCAGTCTCCCTAATGAACATAGAAGTAAAATACTCAGTAAGATTCTGGCAAACAGAATGCAGCAAATCATCAAGAAGATTATATATACACCAAGTAGGATTCATCCCAAGGATTCAAGGATGGTTCAACATACACAAATCAATAATTATAATATAACATATTAAGAGAGCCAAGGACAAAAACCAGGTAATTATCTCAATAGATGTAGAAAAAGCATTTGACAAAATCCAATACCTATTCATGATAAAAACTCTATAGAAAATTGGAATACATGGGGCTGGGGATTTAGTTTAGTGGCATAAGCGCCTGCCTTGCAAGTGTGTGTTTGTGAGTTCGATCCCTGGTACCAGTCAAAATACAAAAAAAAAAAAAAAAAAGGAATAGATGGTCTTTATCTCAATCTGTTAAAAGCCATGTATGACAAATCCAAGCCGACATCATATTCAATGTACAAAATCTAAAAGCTTTTACTCTAAAATCAGGAAGAAGAGAATGGTGTCCACTATCACCATTCTTATTCAATATGGTTCTGAAAACATTAGCCAGAACAATTAGACAAGAGAAAGAAATGAAAGGAATAAGGATAGAAAAGGAAGAAGCTATATTATCATTATTTGTGGATGATATGATACTCTACATAAGAGATCCCCAAAAGTCTGCTAGATTTAATAACCAAATTCAATAGTGTAGCTGTATATATAGTCAACACTCAAAAATCAAAAGCATTTCTGTACACAAAAAACTCACTGAGAGTGAAATTAGGGGAATAACAACTTTCACAATAGCATCCAAAAAAATGAAATATCTAGGAATCAATGTAATTAAGGAAGTAAAAGATCTTTACATTGAAAACTACCCTGAAAGAAAGAGATCAGAGAGGATATCACAAAATGCTGTGGCTGGGCCAGGGATTTAGCTTCCTGCTAAGTCTAAGGTTGGAGTTGGATCCCCAGTACCAAAAAGAAAATGCTGCCCCTCCCCAGCAGTCTTTAAATTCCTATTACTTCTGTCTCCTAGAAACAGCTGGTCCCTGTGATGCATATTATAAGAACCAATCAAAGACAGCCAAGTACTCTGTCTCAGTACTTCTCATTTCAACTCTATTAACATCTCCTTCAAAAACAAAACAAAAGAAAACAAAAAAACAACTTCTTTTCTGGCTGTTTGGGGCCTGATATTTTGGGAATAATCCCAATCAGGGCCCATCTACCTAAGATAAATCTGCTTCCAAATCCTTTCAATGTTTCTGCTTGCCCTTGCAATGAAAAGAGATCCCTCAGTCTTCCCGTAGGAAGAAACAAGATAGTGAAAACACCCATACTCCCAAAAATTGTCACCCAGATTTAATGCAATCTCAATCAAAATACCAATACATATCTCACAGAATTAGAGAAATCAATCCTAAAATTCACTTGGTGTTGGGTCACAATTATAAAGTAGGAACACATAAGATAACAAACTTAATAGACATTTCATGATTAATCAGAGGTCTCTGGCCAAGCTTCTGTTCTGCAGTTCCTGCTGAAATCAATTGACCTTAATGGCGTCTACAGCCCAGCTGCATACCTCTGATAAGCACTGAGTCAGAGTAATTGTCTATACCTTAAGGCACCCTGGGCTAATTCAAGGGATCTCTCCCCAGGATGTTCCTATATCATGTGCTCACTCGGGTAAGGGCTGACTACCCAGAATATTTCTATATTATGGTAATGCTCTTAACTATGCTCACTCTGTAAAGGTTCTCCCTCCCCTTGTTCCTGGGGTGTTTCTATATGGCAACAAACGGTTCCTTTATTTCAAGACTAGCCTGCCTGTTACTATACTGTATGTAACCAATTATGTAACATTTTGTCACTTGCTTTGTACCTCCTCCTTCTAAATTCTATATAAACTAAACTCTTCTTAAATTCAGCACTGTCGCCCTTGAGGAATTATCCCACCACAGCCCACTGGCATGAAGATCCAACAGTCTGCTGATGTAAAGATTAAGTGCTGCCTTCTTAACTCTTCAGGGCATCTTCCTTTAAGTTTGGTTTGGTTTGGCTTGGCTTGCGAATTTTCCCCCAACATTGAAACCAGAAGAGACCTAGAATAGCAAAAATAATTTTGGGCAACAAAGGAAAGCCAGGGCACATCACAACCCCTGATTTGGAATTATGTTAGAAAACCACTGTGATAAAAACAGCATGGTACTGACAAAAAAATAGACCCAAGGATCAGTGCAATATGTTTAGAAGATGCAGAAACAACCCCAAACATACTCAGATACCTTGTCTTTGACAAAGGAATCTAATGTCTTCACTGGAAGAAAGTTAGCTATTTAATAAATGGTGCTGGAAAAAGTGACTTTCCATATGCCCAAAATTCATACCTTTCATCATGCTCTAAACTAAAATTGAAATGGATCAGAGATCTAAATATTAAAATAGAAACACTGTATCTGCTGCAAGATAGAATAGGTAGAACTCTTGAAGACCCTGCTGTAGAAAAAGATTTTACGAACAAAGCCCAGATAACACAAGAAATATCATAAATAATTAACAACTGGGACCTCATGTTATCAAAAGGCTTTTGCACAACAGAAGCCACCAACAGCAAACAGATAACCCACAGAGCAGAAAATCATTTTGCCAGCTTTCTCAGACAAAGTACTAATATCCAGAATGCATAAAGAACTCAAAAAAATCAGCCCCCCCAAATTTAAAGACCCAGGCCAAAAATGGTCATCTAAAATGAACAGACACTTCCCAGATAAATAGAAGTGGCAAATAAATATATGAAAAATGTTCAGCCTGCCTGGTCAGTAAGAGATTCAAACTGAAAGAATGCTGAGATCCTGTCTCTTCAGAAAGAATAGCTGTCATCAAGAAATCAACCAAGAACGAATGCTGGTGAGGACATGGGGCGGAAAGGAACGCTTCTCTACTGTGGGTGAGAGCATAGACTGGTGCAACCACTGTGAAAATCAGTGTGGAGAGCCCTCAAAAAAACTAAAACTAGAGGTTCCATTTGATCAAGGTATTCCCCTTCTTGGTGTCTTTCCAAAAAAGTTTAAAAGCATCATCAGGAGATTTAGCTCAGTGGCATAAGTGCCTGCCTGGCTAGTGCAAGGGTTGAGTTCAGTCCCGGGTACAAATAAATAAATAAATAAAAATTAAAGCATCCTACCACTGCAATGCATGCACACCCATATTTATAGCAACACAGTTTGTAATAATTAAATCTTGGAAACAGCCCAAATACCCATCCACCAATAAATGTATAAAGAAGACGTGGGGTTTTTTTATACAATGGAGTACTGCTCTACCATAAAGAAGTTTAAGCTTGAGATATTTCCTTTTTCTTTCTTTTCTTTTTATTTTTTTTTCTCTGTACCAGGGATCGAACTCATGACTGCCTGCTTGCAAGGCAGGCGCTTATGCCGCTGAGCTAAATCCCCAGCCCCAACTTGAGACAATTCTAGGTAAATGGATAAACCTTGAGACTATTCTCTTAAGTGAAATAAATCAGACATACATTGTAAATACTACATGGTTTCTCTGCTGTGAAAAGCTGAAAGTGTAAATATGGACCAAAATGAATAACAGATACTTGGGAAATGGAAAGAAAATGTTCAAATGAGGAGAACAAGAGGGGAAGAGGAAAGGGAAGAAGAGACAAGAAAAAGAAAGAGGAAAGAAGGAAAAGTATAAAAAACAAAGCTTTTGTAAATAAGGAGAGGAAAAGAGATTGAAGGGAGGGAAAAAGAATAAGTATTTTCTCCCTTAAAAAAAAAGTTAGGCCTGGCGTGGTGGTGCATGCCTACAATCTCAGCATTCACAGGCTGAGGCAAGAGGATCGCTGTGAATTTAGCGCCAGTTTAGGGTACATAGTGAATTCAAAGCCAGCCTACAATACACAGTGAGACTCTGCCTCAAAAAACCAAACCAAACAAAACAAACGAACAAACTAAATGTTAGTGGGAACAAAATGTGTTTTTTGGTACAGGTAATAAAAATTTTAAACGTTAATTATTGTGTTTATTGAAACATCATCTCATCCTTTAATTTTAATTGTTAAAAAGATGTATATATTAGGACAATATTGCGCTGTATAACATAAGTAACATACAAGTAACATGGGCTGCGTATTCAAATATTTAAAGGTCTGTTCATGATATATGAAGGTTGTGGTTCAAATGGAATATTCTCAGCCTGGCACTGTTTTCCCTGTACCCACCCAAGTGGTAGCTGGTTGTGCCATTAGGTTCTGCATACCTCAGGAATGAGAAATAAAGGAAATCTGGAATAAGCAAAAAATATGACTGGTATTTCCAGTGGAAAATCATAAATTCTTTAGAGTAGATCTTTCCATGGTATTTGATTCTAGCCTTTTATTGCCTTTTGAGATATTTTACAACCCTACAAATGGTAGATAATTTATAGCAGTGCAAAATGATTCTTGTCTGCAGACATGCAAATAAATTCTGTCCAGTGACTCAGTTGCCTTGCCTCTCACTATGAGAAGTGCTCATTTTTACCAACATTTTCAAATTCATTTCAAATCGCTGATCTATAAAGTGGATTCACCTTTGGATGTCTTGCTGGTGCTCCTACTAATAGTTAATAAAAATCTTCATCATATTTCACTTTATATCTGAACAACAGATGTGATTTTACCTCTAGTTTTTCCTCCCTTCTGGAGCTGGAGGGGTGTGGCTCAGTGGTAGATAGAGCACTTGCCTAACATGCACAGGGCCCTGGGTTCCATGCCTTGCATCCCCAAAAAATCCTTTAAGAGAGAGGGGTTGTAATTCTTTGGTTTCCCTCTGCCATTTCAAGACCATTATTCTTTCATGTGTATTTAAAAGGAAAAACAGTAGCCAGGTCTTGTGAGGTTTGTGCTACCCACCTAACCTTCCTCTCATCTCATGGTCTCATCGAACCCTCCCTGTGGGGTCTTGCTCAGTCAGGCAAAAGCCTTGGTCCATTATTCCTCTCTACTACAAGCCCTGCCCTTATCCTGGGTGACTTCAGTGATCAAAAGGGCTATCTCCCCTCCACTGTCCTGCCTGCTCTTTGCTCTGATTCCCTCACGGTCCTCCTCTCTCCTCCCCCAGGGCAGCACACTCCTCCCTCCCATCACCGCTTGGCTGCTGTCATCCTCTGTAGCAGGGTCGCTTCCAGAACCTAACTCGAGCATCTTTCAACATAAATTCCTCTCCTTCCAATGGGCCTGTGACGGGTGCAGGACACACTACCCCAGACTATAGCCCCTCAGCACACTGGACATTGTAAGCAGAGGAATCTGAAAAAATGGCAAAAGCAGAAAAGTCACTCTCAACTTCCCTGGTCCTTCTCCCCTGAGGTAGATAGATGATCACACTTACAAAGGAACATTGTGATTCCTGAAGATGAAGAGAGACAGCAGAATCTCAATAAATAGGCCTTGCTAAGTTTCCCCTAGTTTATAATGTTTGGATAATAACCCCTGTTTTTCCAATCTTAATTTCCCACCACAGTTCACTCTTCATCAGGCTTGGTATAAAAACAAAGTTTGAGCTGGCAGTGGTAGCGCATTCCTGTAATACCAGCACTTGGGAGGCTGAAGCAAGATGATTACTGTGAGTTCGAGTTCAGCCTGGGCAACATAATGAGTTTGAGACTAGTTTAAACTATATAGCAAGTGACCGTCTCAAAAAACAAAACCAGGGCCAGGGATTTAGCTCAGTAGCCTAAGCGCCTGCCTGGCAAGTGCGAGGTTGTGAGTTTGATCCCCAGCACCAAAACAAACCAACCAACAAACCAAATTGAACTGTTTCTTCAGTTAATTTGTCTTCAGCTTTAGGGGCATACAGGATCTTTTTCCTCCTGTTAATCATCCCTACAACTACTTTTGTCGATCTCAATTGCATTGAACTTTCATTCATTGACCCTCGTCACCTTTATCTCAATTCCTTTCCAATTTCTCCTCTTGATCTAGCTTAGATTTCATGGTTTATGGCTGCACTATTTTGCCCAGACCCTAAGTTCTACTGTTTTTCCATTTTTATTTCCCTTTATACACCCAGAAAACCCCCTAAATCTAAGAAGCCTAGTTATTTACCTTCTATAGAGCCTGGTTAGAGGTAGTCTGTGCACTGCTCTAGAAAGTTATACAATGAGACATCTTGGTCCAGAGAAGTCCAAGGAGCCCTGAACACCCAAGCAAGGTCACCGTGCTCTCCTTGCTCCCACTGTATAAATGGCCCGGCCCCTCTCATGAGCTTTGGTTCCCTCCTTGCCCCACACGCTCAGTGGATGATATTGTTTCCAACTGAAGAAAAACCAGAAATCAACCCTGGCAAGCCCCATACTCTTACTGCCAAACAGGAAACCTGTGTTGCCTGCACCCAACCTCTCCTCCTTTCCCAGTTCAGTGGAGGAAGTGTCCTCCAATATTACCATTTTTAAACTCTCCCTTAAGCCTCAAGAACTCTTTCTTGGTGCTCCAACCTCTTCTAAGTACTCACCTTAAGCGCCTCCCTTTCCTTTCCTTCTCCTCACTGGTAGACCAGTTGCTTTCTGGGGATCTGCCCTATCCCAGTTCTGAAGGACTTCTGACTGGGCTCGTTGCCTTTCAACTCCTGGGCTCAAACAATCCTCCTGCCTCAGCCTCCAGAGAAACTGGGACTAACAGTGTGCTACTGTGCCCAGGATTTTTTTTTTCCAAATTTTTGTTTCTCCCTCTCTCACTTCCTTTTTTATTTTTGTTATCAGGTAGTTAACCATTTAATATTTTTCAAAGCCATTTTATTTTAAAAAAGACAAATTTCAAAACACATGAATCAGGGGGCAAAAATGGTACATACATCGTGCATCATCATCCCCAAATCATTCACCCAGAGCACAAAACAGCTGCATTCAATTGTCCAAACAATATCAGCACAATTCTTTCTCTTCAAACCACTCACAGAAATCAGTTGTATAATTATCTTAACTATTTTATATATAAGCATATATATAACTATATATATTTTATATATTTTTAAAATATATATTTTAAATATATACATTTTATATGTATTCTATATACATATACATATGTTCTTTCAGCTTCTGATAGTGAGACAATACGATGCTTATACATGTGAGTCTCATTTATCTCACTTATGAGTGTGGTCTCAAGTTGCATCCATTTACCCATGAAAGTTTCTAGTTTATCATTCTTTATGGCTAGGTAATACTCCATTGTATAAAATACCACATTTTGAGCCAGGCGTAGTGTAATGCCAGCACTCAGGAGGCTGAGGCAGGAGAATTGTTGCAAGTTCAGAATGAGCCTCAGTTACAAAGTGAGTTCAAGACCAGCCCAAACTGCATAGTGAGACCCTGTCTCATGAAATCACAAAACAAAACAAAACAACATCTTTTTTATTCATTCCTCAGTCAATGGGCATTTAGGCTGTTTCCAAAATCTATCTATTATAAATTGTGCTTCTATAAACATGGGTGCACATATATTACTGTGGTATGATGTTTTTAATTCTTTTGGGAAGACATCCAGAAGGGGAATAACTGGATCAAATAGCCTAGTCTTAATTTTTTGAGGAATCTCCACTCTGACTGCGCCAGTCTGCATTCTCACCAATAGTGAAGAAGATTCCTCTTCCCCCACAGTCCCATCAGCATTTATTATTGTTTGATTTCTTGATAATAGTCACTCATGAGGGGCTGGGGATTTAGCTCAGCGGCATAAGCACCTGCCTTGCAAGCAGGCAGTTGTGAGTTCGATCCCTGGTACCAGAAAAAAAAAAAAAAGTCAACTGATAATAGTCACTCATTCCAGGGTGAGGTGCAATCTCAGTGTTGTTTTAATTTGCATCTCTCAAATGACCAGTGATACTGAACATTTTTTCACATATTTATTTGCTGTTTGTATTTTTTCATTTGAGAAGTGTGTACTCATCTCCAATGCCCATTTTTGGACTGAGTCTTTAAATCTGGGAGGACTGACTTTTTGTTTTTAGTTCTTTATATGTTCTCAATAGTAATCCTTTGAGGAACAACTGGCAAACACTTTCTCCCACGTTGTGGGTTGCTTCTTCACTTTGTTGGTGGTTTCTCTGGCTATGCAAAAGCTTTTCAACAGGATGAGATTCTAGCTGTTGATTCTTTTTTATTTTTTTCTTTTTTGTCTTTTTCATTTTTACCGGGGATCGAACTCACGACCACCTGCTTGCAAGGCAGGTGCTTATGCCGCTGAGCTAAATCCCCAGCCCCTAGCTGTTGATTCTTTATGATAATTCGTTGTGCAACTGAGATTTTCTTCCCAAAGTCTTTGCCTATATTGTCTTCCAGAGTTTTACCTACTGTATCTTCCAGCAGATTTTTGTTTTAATATTAATATTTTTGGGCTGGGGATTTAGCTCAGCGGCATAAGCGCCTGCCTTGCAAGCAGGCAGTCGTGAGGTCGATCCCTGGTACCGATAAAAAAGAAAAAGACCAAAAAAAAAAAAAAAAAAGATAAGGTGGCTTAGTGTCTCTGGAGTTATTTCTAATCTTTAAATCTGTTCCACTGATCTTTGTTTTGTTTTGTGTTTTCCAGGACCATGCTGTCTTTATCACAGTTGCTTTATAGTACAATTTCAAGTCAGGGCTTGTGATGTATCCTGTCTTATCTTTGTTACCCAGAATTGTCTTAGCTATTCTAGGTCTTTTCCGGATCCAGATGAATTTTAGAATTCTTTTTTTTTTTTGAATTCTGACATTTACTATTGGAATTTTAAATGAGATTTCACTGAATCTGTATAACAATTTTGGAATTATGGCCATTTTTACTATACTGGTTTTTCCTCCCCAGAAGCATTGCATATCTCTCCGTTTTCTAATATTCTCTTTTTCAGAGTACTGTAGTTTTCAACATAGAGGTCTTTTACATCCTTTGTTAGATTGATTGCTAGGTATTTCATTTTGGGGGGGGTGTTATTATAAAAGGTGTTGTTTCCCTAATTTCTCTCTCAGTGAGTTTGTTATTAGTGTACAGGAATGTGACTGGTTTTTGAGTGTTGATTTTGTATCCAGCTACATTACTGAATTTGCTCATTAAATCTAGTCGTCTTTTGGTCAAGTTTTTGGGGTCTTCTATGTAGAATATCATGTCATCTGCAAATAATGATACTTTGACTTCTTTTTTTTTTTTTTATCAGTACTGGGCTCGAACTCATGACTGCGGGCTTGCAAGGCTGGAGCTTATGCCGCTGAGCTAAATCCCCGGCCCCATCGACTTCTTCCTTTCCTATCTTTATTCCTTTTATTTCTTTTTCTTTTCTAATTGCTCTGGCTAAAGTTTCCAAGACTATGTTGAGTAAGACTGGAGTCAGTGGGCCAGGAGTTTCACTCAGCAGCACATGAACCTGCTTGGCAAGCACAAGATCGTGAGTTCTGTCCCTGAAAACAGTGAGCATCTTTGTCTTGTTCCTGATTTTAGAGAGAGAGTTTTCAATTTTTTTCCATTTAGTGTTATGTTGGCTGTTGGTTTGTTGTAGATGGCTTTTATCAGATTGAGATAAAGACCATCTATTCCAATTTTCTGCAGTTTTTATTTTTTTATCATGAATGGGCGCTGAGTGCCAAGCTTTTAAATCCAGCATTTTAAAGTCATATTATTAACTTTTAGCCATGGGTGACATGACCACTCTCATCTCGAAATACTCATTATTCTCATCCTTCATGATACAATGCTCTTTTATTCCCATACAGTATATGCTGTACAGTATATCTGGGTATTCTTTTTTCCTTTTTTTCATTAGACTTTGTTGGTACATTTTAGATATAACATTTTAGATATAACATTAGATATCTAAATGTTGGTACATTTAGATATAACAATCACATTCATCATAGAGAATTTATACCTGCTCACATGATATAATTTGGTTTTTCTCCCCATTGCCGTACCCTCTTCAACCTCTCCTCCCCCCGGGCATTGTTTCCGACTCTGTTCTTCCCAAACAGCAGCCCTAACATCCCTCAAAGCTCAGTCCTAGGCTTGCTTTTCTTTCTTCTTGCTAGAGACTTTTCCCGAATAGTCTCATGTGTACATGAGACTTCACCAATCACCACCTCCACACCCAAATTGTTAACCCAAAGTTCCTGTGACCGAGGGAGCACCGAAATAGAAGGGTTTACTGCACTATTACAGAAGCTAACCCCCCAAAAAGGGACATCTGTTCCTAGGACAAATTCTGTGACTACCAGTAGTAAAGATTAGAGAGCAGGAGGAAACCTTTCCACCAGATTTAAAGGAAGAATTCTCCCCATCTCTCTCTCACAGTACTAGTGATACAGGAAGTAGGACGTGACAAAGCTGGGTGCGGTAATAACTGGGATTTGTCAATTGCAAGATCCCAGGACGGTGCCAAGGAATTCTCTGGATCCACTGTGTGGATCTTCCCTGGGGTTCCCAGGAGATGTGGGTGGCATAAAAAGAGGAGATGCCAGGAGGCGCCCACTGTCATGGCTCCTCACTGTAGCATCCAGAAGGCAACTCAGCAACACTAAGGATTGAAGTCAGGGCACTCTACCATTGAGCTATATCCCCAAGGATAGAGACAGAAATAGAGATAGAGATAGAGATAGAGATAGAGATAGAGATAGAGATAGAGATAGAGATAGAGATAGAGATAGAGACAGAGACAGAGATAGAGAGATACATATGGAACAATCTTTTATTGGTTTAGCCAACAATGTTAAATAATTAATTTCCAGTATCTCTGCTCCCCTCCATGCTCTTACCCATTTAATTAAATTTAGGTGATCTCAGAGTTTTTCTTTTATCAGCGTCAATAACTCTATCTTCAAACATGAATCTGAACTCTTCTGAACCTGTTAGATCTTTTGGAACTCACGGGGCACGTCAAACTCATTGTGCATATATGTAAGTATGTGGCTTTCCCGCTCAAAACTGAGTCTTTCCCAGGAGTGCTACATTAGTGAGTGGTCACTGCAAGTCAGAAATAGGCATTTCCCTGATGTCTTGTCCTCCACCCCCATCTCTCTGCTTATTTTTATTTTTTGGTGGTACTGGGGATCAAATGCACAACCTCATACCTAACAGGCAGGCACTGTGCCACTAAGCTCTATCGCTGGCCCAGTTCCCGCTTTCTTTAATCCACCACCAAATTCTAATTTTTTTTTTTTGAGACAGGGTCTCGCTATGCAGTTGGGGCTGGCCTTGAGCTCACTTTGTAGCCCAGATTGTCTCAAACTTGCAACAATCCTCCTGCCTCAGCCTCCAGAGTGCTGGGATTACAGGCGTGAGCCACCACACCTGGCCCAAATCCTATTTTAAAAAAATCTTAGAACCAAGAGCTGAGTGTGGTGGTGCACACTTGTAATCCCAGCACTCAGGAGGCTAAGACAGGAGGGCTGTTGTGTCTGGGCTACAAAGTGAACTACATAGAGAGACCCTGTTTCAAAAAGATAAAAAAATATATCTTAGAACCACCTACTGTTCAACTGCACTGTCACTAACCATTTCTAAACTACCATCTTCTCTTCCCTGTAATCCTGCAAAAGCTTCCTAACCATACTCAGATCCACTCTTAGCATGCTCTAAACCTTTCTTCTCAAAGTAGCCAAAATGATTTCAGACGATGCATATCTGGTCATGTAAATGCCCTTAAAAGCCCTCAGTGACTTTAGATAAAGACTAAAATGCTTAAAGTGGTGAGAACCTGCAGGATTTGCCAACTATTTAGCTGCATCCTTGCCTGGTATCATACCCCATCCCATATACTTCGGCCACAGTGGCCATCTCTCCATACCACAGGACCTTTGCACATGCTGTTCCCATTGCTTAACGGACTCCTACCTGATCACTCACTTTGCCTTACACTTACACCTCCTTCAGATCACAGATCTTCTTGCTACCAGGACTCCCCTACTTTAATCCCTCAGCCTCATATTATCATCACTCTGTGAGTCAGGCATAATCCAAGGGCTCTGCCAGTAAAAGCCCATCTATTTATATAAACAATTCCATTTAGCACATGTGGCAACATATATCACATATTTTTAGGTACAACTGTTATTTTCCTGCAAAATGGGATTATACTACTTTTTCATGGCTTTTTTTCATAGTTAATATACAGATAACAGCTGTAGAGGACTTGGAATAGGGCCAGTCACATAAAAATTAAATGTTACTGATTATACTATTGTATAATCAATACTTGTATCAGTCTTTGATTTAAAGTTGTGTGTTTCTGATAAATACCATGCATATTGGTTCGGGCCCATTTTATCCTTTTATAGCTCTTGTATTTATTTGTGGCTAGGGCTGTAGCTCAGTGGTGGAATTTGTGCTTAGTGTGAGTGAGACTGTGGGTCCCATTCCCAGTGTATTTATAGTCAGACAGGTCTCCTATATGTAAGTAGTGCAGTCACACGGGGTAGGTGTCAACAAACATTTGTTGAATGAATAAATGATACTTCACACCTGTGATATTGTAGGAACTACATTTGGTCTTTGTTTCTAGTACCTCTCACAGAGCTAAAATTCTTGAAAATTCCTGAGTGTTATAGGTGTCTGTTGTTTTTCATAATTTTTTTCTTTGCTGTACTGGGATTGAACTCCGGGTCTTGTAGGAGCTAAGCAAGTGCTCTGTCACTGAGCTACATCCCCAGTCCGATGAGTCCTTTCATTCCCACCCCAGTTTATGCTGTTGAGGTGAGGACAGTCTTAGGACAGGGCGGGGCCAGGCACTGGTCACCAGAAAGATCACGTGAGAGTATGACTGGCTCGGACCAAGATGGCAAACCTTTCAGAGTTTTCAGTGATACAAACAGCCCACTGTGGCACACGTGGGTAAGGCTAGGAACTCTCAGCCTTAGCCACTTCTTCCAGCAAAGAGGGCTGGGAAATTGTGGAACTTAAACATTGTGAACACTTGGGAACGACAGATTTGCTGAATACACAGAGGTGCTGGGGGTGGTGTGCACAGAGAGGGCAGGAAAACTCCCCACTAATCGCATACTTTGCCCTAAGCATTTCTTCTGCTCGCCATTCTTCCTGATCCTTTACAACAACCCAATAAATGTGAGGTGTTTTCTGAGTTCTGCAAGCAAACCCACAGCGGGGAGAGGTGTCATGGTAAAGTCAGTTTACAGCCAGTTGACCCAAAGCACAGCCTGATCCCCTAACCTGTGGGATCAGACACTACATCCAGGAAGTAGCATCAGAATTGCAGTGAATCACCACACACCCAGCTGGCGTCTTCTGGACAATTGCTTGGTGTGTGTGCAAAACACCTAAACATTTAATCATCAGGTTCTGTGCTGAGCATGAGTGCAGCTAGAAAAGTTTGTTTGGTCCATATCGTGTCCAACCTGTAAAGATTGTTTATAGTTTATTTTTTAAAAAGGTATGTGAAGTCCTTTTTAAAACTAGAGAGCTATAGAAATTATGTACTGCAGAAATGATAGAATGGTATCAACACTGTATGATCAACTATTATGTTAAATGTTAACATGGCAGAAATCTTGGGAGAGAACTAATGCAGCCTAGATTTGTTGGAGAAGGAGTTCACGGAAGTGATAGAACTCAAAGGAAGTATAGGATTTGGATGGATAAGAAGGTACATTTGAAATGGGACAGTGGAGCAAACAGAGGGAAGCATGGACCAGCATCCTTCCTGGCGTATGAGTGCGATGAGTGACAGGAAATCTGACTACAGACAGGGTGGAGACAGCCTGTAGGGACTTGATGGTGGGCAGGTAAAGGAGCCTGGACCTGACCCAACAGAGAAAAGGAAGAGTCTCGGGCAGGCGTGTCGGGGACCACAACACGATGGCTAGTCGTGTGTACTTCCCGAAGGATGAGTGGCATCTTAGACTATTGGACTTACTCTTTTTAAGTTTCCTCTTATCTCATTAGAGGTGGGCCGTCCTCTCCCACCTACTAAGACTAAGACCACTAGGCCTAAGTCTAAGACTAAAAACACTGCCATGGCGAAAGCCTTCTTAGCACAAGACCACCCCTGTCCTCTGAATCATCCAATAGTTCCCCCACAGTCAGTGAACGCCAGGGTTCTGGCTGCCTCGTGGCTTTTTGTTCATCATGAACAAGTGGTCATCCTGGGTCCCTGCTGTGCTGCCACTTTGTCTCTTGATGTTTTTTGATTTCTCTCACCATCTGCTGTAACACCTCACAGGAGACTGGAGGCTCAGAGCAGGAGTCCCTGACACAGGGGTCTTTGGGAAGATTCATTCATCCAACAAATAGAGCCCGTAGTATGTGCCAGAACTCTGCTTGATGCAAGAGATTCCAGTGGTGATCAAAACAGACCATGAGCAGTGAAGGAATCTGATCAGAGGATTTCTGAGATCTTCATGAACTTTATCTTTTTTTTATTTGAATAGTAGTTATTCTCTAGCAAGCTCAAAGATAGCTAGATGCACCACCAGCTCCAATTTAAAAGGTATCTGTAGTCAGATATGCTAATTCCATTTGCTTTGTGAGTTCATGTAGTTTATCCAGAAGGAAGTTTATAAATATACAGCGTGGTCATTCATACTCCAGGAACCTATTACTGATGATCGTGGCACCCATAAAGATAAAATAATTTACTTTAACACAGTCCCTTTTGCATCTCCTTGGTCATGTTTGGCCTGGGGGAGTGGCACTGCCCAATTCTATTTTTCAAAGATGTTCAATAAACATTACCTATCTAAGGACCATCTCCGGAAAAGAGATGGTCTTCTCAGATCTGTACATCTCAGATAAATCACTACATACCCACTACAATAAACACTAACTTATTTTTAACAGTTTCTTGTATCACTAATCATGGGTTACTCATGTGGAATCATAAAATTAAAAATAAATAAAAAACAGCTGGCTCATAATGATTTTGCCAAGAAAACTTCAAATATATAAAACCCAGTTGGTTGGCAGAGAATAATGTAGGTAAATATCACTGAATAAATATCAAATGAATAATCCTGGCCATTGAGAATTTTTGCCTTTCACTCCATAAATATTATTTTAAAGTAAATGTCTTCGTTCATCATGCAGAAATATGCATGACAAACTTGAACCAAATGTCTGGAAAGTTAAAATGTGACTAGAAAATTCTAGTAGCGAATAAATTTCTGACTTTAATAACTGAATCCATCTACTGTAATTCATAGCTTGCGAACTCATTTCCAGACTTGTGAAAATTTCTCTCTTTCTCTCTGTCTCTACCTCTGTCTCTCTCTCTGTCTCTCTCTCTCTCTCTCTCTCTCTCTCTCTCTCTCTCTCTCTCTTCCTTTTGTCTTTTTGGCCACAGGATTTTGAAAGACTTTTGCCCTAGTGTAAATTACTAGACATTATGGGGTGGTCTAACATGGTGGAAGGCCAAAGCAAAAGCACTTACCCTAATGACCACTTTCTCTTCCTTTCCTTTCAGCCCTTATTATAACTTTCTCTTTCTTTTCCTGTGCACATGAAGGGAAGGCTAATCAGTTCCTCCTGTCATCAGCGCCTACCCCAAGTGCTGCTTCTGGTCAGAGGTCATAAAACCTCCCACCATGTTTGTGTCTGGTAGAGGAAAAATGCCCAACCCCAGTGGTGTGCTCCTCTCCAGCCCTCAATAAAGGCCACTTTTTCTTTCTTTTTGTTTCTGTATTGTGCTGGAAAACTGTAACATTTTGGTGCTGTGAATTGCATTGGCAGTTTGTGTGGGTCACCCCTGGTTTCGAACTCTCTTGCCTACGAGCCACCCTTCCATCTGCTGGGACCTGCCTATTGCTAGCCTGCATCAACATCAATCCACGTCATCTGTCACAGGTGAGCCATCTTTCCATCCAGGGTTTCCTGTCTCAGTTTCTCAGTCTGTAACAGCTCTCATGCTCCTTAAACAGGGCTACTGCCCCAAGTCCCCAGGCAGAGCTCTTCTCAGCCTTAGAAATTCATGAGCTCACATCAGGGAACCTCTTGCCCTCCCTTGGACAAAGGTAACAGCTCTCACGTTCCTTAGGCAGGACAGCCCATGGCGGAGCTGTTACCCTCCTGTCCTCTGCAATGCCCCCACCTCAGTGATGGCTAATGAGAACTGGTGTTGGGGCTTTCTCTGTCACACTTTCAAAACCAGTGATGACTTCCTTTGATAAAAGTGATCCAGAGAGCTCTCATGCTCCTTGGGCAGGGCTAAAGCTCTCACAGCCCAAGACCAAGTTGTTTTCTTGGTTCACCTCCAATTTGGCCACTATGGGGGAATACTATTGCCTGTCCCCCCACCAAAAGACACATCTCTGGAGTGCCTGGTTCACAGCCTTGGTGCTCTTGGTCTCAGGAATGCCATAAAAACAAAAATCCATCAAGATTTTATAACTTTTGTTATGGCCATGGCCAGTTGTTAAAATCCCTTATGTCCAGGCCCTTTTCACTCTGAAGATGTGTCCTTCTCCTACTCAGTCACGTGTGGCGGCCCAAGTACTCCGGCTCCCTCTACTCCACTGGACCCCTTATATGTTGCCTCCTGTCTTCACTCTCCCCACCCCGTATCCCCAAGCCCAAACCTCTCAGCCTCCTCAACCAGGTTTCTGAGCCCCCTGCTTCACCCTCTCCTCTTTCCTCACCCCCAGTGGCCTCTAACTCTTCCCTTACTTCCTCTCCTCAGTCTCCTCAACCTGAGCCATCTATCCATTGGATGGCCCCTCTTCTTCCTTTCCCTCTGCTCCTGCGTCACCATTCTCCCACTGGCTCACCACACTCAGTCTCTCGTGTTTCAGCCACCTAGCAAACCACATGGAATTCAGTCGCCACCTTGTGATCCCATACTACATGGTCCTCAAAAGCCATCTTGCTGCAGCTCACATGGAGGATAGCTGCCATCTTGCAGTTCTCTGCAATGGGACAGTCCGCCACCATTTTGTTGTGGGTCACGTGGTAACCAGTTGCCAGCCCATGCTTCCCTGTCACATGGTGACGAGCAGCCATCTTATGGTTGATCACCCTGTAACTATCCACAGATGCCTGCTGAGCAGCTGACTGCTTGTTTTTTTTTTTTAAATCGGTACCAGGAATCGAACTCACGACTGCCTGCTTGCAAGGCAGGCGCTTATGCCACTGAGCTAAATCCCCACCCCCTTGATGGCCATCTTTAACTCCCACTCCACAGTGTTCTCAGACTGAGTCCCTATCCCCCTTCAAGGACAGGCTGGGCCTGAGGAACTAGTCCGTATTCATATTCCTTTTTCCCTCGCCAACATATCTCAGATTAACCATAAATAAGGTTCCTTTTTTGTTGCTCTACAAGCTTATATTAGAGTTTTAAATTTATAACTAATTGTTATGATTTACATTTCAAGAATGTTTATGTGGGGGCTGGAGATTTAACTCAGCGGCATAAGTGCCTATCTTTCGAGCAGGCAGTCGTGAATTCGATCCCCAGTACCGATAAAAAGGAAAAAGACAAAAAAAAAAAAAAAAAAAGAATGTTTATGAGGGTGATGTTCTGAACACCACCCTCAGCTCACAAGTGAGGGCTTAGTTATGGCAAACAACTTGAGAGAAAGTCAATCATTGACATCAAACCAAAAATGACCCTGGGTCTGCTATTCTTATTTCAAGAGATCTCTGTTAATTGACCTACAAAAAGCTTCTCATTAGTCTATTTACACTTATAAATGTAAAAACTATAAAAGTTATTATAATTCAAATTGCCCAAATATATTTGAGTGCACTATGATTGTATAATGTGTTTGTCTGTTAAACTGTATATGTTTCTACGTCCAGTCTGAACAGATCATCTATATATGTTTGTTTGGTTTTCATCATGGTTTATGTCTGTGGTCCCCAAGCCTCATGAGTTTGCATTGTGCATTTGTGATGGTTCATTGCCTAGTGCTTGGATTGATAGTTACACCTACATAGGGGTTGATAGGATTATTTCCAAAAGATGAAAAGTATTTCCAAAAGATGAGAAGTATAAAACAAAAAGAGGCCTTTATTCTGAGAACACGGACAGAGGTGACCGGCACCCCCCACCGCTGGAGTCCAGCGATCTCTCTAGCGGACACGTGGCGTGGGGGGTATGTAAGTAGCCTCAGTTTGGGGTGGAACCTAAGGGGGCACCAGGGATGCACGGGTAGCCCATTGGTCCTAGGTTTGGCAAATTCCCAGGGGTGGGGAAGAAGGCATCACAGGTAAATTCCTAGGGGCAGGGGAGATAGGGGCTTCCTGGTTCTGGTTACAGTGTCCGGCCTGTGCCAAAAGGCTTTCATATCCCATCTTATGATTATTATTATGAAAAGGGACGAAGATTTCTCTCTTTAACTACTTCCTGCTGGCAGAGGGCGCTGTATTGGAGCCTAGGGGAGTCGACGGGATGACAGTTGATGCCCAGGTAGAAGCTGGTACCAGGTGTTTTAGCCAAGGACACTTCACTGGTGAATGCACGTATGTTAGACTAGAAAAACAAAGAGAAGATGTTATGAGGAGACATGGCACTGTCATATTTAAGGATCCAGGTGAGGTAGAAGGAAAGGTGCCTTTGATTTAGACATGTCATTATATCAGGACGACATTGAGGTAGGAACATTTCCACGGTAAGGCAGAATTCTGAAAACTAAATGTGGGGTTAGGAGAAGTGAAGTTATGAGAGGCGATTACTCCCCCATCTGAAAGCATAAAGGTTAAGAGGTAGGTTGGTAAGGCTTGTCTCTGGTATGCATGACGTTGGAGTCTGTAGGCAATACTATTAAAGAGTCCTGCTGTAAAAATGATCATTAACAGAATGTAAGGAATTAGGAACCAAAGTAGATAACAAAACATGACTTAGCCTATTAACTGTGGCCCTGAGGCCTTTGTGAGAAGGAGACAGGTGGGCGACAGAAGATGAGATGACCACTCAGAATGATCAGATTTAGGGCGGGGAGGGCACCTCTTAGCCTGAGTGATGTGAAACCAGGATGGGAGTCCAGCAACTTTGACTGCTGTAGGGGTAGCCAAGTAGACCAGATGGGGGCCACTCCACCTTGGATGTAGTCCTGTGGATTTAGAACATTTGAGATAAATTAGATCTCCTGGGGATATGGGAGGATCTGGTTTGTTTTCTCCAGAGGGTTGTGGAAGGCAGAGATCAGCATGTTGTCAAAACAGGTGTTGGAGGAAGGAGAGGACTGGGACATAGTCAGCCATGGGAGGGAGATTTTGGGGAGTAGGAAGATTGTGGAGTCCCAAACCATGGGGTCAACCAGAGAAGGAGGAAGAGGGGGGAATGGCTTTGCGATACATTGTGAGGCTGTTTGGAGGATTAGGGCTGTGGGGAGAAAGTGAAGGACAAATTAAGTTTTTGAAGAAGGTCTCTACCTAAAAGGGGTGTGGGACATGTTGGGATTACTAGGAAGCTATGGGTGAAGAAAAGAGTCTGGAATCTACATGGGATAGGCCCAGTATACAAAGGTTGATTCGGCTGGCCGTCAACGCCCACAACAGAAATCAAGGACTTACTACAAGGTCCTGAAATTCAGGAAGTACACTATAAGTCCCCCCGTATCCACAAGCAGAGATATTATTTTGCCTGAGACCTCCAGTGAGACTTGGGGCTCCGACAAGGTTGCCGGAGTGGGAGCTGTGAGCCCTGAGCCCCATCAATATTCCACAGCAAGTCCGAGCAGGTCAGTCAGTGACAAATCTGGCATTGACAAAGTCTCCTGTGAGGGTGAGGGATTAGAGGATGGCCTAGCTGCTTGCTGGTGGCTAGGACAATCACTCTTCCAATGCCCTTTAATGTTGCAGTATGGGCAGGGCCCAGGAGGAGTGCCAGGGTTAGGGCAGGCTTTTGCCCAATGTCCTTGTTTGCTGCATTTGAAGCATGGTCCAGGCAGGACTCGGGCAGCCACACCTTGTTGTGGATTCTTTGTCTTGGGAGCTCCAAGTGCCACTGCTAAGAGGTCAGACTGATATTTAGCAAACTTTAATTTTTGAGCTTGCTTTTCTTCTTTTTGAATCTTATCTATTGTTGAAGATATGGAAAGCTAATTTAAGTAGATCACCTTGTGGAGTTTGAGGGCCACGTTCAACCTTTTGTAATTTTGCATGAATATCAGGAGCAGACTATGAAATAAGAGTTAACAACAATCATCCCTTCATGAGAGTGTGGGTTTACATTAGTATACTTGATTAAGGTTTCCCAAAGCCAATTTAAAAACACAGCCGGGTTTTCGTTAGCCTCCTGGACCTGTTCTAAAAACTTGTTGTAGTTAGTATGCTTCTGAGCAATCTTATTAAGGCCCACAATCAGACACTCAATCATCTTATGTAATTTTTTTGAACCTTGTCCATTCTGATAGTTCCAGTTAGGATCTTGGTCTGGCACAGCTACAGGCCCAGGGTCATTGTCAGTAGTATTTGCCCTGTGCCTGTGATCAGCTTCTTCTCGAGCTGCCTGCCACAGCTGATTTTGCTCTTGTGAGCTAAGGGTGGTATTTAAAATCACATAAACATCTTTAAAATGTAAATCATAACAATTAGTAATAAATTCAAATTGCCTGATATAATTCTGTGGGTCAACCGAGAAGCTACCTAATTTGTGGGTAATCTGGGATAGATCCAAAAGGGAAAAAGGTACATGGATATTGACCAGCCCCTCGGGGCTGGCTTGTTCTCAAAGCAGTAGCAGAGCCTGAGGAGAAGAAGAATGTGGGGGAGAGAGCCATTTGGGCAGCTATCCGCCTGGTAGATACGTGTGAGCAAGTTATCTGTAGAGCGGCTACAGAGCGGCTGCCGCTCACCCTGGGACGAGGAAACACAGGCAAATGGTGTTTCACTGTGTGCCTTGCAGCGAGAGGATTGCTGTTGGCAACCGTCATATGGACCACAACAGGGCGGCTGTTGCTGTTCACAAGAGGAGCCACAAGAGGGCCCATTGACTGCGAGACCCATCCAAACATGGTGGCGCCCATTGGCCATGTGACCCATCTAAACATGGCAGCACCCTGTCACGTGGCAGAGGGTTGCAACATGGCAACTGTTCCCAGCACAAGCTGGAACAATCACACTGCTTGCTGGAAGGACATAGCAACCGAGACCTAGTATGGTGGGTGGGCGGTGAGAATGCTGTAGGGGAATAAGAAGTCAGAGAATGTGAGGAAGCACTAACGAGGAATGAGAGCCGCTGGGAGAGTTATGGGTCCTGGGAGACGGAGGGGAAGACGATCGCACAGCATGAGATAACAGCAAGGAACAATTTTGAGGGTAGGGAGGTGGAGGCCGGGAAAACACTGGAGGAACATTGTCAAGTGAATCCTGGGGCAGTACGGAAAAGTTTGCGGCGCGGTAGAGTTAGCTAAAAGTATCTGAGCAAGAGCACAAGACTTAATGAGAGATGGGCGTGTTCTCAGAATAAGAAAGGCCTGAATATAAGGGAGTTCTAATAACTTGTAACTGGTCTGACAGAAATCATACAAATTCCCAAGAATGCAGGGGTCAAATGTTCCTTCCTTGGGCCAACGCTTGCCGATAAGAGGGTAGGTTGGCCAGACCTCCCGGCAGTAAAAAGTTAATTGTTTAGTTTTTATGGTATTTTAATCTTGAGTACATAAATTGGAAATTAGGCATTGTAAAGGCATCTTTTGGGAGTTAGAAAATACGTTTTCCATGACTGATTCAGGCAAGAAATAAGCCGTGGTCCAAAGAACAAGCCATCACTTGTTTGTGGCACCACACGGGGGCTAAGGTTCCAAAAACTCATATATTCCAGTCGTCACTGAGAGATTTACAAGTGTAGTTCACGTAGGGTCAGTAACAGTTTTGCCCATGAAAGCGCGAGGCTTTAAGGGAAGCGAGGGTCTTTCAGTGTGGGCGGTCCAAAATCTCTGCTTTGGGCTATCCAAACCCAAAGAACATAGAGATTTTAGAGTGTCGACACAGGTTTGCCCAGAAAAAACCCTGCCCTGGGCTGTCCTAAGGATGTGAAAATGCACAGACCAACTCTAACGGGGAAAACAGTCAACTGGGGCTGCCCAGTGCCAAGAGTTCCCCAGAGATTGCTCACCTGAAATCAATCTGGCCGATGGGGAGTGCAGGCGGCTGGCGACAAGTCAAACGTCTTGGGAGAAGAAAAAGAGAGGAATTAATCCAGGATGCTATCCAGTTTGTGAATCAGCTGGGGGACTCAACTGGTGTGTCCCAGGAGTCAATGCCTGCCGATCGAGTCATGGCACCAAATGATAGGATTATTTCCAAAAGATGAAAAGTATTTCCAAAAGATGAGAAGTATAAAACAAAAAGAGACCTTTATTCTGAGAACACGGACAGAGATGACTGGCACCCCCCACCACTGGAGTCCGGTGATCTCTCCAGCGGACACGTGGCATGGGGATATGTAAGTAGCCTCAGTTTGGGGTGGAACCTAAGGGGGCACCAGGGATGCACGGATAGCCCATTGGTCCTAGGTTTGGTGCCATAGGCAAATTCCCAGGGGCGGGGAAGAAGGCATCACAGGTAAATTCATAGGGGCGGGAGAGATAGGGGCTTCCTGGTTCTGGTTACAGTGTCCGGCCTGGGCCAAAAGCCTTTCAGGGGTGGAGCCAGGATATAATGTAATAGCAGGAAGAAAGTGTGTCTTGCTCTTTTGCTGGCTTCTGCCTTGCTGTTTGCAGCTGCCATGAACTGTGGATCTGCCATGCCACACCACCTGAAGCCAACTGAGTGTGGACTAAAACCTCCAAAAACTGTAAGAAATAAACCTTTCCTTTCCCAACTTGGGCTTCAGGTATTTTGTCTCAGCAAGTAAAAAGTAACTAAGACAGTTTTCATATCCACAAAAAGCTGTTCTTTTTATTTGAGCTCAGCAATCTTTTTTCTTTTCTTTTTTCTTTTGCATTTTCAGATCATTTAATCAAGGTTCATTTGGGTTACAGATTTAAAAAGCATGCTTCTACTTGGGTTGCCAGCTGGTCAAAATGATATTAAAATTGGTTAAACAAAATCTCTCAGGGTGGAGAGAGATTATTGGACAGGACTGCAATTGATGGTTAAGAAAACAGCTGCTGGACTTCCGGGAGAACATCGCAGACAAATAACAGCAGCCACGGAGGCTCTCTGAGATTACAGCTTAGAATCCAGGAGCGGTGCCGTGTCAGGAGTCCTACATGAGGGGAGATGTACCTTGCTGACCCAGGAACAAAGTAAGCTGAGAGAAACCAACTGGAAATGCAATCCTGATGCTATAACAGGAACAGATAAAATCTCAGTGTGGAAGCTGGACCCTGTGCCATTGGAAGCCACGATTTGAATTTCCTGCTGCTGATACTGCGGCCCAATCCGCACGGCAGGGAGAGAGGCACGCTAAGCTCTGAGAGCTGGAATCGGCGAACCAAACAGCGTTGAGAGCGGGACTGGCAGGGAGCCCTGCATCGACCTGTGGTGAGTGAGAGAAATGGGGACCCTTTCATAGACTAGGAGGCTCCAACAGAGGACATTCTGGGAACGGGCAGACTAGCCGGAACACAGCCCTGCAGTGACTTTAGCTGCATATTCCCCGCTCAAGCGGGAGTGGTGGGGAGTACTTGGCCTGATGACACCGCGGACTAAGATCCTGTAGGCTAGCCCAAATCAGGTCCCTGTGCCTGGTGGTGTGCCCTAGCAGTGAAACATTCAGTAGTTTAACCTGGAGCGGCGGGCCCAGCAGAGGCTGCCCAGGTCTGTGTCTTCCTAGTACACTGCAGTGGGCAGGGATACCTAGCCGGCAGATTCAAACAAAGTGCAACAGACAAAGAGAGAAAAAAAAAAAAAAAACTGAGCCTCCTACATACACTTGTATGGAAGGAACAAAAAGTATGGGAAAAGGGAGTAACAAGAAAGGGTCCTCAGTCCCCAATCCTGAGAACACTGATCCAGGAAAGGTAAAAGCAAAAGAGAATGAAGACAGAAAACATGCAATATCAGACACGGCACCTATAGATATAAAACGGTATCTCCGAAGCCTCAAAGACGAATTCAAAAATGAAGTATTTAATGAAATAAAGCAAGAAATAAGTAGAATAGTTAGAGAAATGCTAAGCACCACCCAAGAAAAAACAGATGGTGGAATGGAAGAACAGAAAAAAAGGGGAAAATTGTTTGATGGAGAAAATAGAGAAAACATAGAATACGTGAAGCAGGTTCACAGAGATTACCAGGAAACTAAAAACTCTATTGAAAGCTGGCATAACAGCTTGAGAGAAACTAAGGATAGATTATCAGAACTGGAGGACAGATTTGTAAGGTGGGAGCATGAAATGAAAAAATTCTTAAAAATAACAAGAAAACAAACAGCAATAATACAAAGACTAGAAGATGACAAGAGGATCTATAACTTAAGAATTAAGAACATAAAAGAAGTAGGGACTCAAACAAATGAACTACAAAAGCTATTCACAGAAATAATCCAGGAGAATTTCCCTAATTTAGCAAAAGGTAAAGATACTCAGATGTATGAGGCATACAGGACTCCAGCCACCTACAACCCAAACAGAGCTACACCCAGGCATATAATGATCAAAATTCCAGAAATCCAATATAAGAACAGAATATTAAAAGCCGTCAGAGACAAGAAACAGATCACTTACAAGGGAACACCCATCAGAATTACAGCAGACTTCTCGGCACAAACCATCAAATCACAAAGAGCGTGGGGGGAAATAATTCAAGCTTTGAAAGATAATAACCTCCAGCCAAGATTGATATATCCTGCACAACTGTCCCTAGAAATTGATGGAAAAACAAGGTGCTTCCAAGATAAAGAGGAACTAGGGGAATTTGCAACCACCAATTCAACTCTACAGAGATTACTGCAGGATATTCTAAAAATGAAAAATACCAAGATTCCAGAAACAGTGACAGAGCAGCCACAATGAATGGAGCAGAAAGCGAAATGAAGACAAACTGACAACTAGTGACAGAAAAAAAGCTCAACAGAAATGAGGCAGAGAAGGTTGGATGGTAGGAACAGCCATTTTGGAGAAAACAAGACATCATAATAGGTAGTGCTGATTTAATAGCCTCTTGTTTTGAAGTCCCATCAAGCTTTTGTTCTTCTGTCTCCATTGGTTTTAATGTGTTGTGTCTTACTGGATTTTATTATATGTGATAATATAAACAAAAACTTTTATAGACAAGGAGATTATACAGAAACCATTGTTCATTTTCTGTTAGTTGATTCTAAATACCCTGTAATACTGTCATTCTCTTCAATGGTTTTACATTGTCTTGATATGTTTGATGCTACAGTATACGAAGTTATACCCAAAGATTTTAAGGGAAGAGACACTATGGTACCTACTATTATGTCGAGATTATCTTGTGGTGAAACACTATTTTGCTTAAATGGCTATGTTTTGACCTGCACTGTTTTGTTGTTATACCCTCTTTTTTTTTTAATCTCAATCTCCTTTTTATTATCTACTTTTTCATTTTTATCCTTTTAATTAAGGGAAAAATAAATAAAAAATAGCAGGATATATTATAGTAACCCACTTTGATTTCCTATTAACTTGATTTGAAACTCTGTATTGCTCTCACCATCTTGTTTTGACTGATTTTCCTCTATTCTGTTATGCTAGATAGTACCAAGTTTGAAAGTCTAGGCAACAACTATGAAGACAATAAGATCCATTATGACGCCCATTCTGGTTGACTATTATCTTCTTTTGAAGTCCTCTAATGTCTCCAATGTTTTGGTTTTATTGGTCTTATTCTTTACTGTTTTGTTCAATTTTATTATAACTGATGATATAGGCAATTCTTTTTAAGATAACAAGAGGCATTATGGTAACCATTGTTGATCACCTTGTATTTTGTTTTTACATTATGTATTATGTCTATCCTTTTGATTTGACTGACTCTGTCCTGGTATGTTACATTTGGTTTTACTTTCTTAAAAAAAAAAAGTAATAAGAACTGTGGGAGTAATAAAACCCAAAATGTGTAATTGTCATTGTACAAAAGAAAGGAAAAGAAAGTTCTCTAAAAGGTATAACTGCATATATATTTAAGTGTATAAGATAGATAACCATATTACTGAGTTTTGTTGGATTATTGAACAAAACTGTTTGCAGTCTCACTGTTTGAAAGTCCCCTTTGTATGCTTTAATTTTGTAACTTCAACAACTATTTCTAAGATGACAATATGTAATTAACTAGTGATTTCCTACTGTTTATTTTTTCTGAAATTCTGTATAACTTGTACCCTTTTTCTGTTTTTTTTTTCTTTTTTCACCTTAAATAAAATTAAAAAAAAAAAAGAAAACAGCTGCCTGGTACACATTTTTAACCAGTTCTTATTCATTAATCAGAGACTCCAATAATCTCCATAACCTTATGGGAGATATCCCAACTAAAAGTATGTTAAGGTTTTTGACTTAAAGATGCTAAAACAAAAGTTTCACAAGGCTAAGACAATTCAATATTGCTGATCTTATGGTATATAAAATATATTCATGCCTTCAAGTATACAAATCTTCTAAAATGTAAAATTGGGATTGTTTATGCTTTTTTTTTTTTTTTAGTACTGGGAATCAAACTCAGGACCTTACACTTGCCAGGCAGGTGCTTGTGCCCTGAGCTAAATCCCTAGCCCATGTGTCTCTCTCTTGCCAGTTCATGCCTCACTGTTTGCAGCAGCCATGAATGGCAGTCCTGTCATGCCACCCTGCCTTGGAGCCAGCTGAGTATGGACTGAAATCTCCAAGAACTGTAAGAAATAAACCTTTCCTTCCCTAACTTTGGGAGTCAGGGGGTCTGGGGATTTAGCTCAGTGGTATAAGCACCTACCTGGCAAGCGCCAGGTTGTGAGTTCAATCCCTGGTACAAAAAAAAGGTCTGTGATGCTACAGAGGATTTACCAGGTAGGCTTGCGATGGCTGCCTATGGACTGCCTTGGAAACCCAAACTGGAGATGAATATCCAAAGGCAATGGCAAACACTGAATTTCCTCCAAAGGAGGGGAAAAAAAAAAAAAGGAAAACTTTGGGGATCAGGTATTTTGTCTCAACGAGCAAAAAGTAACTAAGACACTGACTAACCTACACAACTTCTTTCACGGGGGCCATTCCACAAGGTTCCAAACTCTCTTCTTTATCCATAGCTTTCTGGTAATACAGTATGTCCCAAGCTCAGAGCACTTCCCTGGGCTTCTATCTCTTTAAGTCCTTTAAACACATGTATGCCCGACCACTCCTACTTCACAATCTTCCTACCTCCTAAAATCTCCCTCCTCTTGTTGACTATATCCTGATCCTCTCCTTCCTCTCACACTTGTTACGACAACATGCTGATCTCTGTCTTCTCCAACCTTCTGATGATCAGACCTTCCTATATCCCCAGGTGACCTAATTTATCTTAAATCTTCTAAGTCCACAGGACTGCAACCAAAGTGGAGTGACCCCCCCACCCCATGGTCTTCCTCACAACTCCAATGGTGGTCAAGGTCACTGGACTGCCATCCTGGTTCCACGTCACTCAGGCTAAGTGGTGCCCTCCTAACCCTGACTCCCTTGACTCTAAACGTCCTAAGTGGTCATCACATCTCCTATCTCCCACTTGTCTCCACCTCACCAGGGGCCCACAGCCACAACTTTCAGACTAAGTCATGTTTCTTATCCTATCTGGTTCCTGATCCCTCACATTCTATTAGTTAAACATGAGACCCCTCTGGGTCTGGGCTCTTGTCTCACAGTGCCACAGTCACAGCCCTCCCCACCCCTAGTCTGTAATTTCCCAAACATGATTCAACTATCAGGCTTTATATTTCTCATGCTTCCCATTCTCTCCAGCTCAACCCTTGACCAAGTACAAGTCCTACCTACACTTTTACTTTTACCCTTTCAGATGGGGAATAATTGCCTTCTGTAACTTCATGCCTTCCAACTCCATGCTCATTTTTCAGATTCCCTACTGTCACCTTAGACCTTGTTGCAAACCTGGGATAAGGGAAAATCTAACCAAAATGGAGTAATTTGCCAGTCTATCAGATAAGCTATAGCTATTCTTCTTCACTATGGTTGTGGTAAAATAACATTCAAATCATGGGCACCTTTCCTTCTACCTCTCTTGGGTTCTTTAATTATGATAGTGACCTGCCTTCTCATAGCACCTTGTTCTTTTTATTTTTCCAATCTAGGATGAGAGCATTCATCAATGATAAACTCCTTGTCCAGGCTAAAACACTTGGAACCAGCTTCTACATGGGCATTAACCATCATCCTGTCAACCCTCCTGACCCCCAACAGGAAATAGTCAGAGGGACTCATCACCCTCTCTTAACAACAGAAAGATGGGAATGAAAGGTTTCTGCATTAGTGTAGGTTACTGGACGTTATGGTGGTTGTCTAACACGGTGGCAGGCCAAAACAAAAATACTTACCCTGATGATCACTTCCTCCTCCTTCCCCTTCAACCCTGATTACAACTTCCTCTTTCCTTTCCCATGCATGCAAAGAGAATTCCAATCAGTTCCTCACACATCATCAATGCCTGCCCCAAGCACTGTTTCCAATCAGAGGTCAACAGCTCCCCACAAAAAGAAATCTCCCGCCATGTTTCTCTCTGGCACAGGAGAAATGCCCAACTCCACAAGTGGTGCGCTCCTCTCCACATCCTCAATAAAGGCTTTTGCTTCTCTATTGCACTGGAAGACCTTAACAGATTTCACTATGCACTTTGGGCTGGCCTCGAACTCACAGTAATTCACCTATCTCTGCCTTCTGAGAGGTGAGATTACAGGCATGCACCAACATACCCAGTTGAAAAATTCCCTCTTGCCCATTATGGTTTGACTATTTTCTTTTGAAATCCTGTTAGGTCTCCAGTGTAGGTTTTATTGGTCTTGTTCTGTACTGTTTTGATCAATTCTATTATACCTGACGAGATAGGCAACTTTTTAAAAAAATAGCAAGAGGCACAATGGTAACCATTTTAGATCACCTGATATTCTATTTTTACATCATGTACTATGCCCATCCTTTTGTTCTAACCGACTCTGTTTTGTTTAGCCACATTAGGTTTTATTCTCTCCAAAAAAATAATAAGAATTGTGGGAGTAAAAAAACCCAAAAAGTGTAATTGTTATTAAAAAGAGAGGAAAGGAAGGTGGTCTAAGGGATATGCATGTATATTTGAGTATGTAGGATGGAAATCCATATTACTGAACTTTTGTTGGATCATTGATCGGCACTGTCTGCAATCTTATTGTATGAATGTTCACTTTACATGCTTTAATTTTATAATTTGGACAACTATTTCAAAGATGACAACATGTAACCTATTAATTGGTGATATCTTACTGTATTTTTTTCCTTGAAGTTCTGTATTGTTTGTGCCCTTTTACTGTTTTTTAAAAAATTTTATTTCCTTTTTTTTTCTTCTTTAAATAAAAAAAAAATTAGAAATCAACAACAGAAGGAAAATTGTGAATTCACAAATATAGGGGAAATCATACATTCTTAAATCAGGTGTGTTGGTACACACCTGTAATCCCAGTACTTGGGAGGCTGAGGCAGGAGGATCACCACAATTTGAGGCCAGTCTGGAATACATAGTGAGTTAAAGGCCATCCTGAACTACATAAGGAGACTGTCTCAAAACATAGAAAACAGGGGCTGGGGATTTAGCTTAGCAGGCATAAGTGCCTGCCTTGCAAGCAGGCAGTCGTGAGTTCGATCCCTGGTACCGATAAAAAAAAAAAGAAAAAGACAAAAAAAAAAAAGTGTTAAAACATAGAAAACAGGAGGATGTGGAGGCTCACTCCGATAATTCCAGCACTTGAAACGCTGAGGCAAGAGGATTGCTACAAATTTGAGACCAGCCGGCTACATAGTGAATTCAAGGCCAGCCTGGCCTACATAGCGAGACACTTTTTCTCTCAAAAAAAAAAAAAAAAAAAAAAAAAGGAGAAAATAATGCATTCTTAAGTAACCAATGAATCAAACAAAAAATGACAAGGGAAATTAGAACTTTTTTTTTAAAAAAAACAGTCTTTCTATGTAGTTCAGGCTAATGATCCTCCTGCTGAGCCTCCTAAGTGCTGGGCCTACTGGTATGTGCCACCACATTTGGCAAAACACAGCTTCAAAATGAATGAAATGAATGCAAATAAACAGAAAATACATAATTAAAAATGTAAGCTTAAGCTAAAACAATGCTTAGGAATTAATGGCTGTAAACATATATTTTAAAAAAGAAAAAAATATTAATGTAAAAAGGTTAAATCCAAAGCAATCAGAAGAAAGGAAATAAAAAATAAAATGGGAAATAAATGATTTTTAAAAAGCAACAGAATCAAAACCAAATGTTGGTTCTTTCAAAGTTTCAACAAAACCAACAAACTTAGCTAGATAATCAAGGGGAAAAAAAAGGAGACTCCAATTACTAAGATCAGGAATGAAGGAGGTGATACCACTACCAACTTTATAGAAATGTAAAGGATTATAAGAATAACTATAAACATGCCAGTATATTAGATAACCTGGATGAGACAGATATGGTGGTACATGCCTATAATTCCAGCACTTGGGAGACTGAGGCAAGAAGATCATAGCAAATTCAAAGCCAGCCTGGGCTACAAAGTGAGCTCAAAGCCAGCCTGAACTACATAGTGAGACCCTGTTTCAAAAAGACAAAAACAAACAAACACAAAAAAACTATATAACCTGAAGTAGACAAATTTTTAGAAACATACAAACTACCAAAACTGAATCAAGAAGCAACTGAAAATCTGAAGAGACTTACTGCATAACATGCAAAGGATTTGAATCAGTAATTATACGTTTTCTCACAAAAAGCCCAGGATAGGTGGTTTCCTTGGCACATTATAAGAAATGTTAGAAAAGAACTAATATTAATCCTTTAGACACTTACAAAAAGTAGAGGAGGTTGGTTTTGCCAACTCGTCCTATGAGCCCACTATCACTTTGATACCAAAACCAGACAAGCACAAGAAAGAAAACTATAGCCAGAATGTGAGCACTCATGAGGCTGAGACAGGAAGCATGCCAGTTCTAGGTCAGCCTGGCCAGTATACTAAATACCAAGACAGCCTGGACTACAGAACATGATTCTGTCTAAAAAATTAAAAATGGGGAGGAAGGGAAGAAGACAGAGGTGACTACACACTAAAATTTCACCTGAATATAGCAATATAATCACAGCAATTCTCAACAGGGTGTTAGCAGTGTATCTAGTGACATTCGAAATGGATTATAAATCATGACCAAGTAGGGTTTATTTCAGGACTGTAAGTCTGGCTTAACATATGGAAATCAATAAAAATAATATACCATATTAAAGAAAAAAACTGCATTATTATTTCAGTAGATATAGAAAAGGCACTTAGCAAAAATCCAACAACTTTTCATGCTAAAAAAATCCCAAAGAATATAAGGAAATTTCTGTGATCTGATTAAGGGAAAAAACATAAAACTCATCACTGATATAATATATGGTGAACAAAAACTTTTCCCCCAATAGTAGGAATAAGATGTCTGTTCTTCTATTAAACACTGTAATACAGTTTCTAGCCAAGGAAATTGGGCCACACAAAGAAATAGAAGGTACCCAGATTGAATGGAAAAAAAGTAAAATTATTTCTATGAGTAGATAGTATTATCTTGAATATAGAAAATTTAAGGAGTCCATATATAACTATTAAGGTTATTCTTACTATAGGATGCAAGGCAAAAATACAAAAACCTATCACATGAAGAAAGACTCAAATAAATAGAGCTAGAACAACTGACAAGATATCTATTATGCAAAAAGAATACAGATGAACTCCTATATCACATCACATACAAAAATTAATTCAAAATGCATCACAGACCTTAATATAAGTGCTAAAACTATAAAACTGAAGAAATACAGCAGTAAATCTCTGAGATCTTGGACTGGGTAATGGTTGCTTAGATATAACACCAAAAGCACCAGGTACAAAGATAACAAAAGAAAAACTTACATGTGCAGAGGATAACTCAAGCTTACTAAAATTTTTAATTTTAGTACTACAAAGAATACAACAAAAAATAAAAAGATAATGAAAAATATATGCAAATCATGTATTAGTTACTTTTCTTGTTGTTGGGATAAAAATGCGTAACAACCAATTGTGAATAATGTCACTGTCAACATTTTGTTGTTTCGAGACACGGTTTTGCTATGTAGTGCAGGCTGGCCTTGAACTTACTATGTAGCCCAGATGTTGGCCTTGAACTTGCAGTATTTCTCCCACCTCAATTTCTTGAGTGCTAGGATTATGAGTATGCACTACCATCCCCGAAGCATGTATAGTAATGCCAGCACTTGGGAGGCTGAGGCAGGAGGATCACTGTGAGTTCAAGGCCAGCCTGGACTACATAGTGAAATCCTGCCTCAAAAAAACAAACCAGTCAAACCAAACCAAATACCCAAAATATATGCCAAAGAGTAAATTAATTTCTGGGAACTCCATGTTTGATAAATATTGAACCCCTAGCAATAATGAAGCAATTAAGGGATCCAGTGTTTAGCAATTTTCCTATTTTAGTTTTTCTAGAATGAATTTCCTAAAGAGCATTTCAAGGTTTCTTGAGTATGAGTATTAATGTACTTTAGTTTATTGGCCTAAGTAAGGAAAATGTGAATGAATTTTTTATCCTCTTTAATATCTTCTACAGTGTACTACAGTGTACTCAGGAATTACTCTGGAATCCAATTTCATTTCTTATTTTAAAACTAAGTACAATGGTCTTTTCACTATAAACAATACAAGAGACTGTTAGATTCTTTATAAAGGCAACAATGCATAGTTTTTCTTAAATTGGTTGTTTTATAGGAGGGGGTTGTCAGATTTAGCAAATAAAAATACAGGATATCCAATTCAGTTTGAATTCAAACAAACAACTATTTTAGTATATTCCAAATATTGTATGAGATGCACTTACATTAAAATATTATTATCTGCAATTCACACTGAACTGAATGTCCTGCATTTTATCTGGCAACACTAATTATAGACAGAGAGATTTTATTCACTGTCCTAACAGCTGTCCAGGGTAGCAGTAGGAGATAAATAGACTGGGTGGTTCTATATTTCTGCCATATGTGGTCACTGAACAGTTAAAGAAGTTTCCAGCAAAGTCCTAGAATTGACCCGGTATGTGATTCTGGTTGTTTTTTTTTTTTTTTTTTTTTTTGTCTTTTTTGAGACAGGGTCTCTCTCTGCAGTTCAGGCTGATCTTGAGTTCACTTTGTAGCTCAGGCTGGTCTCATACTGGCAAAGATCCTCTTGCTTCAGCCTCACAAGTGCTGGGATTACAAGTGTGAGCCACCACATCTGGCTTAATCCTGGGTTATTTTTATACTGAGGTAAATGGGATGGTTTTTCCAGAGATTGGGGAAAACATTACACTTAAAATTGTAGAGAAGGGGTATATAGTTACATGAGAGATGGGAGAGTGACATACAGGCGGTGTCATAATAAAGACCACTTTGAGCACATAATGTGTCCATTTGTCCCAACCTTGGCATAATAAGATGATGGGAACTCATTGAAGGCTTGCTGGTTTTGGACGTGTAAATTGATTATATCAAGCACAAGCATAGTGAAATGGGAAACTGGCCATGCAATAAATGGATTCCCTGGAATGAAGCACAGATACCTCAAACTCAAGACACCTGAAACAAGAGACACCAACCTTCTCCAAATTCCTCCCTTTCAAAGTTTACTTGTATATTCATCAAATTCTGAGTGGCCACTAACTGCCAGTATTGCTGGCTTTTGATGTGTACCTTGAACCCAACACACACGGTTGCTGCTTTGGAGAGCTTACAACAGAGTATTGGAGACTATGCTATAATCACAAAGGTAAATGATCAATTGCACATTATGATATTGTTATGAAAGATATTTAGTATTATAAATGTTTAATCAAGCTGGTGTACCACTGTTACGGCTGGTCTTTATATTGTGGTTTCTTATTATGAAGAACCTTAAGAATAAAACTTTTTAAAAGAAAGCACTACACCCTTGCCTATTCAGATTAATATTTCATTAGTACTGTAATTTCTGGCCAGGCGTGGTGATAATTGCTTACAATCACAGCTACTTGGGAGGCCAAAACAGAGAGTTCACAAGTTTGAGCCCAGTCTGGACAAGTTAGTGAACTCTGTCTCAAATTAAATAATAAAAAAGGGATGGGGGATGGAGCTCAGTGCAAAGATGCTGAATTCAATCTCTAGTACCATTAAACAAACAAACAAACAAACAAACAGGGATGAGGGTATAACTCAGTGATGAACACCTGTGGGGTTCATCCCCAGAACTACAAAAAACAAAAACAGAAAAACCACACAGTGACCTTCTAATCTCTGGAATTTGCTGCAATCCGATTAAATTTTGTAGCACTTGTTATAAAATGGATTGAGATTAAGTATTTGCATATTTGTTATTAGATGACTAATTGTATTGTCACCGTATACAAATCCTAGAAGTCGGCAATTTTGTTTGACAGGGAAGCTCTTCTATGTTGTCTTTTTTTTTTTTTTTTTTTTTTTGAGGTAGGGGTTCACTTTTCAGTTCAGGCTAGCCTCGAACTCACAGTGATCTTCCTGCCTCAGCCTCCAGAGTGCTGGGATGATAGGCCGGCACCACCATACCCAGTCTTCTTTTTTAAAAAATTTTCCTTCAGCCCATCTTTCTTTTTTTTTTTTTTTTTTGTCTTTTTCATTTTTATCGGTACCAGGGATCGAACTCACGACCGCCTGCTTGCAAGGCAGGCGCTTATGCCGCTGAGCTAAATCCCCAGCCCCATTCAGCCCATCTTTCATGGTGGTTGTACTCAACCACTTCTGTAATATCTCTGGTCCAGAGGATGTAATTCCTGCTAAATTGATGCCCACTTTAGTAGATTATCATTTAGCTTTCAGGAAAAGTACATTGAAAATGGAACTTCTGCATCCAAAGCACTTATCCTGGGTAACTCCCAACCTACTGAAGGGCAGCTACTTGTTGCCCACACAACTGCTAGTTAACAGTTGTACAACCTCTTGGTTCTAATGCTTCTTGTGTCTTGTAAGGGTATCTAGAACCAGTGAATAGATGTACTTTCTACTTTATAGGTCTGTCTTGATTTTTTTTCCTTCCTACCCATCCCCCACTTTCCCTCTCTGCCCCTCCCTCCGTCTCCCTTTTTGGTGGGGACTACCAGGACTTCCAGCACGCTAAGGTTTCCACCATGTCAGGAGCCCATCACACTCTATGACATAAGCATCTCCCCCAGCCCCTTCTCAATCCTTTTCTCACATTCTATTACCTACTCCACGGAACAATGCGGTCTTTTCATTTTGGCTGAAGAGCTGGAGGAAGGGAGAATTAAAGAGAACTGAACCAGGGAATGGAGTAGTGTTAAAATTATACCAGGGACATGGACAGGTGCACTAACCAAATCTCCACGCAACCTTCATCCCAAAGTCCAGTCCTAATTCCCGGTGCCCTCTTCTTTTGGAGTGCATGGAGGGACCCAGGGCTCGGTGCACCGAGGCAGGAGGACCCAAGCCTTTGCCGGCAGTCCTGCCACCTCGGGCCGTTTTTTTTCCGAACTCGGCCCAACGCTGGGCCTTTGGCAGCTTGGGCGGGGAGAATGGGCGAGCCCGTAGCTCGGCGGCCACTTTGTTCAGCGCATTGAACTTTGCAGAGTGCGGGCGAGGCCTCGGCGGGGCCGCCGCCCGCGGTCTCCAGGCCGCTGCCCGCGTTCTTCCGGCCGGCGCGGCGGGGGAGGGGCGGCGGCGCCCGCGGGCGTCCAACCCGGCGGCCTGCGGAAGGGCCGCGCGGCGCGGAAGCGCGGCCGCAGCTGAAGACCAGCTGCTGTGGGAGGCGGAGACGCCGAGGGAGGAGCCTCCGGGGGAAGGGGCGGGGGAGGGCGCCGTCGGGAAGCCGCGAACGCCGCCGCGCGTCTGCACACCTCGCTCTCGGCCATGGCTGGTTAAAGCACCATCCGGAGCGCCGCGCAGCGCGGGGGGAGGGCCGGGCGGGGAGCGGCGGCCGCGCGCGAGGCCGAGGGAGGGGCGGCGGCGCGAGCGGCGGCGGCGGTTCCAGCATGAAGAGGAGAGCTGGCCTGGGGGGCAGCATGAGGTCAGTGGTGGGCTTCTTGTCCCAACGGGGCTTGCATGGGGACCCCCTGCTCACTCAGGACTTTCAGAGGAGACGCCTGCGGGGCTGCAGAAACCTCTACAAGAAGGACCTCCTCGGCCACTTCGGCTGTGTCAATGCCATTGAATTCTCCAACAATGGAGGCCAGTGGCTGGTCTCAGGTAAATCAACCCCCTTCCCCTCCCCGCGTCTCCCCGTCGCTCTCCCTCGCCGCCCTCCGTCCCCACCCCTCCCTCCCTCCCTCTGCCCCTCTCCAGCGGTGGGAAGATTTGGTGTCAAATTAAAACCATTGCAGGGGGAGGGAAGGAGGGAGAGGGAAGAGAAGGTGTCTTCTATTAAAAAAAAAAAAAGGACCCAAAATGGTTGACAGGTCCTGAATTCGCTTTATCCCAAGTGCAAAGTGATCTCTCCTGATGACCGCCCCCTCCAGTGTGGTTCGGGGGAGGGAGCCAGGTTACCGCCTGACAAAGTTTGACGGCAAACTCTTCCTCCGCGTACTTGAAAAGGTCCGGGGGGCATTTTTGGGATTTGCAGGGGGAGGAGGCCGAGCCGCGCCGCGCCGCGCCGCGGGCCAAGGGAGCGCGAGCCCCTGTCGCGGGTGTCATGGAGAAGGGCCCTTGGGGCCGGGCGGTGACAGGGCCGGACCCCGAGAGCCAGGGGCTGCCACCGAGGTTTGGCGGGGGAGGGGGAGGGGAGCGCTCCGAGGCCCGCTCCATCTCCGTCGGTCCTGTGGCGACCTCTTCCGCGTCTTGTTTTTATTCTGGTTTGGCGAGTGGCGAGGGCTCGGAGGCTGAGGGGCACCAGCCGGAACTTGAATGCGCAACTCGCGAGGCAGGGGGTGGCTGGGCGACCCCCGGGAGACTTGTTGGCGGGAGCTCGACCCCCTCAGCCCGCTTTCCCGAGGCCGCCGTTGCAGGTGGTCAGCGTTTCTCCGCCCTCCCGCCCAGTGGGCCCTGTTTGCCCTGAGGCTCGCCCTCCGGTGTGGGAAAGTGGTGAAATCGAGGCCGGGGCTCCGGCCCGTCGGTGTAGGCCTCGCTCTCCCGGGGCTCCTAGCGACAGGCAGCTGAATCGATAGCCTATTGCTCCCGGGGAGGCCCCGACCCAGTGGCGGCGGCGGCGGTGGCGGCTAAAGCTGTCGCGGGGGAGGTGCGCCTGCCGCCGGTGGGGGCGCTCGCCGCCGCTGCCCCCTGGGTTCGCCGCCTGAGGCCTGGGCGGGTGGGGAGGGGCGTGAAGGGGGAGGGGCGGCTCCCCGTAACCCTGCTCCATCCGTCCCTTTTCCTACTTTGGGAGGCAGGAACCGGGATCCCAACGCCGGATGTGGCGCTTAACTTCACCCAGGTCGCTCCCTGAGGCTTTCTAATTTGCATAAGTGGGCAGCTCGTAGGATACTTCTGGGATCACTGCAAAGCATCTGTCTTCTTCGCAACTAACTGTAAAAGTGACACCGGGGCTATAGTCCAGTTTGAGAAGACCGAGATAGGACTTCTGTGATCATTTCATGATAAACCTGGGATTTCTCCCGAACTGACCTGACCTTTCCACCTCAGATCGTTTTCTCTTGGATTAGACAGAGTTTGGTGCTAGATCATCCCGGGAGGAAACCTGATATTCCACTTCAAAGCAGAGCCCTCCCCCCAAAGCTTCCATCCCTCACACGTCGTGTAATTGTTTTTTTCACTTGCGTCGTGTAAATTTTTATATGATAAAAGGCAAAAATGGAGAAATACCTCCTCCTTAAAGGAAGCAGTAGGCCCCCTCCTGTATATGTTCTTAGGTACATACTTCAACAGAGATATTCCTAGACACAAGTCAATATAGGGAGGATGTTAGGGTACTCTTAGACAACTAAACTAATCCAGCAAATTAAATCACTGCCACTCCTACATTGCCTAGTTTAACACACTTAAAATAATAGATTTTAAAAAATAATAGATTTATTGAAATATAAGTTACATATCATACAACTCAACCATTTAAACCTAATACATTTTAAAAAGTTACCTCCATTCTCTTTTAGGTACTTCCCTTGTCCTTTTGGGTGTGTAGGGTGTGAGTGTTTTGCTGACAGTCCAACCAAGAGCCTGGGTCCTAGTGTTTACACACAGTCTACCTCCACCCCTCCCCCAGTCCTACTTACTTTATCCTTGTATAGGATCGTCCTCTATTATCGTCCTCTATTCTGCATATTAAGTGAATTTTTAAAAATAATCTTGGCCAGTTCATTTCCTTTAATTTAATTTTAGCCTGTAGAAGATGATGATGTTTTGCACAGGCAGGCTGTGGTTCTAAGGACATCACTTCCTTAACTTTTGTAGGTCTAGGTTGCCCACCTCTGTCCGCACTTCCTGGGTTCCAGCCTTTTTTTCCCCTTGTTCCTCCCTGCTCCTCCGCACTTCCTGTAGCTCAGTTCTTCCTGTTTCTTTTTTTTTGTCCCTCTGTACTTATTCCCAACAGCAGTCTCTTCCACTGGCCCCTCCAGTTTGGCTCAAATATACCTAGCATTTTTAAAATTTGTTTTCTGTACATGAAATTTTAGTTAAAAGCTTTGTTAGCTACTCATTTTCCATTATGAGTACAACTTGTGCTAACAGAGTTCCTCCTGCTTGTTTCAGATAAGGAAGCCCCTTTGGGGAGTCTTAATACACCTTAACTACTTACAGCTAATTGAATTTTTTTTTGACAAGTCCTTCAATAATGTTTCTGGGTTTAAATTATCTGAAGTGGTGTGTTTACAATTTTTCTTATCTATCATGGTCTCATATTAACACTAATTACCTGGAGGGAGCACATTAGTATTTTGAGGTTAGTGCTATCTATATTCTTAATAATTGACAAGAATATTATTAACAATAGTAAGGTGGGATATCAGACTGTGGGATGGTAGTACAGTTTCTTTTGTGTGTTTTATTATTGTTCTGTTGCATCTGTGTTAAAGCCCTTACAACTGGTGATTGAAATGATAGATTTTCACTGTTTATTGTTTGTACTTACTAATTGTTTGGGCAAGGTCACATTCTAGAGGTCAGTATGTAGTATTTGATAGACTTTACTTATACCCAGGGAAAAATATTTGTATGAGTTCTGTGGCCCTATAAGACACTGTTGGTTAAGGCTGCATCCCTTCTCTGTCCATTAGGCGAGCCTCTTCCAGGCACAGTGAGGCCAGCAGATGGCAAAAGTAAAGCAGAGAAAATCAGGACTGAGAAAAGATGCTCTGCTGGGAACTAAGATTATGACAGCAACAAGTGGGAGAAGGTTGGACACTTTAAAACACTAAAATATTTTGAACTAAACAGTATTCTTTTTGGTGTTGTCCAGAAAAGGGCATCACTATGATACCATGTAAAGCAGTGTAGTATAGTTAACATGGTTAAAATTGTTGGGGCATGTAATGGGTGATCTTAAACTACTAAGTCTCTGTGGACCTGTGGGCCTGTGGGCCTGCCTACCTGAAAGGTTGTTGTGAAATCTACATTAGGCAAAGTATAGAGTGAGCATTGAACTGAATGCTAGTCTCAGAAAAAACTGAGTTATCTTTCCTTTTTGTGATTATAACACGTTATCATTCATAGCTGACACTTGTTATTACACTGTGGATAATAAATACATGCAAATTGGGCCAACAGGATAGTTTTATGACTTTGGGTTGTGAAATGGAGAGCCCAGTGTGATATGGAAAGCCTGTCTGGGATATGATGTCATGTGATTTGAGTTGGAGACTTTACCAGTAGCAGATTGTCATTAGGTGAATCATTTCATTCCTCTTCTGTAAGATGGGTTTAAGAGATGCTGTAACTATTCACAGAATGGTAATCATTTTTGTGCGTGTGTGGTTCTGGAGATTGATGCCAGGGCCTTTGCATTTGAGCTACATCCCAGCCAGCCCCCTCCTTCCTTTTTATTTTGAGACAGGGACTTGCTAAGTCACTAAATTTCCCATGCTGGACTTGAGTTTGCAGTCCTCCTGTGTCAGTTTCCCAGAGTGCTAGGATTATAAGTGTTGTGCCATCATGCCCAACTTCAATGAAATGTTATGTATGAAAGTACCTTAATAAATTACTTGACCAGGAGTGAATG
Source organism: Cavia porcellus (assembly GCF_034190915.1). Lineage (NCBI taxonomy): Eukaryota > Metazoa > Chordata > Mammalia > Rodentia > Caviidae > Cavia > Cavia porcellus. The sequence goes on from NW_026947514.1 coordinate 32,547,468, forward strand.
TTACCTTTTTGTAAGTCCAATTTATGCTGAATGATTATATGTATATTAGTGTTTTTAGAAGCAGAGTAACGTTGTATGTCGAAGTGCTTCTTACAACAAAACAGCATTAAGGAATTTAGGGTCCAACAGGCAGAGTCTGGCAAAAAAAAAGTATACCCCAGGAAAAGAAAAACTTGTGCAAGTATTTTAATGCTAAATTTATCAAGACATCATAAGATTAATATGTTATCTTTTTTTTTTTTAATTGGTACCCGGGATTGAACTGGATTAACCTGCTTGCAAAGCAGGTACTTATGCCGCTAAGCTAAATCCTCAGCCCCTAATATGTTATCTTTGGCCTCTACTATTATAAGAGGTGCTTAAAAGTAATGAACATTAATTTCCAGACATTTATTAGTGAGGCAAACTGCTAAAGTGTGTATACATATTTTTGGTGGACTCTGTATTTTAGGTGATAAACCTGATTTTACCTTTTAGGTCTTTGGTATACCTCCTGTGTATGTATTTACTTACATATTTAGCAGTGCTGGAGATTAAAACCAGACCCTTTATCACTGAGTCACATCCCCAGCCCATTATGTAATTTAATTTACCTTCTTTTCTTAGGCTTTTTCTTTCTCCTACAATGCAGTACTTTATATGATTCATTTCTCATTTTGAAGATAGTGAACATATTTTTGGGAGCTGATTGAAAGACCAATCAGAAAGTACCATCTTTTTGTTGTTGTTGTTGTCTTTTTTGGTTTTTATTGGTACCAGGGATCGAACTCATGACTGCCTGCTTGCAAGGCAGGCGCTTATGCCGCTGAGCTAAATCCCCAGCCCCCAGAAAGTACCATCTTATATATATGACTTGGACTATAACTTTGCCTTCTTATATCTTTTAAAGGGTTTTGTGCAAACATTCTTCATATTAAACAAAAATAAAGATTTGGCTTTGAGAATGAGACTTGCTATATTATTATTTCCCTGTCATTGAGTTTTAGAGCTTTGGGATCTGTAGAACCAGCAAGTTAATAGCCCATTAGGTGAAGTTTATGAATTATAGTAAGAGATTATAATCTGTGTGTGTGTGTGTGTGTGTGTGTGTGTGTGTGCACGCGCGTGCGCATGCATGTGCACACACACTTAGGAGTAAATATAGGAAAAGTACCTCTAGGAGCTTTTCAAATGAAATTATGCTGTTTTAGCAACTGTGCTGTGTCAAAGTGTTATATAGGAATTGGAATGAGAACAGGCATTTAGTTACTTGGTAATGATATTCATAAATGGAGCTAAGTAGTTAGCCTATTTCTGTTTCACATGGACCTCTAACCTGCTCGCTATAGACAGACATTGGAGTCAGACTGACTGGGATGAGTATAACTCAACACTACTTATTAACTATGACACCTTTGACAAATCACTTATCTTCTTGTCTGTTTCCAGATAAGGGCAATAACTTACAAGATTTTAGTGAAGATTGAATGAAATAATAGGAGATGAGATGCTGGATGTGGCTACACACTCTTGTAATCCCAACTACTTAGGCTGAGGCCGGAGGATCAAAAATTTGAGGCCAGCTTGGTCAGTTTATTGAGGCCTTGTCTCAAAATAACAGGATTGGGGATGTGGCTCAATGGTAGACTCCCTAGTACCATAATCAGTCAGTCAGTGAAACAACATAAGGGCCTGCAGTTGCTATGGGTTTATTGTAGAGTGGGTGCTGTTGCTTCTGCAGCTGTCACTATTCTTTTTTAATTTTCTGGTTTTTTAAGACAAGGTCTTACTATGTAGTTCAGGCTGGCCTTGAACTCACTATGTGGAACTTGCATTGATTTTCTTGCTACAGCCTTCCAAATACTGGGATTACAGATGTGTGTCACCATGCCAGGCTTGCAGCTATTATTATTTCAGTGGACCCTCACAGAAAATTTAAGAGATTGGCATCAATACCTAACACTTATTGATCATGGCACATAGTATACAGTATGACAAACTGAGAAGTTGTTCCGTGAGGAACAGTTAAAAATGCTTTGAATAAAGCTGCACTTAGTACTATCAGAATATTATTTTTTGTTTTCTTCCAGAGTTTAGGATTAAAATCAGGGGATGTTAGGCAAGTGCTCTACCACTGAGCTACATCCAGAGCCTATCAAAGAGTAAGGATCAAGTAATAGCAGCGATTACAACTATATGCTAAATTTTACTTCTTAATAAAGCAATATGAATAATTATAAGTATACATTATTTGCCTCACTTGTTCTTCAGTCAGCTTGTTAATATCTCTCAAAAAGACAAATTTAGTATTATATCTAGGCTTGTCACTTCTGTTTTAAGAGGACCCTGGAGAAATTCAACTGGCAACTGTTAGTCTTGTTAAATATTATAATATTAACACTCAGAAAGTTGTCTTTGTAAACTGTAAGTAAGTAGCTATAATTCCAGGTACTCAGGAGACTGAAACAGGAAGAACCTGGACTATTTATTTATTTACATATTTATTTTTATCCGCATCGGGGATCAAACTCAAGACCACATGTGTGCAAGGCAGGCACTTACGTCGCTGAGATAAACCCCCAGCCCGACCCTGGACCATTAGCAAAACCTTAATTCAAAATAAATAAAAAGAGCTGGAGATTGTAGCCCAGTGTTAGGTAGAGTACTTGCCTTGCATATGCCAGGACCTGGGTTCAATCCCTAACACCACAATTTAAAAAACAAGAAAAAGAGGTGTCTTTACGTTCAGTATTGTTCAAAATATCATTATTGACTGGAGCTTTGTTGATGTGTTTTTGATTGTTAAGTATTCTTAGAGAAAGCAATAGCCTCAATTATACATCCTAGTATCATATCAAATGCAAGTGTCAGCCTAGGTACAAGTTATACTCATTTACCGATGAAAATTATTTGGAGCTGACAAGAGAACCCAGGACCTCTAGGAAGCTAGGCATACCCTTTTATCACCGAACTAGATAGACCTTCAGCATTTTTGCTGATATTTGGATTTGATTGTAAAGTACCGTTGGGATCATTTAGACCAAGGAAACTTTATTAATTAGTAAAGCATCATGCACATATGGATACTGTTCTCTGAATTCCAAGTTAAGAAGTGGGTATATATTTTTTTTTAATTTACTGAATGACGACGTTTGTTTATAAGAGCACTTCCATGCTGATAAATGTGGTGCTTGTTTTAAGCTTTTTTTTTTTTTTGAAACAGGATTTAGCTATATTGTCCAGGCTGATCACAAACTTCTAGGCTTACGCCTAGCTGAAGCTTCTGAGTAAATGGGGTGGGAGGTGCGTGAGGATGCAGAGTTTTTTTGTTTTGTTTTGTTGTTGTTTTTGGTTTGGATTTTTTTGTTTTTTGGTTTGGGTTTTTTTTTTGTTGTTGTTGTTTTTTTTTGCAGGCTTTTGCTATGCAGTTCAGGCTGGCCTTCAGCTTTCTTGTGTAGCCTAGGCTGGCCTTGAACTCATGGCGATCCTCCTGCCTTAGCGTCCCAAGTGCTGAGATTACAGGTGTGTACCACCACCCTCAGCATGTTGTTTTTAAATTTTTTTGTTTTCACTTTGGTGGTTTCAGTAAAGAAAAAAGTAGTTATATTTCTTATTTTTGTCTGAATTATATTTAATTTTTTTTAGTCTGAATTTAGATATAAAAGGGTAGAGTCAAGGGCTTCTAAAATAAAGGAAATAGAGTTTGGAAGGGCTGTAACACAGTGGTAATAATAGTGCTAGGTAGGATGTATATCTAATATACACAGAGGCTTCTATTTCCAAACAGCCCCCCTACAAAAAGAGTTATAGGAAATAAGTATAATCCTAGTTGTCTTCAGGCTGAGGAGAAAGATTGCCACAAATTGGCTGCATAGGGAGATCCTATTTTATTTTATTTTATTTTATTTTATTTTTTTGTCTTTTTCCTTTTTAGCAGTACCGGGGATCAAACTTATGACTGCCTGCTTGCAAGGCAGGCACTTATGCTGCTGAACTAAATCCCCAGCCCCTGGAGATCCTATTTTAAAAACAAACAAATTAAAAGAAATTCCTAATTCAAAAGAAAATTAAGAAATCATCTGTCCTCAATTTTCAGTGCCCCGGGGCTGGGGATTTAGCTCAGCGGCATAAAAGCACCGGCCTTGCAAGCAGGCGGCCGTGACTTCGATCCCCGGTACCGATAAAATGAAAAAGACAAAAAAAAAAAAAAAAAAAAATTTTTTTTTTTCCAGTGCCCCACACTGTTTAAAAAAATGGTATTTCTTGGAGCTGGGATTTAACTGGGTGGCACATCACCTTCCTAGCAAGTGTGAGGTCCGGAGTGTGATTCTATTACCCCCACCCAATAGTGATTTCTCATAATGAAGACTAAACCTTAGATTATTAGATTATTGAGACTATGAAATTCCATATCTTTTCTGTGCCATTCTGTTCCTTGGGAATTGTATGAAAAAACCAATTTTATAAATAAGAGAATATTAATAGTTATTACACTATCATCTTCAGGTAGTGTAAGACATGAATCAAAAAGATTGTTACAAAAAGTCAACACAAAGCTTTCTTTTAAATGAATAAGATACATTAGTAGTATAAATGAATCCAATTAGCATGTATATTGAAAGACTTTTTAAAAAATGGAATTTGTGGTTTGAGGAAATATTTAAATATCTCTGTTTCTTATTTATCTCTTTTGTTCTTTGTGTTTCTCATATAAGAGAAATTGCGGTATTTGACCTTGTTTATCTGACATATGTCACTTAACATTATGTTCTAAAGCTGCATCCATTTACTTATGAATGTCTCAAGCTGATAGCAGTGTGGTACTCTATTATGTATAAACACCACATTTTCCTAACCCATTCATCTATCAATGGACATGTATGCTGTTTCCATGATGTAGCTATTAGATTTGCATGTATCCCTGCAAATATGATTTTAACTCTTTTGGGAAGATACCTAGAAGAGGAATTGACAGGTGAAATGGAATTTCTAGTTTTAGGATTTTTTTTTTTTGGTCTTTTTGAGACAGAGTCTGACTATGTAGTTTAGGCTGGCCTTGAGCTCATTTTGTAGCTCAGGTTGGTCTTGAACTTGCAGCAATCCTCTTGTCTCAGCTTCCTGAGTGCTGGGATTACTGGCATGCACCACCACAGCCAGCTTCTAGTTTTAGTTTTTCAGCAATCACCACATTGATTTCCATAGTGGTTGTATACTAATTTATATCCCCACCAATAATGTAGTAGAGTTCCCCCCCCCCGACATTCTTGCCAGTATTTATTGTGATTAAATTCTTTGATAATAGCCATTCTTTCTGTAGTAAGATGGCATCTCAGTGTAATTTTTTTTTGTCCTCTGATTTTGATTTATAATGGTTAGGTTACTGTTTTCCCAAGTTTGGGTATACAGTGCAAACTGAATTTAAGTAATCTTTGAATGAATATTTACAATTAGGTAATACATTGTTATACACAGAAAAGAATAAATTGTTGTTTAATTGCTTAAGGTAAGGTTAGAATTTAAAAAGTTAATTTAAAAAAACAATGATGCCATGTGTGGTGGTGTGTATCTGTAATCCCAGTACGTGAAAGACTGAGGCAGAAAGATAGCCGTAAGTTTGAGGCCCAAGCTGGGCTACATAGTGAGTTCAAAACCACCCTTGACTGCACAGCAAGATCATGTGTTAAAAACTTAAAAAAGAAAAAAAAAATAGTGAAAGTAAAATGGATTTGGCAGAACTTAAGGTGGTCGAGATTGTAGCTGGGGCAGTACTGCGTTAGGGAACCTCTTCCTCATGGAATCAGAGCTGGAAGGATCTTCATTTTATAACAGTCTGGAATGTAGAGAAGTGACTTGCCCAGGATGGTTTGGTGAGTCTTTGACAATCTGGATTTAGATAGGGCTTATTGCTTTCAGGCAAGTACTGGTTCCTACTTTGTTTTTGTATTGCTTTTTTTTTCTTTTGGTACCAGGGATCGAACTCACAACCTAGCACTTGCCAGGCAGGTGCTCATGCTGTTGAGCTAAATCCCCAGCTATTTTTGTGTTTCTCTTTTTCTTTTTATGAGGCAGGGCACATTTTCTGGATCTCTTAATAAAGAATCAAAAGCTGAATGTTAGCAATTTCTGGAGCACATGTATAATTCCAGTTGCTTCTTTTAACTAAATTATATCTGCTTTGCTGTAAATGAAGTTAACTGGTTTTACTTAAGTATGTTTACTTATTCATGAAAATATTTATTGGCAGCTGAGCCTGATGGCACATGCCTATATAGTCCCATCTACTTGGGAGTATGAGATTGGAAGATCCCTTCAGCCTAGGAATTTGAGGCCAGTCTGAGCAACATGGCAAGACCTTGTCTCAAATCAAACCAAAATTTTAAAAATTTGGTTGAGCTGTATCTTAGTGATAGAGCGTATGCTTAGTCTAAGTGAAGTCCTTGGTTGAATCCGTAGAATGTCCATACCACCACCCCTACCTTATGCAAAAAGAATAGCATGCATAATATGTGCCTCTTGAGTCAATAACTTTTTGTTAAGGGTCTCACTGTGTAATGTAGGCTGGCCTTGAATTCATTATGTAGCCCAGACTAGACTTGAACTTTTCTGGTGATCCTCCTGCCTCAACCTTTCAAATGCTGGGATTACAAGCATGCACCACCACACCCAGAAATCTTAATAACTATTAAGACTACTGTTATTTAATATTTTCTTTAGTATTTAATATGCGCCAGGCCTTCTGTTAAGCTCTTATCTTATTTGCACAGAAAATAATGTATCTGTAGTCTAGAAAAGCTTTGAGATGTGAAGGTACAGAAATGTGATAAGAAAAGACACTCACTGATAAGTAACTGCTGAGAGTTGTGTAATGCAGAGAACAAGCAAAGCATTAATAGAAAAATAGCTACCAGAATCCATTGTGTCTAAAATGAAGTGAAATACAGTTTTGGGGATGACTAAAGATTTTTATTGTCTTTGAAGAAAATTTGGTTTTAATAATTACTTCCTAAGTTTTTGCTCTTTAGCTTTAACACTTAGTAGTCACCACTGCCATTATAATCTTCTCAAATTTAGCTCTCATTATCTCATATACCCTGTTGATCCCTAACAGATCTGTAGCATTTCTCACTGCCTACCAGATTAAGTAGGAATGCCTTATCTAATGATCAGCTAAGACATTGCTGTTTGCAATAATAAATGTGTTAAATGTTATGTTATTAAATTTAAGATAGCTAGTATTTGAGCATGTCATTCACTTATCACATGTTACTGCGTTTAGGGACATTTTATTGCTAGCCATATTTATATACGTGATCACATCTAATGTTTAATTGAATCTTTTCTAAGTATAACTAGTACTATTTTCCTTACATTACATATGATGAAAAAATTAAGTATTTATGAAAGCTTCTATAGTTGTGAGCCTGAATTTCTATGTTGGCTCTTCATGTACTCTGAGACACACTGCTAACTGCTCTGAAGTCCTTACAATTTTATACGTATTTTTCAAGAAGTTTTTTTTTTTTTTTGCCTTCATTCTCATCTCTTAATGTTATTACTCTGATACTTTACTAACACTTTTTCTCTCTTATGTGCAGGTGAAGGAAGAGGAAGGGATTAATGCTTAAGAGACAGAGCAGTGGTTATGAGGCAGTGAACACAGTTCTGGTCACAGCCAGAGTATGTAGGCCTGAAGCCTTTGTGCTAGAAATTACTTACCAGAATTCTGGTCTTTGTAGTCATCTGAAGTCTTCCCCCTCACATTTTCTATCCATGCTTGCTTACATAAACCATATGACAAACACCCATTGGGTTAACTCAGTTTAATTAGGACTAGTGAACTCTTTATCAAGTTGATTCTACTTATCCATTCACCCAACTAAAAGTGCAAACTGAGCCTATAACTTGAGATTGATAGCTACAGAAAGTATGCTGGCTGAGTACAGTTGGCTGAATTTCAGTCAACAGAAATAAAAGTATGAAGCCAGGTGTAGTGCCACGTGTCTATAATCCCAGCACTTTTAGCACTCAGGAGGTTGAAGCTGAGGCAGGAGGATCATTGCAAGCCTGGGTTACAAAGTGAGCTCAAGACCAGTTTGAATGCATAGTGAGATCCTGTCTCACAAAACCAGCCAACCAAACAAACCAAAGGTATGTTTCCTCACATTATTATACACAGGGAAAAATTCTATCTGAGGTTTAGATGAATAATATGTTGCAGAATCAAGTACTTTTTAGAAGAAGATATAAACGTAATGGGCTCATTTGCACAGGAATAAGTCGTTTGGAACACTGTAATAGACATGAAAAGGGAGTTATAAATAGTAGACCAGATGAAAAACTTACTTGATCCTTTTTTTTTTTTTTGTCTTTTTCCTTTTTATTGGTACCTGGGATCGAACTCACGACTGCCTGCTTGCAAGGCAGGCGCTTATGCCGCTGAGCTAAATCCCCAGCCCCTACTTGATCCTTAATACACTTAAGGCATAGTGCTCTTGCAGTTGAGTAAAATTTTACTCTTGTTTCTGAAAAAGCATTTCATTTCCAGGGTCCTTCATTGACTGGGTAGGTGAAAAAGGTTGTTTTGTAAGGTCTGATCTTAAACTAGATTCTTCAATTTGTTTTTGTATTTTGGTACGTAGGATTGAGCTCACGACCTCAAGCTTACCAGGCAAGTACTTGAACTACTGAGCTAAATCCCACACCCTATCAGTTTTAAGTTAGGAATTTTAGAGAAAGACTTGACAGTAGTTGGTCAGTTTAGTTATCTTCTTATGTTTTCATATACATTTTTTGCTACTTTTTATTTATTCCTGGCTCCTTGTAGTGTTAAATACTAGAGATTCTTTCATTTTCCTGTGAAGTAGAGTTGATATTCATTGGAGGTCAAGTCTATATGCTCTTAACATTATTTCCTTGTTAGAATCTGTATGTTTGTTTATTGATTGATTTTTTTTTTTTTTTTTGAGACAGGATTTTATTATGTAGTCCAAACTGGCCTTAAACTTGCAGTGACCTGCCTCCAAGTGCTGATGTTACAAGACTCCGCTACTACATCTGGCTTCCTGTTAGTGCCTTTTTTTTTTTTTTGAGATAGGGTCTTGCTGTGAAATACAACTTGGCCCTGAGTTTGTTACATAGCTCAGGCCAGCCTCAAACTCAAGGCAGTCCTCCTTCCTCAGCCTCTCGAGTACTGGGACCACAGGCATGTGCCATCATGCCTAGCATTAGGGCCAATTTCAATATTAAAGTTAAGGATTGAGGATGTAGCTTGTGTACATTATATATGGGGACATAATATATGTATATCAATCCCCTGCATCACAGATAAATGAATAAAAATGAAAGTTAATGTTGTAGAAGACTGAGCTATGTAGGTCAGTGAGAAATGACATTTGAGGAGACGGATAGATCCAGTAACAGGGATGATGTTGGCAGGAAGGCTGATTCTCACCTTTCCTTCTGCCTTTGCTGAAGCCTCCTGTATGATGGATGACAAAGTGAGATGAGATTACCTTGCAAGCGTGATAAGGTAATTGCTGGTCTCCTGCCTGCTTTGGTGCCTGCTAGGGTCCTTTATAATTAAGGTGACCATATATCCTGGTTATTGTCCTGGTATAATATTAGCTCTCTTTTCATTCTTAAAAAGATTTCTAGTTTGGATAATAAATTATATAGTCACCTACATATAATCTCAGTTGTCTGATATTCAAATTAAACCATTAGGAATATTGTAGGTTCTTTAATAAGTTAACTCTTTCTTTATACATCCTCTTACAGTTCTTGAGATACTGTTACTCATGGTACTTTTTTTTTTTTTATCAGTAGCAGGGATTGAACTCACGACCACCTGCTTGCAAGGCAGGTGCTTATGCCGCTGAGCTAAATCCCCAGCTCCTGGTACTTTTTAAGTCACCTATGAGTTGTTGCTCTTTCCAGAGTTAATTTTGAGGAAAGGCATTTTTGAGGAATGATTCTGTACTGAAGTGGGGCTTTTTTTCTGAAGAGATTTTAATCAAAATTAGATACTGCTATTAAAATCATGCTATAAGCCAGGCATGGTGGTGCATGCCGGCAATATTAGCACTCAGGAGGCTGAGGCAGGAGGATCATTGTGAGTTCAAGACCAATTTAGGCTACAAAGTAAGCTCAAGCCTGAACTGCACCCTGTCTCAAAAAGATCCCCCCTCCAAGAAAAAAAAAAAAAATACTAGGGCTGGGGATTTAACTCAGTGACACAAGTACCTACCTGACAAGTGCAAGGTTATGAGTTCAAACCTGGGTACCAAAAAATAAAAATTTTTAAAAAATCATACCACAGATTTAATTTTATGAAGTATTTGTCCAGTATAAGAGTCTTTCAATTATATAAGTTAGCCCTGAGAAAGGTTTTTAGGATTGTACCTTTTCAAGTATATGGCCAGTTGGCTGTAGAATGTCTTTCATGTTGTGGAATGGCGTGATTAAGGAAATTTAGAGGTCCGGTTAGAGTCCTGATTTTACTATTCTTGTTTCTGATACTTGTCTCCGTAAAATGACAGAATTATGCTTCTTATATTTTTTACTCTATAATCTCAGAATTTCACATCTGGAAATGATTAATGATCACGTAACCAAAGTCTTTTAATTTTATATGAAAGTTGAGAATCCCTAACCCAAAAATCTGAAATGTCAAAATCTGAAACTTTTTGAATGCTAACATGATGTGATAAAAATACTTGTGAATTTTTTGTTTCATCTTATATCCCATTCAAGATACCTTATTATATATGTGCAAGTATTCTAAAATGTGAAAAAATCCAGTGTCCCTAACACTTCTGGTCCCAAGCATTTTCCTTAAGAGTACCCAGCCTGTTTAAGGAAACAAAGGAGCAGAGGTAAGATGATTTGCCCAGTACCTCACAACTAGTACGTAGCAGAAACAAGATTAAATTGGGGCCTTCTGACCTGTTCTTTGATAGAGAAAATCATAAAAAGGACTTGCAGAAGTGAAGTGTTAGACACTTTTAGTAGCTTTGTCTGTGTACTCAATTTGTAGTTTCGTTATCTGTAAACACAGTTGTTTTGCTTATATTGGTAGTGTCTCATTATTTTACAGATAAGTAAGTAGAGGCAGACTATCAGTCAGTTTGCTCATCTTGTTTTAATTCTTAGCCTGTGAGCTATGCTTCTTATTTTGTAGTCTTTTATTTCCTTCCAAGAATATTACTCAGGAGGAGGAATTTTTTGCAAATCCAGATACCTGTCAAAATCATGTTCTACAACTTCTCTCATTCTGAATTTTTTTTTTTTTTTTTTTTGGTGGTACTGGGGATTGAACTCATGACCTTGTGCTTGCCAGGCAGGCACTTATGCCACTGAGCTAAATCTCCAGCCCCTCATTCTGAATTTCTATTTGTCTTGTATCTAAATTCTTTTTTTTGGGGGGGGCTTGTATCTAAATTCTAATTGTATTTAGTATGTAAGGCCAAGTAGCTAACTGTTACCTCTGAGAATTAGGTCTCTTTCTTTTATAGATGTCTTTTTTTTTTTTGTCTTTTTTGAGACGGGGTCTCCTATGTAGTTCAGGCTGGCCTTGAGCTGACTTTGTAGCCCAGACTGGTCACGAACTCACAACGATCCTCCCACCTCAGCCTCCCGAGTGCTGAGATTACGTTTTTCCTTTTATAGATGTCTTGACAAGCTTGATGGGTTGGTGGTGATACTTCATTATTTATTTGCTGCCATAAGTGGCTGAAGCATGTGCTTTGTCTGAGAAGAAACAACTTTGGGTGTTTGACAGGTTCAAGCAGCCCTTGATTTAATTTCAGAGCTGACATCCCTGCTTACACCTGGTAGTATGTCTTCCCAGGACTGAAAGCATTGGGGCCTGCATTGGTTCAGCCCTGGAATTACTCAAGTAGAGAAAAGAAAACTTTATTATGTTCATTTGCTTGTACAAGGAATTTTGCAAAAGTCCAGTCAGGCAGTGCACTTACATACAAAATCAAAAAAATCAGAAACTGTTCGGAATGAAGAGTATCGGTAAAGGTATTAGGAAAGGTTAATTCCAGGTTAATTCCCTGTGGCAGAAAAGGTGAGACAGGAAAGGAAGACAACCAGAGGTCTGGGAGTTTATACCTGACAAAGTGTATCTACTACTTTAATTTCCCTCTAGATTCTGACTGTTGAGTGACACTTTCAAAACGTGTTTGTTTAGTGCCTTCCTAACTTACTTGAGGAGCTTTGGACATGTCACTCATTTCATACTTTATTATTAAGAATGTACTATTGAAACATACAAGTAATTGACATGACACATGTAAGATAACCCTCTATTCTTAACTTTTAAAAATGTGTCTTCAGGGGCTGGGGATTTAGCTCAGCGGCATAAGCGCCTGCCTTGTAAGCAGGCGGTTGTGAGTTTGATCCCCGGTACCGATAAAAAGGAAAAAGACAAAAAAAAAAAAAAAAAAAAAAAAAATGTGTCTTCAGGGCTGGGGGAGCTCAGTGGCTCAACTGCTTGCCTGGTAAGCACAAGGTCGTGAGTTCAATCCTCGGTACCAAAATAAATAGATAAATGAAATGTGTGTTCATAAACTGGATACAGTGACACATGCTTGTAATCCCAGCACTTTGGGAAGCTGAGGCAGGAGGATAAATTCAAATCTTTTAAGACCTTGTATCAAAATATAAAAGATAAAAAGGTGGGAGATGTGTATAGTTCAGTGTGAAGGCCCTGCATTTAATCCTCTGTACTGTTCCCCAAAGGTATCAATGAGAAGAAATGCAATTTAAAGAAAAAAAAGAAGTAATCTCACTTAGGATGCCAATTGTTAACATGTGGACATTTAAATTAAGATTGGACCCTTAGGCCATCTCTGCATTTTTTTTTTTCATATATCATTGAATAGTCTTCAAACTTTATTGACAGTTTCAACTTTATTGACATTTTGGGCTGGGTAAGTCTTTATTATTTGGGCTGTCCTGTGCATTATAGGATATTTAGCATTATCTTTGACCTTTAATCATTATATGACTGTAGCATTTATTTGGCAATAACAACCAAAAGTGTTTCCAGATATGCAGCACTCCCTGGTGAGCAAAATCACCTGAATTGACGCACTAGTGTTCTAAAGTAACACATTTTTGGCCTCTAGACTTGTTTATATTCTCAAAACTCATTGAAGAGGGGCTGGGGATTTAGCTCAGCAGCATAAGCACCTGCCTTGTAAGCAGGCAGTCATGAGTTCGATCCCCGGTACCGGTTAAAAAAAAAACAAAAAACAAAAACTCATTGAAGATCTCAAAAAAACAAAACAAAAAAATCAGTGTATATGAATATCTGTAATTCTTTTTTTTGTACTAAAATTTAAACAAAAAGTTTAAAAATCATTTATCACAGTCATTTATTTTAATATTTCTTTTTTGTCTATCTTAACCATTCTTGCACTTATTCTACATAAAGTATGCCTTTTTGTTTCACAAAAAATCATTTATTTAAAATTAATAATAAATTTTAAACATATTATTTTAATGAAAAATATATTTTTCTAATTGGGTGTAGTGGTACATACATATAAGTCTACCACTTCTTGGAGATTAAGGCAAGGGACTCACAAGTTTGAGCCCAGCCTGGGCAACTTAGCTACTTAGTAGGACTATTTCAAAATTTAAAAAGGGCTGGGGACTGAGATCAGTGTAAAGGCTCTGGGTTCAATCTCTAGTACTACCAAAAAAGAAAAAAGAATACCATTGTTATATTTTCCCAGATCTTTTGGTATCTGTCATAATAGAAAATATTTTTAACCTGTCATGAAAAATTGGTTTAGCCAAAGCATATGAAAACTCAGCTTTATTTAGATACATATGCACAAAAAAACATTTTAATGCCTTAAATAATTGTGTGTATGGTTCTTTGATACTGTACTAAAATTCAACAGGTAGAAGTTTCTTAAAGATTAGTTACAGTGTAGGATCCAAAGCCATAGCAAACAATTTGTCATAGTATGTTTACTTAAAATCTGTTAGCCTTAAATTTTGAATGGATCTTCCTCTGATACTGTTTTATAACATTATAGAAAATACAGGTTCATTGGCTATCTGGCAAGCACGAGGTTGTGCGTTTAATTCCCAGGCATTGTGGTTCATGACTGTAATCCCAGCATTTGGGAGGCTGAGTCAGTAGAATCGCTGGGAGTTCAAGGCCAGCCTGAACTTCAGAGTGAGACTGTCCCCCAAAAAAAGAGAAAAAAGAAAAGAAACTATCAGTGCATTGAGTTTTGCAGGTTTTCAAAGCAAGTGCATTACCACTGAGCTACATCCCCAGCCCAGTTTTATAAATCTTGACATATTTCATTATATACTTTTAAAAATCATATATATTAGGCTTTCTGGTAGCACATGCTTCAGAATTAAAAAAAAAAAACAGTAAAAGAGTTGGGGATGTAACTGACTTCTAAGTACTGAATCCAGTACTAAAGGAGAAAAAAAAAAAACAACCACTTTTTACTTGAAGGCTTGAATTCTATCATTGGCCACAAATTCTCCCATTTTATTTTCCTTTAAGTGACAGTCTCACCTTAATTTTGAGAAAATATTGCCAAATAGCCCAAGGTTTTAATAACCATAGTTTGTCATTTCAAGTAAAAATGATACTCTAGGGAAAAAAAATAGCCAGTTCAGCTTGTAACACCCATGTTCATACACATACTTTTTTGTAGAATAATCATTGTTCTTTATACAACAGGTGCTGTATGTGTTTTTCCTCATTTCATCTTACAAAGTATTAAGATGTGTTCTCTGGTTGAAATTTGATACAATTAATTTTATTGTTGCATCAAGGACACTAAGAAAGTTTCATTTGTTTTTACAGCAGTGAGTGGCTGTTAAGAATACATGGATGATCAGTACAATATGTGTCACTGCCTTAATTAGTACTAAGCTATCGGTAGTTTACCTTCCATTGCTTTTGCACCAGCAGTGCAATGTGAATACAATGAAAAAAGCAAATACCAATTACCTGTCATTGTGAAAATAGCTTTGACTTGGCAGACCTCCTGAAGTCTATGGAACAGCTTTGAGAACAAATGTTCAAAAGCATGATGTGGCAGCATTATATTGTCCAGTGTCTACATCAGAATTTAATCAATTCTGTCTTACTCATTTTGTTTAACTTTTGTTTTTATCACAATCCTTTTTACTAAGTCCTTATAATAATTTTTTCCTTTAGAACAAAATTTTTAGAAATGCTGTTCTGGGTCAGGGAATATAAATTTTTTGTATTGAAAAAAATATTACCAAATAACTCCAAGATGGTTGAACCAATTTATTTGCATTTGGACCAGATTATGATAAGACTGAATCATGGGGGCTGGGGATTTAGCTCAGCGGCATAAGCGCTTGCCTTGCAAACAGGCAATCGTGAGTTCGATCCCTGGTACCGATAAAAAGGAAAAAGAAAAAAAAAAAAAAAAGACTGAATCATGGCTATTTCTGGGCATTGCATTTTTATTTACCAATTTGGCCATTATATAAAATATGGTATCATTAATAAGTTTATTTTACTTAAGTTCTCATCTAACTGGCCGTTGATTATTTGTGAAGCTGAATATTTTTATCTTTTAGTTGTTTCATAGTCTTCCTTTTGGTGGATTACAGTACAGCTGATTGGATTGCAACTTTTTTGTTAAAATAGTGAAATTATTTTCTAGTTATGTTGTTTCCATTTGGATATGTTTTTAGTCGTATATAAAAACCACCCTTTTTTTTCACTTGACTCCCCTTAAAGCAATATTTGAAAGGAAACCTTGTATTTCCTACGATGTCTGTGAATTGATAAATTTTATATGCTAGTTTTTTTCTTCTCAAATCCATTTTATTTCAAAGAGAAAAAAAAATCAAAACATATCAATGAGGGGGGCAACAATGGTACATATATTGTCCATTGTCATCCCCAAATTATTCACCTGGAGCACAAGACATCTGCATTCAGTTGTCCAAATAATACCAGCACAAATTTTTTTTCTTCAGTGACTTCAGAGAAATCAGTAGTATAACTATTTTTTTTTTTACATACACACATGATGTTGTTTCTTTCAACTTTTCACACTAGTGAGACAATATGATGTTTACACATGGATGTCTTGATTTATCTCACTTATGAGTATGGTCTCAAGTTGCATCCATTTACCTATAAAACTTTTAAGTTTGTCCTTTTTTTTTTTTAAATCAGTTTATCTCAATGAGAAGACAAAAAATAAACCAAATTTGAAAACACATCATTCAGAGGACAACAATGGTACATCCATTCATTGTGCATTGTTGTCCCCAAATCATTTACCCAGAACACATGACATCTGCATTCACATGTCTCAACAATATATGCACAGATCTTTCTGTTCAGTAAACTAAGAGAAATCAGTAGTATAACTATCTTAGCTATCTTTTTTATGTACACACACACACACACACATATATATATATATATATATATATAAATAAATACACGTATACATATGTTTCAGCTTTTCACACTAGTGAGACAATATGTTTATGCACGTGTGTTTTATTTATTTCACTTGTGAGTATGGTCTCAAGTTGCATCCATTTATCTGTGTAAAAGTCTCCAGTTTATCCTTTATGGCTGAGTAGGACTCTATTGTATAAAAATACCACATCTTTTTTATCCATTCCTCAATTGATGGGCATATAGATTGTTTCCAAGATCTAGCTATTATAAATTGTGCTGCTGTAAACAGGGGTGCAGATATATCACTGTGGTATGATGATTTTAATTCTTTTGGGAAGATACCTAGAAGGGAAATAGCTGAGTCGGATGGGAACCTCAGTCCTAGTTTTTTGAGGAATCTCCACATTGATTTCTACAGTGGTTGTACCAGTCTGCATTCCCAACAGTGGAGACTTCCTTTTTCCCCACAGCCCCTCCAGCATTTGTTATAGCTTGATTTCTTAATAATAGCTATTCTTTCCAGGGTGAGGTAGACTCTCAGTGTTATTTTAATTTTCATCTTTCAAGTGACCAGTGATGTTGAACATTTTTTTCATGTATTTATATTTTTAGTGTGTTGAACATTTTTTCATGTATTTTTATATTTTGTGCTGTTTTTTTTTAAATAACAGCATAAAACACAAACTTTTAAAAATAATTTCTCCATTATCTAAAATCACCCAGTTTACCTAGGTTTACCATACTTTAGGGCAGTGATAGCAAACCTTTTAGAGCTTTCAGTGATAACAAAACAGCCTGCTGTGTCACATATCGTAAGTTTGCCACCACTGCTTTAGAGAGAGTGGCAAGCATGGAATCATCTTGGATTTGAGTCCCATCCTTTCTCTAATTGTGGTATATTCTTGGACAGATGAGTTTAACCTCTTTGTGCCTCAGTTTCCTCACAGGCCAAATGGAAATACTGGAGAAAATGATCCCTTAGATGTTTTCGGACTCTATTCTGTGATTTGTGTAAGGAAAAAAAGGGGTACAATGGACCCTCAAGCCAGTTACAACTGGTCTGGCATACAGACAGCTTGGGTTATCATTGAAATTTTAGTTTTAACTTACAACCAACATCTTGAATGATGGCCCAAATGCTGGCTACGTGTCCTTTCAGAGGGTCTTTGGTACAGATTTAACCTTTAATGAGTTCTGGAAGTAATTACAACATCCTTTCCTGAATGAGGTTAATTGAGAAATCCTGGGCCAATGTCTCTCTAAAGACGCTAAGATCTCCCTATGTAAAAGAGAGAGACTTTGAAGACTGTAGAGGAACCTGAGTTTTTAATTGACAGGTTGAGTTACAACCAGCCCTGAGAGATGAATTGAGTTCACAAGTCAAGGGACCAACTGTATTTTTAGTATTTATGGATTCCTTTTTCTGTTTCTGCTCAGGAATTAGACATTGTCTAGAGACTAGTATACTGAGTTAGGATTTTGAAATGCTAGCATTATTATAGTAGTTTTCTGATTTTAGAGAAATGATTTATTTCATATGGCTTGTACCAGCAAATTAAAACTTCTGGTTTAATGCTTGCTTCCTATGTAATGTAAACTGTTCCAAGATAGGAGCCAAGGCAAGCCAGTACCATACTTCTGACAGCTGTAAAATGGGGATAATGTTCGTATATCGTGTCTACCTAACTGGAGATACTGAAAAATAAAATGAGATAATAGGTAGATAAGTGGTCTCAATTTTCAAAGGAAGGATACTGGATTAAAAAAAAGAGTGTTATGCTGGGCGTGGTGGTGCATGCCTGTAATCTCAGCACTGAGGTTGAGACAGGAGAACTGCCATGATGTTGAGGCCAGTTTGGGCTACACAGTGAGTTCAAGGCCAACCTGAATTACATAGTGAGACTCTGTCTCAAAAAACAAAACAAGGAGGAACACTTTCATTTAATCTGGTAGGTTTCACCCATTTGCTTCATTGCCTGATTCCTGTTGTATTTGAGAGGCTGTTGCTTCATGGTAAGGAGCACAGTCTGGAGTCAGATTTCATGGATTTATATCCCAGCTTCAACTATTATAGCTTGGAACCTATATAATTATATTTACATGTAAAACCTTTAGAGTACTCTCCTACCCCAGCCCTGAGGAAATTTAGCTGGTATTAGTGACTGTTTGAGTTCAAATGCCATATAATAATTGACTAATGCCACGCATGGTGGTGCATGTCTGTAATCCCAGCATTTGGGAGGCTGAGACAGGAGGATTGCTGTGAGTTTGAGGCCAGCCTGGGCTACCAAGTGAGCTACAAAGTGAGTTAAAGGTTAGCCTGAACGGCAGAGGGAAACTCTTGTCCCAAAAGCAAACAAACAAAAATACCCCACAAACAGCAATAACAACCCAAACAAACCCAACAAAATAACAAAACCCAAACAAACAAAAAAACTAAAAAACTAAAAAGTAGTAATAACTGGCTAGTGGACCAATTTTTTTATACAAACTGTATCACAGTAGTGTGTTCACATATAATTCATGTCTTGCCACCAGTCTGTTCAATGGGATAGTCATGCATGTTAAACTGATGGTTCAAGCCACCAAAAGTCTATAAACCCTAACAATAATACTATGAAATAGCTTGTTATTTTCTGTTTTGCAGGGGGGAGGATGACAGTATAAAAAAGTTAAATAACTGGCCCAAAGGCAGCAGCATTTAGAACTGAACTGTGCTCCTTTAGGTTAAGCACCTGTTTTTGCATGTTGTCCAGTGTCACACCCACCTGTTTAACAGATTGAATTGCGGAAGTGGCAGGGTTGTAAATAGAGATTCATACTCTTAGAAGTTTTTGCAGTGGATTGGAAGATGTATAAAATTTTTCAAATTTCTATATAAAGTTTGTTTAGTAAAATGTCAAACGAATGGAGATAAATTACAAGTAATATTTTGTCTGGGTGGAATGGACAGAAAAGTCTACTGAATTCAGGTAGGTATACAAAGTAATAAGTAAAGAAAAATAGAATGATATGCTTCAAGATACTCAATAGGACTTGAGAGTCATTTAGGCTATTTATTTATTTCAAAGTCAAAAAGGTCAACAGACATCTTGAACCCACTTGAGTGACTATTAACAACAACAACAAAAAAAGATAATAAGTATTGCTGTTGTGAAGAAATTAGAACCATTGTGGATTGCTGATGGGAATGTAAAATGGTGTAGCCACTGTAGAAAACACTATGGCAGTTTCTTAAAAAGTAAAACATAGGATTACCATATGATCTGACAGTTTCACTTATGTATATGTACCAGAAGAGTGGGAAACAGGCTTAAACGGATACTGGTACATTTGTGTTCATAGCAGCAGCATTCACAGTAGCAGAAGGTGGAAGAGCAGCCAGGGTACGGAGACACATACCTGTAATCCTAGCACTTAGGATGTTGAGGCAGGAGGATCACTGTGTTTGAGGTCAGCCTGGGCTACATAAAGGAGCTCAAGGTCAACCTGTACTACATAGCAAAAATTTGTCTCAAAAAAAAATGTGGAAGCAGCTCAAAGTGTCCTTCAATGGGTAAACAAAATGTAGTTTATACACACATTGGAATATCATTCAATCTTAAAAAATGAATGACATTCTGACACATGATATATTGTGGATGGACTTTGAAGATACTATGCTAAGTGAAATAAGCCAGGCACAAAAATGTGTGAATCCGCTTATATATTGTGCTGAGAATAATCAAATAGAGAAAGACAGACATGGTGTTTGTAGAGGAAGAATGGTGGTTGTCAGAGATTTGGGGAGTGATTCTTCAGTTAATACAAAATTTCAGTTTGGAGCTAGGTGTGGTATGCACATCCCTGTAATTCCAGCACTCTGGGAGGCAAGGCTGAAAGATGACAAGTTCAAGCCCAGCCTGAACAGCTTATTGCAAGACCGCATCTCAAAAAGTGAGAAAGGGACTGGGGTTCAACCTCCAGTATTAAAATATAATAAAACACAAATTTTAAATAGCTTGGAAGATGAAAAAGTTCAGAAGATAAGATGGTGGTTATAGTTGCATGATTGTGAAAAGCAAATGTAGTCCATGCTGCAGAAGTCTACACTTAAAAACAGTCAAAACAAAAACAAAAAACCAGGAATTTCTATGGAAAAAAAGACAAAGTGGAACATGCTTTTCTTATATAAAACTGCACAACATCCTCATTTGGAATTGTAGGTAGCAGTCAGTACTCTGCATGCTGGTAGGATACAACATTCAGCTCCTTAGATTCTTAGTGAATTATTTGCCTTCCTGATCCTTAACTAGAGAAAGATCTACATTATCTCCATCTCAGAAGGAAAAATGAAATGAAATGAATATGTGAATGAATTTCTATACAAAAGGCTGTTATTTCCAGCTTTGGAAAGATAAGACAGACTTATTTCCATTCATACCTGTAGCTGGACTGTGTGGCATGTAGTCTGTGCATCTGTATCATGCTGCAGCTTCATGGAGCTCAGGAGAGGCGTAGCAGGCACACAGGGCTCAGCCTCAGCACTCTGCTGAAAAGGAGGAGCATGTAAGTCAATAGAAAGCCTGGCTAAATGATTTTCCTTTAGTCTTTACAGCTTCAAAAAAAAAGAAAAGAAAAGGGAAAAGCCTTGACAACATACAAGGACATTAAGTAAAATTTAACAGCCCAGGAGCTCTGGTAACTATTTTGAATCTCTTACTATATAAAAATTTTATATTTTTTATTTTATTAAAACGTGTCATGTTATTCATACTTTTGTACAACCAAAAACAAAAGTTTGAAAGATGAGGATAAATTCATAGTTGATACTTCAATGAAATTAGAATTAAAAAAATTTTTTTTGTGATAGTGGGAATTGACTCTAGGACCTTTGTACTGAGCTAAAGCTCCAGTTTTTACTTTGAGACAACCGTCTTGTTAAGTTGCTAGGTTTTCCAGAGTGGGCTGGAATTTGTGATCCTTCCCCGTTAGCCTCTTAGAATGCTGGGATACAAGCAAAAGTAGGATGTTTTGAATTTTGAGGAGTGTGTAACTAATATATGTAACACTGGGCTAGCTGATTTTATACATTCCATCTCACTTAATGCAACAGTCTTGGGAGATAGGTGGTATTTTCTTAAATTTACAAACATAAAATTGAGGCCAGAAGAGTATGGCATTTCTACTTCTATAACTTTCTATATAGCATTACTTTTGCCATTTTTACAGGATGAAACCTAAAATCCTGGATCTAATCCCATAATGCCATTTGCTAAAGGACAGTAATATTTTGAGTATTGTAGGTAATACAGCTACTAAACCCTTTGTATTTTTGAGATTACTCCACCTCAGGATAGCCAGAATTGCCTCGGGCTTACTTATGTAGGCTGTAGAGTACGTATGTAAACAAAAACTTATTTATACTTTTAAATTGTAGAGATACGTAAAATTTGTATGTGTTTCCTACCTGTACTCCCAGCCCTCGGGGAGGCTGATGCAGGAGATTTGCAAGTTGTCCAACCTAGACAACAACAAGGCAGGGAATGTAGATCAGGAAGTCTCTGGGTTCATCCCTGGGGCCACAAATTAAATAAATAGTAAATAAATCATCATAAAATTTGCCTCACCCATTGTTAAGACTTTTTTCCCCCCTTTTGAGACACGGTCTTGCTGTGTAGTTCAGGCTGGGCTTGAACTCTCTGTGTAGCTCAGGCAGGTCTTGAACTCATAGCAATCCTCCTGCTTTAGTCTCCCAAGTGCTGGGACTACAGGTGTGCACCACCACACTTTGCCCATTTTTTAGGCATGATAACTGTACTTTCTTTCCAGTGGTATTAAGTATTTTCACAATGTTGCATAACCATCATCACCATCCATCTTTAGAGCTTTTCATCTGGGAAAACTGAAACTTTCACCATTAAACAGTACTGTACTCCTTTCCCCCCAGTGCCTCGAAATCATTCTAGGCACTTCATATAATTGAAATCCTGGAGTATTTGTCCTTTTGTACCTGGCTTACTTCCCCGAATAATAATTTTATCCAGACTTTTGTTGATGGACATTGAAATTATTTGACTCAGAGTCTGAGTGTTTCCTCAACTCCTCTTGTGTTGGGGCTGACTTTTTTGAGGATAATCAAAGCAAATCCTTTCTTTCTATAGCTTAGCTTTCTCAGCCTATAAAGTAAGAATAATGCTAATTACTTTTGTTACTGTGTGGTATGAAGACTTGCATAGTTTCTGCTCACATACCTCAAGACCTTTTGGGAAGAGTACTTTAAAAATATATTTTCTTGGGGCTGGGGATTTAGCTCAGCGGCATAAGCACCTGCCTTGCAAGCAGGCGGTCGTGAGTTCGATCCCCGGTACTGATTAAAAAAAAAAAAAAATATATATATATATATATATATATATATATATATATTTTTTTTTTTTTTTTTCTTTTTTTTCCTTGCTGCACATGGTGGTGCATACCTGTAATCCCAGCACCTGGGAGGCTGAGGCAGGATTGCTGCAAGTTTGAGGCTAGCCTGGACTACATAGTGAGACTCTGTCTCAAAAACGTGTGTGTGTATTCATTCTATAACTATAAAGCTGCTGCCACGGGGTGATTATAAATTTTTTTAAAAATGAATTAGTTCTTTTAGGGCAAAATGAAACAAACCTGCAGATATCCAGAATCAAGAGTGGCTGTGTTCTCCTAGGGTTGTCAAGTGAGTTGGAAACTAAACAGCTGGGAGGAAAATGGCTTAGAAAGCCAGCCTATGCTTGTTTTTTGCCTGGGGACCTGGCTCCAGCCTAGAGTAGAAAGGCCCAGCATCCCTGAATGGTCCCTGTGCTCTGCCTCAGGGCCCCTTAGAGAGCGTGGGCCTGGGCTCATGCCAACCCCACAATCATCCTACTCCAGACTCCTTTACCAGCTGCTTTAATGATCATGTTCTTTACTGGTACTCTGCAGGGCACAATGTTTCTCTGGCTTTTTATTTTAGGCCTTGAGATTGAATTTAGGGCTTCACACATGCTATACAAGTGCTATACCACTGAGCTATGTCGCTAGCACTTCTCCGTATTTTATGTGGAGACAGTCTAAGTTGTACAGGTAGGTCTTGAACTTGCTGTCTTCTTTCTCTATAGGCACACCCCACTGTGCTCAGCTACCCCTTCTTTTGTGTAAGCGTGGACTGGAGATTGAGCCAAGGGCCTTTGTCTGCAGATCTTTTTTAAAGTTTTTGAAATAAGTTCTCCCTAAAACACCAAGTTGCCCACTCTAGGCTCAAATATGTGATTTTTATGTCTCAGAGAAGACAGAACGCTAGGATCATTACAGTTGAGTAATGAGTTGAATCCTCTTGCCTTAATATGCTTAATATGAAATATTATTTTTTAAAATTTTTTTCTAAATCCATTTTTAATGAAATGTTTAAGTGTTAAAGTCAGATAATCAGATTTTGCAAAATGTTGGTAATTTGTTAAATTTATTTTTTTTAAATTTCAAACAATAGTCTAAGCTGTGGTGTATGATAAGCAAGAATTGCCAAGTGTATATCTCATAGTATATGGTAAGTTGCTACATTTATTGAGGATCACAGGATAGCAACAGGATCAGGATGAAGGGAAAAGACTCCAGTGTGAAGGAAAATGAAAATGGTTCCAGTGAGAAGAGGGAGAAAAAGGAATCTGAATAGCTCCGGCTTCTGGTGTTTGAGTCAGACACCACTGGTCCAAGGTGCCACCTACTGTCAAATGTCAGCAGTCTGTGCGACCTCCTAAGTTTAAGGCCAGATAATCATTAGGGTGGTCCTAAATTTAAACCTGGGTAATCGTTAGGGTTGTGTGGTGTTCACAGTTGAAAGAAAGGAAGTGGGGGGTGACTGAGCTCCTTTGTTTCTGTGTGAGGATTTTAGTGTGTACCACCACAGCCAGTTTAATCCCTCCCTCCCCTTTTTAAGTGGCTGGGGAATTCAGACAGAGAACTGTAGAGCTTTTTTTTTTTTTTTTTTGTCTTTTTCGTTTTCATCGGAACCAGGGATCGAACTCACGACTGCCTTCTTGCAAGGCAGGCGCTTATGCCGCTGAGCTAAATCCCCAGCCCCTGCTTTTTGTTTTTACACAGGGTCTCACTATGTGGCCCAAGCTGGCCTTGAACTCATGGCAGTCCTCTTGCCTCAGCTTCCTGAGTGCTAGGTTAACAGGCAAGTGCCACCATGCCTAACTTCCTTTTTGTTTTCTTCACTGACTTTTTCCACCAGCCTTCTGTTGCTTTGTGGGACAGGCACAGCTGCTCTGCTCCCTCTGCTGGCTTAAAAACAGCCCAGCAGTTTTTAGTTAAGGCATTAGTATGCACTCATTGAGGTTTTTTTGTTGTTTTAACTTACTTGATTAAAAACTATTCTTGTCCCTCAGGATTGTTATACTTTAGTTAAAAGGAAGGGAAGAGTGAAGGGTGATGTGCTTTATGTCTTTTTTTTTCCTATTCTCTCTTTTTTTTTTTTTTTTTTTGGGTGGTTCCGGGAACCGAACTCACGACCTCACACTACTTGCCAGGCAGGCGCTTATGCCGCTGAGCTAAATGCCCAGCCCAATGTCTTATACTACTTTGAGAGTAAAGTAGAGACAGACCTTGGCATAATGATCAATTTTGTCGCAGTGATTTCTCCCATAGACTGTCATTGTCACTTTAAATATTACAAACAAATCAGTTTAAATGATTCCGAGGCACTTGATAAATAACCACATATTTTGAATTACAAAGATCAAATTATACTATAAATCAGGTATGGTTGTAATCCTAGTATTTGGGAGCCTGAGACAGGAGGGTCACTGCAAGTTCAAGACCAGCCTGAACAACAAAGTAGTGAGATTCTGTCTCAAAAAAAAAAAAAAAAAATCATACTGTAAATTCCTCGAATGAACAAGAGTTCAGTGCAAAGTCTTTGTTTTTAACTTAACTTGAATTGCTCCCATTCAAGAGAGATTGTGCTGCCTGGCAGAGATCTTAGTAAGTAAATATAAAAATGCTCTTATTATTTCTTTGCCATGAATATCCCAGTCCACATGTTTTCCTTTTTTTCCCCTGCTATCATGAACATTTAAACATTCCAAAATATTTTTATTATGAACATCCTCAAGCATACACAAAAGTAGAGTAGGACAGTAGGACAGTGTATTTATCTCTGGCAATTTCCACATTTTGGTAAGCACCTATCCCTTTGTTTTGGGAAGATACTGTAAAGGAAATTCCAGCATATACCTTATCAACCACCTCAGTAAACATTTTTTTTTTAATTTTTTCATCTTAAAGAGAATAAAACAAAAGAAAACAAAACAAATCAGAACAGAACAATGCAAGGAACGCAGCACTTCACAACAAGCAACAGGACATCAACAGTGGCTACCATAATGTCTCTTGTTTTTTTTCAAAATAGTTGACCATACTTTCACACACAATAATAGCAAACATAACAAAATAATATAAAACTATTCAAAAGAATGAAGCATTACAGAACTTCAAAATCAGATTAATAAGAAATGAACAATGGCTGCCATAATATCTCAGTTTCCTCCAAAAAGTTGTCTATACCATCACACATAATAAAATCAAATAAAACACAACAGGATAGAGCCAATCGAAACAGGAGAACAAAAGTATGATAGGACTTCAAAACAAGATGATAGGAAATCACCAATGACTACTATGTCTCATTTTCTTCAAAATAACTATTCATACCATGACACATAATAAAATTAAACAAAATGGGATAAAACCAATTAAAGGGGGGCTGGGGATTTAGCTCAGCGGCATAAGCGCCTGCCTTGCAAGCAGGCAGTCGTGAGTTAGATCCCTGGTACCTATAAAGGAAAAAGAAAAAAAAAAAACAGTTAAAGGAATGAGAGCATTATATGACTTCAAAGCAATATAATAGGAAACCAAGGTTACTATAATGTATCCCATTATATGCAAAATAGCTGTCCCTATCATCAGAGTACAATCTAACAAAACAAGACAGAACAAAGCCAAACCTAACAAAATTGTGAAAACAATACATGAGTTCAAGACAAGACAATAAGAAATTAACTGTAGTTACCACCTTTCCCTCCTCTATCACTCTAACAATAACTATTTTGCTTTTGGATCCCATCAACTCCTTCTGTTTCTTATGCTAGAGTTAATGCATTTGAATTTGAACTGTTTTACCCGTGAACAAGGGTCCATTTACCTACAGGAGCCTTGAGATTATTGTACTTTATAGGTGGGTAGCTTTCCACTGCATGAGAATACCATATCTTTCTTATCCATTCTGTGGTTGATGGGCAAGTTACTCTCGCTTTTTTTTTTTCCTGGTCTCCTGTCACTTGGAAAAATTGTTCTCTCCTTTGACCTTCAGTCTGTGAATTTTCTTTCCAATTAAATGTGCTTCTTGAATTGCATATATCCATGGATCTTGTTTCTTGATCCACTTACTGTATTTCTTTTTATTGCTGACCTGAGGCCATCTACATTAATGATTACAACCAGCATACATTGGATTGTCTCTAACATGCTGTCCTCCTGTTGTTGGCTCTCCACTTTTCCCCTTCTTTCAATGGCCTGTCTTGTTTGGCGATCCTCCTCTGCTGCTGTTCTTAGAACCATGAACAACAGCTTTATCTCTCTCTAGATTATCCTTTTAGCACTGTCTGTAGGGTTGGTTTGTTGGTTGTGAATTCCTTCAGTTCTTTATCATGGAAGTATCTTATTTTTCCATCAACTTTGAAAGATAGTTTTATAGGGTTCATCAATCGGGGTTGGAAGTTGTTTTCTTTCAGGGTTTAAAACACTTTACTACAAACTCTTCACTTCATGGTTTGTGTTGACAAGTCTGCTGTGATTCTGATTGGTTTTTCCTTTATAGGTGATCTGTTTCTTTTCTCTTAAGAGCTTTTAATATTCTATTCTTATGCTGAGTTTCTGGGATCTTGATTATTATATGTCTGGGTGTAGATTTACTTTGGTTATGGCTAGTTGGAGTCCTATATGCCTCACTTATCTGCATGCCAGATCCATCTCCCATGTTTTTGAGAAGTTTTCTTCTATTACTTCAGTAAATAGCTTTTTAATTTCATTTGTGTTGACCCCTGCTTCTTCACCAACATCTCTCACTCTTAATTTATGCTTCTTTGCGTCATCCACAGCCATTGAGTTGTTGTTTCCTGATTCCATGTTGTTTTAAGAGATCTTTCCTTTCACGATCACTGGCTGTAATCCTCTATCTTCAAGGTTTGAAAGTCTTATCTTCAGTCTCTTCCAAGCAATTTTGCCAGCTTTTGATTGAAGTTTTAATTTCCTGGATCTCTCTTTGAATCTGTTTCATGCATTGTAATTCCTGTCTATATTGTTTGTTCAAGGTTTCTACCATTTTCTGATGCTCCTCTTTTTTGTCTGTGTCTTTAAACCTGCTGAACAATTCTTTCAGTGTGTTTATGATCTCATCTTTTACCTGAGACATTATTTCTGATTTGACTGCTTTTACAATCTCATGAAGTTGTTTCCTCACTTCAGTTGCTATCCTCTCAGAGATTTCCATGACTGTATCTCCCAGACTTGTTTTGTGTGGGCTGGAGGTCTGAGATTGCCTTTTGCTCCTTGTCTTGACATTCTCTTGAGTTACTCCCAGCAAGCTGGTTGTGGGGTGCCAGGCACTTCCCACATTGGCTGCCCCTCCACGGTGTATGGGAAGGCACCTGCTTCTCTAACCCCAGATTTACAGGGAGATAGCAGGGAGTGGAGGCTTCTCCAGACCTGTGCAGCTACTGGGGTTTCCTTGATGATTAGTGGTGCATGGAGGTGGGTCTTAACTAGGGCTCCTGCAATGGTGGCAGACACACAGAGTGTATTTGCCTGATTCTGCTATTGTGTGATGGCTGCCCGAAGGAACCAGGGGCCTCCAATTGTGGCCTACAGATGCACAGGGCTTATCTGACTGACTGTGTGTCCCTGCTTCCTGCAGGCAGAGGCAGATCTGCTGGCTCTCTCTGCCCATGCTGGGTGCCTGTAGGAAAGGGCCTTCCAGTGGCAGCACCTAGCAGGCAGAGGTGGATCTGTCTCTCAGTAAACGGTCTTTTTTTAAAATCAGTACCGGGGCTTGAACTCATGACTGTGTGCTTGCAAGGCAGATGTTTATGCCACTGAGCTAAATCCCCAGCCCCAGTAAACATTCTTAATAGGGACTTTTTCTTTTTTTAACATAATGACCGTGCCATTATTATTTAAGAAATATAACAGTAATTGCTTAATATGAAATATTTATTTTAAAAATTTTTTCCAAATCCATTTTTAATGAAATATTTAAGTGTTAAAGTCAGATAATCAGATTTTACAAAATATTGGTAATTTGTTAAGTTTCAAAAAATTTTTATTCATTTATTTTTTGGAGGGGGTACCAGGAATCAAACTCATGACCTTGTGCTTGCCAGGCAGGAACTTAAGCCACTGAGCTAAATCCCCAGCCCTAAAAATTTTATTTTGAAGAGAATAAAACCAAACAAAATAAAGCAGAATAAAGCAAAATCGTTACAAAACAGTGAAAGTGATATAGGACTTCAATATACGATAATAGGAAATCAACAGTGGCTACCATAATGCCTCATAGTACCTTCAGAATTGCTGTCCATACCATCAGACATAATAAAATCAAACAAAGGCCCAGGAATGTAGCTTAGCAGCACAAGTGCCTACCTGCCAAGCATTAGGTCATAAGTTTGATCCCTGATACCAAAAACAACAAAACAACAAAAAAATCAAACAAAACAGGGCAGAATAAAACCAGTCAAAACAGAACATTTAATAAGACAAAACAATAAAATGGAACCAAAAAAACCCCAGTGAGAACAATATTGGATTTCAAAAACAAGAAAGAGGGAAGTCTGTATTTCATAGTTGCCATATTGCATAGTTATCCTCTTAATAGATGCTCAGACTACTGCTTTAGGCCTGCAAGGTCAATCAAACGGTACAAGCATTAAGTTGTTCTCATACCTCAGTTGCTATCAACTCAGCCTGTCCTCCAAACCAGCTGATTGCTTATGGTGAGGAGAGGTGGGGTTCTTGTCTCCCAGCCCATGTATGGGCTGGCTCAGGGTAAGGGTGAATTGGCATCTTGTTTTTTATTTATTTTCAGTCTGGTTTTTTTTTTTTTTTTGTATTTGACCACAATTAAAAATAATATATTTTTTTAAAAGTCAGAGAAGGAGACAAAAAAAAAAAAAAAGTAAGAAAAAAAGGGGGGGGGGACCTGGGGATTTAGCTCAGCGGCATAAGTGTCTGCCTTGCAAGTGTGCGGTCGTGAGTTTGTTTTTGTTTTTTTTTTTTTTTTCCCCTATTTATTTATTTATTTATTTATTTTTATTTAAGGAGAAAAGAAAAGAAAGAAAAAAAAAACAGTGAAGGGGTACAAGTTATACAGATTTACAGAAGAAAAAAATGCGCAGTAGGAAATCACTAGTTAATGGATTACATATTGCCATCTTAGAAATAATTGTTCCAGTCACAAAATTAAAGCTTGTAGAGTGGACATTCCAACAATGATACTGCAAACAGTTCTGTTCAATGATCCAATAAAACTCTGTGATATCATTTTCTATCTTATACATTTAAATATACATGCAGTTATATAGTTTAGAGCACTTTCTTTTCCTCTCTTTTGTACAGTGACTATTACACATTTTGGGTTTCATTGCTCCCACGGTTCGTATTGCTTTTTTGGAAGAGAGTAAAACCAAATGTGACATAACAGAACAGAATCGGTCAAGTCAAAAGGGTGGATATAATAGATAATATAGAAACATAATAGAAGGTGATCAACAATGGTTACCATAATGCCTCCCACTATTTCTAATAGAATTGCCTATATCATTAGTTGTAATACAATTGAACAAAACCGTAAAGAATAAAACCGACAAAACCAAAACATTGGAGATATTGTAGGTCTTCAAAAGTAGATAAAAGTCAACGAGAATGGGCGTTATAATGAATCTCATTATTTTCTCAGCTGATGCCTAAACTTTCGAACCTGATACTATCCAGCAAAATAGAATAGAGGAACCTCAGTCAAAAACAGGATGGTGAGAGTAATACAGGGCTTCAAATCGAGATAATAGAGAGTCAAAGTGGGTTACTATATTATATCCTGCTATATTTTTCCCTTTAATTAAATGGATAAAAATAAAAAAGTAAATAATGGAGTGGAGATTGAGAAAAAAGAGGGCATAACAGCGAAACAGGGCAGATCAAAACATAACCATTTAAGCAGAATAGTGTTTCACCACCAGATAATCCTGACCCAAAAATAGTTACCATATTGACTCCCTCCCTGAAGTCCTTGAGTACAACTTCATATACTGTAGCATTAAGTATATCAAAACAATGTAAAACCATTTAAGAGAATGACAGCATTATAGAGTATTTAGAATCGACTAACAGAAAATGAACAATGGTCTCTGTATAATCTCCTTGTCTTTAAAAGGTTTTTGCTTATACTATCGTACATAACAAAATCCAATAAGATACAACCTGTTTAGACCATTGGAGACAGAAGAACAAAAGCTAGATGAGACTTCAAAACAAGATGGTACTAAATCAGCATTACCTATTAAGATGTCATTTTCTCCAAAAAAAGCTGTTCCTATCATCCAATCTTCTCTGTCTCATTTCTGTTGAGCTCTTTTTCTGTCAGTAGCTGTCAGTTTGTCTTCTTCATTTTGTTCTCTGCTCCATTCATTGTGGCCTCCCCGCCACTATTTCTGGGTTCTTTGTATTTTTCTTTTTTTAGAATATCCTGCAATACTTTCTGTAGGGTTGGATTGGTGGTTGCAAATTCCCCCAGTTCCTCTTTATCCTGGAAGCACCTCGTTTTTCCATCAATTTCCAGGGACAGTTGTGCAGGATATCTCAATCTTGGCTGGAGATTAGTATCTTTCAAAGCTTGAATTATTTCTCCCCATGCTCTTCGTGATTTGATGGTTTGTGAAGAGAAATCTGCTGTAATTCTGATGGGTATTCCCTTGTAAGTGATCTGTTTCTTGTCTCTTACAGCTTTTAATATTCTGTTCTTGTATTGAATTTCTGGAATTTTTATTATTATATGCCTGGGTGTTTCTCTGTTAGGGTTGTAGGTAGCTGGGGTCCTGTATGCCTCATACATCTGAGTATCTTTACCTTTTGCTAAATTAGGAAAATTCTCCTGGATTATTTCTGTGAGTAGCTTTTGTAGTTCACTTGTTTGTGTCCCTACTTCTTCTTTTATGTTCTTAATCCTTAAGTTATGGCTCCTCTTATCATCTTCTTGTCTTTGTATTATTGCTGTTTGTTTCTTTGTTATTTTTAAGAAGTTTTTCATTTCATTCTCCCATGTTTCAAGTCTGCCCTCCAGTTCAGATAGTCTGTCCTTAGTTTCTTTCAAGCTGTTATGCCAGTCTTGGATAGACTTCTTAATTTCTTGATAGTCCCTTTGAACCTGCTTCACATACTCAATGCTTTCTCTGTTTTCTCCATCAAGCAATTCTCCCCTCTTTTTCTGTTCTTCCATTCCACCATCTGCTTTTTCCTGGGTGGTGCTTAGCATTTCTCTAACTATTCTGCATACTTCTAGCTTCAGGTCATTGATAACTTCATTCCTGAATTGGTCTATGAGGCTCTCTATATGGCGCTTAATGTATATTGGTGCGGTGTCCACTATTGCCTGATTCTCAGGATTGGGGGCCGAGGAGCCTTTTTTGTTGCTTCCCTTCCCCATATTTTCTGTTCCTTATAAAATGCAAGCTTACATGGGAGGCCCGGCTTCCCTGCCTGTCAGCCACAGCCTGATCAAATTGCGCTGGCTAATTGTTCCCGCCCACCGCTGCGCAGCAGGGAGTTGCGGAGGAGGCAGCCTATGCGGGAGTCAGTCGCTCCTCCGGGCCACCGTCAGGCTCTGGGATCTGGGTTAGGCCAGCCTAGGGAGTCCGCCAGCAGCGTCACTCAGGCCAGGCACTTTTCACCAATCCCGTCCAAGAGGGGAATGTGTGGCTGGAGTTGCCACCGCACCCTGCTCTTACAGGACTGCCTGAGCCCAGAAAAACCTCCGCTGGAGTCAAACTGTGGTAGGGGGTCAGTTTCTCGCTCACCTCGCCACCAGTCAGTTTTTGTGTACGCCTCCTTGTCCGTCCTGTTTCCGACTCCGTTCGCAGACTCCCGTTCCCAGAGCTCGGCGCGTCTCTCCTTGCCGAGCCGCTGTGGAGGCAGCCAGCTGCCGGGCGGCGGGAAACCCAAATCGCGGTTTCCAATGGCGCGGGGTCGAGCCTCTACACCGAGTCTTTTCTGATCCTATTTTAGCGCCAGGACTGTATCCTAAGTTGGATTCTCTCAGCCCAGTTCGTTCCTGAGTCAGCAGAGCATATCTCTACTGGTTCGTGTCTCCTTAGTCCGCATCATTCCTGGCCTCTGAGCCGAGTCTTTCAGAGAGCCTTCAGTAGTTGCTGTTGTCTGTCCGCCATGTTCTCCCGGAGTCTTTCAGTCTGTTTTTTGTTTTGCTTATTTTTTGTTTTGAAGTCTTTTTCAGAGAGAAGTTTTAGGTTCACAGCAAAGTTAAAAAGAAACATACAGAGATTCCCCATACACTTTCATACTTCGACACATATAGTCTCTCCTCATTATCAGCATCCTCCACTGGAATAGTACATTTGTTACAGTTAATGGATATACGTTCACACAGCCTAATCACCCAGAGTCTATAGTTTCGTTGGATTCATTCTTGGTGTTGTGTAGTCTATGCTTTGGACAAATGTATAATAATACATATTCATTGTTACAATATCATATATACCTTTTCACACCTCCCCAATCCCTGACAATTGCTGATTTTTTTTCTTTTGGTGGTAGTAGGGATTGAACTAAGGGAGAGCTGAGCTCTCCATCCCTTTTTAATTTTTTATTTTGAGACAGGATCTCACTGAGTTGCCCAACCTGGGCTCAAATTTGCAATCTTTCTGCCTCAGCCTCCCAAGTAGCTACGCTTATTGGCTGGACCACCGTGTCCTACCTTACTCCCTAATTATTAGGGTTTGAGATCTTCTGTAATATGTTTGGTATTTTGGTTTTTTTCTTCAATGAGTTGTCATATTCTTTGCTTCTTTTTCTACTTTACTTTTAAAATTTGTGGGGATTCTTTACTCTAGATAATCCATTGGCAGTTTTATACATTGATAAGATCCTTATAATTTTAGGCAGTCCTATGCTGGTGTCTCAGTTTACTACAGTTAAGTCTGTGTTGTCTTTACTTCTGTGCTTTGAGTCATGGTATCAAGGAAACAGCTTTAGTTTATCAGATGAATTTACTTTGTCAGTGATAGTTCTTGTTTTGTTCCATAAAGCAGTCAATACAGGATAGTGAAGAATAAGGGCTGTAAAGTCTAATTACTTACGAGTCCTAGTTGGCAAGTTGCTTAACACTCTTGTTCTTGGCTTTTAATCTTTAAAATTTATGAGTCTAAGACTGTTATGATCTCTACTTTATATTTAATGAAACTGAGATACAAGGAGATGCAGTTAGAAACATGAACAAGCCAGGGATTTAGCTCAGCCACATAAGTACCTGCCTGGCAAGCATGAGATCCTGAGTTTGATCCCTAGTACCACACAAAAAAAGGACCCAAATAAAAAAAGAAACATGAACAAATAGAAGAAGTGTGGGAACCAGTCTTTAATTTTCCACTTTTGATAGTAAAGATAAGGATTCCAGCAAGGATTCTACCACTGAGCCACACCATCAGCCCAAGAAATGTGTCACTAATCAACTTGGAAAGGAAGCAGTGATAAGTCCCTGACTCATGGCATCGGTGTTAAGGGCAAACAGTAGAAGTATAGGCTATGGAAAACTAAAGTGTCCACAGAATAGTATATCTAAATCCATTGTAGAGTGAAAAACTGTCATTTTCATTAAAATAAAACAAAACCCCAAACCATTATTTTCATAACCTTAACTTGTTTTGCAAAGTGGTAAATTTTAAGAGCTAAAGAATTTAGATACCATCCCAAGCCACAGAACTCATAGTTGAAAAGTAGACGTGGAGGCAGTCTCAATGTAAGTGTTTATCCCTGTCAATTTCTATAGTCTCTGCATAAGATTCAGTTCCTGGAAGAGAATGAGCAGCCTAGAGGTCAGAGGTCCCAAGGTTTGGGGGGGATGATGGAATCCTGGGTTTTTGGGCCCCATCAGAGTCTTTTGGAATTGAGGAGGTACAGTTTTGGAAAGGATGGGATTTGAGGCTAGCAAAACCCAGTGTCAGCCTTGGACTGTCAGCTGTTTTAACTCTAGATTCTTGTCTACCTCTCAAGGAGGAGACGACCGCCGAGTTTTGCTGTGGCACATGGAACAAGCCATCCACTCCAGGGTCAAGCCCATCCAGCTGAAAGGAGAGCACCATTCCAACATTTTTTGCTTGGCTTTCAACAGTGGAAATACTAAAGTATTTTCTGGAGGTAAGAAGGAATTTAGTGTGGTTGGGATTTTAGAAGTGCTAAAGTTACTCATTATTTTTCTTCCTATGTCTTATTGAGCTATGGGATTACTGGTTTCTCTTTACAGCAGTTTATACTTGTGAGTTAGA
This sequence comes from Cavia porcellus, assembly GCF_034190915.1. Classification (NCBI taxonomy): domain Eukaryota; kingdom Metazoa; phylum Chordata; class Mammalia; order Rodentia; family Caviidae; genus Cavia; species Cavia porcellus. Next base: position 32,582,496 of record NW_026947514.1, read on the forward strand.
ATTTCTCCCTTATCTTTTTCCTATCCCCCCCCCCCTTTTCTTTTTGTCCTAAAATTTTTCATGTCGAAATCTGGCACACATACAACTTACCAGCTTACTTTACAATATATAGTATATTGTTGATTTTATTTTGTCTCTTTTTTTCCTTCCTTCCTTTTTTCTTTTCTTTCTTTCTCTTCCTTCCTTCCTTCTCTCTCTTTTTTGAACAGGTTCTTGCTATATAGTCCAGCAGCCTCTCTCTGTTTCATTTTTTAAAGTTGCTGGCAAAAAGCTAAATTTGCTGTCATGACCCATGAATGACATCTGTCTGAAAGGGTTGTGTTAGGGTACACTGGAATGGCTAGTGCTAAGCCTACCTCTTGGTGATGTCTTCCATCAACCACCCCTTTTTTGAACACCGAATTTCCAGACTTTACCCCTCTTCTGGGCTGCATATTTTCCCATTGGATATCTAGTTGTGTTTCAGAAGCCATTTAAATGCAACCCATTGGTAGCTAGGAATGCAGTTCATCACCAGTGTTTGTATACTATATGTGAGGCTCAGGGTTCAGTCCCTGGCACTATAAAAAAACAAACAAAACGCCAGCTGTGATGGCAAATACCTGTAATCCCAATACTCTGGAGGCTGAGGCAGGAGAATTGCCAAAAATTCAAGGCCAGCCTGGGCTACATAGTGAGTTTAAGGACAACCTTAACGACATAGCATAACCCTGTCTCAAAAATATAAAAATATAGGCCAGGGATATAGCTCAGTGGCACATATATAGCTCCCCTTCCTGGCAAGCATGAGGGCATGAGTTTGATCCTTGGTACAAAAAAAAAAAAAAAAGCAACAGATCTAAAACCAAGATAAAATAAACTGCTAACATGTAGTCTTTTTCAACTTACAAAATCACCAGTTTTACCTGGTTTTTATTAATAGTGATCTTAAAGCCATCCTCAAACCTACCTTTCTTTCATTTCCATGTATAGTTGGTCACTAAATCCTGTCAGTTCTGTCTTGCAAGTCTCTCAGGACTCATCCTTCAGTTTCAGTTCTCTTTTTGTACCCACTGCCCTGATACAGTTCTTCATCTTTGGCCTCAGCTACTAGAATGACTTTCTATCATTGTTTACATAAATTTTCAGTTAAAAATACAGATTTGACCATGTGTGCCTTTAACTGTTTAATGCCCACAGTATAAAATCTCAACTCCAGTCTGCTTCTCTAGCTTCATTTCTGTTACACTTAACTACTCACCATCTTAGGTGTGTACAATGTGTTGTGCCTTTTGTTAATTCTCTGGTGCCCTTTCATTAGTAATAGTTTCAGGTAATAGAAGTATCTCTTCAAATATGTTTTATTCTCCCATTCACTTTCTCTCTGCACATGAGGAATGTAATTGTCTTTTAATTAAACCATATCACTACAAGGCAAGTCTCTTGGTGCCACTAGTTTGTGAGTTTAGAGTGTCAGCTCCTAAAGAATGGGGCAGAATCTTGTTCTCACATCCTCAGTACATAGCACTATACCTGATACCTGGAAGGCATTAGTGTGGGTTATCAGTTTCATTCCCATGTACCCATGGTAGAATTTACAGAGAGGGATTTGAAATTTAAAATAACCATGTCTTATAGTGCTACTTTTACTTTCTATGAAGTGACTGCTGGGTGCACATTTAAGCCTAGAGTGGGATATATTTTACTTTCTGCTTTTTCATATTCAGGTTTTTGATTTTTATCTGTATAAATCATTTTGTAGTCATATCATGAATATAATTTTTTAGACCCCTTGATTTAAAAAAGGAGAAAAAGAAAAACTTTCCCATCACTCTGAACCACATAGTCATCACATTTTAATGCTATAAAGAAAGATGAAGAGGGAATGGTAGTAAACATTTATTATAGACCATTGGGGGGCGAACCTGAGGCACATGTTCCATAGTGGATCGTTCGAATCATTGAAAGCTCTAAAAGGTTCACTATCACTCTTACAAGCTTATCAGGTTGCTTGGCCCATTCTGAATACTTTTACAGACTTACATCTTTACAAGAGAACTATGCAATAGATACAATTACTTTCTCTGTATTCAGAGGAACAGCTGAGGCTTAGAAATGCTAGAGATGTTATTCCAGTCTCAACTAATGAATGTTTTGCTGGAGGGTAGAGGAAACTAGCTTGGATGAGTAAATTAGTTGAGCATTTACTGTTTTCCCTAGTGGCCAATGTTGTTTTGCTTAATCTACTGCATAATATATCTTGAACTATTATTATGTTCTACCTTATTGCTACTGTGCTTTCTTAAAATTCTCTTTCAGGATATTCTATCCTTAAAGTATTTTTATAGACCCTTTTTGAAGTAACACTCCTAATTAGTATTAACAATGACTATATTCATATTTGTCTCTCAAAACTCAAAATTACTACATTGTAATGTGGACAGGGATCAAATTCCTGCAGGAATTATCAAATCTCTGCTTTTTTCCTTTACAGGAAATGATGAGCAAGTTATCCTCCATGACGTTGAAAGGTAAATAGATTGTTGATGTGTGAAGGTGATTATTTTTTATATGAAGATAGGCAAATTTTTTTAGATCAAAATAGCTTTTTGAAGAAAATAATGTGGGGGGCTGGGGATTTAGCTCACAGCATAAGTGCCTACCTTGCAAGCAGGCAGTCGTGAGTTTGATCCCTGGTACCGATAAAAAGGAAAAAGACCAAAAAAAAAAAAAAAGGAAAATAATGTGAAACTAATGGTCTTTTTCTGAAAAAGTTTCCTGTGATATTTTTAAAATAAGGTTTTGATGTAAATAAATAAATAGAAGCAGGGCCTGGTGACATGACTATAATTCCAGTACTCAGGAGGCTGAGGCAGGAGTATTACTGGAAGTTCAAGGCTTACGTTGGCTACATGGGGAGTCTAAGGCGAGCCTGAACTACATAGTGAGACTGTCTCAAAACAAAATACACAAAAAAAGGGATTTACAAAGTTATATGAAATTATAGTTTTCAGGTGGAAATATAAGAGGAATAGTTAGGAAAAGAAGAGAAATAATACTAGTAATGATTGGGTTTGGTGCACACATCTATAATACTAGCTATTTAGGAAGCTAAGGCAGGAGGATTGTATGTTCAAGGCCAGCCTAGACAACAGCAAGAGTCAGTCTCAAAACCATCATCATCATCATCATCATCATCATCAAACTAGTATTTACTGAGTTCTTACCTCTCTGTGCCAGAAGCCATTCTAAGTGTTCTGTATGTATTACTGTAATTGGTTTTACTCTTATAGTCATTTTGTGAAGGGTGTTAATTGTGATCTCCTTTCCAGAAGAGGTAAAGAAATCACAGAAATATTAGGTAACTTACCTTAAAATGGTACTAGGACCTGAATGTAGTCTGTCTGGCTCAGAGTTGTGCTCTTAATCGCCATGCTGGGCTGCTGGGAAGTAAGCTCCCATACCTGCTGTGATCTGGCTGCTTTAAAGCTTTCCCTTGATTTTTGGAAATGAAGTACTACCCTCAAATCTGGACACAAGTATACACATTCTGTAATACATGAAAACAGAAAAGTCAACTGTTGAGTCATTTTTAAATATGCTTAGTGTGAAAATTATTATGAAATTTGTGGAAAATAGTATCTTTTCTCCCCTACTTTTAAGTTGAATCCTCAGCTTTTAGGAAACACAGTGACCTTTATTTCTCAGCTAGGTTGGTTTCTCAAAGAACTTGCAGTCTAGGTGCTAGAGGGCTGGGACTGTACAATGTATGTGTGCATGTGTGTGCCTGTGTGCCTCTCTCTTGCTCTGTTTCTCAGCAGTGAGACCTTGGACGTGTTTGCTCATGAAGATGCAGTATATGGCTTGTCAGTGAGCCCAGTAAATGACAACATTTTTGCCAGCTCTTCAGATGATGGCCGGGTTCTCATTTGGGATATCCGGGAGTCTCCTCATGGAGGTAGGATCTCTGTACAAAAAGCTGTTACCTTGAACAGTTTGATGACAGGATCACTGAAGAGTCCGTTTATGACATGAGTATCTGGGTGTGGGTGACATTCAGAAACATGAGGCTCACACAGCAGCATGCATGTGTATCTTTGAAATTGCCACCCTGCACTAAGTAGTTAGAAATTATGCACCTTTGCCAACCCTTCTCCAGATACCTATGAATTTGCACAAACTCTCATGCCTTGGCCTTGAGTGGCCAAAGAGCAAAGGATGTGGCACCTCATTGTAGTCACCAAGGGCTCACTGTGTGTGGTGCTGACACACAAATATTCTTGGTTGTTTATAAAGAATTGGTGTGCTGTATACCTTCTTGTAACCCTAGTTCTGAGTCTTGCTCTTTTGTTAGAAAACAAAAACAATCCCAGAAAGTGACCATACCTGTGTGAAAGATCACAAAATAGTGGCAGATATGTTCCATGTATGAGGAATTACCTGTGAGTGTCTCCACCAAATATATTCTTTTAGTATCTGACATGTGAAATGAAGAACTAGTTTTGTTACCTTTCTCTCACATTCTTCAGGAAATGCATCTTCTCTGCTCATTTGTTGCAGAGGATTTTCTCTCTGCTACTGTCTTCAAGGGCCTCTTTCTCCAGTTCCATCTTTTTGCCATCATCATCCCATTTCCATCCTTAGTTTGGTTTTGTAATATCACCTCTGTAAACAAATTTTCTATGGAAAATGAGATAATATAGTAGCCATTGTTTGTTTTCTGTTATTTGGTTCTGAATGCCCTGTAATAATCTCATTCTCTTGAATGTTTTTATACTATTTTGTTATGTTTGATACTATTGTATATGAAGTTATACTCAGCTATTTCAAAGAAAGAGACATTGTGGTAGTTACTGTTAATTATTGGTTGTCTTCTGGTGAAATACTGTGTTGCTTACATTGTTCTGATCTGCCTTGTTATGTCCTGTTTTGTCTTGATCTCTTTAAAATAAAAAAATGTGATCACCTCTGTACACAGAGTTGCTGTCCTACCTGTTTTGTCTGGCAGGGTTTGAGTCTTGTGTGTGCGTGGTTGTGGGAGTCAAACCCAGGGCCATGTCACGTACTAGGCAAGTACTCTACCCTGAGCTACGTCCTAACCCTTATTTTCTATATTTCAAGCTTGAACATGGTGAGATGTGCTAGTTATTGAGGTTCAGGCTATCAGAGAAGCTTGTCCTTACAGTTAGGCAGGCCTGGTCGCAGCAAGCAGTGACTGTGGCTGAGTTTCTTTGCACTTGGGAAAGGAAATTTTTCCCTGTCTTCACTACTTGATGGTGAGATAACTGAGCACTTCATCTTCCTGGAGCCTTGTGCAGTGCCATATGTGGATATCAGAGATGGAAAAAGGGGTTGTCTTTGACTATAACAGCTTCCATAGGAGTGTATCCTTTGAGGTAGCAAAGTGTTGCAAGGATTCTAGGTGAAGTGGACTAAGAACTACCTGGATGCTAGAAAAGTTCAAGCTTTAGGCATTTTTAAAAAGTAAAAATAGGGCCGAGGATTTAGCTCAGCAGCATAAGCGCCTGCCTTGCAAATGCGCAGTCATGAGTTTGATCCTTGATATAATAATAATAATAATAATAATAATAATAATAATAATGATGTTGGCAGTCAAATCATAAAAATCTACATTGAGCCACTTAGGTAGCAATATAAACTAGAAGTGCTATGGTTTTGCCTTAATTTTTTCACAGTCTTGGTTTATCTTTAATAAAGCTATTTGGATTTTAAGAACTTTTAATTTTTAAAACTAATAAATTTTAATTAAAAATAAAATCCTACCATAAATTGCTCATGGATTTTTTTAGCGTATGTGAAATTCAGTTTTACTAACTGTAAAAGATTTTATCTTTCCCCTTTTTAAGATGTTACATACATTTCTGAGTATTCTGACTTGAAGTGGTTAAACGTGTTTTAGTAGCTGTTGTTCTGTTACACACAGAAAATGTGTGTAGGCTCAGAGGTGCTTTCAGGAAAGGTACCCATTGGAGGCTGCACTGTGTTGGAGTTCTGATCCTTTGGGATGGTTATTGTTTTTTCATGTGCACATTCACACTTGTCGCCTGTCTGCCACTGATCCAGTGTGCCTGGAATGAGCTGGTTGTAATTTCTTTTTTCACAGAGCCGTTCTGCCTGGCAAACTATCCTTCAGCCTTTCACAGTGTCATGTTTAACCCGGTGGAGCCCAGGTTATTGGCCACAGCCAATTCAAAGGAAGGAGTAGGACTTTGGGATATTCGAAAACCTCAGAGGTGGGTCCCTCTTGATTCATAAAGTTTTCAAATTTTTCCCTCCTTCATTTCTCAGGTAAAGTGATCAGTCAGCAAGTGTTGTGAGAACTGGCTTCGCTGTTGCTCTTAGTTGGGCATCTTTTAACGTGTACTGGTATCTCTGAACCAAGGAGAGCCTATTCCTGAGCAGCAGGCGGAATGAGAAACCCACACTTCCTGCTGAAGAGGAGTCCTGAATTGTAGTCCGGACTCTTAGACAAGTCAGTTCCAGGCAATATTGTGGAGGAGTGAGAGCCTCCCTTCAATACTGTGAGGCTATCACTGCCTAGATAAATAGGTACTTTTGAGGGGCTGGGGGCTGGGGATATGGAGATTTGCCAGAGTCATTGTTGCTGAGCCAGGGATTTATTCAATTCTATTTTATTTATTTATTTTTTTGTACTGGGCATCAAACTACAACCTTGCGTTTGCCATGCAGGCGCTGTGCCAGAGGTTCTTAATCCCAGGCTGAAGGGGTTACTTTGCTGGACTTGTTCTGGGCTTATGGAGAACTATGAATCCCCAACATTGTATGGAAAATATATATATTGTATATTCATAGAAGTGTCTTTTTCTGAGAAGGAAGTTTGTTTTTTCCAGTTTCTTCAAAGGATTGGTGAGCACAACAAAAGGTTAAGAGCCAGTATACTGTGATATTAGTGATATAATGATTTTCTCCTTCTCTTTTCATTACTAAACAAGTATAGTTAGAATTATCCTGACCTTTTCATGTGAATCAGTATTGGGGGGATTTCACGCATGGAAGGATATGAAGATGAGGTCAAATAGGTCTTTTTATGTTCTGTAAATCCTACGAAGTTGGAATGACCTTTTATGGCACCTTTATATAAAAGCCAACTTTGCTTTATAAAAGACAACTAGCTCCTCTGCTAATCCAGTGTGGAGGCAATCTCCTGCATTAGAAAGTAGTATTGTAAAAGAATGTCATAGAAAGTAAGCAAGGTTATAATTTATTTCGTGGGCCTCATATGAAAAGGACAGTATAGAGGATTATTGTCCTTTAATTTTATCCTGGCTGATTCTCTCCATGGGGCAGTCAGAAGTTAAAACTATTACAGCAGATCTGTGTAGCTCAGAGGGGTTCCATCATGTTGAGCAGAGCTCCCTGAGGCTCCATAGGGCAGCAGAGATTTTTCTTGCCCTTTGTGTTGCATATAAACGTAGCTTTTGCTTTTCCAGTGCAGGTGGTGGCTGACCCCTGTTGTACCTTTGCACTGCCTTGTGAGGAAGACAGTCTCCTGAGTTCAGCACTAGTATTCTCTGCCACTCTATACTGTGAAGATCAGCTGTTCTGATCATCTGCCCATTATATTGTAAAAGGCAAGATTTGTACTATGCTAGCCCTTTCTAAACCTATTACTCCCCACTTACAGCTGCAGTGACAGCTGGTAACTGGAGTGGGCACTGAGGTAATCATCTCCAGTGGAAATCTTGACTGATTCATGGTGTCAGCAGTGTCTTAAGAGAAAAAAGAAGGCCAGGAATATAGCTCAGCAACACAGCAACGGCAAGCTCAAGGTTATGAGTTTGATCCTGGTACTGAAAAAAAGATGGAGAAGGGTATGGCTATGAGTGTTTTAACTCTTCTCTTGATTATCCTCCAGTCTTCTCCCCTGCTTTCTTGCTGATATGGGCCCTTTTCCCCTTTCTACTTGTCTCCTCATTAAACATGGTTTCTTTTCTTTTAAAAAAAAAACTTCTAAGTTGCTGGGGATTTAGCTCAGTGGCATAAAGCACACTTGCCTGGCAAGTGTGAGGTCATGAGTTCAATCCCCTAAATTAGCCATGCAGGGGTTACCTAAGCCTATAATCCCAACACTCTGGGAGGCTGAGGAAGGAGGACTGAAGTTTCAAGTGCAACCTGGGCGACTTAGCAAATCTTTAGGTTTTTATATTTATTGCATTTTAAAATTTTGTTCATATTTTAGATGTATATGATAACATTCATCATACGGAATTTGTACCTGTGCATGATATATCTTATGTCTTTTGTCTTCAAATTTTAAAAATGGAGCTGAGGATTTAACTCAGTGTAAAAGTCATGAGTTCATTCCCCTGACACCCCCCACCTATCTGAGTAATGACCATTGTTTGTTTTTTTTTAACAGTAGCATTTATTGAATTTAAGTATAATGAAACAAGTATCTCCAGATTATATTTCTTTTTAGAACATAGTTTGATGCAGTTACATCTTGTAAAGAATTCAGACTGAAGATTCATGTACTAGTATCCACTGTTCTCAATTTTATACTCCAGTTAATATGTCTGGGTAGCTTTTCATACCAGCACTTACAGATCTGGCTAGTACTTTTAGTTACTATATGGGTATTTCATTGATATGATGCACCTATAAACCAGTTTCTAAAGATTACATTGATTTATAAGCCTGCCAATTATATTTGAGACTACATGTTTCCCTAGGCTTTAGCCAGTTACTAGCCTTCTAGGAAAGTACCTTCTTGTTTTGATTTCTTCTTCAATTATGGTTGAAGTTTTGTGGTTTCTTTGGTGACCTATAGTTTTCAAAGCCCATGAGGGAGAAATGTCACCTAATATACCTAATTGGCGATCTTGCCTGATTCTTTTTTTTGGAATAAATGGATGAACACAGTGCTGTGGGAATTAGGATGTTTGTTTCTGCTCTTCTAATGTTCTATGGGGTTTGGGTGTCAGGGGAAAAAAAGAAAATGAAATATTCCTAAGTAGGTTTTGATCTTATACCCGTTGAAGTTTAGGGATTGAATTATAGATCTTTTCTGTTTGAATTCTCTCAGAACTAGCTGGTATGGAAAAAGAGGGCTCTTTCTTTTCCACATAGGATTAATTATGCTAGGTTGCAGTAGATGATTTGTCTTCTAAGCACATCTGCTTAAAAACTCCAACCTGAGTCTTGGGGTCAATTCTAGGTCCCATGGACAGACAAGCCTGGTATAGATCACTTAAAGTGTAAGGAAAGATTTTAGGGAATTTGTGAACCTTTAGTTGTAGGAGCTGGGCATGGTGGCACACACCTGTAATTTTAGCACTTGTGAGGCTGAGGTTCAAGTCCAGGCTGGACTACAGAGTGAGACTCTGTCTCAAAACAAACAGTTAGCTGGAGATGAAACGGAGTATGATCAACTGAGTGAATGCATGTAGCATTTTCTTTCTTGGGACAAACTAGCCAGGGCTTCATAGAGACTGTTCTTCCCCACAAAAGGACAAGAGATTTAGTGTTCTGAGATTTAGAATTTATTGTGGTTCCTTACCAGCCTTATAAGTGACTTCCAGCCTGTAATAGCATGGGCAAGTGAGTGAATTCAGGTCCTACTCAGACCGCTGTCCTCTTAAGACAAACATAATGTCATTGGAGAGCACTGAAAGATGCCTCACATGAACATTTTTTCCTTTCTCAATTAACTTACAGATTATTCAGTTCCTGAGTGGATTCTCTAGCTTACTCCCAGCCTAAGCTGTACTATTTTACTTGAACTCCATATAGCCTATGGGTGTAGAGTTCAAGTCTCTTTTGTTCCACTTCTGTCCTAAAATAAGCTGCTAAAGAGCAGGCTAGCAAAATAAAATATCCACTCTAAAAAGGACTTTAGTTATCATCTGATCTAACTTTTCATGGTTCAAATTAAGAAACTAGCCTGGCAAAATAAGGAAAGGTAAAACACTTGATGGCTTAGAGCAGTGATCGCAAGCCTTTCAGAGTGTTCCATGTTACAGCCTGCTGCGGCCCACGTGCCATAGGTAGGAAATCTGGCCGGATCCAGGTGTAGTACACCGTATGTGATCTTTATCAAGTCACTTCACTTCTCAGTGCCTTATAATAAATAATAGCTCACATTTACTAAACATTATAAATTATGGGTAATAATAGTTTTGGAGTAATTACCTTATTTAATCCTTGTAATGGCCCTATGAAATAAGTTCTGTTATTACTTTAATGGTAAGGAAATTAAGGTGTACAGAGGTGGAATAACTTGTATGGATTTGTGTGTAGGTGTACAGGTAATCATACTCCCTTCTTTCCCTTTTTCTAAATCAAGATGCATCCTTCCACATTTTAGTTTTCTTTCACCTGTGCCTCCTCTCAGAATGTTTTCAGAATTCCTGTTATTTTTTGCAATACAAACTTTTTACAGCTGTGGAGTATGAGTTCTTTAGATTGTTACTAGGAGTTTCCCCTTTAAAAATGACATAATAGAATTTGGAAAAGTTGCGTTTTTAACATCTCTTTAGAAAGTCAAAAGAACTGGAATCATCAGGCCTTTTTCTTATATGGTAACATTAAGCAAAACTTGTATCATAAGTTTTCCTTTAAACTGTGATGTATTGAGGATGTTACCGTTTTCTGATGTCTTAATACAGGTGTAGCCTCTTGTATTATTTGCCTAGCCCTGCAGATATCTGTTGGGGTTGGAAAAGTCAGCTTTAGGAATTTTAGTATGGCGAATGGGCTAGAGAAAGGGAAAATTTGAGTATAACTAACTAAAAGAGAGATCTTCATATTTACAAGGATGTATTGCATATTTGAGCGAGGTTTCATTTATTTCCTTTAGATTCTGTTATCTTTATAACTATTGTCCTTTGTCCTTGCCAACCACCCATTTATATCTTGTTTGGACTGTTGCAGTACCAAAACAGTTTCCAGAACTGTGATCCACTAATATCTAGAGAATAAGAAATCAGAGTTGCCCCTGCTGTCATTGTTTATCTGATCCTTTTTATTGCCTTTTAAAACTCTTCTTAAACCACCTCTTCCCCTTCGGATCTTTTCATTTTCTGTCAGGAACTGTTAGTTCTGTGATAGGTAATAGTGTCTTGCTTTGACAAGGATAATAGGAGAGTGGTTCTTTTCCACTAAACAGTAAAACAAGGGAAAGCCATGAATCCCTATGAAGACTTTGCTCTTCAGATGGTGCTTTTTAGGAGTTGCATAAATGACACAGTAGAAATTGGTAGTGCGTGCATATTTCTACTGCTAGAGGAAATTGCTTTTTGGGCCTCATCTGGTGTTGGGGATCTCTAGGTAAAACATGTTCTGTGGAACCTATGCTGTCCCTGCTCTGTAAAAGATCAAATTAAAGGTAACTGTCTACCTTCTGAACAAACCGAACAATGTGCTGTGTTGCATTTGATGGTTTCTTATACTTTTATGAGAAAATAAATTCTAGGGGTTCAATATCAGAGGCTAGGAAACTTTGATATTTGTTTGAACTTTAAAGTCTGAGAGCTGGCCATGGAAGTACATGCCTATAATCCCAAAATTGAGGGGTAGAGGCAGGAGAATTCCACATTTGAGCCTATTTTGCAGTTTGTCGATTTAGCATGTTTCAAAATTTGAAAAAAGGGCTAGAACCTGGCGTCCGTACTCTTAAGTGTAACAAATTGGACACACAAATGTAAGCGGGTATTGTTTCTCCGGTGTGAGAAACTAAATAAGAAACAGACTGTGTAATAGGTATTGTGAAATAGAAAATGTTTAAATGGAGAGGGGAACAAAGGAGAGAGAAAGGGGAAACTAAAGAAGGGGAATGTAAGAGAGAAGAAAGAAAAACATGGAAACAACGCTTTTTGTAAATGGGGAGGGGAGAAAAGGTTGAAGGAAGAGTAGGGAAGTGAGAAAAAAAGAAGTTACATCGTGTACAGGTACAGTTCTCTATGATGAATGTGACTGTTACATGTATCTAAAATGTACCAATACAATCTGATTAAAAATAATGAAAATAAAAAAGGGCTAGAGATGTAGATCAGTCTGAAGGCCCTGAGTTCAGTCCCCAGTACTGAAGCAAAAAAAAGAGAGAGGCTGGCTTAACCTTGGCCTCCTTTCATAATACAAGGCCATCAGTAGGCAGAGATTTCTTAAATTTATTAAAGACTATACACGAAAGAAAAATCATTAAGAACTCCAGGTAATCAAACACACCATTAAATGAAAAATGGGCCAGAGACAACATATTCTGTTGAACAAGAATTCATATCTAGAGGATCTAAAAAAACTATAAATCAATAAAAGATACAATTCAAATTTTAAAATAAGTGAAATGTTGAGTAGGTGTTTCACAAACAAGATCTCCAAATAAGCACTTGAAAGATACTGTACTCAACTTTGTTACTTGTGAAGTAACTGAAAATTAAAAACACAGTGAGTTATTACTGTGTACTCCAAATGGTTAAACAAAAGAAAACAGGCCAGCCACACCTCCCGCCTGCACTGCTCTCAGGGCTCTGGAACAGAACCACTGCATGTCCCGCCAACTCCACTGTACCACCACAGCCCAAAGCGACATAGTGATGGCGAAGGCCAAGAACCTGTCCCTGGTGGTACGTGGACCCAGGAACCTTCACCAGGAGAACTACCCCATCACTGAACCTGGCCCCAAGGAGGCGTGCGCTGCTGAGGATGTACTATATATATTTACTTTTTATTTGTTTTGGAAACAGAGTCTTACTATGTAGTTCAGGCTGACTTCTTTGAGAGCCCAGTCTGACTATATATTTATTTTTATCAATTAGCTGCCTATAATGATCTCATGATCTCATCTTCCTTCCTTCCTTCTTCGTTTGTTTTTTTTTTTTTTTTTTTTTTGTACTGGGAATTGAACTCACAACTGTGCACTTGTAAGGCAGGCACTTACACTGCTGAGCTAAATCCCCAGCCCATGATCTTATCTTCTTACAAATGACTCAAATTTATTTTTCTTTTGGATGAGTAGTACCTCATTATGTATGAATACCATGATTTCTTTATCCATTCATCTGTTAATTGATATAGGCCACTTTCATGATTTACTTACAGTGAGCAGTGCTGTTACAAACATGGGTATATACGTTTCACTATAATATGATGACAGTTCTTTCTGGAAGACATCAGAAGACATATAACTGGGGAAAATGGAATTTCTACTTACAGTTTTTTTTAAGGAATCACCAAAACCATCATTTTCCATAATGTTTGTAACTAGTTTAAAAATGCAGAAGTAGTACAGGTAGCGCAGTCGAGGCAGGGAGACCACTGTCTTCCACCAGTCTGAATTCGCGCAACACCCCAGAGCCAGTCCTCTTCCACTGTCCTAAGAAAAGCAGAAATAAAAATAACAAAGACCCCAAAAAACCTATAAAGCTCCAGGCCAGAGCAGTTATGTGTTAGATCCTGTGGTCTGACATTCAGTAACATTTTCCCCACTCAACCTTTAATATTTCATATGAGACCACATCTCATATATGTGATTAAAACACGCTGAATTCTGGTAGAGCCATGTGTACTAGGTGCTCTTGAGATGACTCAGCATCCTGTCAGTCGTTTCTGTTTTATCCAGAGACATCCCTTGGGATGCACTTAGGGTGGAGTGCGTGTCATTTAAAATCCAAAAGCCTGATTTATCTTTGTTTTTCTGATTCCACTGCTGTCTTGGTACCACTTGTCCTTTTGTGCCACTTTTTGTTTTTCTTTTCTTTTTTGGTACCGGAGATCGAACTCACGACCTCCACCTCCTACTTGTCAGACGAGCACTTACGCTGCTGAGCTAAATCCCCAGCCCTTACCTTTTGTTTTTCTTGGCACAGACTTGCCCAGAGCACAACTTGTCATTATCTTTCACAAATTTAACTGCTTTTTTTTTTTTTTAAACCATTAGGTGTATACTTGCAATTCTTTGCTTGCCATACACAAGAATCTGGAGTCTGTCTCTTGCAGGCAATACATGGTATAGTAAGGATTGCTTTTTCCTCACAACTTCACCAGAATTTCCTGTTAAGTACTTGATAATAGACATCTGTCTTAGTAGAGTAAGATGAAATCTCAATGTTGTTTTGATTTGCATTTGTCTAATTGCTAAATACACTGAACATTTTTCTACAGATTTATTGGCCATTCGAAACTCTTCTAAAAGTATCTATTCACTACAGTTGCTTATTTCTTTAAAAACTGAGTCTTTCATTTTGAGGGGTCCAATTGTTTTTAGTTCTTTATATATTCTAACTATTACTCCTTTTCCTGAGGAGTGGCTGCCAAAATTTTTTTTCTCATTTTATAGGTCATAGTCTTCACTGGGTAGGTTGTTTCATTGGCTGTGCAGAAGCTTTTCAGTTAATATAATTTCATTTGTTGGTTTTTGGTATTATGTCTCATGCAGCTGGGGTTCTGTTTAGGAGTCCTTGCCCACGATTTTGTCTTTAACAGTTTCATCAGTTTTTTCCAACAGATTCAGTGTTTCTGCTTTAATGGGTAGGTCTTCGACTATTTTTGATTTGATTTTAGTACACAGAGATGAATCTGGATCCTTCTTCAGCACAATATAGAGGTTATCTTTTCTCCAGCATATATTATTGACTCTGTAATGGCCAGGCATAGACTATAAGCCACTGCTCTGATGAAAAATGCAGGTCCCATCAATTCTAAATGCAGCATCAGTGAAGAATTAAAAGAGACCACCTGTATTTTTTCTAAGTTTGTTGAATTCACTTTCCCAAAGGGAGAAATTCTCAGCTGTGGCAAACTATGTTGTTTCAGGCCATCTTAGCATAGCTGGCTGTTGGCTCTGACTTTGCTCTGTGCACAAGGCCACTGATGGCCTGGAGTGATGTCGAGTTGTTTGGAAGAAGGTGTGGGTTAGCATGAGGTGGTGTCTTGTGTTAGTTATGATGCTTTCTGACTCCAGCCACATGTTGTGTTTTGGCCCTTTTTACTTTCTTGGCCCCTCTCATCTCTCCCATCCCCACGTTAGTTCCTTTTCTGTGATCTATGTATTTCTTCATACTTGTTTATGTAATGTAAACCAGGAAAGTCATGGAAATACTCCTAATTTATATATAATCCCACTATCTTTTAAAAAAGAAAGAAAGAAAAAGACTGATAATGTTGACAAGAGTGTGGAGCAAATGAAACTCTCGTTGGGGAAATTATTTGTCAGTATCTATTAAAACTAAATACATGACTCAGCAATCTAACTCACAAGTAATTCTAGGAGAAATGAGTACATATTTCCACCAAAGACATTTGCAAAAATATTCCCAGTTGCTTTATTCATAATGGCCCAAAGCTGGAAACAACCTAAATGTCTTCATAAGGAAAATGGATAAATCAACCATGGAATAGCCATGCAATACAATATTGAACAAACTATAGATACACGCATTGACTTGGATGAATCTCGCAGTCATAATATTGAATGAAAGAAGCCAAATGCAAGAGTCTATACTGTATGATTCCATTTGTATGATGTTTAAGAATGAGAAGTTTATAAAAGTCTGAATAGTGCTTACTCTTGGTGTGGGTGTTGACTGAGGAAAAATCATACCTTGATCTGAGTAGTAGTTTCATCAGTGTATACTTATGTAAAAATTTATTTCTTTGTAAACATAGAAATAATACACTTTACTGTATTATGTTATATATTAAAGTAAGTTTATATATTAAAATTAAGTTTTTAAAAAAAAGAATCCAAAGCCATCATTAGCTTCAAGTGAGTATTTTACTTTCTTTTTTTTTTTTTTTTTTTTTTTTGTCATTTTCGTTTTTATCAGTACCGGGGACCGAACTCACAACTGCCTGCTTGCAAGGCAGGTGCTTATGCCGCTGAGCTAAATCCCCAGCCCCGAGTATTTTACTTTCTTTCCAGTGATTCCAATGGTTATAATAACACCATCAACTTTTTTTTTTCTTTTTTTTGTATTTTTACCGGTACCAGGGATCGAACTCACGACCACACACTTGCAAGGCAGTACTTATGCTGCTGAGCTAAAACCCCAGCCCCTGCATCAACTTTTTTTTTTTAAGTAGACATTTGCAGTACCTAATGATTACATTCACCTTGGAGAGTTGGCCTGTCTGTATAACACATCTTAATTCTTTTATGCCCCCTCTACCTCTGCCATCAGCTCTTTAAGGATCTAGCTTGAAAGAACAATAGAAGAAAGTTAGGAAGACCCAATGTTTATATGATATTGTAGAAAACATCAGAAAATCTAGGCCTCATAGGCTGAGGCAGGAGGATCACCACAATAGTGAGATCCTGTCTCAAAAACAGAAAGAAAAAAAAAAAAAAAGAAAAAGAAAACTTGGATCTCATTGGAGTGTGGTTGTCAAGGACTAATTGAGGACATGGCTTCTAGTTAGCTGTTCTTTTCTGTCTCTTCTCTCACTGGTCATCTTTACCATACATACCCACATAGTACTCCTGAAAGTGTTCCATCCACTGAAACCCTTAATGGAAGCTTTTGTTTTCTTATTGGCATTCCTTTGTTGACATCTTTGTGATGTTGTCATCACTTTTATAATCATCCTTGATGAACCCCTGTGTAATCCTTTGGCCTGTTTTCCTCTACTCAGTGTTTCCCTCTGCTCAGTGTTAGTGTTGGTGGCCCCTCTTTCCTGTTTAGAAAGCACCTGCCCCATTTCAGTCTTACTGTAATGTGCCAACTTTACTGGCTCCTCGACTTACCTGTTCTTTATGGTACATAACCTTAAACATCATTATTGCTGTTGTCCTGTCCAAGAGTTTTAGTATATTTTTATCTTTTCCCACTTTCATATCCTCAGAACCTATCTTAGATTTGCTGAGAAAAAATTTTCAGAAAGAACATATGACCTATGTATTGGATAAAGTTAGAATTCCTTAAGCAAATGAAAAGACAGTGATTTGTCTTTTCGCTCTGCTAATCTCCCTTCTCTGCTTGTAGTACTCCTTTCATATACAATACACATCAAGGAGAATTTCTCCTTTCTTGATTTTTTTTTTCTTAACCCATTCAATTTCTAGTAACCAAAATCAAATGGTAGGGCTTGAGGCATGCTCAGTGGTAGAATGTGTGTCTAGCATGTGTGAGGCTCTGCGTTCAGTCCTCAGTACTATACTAACAAAAAAAAGTAAAATGGTAACCCATCAGGGAGACTCTGGACCTCTCTGCTCCACAGTCTTAAAGCTTCCTTTCTTACCTGTGTCCTGCGCACCCAGCACAATTTTGGCACAGAGTATAATACATCTAATTAATAAAATTTATTCTTAGTACTAAGAGGAGAGGGTTTCTCTATTGATAATGTCTGCAAAGTACTTTTGGTTTGTGGCATTTATGTTGCTTATATCATTTACCTCTTTTGCTATATTAATTATTAAGTGAATTTGTCTATCTAAATCAGTTTATGTCTTTTGATATTTTACCCAGTGCTTAGGATTGCTTCTCGGAAAGAAGGCACTTGTGCTCATCTATATTATTGCAGATGTATTTTCTTGTGAATTTTTAAGGGCGGAATCAGGTTTTATTCACCTTTAATCTCTAGTGCCTAGCACAATGTTTGTAATGTCATGAAAATTTAGCAACTGTTGAGCGAATGCATAGTATTGTGCTCATCCCAATATAGTCTGCATTTTCATAAGTAACTTTGTATAATGTTTTTGTATTCCGAGTGTAATGGCAGGAATCAAAATATTGTATCTAAGGAGTAAATCTTTAGAGGAAATATAAGAGTTATCATTGGTTTTTTTTTTCTGCAAATCTGTATAACTTGTACCCTTTCTCTGCTTTTTTTTTTCTTTTCTCCTTAAATAAAATTAAAAAAAAAAAGAGTTATCATTGGGCTTTAACAGCCTCTGTCAATTAATTATGTGGAAGAAATCCAGGTACTATATTCTGCTGACTTGTTTTCTATCTTTTAAACCACAAAATGGAGCTATAAAATGAGTTTTACACACAGGGGTTGGAGGGGTGTGTGTCTTTAACTTAGTAATTCTCAAACTTTAAGAAACGTCAGAATCACCTGGAGAACTTGCTAAAATTTCTTCTTCCTGAAGCCTTTCCTTCAGGACTGGAGTGAGACCTATGAATCTCCCACTTTAAAACGTACTTCAGGGTGATTTACCAACTGTGCTTATATTGCATGGTGGAAACTGGTTATTCTGAGGTCCCTATTCAAATTGGTACCAAATTTCACTTAGATCCACAGTCTTTGGCTTTACATTACAGTTTCCCTTGCATTCCTTTACTCCAAAAAGAAATGTTACATAGGAGCCATAGCTTCAGACATTCAGGGAATGTCTAGTGAATGGATGGGAAATTTGGAAATATGTATCATTTTATAACTGTCTTGTAATATTCTCTATGTCTAGTTATTTATGAGATGATAACAAAATCCCAAATCAAATGGAGTTTCTTAATTTAAAATCATGTGTTGACTTTTCCTTTTTAAAAAAATTATATAGTGGGCCAGTGATTTAGCTCAGTGCCTTAAGTGCCTACCTGGCAAGCGCAAGGTTGTGAGTTCGATCCCTGGTACCAGTAAGTAAGTAAGTAAATAAGTAAATATATATATATATATATATATATATACATATATATATATATATATATATATATATATATACATATATATATATATATATGTATATATATAATAGTTTAAAAAATTGCAAATATATATTGTTTTTGTTACTTTTCTCAGTTCTGGTACAAAATAGCGGACACCCACAGTGATGGAAGAAAGGGTTTATTTAGCTCACAGGAGCTAAATGGTGGAGGTTTCAGTCTATAATCAGTGATGCCAAGGCAGAATAGCAAATGGCAGAGGCAGCAGTTCATCACAGTGGAAAACAGCATAAACAAGAGCAAAAGAGGAGGAGCACAAAGAGAAGATTCTTTCTCTCCCTTATCTTGTATGTAGGCCACTCGTACTTAGATGTAGCACTAACATCCATAATCCCAACGTTGGACCATGAGTTATTCATAAACTCTAGAAGCCCACCTCCATGACTGCATGAGACTTTGGGGGGACATCCAGACTCAAACTATAACATATGTTAAAGTAGAATAGTAAGTAAATTCCTGTATCTGTTGTCCTGCTTCATTAATTGTCAATATTGACAATATTGCATTATTTCATGTATTCCTCATCTGTAATACTACCTCTCAATTATTTTGAATTAGCTTTCATATAGAATTATGTAACTCTGCATAGTGAGTTCAAGGCCAGCCTGAACTACAAAACAAGATCCTTATCAATCAATCAATCAATATTGAGGTGGGTATGTTGGTGCATGCCTGTAAGCCAAGCATTCATGAAAGAGAAGTGAATGGATCATTGTGAGTTTAAGGCCAACCTGAAGTATACAGTGAGTTTAAGTCTAACCTAAACTATATGGAAAGACCCTTAAAAAAAAAAAATAATAATTTGAGCAGGACTTAGTGGTGCACACCTGTAATGCCTGCCAGCAAGGAGACTAAGGCAGAAAAACTGCAAGTTTGAGGCCAACCTGTGCAATTTATTAACAAAACCATGTCTGTCTGTCTGTCTCTGTCTCTCTCTCTCTCTCTCTCTCTCTTTTTCTCTCTTTCTCTCTCTTTCGTTCTTTCATTTATTTTCTTCCTTCCTTCCTTCCCCTGGACATATTGTTGATATATAGCCCAGGCTGGCTTTGAACTCACAGCAATCCTCCTGCCTTAGCCTCTGGAGTGTTTAGAATTACAGGCACATGCTACCATGCCCAGCTAAGACCGTGTTTTAAAAGTAGTTTTTTTTTTTTTTTTTTTTTTTTTTGAGTCAGTTCTTTGACTCAAGAATTAATAATTTAAGTTTTTTTATCCCGGAAGTCTTTTCATGACTATTCCTACTCCCGTGGAAGGTACTTACTCTTCCTGTATCCTCTTATAACATGTCTTCCCCTGATTACAACATTGTTAGTGTTATGGTAGCAAAGTCTTAAGTTTCCTGTCCCACACTAGTCCCTGAAAGTATTTTGTTCACTTTTTTACATCTTTGAATCAGTTTGCCCGGCACAGTGCCTAAAATAGTTAGCAGTTTAATAAATGTTTTAATAAATGTGTGCCTGAACAAATGAGCCACTGAATTTTATGGCAGGATATGAAGTAAATTACTTTTGGCCTGATGTGTTGCAGTCCAGTGCTGTTCTCTTTGCTTAGTGGTGTAATCCATCACTACAGTATATTCTGTGAAATCTTAGTAAATCAAGAAGCAGGAAAGAAAAATTGCTTGTCCCTATTTCCAGAGCTTATTGGTTACATGGTCAGTAACATAATCACCAAGGACATTGATCCTCCTCTGTTGTGAAAGGAAGATGCTGTTAGTGCTACACACACACACACACACACACACACACACACACACACACAGCATCTAATTTATTAGAGCATCATACCAATTACATGCTGCAATGCCCGTGAAAACATTTTGTAACTTAAGTTTAATGAAGCATTTATTGCTTTTTCAAGGCTATCTTGATAAAGTTACTTTAGTAAATTCTTTATAGTTTAAATTTTGTTCTTGCAATCCCAGGGTTTTTTTTTTTTTGGTCTTTTTCGGTACCAGGGATCGAACTCACGACTGCCTGCTTGCAAGACAGGCGCTTATGCTGCTGAGCTAAATCCCCAGCCCCCGCAATCCCAGGTTTAACCACTCATGTTTTGACTGTCATAAGTCGTATATTTTAAGGTAGGATTTTTCTTAGTATACTCACAATAATAATTTTGACTTCATTTACCTAAAATTTATAAACTTTCTGAGAACATTGCTATTTTTTAATTGTGTATAAAATGCTTTGTCTTTTGAATTTCTTGTCTATTTTGATCATTTAACTTTGCCAATTATTTGTAGATACTTTGGATTTACAGAAAAATACCTGTTCAGACCTAGCCTGATGACTATGTTCAATGCTGTTGAAGGGAAACCTGTTCAGTATCCAGAAACCAATCAAAGAAGGAATGTGATTTTTATTTCATTGAGAAGGATGATGAGAACACTAAAAATTCCCAGTCCTTTAAGAATTTTTGACTTTTATATGAATTTAGGAAGTAGTACTTGTATCAGAACCCTATGGGGCAGTTTATTATATGAGGTTTCCCTTAAAAGCCTATTTGGATTTTCTATTGTAATACTGTTCTCAAAGTTATTTTTCAGTAGTTTTATGGCTTGTATCTAGATGTCCCCGCAAAGCCTCATGCACTCATGGAGGAGGGGCTTTTGGGAGTGACGGGATTGTGGGTGTGTTGGTACTGGATCATGGATGTATGCATAGTTCCAGAGGTGCCTGATAAATTTACCAAAGGGAAAATCCACTCTGGGTGTGAGTGGCACCAACCAATTGGAGTATACCTCAATGGAATAAAATGAGGAAGAAAAAGGCTTGTTGCTTCCTGCCTGCTGTGCTATGAGCTGTTCCTCCTCTCCCATTCCACCCTGCTTTGGGGCCAGCTAACTGGACTGAAACCTCTATAAGCTGTGAGGTGAAATAAACCTTTCCTCCTCCTTTTACTTGTGGGTGTCAGTTATTTTGTTTCAGCAACAAGAAAGTAACAAAGAAAAATAACTTTTTAAAGAAGGGTGATGAGTAAAAAGGTATTTTGAAATAATTTATTTAGTTTTGATTTTAGAAGTTCACATTTGTTGTAGAAAAACTTAGGAAATAAGATGAAATCTGCAAGAAAAATAAAAATAACGTAAATTCTATAGTTATATCTTTGTTCAGGTACATATATCTGTATGTTCTTTACTTTTGGTAGTGGTGGGGGTGGGTAATAGGTTGTTACCATGTAGTCCAAGCTGACTTTGAGTTCATTGTATAGCCCAGACCAGCCTTGAATTCATGGTGATCAGTCTTTTAAATGTTCAGATTACAGGTATGTACCACCATTCTCAGATTTTTCACTGTTTTTAAATGTAATTGGGTAGTACATGTGTTCAGTACCTGCAGAATTCATCAGGCACTTTCTAAAACCAGATATGATTGGCATCTTAAGTTTTAGTTTTCCTTTTGAACTTCTCTGCAGATATCAGAAACTTGCCTTAAAGCCCATGATGTAATTAAAAACTTGATCTATTAAAAGCTTCCTTTTGGGGGGGTTGGGGATTCAGCTCAGTGGCACAAGTGCCTGCCTGGCAAGTGCGAGGTCACGAGTTTGATCCCTGGTACCAAAAAAAAAAAAAAAAAAAAAAAAAGCTTCCTTTTTGTTGGCTGCTTATTATGATTAGCAATTGGATGGATTTACTGCTCTGAAGGATGTGTGGTACTATCATATGGAAACTAGGAGACCTAGGTGGTCATTGGCAAATCACTTCAGTGGGCGATGGTTCTGTGCCTATGAGAAGAGGACACTTATTCCCAGCACTTTGGAAGGCTAACGCAGAAGAGTGAACCCATTCTGGGCAAATCAGCCACTTAACTTAGTTACATCCTGGCTCAAAATAAAAAGGGGCTGGGAATGTAGCTCAGTGTGCAGGTCCTGAGATCAGTCTGCAGCAGTGTTTTAAAAAAAAAATTATACTGCCTTGCTGCCTATCTCAGAATTGGGTTTTCTGAGCAGACAGATGTCAACCATGTGAAATTTCATGGAGTTTTTTTTTTTTTTTTTTTAATGTTCTAAGAGCTTTTCAGAACTGTTGCTCATGTTCTATTATTAGATCATTGGTTCAACATCTATTTATTAAATCCCTGTTATGTACTTGTTACTGTTTAAGCACTTGCAACACATAAGAAAAAGATATAAAAACTAATAGTGGGAAAAGACAATTATATAAAACTACAAGTTATGTAGCTCGGTGATTGATGCAGTAAAAAACAATTGAGTGGCAAGGAGCACATAGCATGAGGGAAATCACATTTCTGCATAGGATGTTACGAAAGGCCTGCTTGAGGGTATTTGGTTAAAGAGGATGAATCATGCTCATATTTAGGGGGCACCATTCAAGCTGCAGAATCTACAAGCTAACATACCCTGTGGAAATGCATGACTGTTATGTTCAAGGAACAGTAAATGGGGCACCATGTATATGAAGAGGATGCTAGAATAGGTGGTGCAGTTAGTAACATAAAGGCAGGAGGGATTATCTGGAGTCTTTTTGGTATTGTAAGGAATTCAATTGAATGGGGAGCCACTGGAGGGTTTTCAGCAAGGAACTGATGTGATTTGATTCATGGTTCATTATCTCTCTGGCTACTTTGTTCAGGATAAACTGAGGCATGGATCAAGAATGAAAGCAAGACCCGGCATGGTGACTTATGCCTATAATCCCAGCACTCCAGAGGCAGAGGCAGGAGGATCACCTTGAATTCAAGGTGCAAGACTCTGTCTCAGAAAAACAGGCATTGGTGGTACATGCCTGTAATCCCAGCACTTGGAAGGCTGAGGCAGGAAGATCACTCTAAATTTGAAGCCAGCCTGAACTGCATAATGAAACCTCTCAAAAAGACACAAAAAAACAAAAGGGAATAGAAGCAAGAAGAGTAGGCAGCAAGCTCTTTCCAAAATCTAGTGAGTCATGAAATCAATTTTAGATGGCCATGAATATTGAATAAGTACAAGAAAATAGAAGATCAATGCATGGCATATAATAGATGGTGGACATTATTAATGAGTTTATGCTAAATAAATGATATGCTGGGACAGTAGGACATGTATTTATTACAGAGGGTAACTCTGAAAACATTTGAAAGTCATTGTTCGGAGGCAGCTATATTACTGCCAACCATAGAAGACTGGTTTTTAGGTGCATTCTCATTAAGTGGTTCCTGTGTGGAACTATGGAACAAGCTGTCTTCTAACTTTTCTTTCCTCTAGCTTATATTTGTTGTTGTTGTTACTGGTGGTGGTGGTGGTGGTGGTGGTGGTGGTGGTGGTGGTGTGTGGGTGTGTGTTTGTACTGGGAATTAAACTGACTATCTCTTTCCTCCAACTTTGTGGCATTGTTATGTAATGCTCAGTGAACCCACCCTTTTCTTTTCCTGCCACAGAGATTGCCTATTTACTTGCATATTTTGCCCCCACCCCCTTCTTTCTGTGCTGTTACTGTTGCTGTGGGTTGATGTAGTAACTGCCATCTCAGTCTCCTTCCCCATGCTTGTTTCTTCTTGCTAACCATTGTTCACTGAACTCTTCCTTGTGGAGGTCTGGGCTGATCCTTTGTGAGATAGAAGATAGAAGATTGCCTACCAAACTCCTCACTGAGTCACAAAGTTCATGATAAAGGGAGATTGAATAAAGCAGAAAATCCTGAGAACTGAGCTGTTTTAATCCTGTGGGAAAGTCTAGTATGCTAGAAGAAATCTGTTATGTCACCAAAATGTGAGTTGATTCTGTGTGACTTGTGGGCTCCCTGGACCAAAACCAAAAATATTTTAGCTCTGGACATGTTCCTCTGGAGGATGAAGATTAGGAAAACTGTTTGTATCTGCCGCCCATGTTTGCTTTGTGGATGGGCTTCATATGCCATTTTATGTAATGATTTCTTTATCAAAAATTTGGTCAAACTGGACATGATAGCATACACCTGTAATCCCTGCATTCAGGGAGGTTGAGGCAGGAGGATTGCTGTGAGTTCACGGCTACCCAGCACTACATAGTGAGCCCTCATCTCAAAAATTTAGTCAAACCCTTTGCCAACCTCAGTCAGACTTAAATATCTGGATGTTCAACAAGTATACTGAACTCAATTCACTTTCAAGCCAGAAAAGTGTAATGGTGAATCATGTTCAGGAAACAATAAAATTGTTCAGTCGTGTGTGTGTGTGTAGACAGGGCTTTGCTATATAGTTCAGGCAGACCTTGAATTCACTCACTCTGTAGCTCAGCCTGGCCTTAAACTCAAAGCAGTCCTCCTGCCTCAACTTCCCAGGTGCTGCATTTACAGGTGTATGCCACCAAGACTGACAACATTGTGTTTTTCTTGGTCCTTCATTAGTAGTTCTTGTTCCCTTTAGATAAATTTCAAACTTTGATTATACTGTTTAAAAAAAAAAAAAAAAAAAGCCAGGCATGGGCATGGTGGCACATGCATCAGTCTTCAGCTCAAAAGGAGGCAGCTGAGGCAGGAGGATTACCTGAGTCTAGGGCTCTGAACAACATCGTAAGTCTTGTCTCAGAAACAAAACAGTAACAACAAATCAAAGAAACAAAAGAGAAAGCCCAGGTTCTTCAGCTGCTCTCCCCCTTTACAATTTATACAAAAGAAATGGGATTATCAGGTTTCTAAACACACTTGAGTGGGAGCAGTGTGGGTTTATGACTCCTTGAATTTGCTTAATTTTTACCTAGTTGTAGTGTTTTTCAGGACTTTTGTTACAGGAAGTCCAGTATGTCCCATATTCCTTGTACATCATCCTGTTCTAAAGCAAAGACTGATGAGAGTTTTTTCTTCCAGCCAAAGGACCTCACTTTTGCTTCTCTAAACAAGATTATTGTGACTCTCTGTAGGAGAGATCTAAAAAGTATAGGCAAGAGAAAATTCAGTGAATTGTCTTGAAGCCCACAAACAGATGGCTGTGTTGTGGCCAAATTACAAATAGTGGATCAAGGAGCTTGGGTGTGGGTAACATGGGCCTGCATGCTTGTCGTAGGTGGGCTGAGGAAGTTCCCGTTAACGGATGGAAAGGGAGTTTGCCAGAGGCTCCACTTCTTGCTAGGTGCTTGAGTTGACACAGGCCCTGCTGCTATGGAGGGTAGAGCCAGCCAACTTTCTTTCGGTTGAGTCTTGTTTCCACCTCCTACTCCTCAGTTCTACAGCTGCTGGTTTATTTGCACACTCCTTGCTGATCTTGCATTCAAAGCCTCTCGTTGTTTTTCAGCTCAGTATTTAGATAACACCACATGCCTGTAAAGGAAGTGCCTGGACTCTTTAACAGCCCTGTCATTTCATTCTCTGTATGTGAGTGTGTGTGTTTAGTACCATTGTAGAACATTTTATCTGCAGGGATTATTACTTGGGGGCTGCAGAGATACCTAATATCTGATGTTCTGGAAGTGGTTTTTTAAGTCTCTTCTCTTTTCCCTTTTTTTTTTTTTTTTTTTTTTTTTTTGGTCTTTTTCCTTTTTATCGGTATCGGGGATCAAACTCACGACTGCCTGCTTGCAAGGCAGGCACTTATGCCACTGAGCTAAATCCCCAGCCCCCTCTTTTCCCTTTCATTCTACTAATAAGAGGATTACAGCTGTTTTCCCAAGAACCCTATCTCTGCACTTAGCTGCAGTGCCAGAACGTTCTTTCCCTTGCTGAGAAGACTGCTCTGGAAGCATGTGGGACACAGGACTGACTGACTGTGGTTGGTGTTTTTATAACCATACTAGGCTGGCGGTTGCTTTTGCTCTGTAGTTTCAGTGTTCCTCTTCCCATAGGGTATCTCCTTTCAGGCTATCTTAATCTGGCAGAAAAAAAAGTATTATAGTTTATGTCTAAATAGCCCCTCAAAGCCTCATGTGGTCATAGGTTGGCTTTTTTCAGAGTGGCTGAATTTAGTTTGTGATGCTGGGATAAGGTGTGTGATTACTAAATGAGTACACTGGTTGGTTTGGCATTACCTTAATCCCAGCAGCCTGAATACAATACAGTGGATAGAAAGAGGCTTGTCTTGTCTTTTGCTTGCCTGCTTCTGTTGCCTCCTGCCGCCATGAAGTGGTTCTCCTCTGCCATGCCCTTCTGCTGTAGAGCTAGCCTCTTATGGATTGAAACCTCTATAAGCTGTCAGCTAAATAAATCTTTCCCCTTTAGCTTTGGGTGTCTTGAGTATTTTATCTCAAAAACAAGAAGAGTAATTAAGACAAGATAGTTTTTACTTGGTGAAATGCTATTAAAATTTCCTTTAAAATCTTTCAAAAAGAATCATAAATCTGATAGACTCTAATTTAGATGTTTTGAGGACATTTTTAGCTCTGTAATTTCTAGTATTTATAAGCTTCTCTAAAATTGCTGGAATTGCATCCTTTCCATAACAACTGTCTGTGCGAGTTACTAGCTCTCACATGGTATTCCTTTCTGCAGTATCCTGACACACATAAGTAAATTCACTTTCCAGGGCTGGGGGTTTAGCTAAGCAGTGTAAGTCCCTGCTTGGCAAACGCAAGGTTGTGAGTTCAATCCCTGGTACCAAAAAAAAAAAAAAAAAAAAATTCACTTTCCAACCAGCAGTTCAGTGATTTTAAGAATTGAACCTGAAATACAAAAAGAGAACTTATTATGGCATAGGCAGCAAGAAGTCTTCCCTCTGTAATCAAGAAACTTTAACTGCTAGAAAGATGAAACACAGAGACACTCCTTGAAATGAGTACTGTATAATTTCCTGGAACTATCTTCTGAGGCATCAAGAGAAATTATTTAGGACCATACTGTGACTTTTTAAAAGATGTTATGAACATTATGAAACTGCAGAATGTTAAGTGAATCAGGACATACTGTCCTCTCTAGTAAAGTTAAATAAAAACAGTGTGTATATTAACCAAAGTATATTTCAAAGTAAATACAAACTTGGGAATTGTAAAGGACAATAAATCATTTTCCTTTTTCATTTGTATGTACTTCTTGCTCTGCATTTAAACTGTAAAGTTTCCTTGAATATTTGCCCTGTGGTTATGCTATATGGAATATACAAATTCTCTGAAGCTGAGTAAAAATTCAAAAGTAAATGTTTATTGTCCTTTTGTGATGATTATTAAAAAATGTTCAGAAAAAGTATGAAGTACCCATTGTTGTTACTAGTGGTTTTTGTGTCTTTAATACAGTGAATAAATATTTGCTTAAATACTATGTATGATTAGCCAGTTGAAATGGACATAACTTTGCTGGGGTCTTGATGAGTATGTTTTTGAGGAGTGTACCTATCTTGGGTAACAAAATACATGGTTTAATGTGTCTCTTTTTTCAAGACGTTTTATGAGCCTTGTAAATTTATGTGGAATTTATCTTTTAAAGATTGAAAGGGGAGACCTGACATTTTAAGTAACTTACTTTAATTGCTTTAATGTAACCAAGGAATCATTTTGATCATTATCATCATCTAACTACTGCATGGAAATACCCTTTTGGTGAAATTCTTATACACAAATCTGATAGGAAACGTTGAGTATGTGTGAAGAAGTAAATTTACTGTGTTTTACAGACTCTTATCCCATCTAACTCATTCCTGACCCCTGTACTTTTTGTTTTTCAGTTCTCTCCTGCGCTATGGTGGCAATCTGTCCCTCCAAAGTGCCATGAGTGTGCGATTCAACAGTAATGGGACCCAACTCCTGGCCCTGAGGCGGCGTCTGCCTCCTGTTCTGTATGATATCCATTCTCGCCTGCCGGTGTTCCAGTTTGACAATCAGGGTTACTTCAACTCCTGCACTATGAAAAGCTGCTGTTTTGCAGGAGATCGTGATCAGGTGAGTGCCTTCTGCCTCCTGTATCCCTGTGCCTTTTTGTTCTGGTCTCAGTGTCTCTTAGCACCATGACAGGTAGAAACAGGTATTCAGAATTCATAGTGAGTTTTTTTTATCCAAGCTGCTAAAAGGTACGTATGAGAAATATATCCTAACAAAGCCTGGTCACTGGTCACAGCCAGGTTCTGAGTAACCCATCTGTACCACTTTTGTGAATGAATTTTAAGATCCTGAGAATGTGCTATTTCCACAAAAACGAAAATTGGCTTGCCAGTGAGAGGCAGACGTGTGTGCATGCGTGTGTGTGTGTAAAACAGTGATGAATGAAACACCCTAGGTACCATCCAAGTAATGTATCTTAAATGATCTTTTATGATGGCAATTTTTTCTTGATTAAATAAGGCAGTTTTGTTTGAGGAGCCCAGTGTTGACTTTTCTTTTTACTCCTAGCATCACCACTGGGACTGAAGAGTCCCAATTGAGTTTCCAACCTTTCTTTGTCACTAAATATGGAGATATTGGAGTTGATTTAAAGCCGGCAGTTTAAAAATAAACTTGATATTCTTGATGTTGAAAGTACCTGTCCATCTTGGTCTTAGCATTTCTGAAGTATCAGCAACCAGCTAGATAGGTCTGAGTAATTTAGCCGAGTCAAGACAAATGTAGAAAAAATTAGTATTCAAATAAACAAGTAGAATTTTTTTATTCCAAGGATGAGGACTCTTCCTGCTATTTTATATCTAAACTATAAAAAGCAAAACTCTAATCTCTTGCTAATCTTTAATGTCCTCATCTTGGTCCTAACAACTGAGTCATATTAAGACATAATTCTCACAGGCTATAACTTACCTCTTTAGTTACTTTATGGCAAGAAACATTTTTAAAAAACTTTTTTTTCTTTGAGACTCTTTTAAGACTTTGCTTTCTAAAGGCAGAAGCTAGGATTTTTCTCCCTAACCCCTAGAGACTAATGTTATAGTTAAGGACTTAGTATGTGTAGTAGGAGCAAAATAAACCCTTGTTGAATCCAGTTGCATGTAGATAGAGGAAAGTCTTTTGTTTTCCAAGATAAAGATCCACTCTTTTTTTCTTTTCTTCCTTCCCCTCATCATACTCCTCTGACCTCCCCTCTGCTTTTCTAGTAACTGGTATTACATGTGTGTGCCATCATATCTTTCTTCAACTTCCCTTTTTTTATAGATAAGAGAATATATTCCTAAATACAGAGTTTGTACTCATGTTGAAAATCCTGAAGCCTGCTTAGCTGAGAACCACACAAGAGCCCACTAGATGGCCTCAGTTGTATGAGTGTGTCTCGTTGGGGATGCAAAGGCAATGACTCTTGCTTTAAACCAGTCAGAGATACTCTTGAGTCTGTTCATACTCCCTTGTATAATCAGAGGTGTATGACCTAGGGAAAACGAAGTGGAGCACAATAAATATTACTTGAAGTAAATATTGAGTGTTTTGATTAATGTGTGGTATTTAGTCTTCTGGGCTTAAGACTTCTCTAACTGTGAATCCAGATTGATAAATACTAATTTTTCTATTCAATTTTGAGGGAGTTTTTGGAGGCCGAATTAAATAATGGATTTAAGTAAAACTAGATAACTGAGCTTACAGTTTTTAAAAGCTACACAAGAAACCAAACTGACTGTTCTAGTCCTAGAACATCTCTCTCAAAGGCAATTCGTAAACTGACTTCCACCACTCAGGGCTAAAGCAGCAGTTGCCATGGTTCAGTATG
This sequence comes from Cavia porcellus, assembly GCF_034190915.1. NCBI lineage: Eukaryota > Metazoa > Chordata > Mammalia > Rodentia > Caviidae > Cavia > Cavia porcellus. Next base: position 32,612,634 of record NW_026947514.1, read on the forward strand.
ATCTCTACAACTGACATGTATTCTTGAACTGGTCCAGACAGGAAATTTTTGTTGCTTTCAAATTTCAAAGCCTGTACTTTCCTTATTTTGGTCTTTACCTGTCTTCTTCCACCTCCCTCCCTGCCACAATGGGATCTTGCTATGTTGCCCAGGCTAGGCTATAACTCACAATCCCCCTGTCTCAGCCTCCCAAATACTGTACTTTGGGAACACAGGCATGTGCCACCATGCTCATCTCTCTATGTGCTACAGCCTGAGACTATGTGCCCTGCAAGTCTTCATTTAGTCATAGGCTGGGTAACTATGCCAGAGAGGAATCTTAAGAATTTCCATAATAGGAACGAACATGGACAAGAAAAGCAGGAAGTGATCCCTCTATCTGAAATAGTCTTCTGGCTTTTAATAACAAAGAGACTAGTCAGACTACACAAATGGATCAGATATTATGCCAGAGGACCTGTACTTCTTTTTAGACTATCCTAAGTTCACTGCATAATTTATTAACATTTCAAGAAACTGGGCTTAGGAATAAGCATGAAATATATTGAGCCTACTTTGTTTCATCCCCATGTTTCTTGCCATCGCCATAAATGCATTCTAACCATAGACCTGTTAATAATAGTTTTGTGTTCAGAAAGGTTAGGTACAAATCACCACTTACACAAGTCTGTTGCTAAACCAGAACTAGAACCCAGAGTTTTGGGCTCTCAGTAGAGATCACATTCCCTGCACAGTGATCATAACTTGATGTAATTATGATCAAGGCAGGCTGCACAATGAATGAACTGGGCTAGGAATATACCATGAGTGTTGAAAACTGGCCAGCTGGAGGGTTTGCATTCCATCAAAGTTGGACAACTTCTACTTAGCTTCAGCCTGTTGTTGCTATGTGTCTTAGTTACTTTCTTGTTGTTGAAACAAAATACCCAACATCCACAAATTAAGAGAGGAAAGGTTATTTAGCTCATGGTTTGTAGAGGTTTCAACCCATAAATTGGTTGGTGGCTTGGCAGAGGAGTGTCACAGAGGAAAAACAGTTTATGGTGACTAAAGATCACAAAAGCTAGCAAGCAAGGGATTAAATGGTGTTTTTCTGCCATGTTTATCTTAACCAGGCTGCTTAGGACAGATAGTACTCACACCCTTAACCCTATTGCCCTTGAGCCTAGCACTGCATCGGGAATGAATCACACACTCTAGATCTGGCTATCTGCAAAGCTCTACCTATGACTGCATGAGGCTTTGGGAAAACATCTAAACATAAGCCTGTGTGAGCTTCCAAGTTGCCAGAACTCTGGTTTTCTTCAAGCAGAGCTAGATATTTATGGGCAAACATCTTTTTTTTTTTTTTTAACGGATCCATGCTGGGAATTTATTTTTAATTATTGCAGTAAATTCATTCTTCATTGTATAGATTTTAAAAAAATGTTACTGTACCTGTTTTGTTTTAGAGCTACCAATTTGAAACCTCTGTGCTTCATTCACTAGGTTTTTTTCTTGTGTTTCATTCCATGTACTGTCACTAATTCATAAATGCGTGGAAATAAATTGTTTTTTCCTGGCTTCTGCTGAACCCTTCAACCCCTCCATTTTTTGGTGCCGGTGGAGGCTGGGGGGAGAGGGTCTTGTTATGTAGTTTAGGCTGGTCTTGAACTCGCGGCAATCTTTCTGCCTCAGTCTTCTGAGTGATAAGATTACAGGTGTGTACCACTGTGCCTGACCATCACGCTTCTTTTTTTTTCTTTTTAAACACTCTATCTTTTAAAATAAGAAAGTAGGTGATCACTGAGCATTGATTGTGCTCCATTTATCCTCTGAGACTTTCATTCAAAGTCCTAGTCTTTTTTCAAATATACGGTTTCTTTATTTCCAGTATAATATCTTGATTATTTAAATTTAATAACTTACAACATCAAATTATGTGACAGAAGCAGCATCAGACTGGCTAGATAGTAAAACAAACAACCACACTTAAAAGTTTTTCTTTCCTCCTTGAGAAGGGGTGTCTTACTGTGTCACTCAGGCTGTCCCCTGTCTCTATATGATGTATTGCCATGCCTTCAACATTCTTTTTAAATTTTAAAAATTATTTTACTTTTATTAGTACATGTTTGCAGTACATAATGATTACATTGACTGTAAGGATTGATGCATGTATATAACATTTCAATTTCCTTTTATTTTCCCAGCATCAGATTTATCTATAGGTCCTCATAAAGTTATTATATATGCAAACTGAAAACTAGACTAATAGCGCAAAAAACATATAAAGCATGTAAGATAGCTGTACTGAGTTGGGGTACACTGCATTATTCACACTAGATTGCAGTACCCCTTTTTTCCTTTGACTTTTTTCCAATAATCTTTTATTTCATACTTTATATATTAAGTTTCATATAAGAGAAACAATGTGATACTTAAACTTAGGTGTTTTGAGTTACTTCCCTTATTATTGATGCTCAAGATAAAACAGTCAACCTTTTTTTAAGCCAGCCTGCCTCTGTCCTTGCAATACAAGGAGGAATGCTCCAGTAAAGCACCATTCCTTCCTTTGGAGGCTGTCTGAACCCACTGGTTCTCCTTTTTGCTTTCACATTACAGTTTTGTTTTCTCCCTGAAACCGAAGTTAGGTACATTCTGTCTTTTAAGCTTTACACTCCCCTCTCTACCTTCAGTGAGCCACGCTGTTAACAGGGTTTAAAAAAAAAAATACTGTATTAATGTTTCACCTGCTAGCCTTTTCAGCACACATTTGTTAGCACCCAGCTTTGTTTCCTTTCTTTACAGTGCTGTAAATGGCTCTTACCCTAGATTGTGAGTCCCCAGAGCAGCTCAGGCTGGTGGGAAGTCAGTCTTTCAGGCTAGAGGCATGTATTCCCGGAAGCAATCAGCCTAGTCATTTAAAAATCTTTTTTCCCTGCCTAAAAAAAAAAAAAAAAACCTTAAAAAATTTGGCTTTAGTGTCATCTAAAACTAAACCTGACAGTCCCTTTATCTTGCTGACGAAGGGCTGGGGAAGAAATCAACTTTTCTTGAAAGGATTAAGCACTAGAATGTCTGGACACTGGGTTGGTACACATACTTTTCTTTTGAACTTGACAGCAGGGCTTCCAAAATAAAATCATCCTGCTCCATCCTGCAAAGAACTGGCTTATCCTATAAATCCAGCAAAATAGGCTTGAGTACGCAGCCTGACCTCAGACACTGCCAACACTTACCCCCTCTGTGTTGATGCTGTAGGGCAGAGGTGCAGGGATGCACCAGTAAGTGCTCTCCAAGCACCCTGTAAAGTCACACCTTGCTTTCTTTGCAGCTCCATATGGGGGCCTAGCATGGTGTGTGTGTGCCCTTCTCTGAATTAAAAATAAACATTTTTTTCTTTCTTTTCTTTTTTGGAACCAGGAATCAATCTCAGGATCTCATACTTGCCAGATAGGCACTGTGCTGTTGAACTATGTCCCTGGCCCCCAAAATAAACTTTTTAACAGAGGAAAATTCTACTTAAATAAAAAGTCCATTTTATTTTGAAGAGAAAAAAAAAAACTATTTCAAAGCATGTCAATCAGGTGCAACAAAGAAAACACTACTCTTGAGTTGTATTCTTAATTTGTTTTGTGACTTTAGGCTAATATTTTTTCATCTCCTTCCCCTTTCTTTTCCACTATTACATTTTATTTCACCTAGTGTACACCTTTAGGTGTACCAGACCTTTCAGCCCCATCTGACGTTGAGGGCCAGTGTAATTTGAAATAGCTGATCTGATCCGTATCAGGATTAAAACATGAGGACTGAGCTCAGTCCTCAGTTTCTGATTCAACCCTCTTATTTGTAGGCATGTTGCCACCTGTGTCACTGAGATTAAGTGATGAAGTGGTCTCCCTTGAGCTGATGGGGAAGAGTTGAATACAAAATGTTGTAGCAAAATTCCTTGTACATGTTGTTTAAGGAATGAATGTTTTAGGGGATGTTTTGTTTTGTTTTACAAAAATGATAAGAGTCAGAATTCAGAATTTAGCTCAATAGCTAAATTCTGCCTGGCAAGTGCATGATTGTTAGATTGATCCCCAGTACAAAAAAAATTTTTGGTAGAGTGAAAATATCTTTGGGTCAGGGGTTTAGCTCAGTGGCACAAACACCTGCCTGGCAAGTGTGAAGTCCCAGTTTGAAAAAAAAAAAAAGAAAAAAAAACCTTTATAAATCAGTCGTTTTTAAATCCTAGATTTTTTTGAAAATCTAAATGCTTATATCAACATAGTCTTGCATATAGTAATATGGCACTCTTGGAGTATAGAGGCTCAGGTGTTGTCAGTCAAGAATTAGAATTTCTTCTTTGTATTAGATCATCTTTTAGCACATTTACTGATGTAGTTTTAGAACTCAGAAGTATAAACTGTTCAAGTATAGACAGGCCTGTTATAGATGGACTAATTTATAATTTTTCAATTGAAAAGGAATACTAAGTGACCTGGATTTCTTCTTAGGAACAAGTAAAATTGATGTAATCTGGTGACATGTATATGACTGCTTAATGCATGATGCCTGGCTAGATGTATAGGCCTCTTTAGGAAACTCTGGTAGATGTTAATGAAGTGGAACAAGTAGTAAAATCTGTTCTATCCTACCTGCCCACCTTCCTTAGAAATATAGCTCTCAGCAACTTTTGCCTTCTCTTTTGGGTATTGTCAAGTTTTGTAGGAAAAGGAAAATGTTTTTCTCTAGAATTCATGAAAATTTTAGCTTGAAAGAAGAATACAAGTACTCACTGAGGAACTGAAGTAAATGATGCCATCTCCCCATTCCTACTTTATACATATGAAAACTGAGTCCTATAGAAGGGAATCTAGTTACTAAAAGCCATTTGTTTGATATCCTCTCAGTCTATGTCCAGGTTTCCAAAAACAAGCTTTGCCAAATATTCATCTTTAAATAATGCAGGCTACCTTGTTATAGCAACAGGTGGTGTTTACAATGTTTTTAAAAAATTCTTCCCTACTGTTTATTTGTTACTGTCTGATGTTATAGAATATTTCTTTACGATAGAACTTTTCCTGTTCAGAACTGTAAAGATTGGTTATTTTAATAAACCAATGAATTCTAGGATTCTAATGTAGCTGAAAAGGCAAGTAACCCAAAGGAACAAGAATAATGTAACTTCACATACAAAAATAGTATAATCTTATAGTGATGCATATTTGTATGTTTTTATTGGGGGGATGAGTGGAGTTCTATTTCTCTTACTAGAGATAAATCTGTGGCTTTGCCTGTTTCCAAAAAAATTCACTCAGATTGCTTTGGTTGAAATTTATGGCAGACCCTAGGTATAAGTGATATGCTCAAAGGTATATCTTATACCAGTTAGCAAACTTTTTTTGGAAATGGTCTTCTAGATAACATATCACAAAGTCATTCCATGATATTTTTTCCCTTCCAAGAAAAGGTCAGGGGGAAATAAGAACTGTGTTTGATTTAAATGTTAAATGGTAGTCCCTTTTCTATTACTGATTCAGGCTACACAGCCATCTGGTTTTTCTATTCTGGTCAATATAGTTCATTAGATAGGCATGCCATCTACTGGAGAATGATTAATCAGTTACTGTGGAAGGAACCTTTGGAGAGAACTGTGAGTTGATCAGTACTCAGTGAAGAATAACTGATTAAAATGTTTCTTCTTCCTTCAGCAGATATTTGGGAATATCAGATGTTGTGCAAACATGCGTACCACACACACAAACACACACACACACACACACACACAGGTATGTGGTGTGTTCATTCATCTAACTCTCAAGAGCAGCAAGATTTTTCTCTTACCAAAGGGCCTATTGAGACATATGCTGATTTATTAGAGCATGTGAGATGGATGGGGTTGTCACTTTTGTTTATAGCCATATTTCTAGACCCTACAAATTTATAAATAGTAGGTAGTTATCTGTATTCCAAATTAGTCCTTTCTTTGGTTTATTCTTCCTAGAGAACATATGTAATTTGAGAGATACAAAAAAGGGGCAGAAGTCTTACAGGGGGTGCTGAGCTTATAACAGTACATAAAATAGAGTATTACTTGAGCAGCTATTTTTCTGAAAGATTAAGGGATTGACAGAGGATGAATATTTGGACAAATCAGAAAGTGACAGTACAGTGATTTTTTTTTTTTTTATTCCAGTGTTGAGCAACTTTTTTTTGGACTAGAGTTTCTCTGTGTAGTGAGGACTGGCCTTGAATTCACTTATGTAGCCCAAGCTAGCCTTGAACTCACAGCAATCCCCCTCCCTCAGCCTTATAAGTGCTGAGATTACAGGCACATATTGCCATACCCAATCAGAGTGGCCTTCTTGGAATGTATTAAGGAGCTGTTGGTATTCTCTGTACTTGAGCAAGTTCTTATCTCTATATTAAAATGGATTAAATAAAAACCCAACATGTTCTGGCTTTAGGTTAATTCTACTTAAAATATCTAGACTGTACTCAGGTCAGTAAACAGATTGCCATTTTGGATCACAAAATGTCTAAACAGTGCATTAGATCAAAGTACAGCCAGTGGTTCACCTTTGTGGCCAGCTGGGAAGGATTGTGGGTAATGTAGATAGATCCACACAAACATCCGTGCTCATTTTTGCATTGATATCACCCATCTTGCCCACATAGCGAGATTAAAATTGAGTATGTATGCTTTCTAAACTGAAGGAATCTTTGTGTCTTACTTCTTCCTCAACTCAGAGCATTTTGGGAAATGGGGAACTCAGCTGCCTATAAACAGTATTTAAAGCATTCTTTCTCCTTTCTTTGGAACCCTTTCTGCTTTTCTCAAGTAAGATACATTGTAGAGATTGACAAACTTAGTTTTTAATTTGTGGTTTACTCCTCCCAATTTAGAATAGAATAAAATTGAGAATATAGAAAAGGTAAATGAATTCTTCATAGTCATATGCTTGCTTGACCACAATTTTATATCACCTCATGTATTGTTTTTTGTTTGCCTTTTCTAAAACTAAATAGTAATTTTTAGATTTTTTTTCGCAGTGCCATTTTAAATGAAATTTGATTGTAGAAGTCATACTTCACAAAATGAAATAAAAATCTTAAACATAGGAATTTTGGATAACCATTTTTTCTAATGTCTCTATAGCTCATCTATTTATAGGGGGCTCTCTATGTCCAAACCTTTCAGGAGCCTGTTTCTGGACTTTGGGTCAGCTTTATTTATTTATTTATTTTTAATTGGTACCAGGGATTGAACTCACGACCGCCTGCTTGCAAAGCAGGTTCTTATGCCGCTGAGCTAAATCCCCAGCCCCTTGGGTCAGCTTTAGACTCAAAACATCAGATTTCTTGGGTAAGAATGTGTACATACTATTTAAAGTTAGATATTAAGAGAAAAAGAGAAAAAAGGTAAGGAGAAAAATCTATACTTCTGTTTCTACACTGGCCGTGAAGTTTAATTGTATGGTTAATGCCACAAGGGGCTGCCATAGGGCAGGTGAAGTGGGTGGTAAGAGGAATTTACCAACAGACAAAGACAAAAATTTACTTAGATCAGGGTATACTGCCAAGGAGAACAATGAGTTTCCAAGAGAAGAATTGTGCTCAGTGGGGTTTTTGGGCATTTGAACTCATGACCTTGTGCCTGCCACAAAATAAGGGTTTGAGGGTATGAGAAAGGGTCTTAGACAGCAGATACCCATCTAAAGAAGGTCCTTTCCTGCATCATTTAGCACCGTTTAACACCTGTATTGTGTTTAAAATTATGTTTACAGTTGCAGTTTTGACAAGATCATTTTCTTTTGCTAAGACCTTTAGCTTTAGATAAAAAGGTGAAAAGAAAAGGAGGTCTGTCTTTCAGAGAGAGTGAGTCAGTACTCATTGGGAGGAATGAATGGGCCTTACATCAAAATGTTGGTTGCTGTGTATAACCCCCGACCTAAAGCAGAAACTGGGTGTCTGTAAGGAGTTAATTTTTGTTTTTGTAAAGATTTTAACCTTTTTGTTCCTCATGGGCAGTCACTAAAGTTAATTCAAATACTTGTGTATACAGTTTTAACATGATTATTTATTTTGGGTTTATTTTTGGAGTGAGTGGCATTGAAACTATTTTATCTTTGTTTTCTTGTTCATTTTCCATTGCATCCCACAGCAAGTATTTGTGAGATAGCCTACCAACACTTAAAAAGTACCCTCTTGAACACTAAGCATTAGCAGGCCTTAGCGTGAGGCTCCAAGTGCCAATACACCTTTAGAACAGGAATTTTTCCAGCATTCTTAAGGATGCAAATATATACCTGCACCCAGCCCTTGAAATAATCTTTACTTCTGCATAGCTTTAAAGGGGGCAGATAGTTCTAAATGGCTACTTTGTATCTTAAAGCAGCCCAGAACTCTTTGCTGTCTCCTGGAATATTCTTCTTCCAGACAAACTTGCTTCTTCATTTCCCTCAGGACTCTGTTCAAAATGCCATTTTATCAGAGAGGCATTTGTGACTACTTTTTGTAAACCAGAAACTAACCACCTACCACTCCCCAATACCCCCTGTTATTTAGCCTTTAATTCTTAGCCTTTAATACTTTAATACATCACCATACATATACACATACACACATAAATAAAACTTGTTGGACTAATTTCCTCTTATTATATGTGTACATAATATTTTTCTTCCAGTCAGTTCTATATTCCTTGCCCTAGAACAATGCCTATCCTATAGGAGACATTCAGTAAGTATTAGTTAATGAAGTATCCCAAAGCAGCTAACTTTTAATGCTGGTAGGGATCCAGTAGACAATCACAAAATGCCATAAATGAATTCCACAGAGCATTTTGTGATTTCAGTTTGTGAGTGAATAACTAAACAGCTTGCCTACACATCCGTGGGTCAGGACCCTTCCTATGATAGCATCTGAGCTGTTCTCTTATGGTAGATGGAAGAGTTAGTTTTAAAAGATAGAGCAGTTTACTGCTGTCCTTATCCCTAAGAGGAAGCCTATACATTCTGAGTATTTTCTGTGTATTTTAGGAGCTGTCATATAAAAACTAACAGACCTTAACCCTGCAGGAAGGTTTTCTTCCTTTTAAGGTAGTCTTCTGAGTCAGCATTCTGTCTGAGAGTGCCCTTTTACTTTTTCAGGGCTTTGCCTTAGTGAACAGTTGAACAAATAGGAAAGTGCTGATCCCTCACAGTGAAATAGTAAAACTTCTGATAAGCCTAGCTTCTACTTACTCTTTTTATGTTTTATTTACTTAGTTTGTGGAGTCTGAGTAGAGAGGAAGAGAAGCAGGAATTCTGTATGAAGTTTATAGCCTCTTTAAACAGAGCATGAAATACGATGTTGAGTAACAAATGTTACATAATCATATATACATGTAATTAGTAGGCAGTTCTTTTGTGTTCTTTACTTCCCACCCCTTTGTTTTAATTTGGGTTCAAGTTTCAGGTGCCCCTAGTTTATTTGGAAGCGCAGTAAACAATGGCAGAGAAGTAGAAATCTTAGACTGGGAGAGGAAGAAAAAATTAGTGAGCCAGCTACTGTGAGCAGCAGAAAATTGACTCTGGGGGTATACAACACAAACACAGGTTTTATCTGGGAACAAGGAAGTTGGACTATTCCTAATTACGTTCATTCCTAGGGAATTTGGCTAAAAGTATTTGGAGAAAATTCTCAAGACAGACATGCAACGCTGACAGTTGGAGATCAGGCAAAGTGTACAAAGCAGCAGGGCCTGAGGGATAGGAACAGGATATCAAGGAGAAAGCTAAGCCCTGTTTCCTATTCGTGTTACAGAAGTAGACTGCAGACAGCCATTGCTTTATCTTTGTTCCTTCCATTCCTTTGCCTTTTAAACTACACCTTGCTGTGAAGTTGGCTCAGTGCTCAAATCTTTCTCCTCTTGCATCCCCAGTTCAGTGAATCACCCCGCTCCTTATCTCTCATCGTGGCACCAACCGACTTCCACATAAAAATGGTTGCTGCATACCTGCATGTTTTATATTTTGTACTTGATATAACTCTTAGGGATCCAGATTATTACTCTATGTGTCATTGTAAGCATGAGAGTGCTGCAGAGAGCATCTGCTCCAGTTCTCTCATTTTGCAGATGAGAAAATAGCGCACTGCCTTTTTCCACTGTGCCCAGCCTTTTGGAGAGTAAAGACAGTACTGGGGTTGAACCCCGGGCTTCTATACTGAGCTGTATCCCCAGCCTTTTCATTTTGATATAGGATGTACGTCCCAATGTAGCTCAGGCTGCCTCAGCCTTTCAGAATAGAATTACAGGTATGTGCTATCTTGCCTGGCTTTCTTTAACATTTTACATAGCCTTTGCTTTGTCTTAAAATGTACCTGCCTTTCCCTCCTTCGTGTTTCCACATGTTTTTTTTTGTTTTGTTTTTTTTTTTGTTTTTTTTTTTTGTCTTTTTCCTTTTTATTGGTACTGGGGATTGAACTCACGACTGCCTGCTTGCAAGGCAGGCACTTATGCCGCTGAGCTAAATCCCCAGCCCCCTCCACATATGTTTTGAAGGTTAGTAAATTGACTTTTAATTGTTTGCAACTCTAGGCATGGTGATGCACATCCCATATACTTGGAAAGCTGAGGCAAGAGGATCACTACAACTTCAAGGCCAGTCTGGGCTATGTAGTTAATTAAAGACCAGTCTGAACTACCAAGTGAGACCTTATCACAAACACATACAATGATTACAAAGAACGTAGTACTTTAGTAACACAAAGTACTACATTTTAGTACTTTATGTGAAGCATGAATTGATATGCATATTGGATTTATATTTTTTGAAATTTTTCACAATGCCCTTTTCAGGTAAGAAGTTTTCTCTAGAAAACAATAGGTCTTTCTTTTTCTAGAAAAATAAGCGTATGGGTCCAAAAAGCAGGAAATAATCATAACTTCAACATAAAATTAACAGTTTTGTTAATATTTAGAAATAAATGAGTTCCCAGAACTGCTTTCTTTGTACTGTTAAACAATGTTAGACAATGTTTTTATGAGTCTAAATTAGGATAGATCTGGCATAGTGACCTTTTTGAGATCAAGCAGTTTGAACTGCCACGTGAAAAGGAATTGGTTATGCTTTAGACACTTTGGCTGAGTTGGCAGTACTTCCTGCTCAAAGATGTCAGCTGGCAGCAAGAAAATTCAAGATGCTTGGCCTTCCATTTTAAAAAGAAAAAGTGTCAAGAAATGCCCTGCTTTGTATTTTCTGCATTGATTTTGTTTTCTTAATTGTAGTCAAATATTTGTAAAACAAGATTGACTGTTTTGAATCTTTAAAAATGCACAGTTAAGGGGCTGGAAGAGCATAGTGTGTGCAAGGCCCTGGGATCTATCCCTAGCATCAAAAAGAGATAAATAAAAAATGTACAGTTCAGTGGCATTAAATATATACTCACTGTTGCACAGCCCTTGCTGTTATCAATCTCAGGAATTTTTAATATCCCATACCAAAACTCTGTACTATTAAACACCAACTTTCTGTTCTCTTCTTCCCTAACTCTGAGCAACCATCATTCCACTTACTTACTATGAAATTTCACTACTGTAAGTATTTCACATAAGTGGAGTCTCTTAATACAGTATTTGTTTTTTTGTGTCTGCCTTGTTTTACATAGTATAATTCCTGAAGGCTTACCTATATTGTAGCATGTATTAGAATCTTCTCCCTTTTTTATTATCAAATTAATTTATTTCTAAGAGTCTAAAACGTTGCATGGGCAGTCTCCTTGGCCTAGACAGAGATCCAGCTTCTTAAGGCTCAAGCTCAAACTCGAAGTACTGTGGGTCGAAGTAGTGTGTGTGGACATAACCATCTTCTCCACCACTGCTGTAACTCTTGCCATCAGGATGGAAGGCAACACTGTTAATAGGTCCAAAATGGCCCTTGCCTCTTCCAAACTTCTTCAGAAGCGAAATGGAAGAACCTGGCCTCAATGTTGCCAATCCTGCTGGAGGTTGTGGTTACATCCATGGCTTCCTGACCACTGCCCAGTACCACATGGTCGTAGTTGAAAGGGCAGCTGAGTTGACAGGACATTCTTTTCGGGAAGTCTTCTGATGTTCCAGGGATTTGGAATCAAACAGCTTGGCTGTGGTGTTCTTGGATGTGGTGACAGACATGGTCATGTCCCTGGATAACTGGATGTCATTGATCTGCCAAGAGTGCTCCTTTACATTCACCATTACCTCTCCAGACTTGGCACTGAACTGACTGAGCTCTTCACTCTTGTGGCCTGCAATGATGTGTTCTCCCAGGGAGCCCCACACAGCACTGGTGATCTTGGAGTCATTGCAAGGGATCTTCATGTAGGGCTCATTGCTGTCAGTCTGGCTCAGTAGCATTGCTTATCCTTGGAGAACATGATGATGTTGCCCCCAAAGTCAAATGCAGGTCTGCACAGCTGAGTTGGTCTTGAGGAGGGCCAGCTGCTCCCTGTTTCACAGTCCCAGACACAACAGCTGTTGTCAGCTGAGCCAGTGAAGACATGCTTGGTGTCCCAGTCAGCATCCACACACCACACAGCTCCAGTAATGGCCCATGTATGTGCCCAGCCTTTCACATTAGCAATAGGGTCTTTGGCCACGGTAAAGAGAGGTCTCCCTCGCGGTTATACTTAATCTGCATAATGGATCGCCCATGACCCTTCAACAGTATCAGCTTCATCTCAGTTCTCTCTCTTTTTAAGGCTGAATAATATTCCACTGAATGTATTGCCACATTTTGTTAACCCATTTATCTGCCAGTGGACAGTTGGGTTGCTTTCACCTTTTGGCTATTCTAATTAATGTATGGACATGATATATACAACAAATATACAGATATTTGTTAAAGTTCTTTAGAAATTGCCTGTTTTCTTCGGTGGCTGCACCATTTTACATTCCTAATTAGCTGTGCTAGTAACAGGGTTCCACTTCATCTTGTCAGTACTTGTTTTTTTATTTTTATGGTTTGTGTTTGTTTGATTGGTTGTTGGTTGGTTTTTACTTGCTTGCTTGCTTGTTTTTTGATGTTTTGAGACAAGATCTCACTATTGTAGTATTGAACTTACTGTGTAGCCCAGGCTGGCTTCAAACTCGTGATGATCCTCTTGCCTCAGCTTTCTGAGTGCTGGGATTACAGGCATGTACCACCACGCCTGGCCCTGGTCAGTATTTGTGATGGTATCTTCCGGTAATAGCCATCCTTATAGTATGATTTTGATTTGTATTCCCCTGATGATTGGTGATACTGAACATCATTCCCTGTACTTTTGCGCTGCTTGCATCATCTTGCAGAAATGCCTATTCAAATTCTTCACCCATTTTAAAGTTTTATTTATTTGCTGAGTTTTAGCCAGCAAGCTTTTTGATTTGCAAGTATTTTTTATTTTTTTTTGTCTTTTTCATTTTTATCGGTACCGGGGATTGGACTCACGACCGCCTGCTTGCAAGGCAGGTGCTTATGCTGCTGAACTAAATCCCCAGCCCCTTTGCAAGTATTTTTATGAGAATGTTTGTTGTGTGGTACCTTATAATGCATGCCTGTTTATCATGTTTATTTTTTAAAAGTCTCTCTTTGTACACATAAAAAGATATAGATATATAATAAGTCAGTATGTGTATTGTGTATTTATTGTTATATACTATAATTGGATAACAATATATCCAATTATAAAATAAAATATAAAATTTTTGTCCCAACAGTATATCCTTTCAGGCTCTGATGACTTCAACCTGTACATGTGGAGAATCCCTGCAGATCCAGAAGCAGGTATGTCTTCAACCTATGAACCCACTGTTATGGCTGGCTGTATTGACTTTTGTTATGTAATGCTTGGAGAGGACAGATCTGTCACTCTTTTAACATAATAAACAGTTTATCAGAAAAACGGCCAAAGGAAAGTTTAAAATAAAAATGATGCTTAGGGATTTTTTTTCTTCTCTGAAGAAATTTCGTTTTAAGACTTTTTGTAGATCTCTGTTTCCTGTCTCCTCTTATTTTCACACTTGAAATAACTTTTATCTTGCTTTTACATGCCTTTCCTTTGTTACCCATCTCCACATTTCTGTTTATAATGTTATAAACAGCTGTTAGGGCTCTTCCTTTCCTTTGGTCTCCCTGGTAATGTTAGCTAAAGGGAGGCTTTCTCTGTTGACAGACAGGTACATTTCCTGAGGTTTTGAGAACCTCAGACATCAAGGGAATATTTCTGAGTTTGCTCTAAAGATATTCTGAGAAAAGAGTAACTTTTCATAAAATTAGATATAAACCACCTGAGCCTTCAAATAACTGAATCATCCATCCTTATTTTTGATAATAATGTCTTCTGGTATTTTCTTACATGCTGGTAAAAAAATGTCTTGGGGCTGGGGATTTAGCTCAGCAGCATAAGCTCCTGCCTTGCAAGCACGCAGTCGTCAGTTCAATCCCTGGTACTGATTTTAAAAAAAATCTCTTGGAAAAATGTCTGGTTTTTTTGTATTGAGGAAATCTCGATATGGCCATCTGCTCTAGGTGATACATGGCATCAAGCTGGAAAATGGCCACTGGAAAAATAATAGAAATCTAGGCCAAGTGTATGACTCAGTATTTGTCTACTGTTTAACAGTAGACAAAGGAAAGTTTTGGCTGTGCAATATTGTTAGCAAACATCTGCCTTTCAAAACCTGCTGAGGCACTTTTGGCATAAACTGTCCAGTTACAGTGGTTTAGTTACTAAACATGTTCAAGAAGGGCGTTTCCCCTGCCGGAGTTTGGAAAGCATCAATGAAGCAGCATAAGCAGATGGAACAGCAGCAGTTTGTCTGAACAAAGTGATGCTATAACAGTACAGGTTGTTGTGGGTTGTCTCCTATCTTTGCAATACTAGACTGACTAGCTGAGAAATGATCTCTGGACTTACTAAGTGTTTCAGCTGATTTTAAAAAGCTTTTGACTATTAAAATAGTGACTGTTAAAATAGAAAGTGGGTAATTTCCCACTCCTTTCAAGCACTATTCTCTGGAATGTCTCACATTTCTATAAAGAAAGAATAGAAAAGAATTAGTATTGTGGGTTTTTCTCTTCCTGGTCATTTCTGTAGTGCCTCAAGAGTTTAGAATACTTGTCTACCAGTGCTGCAGTAACAAGCACAACAGACTGAGTAGCTTAATTAAACAACAGAGATTTCTTTTTCACACTTTTGGAGACTGGAAGTATAAAATTCAGGTGCCAGCAGTTTGGTTTCTCCTGAAGCATTGCTCCTTAGCCTACAGGAGCCCCCTTTTTTGCTGTGTCCTGACTTTTTCCCGTGCATCTGTATCCCCTATCCCCAATATTCTCCGTCTTATAAAGCAGGTGTCGTGTCTTCTTCTAGATGTTCTTCAGAGATGGTACCCTCAAGTTTATCTAGTTGTTTCTCAAAGAAATGATGTTGGTTTATTTTGCTATAATGATTTCTCTGAATTTGTCCTACCCCTCTGTTTAAGGATTAATTTAAACTCTTTGTCTTACTTATTCTAAAGTGTGCTACATGATGCTTCAAAAAGTGCAGTCTGTATCACGTAAGCCATTTGGAGGCAACAAAACCCATGATTGACTTAGAGTTGGCTAGAAATGCATTGTTTCTACATAGACTATGGCTGGTCCTGGGCGCTTGGGTTTCTATGTACATTGGACAGGACCTTAGGATTATCCTTACTGGATTTACTTACTGGTTGTTGAGTTTGTTTTTTCTGTATTTCTCTTCAGCATTACATCATAAATCACAGAAAGTCTGTCCCTTTGATTGTCATCTTGCTCTGCTGATTAATGCATCTTTTTAGACTATTTTTAGCAAGCCTTCGCTCATTTGGGGGTTCAGTCTTCCTACCACTATTCTGATAGGACCCACCGACATTCTCTTTTTCTTTTCTTATTCATGAATCTTTCTTCCTATGCTTTCTTCTTATTCTTTTTTCTCTACTTCTATATTTGTAATTAAGATTTTATTTTATTAAAGTAATACTGGTATGTGATTTTTAAATCAAGTAACATTGTAAAGCTCGTTTTTAAAAAGCACAAGTTTCTAGCTTTTCCAGTAACACGCTCATAATGTTTTCGAGTTTTTAATTATGAACATTTTCTTTTTTTTTTTTTTTTGTTTTGTTTTGTTTTTAATTATGAACATTTTCTGTAGACTTCCTACTATTGAAATTAGTTTCCTAAAAGAGAAATCTTATCTCCTACATGGACAGTATTTGCCTGGCAGTTAAAACTGTGGTTCTAAGAGCCTAATAAGGGAATGAAGCTGTGAATCTCATAGGTTTTTGTCTAATTCTACCCCAAGCTGTGATTCATATCCTTTTTTAAAGCCTCATTAGGTCAACTTCATTTGGTAACCCTCAGGCCTCTACTGGTGTCAGGTTAGCATTTTCCTGGGCAGGTGGGCTCCAGGATGGCATAATTGCTCTTTGGACATGTTTTCAATTCATCTTGTTTTCAGCTCTTCTCTTCAACCCAGCTTCAGTAATGCTTGGCACTTCTCATTTTTATGTGTAATAACTCCATTTCTAAATGTTGACAGTTAATTCATAGTTTTTAAAAATATCCAGCAAGCTAAACAAAGCATGCAGCCCTGAAATTCTAGCTTCGCAGACTTTGATGAAGAAAATCCTGTCAGGAAACTCCTGTTCCAACCTACTGCCTCTTTGACTTAAGATAGTTATGGGCCGAGGACAAGCATGTGTTCACAATTTCCCCGTGTATCTGTTGAGCATAATATACTGAGGCAAGCTAATAGGGGGAGGTTGGCTTGCTGTTATATACTTAATGATGTAATTTCAGTGTTTAACTCTAGATGACAAGCAGTCCACATTTATTGAATGCATACTTTGTGCTTCACAGCATGTGCCAAATGCAAGTATGTAGCAAAGGCAAGAGCATCCTTTTCTTCTCACTTTCTTGCTTGTAAAGACTGTCAGTATCTTTTTTAATGCTACACAAACTCCTCAGAGAGAGAGAGATGAAAGTTATTATATAAACGGTTCTGACTTAATGGGCTCAGTATTTCACATACAGCTTCATAGTGGGCTGAGACAATGACTGGTAGATACTAAGACTCATACCCATTATGATAGTTGCTGCTTGGCAAGATTGGGTTACATTTTTTAGTTAATGTCAAATAATAACTCATTTCTAAAAAATGAAACCCTTTAAAATTAGAGAAATAAATAAGAGTAGGAAATTTTAATATAGTAAAGAAAAGGCCCACCAAAATGCTTATTTTGTAAATTTGAAGGAGGTAGGAAGGCCCATCTGTTTTTTGTTGCTTTTTGTTTTTTATTTTTGAGACAGGGTCTTGTTGTATAGTTCAGGCTAGCCTTGAGCTAACTTACCAAACTCAAGAGGATTCTCCTGCTTCAGCCTTGTGAATGCTGAGATATAGGTATGTGCTACTGCAGCTAGCTAAAAGTGCATCTGTTTTTATATGGTAATTTTGAAAAGAAATAGACCATAAGTTACATATGAGTGGAGCCAGTGAAGTATATTGGAAGGAGAATTAAAGTTGAAATCTTTCCTGGATTTAAATCCAGTGCTTTACTAACTGGAGGAACAATTCTAGACATTACCTAACAGTAGTAGTCTGTCTCATTGTCTTCTGTAAAACGCAAGATGCTCTACTCTTACTATAGTATTATGTATTGATTTAATAGTCTTGTAAATATTCCAGTTGCATTCCAATATAAGACACTGTTATGCTAGCAGTAGTTAAGATTAGCATAATTCCATGATTTCAGAAATATTTTCTGCTTAGTAACCTAGGAATAGAAGTAATAGATCCATAGGGCAAGCATGGCAACACGTGCCTGTAATCCCAGCGCTTGGATGGCCCAAGCAGGAGGATCACTGCAAGTTTGAGACCATCCTGGCTTACAAGATGAATTTAAAACCAGCCTGAACTTCCTAGTGAAACCCTGGCAGAGAGAGAGAGAGAGAGATCTGGAAAATGTAGCAAAATATTTCTGTTCCCTTCTCTTTTCCTTAGTTTTTGTTTTAAGGTCTTCACAGAGTTGTGTCCCCTGAGCTATGCATCTAAGACATCCCTGTTTATGGAGTGTAATATAATAGAAGTCTAGTTTTAAATTCCTGATACATTCATCTTCTAGTTGGAGTCCTTGAAAAAGTTACTGAATCTTGTCAGACTTCTGTTTCTTCATCTGTGAAAAAGCTAACAAAAAATGTTCAAGACCAACCTAGACCACATAGTGAGAGCCTGGCTGAGAAAAATCAAGTGATGTTTTTTTCCCCCTCACTTCTCCTTTTGAACCTAAGGCCTTCCCACAGAATTACATACATCCCAGCCCTGTTTTATTTTAAACAGAGCCTCATTAAGTTACCCAAGCTGGGCTTGAATTTCCAGTCCTGCTTCAGCATTCTAGGGTACTGGGATTATAGGCATGTACTATCATCACCTTTTTTTTTTTTTTTTTTTTTTTCTTTTGTTTTTTGAACATTCCTTTTAAAAATCCTTTAGAGATCGAGACATTTGGTGCCTTCCCGGTTGTGTTGTTCTTACATTAAGACTGCTCTTGACTCATCAGTTGCTTAAAAGGGTTCCGTTACTTAACAAGTTTTCCTTGCATGGCAAGGGAGCAGTGTGGTTTTCACTGCCAAGTCACTGCACCCACCCCACTAGCAGTAGGCTGAATAAGTAGGTCGGTAACAGCTGTAAATGTGTGGTAATGGTCTAGCATCTGTGTGTTTCCTGTCTGTCTTTTTCTAGACATGCATCTACTCGGTGAGTTAGACCTAGGCATCTGGTCTTTTTCTTCCCATGTAATTGGAAAAACAACTGTTTTTAATTGGCCATATGTGGTTGGTTGTTTGCAGACACATACGAAGTACATATGATAAAAGAATTCAATATAATTGACTTTCATGTACAATTGAACATCGCCACCTATGGAACTTTACTGACAGCACTGACTGTCTCCATTTGGCTTCTCTCATCTCCTAAGTGGTTCTATGGTTCCTGGGAGTCAGCCACTGCTCTCTGAATTGTCAGTACCCTCGATTTTGGCTTATGGTTTGAAACTTGAAGGCCCTACAACTGTTCACTCAGGTCTTTTGCTTGAGTGTCTCTTATTTAAAGGTTGCTTCAGTGTCTCTTATTTAAAAGGAAGAGAACTAGTCTACTGTCCCTCATAGCAGTAAACTCTTAATTCTACCAAATAGAATCAAAAATAAAATAAATTATCTCAGCCACTATTTACCAAACCTCGTTGTAGCAGTTAATAGCTTTAGCCTTCCTTAAGTGTCATTTCAGAGAAACAAGGGGATTTACTTCAATTTGTTCATTTACTGAGTACCCCTAGATTAAATATGCAAAGCTGTATAGGCATCAAAAAGATATTTTCTTGAATTCAGAGAATTTCCAGTATAACAGGGGTGAGAAAAAGGTGTACACACATGTACATGCACGCCTACACAAAACACACGCAGTTTAAGTGGAATCTGAGGTTCATTTAAGGAGAGGTTGAGATTTTAGGAGATTAGTATAGTTTTCATGTAATTAACATTGTAAAGAAAACCCTGAAGGATAAGTAGGATTTCAGCTGCTTTTTTTCTTTGCTCTTACTGCTGTAAACATGTTATAAAACAAACATTTGAAATTGGCAGCAGAAAGACAAAGGCATAGAAACACTTGGAAATAATCCACATGTCGGGTAATAGAGCCCACAGATGAATACTTTTTCCCTCCGCATGCTGTATCACTATCAAATATTTGTTGAAAACTTACTATGTTCTAGGCACTGTTCTACAGGCTTGGGCTACAGCAGAGAGAAAGGAGCCCTGCCATCATGCCAGCTTACATTCTACAAGGGAAACAGACAGTGAACAGTAGACACAGTGAATAGTTCATTTAAAGCATTAGGAAGAAGTAGAGCAGAGTAAGGAGTCTAGGAAATATATGGTGAGGGTGGTTATGGGAATGCAATTTTAGATATAGGATGTTCAGCATAGACCTCATTGAGAAGGTCACATTTGAGCACAAACCTCAAAATGGTAAGGTATGTGGGAAGAGGATTTTAGGGACTGTACAAAAGTCCTAAAGAGTGTGCCTGGTGTGTGGGATAAACCAGATGGAAGCCAACGAGCTGAGGCAGAGTGAAGGTAGGAATGCCTGGTTAGGGATGAAGGTCCAGATAGGCGGGGCATGACCAGTGTCCATGTTCAACTACGTATGCTCTTATTGCGCAAAGGAGCCATTAAACAATGTTGCGCAGAGGAGTGATATGTTCTGACCTATTTTAGAAGGATTACTAGCTGCAGAGTTGAGGATAGATGGTAGGAATGAGCTGGCAAAGAAAGAGGACGACCTGCTAGGATTCCCATAGGTGAGTAGTAGAACCAAGGTACTAAGGAATGGATTCCAGATGTGTTCAGAAGGTAAAATCATCAAGATTTCTTAAAAGATGGGCAAGGAAAGTGGGTTAGGTAGTTTGAGATGACTTTTAAACGTCAGATAGAGATGTTAGATAATTTGGAAGTCTGAAGTTCAAAAAAGATCTGGACCCGAAATAGAAAATAAATACTTTTGGTAGCACAGAGTTAGTAATTAAAGTCATAAGACTGGACAAAATCACGAAGCAATTGAGTGCTAGCTGTTAAAGAGAAGGATTGAACCCTGACGTGTTCTAAAATTTAGAAGTCAGAAAAGGAACTAAAAAGAGATCAAGGAAGAGTGACCAAAGAAATGGTAGGAAAACCATGACAGAGGCAACTATATTGACTCTTACATAGGTCAGATAAGATTAGGGTGAAAATAGAATGAACCATTGGATTCTTTGTGAATAACAGATGCTGAATTCTCTGAAGCCCGAGAGTAATTTTAGAGATGTGTTATCCACTACATCATTCAAGTAACTGCTGTTACCTGATTCTTCAATTGTCTTTTCATAAAGTTTATCACCATTTTATGTATTTCCTTAATTTTTATTATCAATATGTTTCGCAATATTGTTTGGTAACTCAAAGTAGAGCTGCCAGATAAAGTTCTTTAATGAAATCCTGAAAATATTTTCTGTATCCTATCTTTCTTAAGTATAGGAGTATAGGAGATATATAGATCAATTGATCATGCCTACCAGTTGTTCTTAGTAATTTTTTTTTTTTTGTGAAGTCCTTTTTATATGTCTTGACTCCTGTTTCTACTATGTTAAATATGACATTTATATCTTGCAAGACCCAGGTTGTTTGCCTGTGTTGAGGACCAGTGCTCTTGCTTGGAAATGCAAATTTTATCTCTTCCTATCTTAATTTTTTCTTTCATCAGCCCCTTTTAAGTAGTTGCTCTCTGTCCCCCACTATTGCTTTCATTCCCTCCTACCTTATCTCATTGTCATTCAATACTTTTTCTTTCCCTTTCTCACAATGGTTTTTTGCCCTCGCTGTTTATTAATAAGTTAAGGAGAAAGGGGAAAAGTTCAAATACTCTGACAAAAATATCAATAATAGTGTATTATCTAGGTTGTATTTGGGATTGATTGTAGCACAAAATACATAAGCATTCTATTCTATAGCTGCAAGTGGCATTGAGGATGACTTCTCCACATAGTTAATAAGTTACTGTCAGACCAAGGCATCAAGAAATCCTAACTGTATTGCTCGTAGCTTCAATTTGAAAGCAGAGTTGTTGTTGGAGGATTTTGTGAAACCAGCTGCATTGATATGAAAGAAGTAACTGAAGCTGGCTAGAAATGAAAGTGGTTTTCTGATCCCTTAGAGCCTTGAAGGAATAAACCCAACCTTTGCCCTAATATAGTGAAAAAGGAGAATAAGTAGAGGAGGAGAGAAAAGTTAGGACCTTCTTGCTTACCCTCCTGTCTTGGCAGTGAAGGAGGTGTGGGAACAGTTTAGGGACATGGCATTTTAGAGAGGTCTCTAGTTCTGAGCAGGGTGTGTTCTCTGAGTTGCTCAGATCCTGGGGTCTTCTAAGGCGGTAAATGAGTTACCGATGCTAGAATTTTGTGAGTCAGCCTCCTCTCTTTCTTTTCTGATACCTTATAGTAGACTGGATAAGGTGATGGATGTATAGCTGTTGTATCTGTCTACATCCCTTTGAAACCAAGGAAAGATGGCTATATGGGAACTTTGACTTTGACTTTTGAACAAAACCTACAAAGAAAGGAATGCCATGTATTTGGCTACACCAGCCAGAACTGGTGTAAGAAATGACTGTCTAAACAAATAGCAGCTCAAGGAACAAACAGTAACAACTCAAGAATGGCAATGTGCTATTTTATTTATTGGCAGTCATTGTTAATGATTATGCCATGGCTGAGGCCTTTACAGTCTCAGAAATAACTGTGAAGGAAGATTACGTACATTATGATAATTCTTGGAAAAAAAATATTGCTGCCAAGCATATTAATGGAGACCTGTAACCCTAGCAGTCAGGAGGACATCCTGGGCTACTTCAAGGCCAGCCTGTCCTGGGCAGCAAGACAATCTCAAAAACAAAACAAGCAAATGAGTGAACAAACAAACAGTATTCCCTCTTTTCAGTTTGATCCTGCTATTTTGCTTGTAGTCTGGTGGGGTAATAAGAGGAAAGAAGACCTCAGATTCTTAGTGATTCACATCCTGACTTTGGCCATTTCAGGGTAAAGTAGAAACTGCCTGGTTTATCCAGTTTGCCAGAAGTCATAAAAATGTAGTTTTGTCACATCATTGTATATAAACTGTACAATAATGGCTGAGTCCAGTTATTTGAAACCTAGGAATCTGGAGAGATACTGTAGAGAACCTCTCTTAAACTTAAAACCCATTTATTGCTATGATTATTGATAGAATTTTCGGCGCAGCTCAAAAGATAAGTATGAAATAAAAGTGGCCTTTATTTTAAGAATGTGGAGAGAGACTCCATGACCCTCCGGGGTCTGGCATTCTCTCCGCCAGACATGTGGTATGGGGGCATACATGTAGCTTAGGTTTGGGGTGGTGCCTAAGGGGCATTAGTGATGTACAGGTAGCCTATTGGTATTCATTTCTCACCACAGGTAAATTGCCTAGGGGTGGAAAAAGTGACCTCAAGATAGAGCCCCTTGGTTCCGCCTCCCAGCTTCCCAGCAGCTACAGTGTCCCATCTGCGGCAAAATCCTTTCAATTACGTGTATAAAATCTTGGTTATTGTTTTAGTTTCTTGTTACTGGAACAAAATACCTAACACAAGTTAAAGGAGGAAAAGGTCTATTTCTGCTCACAATTTGTAGAGGGATCAGTCTGTAGTTGGCTGGCTGCAAGGCAAGGCCACGTGGCAGAGGAGAAGCAGTGCATGGCACAGCAGGTGGAGGTGGCAGCAGCGGTGGCCTTCTCTCTGTCCCTTTATATAAAGATCCCATATAGCCATCATCTTTTCTTGGTGTCAAAGGGATACTAGAGAGGTAGAACAGCTATAAATCACTTTAGTCTATTACAAGACACCAGAAAAGAGAGAAGACTGTCTCATAAAATCCTAGTATCAGTTACTACATTAGAGGACTCCAGGATCTGAGCAACTCAGAGAATACACACCTTGCTCAGCATCTAGACGCCTTGCTAAAATGCTGTGGCAACACATTGTATCCCTTCCATTCCCTCAGCCCCGCCTTGTATCTCCCACCCCCACTTTGCCAAGACAGGAGGGTAAGCATGAAAGTCCTAGCTTTTCTCTCCTTCTCTACTTATGCTCCTTCTTTCACTATACAGGCTACAGGCCTATTGATTGTCACTACCCACATCCAGGTTGGGGCTTCCCATTGTCCACACTCATAACAATGATAAACCAATCAGTGGACCAATCCAGTTATCACACCTTTAATCTACAGTCACACATCCCAGAGTCATTCTTCTCCAAAAAACCCCATCTGTAAGTGTATGAGACTTGGGGACAACATGCAGATAAAACCTTATAAACACTTGGAGCAATAATTCTTTCTGTACCTATTTTCATTATTACTCTCTTAATTCTATTGACTTTGTCCTCTTTTTCACATTTTCATGGTACCAGTTTGGATAGGAAAAAGGGGAAAAAATCCTCATATTAAGTTTACTGTCAAAGCTAGTTGCGGTGGTACACACTATAATCCTAGCTACTTCAGAGGTGAAGGCAGGACGATCACTTAAGCTTTTATATTTTCAAGAGCAGCCTGGGGAACATAGTAAGACTGTCTCAAGGGGGAAAAAAGTAGCTGCCAAGAAGAGAAATCAGATAGCTCATGGAAGAAAAAAAAAAGGTGTTTCCATGGTCTGAATTTTCAGACATTGATACTCTTTACTTTTTTAGATTTGAAGTTTAGTATAATTGTTCTCCTTGTAACCTTTGACAGAAAGATTGGTTTGGTCAATAAACTTTTAGTTCTATACAGCTGATTCTTGAAGATATGAAATCGTTATCTGTTTTGCTTCGATATTACTTAAAACCTTTTTATCTCCTAAAGACAATTGATACAATGGAAACCATACTAGAAACTGTAGCCAAACAAACTACAGTACAGCTCCTACCTCTGTCATTTACTAGCTGAATAACTTTGGGTAAATCACTTAAATTTCTTTATTTAGAAGCAGTAGGATTAAACAAGAGGTCTGGCGTAAGCTTAACCCAAAGTTTCTTTGCTGATCACCACCCCACCGTAGGGGTAGTAGTAAAGAATAGGATATTAGAAAAATAAATTTCTCATTACTATAAGTAGAAATTCTTACAAGATCAACCTTAGCTAGAAAAGAAATAGATCCAATAAAGTTCTTTTGGGTTTCTGTGATCCCTATATTTAGATAACTATTTTAGTTTCTTTAGATTTCCATGGATCCCTTTTCACTGGTTCTCTGATTTAATTTTATTTTGATTAGGCCCAAGCCACCCCCTCCCTATATCATCGTAGGAACTGTACATTCAGACTGTTAAGGGCCTCTCAGCCCACTCCGTAGTAGCCAAGCTCAGTGCTTATAACCTGTCTGGATCACTTTCTCCATTAAAGACCCTCCACTCCTGTGTCCTGGTCTTTTTTCCTTTGTGGTTTATTAGAAAACTTGATGCTACTTGGCTGAAATATGAATAGCTTTAAGTGAATTATCCATCTTGGATAATTCAAGCAATAGTAAAGTGAAACACTGTATGGAAAGCTGAGCGTGGTGGTATGCACCTGCAGCAGGAGAGTGGCCACAATTTGAGGCCAGTCTGGGCTACATAGTATGTTTAAGACCCTTTGTACATACTGGGTGTGGTGGCACACACCTATAATCCCAGCACTCAGGAGGCTGAGGCACAAGGATCATTGTGAGGTCAAGACCAGCCTGGGTTAAAAGTGAGCCGAAAGAAAAATGTTAAATTTGGGAAATTTGGTTAAATTTGTCTAAATGGACAAAGACACAAATGAGTATAGTCTGAAACCTTTTGCCATCAAAGAAAAATGTTAAATTTGGGAAATTTGGTTAAATTTGTCTAAATGGACAAAGGACACAAATGAGTATAGTCTGAAACCTTTTGCCATCAAATCTTTTGCCTTTTTTTTTTTTTTTAATATACCCTGGTAACAGAGGAGGATCTCTTCCATGTAGCAAACAAGGAGTTGTGTCAGGAGACTAAAACCAGAAGACAGTGCTAAAACACGTTTATTTCAAGGGAAGAGTTACTATCGTACTCATCTTTTCTTTTATACACAGACATCAAGAAAAGTTTGGGATGAGTGTTTGAATAAAGCAGAATGGAAGTGAGATGGTTGCATGGGGAGTAGAAACTGTACCAGTTATAGTTTGTACCATTATGGTGCTGCTGGGTTCCTGGTAAGGACTAAGAAGCCATTCATTGATTATATAAATGAACACTCATTTGTTTGTATTTGGATACATCACATTTGCTGCTTGGCCAAAGGTATAGTTACCTTATACCCAGCTGTTGATGGTTACCTGGAAACAACCTGGCATAGAATTTGGATGCTTGAGTTATGGATGGGTGTGTCACTGTTACCAATGGATTAACACCTCAGAGTTTATCCCAGCCTTATAAGTGATAATGTCTTTGGTCTGTGTTATAAGTTCCAGGCCTCTGGTACTTTTTTCTCATTTACTGAAGCAAAAGGACTATAGGATAGCCCTTAAAATACAGCTCTCTTATCAGTGGCCTGTTGATTTTTCAATCTAGATGTGCTGGTTTTAAGCCTGTTTATAATGAAGTGGCCTAAATCTCCTTTCTTTACCTTTAGTTTCTCCCTGCTATTAGGAGAGAAAAAAAATTCTCTCTCATTATTTTGGTTGTTTGTTGTTTTTGGAAGTTATTTGTTTGTTTGTTTTTTCCTGTCTTTGTCATAGATATTTGGGGCAAATGGAGCAAAGATAATCTTTTGTGCACTTCTGTCATTGTTTCTGGTATATCCCTGGCCCAGCATCCTGTTTCCAAACAGTTCAATCTGTTTTGCTCAGTCAGCCTTTTCTAAGATAATATTTGGAACAACTTGAAGATCAAAAACCTGAGAGACAGTTGAAATGGCTTTGGTTTCATTTACAATGGAATTGCAGTGAGTTGGTGTGGGCAGTGCTTGTAGGCTGAATAAAGGCTGTTAGGAAGCCATATGCTAAGAGGCGTTTCATCCCTCTTTCCATAGCAACTTTATCTGTAAAAGTGTTTTGCTGCTGATGTAGTTAATAAAAAAAATTTTAGTTCCTGTTCAGAGCTGTGTATCTGCCATTATCTGTTTACTTTAACCCATCTCATCATTTGATTTTTGTGTCCTTCTATCTTCCCAGGTGGCATTGGCAGAGTGGTCAATGGAGCCTTCATGGTGCTGAAAGGGCACCGATCTATTGTTAACCAGGTCCGATTTAATCCACATACCTACATGATCTGCTCTTCTGGTGTAGAAAAGATTATTAAGGTGAGGCACCTTCCCATTCTATCCTCTAAAGAAATTATTACAGTTGGGGCTGGGGATTTAGCTCAGCGGCATAAGTGCCTGCCTTGCAAGCAGGCAATCGTGAGTTTGATCCCTGGTACCGATAAAAAGGAAAAAGAAAAAAAAAAGAGCGCAAAGAAATTATTACAGTTCATAATCAGAAAAAATTGGAACAATGTATGTAAGACATCATATCTAAACACACTAAAGGTTGTAATGATTTTGACATATCAAAAAATATTGGGAAGTTGATATTAGAAAGTGATTCAGACTTCTTCAGAACTATGTTTTTGGTTTGGTTTGGTTTGGTTTGGTTTGGTTTGGTTTGGTTTGGTTTGGTTTGGTTTGGTTTTGGTACCAGGAGTTGAACTCAGGACCTTGTGCTGGGCATACAGGCCCTATGCTGCTGAGCTATATCCCTGGCCCAATTGAGGGTTTCTTAGTTCTTTCAGAACTATTTTCAATGCACTTACTAAGAATTTAAAGACTGGAGATTTAGCTCAGCAGCATAAACACCTGCCTGGCAGGCACAAGGTCGTGAGTTTGATCCCTGGTACCCCCCCACCCCAAACAATACTTTCATTAGAAGTACTCTGTACCTTTATCAGTCACACAATTCTACAAAAAGGGGTAAATGACTTTTGTGAATAGAACTACATATACATGGATACATTTCTGTGTCTTACATATGTGTGCTTATATAATTATGTATATTGCTTCTACATGTTCCTTAACTACCCCTTTGACTTTGTGTATAGGTAACTATCAAATATGGCTGTGTGTATGGTAGAGACCATACAGGTGACCTTGGAGACCTTACTGATGACCTTGGAGATGTCTTTGAGTCTTCCAGGACTGCTGGTCGAAAGTTCCATTGTTTCCATGGAACTATAACTCTAGAACCTATAACTTGGCCTATAACTCTAGAACCATTTAAAAATTACTGACTTCAGGGGCTGGGGATTTAGCTCAGTGGCATAAGCACCTGCCTGACAAGCGCAAGATTGTGAGTTCGATCCCCAGTACCTAAAAAAATAAACTCCAGAAAACAAAGAAAAAGTAAAAAATCACCTGGCTTTGAAACAGATGGTGTACATACTACTTTTTATGCCATGAAATTTCCAGTGGGCTTTCATCTTGAATATGATGAATTCTGCTTTCTAAACATCACCTGGACTTAAGATAACCATTATCCCTTTTAGTATACACTGTCCTTCCATACCCTCTTTGCATTAATTGTTGTCCTAATATGGCATAGATACAGCAAGTGATTGAGATATAGCAAGCGATTGTCAAAACTACATTGTCTAAGGATATTAAAAAGAAAAACGGCATGTAGTTGTAATTGAGACTACTTGGATGCAAATATTAAGCATACCAACTGTATATCAGTTGAATAAACTTACCTTGGCCAAGGAACATGTTTATGACTACAACAGAGGGACCCTACCTGGCCAGTAACCATACAAGGATAGTCCACTGTCCATCATTCACATTGCAGTTGTTCATAACCCTTTATCCACATTTGAGGAACTGAGTACAGGGAAAATGATGAATTTGTGAGGACCCTGTAATAACTTGACTTTTAAGTAAGGATAAATGATATTCTTCCCAAAAATGTTAAAGGTTCTGTTTTTGTTTATGCTTTGTTTTGTTTTTGTTTTTTCTTAAAATGAGAGAGAAT
The DNA here is from genome assembly GCF_034190915.1 of Cavia porcellus. Classification (NCBI taxonomy): domain Eukaryota; kingdom Metazoa; phylum Chordata; class Mammalia; order Rodentia; family Caviidae; genus Cavia; species Cavia porcellus. Next base: position 32,641,190 of record NW_026947514.1, read on the forward strand.
TCAGAAGGAAAGTAAGCTGAGGGAAGTTTGAGAGGAAAAGTAAAAACTGGTTTGTAATGACTTAGTTAAGTCAAGTTATATTTGATGACAGGACATAGTTATCTGGAATAAAATATTGCAGCTGGGCATGGTAGCACTTACTATAATTCCACCTATTTGGCAGGCTGAGGAAAGAGGACAGCAAGTATGAGACAACAAAGAGAGACCCTAACCCAAAATACAAAGGGCTGGGGGATGCAGCTTAGTAACAGAGCTTTCCAGGGTTCAGCCCCCAGCACCACATTAAAAAAAGAAGGGAATTAAACATTAATGCCAGGGTCAGTGGTGTACAGCTAGGACCTCAGCTCCTCAGCAGGCTTGTACCTGGTTTTGGCAACATAGTGAAGACTCCTCCCCATTTTAAAAAGTGGGGCTAGAACATTAGTCTGTGGGTAAACGTGTATTTGCTTCTGTTTAAGCTTTGTTAGGCCTAGAGACCAGAGCTATCTTTTTTTGCTGCACTTGTTTCCCCAGAGGGACAGAAGGGGACTTCAGGAATATTTTTACCAACTTTTTTTTTACATTTGATGAAATTTAAATGATAATTATTTGAGGTCACACAGTTAATTAAGGGTAAAGCTGGGACAGAAACCAGTCTTTCATGCCACCACACTCACCGTGGTCACACAAGAGCAGTGGGCAGCCTGATTAACTCTGTATCCTTTACTCTTTGGCCTGTGACTAATGGATTGGCACTGTAACGTATCCTCTGCAGGCCTGTTCACCTCGTTCTGTTTCTCAGAGAGCTCTCTACTTGGGCATCTCCTTTAGAAGACAAATTCCTTTTTGGCTGTGCATTCTGGATGCTTCTGTGCTAAGTCTCCCCAATTATTGTTTAGTCAATTGAAGTCCTTACCCCGAAGGTCATAGGTTGGAAACTAGCCAAGTTCTTAAGAAAGAGAAGAAAATATTTTCTCCATGAGGTTATCGAGATGACTCTCTGGAAGTTAGTGCTCTGGGTTCCCATAGGAACCACAGGCTTGTTTAGTCATTTGAAACTTTTAAGTCTGTGCAGATGACCATAATGAGAGGGAAAATAAAAAGCTTTGGAGTTCCCAGCTTTGCTGTCTAACAAGTGTCTTCCCCTTTCTCTGTCGAGTTGGGTATTAGGCAGCATTAAAAGTGCCAGACATGATGGTGCACAACTATGATCCCAGCACTATGGGAGACTAATATGGGGGGTGGGGGGGGTCATGAATTTGAAGCCAGTCTGGACAACACCCTATCTCAAAATACCAAACAGCACTGTAGGAGGGCTAGGAAAGAGATAGATGAGTCTTAAGTGCAGTGCTGGCCTCATCCGATTACTGGAATTCATGCCTTGTCTGTGCCTGTATCATCCTGAAAGACCGTTGAGTTTTGGCACCCTAGACTACCAGTCTACTAGCTGTGAAGTGAGGATTTGCCACCCAGGAGTGCCTTGGGAATTATCTGGCCTGATAGTTTTTATTTTAATAAGTGTCGCTTTCCTGCTTGCTGCTTCTGAGAAGGTCAGTGTCTCAAAGAGATCAATAATACTATGTTCTGATCCAGCTGAAGACCTGATTTTTACTCTCCCCTCTACCTTCTTCTTGTCCTTAATCCTTCATTGCCGCCTTTTAACCTTAAGAAGAGTTGGTGTTAATAAGGCCAGCCTGTTTTCACCCATAACAGATCTTCTGGATCCCCACACTTAGCAAAAAGATTGGATTTGTTTTATAGTTAAACATAGGTAAATCCTGGCATTTTCTACCCAAAGGCTCAATATTCATTTATTCACCCCATATTTGTGAAATGTGCCATTTGTGCTAGACCTGTGGCAAATGTGATGATAGAGAAACGTGGTGGCTCACGCCGGTAATCCCAGCACTCAGGAGGTTGAGGCAGGACGATTGTTACGAGTTCAAAACCAGCCTAGGCTACAAAGTGAGCTCAAGGCCAGCCTGAACTGCACAGTGAGACCCTGTCTCAAAAAGACAAAAAAAAAAAAAAAAAAATACAATTCTCCCTATGAATTGATGACGTAGTAGAATACACAAGAAATGAAGATACTGAGAGATGAGGCAGGTATACTAGAGATACAAAGTACTGTGAAGGAGGGAGGGATTTCCATATAGTTTAATATTTGAGCTCAATTTTGATGAATGGATAGACTAGTACATTCCAGTTAGAATGGGTATTTATTTCATAGGCTCCCCCAGTATTTAATCACCATCGACTGTGTGCCAGGTATTGTGCTTATGAATAAATATTCAGAAACTGGAAAATCTGGTGAGAGAATGATTATGCAGGGCCAAAGAAAGGAAGACAAAAGAGGAGGGACTAGGATATAAGGCTAGGAAGGTAGGCCAGGGCAGCACAGATGCCACGTTAGAAAGAGTAGCAGTCTCTCAGATATCAGCCTAAGATCTTATCTGTGCATGTTTACTTGGTAGGTGGACAAACTTAAGTTTGTGTAAGGGCAAAGAAGGAAGAAGGCTTAGAACCTACTCCATCAAGCATGTTTGTCCTCGCCACTTGGTAATACAAACACTTGATTTCTTTCCATTTGGGTAATATTTGAACAAAAATTGAGCTCCATCCTTTTGCTCAGCTAAACTCTTTGCTAGACTTAGAGAAAAAAAAAAAAAAAAAAACTGTTCGTTCCTCTTCCTTTTCTCAGAACCTTACCCCAGGAGGCGGCTCTAGCCACATTTAATAGGTAACGGGAAGTCATTGTTTTTGTTTCATGTCATGTTTTTGTCCTACTGGGAACAGAACCCAGGGGTGATCTACGACTGAGTTACTTCCCCAGCCCTATTTTTATTTTTTATTTTAAATTGGCCAGTCAGAACTCAAACTTGCACTCCTGCTACGTCAGCCTCTCTCTGAACAGGGGTCATAGGAAGGTACCACTCACTGCCCTGGTGAGGAAAACTGTTTATGTTGTCATTGCTGTTCTTCATATTCCTTTCTTAGTTGATGAGTTTTGGAGTAAGGAAATAAACAGTTTCACAAATGTTTGAAACTGATGTTTTAAGGATGATGACCAAGATAATAAGGATAGTTAGTACTTTCGATGTTCAAGTCTCTCTGAGAGTGAGACACTCTGGTTTTTGTATTCATTTGCCAAAAGCAAGTACTGGGTCTGTTGGTACTTGGGTACTAAATGATGTCATTTCATAGTTCTTATTTCTGCAGATGAGAAACAGGCTTTCAAGGGTGAAGTCATTTGCTCAGGACCATAGCACATGGTGGGGCTAGGGTTCCCACCTGATTCCACAGCTCTGTGCTGCCACTCCCATGAGGCAGACCCTAGCAGCGAGGGAGTGGATGATACCCATCAGATACACTGCTTGGAGGAGGGAGCCAAGCCTCTCACCCAAGGCCACCAGCTAGCTGGTGGCTGAGTGGGAAGTCATACTCCAGTCTTCTCTGCCTCTTAGTCCTGTTTTGTTCCGTTACCCCAGGTGTCAGGAATGAACAGTTTGCCTCAGTGTAATGCATTCCCGAGCCCAAATAAAAGCTGACTTTCTATGCTATGATTTTCATTCTTGAAGTAAAAGCATGAGGGGCTGGGTAGATTAGAACCTCAAAACTGGCCCGGGAAGTAATCAGACCAGCATTTCACCATTAGTGTTTTGTACTCTGTTAATAAATTCTGAACTATAATGACAGGATAAATAGATGTATCTTCATATTAGAGAATATTATTAATAGCATGTTACCTTTGTGAAACTGGGAAAATGAGAGACTTGGCTCAGAACTAAGAATAAGAAATTAGGCATGGTGGCACACACCTGTAATCTCAGCATTTTGGAGGCTAAGGCAGGAGGATCTCTGAATTCAAGGCCAGCCTGGACTACATAGTGAGTTCAAAGCCAACCTGAACTGCATAGCAAGACACAATCTCAAAAAAAATAAAAAAAGAGTAAGACCCTCAAAAATTTCTAAGAAGTTTGCCTTTAACATCCTTTCTGAGCCATCAAACTTACTCATTCACATATCTTTTTGCAGAGATTACCATTTATTGCTCAAGCCTTGTGTTACAGATCATGTCAAAATGTTTCCCAAACACTTGAGTCTCACAAAAAATTTGAGAATCCCTTCAGGCAAACCCTTTTTTGCTACTTATTTTAACTAACTATATTCCAGCATTTCTTGAAGCTGATTCACAGTACCTGCCCCTTGAGTGCTTATTAAAATATGTTATCTTATGGGCAAGGTGCTATGTGCCATAATCTCAGGTGACTTGGGAGGCTGAGGCAGGAGGATTACAAAGTCAAAACCAACCTGGGAAAATTAGCAAGACTCCATCTCAAAATAAGATATTTCAAGGGGCTGGGGATTTAGCTCAGCAGCATAAGCGCCTGCCTTGCAAGTGTGAGGTTGTGAGTTCAATTCCTGGTACCAAAAAAAAAAAAAAAAATTTTTTTTTAAACTAGGTATGTGGCACATAACAGTAATCCCAGTAGCTCAGGAGGCGAAGGCAGGTGGATCACAAGTTCAAGCCTAGCCTGGGCAACTTACCTCCTATCTCAATCCTATCTCAAAATATAAAAGGACTGGAGACGTAACTCAGTAGGTACTAGGTTCAATCACCAGTATAAATTAACCCCAAATAAGAAGATGAGCTAGGGACATAGCACCATAGGCCAGTAATAAGAGTGTTTGTCTAGTATGTCTAAGACAATTCAATTCCTGGCCTCTCTCCCCAAAAATTCAGCTCAGAAGGCTGAGGCAGGAGAATCATGAATTGAAGGCCATACTGGGCCACATTCCAAGACCTTGTCTTAAAATTAAAAAATTTTTAAAAGCCCCCTGGGATGATGGGGTAGACTAGCATGAGTGAGGCCCTGGGTTCAATCCTTAATACTATGTGTCCCGCCCTCCCCCCAAGAATAGTCCTGGCACTTACCTATAATCTACCCAGAGGCTTTGGAGTCGACACTGTAGTTATTCTTCCAGTGATTCCTTTTTTTTTTTCTTTTTCTTTTTCTTCTGGTGATTCTTGACCACTCCAGAGTATGAGAAATGTCTTGAGCCTCCTGGATGAGATTATAAAGCTAGAGGGAGGAAGACAATCAAGGAGTTGTGGACAAGGAACAAACCTGAAGTAAAATGAATCTGAGTTGGGAACTGGTGGCAGGAAGCAACTCTAGAAGGTTTCTTCAGCCCCCTTTGAACTGGGAGTCCTCCAAAGAGAGGATCTCCCAGATGTTGCAAATCATAGCAGAATGAGCCTCAGGGAAATTCCCACAAGAAGGTGAAATGTGCTGCTATCTTTGGGGAAACAAAACCTTTGTCTTGTGGAGGATGAGAAATGAGGGACCAGTGCTCTCTGGGTCTCATGCCATCTAAAGATAGACAGACACTAGCCTATCAGGCACGACAGTCCCCAGGAATTTCATTGAATTGCCATGGCTACATGCTGATATAACTGAGCTTCTCTCTGGACCACTCTGACAGTCAGGTGGAACTAATCATTCTTGCACTGACAGCTTAATTACTGTGAACTTGATTTTTGCATAACTTCTCCAATGTGTGCAGTTGGGCCTTTGAATCAAATGGACCAGAGTTGGAATCCTAGTTTTGCCACCTTTTCACTGTGAACCGGGTCCCAAACTAGGGGGCACAGGACTGTTAAAGGGTGGGGTCCCAGTCACCCCTCTGGGAGTGTATCTTTCCTATTCCTGCAGTTAAGAAAAAAGTTGAGGAGCAAGCCAGCAGCTCCCTGGTTAAAAGAACCCAGTCTCCTGGGTAACTGGTGTCTGCATGTCCAAGAGGGAGCTGCAATGTAGGCAGTCAGCTATTCTTATCAACCATCAGTAAGCAATTCCCAGTAGTTAAAAACAGAAATGTTGCAGTCAGAGAGAAGTGGAACTCTAAGCTGAAATAGTGTCATCAGAAGGTGCGCTGCTGGCTGTGTTTTCACTTAGGAAAGTGGTACCTCTCTGGGCATGGTTTCAACCTTCTGAAAGTGTTCAGTGCGTTGGCCAACCTTCGCAAAGGTGTCCTTTATCCTCTCAAACTAGGATTATAGTTTGTAGCAGTTTCTAGCAGAGGAAACTGCAGGGAAAGAGATTGTGAGAAAGACAAGTTGAGATTATCCAGGACCTATAGACATGACCTCGGTCTCTTCACATGAAATTACTTTGATGTTCTAGACCACGATTTTTTTCACATGTTACTCTGGAAACCTATTTTCATATGTGATTCACTTGATCAAATCTGGTAAACTCTTTTGGTTTTTTTTTTTTTTTTCTTTTTCGTTTTTATCGGTACCAGGGATCGAACTCACGACTGCCTGCTTGCAAGGCAGGCGTTTATGCCGCTGAGCTAAATCCCCAGCCCCAAGTCTGGTAAACTTTTGTTTTTTGGTTTTATTTTTGAGAGACAGTCTTAACTATGCAGCCCAGGGTAAACTGGAATTTGTGATCCTCCTGCCTCAGCCTTTTGAGTGCTGGCATTATGTAGGCCTATTGCCACCACCAGCAGCTAAAAAATACAAAGATGGGGAGGGCCTGGGGAAACCCTGCCTTGGTGTGCTTTGTCACCCCAGCTGTGGCATCCTTTCTAGTCAGTTTTGATTGCTTTTGTCTTTATCTGTACAGATCTGGAGCCCATACAAGCAGCCAGGATGTACCGGAGACCTCGATGGCCGCATTGAGGATGATTCCCGTTGCCTCTACACCCACGAAGAGTACATCAGCCTGGTGCTGAACAGCGGGAGTGGCCTGTCCCATGACTATGCCAACCAGTCCGTCCAGGAGGATCCCAGGATGATGGCCTTCTTTGACTCCCTGGTCCGCCGAGAGATCGAGGGCTGGAGCTCAGACTCGGATAGCGACCTCAGCGAAAGTACCATCCTCCAGCTGCATGCAGGGGTCAGCGAGCGTTCGGGCTATACTGACTCAGAGTCCTCAGCCTCGCTGCCTCACTCCCCACCCCCCACCGTGGATGAGTCTGCTGACAGCGCCTTCCACCTGGGGCCCCTGCGGGTCACCGCCACACCTGCGGCAGCATCTGCCCCACCAGCACCCACCTGTGAGGATGCAGCCTCTCGCCAGCAGCGCCTGTCAGCTCTGCGGCGTTACCAGGACAAACGCCTCCTGGCCCTGTCCAATGAGTCAGATTCTGAGGAGAATGCCTGTGAGGTCGAGCTGGACACAGACCTCTTCCCCCGGCCCCGCTCTCCCAGCCCTGAGGATGAGTCCAGTAGCTCCAGCAGCTCCAGCAGTTCAGAGGATGAGGAGGAACTGAACGAGCGCCGAGCCTCCACCCGGCAGCGGAATGCTGCACGGAGGAGGCAGAAGTCACTTCGGGAGGAGAGGCCCACCGCGCCCGTCAAGCCCACCAGCACCTACATTGGGGAGGACAACTGCGACTACCCACAGATCAGAGTGGATGACCTCTCCTCCTCCTCCCCAGCCTCCTCCCCAGAGCGGAGCACTTCCGCCCTGGAGATTCAGCCCAACCGGGCATCGCCAACCTCAGACATAGAATCAGTTGAGCGAAAGATTTATAAAGCTTACAAATGGCTCCGTTACTCCTATATCTCCTACTCGAATAACAAAGATGGAGAGACCTCCCTAGTGGCAGAGGAGGCAGATGAAGGGAGAGCAGGAACCAGTCACAAGGACACTTCTGCCCCCTCTTCTAGTAAAGAAACCTCTCTGAGCACAGCCATGGTTCAGATGAACCAGGACCCATCTCCAGAAGGCTGCAGCAGAGATGCTTGTAAAGAGGGGACTTCCAGTCGAAGTCCTAGCAGTGGCCCAGGCCATGAGCACAGCAGCCACTCTCGGGCAGAGGCACCAGAGGGCACCTCTCAGGACACTAACAACGGGGGCTCTGTAGAGCACTCATTTGAAACAAAGAAGCTCAATGGAAAGGCCCTGAGCAAGGCCCTGAGCAGTCGGGCTGAAGAGCCAGCTTCTCCCCCTGTCCCCAAGGCATCGGGGTCCACTCTCAGCAGTGGATCTGGCAACTGTTCTAGGACCCAGTCTGATGACAGTGAGGAGAGGAGCCTAGAAACCATCTGTGCCAACCACAACAATGGACGCTTACACCCCCGGCTCCCTCACCCCCACAACAATGGGCAGAACTTTGGGGAGCTGGAGGCAGTAGCCTACTCTTCCCCAGGACACTCAGACACTGATCACGATAACTCACCCCTGACGGGGACTCTCATACAAAAAGATTGTTGTGGGTCTGAAATGGCCTGTGAGACCTCCAGTGCTGCAACAAGAGAGGACCCCACTGACACCTCAGCCACAGACAGCGGCAGGGCTGTCCATGGCCATAGTGGCCTCAAAAGGCACCGAGTTGAGTTAGAAGACACAGATTCAGAGAATTGCTCTTCAGAGAAGAAACTAAAAACATGATAAATACAAAGGGAAAACAAAAGGCTACAAAAAGTAGCTATACAAAAAATGTTGTTAGTGAACACAGCAGAAAGGAAAAAAAGTATTAAAGGCACATGAAACCAGGGCCTGAAGTTTTGTGTCTGCTGCTGCTCCCTTCTTTTCAATATTCAACAGTGGGTCTGAATGTCTAGCTGGCCGCTGGCCACTGGCCCGTGTTGTGTTAAGAAAGGGGAAAGGGTCAAGTAACTCCTTTCTATTGAGACAGGAGCATCGCGCATCTGTGCAAGGGTCACCAAGTCCTCATTGAGACATTTGACTGTTGTCCTGTGAGTGCCTGCACTGGCACTTGTGAGTTCACTGTCTCGTGAGACTTTTTTTTTTCAGTTGTCCATCAGCAAGGACCTGTGAGTCTCTAGTTTTGCAGTCTCACCCTGTTCACATGTTGTAGTATTCAGGTCTTAAGGAGGAGTGCCTGGTAGATGAGATGGTGCAGCCATTAAGTTATACGTTTATACCTGGAGAATAGAAACAGACCTTCAGCCATTGGCTCTGCTAGAGAGGAAATCATGGTTCCTTTCTTAAACCTTCCATGTTTTCTCTTAAGTAGTGCTTCTTCATTGAGGGTATAATATAAGACACTAAAAGCAAGGCATTTCCAATGCCAAAAAGAGGTTAGCACTTAAGGTCAGGTTCAAGAAAATATAGATCCCTGATGAATTTCGTTGTTTGCAATTTGAGCAGTGCTGTAAAGTGTCATAAATTATACTAGTCACGGATAACACACTTTAACCAGTTAGGTGCTGTTTCCGAAGAGATACTCGAAAGGCATGGTGCTTCCTTGGCTCTATCTGCTGGAGATTAGGCACACTAAAGAAGGGAAGAGGATAGCTGTCCAGAGCTTTGTGTCCAGACTACTGCAGTGGGTGTTAGAGGTGTGTTAATGAAGAAGTGTATCAAAGAGAAGACTGAAACCATATTCTTCTAATTCAGCCCAGAACCATTGGGAGGGACTGGTGTCTCCCCTTGCAGTTGCAGTTAGAGAGGCTGCAGTATTTTAACTGAACTTTGCAGAGCAGTAGTCATCTCTTAAAGTGACAGATTCTTACCGCATAGGTCTGGTAAGAGGCAGAGGGTGTAGGGAGAGAAAGGTTTGGTTTAACTCCTGGCTCCCGAAGGAAATTCAGTTCTGTTGATGTAGGTAATGTTTGAGAGGGAGAAAGGCCAAAAGAAGATTCTCAGCACTAAAATGGTGATGGTTTCGGTTACTCAGTTATCAATGAAGGGTGTGCAAGTCAGGAAGACCTAATAAGAATGATCAGATGTCTTACTGGCACAGACATCAAGAAAGGCAGAATTCTAGGAAGGAATGAGAGAGATAACAATGTACTTTTCTTGAGCACAAAGGGACTAGCTGAGGTTGGCACAGAGAAGGCCTAATGTGAGGCTAGTGTGTTCTCACTGACCCAACGTTCCTTTAAGACAAGGACCTGTCCTGCTGTTACTGGGACCAAGGGCAGCAGCCTGTGGAGGCTGAAGACTTGGATGAAGTCAGATGCTGGGGGAGGGAGTTCTTTATAGGAGGACAGGGCTAGTGTAAGCCAAAAGGAGCTGCCGTCTTGCTCAGTTCTGCAGAAGGGGGCGTGCCTAGTAGCTGTGCGACAGGGCTGGGAGCTAGAGTGCTGTGGAGGAGAAGGTGTGAGGAGTGTGGCAGAGTGGGACGTGTACTGTTCAACACCCAGACTCTTCCTGGGGAGTGGAATGGTGATTCTGTAACCAACATAGAAGTACTTTGGATTTGTAATTAAAATGGTTCTATGATTTGTCTTTAACTATTCACAGATAATTGTAAATTCTGGTTTTATAAGCCCAAGTTATTTTACATTTGCTTTTCCAAAATGTATTAAATTGAAATTTTGTAATCCTTTATATACAAAAAAGCTGCAACCACTCAATGTGTGTTTCTCTTCCCCTTCTTAGTCAGCATACCCAGTCCTTTTAATCAGCAGGTAGCCTTTTCTGACCACTCTAGACAATCCACATATTTTCTAGAGAATAAAGAAGTAGCATTTCCTTGGGAACTAGTGGTAGTTACAGTTCCCAAATGCCAAACTTGGTCTTTCATGTTAAGAGTTTATCTCATTTTGAGTACTCAAGAGAAATCAGAGTTCATTTTGATTAACCTTAGAAGCCAAGAAAGATTTTCAGAAGGATGCCTTCTGTCCTTGGGGAGAGACTTTTCCCGGTACCCTAGGTTAACTCAGCAGGAGAGAGGCCCATGAAATACTAAGTGAGGCAGGCTGGGAGTTAAGTGCTTCTGTCCTCACTTCCAGAGATCTCCGTGTGTGTTTGTGGTCCTGGAAACCTGACCTATTCCAGGGTCCTTTTGCCTAAACTATTGTAGAATTGGGGCCCCAATTTTGGAGGTGACTTAATCCCCAAATTCTTCCATGGTAGGTACTTCCCCCAGCAACACAGATGGCACTGATTAAATTAAGATCTATTTGGAAGTACCTCTTGTGTTTTCTTTTGCATCTGGTACATACAGTTTTAAGTGACAGATCCAGATATATAAAACTATTTCTCTTCACTTTATTTCCCACCTGGTTTTATAAATGATTCCTGAGGACAATAGGTAAATTACTTAAATGAGTGGTTGGCTTGGGACAAATGAAGCTTGCAACTGCATTTGATTTAATAAGCCGAGTCTTGTTTGTCAAGGTGCCTTCCTCTGCTGAAGCCTTACCTCCTCACAGCCTAGCCTCTTCTCATCCAGCCACGTTAACTCTTCTCTTGTGTATATGCAAATAAACCTGTTATTCACTTCTCCTATCTTCCTCTTCTCTTTCAGGGGAGACTTGATTGCTTAGACACCTTTCCACCTTTCTTTGTTTCTTGTTTTAATTCTTGCCCAGCTGAAAACTTGATTCAAAGCCATGTTGAAGACTAGGAGACACTACATCTGGGACAGTGGTCATTGTCTTTTCTAGGTATTGAGACAAATTCATATCTGACAACAAAATACAGGCTAGGGAGGTAGTATCTATTTGATCCCCTTTTCCAGGCTTACAGAGACCCAGGAGAGTGAGACCTTAGAACTGACACTATTAATAGGAAAAATTGACGGAGCATTGCAGTAAAGTGAGAAAACTGTTCTCCACAAAATGTTTTCTGATGTGTCCAAATTGCTTTTGCTGACCTGCTTCAGACATACATTACATTTTCATTCTTTCGGGAGAAAACGAAGTTCATTTACTATAAAGCTGCCTACTACAGTTACCTGAATATTGTTGCCAGCTAAGACTTTTGTCAAGAAAACAGATACTTCCAAAGGAATACTGCCCATTTCCTATGGTCTGCATAGGCCATGTACTGGGGTAAGTCCTAGGCTTGCCCTCAACTGCAGGATAATGGCTCTGACAAGTTGCATGATTCTCTCGGTGGGCTATTCCAGTCAGAATGCTCATCGGTCCATTCAGTGCCTGTAGTGGAATTAAATGACATGAATTCAAATAAGTGATTTTTAATTTTTTAAAGAACTAGTACTTTTAACATGAAAGCATATATTAAAAAAAAATCTTAACATCTGCACCCTAATGGCTGTCATTATTAGTACAAAGTTAGTACAGTGCTCAGGATGGAGACTTACAAGCCAAAATAACCTTAGGGCATCCTACACTAATATGGCCAAGGACAAGCAGCAGTTCTCCCATTCAGCTGACGACCTTTACTTGGGCTGTGCAGAAGAGTCCTGCCAAGCTTATGTTGAAAGGAAATGGTATATCCAGTCTTTCCTATTACATTGGGAAATGACTCCTTTTGTCCAAGTACAGACTGTTGGTTTCATGTCTTAATCTACCTGTTAATGTCCCATCAAAGGTAGAGAAAGATAATAAAACACTTGAGGTACCTAGGTGCCCATGGAGAGTCCTCAGGCATGAAATTCTTGTCTGAAGTTGGGGTAAGAGGGTCAGGAAGACTGCTATGGACAGAATGAAGTGGCAGGTCAGCGCAGCAGCTTCCTGGGTCCGTATAACGTGCTCAGCATGCATTGGGATTGGCCTCTAAAATACCTGGTCTTTTAAGATCCTCCAAGTTCAATCCCCACTTTCCAGTGGAAGTTAATACAAATACAAGACTGGTTTGGAGCAAGTTCTTACAGATCTCTTGTCTAAAATGCATAAATATTGAGGAAGGGAGAAATTGTGTAAGTTACCTGAGCACCAACGTACTTAAATGTGAAAAGTAGATAAATTTTTAAAACATACTGAAATGTGCACCAAAGACAGGAAGGTGAGTGGGCACACTTGTAATCCCAGCACCCTGGGAAGCTGAGACAGATTGGAAAGTTCAAGAAACTGATTTAGCAAGAACTTGTCTTAAAATTTAAAAAAAAGGGGGGGGGGGCTAGAAGTGTGGCTCACTGCAAAGGCTCAGTCCCCAGTTCCACAAAAAAAAATAATAATAAAACTAATAAAAAAGGTGTGTGGTTATTGATGATTGGCATAGACTTTCATAAAGTGATTTATTATCCTCCTGCTTGACTATGCCTAGGCTGGTTGTTGGCAATATTTGGTGCCTGCCCCTACTTTTTTTCTTTTCCAGTCTGAGCCAGTGTCTTCTAACATTTAGTTTCTCCATGGCCCCAACTTAAATGTGAAGGCTAAGTTCTTTTCTTCCTAAGAGAGACCTGTGAATGTAGTAGAAATGGCACAAAATAAGGCAGTGAGTGCAATGAAGTACAATAGCTGCTTTAGCCTTGGGCAAGTCACCCATGCTTCTGGGAATAGAAACCGATCGCTGTCAGCTCAGAAGCTGATCCCACTCTGGTGGGCAGAGGGCTCACTAGATCTGACTGATTCATCATTCTTGAGATAGCTCTCTAGTGCCCATGCAACCTGCTGAACCAAGAGCTCTGGCAGGTATACAACTGCTCACAACCTCAAACTCCTTTATAAAATAGGGAAACAGTATCTGTCTCAGCGTGTTGTCAGAGGATTGAGTGAGCACACCTACAGTATAAGCTCTATATAAAAGCAAAACAGCCATGTGCAGTGTCCCAGCCACTGGGAGGCTGAGCCCAGGAGCTCAGGGCCACCCTGGAAACGTGGCAAGACCTTGTCTCGTGTGTGTGTGTGTGTGTTTCCCATTATAGGTACCATGTGGGGTGGGGGGTTTGGATGGGGTCAACCAAGAACTACAAAGTAAGTTCTTCAGAGAATTACATACTGTGTATTTATTATCCAGTATTAACTTGAAACCATAGGGAAAGAGTAAATTATCCCCATTATAGTGGACCTGTCAAAGCTGAGTTTGGAGTCTTTGCCACCAGCCCTGACTTGAGGTGCCAACTCTGAGAGGTAGGAGCTTAAAAGAAGGCCAGCTGACAGAAAGCCCAAAGCTCCTTGCTTATGAGAGCAGGTCTGCAGGAATTGGAGTGAGGAGTGGCAGGTCTTATACAAAGCTAGTCTTAATATGGTGGTGCTGGAGAGGACTCAGACCTCAGGAGCTGGAATAACAAAGACTTTTCCTGGTGTTCAGAGCTGAAATTGTCTGACCTGGCCTTGGGCCATCCCTAAGAACCACAAAATGGACAGGCCATGGAAAAGCTCCCACCATGCCAAAGGAGAATGCTGATCAGAGCTTTCCATGTGGGGGCAGCAGGGAAGTGCAGTAAAATACTCTATGGTTCAAGAAGTTAACAGGGAGGAAGTCTGAGGAGGCCAAAAGGGGAAAGGATCAGAGCTCAGTGCCGGCCCCTAAGTGCTCAGGACAGCACAGGAGATCCGGAGCTCACAGCCCTTGAAGAGGACAAGTAGAGAACCGTGAGCAGGAAAGGCTCCATCCACATTGCTGGTGGGAAAGCAATGAGATTACACTTAAGGGAAAAGCTTTTCAGATAAAACACATCGAGAGGCCGGAGCACAGCAGAGAAGACTGGGAGGCCAAAGAAGAGTCAATACTTAAGTCAAAGCGCACTCTGAGGAGGGAGAGGGTGGGTAGCTGCAAAGTCTGGTTCTGCTGCTTCATTTTGGGGGTGGAGAAATGGAGGGCTCTCAGTGGTGGGCCTGTCCCCTGAGGTGCTGCTCTCCTCACCTCTTGCTGGTTCCTCAATATGGTTCTTGGTAAGAAAGACGCTTACCAGACCTTCGCACCTGTGCGGTTCCAGCTGGGGCTTTGATTACAATATGCAGCAATAGTGAGGGATTGAAAGTGGTCTGTAAGCAGACAGGTTCAACTGGGTAGAGACTTTGGCAAAAGTGAGTGAGAGGGCTGGGGATTTAGCTCAGCGGCATAAGTGCAGCATAAGCGCCTGCCTTGCAAGCAGGCAGTCGTGAGTTCAATCCCCGGTACCAATAAAAGGAAAAAGACAAAAAAAAAAGTGAGTGAAAACCAAGCTGGAGGTTGGACCACCCTTGCCCCAGAAAGCCAACACAGTGGTCTCAGCTGCACCTCTTACCTGCTCTCACCTCTTCTGGGTTACTGAATGCTGTCCTCCTATTTCAGCATCTGGGAGATGTAAATAAATCCCTTGGGTGGCTTTCAGAGATGAGCAATAAACACGCTAGGGATTGGGAAAAAAAACATAAAATGACCAGAGGGTGGGAGTTGAATTTTTAGCTCTTAGATAGGCAGAGATTTAAGAATGAGAGGTCTTTCAGATAGTAAGAGAGGGCCAGGAAAGGAAAGGATGAGTTTTAAATGGAATCTACCGAGACGCGGGTCCAGTAAGACTGATGCAGGTCACTGTTCTCTTCCTCACTTCTGGATTCCGAGGATATCTTTTCCTCAAACTAGCTGTGATAAGCTCATATTGCTTTGTCTTCACTGCACTCTTAAACATCCCTGCTCAGAGGGTCCCCTGGCACTTTGATTTTGAAGCAGCTGTCTGGCTTAGGTCCCAGGAGCAGAAGCAGAGAGGTAGTCAGCCCCTGTAGGTGGACAGCTGGCCTAGCTTTGCCTCATTCTGCATCTAGCCATCGATGGGGGTAAGAGTTGGCACAAAGGCCAGTATCCAAATCCTGCCCCTAGCTTATCCTGTGGAAAGACCCACAGAGATGTCCAGCTGTGGGCCCTGCTAAGTGTATCCCACAGAATGCTGGCTCAGTCTAGAACCAGCAGCTACATTCAGTCCACTGACTCTCCCTCTTCCCCACCCCCATATTGAGTCCAGTAGGCAAATAAGACCTTTTCTAAGGGATAACTACCTAAGACCAGAAGACAAGTAATCCTTGAAGGGTAAGGATTTGGACCCACTGCCTGCTCAATGCTACACTTATACCTTTCATCCTGCAGATTAATAGATGTGAAATGAGGAATTCTGGGAAAAGGTGAGTTCTTGACATCCACTCAAAAGAAAGAAGTAGGGAGCAGGAAGGGAGGGAGAACAGGAAGGGAAAAGTAAAGAAAGGAAAGGGCTGGACAGTTGATCCTGGTATTGGTACACAGGATGATGGGAGAAGGGGAGCTGGCTGGAGGGATGGGACCCCTGAAAAGGCAGAGGAGCAAGAAGGACATGCCTCTGGGGTCCCTTTCAAACGAGAAGTCTAACTGATGGGATACGATAGAATTCTAGGGCAGCAGGCATGGGAAGTCAAGCTATGTCTTCATTTAAGATAATCAGCTCATCTGTGTCAAGTGAGATGATGCAGACTTTTTGGTTCTAGCTGAAATTGGCCCTTTCCCTTCCTAATCTGCTCCCTTTCAGCACTTAGAATGTGCATGGAAATGCAGCTTGGTGTTATGAAACTTGGGGTTCCCTTTCTGTCCTAAATACTTCTAAGTACAGACAACTACAGAAACGGCTCTATAGAGCTAGAATTTTAAAACCAGAAGCTGGTGAGGGGCAGAAGGGGCAGCAGCTCCTAGTGTCTGCTGAGACCCTCCAGAGAGGGACATTGCTGGGTCACTCTTGGCCATGGGCCTTGGAGCAGGCTGTGGCTTGCACTTTAAGTCTACTGTAAGAAATCCAAACTCAGAGAATCAAAATGAGGACAAAGTGGTTCACATTACAGACTAGTAGATTCTTCACAGGAGGCTTCTGAGGACTCCCATCTGTCGTGTCAGAGGCTCCCTGGGTGTAGGGATATAGAGTAACTCCTGGTGAGTCTTTTAAAAGGGAACTGCTTCTCTGGGACCCCCACGGTTGTGAGAACCCCGAACTAGATAAGATGGCTAACTGTTCCAAAATGCAGAAACATTTCCCTGGAAGAAATGTCTCAGGTTCTTCTACTCACGAGGATTTTAATCTCTTGGGGAAGTCACGAGCATCAGAGGTGAAAATTCACAACAAATCACTTAAATTCCCCCTTTCCTTCTCTTCCTTGGAGCTGGGGAGGGTTTCAGGAACTAGTTCCTTCCTTGCACTTGTTCGAGTTGCAAAACACAGAAGCAGTCACTATAGGTCAAGTTCTTGGGACAAGTTTTCCTTCAAAACTTTGATCCGTGAGAGATAAAGAAAAACCTCACTAAGACCAGAGCGATGAAAAGGAATCAGTGTTCCAGACACTTGGCAAAGCGACGTGAGACGTGAAATACAGAGATGAGAAGGCAGATGTACCTCGCTGCTGAGCCCCTTGAGTCTTGAAGACCTGCATGGTGAATATTTTAGCTCTTTTGTGTGTGTGTGGAAAATTGACAAAAATAATTGTTTTGTCTCCTCCTGGTGTCCCAGTCTTGTTGCCCACTGGCAGGAGAAAATCTATTCACATCCCAACATCGCTCCAAGAGGTGTGCATGTGTTCTATGAGCTTCACCCCACTACTGAACACATGGTTAGTCCCACTGGGGTCCTGAAGCAGATAGGCACGGGGCTGCCCTCTGTGGGTTTGGATCGTGCCTAGTGGCTGAGGGGAGCAGGATTCACCCTTGAGGAAGTGGGTGTATAGCTTACCCCTGGGGGCTGCAAAGCTGTTGGAAGTGAGGATCAGACATATTCATTGCAATATGGATAGATCTTAAAAACACAGTGCTGAGTAAAGGGAGTAACACAGAATAAGAACTAAAGCAGAGGCCACAGCCAGGGATAGCTCAGGGACACAGTGCCTGCCTGGCAAGCATGAGGTCGTGAGTTCAATTCCCGGCATTAAAAAAAAAATACGCAGTATGTACAGTACCATACACACAAATGGAAAATACATATGTGCAAGGGAGAAATACTCATTATTTCATAAACACATAAAAGACCTACATTACTACATATAGTAGAGCTGTTCCTATTTGAGGACAGAAAAGAAGACCTAAATCAAGAGAGGACCACACCAGCCTGGGCAGGGTGGCACATGCCTGTAATCCCAGAACTCCAGAGGCTGAGCTAGGAGGAGCCTTGCAATTTGGGCTGTAAGGTGAGTTCAAGGTCAGCCCAAACTGCATAACAAGCCCCTGTATCAAAAAGACCAAAAAAGAGAGAGAGAGGACCACACCAAAAAAACCTGTATATGCATATTCATAGTAGAACTATTCATAACACCTGGGAAGTGGACAGCACAAATGTCTATCATCTGATGAACAGGTAAATAAAATATGGCATATCCATCACTCAGCCATAAGAAGAAATAAAGTACTGACTTGTGCTACAGCATAGATAAACTTGGAAAACACGTATGTGAAAGAAACCATTCACAAAAGACTACACTGTATGTTGTGTGACTCCATTTCTATGAAATGTCCAGTGTAGGCAAGTCTATAGAAACAGAAAGTAGATTATGTTTGCCTAGGGGAGGAAAGGTTTGCGGAAAGGGGAATTCAAGTGACTGCTAATGGCTAGGGGTTTGTTTGGAGTGATGATAATGTTCTAAACTTAGATTACAGCAGTGGTTGCACAAATCAATGAATACACTAAAATCATCAAATTGTGTACTGTAGGTGGGTTAACTTCGTGGTGTACAAATTGCATCTCAGTAAAGATGTTTAAAAAGAAAAACTGAAAAGAAGGACAGAATGCTCACATGGGTTGCCCTTGGGTGCTTCCTCTTTATGCTTCTGGTTTCATACAGGAACTGGGTGAGGTTCACCCACCTTGACCCTGGCCACAGGCCATTGCCCTCAAGTGGCCACTTACCCCTCAGGCTTGGATGCCCAGCACTGGTGAAGAGGTTCCTGGAACTGACTTCAAACTGGCTCCAGGAGGGCTGGCTGGCTACCTCCGCTGCCGGCCGCCAGCCACGTCCTCCACTACCTAAAGGTGCTCATTAACAGCCTGCAGCTCTTTCCTCACAGTGGAAGTCAGAAGGGAAATTCAAGACCTCTGGGTTCCGTTACCCAACCAGAAGCTTATTATCAGCAGCATAACTAGAAAAAGACATATAAAGGACCAGCAGTGTGACTCAATGGTGCAATATTTGCCTGGCACACTTGAACCCTGGTTCAATCCTGGTATCAAAAAAAGACGTTTCCTTCCTAACTTTGCCAGAATTAGGAGACTTTAAATTGCTACGTAACCCCTCTGAGCCTCAGTTTTTCTCTAGGAAGTAGGGAAAAATTTAACTAGAGCAGTGTTAATAAATGAAGATTATATCTGTATATTTATACACACACACTTATATATATATATATATATATATATATATATATATATATTCCTGCCACTGTATCTAACGTATAGACTGCAACTGGTAGATATGTGCTGAATCCCAGAAACCTCACCAGGGATTTAGCTCAGTAGCATAAGCACCTGCCTTACAAGCGCGAGGACCTGAGTTTGATCCCTGCTACAAAAAAATTAAAAAATTAAAAAACCTAACCTGCTTATCTAAACAGAAAACCAAAAGTACCAACACAAACATGAGTTTGAAAAAATCGGCAGTTGAGTCCAGACCAGGGAATATAAAGTCAGAATTTTGACTGAAATGCTATTATATTCTACACAGGTTGTTGGATGCTGGGAAACAAAGACAAATAAAATGGTCATGTGCTGCCTCTTACGTGATGCCCCTCCAGCACTCTGTGTAAGCCTTGCCCATACCCCTCAGTCAGATGGCTTTTGTGGACTGTCTTCTTTGCTTTCTAACTTTCCTCATCCATGTCCAAAAAATAAAAATAAAAATGCCCGTGACTCCGCTTGCTGGGGCTCCTGTGCCTATGGTAGAAGCCCACGGGAGGTTGCAGCAGCCAGCAAGCGAATGCAATAGCTCAATAACCGAGTTGAGCTGTTGGAACTTGCTCTCCTTTGTCACATCATTTTCTGTTCATGGGCTCCCGCTGTGCGGCCTGGGGAATTCACCATCCCGCTTGGCTCGCTGACATAGGCGGGAAATGAGAGGACTCTCCAAAGAGTTTGCCAGTCTGTTACACACACACTGTGAAAACAGAATGAGCCATGGTGGCTTATGCAAGGTGCAACTGAGGTGCTGGGCAGATGGGCTAGAAGTTATTTCTATCCAGAAATCCAAGCACTTTGATGCCTGAAAGAAATCTTGGCCCCTAAGGCTTTGCATGGTGGAATGACACCAAATGCAGCTCAAACTGCATGAAATGATGGTGATCCTCTGGCCACCAAGTGAAATGTTCCATGACATAGTGGCATTAAGATTAATCAGGATTCTATTTCTTTCTGTATGAGTGTCCTGTTTCTGCTGCCCATGTGTGTCCAGTTTGTTTCAGGCTAGTTTCCTCTTTTACATTGCTCAGATAGCTATCATGGTCAGCCAGGGGAGCATGCCACCTTGTTCCCATCTGGGGACAAGACAGAAAAAGCTTCCTGCAGTCCCTGGAGGACAGTGTGATGGGTGGCTCTGCCTGGACCACTGCAACCAGGATAGAGCCTGCAACTCCCGAGGTTGTTAGGACACAAAGCCTGGTACTGGGCTAGTGACCCAGCTTCAGTTAATCAGAACCCACCTGGAAGATGAAGATCCTTCTCACAATGGGCAAGAGCTGGTGAACGTTTAGAACAGCAACTCAGTGCCTGTCACAGAGTCATAAATCTCACCTGCAAATTGAAGACCAGTCATCAATAGGCTTGGCTAAGTGCAGCCAGCTGCCTTTGAGTCAATATGACATGGGCGCTTTGACAAGTAGCCAGCATCTCATCACTAGGGAGACTGAAGCCAGGGTGATGGCATCACAGCCATAAAAGGAATGCCCATGTCATCCAAGGGGCCTAGGACTGGTGCTTGACACCACTGAGGATGAGCCACTAAGCTGAGCTCGGGCCCCACAGCATGGCAGGGAATGGGCTGGATTTGTCATTTCCTGAGAGATGCTCTGGCTTCCCTCTGCTCTCTCCTCCTCCCTGCCTGGCTCCTGGACTGAGATGCACAGGCACAAACTAACATGATAATCATGTTAGTTCAGTTTCCTCCCTGGCCCTGCCCTCCTCATAATCTGATTTCCAAGGGAAGAGGTAAGGCAGGGTCCAGGCACAGGAAGAAATCTGCTCCCATGTGTCTGTTGGGCCTGCTAATTTGATAGAACTGCTTGTTGATCTTCCACAGACCCCCATTAGGAACAGATCTCATCTGGTTCCCACAGCCCTGATCTTGGAGAACTCTCAAGTCTCAGCCTAGAAGGAAATTCAGCTTCCAATTCAATTTCTGCATAAGCAAGTTAAGTCTTCATTGCAACAGCAGCAACCAGTGATTGAGCCCATACTGCGTACAGACATGGTGCTAGGTACTTCAACATGTGATGACTCACTATGTATGCTGTCACCTTGGAGAGGCCACAGCTCTCCGAGCAGGTAGGCCAGGGATGTTACCCTGAGTTAATGGTCCTTTTAGCCACTTTCTCTCTGTTCCTGAACGAATGTGCAGGAGGACTTTCAGCAGCAGGACTTTGGCTGGCCAGCTCTTATGACCCTCGAATCCTCATGGTCCTAGGATCCTATTCTGCCCAAATGTCAAGCAGCATCTGGCTCAAGTATCCTCTACTCCCCAAGGACACCCAGTGCCAACAGTCACTCTCAATTCTCACTGAATCGCTCCTTCACCAACCCACCCCATGGCCACAACAGCCGCCCATAGCTACAACCAAGCCAAAAGCTTAGCCTGCCAGGAATCCTGGAGGGTGCAGAGCAGAAAGGAAAACTCGGGATCTTGGAAAAAAAGCAGCTGTGTGCCCTATTAGTTATGTGACCTTGGGCAAGTTACTCAGACTCTGAGTTCTGGCTTCCTTATCTAGAAAATGAGGTAGTGTAATCTACTCTGCAGGGCAGGTAGGACATGCAACTGAGTTTCCAGTCTCACTGCTGGAGATGAGAATCCTGAATCACCCCTGCCGGTGTTTTCCGGGGGGCCCAAACCACCTCCGAGCCAGTTATCCCCCTCCCTTCTTCATGTCCCTTGTGGGGATCCCAGGTACTCACAGTGCTGTCACTAAGGAACTCATGTTCCCAATGTACAAATAGGCAACAAGCAAATCAGTAAATGAATATATGAAAGACCATGTAAGGGGATTTAGCTCAGAGGCACAAGCACCTGCTGGCAAGCAAGAAGTCAAATTCGATCCCTGCTACAAAAACCAACAACAAAAAGACCATAGAATAACACACACTTTTGGCCCCAGTAGCTGTGAGGGAAGCCCCTGGACAGCTAGCTAAGGATCTGCTGTAACTACCATCCGGGAGATGTGAAGAGTGATTCCCAGGTATCACCCTGCCAGGCAGCAGCCAGCCTGCTTGTTGGGGTCAGCCGGGTGCAGCAGTCACATTGTCCCCAACCCTAGAGGAGCCCTTCTCTTAGGCTGCATCCAAGGGGCAGGCCTGGGCTTGGCCCCTGCCCCTGCTGCTCCCACTCTGAGCACAAGCCCAGCCAGCCCCAGGCACTGGTCCCAAAAAGACACCAGCTCACCCTCTCCAAGAGCTCCAGGATCGGCTCCTTGGCTAACGCCCTGCCTTGTCCAAAGCTGTCCCCATATTGTGCCCAGGGGACCTTCCCTGCCTGTGGGACTCAGTTGGTGAGCCCACCTGGAGCCCAGCCCACTTTCCCCGTCGTGACAGCCCTCTCCCTCCCCTTGCTCTACCCCTCCTTCTCCCTCAGCCTCCATGCTCTATGGAGCATATTTCACCGCATGACGTTATTTCTGTCCATCACATCATGAATATTCTGAGCACCCTGAGAATAGAGGCTGTGTCTTCTTCACCTCTCACATCCCAGGCACATTGTGAGCATGCAGTACAGGCAACCTGGACCAATGAATGAAAATATTACTTTTCATTATCTTCTACTTAAGTTTTTATTTTAGATGATTTCAATCTGAGGATCAACTATAAGATTAACTTCTTTACACATTTGACCCTCTGTGGGTTCTATATTCTTGGACTGAAGCAATCAAAGACTGAAATATTTGAAAAAACATTGCATCTATACTGAACACATGCAAATGTCGTTCTTAACATTATTCCCTAAAAATACAGTATAGTGACTATATACTGCATTTATGTTGTGAGTAATTCAGAGATGATTTAAAGTCCACAGAGGATGTGCCAAAGCTGAATGCAAATACTACATTTACATAAAGAACTTAATCATCTGCAGATTTGGAGATCTGGAGGATCCTGGAATGAATCTGCTGAGACTACCAAAGGATGACTGTAATTTGAACTTCTGGGTTCATTTTAATGTCATTTTATTAGATTATATCAGAAACATGAACCATTAATCTCCACTTTTAAATTTTGTTTTGCTGAGACAAGGTCTTGCTATATAGTCCAGGCTGGTCTTGAACTCACTGTGCAGCCCATACTGGTCTTGAACTCATAGTAATCTTCCTGCCTCAGCCTCCCAAGTGCTGGAATTAAAGGTGTACACCACTACACCCAGCTTTACTTCTGTACATACTTGAATAAAATGCCTTAAAATGACCAAACATGCTTACATCTAGAGAAAAACTTAATAAAAATTTGTAAGTAGAAAGCCAAGCAGGTGGATTGCTGTGAATTTGAGGCTGGTCTGGACTACACAGTGAATTCAAGATCAGTTTAAACTACATAATGAGACCCTGTCTCAACAAAACAGAACAAAACCTAAAAATGCACAAAGCAGAGACATATTGCTTGAAACCCCGTATCACTATCACGCAGCTTTCCGATTCACCTCATGGTTAGTATTGTCTCTATAATATCACTTCTATTTTTTTTAAACAAACAGTATTGATTTTTGTTTTGGGGGAGTTCCTTTTTTTTCCCCATTCCCCTACTCTTCCTTAAACCCCAAGCTACATAATCAAGTTAAAGCCTGAACTATATAGCAAGACCCTGTCTCAAAAAAGCCAACATTAAAAAAAAAATTATATATGCACATGTCTGGGTGGTTTAATTGTATTATGTAAATCTGTTATGTGTTTCTTTTTCATGACTAGTACTGACTAATTATGAAAGAGGAATACTGAAACATCCCACTTTAATTTTTGTAACTTCCACTTGCATTTTAATAGTTTTTGCCATCTGTAATTAGCTTGTATTTGTTTGGTGCCCAGGTTTATGTCTGCTTGCAGGCTAATATTTATTCGGCACTTAGGTTAAAAATAGTCCAAAGATACTATTACAATTCTTCTAATATTGTGTTATGAAATTTTATTTTACCATTTTTCCATTAAAAAAAGGCCAGATAGAGGGGAGAGACCTATTCTGCTCTCAGACTGCTGCTGAAATTCCCCTCCCCATTTACATCAAGATGAAAACAGTACAAGGCGAATGGAATAGTCTCGGGAAATAATCAGCTTTTGAAAACACGGTTGGGGAATAGGAATGCCTGCTCTCGCTAGAGAGAAGTAAGCGCTGTAACCCTCTGGGTCCTACCACGGAGGACCATTAAGCTGGGGGGAAGCTATGGTCACCTGGGGAGGTTCCTGCAGCTTTCAGGACCCGCACTGCTCTCCGCACACATGTGGTGCTCGGAGACACTGCAGGGTGGGCGAGGCCTCTGGGCCCACTAACTCAGGGAGCCTCTTCATACTTAAATCTTTAACCACAGTGGTGTTAGGTAATGCCTGCAGGGTTAAGGGATTAAAGGCAATGCTTTTTGGAACTTCCTTTCTTCTCTTTAGATTTGGAAGAATTTTTAAAAATTGAGGTACAGTCAGGCACAGAGGCATATATCTGTAATAGAATCTACTCAGGAGTCTGAGGCAAGAGGACTGCAAATTCAAAGCCAGTGTAAGCTACATAGTGAAATCTTGTCTCAAAATTAAGTTTTAAAGGGACTGGGGATGTAACTCAGTGGTGAAAGGCTCCTGAGATGGATTCCCTGTACTGAAAATGGAAACCAAAACAAAATTGAAGAATGATCCGTGTACAACAAAGCACATTAATCTTTAGTGATATGTTCCCATGATGAGTCCAGTGATTTCACATCTTCACACACCTGCATAAACAGAGCCAAGTCAAGACAGGAAGTATGGTCTTTTCTGTCCTAGCCTTTACCCCCAGGCTGCCAGGAACTTCTGCTTTGTTCTGTTCAGGCTTACTTAGCCTGTTCCCTAACTTTATTTTTAAAAATTTTATTTATTTATTTATTTATTTATTTATTGTCTTTCTGACCCACTATGCAGTTCAGGCTGGCCTCAAACTCACAGTGATCCTCCTGCCTCCGCCTCTTGAGTGCTGAGATTATAGGCATGTGCCACCATGCCTGGCCTGTTCCCTAACTTTATAACATGTATGTAGAGCCTCCTGGGGGCAGTCAGCTGACTTCCCTGCACCTCCACATTGGGTGACCCCAAGAGGGGCAAGCAGTGCAGACCTCTGGCTTGATAAGGACACTGCCCAGTGAGGCCTGAACTCTCTGTCAGGACAGTGGCAGGTGCACTTACTGCCACTAATGTGCACCAAGCTCTGCACTCAGCCCACCAGGTCTCTCCCTCCTTTCCTGCGGACCAGCAATCAGGCTCAGGAGGAGATCGAGTGACCAGCAGGACAGCCCTCACCTCCGCCAGGAAGGCCGAGGTCTGTGGAATGGAAGGCCAGGACACTGGTTTCAGTCCTTCTCCACTGGCCACAAAAGGTCTCTCAACCCTCTCCATTCCTTCGTCTATAAAATGGCTTTGTAATGATGCCTTCTTCATGAGATAGTGCATATGAAAGAGCTTTATAAACCATCAAATGCCCAAAAGAATAAGGAGTCATCGGCATGGCTATCATAGATCCCCACATGCTGTAAAGGGCACGAGCCCACAGGCATGGCCAACCCAGGAAGTTACAGGTCCTTTCTGGGTACAGATCCTGTGGTGTCCTGCTCCCTTTTCAAGGGAGGAAGCTGGAGTCAGATGGGAGTCCTGGAAGGTTTTGATTAGTCTCTTACTAGCTTAATTGCAAATATTATTTATTTGGAATTTATCCTATGTCTCATAAAGTGCTAAGAATTGTCTGTGTAGCTCTCATTTACTTAGCAAAACTTTGCATCTAATTTACTGCTATTGTTCATTTATACAGATGAGGAAACTGAGGCTCCAGGAGTTTTAGGTAACATGTCCAAAGTTATATAATGAGTAAAGAGGCTAAAGATTGTAGATTGTGTATACTCTTAACCCACTGGGGGCCCCCGAGCCTTTGATTTCTCATCATGTCAGATAGGTACTACACAAGAAGAGTTTGGTATCTACTATGGGACATGCTCCATAAATGGTAGTTTCCTTCCATATTACGTGTGCAATGAGTAAATTTGTAGGGATACATGGTTACCCTACCACTAAAGTATTTGTGTCATATTACAGGTTTGCAGCTTCAAATCTTACCAGCACTTGTTAATGTTAGCCTTTCTAGTGGGTGGGTTGTGGGGTCTCCGTGTGTTTATAATTTCCATTCCCCTGGTGGTTAATGATACTGAGCATCTTTTTATGTGCTTATTTGGTATGGATCTTTCAGTGATGTGTCTTCTCAAAACTTTATCCATTTAAAAAAGTCAAGTTGTTTTCCTTATTATTTTTAAAATGGAAAAGTACTTTATGTTGGGCTGTGGATATAGCTCAGCAGCACAGTGCCTGCCTGACAAGTGCAAGGTCATGAATTTGATTCCTGATACCAAAAAAAGTACTTTATGTTTGCCGGGTATAAATTCTTTTTACAGATGTACGCATTACAAATATTTTCTTCTACTCTGCAGCTTACCTTTTCATTTTCTTTCTTTCTTTTCTTTTCTTTTTTTCTTCTTCTTCTTTTTTTTTTTTTTTTGAAACAGACTATATAGTTCAGGCTGGCCTTGAACTCACTATGTATCCTAGGCTGATCTCCAACTAGCAGCAATCCTCGTGCCTCCCAAGTGCTGGGATTACAGACATATGCTTACTGTTTCATTTTCTTAAGTCTGTTTCAAGAAATAAAGTATTTATGTTTTGGGTTTTTTTTTTTTTTTTGGTGGGGGGTACTAGGGATCAAACTCATGACCTCACGCTTGCAGGCAGGCACTCATGCCACTGAGCTAAATCCCCGGCCCCAGGATTTATGTTTCGATGAAGTGTACTTCATCATTTTTCCCATTTATAATTTGCATTTTTGTATCCTAAGGCATTTGCTAAACACAGATCACAGCCCATTTTCTCCTATGTTTTATTCCAGAAGCTTTAAAATTTAAGATTTTTACCTTTAAGACTATATTTTGAGTTAATGTCTATAAAATATGCAAGGTAAACATTGAAGTTTCTTTTTTTTCCCCTTCCTATGTGACTCCAAAATTGTGCCAGCAGCATGTCTGAAAAGCATTGTTTCTGTGTTAAATGCTCTCGGTTTTTGTTAAAAAATCAACTGACTATATTTGTATGACATACAATATACTCTGTACTCTCCTTTATGTGAGCACCGTACTGCTTTGCTTATGTAGCTTTGTAAGAGGTTTTGAGATCAGATTGTGTAAGTTCTCTAACTTTGCTATTCTTTCACAAAATTGCTTCATTTATTTTAGATTGCTTCCAGTTCCACATATATTTTGAGTCAGATTATCAACTTCTACAAAAAAATTTTTAAGTCAATTGGCATTTTTATTGGAATTTTCCTTTACAACTAACTTTATTTAGGGTGAACTGACATACTGCAATAACCATACTGCATCTTTCTTTTCATTTTTTTTAGCGGTACCGGGGATCGAACTATCGACCTTGCAAGGCAGGTGCTTATGCCGCTGAGCTAAATCCCCAGCCGCCTTTTTTTTTTTTTTCATACTGCATCTTTCAATTCATGAACGTGGTACATTTTTCAGTTAATTTTTTAGGGAGTGAGGTACTGGGAATCGAACTCAGAACCTCACACTTGGCAGGTACATGCTGCACCTCTGAACTATTTACCCGGTCCCTCTCACTTAATTCTTAAAATTTCCATAGCAACATGTAGTTTGTCTGTTCAGAGTTCCTCTCATATATTTTAAGTTTATCTCTAAGAAATAAAGCTTCTTGATATTATTATAAATAGTGTTTATATTTCTACCAAGTTATTTACTGTTGGCATATAGAAAAATAGTTAATTTTTTGTATATTGACTTTGTATTATGTGAGCTTGCTGAGCTCACCTACCAGTATTTCGCTTTTTGTAGAACCCTTACAACTTCCACATGAGGTGACCATGTTACTTCTGAGTAAAGACGGTTTCCTTTCCAATCTGTATGCCTCTTTATTTTTTAATTTTTATTTCAGTGGCAGCGCTGGGGGTTGAACCCAGGATGTTTAACCTGAGTTGGGCTCTATCTCCCAGTCTTCCTGCCAAGCCTCTACGAGTGTGGTGATTACAGGTGCGTGTCCAGCTGTGTCTTTCATGTCAGTTACATCCACTTGGCACTGTGTCGGAAGGACATCCTGTAAAATGCTGAACAGAAGTGGTAGAGAAGGACATTTTCCCCTATTTCCAATTTGGAGGGGAAATGTTAAGTATGACGTTACAGAAATCTTTTATTAAGTTAAGAAGTTTGGGGGCTGGGGACTTAGCCCAGCGGCATAAGCACCTGCCTTGCAAGCAGGTGGTCATGAGTTCAATCCCCGGTACCGATTAAAAAAAAAAAAAAAGTTTCCTTCTATGTCTGGTTTGAAGGCCTTCTATGTATAGTTTGCAGACTGGCGTTTGAATTTTGTCAAATAGTTTTATAACTGTAATGAGATGGTCATATAGTTTTTAAAAAATTGCATTAGTGTGCTGAGTTTACACTGATTGATTTTCTAATGGTAAACAAACCTTATATTCCTGAGATAAACTTGATTTGGTTATGCCTCATTTCCCTTTTTCTCTATTGCTATATTTGATTTGCTAAAATTTTGTTAAGTATCTATGTGTCTATGTTCATTAGGGATTAATTTCTTTTCTTGTAATCTTATAATCAAATATTTTGTCTGATTTGGCCATCTGCATAATACTGGCTTCAAAAATGAGGGGAGAAGTGTCACTTTTCTTTCATTTTCTGGAGGAGTTTGTGTGGAATTGCTCCTATTTCTTTCTTAAATTTAGGTAGAATTCACCACTGAAGCCATCTGGCCCTGGAGTTTTCTGTATGAGGAGATTTTCTTAAAAATCTAATTTACTTTAAACATTTTAAAATTGAGGTAAATTTCGCACAACATAAAATCCACCATTTTAAAGTTTATAATTCAGAGGTCTGCTATACTCACGATGTTGTGCAGCTCTCACCATTACCTAATTCCCGAACATTCCCACCATTTACTCCAGAGAGACACCTCATGCCCCCCAATTTCCCCTTCCCCCAAATTTATACATCGCTAATTTATTTCCTATCTGATACAGATTAGCCTATCCCAGACATTTCTTTTTTTTCAGACATTTCTTATAATTAAAATAATACAATCTGTAGCCTTTTGTAACTGGTTTCATTCTCTTAACATGATTTTTTTTGAGGTTTGGCCATGTGTGCAGTTTATCAGTACCCCATTCCTTTTATTGCTGACGAATATTCCATTGTGTGAAAATCCTACATTTGGGACTGAGGATTTAGCTCAGCGGCATAAGTGCCTACCTTGTAAGCAGGCAGTCGAGAGTTCGATCCCCGGTACCGATAAAAAGGAAAAAGACAAAAAAAAAAAAGAAAAGAAAATCCTACTTTTAACTGCTCATCAGCTGATGAAAACATGGGCAGTTTCCATCCTGGCTATTATAAATAACACTGCAGTGCACCTCCATGTATGAGCTTCAGGTATTTCCAAGTATTTTAGGTGTATGCCTAGGAGTGGGATTGCTAGGTCATATGGTATTCCTGTTTAACTTCCCAAGGACTGCCAACTTTCCCCCAAAGTAACTATACATTTATCTATTCATTCATTCATTCATTCATTCACTCATTCATTATGTTTTGAGATATGGTCTCATAGTTTAGCCCAAAGGCCGGGAATATAGCTCAGTGCCACAACACCTGCCTGGTAAATGCAAGGTCCTGAGTTCAATACCTGGTACCAAACAAAAAACAAAGTCACCATGTAACCCAGGCTGGCTTCAAAATCATGGTGCTCCTCCTGCCTCAGCCTCTCAAATGCTGGAATTACTTGTTTGCACCACCACACCTGGCTTGCTATATCATTCTAAACTCTCACCAGCAATAGATAAGGCTTCTAATTTCTCTATATCTTAGCTATCACTTAATTTTATTTCTTTCTTTTAAAAAATTAATACTTTCATTCTACTGGATGTGAAATGATATTTCAGTGTATTTTCTAGTTGCTTTTTCCAGCAGTTAATGACATTGAACATATTTTCAGTGTTTATTGGACAATTTTTACATCATCTTTCTAGCAACATCTATTCAAATCCTTTGTTTTCATTTTTCTTTGAAGTACTAGCAATTGAACTCAGGGCCTTGTACATGCTAAGCTAGTGCTCTGCCTCTGAGTTACACCCCAGACCATTTACTTTGAAGCTAGGCCTCACTAGGTAACCTCGGCTGGCCTCAAACTTGAGTTCTTCCTGCCTCAGCCTCCCAAGTAGCTGGAATTACCATCATGCCCAGCTTGTTTGTTCAATTGTAGCTGGGCCATTTGTCTTTTATTGTTGAGTTGTAAGAGTGCCTTACGTATTTTGTATTCCAGCACTCTATCAGATTATGATTTGTAAATATTTTATCCAATTATGTGAGTTGTCATTTTGCATCTTTATAATGTCCTTTGTCTTTGTTTTATTTTGTGTTGCTTCATTTTTTAAAACAGAATCTTGCTATGTATCCCAGGCTGACCTCAAATTTATAATGATTCTCCTGCCTCAGCCTCTCAAATATTGGGATTACAGGCATGTGCTACCTGGCTTTTTTGATGTGAAGCGATCCATAACTTATTTATTTTTAAAGTCGCTTCCAGGGTCACAAAGATATGCACAGTGGATCCTTGAGTTATGACCAGTTTCACATACAAGCAACTTGGGTTATGACTGCACTTTTAGGTTTAACTTACTATCAAAGTCTTGGTTGCAACTCAAATGCTGGCTGGTTGTGCGGTTGTAAACAAAGATTCATGATGCCAGAAAAGTGTATGTAAGTGTATATAAGCATCAGCCTGAGCCCAGATGTACATGTTTGTGGCTGTGATTTCAGTCAGTGCCATAATTACTGCTACCAGAATGCCCCAAAAAAGCTAGAAAAGAAGCTAAGAAAGGAAGAGAAGGTAAAGAAATGAATCACAACTGAGAAGGAGAAGGAAATGATGGAGAAATAAGAGAGTGGTGTTCATGCAACCAATCTCTCTAATATGTACATGTTGAAATCCACCATCTCGATGATCTTACAGAGAAAATATTCGTGTAAGGAAGCTAGTGTTGTTAAAGGTGTTACTCAAATTAGTAAGTTACAATCAATCGTGTTAGATGAGGTAGAAACAGTGTGAATAAATAAATGGTAGATGGCAGGTTGGGTTATTATTGCCTGTGTCTATAATTTATGAAAAAGCTGGGGCTATAAACGCAGACCTTGTAAAGTATAATCCATCAGTGAGTAATAATGGTGCATTTTGTGCCAGTAATGGTTGGCATCACAATTTTAAGGCAAGAACAAGTTCATAGCATAACTGGGCATGGTAAAGTAGCTAGAGGCAGTGAAGGGCTGCTAAAAATTACATCCACCACTTCAAAATGATAACACAGAGAAATGGCTTTTGCTGTTCTCAAGTTTTCCTTTATGATGAAACCAGCCTTTTCTAGAAGAAAATGCCCTGGAGAATATATATTATCCAAGAAGAGAAGAAAATGCCAGGCCACAAGCCTATGAAGGACACTCACCTTACTGCTCTGTGCCAATGTAGGTGGTAACCTCAAGATAAAGCCTTTTATAATTTATCACTCTGAGACCCCTAGAGTGTTCAGCAAACAAAGTCATGAAGAATAGACTAGGGGTCGTAGGCAGATCAAAAGCCTGGGTGACAAGAGGACTTTTTCTTGAATGATCAGGGAGGCTTTCTCTTCTACTGTTAAGAAACTTTTGTCTAGAGGACACAAGTTTCTCACTGAAGGCTCTCCTCATCATGGACAATGCTTCTGCTTCCTTGTGACATTTGGAGGGAGAATTAGCTGAAGAGTTCTCATGGCTCTCAGTACAATTCCTCCCCACTAATACAACTCCTCTACTGCAGCCTATGGACCAGCAGGTGATAGCCAACTTTACCACCAAGAAACTGTTCCTGAAGAGCTTTCAGATGCTCTCAGATGCAGATATAATCCTTAAAGATTCTGGATTTAACTCTTAAAGAGCGCTGGAACATTACAACATCCTTTCCTGTGTGGGACTCACTGAGACATCCTCAGTCAGTGTTTCTCTAAGGATCTGCCTAGAAGAAAGTGTGGCCTGAAATTATTCAGGAGGGAGACTTTGCAGGCTATGTGGAGGAGCCTGAGGCTTCCATTGACCTTGTGTTTGATGACACTGTCATTATGGCAGAGCCCACAGCTTACAGGTAGACAGTGGTGATGCGGAGGAACTGCTGGAGGAACACTCAGAGGAATCATCTACGGGGGAACTTCAGCAACTTCTGGCTGAGCAACAGAGAATGGCAGCTGAGAAACTTTTGGAAGAGGAGGAGTATCAACTATCAGTGCAGCAAAGTTCTTCTGAAATAAAGGAAATCCTGAAAAAATGGACAGAGCTACAGACATTTGTAGAGAAGACCCACCCAGGTCAAAAATAAAAAGCTACCCTAGTATGGTGGGCACATGCCTATAATCCCAGTACTGGGGAAGCGGAGGCAGGAGGATTGCTGCAAGTTTGAGACCAGCCTGGGTGACATAGTTCAAGGCCAGCCTGCACTGCATAGCAAGACTCTGTCTCAAAAACAAAAACAAAGGGGGGAAAAAAAAAAAAGAACTGGTTTACCATGGACTGAACTCACTGAAACTGTGAGCCAAAATAAACATCTCCTTTAAATTGCAGTGTTGAATATTTAGTTTCAGTGACAAGAAAGCTGACTAACACCAAAAACTGATACCAGGAGTAGGGCCATTGCTATTCCTGTACCTGACTATGTGGTTCAGAAGCTTTTAGAATTGGCTTGCAAGAGGAGTTTGGAAAGATATGGAGATGTTGGCTAGAGAAACCTTAAAATGTTGATGTGTGACACTGTCAGAGCTTAGAAGACCACAATGCTGATGGGAATGTGGACAAGGCCAGGTGTGTGGGAGCCCTCCTGCAATCCTAGCACTCGGGGAGACTGAGACAGGAGAATCACAGGTTTGAGACTAATTTGGGCTATACAGTAGTTCAAGATCACTCTGAACTACTTGGTGAGACTTTGCCTTGAAAAACCAAAAATAGATAAAATAAAATGAAGACCTATGTGATCAACAATCAAGCTAAGTCAAGATCCTGTACCACTCTGGATTTTCACACATCCTTGGGAGTAGGTGTGTGAACATGCATGCGGTGTGTATGTGTGAGTAAAGAGCATGGCGGGGGGTCTGAACGTGTGAAAGGATGTGTGTGCCTGAATGTGAGCACACTGTGGGATGGGGCAGGGAAAGACCGCACTACTTCTCCAGCGATGAGTCCTGGGGATGAGCTCTGGTCCAGCAGTGAGCCATGCTGGCCAGAAACCAGGCAGGGCTGAGAAGGTGCTCCCCCGCCCCATTCAACCCCTGTGTCCCCCAGGCCCAGAGATGGGAAGTCTCTCCTTGGCCACTGGAGCACTTAGTTACAGCCCAGCATCCTGGTAACCATTGCCAGGGACTGGGAGTACTTCTGGGAACAGCAGGAGCCAGCATGCGGGGGCAGAGCCTTTGCTGCTATATTTGCAGGTCTGGATTTAGCACAGGACCTTGAGAAGAGGGACTGAGCTACGTTTTCAATACATTTATCCCCCAGGCAACCTTGTGTAACGGAGATTTTACAGGAGTTCAAAGAAGCTAAGGAAGTATCTCAAGGTCGTACAGCTATGACGTTCTCAGCCAGAGCAAGACCCAGTTTCTCTGGTTCTAAAGTCAAGGACTTTTCTGGCCCA
The DNA here is from genome assembly GCF_034190915.1 of Cavia porcellus. Taxonomy (NCBI): domain Eukaryota; kingdom Metazoa; phylum Chordata; class Mammalia; order Rodentia; family Caviidae; genus Cavia; species Cavia porcellus. The sequence goes on from NW_026947514.1 coordinate 32,674,882, forward strand.
AGCAGCACAGAACCCGCTAAAGCCCTGTGCCAGCTCTGCACATGAGAACAGGCAGGAGTACCAAGTGCCACCTGCATCTGTGTGAAGTTCCCACGAGCCTGCCCTGTGATCTCAGCATAGTGGCTTCTATGCCCATTCCGATGCCAAACCCCGCAGGCAGGAAGCAGCTGCTCTCATGTGCTTGGGTAATGTCCACAGACCAACCTGCACCCTAGGGCACTAACCAGACCGGTTGACTTCTGCTTTAGGCGTGGGGCACAGAGATGAAGGGAGCCCAGGGAAGGGCAGGAACAGCCAGAACATGGGGGGACTCACAATGTATGAGGTGGTCAGGACTGTGGCTTTGACCTAGAAGCTTTTCAATATTTAAATCCCCCTGGCACCTTCTGCCCCCTGTCACCCTGCCAGAAGCAGGTGCAGGCAGGAGCTCCTGGCCTGCCTTCCTGCACTTTCTCAGCTGCTCTCTCCACCTTCCTATAATCGCAGCAGCTGGCCCTGCAGGGGGCCAGGTGAGCCTGGCCAAGCCTCAATGTCTCCAGTCCAGGGCAGACCCACTGGTGCACAGAGTGCTTGGTCCTGGCCCTGAATGCACCTCACTGCCTCCTCTTTTTGCTCTCTCAACCACAAAGAGGTCCGTGAACTGTTACAGCTAAAAAGCTTCACATCAAAGAGTGGGATCCATCCTACAGCAAACAGGGCCATCTCAGCTTCGACTGCGGAGTTACCAGGCGGGTCCCAGACTTCAGCTCCAGAGGAAGGCGACTTCCTCTTGCTTAGTGGTTCTCAGACTTCAGTGAGTACAGAATCACTCTAGGATTAATAGAGATGTCGCATAAGATGGAATGGAAACTATCATGGTCCATTTTCTGGTCTCTGTGCTCAGCTTTCAGAGTCCTAGGGGGCTGGGGATTTAGTTCAGCGGCATAAGCACCTGCCTTGCAAGCAGGCAGTCGTGAGTTCGATCCCTGGTACCGATAAAAAGAAGAAAAAAAAAGAGAGAGAGAGAAGATTTCAGAGTCCTAGAGGAAGAAATAGAAAGAAAGACAAACCCACCAAGTCAGGGAGAGACATGGAGGAGGGTGAGGGAGTGGGGGCGGAGATACCCCCTAAAAATGAAATCTGTCTGGGCAGGTGGCACACTCCTGTAACCCCAGCATTAGGTAGGCTGAGGTACGAGGAGCACAAGTTCAAGCCCAGCCTGGGCAATTCAGGAGTTAGAGAGACCCTGTCTGAAAATCAAAAACAGTTTTGAAAGGTTCAGGATATACTTCAGTACAAAGGCCCTGGGTTCAATCCCTAGTACTAAATGAGGGAAAAGCTGAAACCTGAGTACTAGTTTCTAAAGAAGGGCAAAACATACGCGGGACTCACAAATCCCAACAAGTGTCCTGGCTGCCCTAGGAGGGTACTAGGTGGCACTAGGCCACAGCACCAACTCCAAAGCCAAAGAGGCCTAGATTAAGACCCAGTGCTGGCGTGCCTGGCTCTGGAGCTGTGGGCATCCCCGCTGAAAATCCCGGACTTCCACTTCCTTCTGGGAGAAAAAGCCCCAAATTCTTTCAAGGTTCAGCATGATCTGTTCCCAGACTCAGGATCTGGACCTGAGCCTTTCCTTCTGTCGTCAAAGCTCTCTGTCTCTGACTCTGTCTGTCTCTGTCTCTCCCTCTCCCTTCTTCCCTCTCTTTCTCTCTCTCTCCTATGCAGTTCATACTTCAGCCTTCAGTGCTCTCTCCTGGCCTGTCCTGTCTAAGTGCAAGGGAGAGAGAGAGATCCTGATCTCAAGGACTGACCCACATGGTCGTGGCGGCTGGTAGTCCAAATCGAGGGCAGGCCAGCAGACTGGAAATTGAAGGAAGAATTGAGGTTCCCTTTCTTTGGCAGCACTAGGGATGGAACCCAGGGCCTTGCACATGCGGGGCAAGTGCTCTATCACTGGGCTGCACTCCCAGCCTCCAGAGTAGAAGTCTTAAGTTCATACTCCACTGGGCAGCACTCTGGAAACCCAGCTGAGATTCTATGCTGCGACTTGAGGCAGCGTATCTTCTTTTGTTTTTTATTTTATTTTTAAAATTTTAAAATGAAAAAAGGATAAAAATGATATGGAATCTCAAAACAGAACAGGGAAACCATGGTTAATATGTGGTGTATTGTTGTCAAGGTAGAGTATCCTCTTTGGAGGACATTCTGCTTTATTATAGTCTACTTCAAATGCTAATCACACATTTAAAAAAGTACTTTTACAACAGCACCAGGCTAGCATTTTGCCAAACAAGTGGATACTGTAGCTGAGTCAAGGTGTCACAGAAAGTTTACTGTTGCCCTAGGGAAGGTCAGCTCCCCTGTCCTCACCTACACATTGTTCAGGGCTGTGTACTTCCCTTTCATGAGGTTTTGTAATATTTGTCTGCTTATTCTTGCTATTCTCCAGATTTTCTTTCTTTCTTTTCTTTCTTTCTTTCTTTTTTTTTTTTTTTTTTTTTTTTTTTGTCTCTTTGAGACAGGATTTCGCTACGCAGTTCAGGCTGGCCCAGCTCACTTTGTAGCCCAGGCTGGTCTCGAACTCACAACAATCCTCCCACCTCAGCCTCCCGAGTGCTGGGATTACAGGCATGTGCCACCACGCCCATCTATGTTCTCCAGATTTTCTACTGAGTCCCTGTTAAAGTAATTCCACAGAAGGCCATCAGACTACAGGGATGCGTGGGGTTCCTTTGTCCTCAAACCAGAACCGAACTCAGAATTGAAAAGAAAATGGGACCTCAGCCCAGTGGCCATACACCACCAACTGGGCCTTCCTGATGGTGTCTCAGAGGCCCCCTGGGACAGCCCCTCTTTAGCCAATCACAGGGCACCTTGGCTCTGCTTCCTCATTAGCCCCAAACGCCTTCTGCCTTCCCTGTAGGCTGCTTCAGTTGGAGCCTCAGCTTCTATTTAGGAGCTGCCTGATTCAGGAGTTGCCACGTGTGCAGGTAAACTCTTTCACATCATAATGTGCTTCGCTTTGTCTTTTAGTGTGCCTCAGGTATAATTTTGTTAATTTATTCTTAGATTGCATGTACTTATCCAAGCTGAAGATTAACTATTCATTTGGTTTTGATCAATTCCCAGCTATTACCTCTGTCAAACTGCTCATCTCCCACCTCCAGAGATGCTAGCTAAGCTGCATTAGATCCTCTCATTTTTTCCTCTAGGTCTCTCAACTCTGATTTCTTCCCCATTTTCCCCTACTTTTTTCCTCTCCTTGGCATGCTGCCAACATCAGTCTGCTAAATGTCTCCTTAACTCCATTCTGTTTGGCTACTCCATCAGCTTTAATAAATAACTTCCAACACTTGATTTTTTATTTCTAGAACTTCTATTTGACTTGTTTTCCATAAATTTCTTCTGATTATCTTGTCCTTTACTATTCTGCTTTTCTTTAAAGGACATAAAAAAAGTACAAGGTTGTGAGTTCGATCCCCAGTACCAAAAATAAATAAATAAATAAAAATAAAAAGCTATTTAGAAGTCATGCATAGGGTTACTTGCCGGTAATTCCAACACTCAAGGAGCCGAGGGCAGAAAGATCACAAGGTCAAGGCCAGCCTGGAGAATATAGGGAGACTATGCTTCAAATAAATAAATAACAAATCAGAAAGTTTTTATAATCATCAAAAATATTTATTTTATGCTTTCAGATTTTTCTGTTACTTCTACTCCTTTGGGGATGGATTCATTTGAGCTAAATTGTTTTGTTCTTGTTTTTATTGATTACTCTTTATACAGTGGTTTGTTTCTTTGTGTGGTTTGTAATTTGGGGTTAGAAACTAGTCTTTAGTGAGGTGTGTCTTGCCGTGGGTTGCCTGGGAGCCCTGGGTTGTGAAAATGTCATTTGAGAGTGCTTCGGGGTTTGCTCTGTCAGGGGCCTAGGTTCTGAACTATTTTTACCAGTAGCTTTTGGGCACCAGAGACCTGGCGCTGGTGGGGTACCAGAGACGGGATGGGGGCAAGGCCCCATCTCTGCCATCGCAGGCCTACCCCCAAACCCTCCACCCTTGTCTCTCCCAGGAACTCCCCTCCACTCAGGCTGGCAGCTCACAGCCTTTCTTCCCTGACTGGGCCACTCTTTAGGGCTCTGAGCGAGCTCTGTTCTGGGGATCAGTCCCAGCACCCCCGTTTCACAGCTGACGGTGCCTCTCGTCTTTGGAATGCAATGTTGGGCCTTTATCTCAGTAAAACCCCAAATTCTCAGCCGAGGTTCTCATCCTCGCTTGGGGCACTTGCACTAGTTCTGGAATCTGGGGATTTCTTTGCTTTTGTCTCAGCTCAGCTGTGCATCCCCAAATATGTTTTTCTTGGGTTTTCTTCAGTATTCCTGTATGACCTGGTGAGAAAGAACAAGAAAAGCCCAGCCTGATCTGTGGCTGAAGTTGTTCTGCTACACTGATCTGTGATTATCCAAATAAAATTAGTCGCTTCCTCTAGACTGTAAACTCCGTGGGGCAGGGACTGGGTTGGCTTTGCCAAATGCCCACCTTCTGAAAGGGTCTGAGCTGCTGGGCAGGGTGATACAGGCCTGCAGTCCCAGTCCTCTGGAAGGTTGAGGCAGCAGGATGTTAAGTTTGAGCCCAGCCTGGTCAACTTGGAAACTCAGTGAAATCCTGACTCAAGAAATATTTTTTTAAAGGGCTGGCGGTGTAGCTCAGTGTGAAAGTCCTGGATTCAAATCCCAGGAACACACACACACACACACACACACACACACACACACACACAGAGGACTGAGCACGTGGTGAAGGCTCAATAATCAGTTTTAAATGATTAAATAGTGAAGATCCTCTCTTGGAGGACATTAATACTTATTGCTGAGGGCTGCTGGGAAAATTTAGCAAGAGAATGTACAGCACACTTTGTGTGTGTAGAGAAAGCTCAGGAAAGATTATAACCTTGTCTATGAAGATAAGTACTGATTGCAATGGCTCTTTGTGATTCACCTCCCACCAACCTCCGGGACAGCAGTCCTGGCCTAGGAGGGAGGCAGGGTCTGTGCCTCCAGGCACCTCCTCAAAGTGCAAGGTCAGCCCCTTGCTTTTCACTCAACACAGAAGCCCAGGCTTCTAGAAATGAGCTGGCCAAAGGGGTCTCACTGGCCCTGATCAATCCCATCCTGCCTGGGGTCCCTGAGAATGTCATTAGCAGCAATCCTTTGTACTGACAGGATTTTTTCTAGAAACCTCACATTTGAGAAGTCTGTTGAGAAAAACAAGAGCATTTAATAGGTAATAATTGATTTCTGCATTTTAATTAATCAACTGCATTCAGCTGCCAAAGCTTCCAATCAGCATGAGGTAAAATAATTTTAGCCCCAACCAAAGAAACAACATTTTAACCAGGCTGTGCAGCTTCTGTCGTGTGAATAATGGAGGCCTTTCCTCTTCCCATGCCACCTGCCCTGCAGAATCCTCTAGAAATTGCAGCATCTTACAAATGGGATCCAATAATGACCAAAAGGGGATTTGTTCTCGTGATTTTCCTGTGGCTGGGGTATAATACCCTAAACCCACATTGAAAGAGGAAAGATTTATTATGGTTCACAGTTTTAGTCCATGGCTGGCAGAGTCAAATGCAGAAACAGCACGGTGGAAGGGCCTGCCTTGGAGAGCTGCTCACTGCCAGGCAATCAGGAAGCAAGCGGAGAGGGAGCGAGCCAGGTGGTGGTGCGCACCTGTAACCCCGCCCTCAGGAGGGAGGAGGATCACTGCGTGTTGGAGGCCAGCCTGGGCTACAGAGTGAGTTCAAGACCAGCCTAAACTGCAGAGGAGACCCCTTCTGAGAAACAGAAAACAAACAAAGAGAAAGAAGAAGGAGGAGGAGGAGAAGCAATGAAAGAAATGAGGAACCAGGGAGAGAAATACACCCTTCCAGGCCACGCCCCCGCTGTCTCCAGCGAGGCTCTCTCTCCTAACAGCACATCCAGCTCTGAACTCACCCTGGGGTTAATCGAAGGGTGAGTACGGTGTCCCCATGATCCAGTTACCTTCTAAACGTGTGAGACTTTGGGGAGCCATCCCATGTGTAAGATGGCACTCAGAAAAAGAAAAAGAAAAAAAAAAAAAAAAAAAGATGGCACTCAGGAGCCACCTCACACACGTTAAATCCTCCGGGGCCTGGTGCATGCTAGACAGCTGCTCTGCCACTGAGCTACATTTCTAGCCCTTTTTAGTTTTTAATTTTGAGACAGGATCTCACTAAGTCGCCCTGGCTGGCCTCAAATATATGATCATCCTGTCGCAGCCTCCAGACTAGCACTCATTACAGGTGTGTACCACTGCACCTGGGGGACAAGACTTATAAAGGGATTTAAGAAACCTTAGGAAACAAACAACATTTAAAATACATGTGCATGCATGTTTGTGTGTGTGTGTGTGTGTGTGTGTGTGTGTTGCCGCATCTCCTTGGATGTACTGTGAAGGACTTTGCGCTATAGATTATAATAATAATATAAAATAAATTCCTCCTGTAAGTTAAGTACCCTATTTAATTGAGTGCTAGTCTTCAAAACTTTACTTTAAGATGTGTAACACCAGGGGCTGGAGGTTTAGCTCAGCGGCATAAGCGCCTGCCTTGTAAGCAGGCAGTCGTGAGTTCGATCCCCAGTACCGATACAAAGGAAAAAGACAAAAAAAAAAAAAAAAAGATGTGTAACACCTCCACCTTACAAATGGGGAGACTGAATCTGAACATTCTTCTGAAATTTGCCCAAAATCATGCAGCAGAAGTCAAACACATCTGACAGCTCACTCCACCAAGAGAATCCATTGCTGTCCTTAGCAGGAGACGGCTTGGCTTACAGCACTGCCTCCCAGCTCTGCTGGCTGGAAGGTGGAGGTGGTGGGTGGGCGGTGGGCAGATTAAAAAGCCCCAAGACCCTGTTCCAATTCCCAACAACTCTAAGTGGGAGTATCAGGATTGTTAAAAGCTCCCGAGAAATTTTAGCATGAAGGTTTAATTTGGGATATTACACCCCAAGTCTACCAAGGTCACTGGCTGTGAATGTCACCTAGGACTGTGGAAAAGACTGAAGTCCAGAGGGGCAGCTGGACCTCAGTCTTCAAGAGCTGTATTGGGGGCTGGCCAGAAACTGGGAAATAGGCAACGATAACAGCAACACGATGAGAATAATAATGGTTAGGATAGTATTTCGCTTATTCTCTATTGTAACGTAGGGGGCCTCTCCATGACTCGCTGGTCTTCACTGTGGGGTCCCCTAGATGGGTGTGACCGGGAATCTCTTCATCTTGTCCATGAAGACACCAAGGCACAGACGTATTAAAGGGCTGGCTGGCAGCCTTCAGGGTCTCGAACCCCTGCTGTTTGGTTTGCTGAGGGGCTGCTCTGCCTGGAGAAGTGGGCACTGGCATAGATGTGAGTAAGGGGATCCCGCCCACTTGGCTCTCACGATCTGGTCATGTCCGGTAGGCCTGAGCAGGTGGAATGAGGCAGGGGTCTGAGTGGTGTCCCTCCACTGATGGTGGCTCCTAGCTTCTGGCCAGCAAGTTCCCAAGGTCCCCACAGTCCCAGGAGGCAAAGGGGGGCTTGGATGCTGTGTCTACACTGCATGGCTCTTGGAGGGACGACCTTGTTGAGTGCAAGGCCAGGCACCTCAGCTCCACGGACCTTGCTTTCTTGCCCATGATACCCTCTCCTTGCAGATTTGTCTGGAAGATCCAGGGGTTTACATCTCAGGCAGGACTCAGAGCATAGTGTGGGCATCTATTCCCCACCTCCTTGTCCCTCACCACTAGCCCCAGCCTGGCTGCCACAGGGAATGGAAACTCTGAGGGTGATTGTGTCTCTTTACATTTCCCCAGCAACCAGCAGAGGCCTGGCCCAGGCGCCTAGGAAAACCCGGTAAGACTGAATTGTTCACAGCTGGCTCAGGCGCAGGCGAAGGCCTGACTCACTGCTCCGGGAAGTTGCTGCATCAACCCAGAGGCTCAGGTCCTTGCTTGTTCTCGAGAGTACCTGGTAAGCTAGTGGTGCTCACCACTGGACACCCAGCAAAATCGGAGAACTGGGGGAGGAAGAGAGGGGAGACTTTGAGGTCCTGAGGCCCGGCATACCCCTAGGCCAGAGAAGTCGGGGTGATGGAGGTGAGCCTGGGCATCAGCATTTACCACAACCTCTTTTGCAGTGTCATCAGCTGTCTTTGAGTAAGAAAGACCCAGAGTTTGCTTAAAGTGCAGACTCAAACGGGATGAATCAGGCTGTGCAAAGGCTCTGCACCCTTCGCCTCCTTCTCTGGAGTAAGTTCAGAGGAAACTCTGCTACTGGGGGGCGGGTTCCCCATAAGGAAAGAACAGACCAGGCTGCGAGCTGAGCCCAGGGGATGTGCCTGGCCCTGGGGGCCGTGGGCTGAAGAGGGACCTGCGCTGAAGGTAGGTTGTTCCACAGGGGCCAGGGAGGTGGAACTGGGAGGTTTGGGGAGGGGACAGAGCTGCATTCCTCTCATTCTTTAAGGATGATTTTCTAAGGGTAAGGTTTCCAGGGACTGAAGAGAAAGGGCAGGTGGAGCACTTATTTATTTCCTCTACTGCTGTTGCTGCTACTGCGGCCCCTGGGTCAATCTGTTCTAGGAGGGCTGGAGCCTCCAGGACGGGTGTGTCCACCTGCCCAGGGCACCATCATTAGGGGACAGGGACACAGGCTGGGTCTTTAAACAGCAGACATTACTTGTGTGTGTGTGTGTGTGTGTGTGTGTGTGTGTGTGTGTGTGTATTTAAGACAGGATCTCACTATGCAGTTCAGGCTGGCCTTGGGTTCACTTTGTAGCCCAGGCTGGTCTCGAATTTGACTCCTTCCTCAGCCTCCCAGTGCTGGGATCACAGGAATGTGCCACCACGCCCAGCAGACATTACTTCTTGACTTCAGGAGGCTGGAAGTCTAAGATTGAGATGCTGGCAAGGTCACTACCATCAAGGCAGGCGGTCTCCCTCCTGCTGTGCGCCACACTTGGCCTCTTCTGTGGGCAGATGGGGTCAGGAGGAGGGAGACAGGATGAGAATGTGCACACCTGCTCTTTCTGGTGTCTCCTGCTGATCCAATTGCGTCAGACCCTGCTCTACAACCTTATTTAACCCTCACAGCCTTCTTAGAGGAGAGTAAGCACTTGAGGTTGGACGTTGGCACAGGACTTTGGAGGACACAGTGCCGACCACAGCAGTGGGCTTCTGTGACTTCTCAGCCTGGCTCAGAGAAATGTAGGGACTTACACTGTCCTCCAGGACCCTCTGCTCGAGTGGCAGGTGGTGTGAGGCCACGAGCTGGTGCCCCCTGCTCCTAATCCTGGAATCTGGGGAGGCGATGGAAGATCTGGCCTCTCCAGGCCTCTGGAAACCCAGGGATGAGAATGATGGGGGCAGGGGACTGGCTCTAAGTGGCCCATGAGCTGCCAAAGTACATGCAGCAACCATACTTGGGTGACCATGGAGCCACCCCTGGACCATTGTCCAGCACCCTAGAAGCAGCTTTGAGGGACTCAAGGCAGCCTCCTAGGCATTGGCCCTGGCACAGAGCCTCCCTGCGTCTGGAGTGGCCGGGCCACTGGGGTCCGTGCTGGCTCATCCCACACTTGCTGGGAGCCAGGCTGTGCCCACTCTGCAGGCTGCTGGGAGAGGTAGACAGGGTCCTTCTCTCACAGGATTTTCTTCAGAGCTGGGCAACAGGCAAGCAGCTCAATTTGTAACTCATCAAAGCTGTGGTAGGAAGGGGAAAGTGTGAAGGAAGTCAGGGGAAGAGAGGAGCTGGGGAGGAAGAGAGGGGTCAGGAGAGTCCTGGCAGAGAAGCAGGGAGCACAGAGGGGCCTGAGTGAGTAGGGAATGGGGTACAAGCACAAGAGGGAAGGGCATTGCAGCCAGGAGCAACGGCAAGCGTGATTTTTTTTTTTTTTTAAATGGCACCATGGTTTGAACCCAGGACCTTCACACTGAGTTATGCCCCAGCATTTTTTTCTTTTCTATTTTAAGACAAGACCTTGGCTGGGGATTTAGCTCAGTGGCATAAACGCCTGCCTGGAGTGCAAGGTCATGAGTTTGATCCCGGTACCAAAAAAAAAAAAAAAAAAAAAAAAAGGACAGAGCCTTACTAATTTGCTAAATGCCCAGGGTGCCAGGATTACATGTGCATGCCCCCCACTGCTAATGCAGATTAGGAGTGGAGCTGACGGGCTTGAGGGTGGAGTGCTGCTGAGGTGTGAGGGAAGAGGAAGGCACGAGGGACCCCTAGGTTTTGGGCTTGAGCTTCTGAATGGGTGGTGGTGCAAGATGTACCCAGTTCAAAAGTTTGTTGTGACCAGTGAAGTTCCAGGTGCCCGGTAACCACTGTGGGAGTCAGGCTGAGACTCATGTTTCTTGGACTGGCTGTGGGACTGAAATGGGACAGGAGGGAGAGGTCAGGAGGAGGAGGAGGCTGAACCAGCCCAGGAGGCAGCGAGCAGAGTGTGAGGTGTCCTGAGTGAGCAGGTGCGGAGGGCGGCGGAGCTGGGCCTGGGCAGTGATCCCTCAGTGACCCCGAGAGTGCAGACTGGAGAGCCGGAGGTCAGGGCAGCTCAGAGAACTGCCTCGGGCAGAGACCTGGGCAGAGTCCTGGAGGAGTCAACTGGGACAGAAAGAGAATAGGACCCTGGACAGGCAAGTTAGTCAGGGATTTGCTGTGAAAGGGAAGAATTGAGAGCAGTGGTGTGCACCTGTTATCCCAGCAGTCTTGGAGGCAGAGGCAGGAAGGTTGAAAGTTCAAAAGCCAAACTGAGACTGTCTCAAAATAAGAAATAAAAGAGGCTGCTTTGTAACTGAGTGAGAAGGCCCTGGGTTCAAACAAAACAAAACCCCAAAAGCAGGGCAAGCCAGAGCCGTGGACTTTCTGGTTGGACAGATGGGAAAGAAGGTGAGGCTGCGGGGTCACTGAGGGCCTTTCAGGGAGGCCACAGCGGCTCTAGAGCAGGGCACAGGGCTGCCCCTGAGTGGTGAGGCCTCCCTGAGAGTGGATGGGAAGAGAGAGAGAGAGCGAGCTGCTTGACCAGGACCCCCAGAGGCTCAGCAGGGCTCTACGAGAGCTCTTCCTGCCAGCCTGAAATTTCTCCCTGACAGTTTGGGGAGGCTGGCATTTTGGATCCCAGAGAATAACAACTAAAGAAAGAGTTGTTACCTAAAGTGCCACCCCAGGATGACCAGCTAAACTCATCGCTGAGATGAAGCCTTGGTGCAAGGACTCCAAAGAAAGGGTAAGTGCTGAGTTGAGCCCCTGAGGCCTAAGTCTCTCTGCTCGCAGCGCTGGTCAGCTGGCCAGAGCCTCATGGCCCAGGACTTGGCCAGCTGATGCAGTCATTTACAAACCCACTGGCTACGGCTGGGGCTGGTGACACAGCAGCCAGTGGACCTCAAACAGGAAGGAGTCCTTGCTGCCAGCTGAGCACTCACAGAGCACCCCCCACTTCCATCTGAAATCTGAAGGTGGCCTTGTACCCAGAAGGACAGTGCAGCAGCGGGAGTAACAGTGGCCCTTGCTGCTACAATATGGTTCCTGGATTGCCAGCACTGACAATGAAATCTTGCTAAAAATACAGAATCTCAGGCCTTATTTTTATTGTTGTTGGTTTTTTTTTTTTTTTTTTTTTTTTTTTTTGAGACAGAGTCTCACTGTATAGCCTGGGCTGGCCTTGAACTTGTAACAATCCTTCTGCCTCAGCCTTCCAAGTACTAGTATTACAAACCCACCCAGCATGATTTTTTTTTTTTTTTTTGACAGGGTCTCACTATAGTTCAGGCTGATCTTGAATTTCCTTTATAGCCCAGAGTGGCCTCAAACTTGAAGCAATCCTCCTGCCTCAGCCTCCCAAGTACTGGTATTACCAGTATGTGCCACTGTGCCTGGCTCACCCAGCATGATTATTCTATCCTTAAGTGTGTTGCCTCATGGCACAGATACAAGGTGGCCGAGAGAAACTTCTCTTCTTTTGTCAGGAAAGGCAAAGAACATTCCCAGGATCTCTGCAAAAGAGGTCCCCTTGATTCCTATTGCACAAAGATAAATCATTCTTAGCTGCAAGGGAGTCTGAAAGGATGAATTTTGTTGTTGTTGGATTTTTCTATAGTAGGAAGCAATAAACAGAGAAAAAGATTTCAAAAGACTACTAAGTAGCCATCAGCAGTATATGATACAACATTAACTCATGAGATATTAATGCACATGTGGCAAACATTTCTCTTTCTTTTTGTGGAGCTGAGAATCAAACCCAGCACCATGTGCATGCTAGGCACTCTAACACTGAGCTACTCCCTGGCCCCACATGTGGCAAATTTAATAAATTAAATATTTAAAGGAAGACAAGCTGGATGCAGTGACAAATGCCTGTAGCCCCAGCACTTAGGAGGCTGAGGCAGGATGATTGCCGTGAATTCAAGGTCAGGCTGAACTGCATAGCAAGACCTTGTCTCAAAAAACCAAAAGAAGACAATAGGAAAAATTAGGACCTTCTTTAATTTTCTGTTGTTAATTGGTTTGATTAATTAATTAATAATTGTTTCCACTTAATTGGTTTGCTTTATATTTTTTAAATCAAAAATGTAAAAGATTTTCTTTAACATACAAGTCTCCTTTGAAGGTAGAAATTTGGGTTTGAACATAAATTTTGTGTGCTATTCCTAGCTCAGTGTTATACCAGTCTGTACACATATAGGTGAAGAGACCAAACAGTAAGGTAATGAGTAACATTTACTAATGCTCTTTAAATAAATAAATATGCTGCTCGAAGTGGTGATACATACCTGTAGTCCAAGTACTTGGAAGGCTGAGGCAGGAAGATCAGCGTGAGTTTAAGATTAGTCTTGGCTACATGGTGAACCCTGTCTGAACACTCCTTCCTCAAAGAATTAACAAACATGATGTCTAAAGCATCTTCACAAAACACAATTTTACCAAAGATTCTGCTTCTGGAAATTAGCCCTCATGAGACGATAATGTGGGTCTCATACATCATCACTGAAGGGCTGATCCTAACAGTTGGAAACAGCCTAAATGTCCAAGGACAGGCTGTCATAGTCATAGTCATAGGCATACAAGGGAATGCTATGTGACCATAAAATTAACACTATTGAGCAGTGTTTAATGGCAGGAAAAAATGTTCAGAATCTATCACTAGGAAAGAAAAAAACCAATGCAGAAGATAGTCATAGTATCATCATATTTTTATTACTTAAAGTATATTTATGATAAAGAAAATATACACTATGCCTTTGTTTCTTTTCTGTCATTGCTGAGACCAAAGCCAAAGGAGGAAAGGTTTATTTAGCTTACAGTTTGTAGAGGTTTCAGTTCATAAGCGGCTGAACCCAATGCAGGGTGGCAGCACAGAGAGGGCACAGCTCATGGTAGACAGAAGATAGCGAAGCAAGCAAGAAGCTCAGAAGCTTTTTGCTGCCCCTTTTACATTTTATCCAGGTTACTAGGATTAGGGTGGTGCCAGATCAGTTAGTGGGTTGATTTAATACTCATATGTACCATGAAGCAATCACACATTAGATCCAGCCACCTCTGAAAAAAGCTCCACCTATGACTGCATGAAGCTTTTGTGGGACATCTAGATACAAACTATCACACAGTATGAGGAGACACTGCATCTAGGCATTGTGGCTCACACCTGTAACCTCAGCACTCAGGAGGCTGAGGCAGGAGGATTGCTGTGAGTCTGAAGCCAGCCTGGACTACATAGCAAGACTCTATCTCCAAAAGGAAGAGAGAGAGAGAGAGAGAGAGAGAGAGAGAGAGAGAGAGAGAGAGAGAGAGAGAATCCAACTATAACATCTCCCATAAGATTACATAAAGTTTTTGTACTGGGGATGGAACTCAGGGCCTCCTGAAGGCTAGACATTCTACCCCTGGGTCATACCCGGCCTGGCCTTTCTTCTGGCTCATTGTTGTTAACAGGTTTCACTTTGTTAGGAGTCAGGGAACGCCTCTCAGCCCAATCCTTGTGCCTGTGTCTGTGGAGCCCAGATGTAGATCTGGGCCCAGCTCCCCTGCCCCCCACCTCCCCAGCCCCAGGCTGGGTAAGCAGCTCTTCTCTCCTGCAGTGATAGAGGCTTTGGAGGCCTAGCCCACTTCACCAAGTTTCTGTTTAGGTGGAACAGCTTATTAGTGTTTCCATTGTGTGACTTGAGAGTCTTCAAATTACTCTTCTTAATTACCCTGGCCAAGGTGTAATTTCAACAGAGCCTCAGGCCCAGTGGGTATTGTTCCCCTCTCCTTTGTCTTAGGAGCCAAGACTGGAAAGGGCTGCAGTGATGGTGAACCCTGTAGAGCTTTCAATGATGCAACTTTCCATGAATGCCTGCTTTGGCACATGCCACCGTTTGCCACCATGGAACTGAAGGGGAAGGGTAAACTGCACCCTTGAAGATGTCACGTCGGAAAGGTGCCATTCTGCTGGAAGGAGGGGGTGGCCCAGAAGTGGCCCAACTTCCTGCAGAGAGCTTCCCTGGTCTGGAAGCCACAAGGACATTTAGTTGCGGTCTGCCTGGGTTGCAGGGGGAGCTGTGTAACATCTTTTACCTAAGTGCCAGCTGGTGGCTTCACAGACAAACATTTACCCTCTCCAGTAAGATGTGCATTGCCAAGTGAGTGTGCAGTTAAAGGGTTGGTTTGCAGGACGTTAGCTACAGACATGGTGGAACCCTCAGGGGTGGGGCCAAGTGGGAGGTCCCTGGGTCACTGGGGGTGCTGCCCTCAAAAGGGATTAAGGGAATTTTCCCAGGACCCCTTGGTAGTTCTTTCAAGAGGATTGCTATAAAAGGAACAAATCTAGCCCCTCAGTCTCTTCTTCCTCATTTGAGATGTGGCCACTTGTTTCTAGACATGCTTCTGCCACTATGTGATGCCACCCCGACCAGAGGCTGAACCGGGGGTGAGGGTCATCTGATTTTAAATTTTGAACCTCAGGGCTGGGGATTTAGCTCAGCGGCATAAGTGCCTGCCTTGCAAGTGCATGGTCATGAGTTCAATCCCCGGTAACAAATAAATAAATAAAATAAAATTTGAACCTCAAAAACTATGAGTAAAATAAACCTTGTTTCTTCATAAGGAGCTACCTCTGTTATTTCACTCTCATGACAAAAAGCTGACTAACATAACAACCAATCATGAGCAGCTCTAGCAAGTAGAGTGCCTGGTAGGAAACAGAGAAAGAATTTTGTGGGATGAGCTTGGTTACTTTTAGGCAAAGAGGGAAAACCGGAAGCCCTTCTGAGAAACATAAATTCCCAGGGTGGGATGCAGGTCCAAAAGCCACAGTTACATTATGGCTGGATATACACCGCCGGATTGCTTTCCAAAATGAGTATGTATCTTGCGACCAATTGTTAACAGTCATCCCTGGGGAGACACAGGGGTCAACAGGAGGAAGAAAAGTTCTTTAAGGTTTTCATCTTCTATATGATTGGATTTTTTGTTTGTTTATTTGAGACAGGATCTTGCTGGGTAGTCGAGGCTGGCCTCAATCTCATGGTGATCCTCTTGCCTCAGCCTCCCTGGTGCTGGGATCTTAGGGATGTACTGCCATGCCCAGCTATTTTTCTAATTTAAGGAGACCCAGTACTGTACTGTGGAGCACTGATAATAAGTTCTAAATAGAGTTTTACTATTCTATATGTCACATATTCATTATCTAAATTCTCTTGGGGCTGGGGATTTAGCTCAGCGGCATAAGGGCCTGCCTTGCAAGCAGGCAGTCGTGAGTTCGATCCCTGGTACCGATAAAAACGAAAAAGACAAAAAATAAGTAAATAAATAAATTCTCTTATATATGAAATATTTTCTAGTAAAACCATTATTACAGAAAGCGTGTTAATTCATACATCACCAGCTAGATGCAGGGGCAGCAGTCTCACTGCGCACTCATGAGAACTGGTGGTCATTACCCTGTGAACATTTCTGCTTCTCAATTCCTCAGTTGCCGCTTTGTGCTGAGAAGTTGCGTTAGCCTCTGTAACTTTCCTTTTTCTTGAAAACTGAAGGATGGAGAGATCGATCCACGTGGATACTTGTATCCAGAGCTGTCCCGACCCCCATCCACCCTGAACTCCGATGTCCACCTGTGGCAGTGCACGGCCTTGTCACTGTTCAGTGTGTGTTAAGGTGACCTCCCATCCTGTCATTCCCTCCAGTGATACTGCAGCCATAGCCTGGTCTAAGTGGCAGAATTGTAGGCCGTGGTAAGTAGGTCCAGGAGACCAGTGGAAATGGCCTTTGAAGACTCTGAAGTTACAGGGCACTGGGTTTGTCAGGAAGAGCGTCAGATCAGGCTTTTGCGGAACCAGTCCTCATGTGGGGATTTCAGCTCCTGTTCTGAACACATCGAGTCTTGCAGTCTTCCTGATTTCAGTTTCTTGAACTTCAAATGGGTTGTGAACACTGCCCTGCCACTTGTCTACAGTGTTTTAGGGAGTGAACTCAATGTACATTAAAGAAACTCAGAATGGTGAAGTTTTTTTTGGGGGGGGGGCGGTCTTTTTCGTTTTTATCGGTACCAGGGATTGAACTCACGACTGCCTGCTTGCAAGGCAGGCGCTTATGCCACTGAGCTAAATCCCCAGCCCTGAGAATGGTGAAGTTTTGTGGAACTACAGTGTCCAGTGCTGCTATTTAATGGTTTCACAGCGGGCAGCAGAGGCCGGCGCAGCATGGCAGGGTTGGAGGGAGGGACTCCTCTCACTGGTCTGAGTGTCTTGGGCAAGGTTTGGCTGTAGGCAGACCTCGGTTTGCAAGCTCTAGTCCTCCTCTGCTTCCCATTGTGTGGAAGGCCCGGTCACCTCAGCCCCTTCCTGAGAGATGGGACCTGGTCCCGGTTGGTGAGGTGACAGAGGAAGCTCACTTCCAGGCCAAGGGAAACACTTCCCTCTTCCACACCACAGCAGTTATACAAGTGGCCCTGGGTGACATGGGGTCCCCGGAAAAGGTCAAGGCAAGCCAGGTGTGGTGGTGCACACCTGTAATCCCATCACTCAGGAGGCTGAGGCAGAGAGATTGCCATGAGTTTGACACCAGATTGGACCACCTGGTGAGTTCAAGGACAGCCTGAACTACATAGCAAGACCCTCAAAAGGGGGAGGGTCAAGGTTAGGAGATCATAGATTCCCAGCTTGTAAAAGCAACTGAACTGTGTGAACAAAAACCATAGTGGGTGTACCATAGCTCTGTAGCGCCTAGGTTAAAGCCCCAGTACCACATAGGGAGAGAGAGAAAGAGAGAGAGATTGAGGTTTAAGATGAGAACGTGTGTTAAGGCCATATTGCCATGCTGACTCAAAGAGAAAGCTCCCTGAAGGTCGGAATCTCGACCTCCTCTAGCAAGACATGACTTCTTGGGAAAGGCAGAGAGGCCCAGCTGATCAGACCTTCCCACAGGCCCTGGGGGCACAGCAGCGAGGTCAGTATTTGCTCATGGATCAGATACACATTCCCTATTACGCAGCAGGGAGTAGAGCTCTGTCTCTCCACACCTCCGGTTTGTTTCAGGTAAGTCCTGGGCGTCATGTGGGGCTGTTGAGACATACACACTGCCAGCCCTGACACCCACCTTCCGTTCCCAGCAGGCTGTGGCAGCTCCAGAGCCGTCCTGGGCCGGCTGCCCTCCCACCAGGAGGGGCTGTAGGTCGGCGGGAGTGGGACTGCCTGCCTCTTAGTGGGAACTGCGCCCTCTTGTCAAGAAACAAGAGGGGAACATTAGGGATATTAGCCTGGGGCTTCTGAGTGTCAGCTAGTCCTGGCCTTGACTCTAGAAAAAACAAACACAAAATAAAAAAATAAAAAACCCAAGCCATAGGTGCCTTGATTTTCTTTTGTAAGCATCGTTGGATGAGATAGTGATAGTTTGGGGAGAAAACCATGAAAAAAAGAAACCCTATAGAAAAGCATCCACCCTTTGAGCCTGATGGTTTGGGTGTGTCCGAGGCATGGTTCTTTGTGCAGTTCTGCAGACGAGCTACCCTGTTAGCAGCATTAGGAAATGATTTCTTGAGCCCTACAGAAGGGAGAATGGTTAAAGTGTCCTTAGCAGGTTTCAGGGCAGGACTGTGTTCTCAGCACTCAGAAGGCTGAGGCAGGAGGATCACTTGAGCCCAAAGGTTTGGGGCCAGTATGGGCAACATAGCAAGACTCTGACTCAACACGAAAACAAGAAAAGCATCCCAAGACAGTTAAATCAGAGCAACAGCAGTATTTTTCAGAGACAGCAATAACTGCTGCTCACCTGGATGCCTTCCTCACGCACAGACACGGCCCCTCCAGTTATGGCAGAGAGGGTGAGAGTAACCAGAAAGGCTTTCTTCCATCCTCGAAGACTGCAGAGAAATTCCTGTCCATTTTGCAAGTGTGGATCTGGCTGTCAGGGGACCTGCCGGAGCTGCTGTTAGACCAGTGACAGCTCTCCAGACAGCTGGGCAGACAGGGCTGGGAAACAGATGACTCCCTGCCCTGAGGTGGCAGCACCTCCAGAAATCCATCTTTGTCCTGTCCTCGTTCCAAAGCAAACGCTTCCTTGGTTTCTGTTCTCATGGCTGGATGAGCCAGTCTGCGGGAGTGGAGCTACCAGGGCCCAGAACCTGGGAGAGCAGTGACTGCAGGGCTGGGGGCTCCACGATGACGGTCCAGATGTGCACATCTGCACAGCCACAGAACACTCTCCTGGGGAGACCAGGCAGGGAGTAGGGGGTAACAACACGGGTCTCAGCATTTACAGAGCATTCACTAAACGCCAGGCTCTGCCCAAGAGCCTAATGGGAGTAGGGAGTATCCCAGGTCACTTCCCTTGCCCTTGGAATAGCCAAAGTAACTGAGGTGCAGAGTCACATCATCCCTGGGTGTTATGAATTAAAAACTGGTGGTCAACTTAATACCAGCTGAATTAAATCAGCATGGTGCTGAGCATAGACGTTCCACCTGAGGAAAGCTGCCAGCATAAATAGAGATGCGGAGAAAAAAGCTAGGTGTTACGGGTTCTCTTAAGTGTTGCTGTTTGAGCTATTGGTTTTCCTGGAGGAGCTCATCATGACTAGCTTCCCCAGCATGAGTTCAACCACTGGGACCTGTTGGTGAGAGTGTGGTTCACTTTGGGGGAGCTCTGATCCTACATTGAGCATCACTTCCTGGCTCTGCAGGGGAAGACGTGTGCCATTTAATCTCCAGGAGAAGCTTATCACACTGGCTTTCTGACTTGCACTCAATTGTTCTTGTCACTGGAGGAGCGCGGGACCTCCTTGTCACTGAGGATGGCTATGGTACTTTTCAGGACAGCCCTGGTTCTTACTTTGAGCGTGACTTCTCAGTGTAGAACCCTTCACCTACTGGCACAGCTCCTTTACCCTGCTGGCATAGACTTCCTAGCTTCCAGCGCAGATCTGTAAAACACACTGGCATGAGTCCTCGTAGGCACTGGACCTCCAGTTGGACTCATGAGAGGCTTTGTCATGGGCTCTAGGTCTTCATCTGTACTCATGCAGCACATTGCTGTGAGATCCAGGCCCTTGGCTGAGTATTCTGGGTCTTTAGTGTTGTGGACAGATTTCCTGTACTTTCTTGTGTTTAACTCTGGGTGACCATCATAAAATAATGGTATAAATTCTGTGTCCTGATTGTAATTGTTCTCACAACCCCTGACTAGAGCACTGGGTGATGAAGCATGAGACCAGAGGCTTTCTGACTTCAAAAGCTTCCACATAGCTGGGTGTGGTGGTGCATACCTGTAATCTCAGCATTCAGGAAGCTGAGGCAGGCAGGAGGCTCACTGTAAGTTCAAGGCCAGCTGGGGATTTAGCTCAGTGGCATAAGTGCCTGACTGGCAAGTACAAAATTGTGAGTTTGATCCCCGGGAATCAAAAAAAAAAAAAAATTGCTCAAAGCCAGCCTAAACTTAGTGAGACCCTGTCTCAATAAAACAAAACAAAAGCAAGAAAATAATGAAAGTAAAACAGGGCTGGGGCTGTAGCTTAGAATAAAGACCGTGGATTGGATCTCTAGCACTACAAAAAACAAACAAACAAAAGACCAAACTACGCCAGCCAGATCCAACGACTGTCAGACCCAGAAGTGAGCATTGTCTTTTCAGGTCCGTGCTGCAGGTGGGAGGGTTCAAGTTGGGTCAGGGTCAGTTGAGGGAACTGCAGCTTTCAAATTCCTTGTTAGGTGAGGGAGGCATGTGGGTGGGTGGTGCTTGCCACCTTGTTGGTCTTCTCGGGATAGAAATGGAGAAAACCCAGGAAGGTGAAGGAACTGGCCAGGGAGTGGCCTTGCAGTGCTGCCTGGGAATGGATGGGAGTTTGGAAACAGCCCAGAGGACTTGGCGCACCATTGACTAAATGCTCCTCCTGCATGTAGGGTTCCTAGGCGGGTTCCCAGATGATGAGGATCTTCTTTCCCTGTCTGAACAAAATCTGCTTCCTTGTGACTTGGCCCTGTGGCTGCCATTCGAATCTCCAGAGGCAGAGAATTGGCCCCATTCTGCTCCACTAAGGAGCCTGGTGATGTGGTTACCAGCTGGGCAGATTACAAAAGAGGTCTTGTTAGAGTTGCCGGGTGAGGGTGCCTCCCAGTGCAGGATTCCTCCCACAGGAAGCGAAGGCGCAGTTCACCTGGGTGAAGAGAGATGAGTGGTAGATGAGAAGGCCCCTCACTTCCTCTCCTCCACCCAGGTGGGGTCTTGGTTCAGAGTCTCAGAAGTAACGGCAGGGACACTGGCTGTCTCGGTCACCTGCCCACGTATCTCTGAAGGGCTCACTTCTTGGCCCAGTAGTGTGAAGCCTGTACAGGGCATCTGCAGGGCGTGCACTGCCTGGAAAGCAGTGCAGCTGTCGCCCACAGCTGTCCAGTGCTGGCTCTGCCTAGCCCAGCTCAAGCTGTAGCCTGGGGATGTGGAGTCAGAACAAGGAGAGGCTCCTTCCTGTGAGTGTTCTCTTGATTGCATGTAGATTGTTAGAATAAACTCTTCTGGAACCAAAATGTAAATCTATAACACAGTTGTAGTACATAAAGAAATCTAACCTCTCAGTGAGCTCCTATCTGCCTCACCCAGAATTCTGAGAGCTAAACAAAGCTTATTTGTCGCTCTCTTTTTTGGGGAAGGACCTTTTTTTTTTTTTTTTTTTTGGCTTTTTCATTTTTACCGGTACCAGGGATCGAACTCACGACTGCCTGCTTTCAAGGCAGGTGCTTATGCCGCTGAGCTAAATCCCCAGCCCCGGGAAGGACCTTTTTGAGACAGAGTTTTGTTATGCAGTTCAGAGTGGTCTTGAACTCAGTTTAAGCTCAAACTTGCATCAGTCCTCTTGCCTCAGCCTCCTGAGGGTTGTGAGGGTTGGGATTACAGGCACGCACCATCATGCCTGGCTCTTTTTTTTTTTTCTTCTTCTTCTTTCTTTCCTTTTTTTTTAATTCCTACATTGGTTGTATTCTTGTCTTGCTTCTAATAACTATTTTTTCTTTTTCTTTCTCCTTCTGTCCCCCTCCTCTTTTTCAATGCTGGATACTGAATCCAAAGTCTCAAGCATGCTAAGTAAGTAAGTGTCCACTCTCAGCTCCTAATAAAATTTTGAGTGCTCATCTAATATAATTTAGCCTTATGGGGTAGTATTTTAATGTCTGCAAATCTTAGCTGGGAATATGCTGTGTGGGACATCCTCCGGGACCCCTCTGCTGCACAGGGCTGATACCAGTGGGGGCTTTTCTCTATGCAGCTCCTCAGCAGAGTCCACCGCTGGCCACCCCCGACTGTGCCTGTCCCTTTGCATCTCTCTTCCTATGTTTTAATCCCCCCAGTTGTCTTTTTCTGTAAGTGCAAAGTTCCCCAGATGCTCCATTCCAGGCTCTGGTCACAAACTTTTTATCTATGGTTGTCCTCTTCTTTTCCCTCCTGTGGCTGCCGCATCCCTCTTCCCTCAGCTCAAGGGCATCCTCTACCTTTGGGATAGCAGGAGGGAATTTCAGGCCAAGAACAAGATGCAGTTGTAGTGATTTCCACAATGGCTTACCATCTGTACAGTTTACCAAGCGCTTCCACGGGCATGATTTCATTTGGTCTGTCTTCAATACAATCTTGCATGATGGTTAATTTTATGTGTCAGCCGGCCTGTCCTGGAGGGCCCAGACATCGGAAAGCATTTTGGCAGTGTCTAGAAGAGTGTTTTCAGGATGCAGTAAACATCTAATTGATGGATGATGGTAGAGCCAGCAGATTGCCCTTCCCAGTGTGCCAGCCCTCACCCAGTCCGGTCAAGGCCCGTGAAGCACTTTAATCAGAAAGGTTCTTCCAGGCTAATGCTGTGGCCCTGGGACACCAGCTTCTTTCTGCTTTGAACTTGGGACACCAGGTTTCCCTGGGCCCTGAGCTTTTGAGGCTTTGAACTAGTACCACATCCCAGACCCTGCTGGGTCTTGGCCTGCTGACAGACACATCCTGCCGCTCCTAGGACTTGCCAGCCTCTGTTACTCCGTGAGCCGATTCCTTACAATGTAACACACACATACCGTTGTTCCGGTTCCCTAGAAAGTCCTGACTGCTGAATACACCACGCCCCATGGACATCACCAATATCCCTGCTCCACATAGGAATGTTCAGAAACGGAGCCGCACTGAGGCCAGCCTTGAGAAGGTTTCTCTAGCTTGCTCAAGGGCAGGGTTGGCATCCTTGGTGGAGGACCTAAAGGTGCAGTTAATCCCTTTAGACCTTCTTGTCTCTGTCAGGGACACCCACCGCTGCCACCTTTCTGAAGAAGCACAGGGTGCTCTGTGAGGACCCAACCTCAGGGGCCACTCCTGGGCCCAGGTCGCGGAGCCCAGCCCCTGAGGAACCTGAGAAAGCTGTGCTTTGCTCCTGGCTCTGAGCTGGGTGACAGTTTGTTCAGGTAACAGCCACCGACACCCCTGAGGAGCACTGATCTTGCTCACATTTCTCTCCCTCTCTCCCTCCCTCCCTTTTCCCGTGTCCGGGCATTCTGTAGGTCACTGGACAGGAAGCAGCAAGCCATGTCGCCAGGCCTCTTCTTCTGTGGGGCTGGTTTATGGTGTTGCTTTCCCAGGGTGCAGGCAGATTGATGTTCACAGATGAGTTAAACACAGACACTGGCTGGCCCTGGTCCTGCGGCCCTTCCTTTTCACACAATGGAAGATATTCAAGAACCCACATTATTCATTTTGTTGTCAAGCTATACCACCAAGAAGAAATGTTTTTCCTTGTCTCTTTGAATAGTCTTTTCTCGTTCCAGATGATCTCCTCCTGCCTGCAGGTTTATTTCCAAAACAAGTTCGGGAAAAGGCGTTTGGCTCACACATTTTGGTCTGCTGTGGTTCCCAAAATGTTTCGGAGAGTCTTTGGGGGAGGAGACAGGTTTGCTTCTTCTTGGCCGGGTTGTCCCGGCGCGATGGCAAATGCATCCTCATTTTTAGATGGTGGAAAGGGAGAAGGAAAGAGAAGAAAGGAAAGAAATCATGGAAGAACCCACTGGCAACATAGCATTAATGTAAGTATACTGATGATAATAATTTTGAAGGAACAACTTGTATTTTTCAGATAATGTACAAACTGGGCTGCCGGCCCACCAGGCATAGGGGCGCAATGAATGTAGCAAGCCACACAGCAGCTGCAAGATTATATGAATTCCTGTTTTTCCATTCTTAGTATTTGAAAACACTTCAACACACTTGCTGTTAACAATTGTGCTTCTTGCCGCAAGCATGCGGAGAAATAGGTCAGTGACGGATGGACTGCTCGGAAGGGTGGGCTGCTGGACCGAGTGGACAGGAGGCGGAAGTGTCTTCCCGAGGCAGCCCCACTGAGGACCTGCGGTGTGGTCCACAAGTGTGCAGATGGAGCCACTGGGGGCGTGAAAGAGGCTTTCTAGAAGGTGGGAGCCTGGGGGAGAAATCTCAAAGAAAGGCACATGGAGGCGGCCATCCAGCAGCCCGTGAGGTAATGTTCCCCCTGGTTAAAGGACATTTACTCATGAGTTATTATCCAGGCTACTATTCGTATCAGAAATAACAGCTGTGACAATGCACACTGCAAAGGCCAACCCTGGGGGTGGGGAGGCTCCTGTCGCCTCATGCATTTGGTCAGGCTGGAAGCAGAAAGGAGTAGATGAAGTTACTAATCCAAACATGTTTCAACTGGCAGTGGAGGGGAGGTTTCTGTGAGAAACCCCAGATGGAGCCAGTCCTCTCCAGGCCCCAGACAAGGACAGCAGCTCATGTCTAAGGTGAACATACACAGGTAAGGCACAGGGAGCTCATCACAGCCCTGACTGCGAGGGCCAAACACAGAGAGTGGGCACTTGCTCCTCCTGGGCAGAGGCCCCCCTTAGAACCCAGAGCAAGCACTGTGTGACCAGAAGCCAGACCCTTGGCTCTCGGTTGGAGCATCTGTGCCCTCCAACCTGAGAGAGGTTTACAGAAGCCTCACAATCCTAAAGGCTACGGGGGATGAGAAGTCTGAGGACCCGCCCACCAGCATTCATCAATTCATTCATTCATTGATTCATTATTTCTGTCATGTCTTCCAGAAGGTGACCTTTGAGCATGTAAGTATATATCATGCATGAGATGAGAATGTGAGGTTTGGAGTCAGACCTTGATAACTGAATCCCCCTGAGCCTTGATTTCCTCATTTGGAAAATGGGTATCATTAATCCTGTTCTTAAAACATGCATAGTGAGTGCTCCAGGAAAGGTGGCAAGAGAGAGTGGGGGCCAAGCCCTGAAGAGATTCCTGGTCTCTCAGGGGAGCTGGACTCACCAGCTCCTCTCAGTGTGTCCACGAGTTGGCTGAGCAGTAGAGGGAGGCAAGACTCATGTTAAAGTGTGCCAATGTGTGCTCTGCCGCTTACCAGCTGGGTGACAATAAGCAAGCCCTCAGATTCTCTGGAAGAGCTGGAGCTTTCTTTTTTGTAAAATGGGAAAATGAAAGTTGCACAGAAATATAGGGATATGAATTTATGAAGAGGAGGTTTTATAAATACGAAGCACCTGACAGTAACATCAATCAATGGTATCATTTTTGAGGGAAGTCAAAGGAATCACAGGAGAGGTGGAATCTGAAACAGGCAGAGCTTTAGAGGGAGACGACAGACTCAGGACTCAGGCCAGGGAGGGATGGTGTGTGCGGAGTGAAGCCGCAGTGTGGGTCCCGGAGGGCAGCTCACACGGCAGCTTCTACAGAAGCGGGTGGATGGTGCACAGAGCCGAGAGTTTGGGAGTAGATACACTGAGAAGCAAGAGATCAAGGGTGTCCCAGGGAGCTGGGTTTTCTCCTGCTCCAAGATTGTCTTCCTCTGATTTAATTTTTTCTCAGCCTCCTGAAGGTTGCAATTCATCCTTGCTCCTGGGGTCTCCAGGTGAGGAGGTGATGCCTCTCCCAGGAGTGCCAGCGAGAGCCTTATGTGCCCTTCATCCTGATTGGGTTCCATGCCCACTGGTAAGCAGTGTGTGCTCTGATTGGCTAGACCTGTCACTAATGCCCAGCCCCGCGGTGAAGGAGCCTCCCCAGAGAAACAGCGAGGCACAGGTGCTAGGAGGGAATGGTTGCTGGGTAATGCAGCAGCAGGTCGCTATTATGCCCATGTTTGAACTGTGATTTTCAGTGTGTGCCTTGTGTGCCTTACTCTGTGTAGTTACTGTGACTTCCTGGCTGCTCCTGGGATGCTGTTGGCTCCTCATCTCATTTAGGTCTTAAATGTCACCCACTAAGCAAGACCTTTCCTGAACACTTCAGTTTGACCACTGAACTACAGAATGGCCAAAATTGCATATTATTTTCATTAATTTTTATAAGATAGTATAAATAGAAATACAGGAAATTAAAAAGTGACAGTTTTATCAAATGCATTCAACAACTTTTCTGTTTATGGTACATTTTAAAGCATTCAAGGGGCTGAGGAGGTAGCTCAGTGGTAGAGTGCTTTCCTCACATGCACAAGTGAAGCATTCAGTACATAACACAGTGTCACAGTCTGGAGGTGGTCTGTGTCTCTTTCTGAATTCTTGTTGCATCATTGCCTTTCTTTGAACAATACTCTTTTTTTTTTTAATTTTTTTTGGTCTTTTTCCTTTTTATTATGCTGCTGAGCCAAATCTCCAGCCCCCTGTCTTTTTCCTTTTTATCGGTACCAGGGATCGAACTCACGACTGCCTGCTTGCAAGGCAGGCGCTTATGCTGCTGAGCTAAATCCCCAGCACCCTGAACAATACTCTTCCACTGTTGTCTTGCCTTTCCTTATTTCCTGTGGGTGGAATAATTTTAATGCAGTGTCTGCTTCCTAAGTGCAATGATGAAGCTGTCCATGATGGACATTGGAGTGGGCTTTTTTTTTCCAGGGTGTACGTTTTGCTATCCCATATTTTTCAATTACTTGATCTATTAGACTTAATCTAAATTATAAATATCTTTTGGACCCACGTGTTTTGGATAAATGACAAGTGAATTCCATACTGTTTGGTCCTGAAGGTGCTAAATATTTTATAATAATATTTTCCTCACTTTTTTTTGGTCCCAGGTATCAATAATTTGTTCTTTTTTCACAGCAGGAAAAGTCTCTATTTTTTCTCTATCAGTGGACACCAGCATTGGGTACTGGTTGTGATTCATACATGTATCTCTTAATTTCTCATGGTCATGGATTTTATTTATTAAGGGTGTTTCCTCTGAGTTTTGTGTCCTAGAGTGGTAGAATTTTTTTCTTTCCAGCACCTTGAATTCCGTTGTCTTTTGGCTTCTACCATTTCTGTTCAGAAGTCACCTGTCAGCCCTTCTTTTGAGTAAACTAGATGCCTTTAAAGATTTGGTTTCTTGGTTTTTAGCAGTTTTTCAGTAATGTGTCCTTATTATTCAGGGGGTGCTATTTAATTTCCTTGTGTTTGTGAAGTTCTCTTGGTTTCCTTTGCCATGGATTTCCAATTTCATTGCACTGTGTTCTGATAGTATGCATGGGATAATTTGAGTTCCTTTGCATTTACTTAAGTGTGTTCTATGAGCCAGTGTATGTCTATTTTGAAGAACATCCCTTGTGCACCTGAGGAGAATGGGTATATGATGTTGTGGGGTGGAACACTCTATAGACATCTAAGACCATTTGCTCAAAAGTTTGATTTGGTTCTAATATATATTGATTTTTTTGTCTACTTGATCTGTCTTTTTTGACAGTGGAGTTTTGAGGTCTCCCAATACAATTGTATAGGGCTTATTTGATTTTTCATGTTTGTTACTAATTGTTTTACACAGTTTGGTGCACTGGTATTTGTCGCATATATATTTATGATTGTTAGCTCTTCCTCTTGGATTGTTCTCTTTATGAGATGTAGTGACCTTCTTTCTTTCTAATCAGTCTTGGTTTGAAACTCACTTAGTGTGAAAGTAGAATAGCTACCCCTGCTTTTTCCTGGGTTCCTGTCACATGAACTATTGGATTTCATCCTTTGACTTCAGTCTATGAATTTCTTTTTTAATTAAATGTGTTTCTTGTATGCAGCACATTGTTGGATCTTGCTGCTTGATCCATTCTGCCATTGATGGTTATAACTGATACGTATTGGTTTATCTTTGTGATGTAATTTTCCTGTTGTTGGTTCCCTTTTTTATTCTCCCTCCCTCTAATTGTTTGCCTTCTCTGGTGGATTCCTTCTGTTGGGGTTCATGGAGCTGGAGTCCTTATTATCTCTTTCTAGAATGTCCTTCAGAACATTTTTGCTGGTTTGGTGGTCATAAATTTCCTCAGATGTTCTTTGCAAGGAAATATCTTACTTCTTCATCAATTTTGAGACATAGTTTTGCATTTTACATCAATCTGGATTGAAAGTTGTTTTCCTTTAGAACTTGGAGTACTTCACTAAGCTCTCCTTGACTTGAGAGTTTGTGCTGAAAAGTCAGCTGTAATTCTGATGGGATTTCCTTTATAGGTGATTTGTTTCTTTTCTCTAATAACTTTGAGGATTCTATTCTTTTTTTTGTGTGTGTGTGTTTCCTTTTTATTGGTACCGGGGATCGAACTCATGACTGCCTGCTTGCAAGGCAGGTGCTTATGCCGCTGAGCTAAATCCCCAGCCCCTAGGATTCTATTCTTGTGTGGACTCTTGACCATGATATGCCTGGATGTAGATTTTTTTTTTTTTGATCATTGCTAATTGGAGTTCTTTCTATATGCCTCACTTATGTGTATGTCAAATTCTTTTTCTCTACCAGGAAAGTTTTCTATCATGATGTCTGTGAGCATTTTTTAAATGTCATTTGTGGTATTTCCTGCTGTTTCATTGGGTCCAATCAATCTTAGGTTATTCTTTGTCCCATCTAGCAGCTACCAGATTGCTTTCCCATGGACCCTTGCTAGTTTTAAGAAATCTTTATTTTCCTGGTCACTAACTGTAAGCCATTATCTGAGATCCTGGCCTCGCATTGGCCTAATCTGCTTCGAATATCCGATTGCTTAAGTATCCTCTCATTTCTTTTTTTTTTTTTTTTTTTTTGTCTTTTTTGTTTTTATCAGTACCAGGGATCGAACTCACCACTGCCTGCTTGCAAGGCAGGCGCTTATGCCGCTGAGCTAGATCTCCAGCCCCTATCCTCTCATTTGTTTCCTGTGGTTTTTTTAGTTTAATTTCTGGGGTGATGCTTATAAATTGCCTATGGTGGGTTGCTTTATTCGTAGTAGTTAGCACACTTAGGTGATGATTACTTCTCTGAGGTATCTTCCAAGTGTAGCTGGCTTTTGGGTTTTGAGTATGTTGGAAGATCTTACATTTTCAGTTTGTTGGAGATGAAAAGTTGTTGCTTGTTGGCTTGGTCCCTGTTCTTTGGACCATGCCACTGTATTGTCTGTGACCCTCAGTTAAACTCAGTCAAGACCAGCAGCTATTTAGAACGATTATGTCAATTTTGGTTATCGTAGTATCAATAGCATCAAATACAGCCTAAAAAACAAGAAACTGAGCCAACCCTTCATGTGCAACTTTTAACCATATGAACTAGGTTTGTGATTATATAACAAAATATAAAATAAACCAGATAACTATATGCAATATATATAAGTCAGTAATATGTCAGTGTTGCTCTTGGGTTTAAATTTAAAATAGATTAAGGAGAAAATAGAGAAGTGGGAGAAGAGAAAGAGATTAGAAGTAAGGTTGGGGGACAAATGAGGATCACACCAACTTGGGGAAACTGGTGCAGAAGACTTAAGGAAAAGAGAGACGGAAGAGATAAAAGCAAGAACAGAACAGAACCCCCAAAGAGGACAGGAACAGCTTTCACACTCATATAAAAACAATGAAGCAGAAAGAGACAAAACAAAACAAACACGAAAAAGACTTCACTTCCAGGATTGTCTCTGGTTTCCCTCCTAGACAGCCTGTGGAGACAGTCCCAGATTGTGCCATTCTGTCCCTGGAATCCAGGAATCGCTTTATGGCAGAGTAGTGGGGAGTCTCAGCAGGCCTGCCCTGAGACCAGACTCACTGGGCTCACTGCGGTCCAAGCAGCTTCCATGGGTCTGTGCCCAGCCGGGAGCTGCTGGAGGAAGCTGGCAGCAGTTTTTGGTTCTGTGCTTATCCTGCCCATCTCCAAAATGGCTCCTGGCTAACTGCTCTCCCCCTGCAGGAGACTAAGTCCTCCGCACTCACCGCCAGCCAGTGTAGTCCTCCATGTCTGCTGCTTCCCTTCACTGCTGCTCTTGAGGGGTAAAATTTTTCTTCCTATTCTTCATTTTGTTTTGGTACCGGGGATTGAACTCACAACCTTGCACTTACCAGGCAAGTGCTTGAGCCACTGTGCTAAATCTCCAGCCCCTGCCTTCTTCTTCTGTGAAGTTTTTCTCTTCACTCTCTCTGTGGGCTTCACTTCACACTTCAGATTTTTCCTGGGTCCGGGGGACCCCCTGCCTGCCTTCTTCTTTTCCTCACAGTGCTATATTCCAGCGTTCGGACAGTGACTCTCAGAGAGGCTGTTTTCTCTACAGCCTACTGCTCCGCCATCTTCCCAGAAGTTGCCTCACGTTTTGATTATACGATAACTTGTTAGATGTTGGTCAACTCTGTCAACGCCACCCATAGAATTATTATAATCATTAACCATTATTAGAAGTTTGTTAGCTTTGTTTCTTCTTTCAAGCTCTACCATTGCTCTACTATGAATTATCGACAATAAGAAGATGTCTTTTTTGTCTTTCCATTTCAGAACACAGACTTTTTCTCTCTCTATGCTAACATTTCTTCCTTTTTCCAGTGTTTTGTTTTCTTTTGCAGATCGTTTGGCACTTCCTTCCTATTCAGTCTCAGTGTCCCAAATGTGTCTATTTTGTATTAATATCATTGAGTTCTGGAAAAGTATAAAAATTGTTATCTTATGTACTTGTGGTAAGAGTTTTTACTTGATAGGTTATTTTTCACAAATAAAATAAACAAGAACTAGTAAAAGAAAATAACCAGAACTTATTATTAGATTTCACTAGAAACAAACATCAAAGGTATGTTCTATGTTCTAAATAAAAGACAATGTTCTATGTTCTATGTTCTAAATAAAAGACAATGTTCTATGTTCTGTGTTCTAAATAAAAGACAATGTTCTATATTCTATGTTCTATGTTCTAAATAAAAGACAATGTAAAAATAGTTGATTTAAAATAGACATGCAAGCGTATCTCATGCAAACAAGAATGGCCTGACTAGTTGAGGTGACACATGCCTGAACAACTCAGAACAGTCAGTACATGAATAAATGTGCTGCCCAAGTGATGCTTGGGGTAAACTGCTATACGGTTAAAAACATAACCTCCTTGCTAGGCATGGTAGCACACACTTGTAATCTCAATACCTAGGAGGCTGAGGCAGGAGCATTGCTGAGAGTTCAAGGCCAGCCTGGGCTATATAATGAGTGTAAGGCCAGCCTAAACTATATATAAAAACCTGTCTCAAAAATGAATAAAACAAAAAAATGTAACCTCCTTGTAGCTGGGTGGGGCATGGTGGTGCATGCCTGTAATTCTAGCACTCTGGGAGGCTGAGTCAGGAGGATTGGAAGTGTGAGCCTAGCCTGAGAAATTTGGCAATCTAGTGAGAACTCATCTTTAGAAAAGGGGAGGAAGGAGCTGACAGTGTAGCTCAGTGTGAAAGCCTTGGGTTCAATTCTCAGTACTGCTAAATAATTTAATAAAAATTTTAAAAAGCAACCTCCTTCTAAGTCTTTCCACACTCTTTAGTCCTCTTTCTTTTTTCTTAGAGCTTTATACTATTATATTGTTTTACTTGTTTATTCTTTTCTTATCAGTCTTTTTCACTGAAAAGTAAGCTCCCAGGAAAGGGACTTTTGTTCATTCTAGACTCTGGCCTATGGATTTAGAATTGTGCCTGACCCATACTAAGCACTCAATAAACAATGGCTGAATGAATAACTGTATCCCCAGCACAGCCCTGCTGTGAAAGGAGATGAAGGCAATTCTTAAGGACACTGAAACTTGAGAGAAAGATCCTCAAAGGTTTAAAAAATTTTAAGCCCCATTGATGACTGTTAATGAGAAAACGCAGAGAGGAACTTCACGCATTATAGTGTTCCCTAAGTGAAGGTTAAATGATGCCCTGCACAGGAGTTCACACAGGATAAGTGGTAGGAGACTTGAGTCACCGCCTAATACGCTGTAATCCCCGCTTCCTGGGTGCGGAGAACCACCTGCTCAATCACAGTCAGAGCTCAATCATGCTGGGAGCGGTCCCTGACTTTCTGCAAACAGCAACAGTAACATTTCAGTTACTGTTGCCAATTTGAATCTTACTGGCTTCATAGTTTCCTTTAAATAGAATCTGTAAGCTTGTTTGGATTTTATTGTTAATAGTAAGCCTAAATGCTTCAGAAGTTAGTACTTTATGTTTGTATACATCTAAAGAACATTAAGACAGAAACTAAGTAACTTTGTGAGGATTTGTATCTTTATAAAGAAACATACTTCATAGTCAAGATAATGAAACACTTTGCAAACCCTCCTATCACAGGGAGGCACAGAGGAGTCCATGAGGGGGTTCTTGGAAGGCTGGAATAGTATCCTGGAAGTTGGAAGACCACCTGGCCAGTCCAGCCTCTCATTCTGTAAGACTCTTGATTCCGGGGTGCTTCCTTGGCAGTGTCTGCCTTCCACATAAGGATACCCATGCCCTGATGCCATCCTGTCACTTCCTTGGAAGTGACTGGGCAGGGCTCCAGTCTCTGTGGAAGGCGCAAGGCCCCAGTTGCTAAGAGCTCCCTGGTCACTCCCTCCCCAAGCCTCCCAAGGTGCATGTGATGGGGAGAGGGTTATTACTCAATAGGAATTTCCCCTGATGGTTTGAATTTTTGCTCTTGCATTTGTTGGGAACTGGAAATAGCCAGGGGAATGTTCCATTTCTGGCTGGAGAGCCCAGGGAAGACAGTTAACAAGCATGGCCATGGCGATCCTTGCCCTCAGAAGTGACCTCAAGGTCACTTGCTTGGGTTTTATTCCTGCAGTTTGCAGGGAGGGCAAGTATCATCCTTAGAAAAGCCTTAGAAAAGCTGAGACTGAAGAGTTTGGCAGAGGCTGGCAACCCAAGAACCTGTCCTGCCTGCTCTGTGTCAGTTTTGCAAGAGAGCTTGCAAGGGGCAAGTTGCCCACTACCCCCATCCCAGATGAGTCTCTGCTGGGCGGGAATGGTCCTATGGCAAACATCCCCAGCTGGGCAGAAGCTGGCAGTGGAGGAATTAGGCCAGGTGAAGGCTGAGGGCTGCTACTTGGGGTACATACAGGCCAGAGTGAACTCAGTTTCTCCAGCACTGGCTTCTCAAGGGCTCAGGACTCCTGATGTAGGAACTGCTGTGTGGGCTTTGGCAAAGGACTGGCCTCCAAGAGTCACCCATGAGTTCATAACAGAGAGAGCTGAGATGTGACCAAAGCCATATTGCATTCCAGAAAGACTGAAGCAAGGCATCTGCTATGTATTGGGCCTTATATTAGGCTGTGTGCTGTTAAGTTTGGTGTGAGTGAGCCCATTAATTAGATTTCTATTGGGGCCAGGAAAAAAAGTGAAGTCTGGCTTTCTAAGCTAGCAACTCAATAAACCACAGAGTTTTTTTCTATCTCCTTCTAGTCTTCTACAAACACAAGTTGGGGATCCCTTGTCTGAAGTCCTTGGGACCAGAAGTATTTCAGGTTTTGGAATATTTATACCTAATATGATACCTTGGGGGACAGAACTCAAGTATAAACATGAAATTCCTTTAGGTTTCACAAGCACCTTGTACACAAACCCTGAAAGCAATTTTATGCCATGTTTTTAGTGTAAGTTTTAATTATGAGATCAAGTGTGCATTTTTCCATTGGTGCTGTTTTAGGTTGGCAATGTATTTTGCAGCATCTCAGATGCTAGGTTTTTGGACTAGGGTGCTCTCTGTGAGCACTGTGCTCCTAGCTCTCAAGAAGAGACCATGAGGAGACAGCGACTATGGCTCTGCAGCTTGGAATGGAAGAAAAGAAAAGAAACTCTCCAAGATGAAGGGCTGTGAGGCTCAGGGTGCTATTAGTTCCCAGAATTTGCAGATCTTACCTCCGCGCATCTCTCCACAGGGCCGGCCGGCCAAGCACACACCATACGGCAGAGAAAAGGAACCAGCCAGCACTGATTTGCGTGCTGGTGAGCTGGCTTCTGCCTTCTTTCTTTTGCTGCTCACATCAGTCCAGTTCATTTTATCCTCGGTGACAGTTGGGCTAATGGTTGAATTCTAGAAGGCAGCTCTGGCCTGGGCCTGGCTGGAGCTCAGGGAGAACTGGGGCTCCTTTGGAGCCTCCCCACTTGCTGCTGGCACAGTGCAGCTGTGCGGTGGTTTGTCCAGAACCTACAGCATTGCAACGCCTTCTCCTTCCCTGGAGAGTACAGCAGCAGAGCAGCTATGACCCTCTGAGGTCACTTTCTGGAGCATGGGTCACAGGGGAGCCTCAGCCTGCTGCCCACGAGGGAGCCTGGAGGCCCCCAATAATAGGAGCTTCAGTCCTTCCTTGCCACTGTTGGGATGAGCTCCTTGAGTTTCAGTTCACGTCCCCTTTTATGGGAAATGACAAGAACTCTGGCTACAGCCTTGGCTCCTTTGTCTCTGCACCCAGCGAAATCCAAAGCACTGATGGGAAAGGACAACAAAGCCTGGCTCCGGGAGGAAGGTGGTGGCGTGGTCTCCTAGGTGAATCTTTTCTCCTTGTTGTTCTTCTTGCTGACTCTCCCCATATTGCCCAGGCTGGTCTCAAGCTCATAGACTCCCGTGATCTAGGCAGCTGGAACTATAGGCACATATAACCATGGGTGGGGTTTAACTGGGAATTGAACTCACGACTCACCTGTGCCTGTGCTGCTGAGCTAAATCCCAAGCCTAGTTTTTTTTTTTTAAAGAACTGTTTTGCTTTGACTTTTTATTGAAAACTTACACATCATAGTTTCTCCAGCTTCCTATTAAAGCAGACAAAGCAGCTCCCACCCAAGACTAAGCAGCCTCCTCAGAGAGTCATCCAGTGAATACTTATTGGCCATGTACCATTCGTTATTAGAGGGACATGACCACAACCATCTTATTTGCTGTATTTATTTATTTATTTTGGTACTGAGGATGGAACTCAAGATTTCATACTCACCAGGCAGGCACTTATGCAGCTGAGCCAAAGCCACAGGCCCCTTATTACTTTTTTTTTTAAAGACATGATCAGTATTTATTTGTTGCCCAGGTTGGTCTCCAACTTCTGGGTTTAGGAGATCCACCTGTTTCAGCTTCCCAAGTGCTGAGATTACAGGTACGGGGGTTATATGCTCAGCTCTTGCTTGGTCTTCATCTTTACTTCCAGTAACAGGGCTGGGTTCAAAGCAGTTGCCTGATAAGCATGTGTGGAGTGAATGAAATCAATTCAGAAAATTAATAGAATATGCATGTTATTGTCTCTTATCTTGCCCATTGATTAAGTTGGCAATTAATCACTATTAGAGTCAATAGCTGTGGGAAAGGTGTTATTGACTCAGATAATAAATATGCATGTGAAGAGATTTGAACCACAAAAAGAAACCACTGTTTACCAACCACTATGGCTAGTTTTTTGTTTTAAACTGACAATACTGGGTGATAGGATACAGAAAAATTGAAATCTTCATACCATGCTGTTAAGAGAGAGTAAGTTGTTATAGCAAATATGAAAACCTGTTTGGCAGTATTTACTAAAGTGAAACATATGTCCAACTTATGACCCTGCAATTCCATTCTTAGGTATATGCTCCAGGGAAATACATGCATCTGTTCAGCAAAAATACACGTCAAAGTCTGCATAGTACTTTTTATTCATAGTAGCCCCAAACTGTAAACAATGCAAATGCCCATCAACAGAACAGTAAATTACTCAGGCTATCATCATGTAATTTTTTTTTCTTTTGTTTTTTTGAGAGAGGCTCCCACTGCTAATGCACAGGCTGGCCTTGAACTGGCAGTGATCCTTCGGCTTCATCTCCTAAATATTGGGATTACAGGTATGTGCCTCCACACCTGGCTATCTTTGTGCAACAAAACAAACAAAAGCACAACAAAAAGCTACTGATGTTACTGACATATGCCACCATGTAAATGAATTGCATAGCCATTTAATGGAACTAAAAATCCAGGAAGCAAAGTATATGTACGTATTTACCTTAAGTTCAAAAACAAGAATAATTGTTCACAACACAAAGTTAGAATGCTATTTATGAGGGTCAGAAGTATAGGATAGAAGGGACACGAAGAACTTGAGGTGCCCAAAGTGCCTTCTGTTTGGACTTGGTGGGGGTCACATGGCTGTGGACACATGCCCAGAATCACTGGGGTATGAGCCTATGACTAGTACACTTGCATGTACTTGATTGTCTTTGTTCACTAATAGGGAAATAGAATGAATATCATAAACACATGTGTACCTTGATAGCCCTAAAAATAATCAACATTTTATGTAACCATGTTTCTCTAGTGAGGGTTATTTTGCTATTTTGTTTGCTTTAGGCAGGGTCTAGCTATGTAGTTCAGGCTGGTCTTGAACTCACTATGTAACCCCAGTTGGCCTCCAATTCACAGTGATCCTCTTGACTTGGCTCTCTTAGTCTGGGATTACAGATATGTGCCACCAAGTCCAACAGCCTTCTTCTAATTGAGAAACCCAAGTTTGTTAGTTACTGTCTGAATCTATTTTATAACACTCTTCCCTCACACTGTGGCCATTCTCATCCTCTGCTTTTCTCAGAAGATGGGTGTCTTTTTTTTTTTTTTGTCTTTTTCATTTTTATCGGTACCAGGGATCAAACTCATGACCGCCTGCTTGCAAGGCAGGTGCTTATGCCGCTGAGCTAAATCCCCAGCCCCGGTGTCTTTCTTCTTGTCTGTGGATTACCCTCTAGCTGGTGTCCTTAAGCCACAGGGTCCTATTTCAGGACCCTCACCCTCCTTTGCTTACATTTTTAACTTTCTCCTCTCACCTGGCTCCTTAGACTCCTTAGACTTAGAAACTCACATTTCTGCTCTCCTAGAAGAAATCCTCCTCTGATCCCACTTTTCCCCTAACTACTGGCCATCAGGGTGCTTTTGCTTCCATATTCCCTGCCTTCATTTATTCCTCACTTCGCAGTGTTAAACTCACAGCTTTAACTACTAAAATCAACAGTCCAAATCCTCCATGAATTTTCAACCATCACAGTCAAAGAACACATTTTAGGTGTCATCTGCCTGACTCTTTCATATATCTCATGTTGCTGATTCCTTTGGGTTTTTGAAACCTCACACCTTTGACCTCTACAACGCCACAGGCTCCAGGCTCTCCTTACTTGAGGCTGTGACCATTTCTGCGCTGTCTTTCAGGCAGTCTTGTTCCTTAACTCTCCCTCTCTGAGCATCACCTGCCAGGCTCCTCACCTCATATTCTCTCAGGAGTCCTTCATGGATGGCCTCACAATGTCAGTGCAACCCCACGCAGATGGCTCACAGATTGGCTTCCCCTGGGGTCAGGGCTACTCATTCATGTAAGTTCAGTGTGTTCCAACTCAATCCATGGTTCTACTCCTGACCCTTTTCTTCTGTTCTATCTCTTTTGGTTATACTTCCTCACTCACCAGATCATCCAAACTCTAAACCTGTGCATCATGCAAGGTTTCTCAACCTCAGGCCTACTGATACTTTAGGTTGGAGAATTATTTGTGAGGAGACTGTCCAGGTTGTCGTAGGATGTCTGGCAGCATTCCTAACCTCTACCCACCAGATACTGACATTAACCCATCTAGATGACAATCCTGAATGACTCTAGACATCGACCAGTATTGCCTGAGGAGGGAAGTCCAAATATCCTAGGACTGAGAACCACTGGTCAAGGTCATGGATCTAGAAGTCACTGTAATTTTGAACTAATTACTATTTCTCTGAGTCTCGGTTTATTTTCTCTGCTAAAGGAGCTTAAATAAGATAATGCACTATATATAAGCCAGAGTCTGTTCCATGATCTGTTTCCCCTCCTGACACCTAACAAGGCTCCCAAGGCCCTTAATTTTAGTTCCAAAGTATTTTATCCATCCACTCTCATCCAGACTTACCTGCATTATTGTGGCTGCTCTTCAGCTCACAGCCAGCCTGTCGCCCTCACACACACACTTCACACAGCACAGGAAAACATCCCTCCAGCCCCGCCTGTTGCCCATCTAGGACCAGATTTCCAGGCCTGCAGGTTAAGATACCTCTGCGCACCGAAGTTTCCTGGCCAGCTGTGTTAGCTCATGCTGCTCCTTCTGCCTGGGTCAACCTCCCACACTCGATCTGCCTTTCATTCCTGCAGGTTCCCTGGAGTTTCGTTTCCTCCAAAAAGGAACCATTCAGACCAGTGTTCTTCTTCTCTGTCCCCACAGTCCCTTGTCCACTTTCTCCACGATCTACCTCAGGTATCACATTTTTGTCTAATCTGTGCATGGTAGGGGTTGTGGCCTTTTGCAAAAAAAAAAAAAAAATTGTCAAGTATGTGCACTTCTTGTCTTGTCATTCCCTGAACAATACACTATATTATTTGTGTCACATTTACATGGTATTAGATATTATGAGTCATCTAGAGACAGTGAATACAAGAAGGCCACGCACAGGTTATAAATCAGCACAGGCAACCTCATGTAAGAGACTCAAGCACCTGCAGATTTTGGTATCTGCAGGGTCCTGGACACAAGTTTGATTTCAAATGTAAGCCCGACATGCCAGGGGTTGCGATGAAAGATGGACACATCTGCTGTCCACATCAGGGTCTAAAATGTATTGAAAGTTCACTTGCATCTTCAGACTCACTGTCCTGGAGGTGCCTGTAATTCCAGCACTCTAGGAGCTGACCGCTTCCCCCATCACCCTGAGACTCTCCTTGTATTAACTCTAGAAAGTCTAACCAGGTACCAAGCAGATTCACCAATCCTGACCTCCTTCCTCATCCAGTAACAATAAAGCTGTCAAACTTAAGGGTACAGCATCGGTCTGTGGAATCCTGAGCCAGTTTCGCTCTTCGAGCCTCAGTTTCCTCCACCTGTCAGGTATGTGTATATGCGAAGGGGCCCTGGTGTGCGTAGGCCACTCAGGACCCTCCGCCCAGTTTTCAGGATGATGCTGGAGGTCTGTCCTCGGCAGACCACGCTGGTCGACCCCGTAGAAGGCTCTGGCCGCTCCAGCCCGCCGAGCTTGCCGCTGGATATGGGACAAGCCAGCCGCTCTCCAGGAAGACCGAGGCGAAGCAGTCCCAGAGCCGGACACCAGGCCGAAAAGGCAGGCGGGAGCGCCGAGCGCCCTTCACTGGCGAGAAACCTGGCCGCGGCGGGCGGGGATCGCCAGGGTCGCGGGGCCGGGCGGGGCGCGGCGGCGGCGGAGTCAGGAAATTCCTTTCCTTTGCTGGCCCTCCCCGCCCCCTTTCCTGGGGTGCCCACTGGTTACCGGGAAAGAGAAAACGAAATGCTCTCCGGCTTTCCCAGCCCCGGGCCAGCCTCTGGCTTGCGGCCCGCGCGGGAGCGCAGGGCGGCCGGTGCGCCCGAGTCTGGGGCCTCCCCGCCGGTGCGCCGGCCCAATCCCGGCGGCTCTCGGCTCCCGAACGCGCCGCTGCTCGATCGCACAGCTCTGGAAGGTGTCCCCGGCTTCGGTCCCGTTCCGCGTAAGCTGGTGTCACATGAGCCGCGGGGGAGTGGGCACCCGGGGAGTGGGCGGGGGCGTGCGCGCCGGGCGGGGCCGCCGGTCCACCTCTGTGCAGCGGCCCGCCTGACGGATGCCAGGAATTCCCAATGAGCGGCGACCGGGGGAAGTTTGGGCAAGTCGGCCTGGCCAATGGAGAACCTCGGGAGGCTCTGCCCCTTCCCCCGCCTCCGCCCGCGTCGCCTCCCGCAGTGCGAGTGTGTCGGCCGCGCTCAGTGTGCGCGGAGATTAGGTCCGAGCGCGCACGAAGCAGGCAGCCAGCGAGCTCCCGCCGCCGCCGCCAGCAGCCAGCCGCCAGCCGTCAGCTGCAGCCGCAGCCTCCGTGCAGCGCCGCGGCGGAACCGGGCGCACGGGAGCTGCCCGGCCCGCCAGCCCAGCCCAGCCCAGCCCAGCCCAGCCCAGCCCAGCCCGGCCCGGCCGACTCCCTGTTCCCCACGCCGGGGCAGCCGCCGCCGTCGCCCGGAGAGAAGGTGGAGGAAGCAAGCCATCCCTTAGCACACGCGCTCCATCATGGACCATTATGATTCCCAGCAAACCAACGACTACATGCAGCCCGAAGAGGACTGGGACCGGGACCTACTCCTGGACCCCGCCTGGGAGAAGCAGCAGAGGAAGGTTAGCGGCCGCCCCCGCCCGTGGTAGCCCCCAGCTCTGAGCCCGGAGCCCGGACCCGCTCCTCTCGCCGCGCTCCATGCGCGGGTTCCGAATGGGTTCCCGGCGCACAGGGGCGGGGGCGGGGACGTGCGGCCGCGGTGAGGTGGGGTGTTGGGTTACAGGCGCGGGGCGGAAGCCCCATGCCCGCGAACGGCGATCTGAGCGCTGGGAGGTGGCGCCGCGGGCGGGCAGGTCGCCTCGGGGCCACGATCCAGGTCACCCCGCGGCTGCCGTGAGCATCCTCGCGTGGGCAGGGCTCGGGGGCGGTGCTGTGGAGGCTGGGGCTGAGACCCCGGCTCGGTGGCTGCTGGCTGGGATCGATTTTTCTTTCCCCTCCCCGCCTCCTGGCCGCCTCCATATGGCATGCGGTGGCAGCGCGCTTCCTGGGCCGCCCGGGTCTCAGTACCTGCGGGGCCGGGCGCCCGGGGCTCTGTGTGCCCCCGACCCCAGCCCGAAGCCAGGTGCTGAAGGGGCTGGCGGCAGGCTCGGGGTCTGTTTGGAGATGGACGCGCGAGGAGCGCGCAGGAAACCGGGGTGGGGGGGTGTCCGCGGGCTCCCGGCGGGCCTGTGGGGGCGGGGTCAGCACGGCGAACCGTTTTATTGCTTAACTCCGGGCCGGTGGCACAGGCTCTGCGTGTGCGTCCTGCCTGTCTGACTCCCGCTCTTTTCTTGGTCAAGAGCGAGTGTGGGCAGCTGGGCTTGTGTGGAGGGGCCCCAGGGCGCAGGACGGGCTCCCGAGATCTTTGGGGTCAGTTGTGGATCTGTGCTTAGCCTCGGAGCTGCGTCCCGGGCTCCGCGTGCGGGGTGCTCGTTCCGCCATCGGGGCGGGCTGGGGAGCTGGCGGGGAGGGGGGGGACCCTGGTAGTGGCGAGTGGCAGGAAGGGGTCAGAAACCGCGCTTGTTGGGGAGCGGAGCGCCCCCAACGCTGCCCTTTTTCCTGCCTGCGCGGTAAGCCCTTGCCCCAGGCGGCCACGTACTCTGTCCCCCCCACTCGCCCCCAGCTGCCGGCTCCCATCCGGTCCCTCCCCGTTGCATACTCCCCCCTCCGCTGATCCGGGAGTGGGGGGGACAGGATGGCTCGTCCCTCTGGATAGTGCGGTTAGGGCTGGGCTTGAGGGAGAGTGCTCATGTCCAAAAATGGTAACATTCACTCCCTTTTTTAAACTTAAAAGGAGGGGGGAAGTTTTAGAGAGCCGACTGAAGTTTTTTTTTCCTCAGCCAAAGGCATCCTGTATTAGCTCACTCAGGAATCCTAAGCCCTGAAACGGTGCCCTTTTTACTCACATCATCAGACACGCAGAGGTAATTTAAAACACAAAATGGGCTTCCTCAAAGTGGCGTTGACCTGCATCCCTGCGCCTGGGGCTTCTCTGTGCCCGGCCCTATACAGCCACAGAATAAGGGAAGGCTCTTTGACTTTGCAGCAGTTGCTTAAATCCCTATTCTCTCCCTGTTGGTCCCCTCTGGGACAGCGGGGACTGAAGGGCTGGCCACAGACCCCGCATTCATTCAGCTTGTTTCCTGGAACCACTGGGCTGTTGGAGGAGCTGAAAATTGTTGGTGGGGGGTGCAATTTGAAAATTGCCATGGGAGACCAGGCAGGGGACTCTTATTTTTAAATTTCAAGGTGAAGCCTTCTTGAGAATAGATTTAAAGTCAGATTGGGGGGGTGGGA
Source organism: Cavia porcellus (assembly GCF_034190915.1). Taxonomy (NCBI): domain Eukaryota; kingdom Metazoa; phylum Chordata; class Mammalia; order Rodentia; family Caviidae; genus Cavia; species Cavia porcellus. Next base: position 32,716,454 of record NW_026947514.1, read on the forward strand.
GTAGGATGGTAGATGTCCTGTGATCTTCCATGGGATTCCTGCCTAGGAGAAGAAGTCCCTGCTGGAAGTAACCAGTTTGAACCTGGATGGGGCAGGAGTGATGACGCTGCCCAAAAAACCAGACCTTGGAATGGCTGTGAGACTCAGTTCCTGAGGGGAAGATGGATCCTGGGTTTACTATAAATATTCAGCGTTATCACATGTATGAATGAAAACATTAAATGTATTTGGAAAGAAAACAGATTTCCTGGACTCTGATGTGGTGGAAACAGGTCGCCTTGGAAATTTGGTCATCTTGGGATAAATACAAGAGTCAAGAGCTGGTATTGGCTGCTGTGTGTCAGGCACTGTTCTAATCATGTCACCTAGATTGTCCCAGTTGTTACTCCCAACAGCTGTGCGAGCTGGGCACACTGAAGGATGAAGCTATGGAGGCCAGAGAGGGAAAGTAAGCAGCCCTGAGTCCTGGGCTGGAGCTTGGTGGAGCTGCGGTATACCTGTGTTGGGGACAGGCAGCTTCCCTTCTTTTGTCCCTGTGGCCAGGAAAGCTGGGCCTGGCATCTGGAGTCAGAGGATCTTGGGACCAGGAGAGCCCATACCTGCTTTGGGAGGACTGATACCAGGGGACACGCACAAGGCCCTCTGGTTCCCAGGCTTTTATTTCCCTTGCCATTAATTCTCAGTTTCTTTCTGTGTTTTCACGTCTGCAGAATTTCTGGCCTGCCAGGTTCTCAGCAGAGTGACAGGGATATAGGGGAGTGGTATTATATAAGATTTACAGCAGTGAGTAGTTTCTTACACGCTCCTAGCTCGTGGGAGGGGAAGAGGTTGTGGAGAACCAGAGCCCACAGGTGGAGAGAGGCCAATCATTTCTGAGGGAAGCTGGGGAGAGACAGATGGGAGGAGGGGAAGCAGGACTATGGGATCCAGTAGTCTCTAGGTAGGAGAAAATAACTGGTTTTTATTTGTATCTATTTATTTATTTATTTTGGTACCAGTGATTGAACTCATGATCTGGTGCTTGCCAGGCTCCTGAGCTAAATCCCTGGTTCCTGGAAGGACCTGTATTTAGCCCTATTGCAGCCATCAGTATTTGTGAGAGTCTAGGCAAGTCATTTATTTCTTTGAGCCTTGTAAAGTTAGATCATTCCACAAATGTTTGGTGAGTATTGACTATGAGCCAGGTGTGGTCCCTGAGCTTCAGTGTTAGCTAGACCAGTTGGGTCCCTGTCCTTAGGGTGCTTATTTTTCCTCACCTGTAAGTAAACTGCATTCCTCCCTGCCAACTGCCCAGTGTTCTTGTGGTTTCCAGTGAAATGAGGCATTCAGAAATGTTTCCTTGGTGGAAAAAAGGTAGAAGTCTGAGCAGGCAAGAGGCATGACCCAAGGAGCTGAACGGAGTTGGCCATGGCTTGTCTCTTCTTCAAAGAATGCTTCAGTGAGGATTCTGGTCCTCTTGCCTCCAGATGCAGAATGCAGTTACAGAGTGGACAGGGCAGGGGGAGTGGAGGAGGTACCTGTGCTTGCCCACTATTCAGTCTTCCTAACCTTCCAGGCTAACTTGGAAGCCGCTTTTCCTAAGGGGTCTGCAGGACAGCCATGGCCCCTAGCTCATCTGGCCTCACATGAGTCTCATCCCACCCTTGCATGTGTGTATCTGTGTGTTTGCAGGCTGACAAGAACGTTGACATGGAGCGGTAACTTGGCTGTACACTTGTAAGCTTGTGACCTTGGACAAGTTCCTTTCTTAGGCTCCAGTACGTTGTTTATAAGTGATCTGATGTGGGTAGACGGGTGATGTGTAAATGGCAGTGACTGCTGTTAAATAGTGTCCTCCGTTTACTCCAAAGTCAGCTTCTGGCTGAATGTGTATTTCCCACAGCTGCTGGCCCTGTGCCTTTTTTTATGTGGAGCGGTTTAATCAGTATTTGTTGAGTGAATGGATGTTAAAACAGAGTGGACAGAGCGGTGGCCTTGGCAGGTGAATGAAGGTGGTGTGGATAAGGCCCAGATCCTGCTTCTGCACCCACACTAAGCCAGGTCCCAGGAGATAGGCCACATCGTTTATCTGCTTCTGGAAATCAAGGCCATCACAGAAGCTAACCAACACAGAGGCTGGGGATTGCAAAGAGCAGAGGCACTACGTGGCTGGGTTTACCTTGGGATGGCCAGGACATTAAAAGCAGGATGGTGCCCGTCTCACATCTGTTACATGAAGATTTAAATGACATACTCTAAGTAGGGAGATCACCGTAGCACCTGGCATGTGGTGAATGCTCCTGAATGATGACTGCTGGATGAACCTGTGTTTCTGTGGCCTTTACCAACAGGTTTTGCATAAACCTCTCTTTGAGAGAGCCAGGGTTGCCAGAGATAGGTTTCCGGGAATTACATTGTCCTTGACCTCTGACCCTGAGTTCTTCAGCTGTGGTTCATTCTAAGTTACCAAACCTGTCCTCTCAGTCTCTTTACCTAGGAAATGATACAGACTCTTGCCTCTCTTTTCCTGAATTCTGGGTAACCAGGATGAAGAAATGGATGCTAAAAGTGCTCTAAAAAGTCTCCTTGGCTTGTTACTTACTATATAGGGAAAATAACCACATAACATGAATGACCTCTAAAAGTCACTTTGCCGCCCAGCGTGGTGGTGCACTCTTGTAATCCCAGCACTCGGGAGGCTGAGGCAGGAGGATTGTTGCAATTTGGAGACCAGCCTGGCCTACAAAGTGAGCCCAAGGCCAGCCTGAACTGCACAGCGAGACCCTGTCTCAAAAAAAAAAAAAGACACACAAAAAAATCCATTTAGCCTAGGGGAGTTCCTCAGGCCCACCTTTTAATACCAGAGTGCTTTTCCTAGCCTCGGGTTCCCAGCCTTGTTTTACCTGCTGCAGTGCCTTCCTCTCCAAACCCTGTTCCACGTGGGTGTGCTGAGCACAGGTGCCTCGCTGACTGGTGTGATTGACAGCCTGGAGGAGTAGACCAAGAGTGGGGTAGGGCTGGGCCGCAAGGCCTCAGAGGCAGAGGCTGCTGGCTCTCAGGCAGCTGTGAGAAGGCCCAGAGTGCCCTGTGACCCAGATTTTTCAGTGTGTGGGGGACGGTGGGACCTCTAGGGACGCTGGAGCTGGGATTGCAGGAGTAAGAGGCTGCAGGCTCCTTCAGGGTGCGGGGTCCTCCTCTTCGTCAAGAGGGAAAGGAGGAAGCTGGTTTGCGGGAGGCTGGCTTCTCAGGGAAGCACTTCAGAGTCACCTCCCTTTTCATCTTCTTCAGGAAGGCCTGGGTCTGGGCGCCTGGCCAGGGGCCACAAACCATGAATCTGGCCTGAGGACTTTCACACAAACCTTGGTGCCTCCTGTGGGTCTGGAGCCAGCAGCCTCTGCCTGGGGCAGCCTCTGCTTGGGGCAGCCTGAGCCTGAGATAAGAGCTTGGGGTGGGCATTTGCTGTGTGGCTGCAGGAAAAAGCTTGGACCTGAGACAGTCAACCAATGAGTGTTAACTGAGCCCCTCATAGGAATCAGGTGTGCTGCTCTTTGTGTGGGTTCAGAGAAGTCAGGTTTTAGGTGCAGAGGGGAACAGAAAGATCCAGGGCCACATAGGCTATGCCAGTAATGACCAGAGAAATGGCCACCATTGGCCTGGAGCCTGGGGTGGTTGAGGAGGGACCACCATGAGACCGGGCTGGTGACATTTGGGCCCCAAAGCAATATTCATGACCCCACTTGCCTTTTCCATGTGCTCCCCTGAGGCACCCCAGAGTGGCCGTGGAGTGACTGGACTGGAGTGGCCAGGGCTTCCTCCAGATCCAGTCTCCTCCCAGGTGGATGAGTAAGAACTGGTTATCTCCAGCAGTTGGGACAGGTCATTTCTACAGACCCAAGATGGGCAGGAACAGAGTTTTCTCAAAGTTACAGGAGAATTCGTTTCCTCCTCGTGGTTACAGTGGCTCACATGCTGAATGTCAGCAGCTGTCCCTTGCACCTGCAGCATTTCCAGGATCCTGAGCCGCAGGTGTCGCTTTGGGACCCACGCTGGCATTTGAACTCCTCACAGCTTTGCTTTGGTGCTTGTAAACAAATGCTGGCACGTGCAGGAACCAAACACAAGCAAATGTGGACAAACCCCAGAGATGGCGACGTCCTGGAATTAGCAGCGGGGCTGCACCGCCTCATGAATATATTCAGCACCACTGGATGGAGCAGTTCAAAACGGTGACATTGACGCATGTGAATTATGTACCAATTTTGGAAAGACTGATAGAAAGCAGAACATGACGGTTGCCTGTCATCCCACCTTCCAGAGATGAACACTGACACAGGAGTTTCCGTGGCGTCTGCCACCCTCGTTCCCTGTCCTCATTTGCTTGTGCCTTGTTGATGTTCTTGCTCACGGATTCTAGGGCCAGAGCCCTGAGGTCCCGGGGAGGGAGGAGAGCTGAGATGAGATCTTCATAAACACAATCTGATGGGATCCTCTTTGTGAAAACTGACTAAGAATAGATAGGTGATAGGTGAGCACAGGCAAACAAGCCTGGAGGTAGGGTAGGGTGGCCTTCCCTGTCCCCCAGGTCCTGGTCCTTGGGGAGTGGGCTGGGGACCTGAGAATGTGAAGCCCGCAGGACCCCAGGGCTCACAGGCCGGAGCAGCTTCCCTCTGGGGTGGAGGTGTGCGGCGGGGAGGCCTGGGCCAACTGCTCCTCTGCAGGAGGTTGCTTAGCAATGGTGGGAGAGGTGACTTAGCCCACTACAGAGCCAGGAGGAGAATAAAAGGCAGCGAGGGTGGAGATACGGAGGATGTTGTTCCCCTGGAAACTGCCTGCTTGGTCCTTGGCTACTGTGGGCCACTTCTGGAGCTGGGATCTGCTCTCCCTATGAGGGGGCAGGGTCCTCTCCAGACCTGTCACCCCAAGGCTTGGGGGTGGAGAATGGAGGGAAGCCGTGTTTGCATGGGGCCTGTGTCAGACGTGTTGTGCCAGTGGCCGTGTTTAGCATTCACAGCAGCCTCGCTAGCGTATGTGGTATGATCAGTCTTCTCAGAGGAAGGAAGCTCAGGAGCTCAGAGACAGAGAGGAGCGCGCACGGCCTTGCAGAGGAAGAGTTGCCTCAGAGGGAGCTGTCCATTTGATTTGAAGTGTTTCCCGAGCCCCAGATACTGGGAGAGGAAAGTACACGCTGCCCACATGCTGGGGAAGGAAGAGAAGGTACCAGAGGAAGGCTGGAAAGGAGTTTTTTTAAATACTGACCAACAGTATTTATTAACAATGTCCCCATCTCCCAAATAGGTCAAAAGACTGAGTTAAACCTGATGGAAGGTTAAATGGTTTGCATTACCTATCTGTGCAGCAATCCTTTGAGGAGAAAAGGTAACTGTTAGTTTTCTAGACAGCAGAGTTTAGTAACTTGCCCTAACATGACCAGCTAATTAAACCAGATTAGGAACAAAGCCAGGCATATTGACCTCAGGACCTTAGAATTCTTGTTTTTTTGGAGGCAGTGTCTCTTGCTGTGTTGCCCAGGCTGGCCTTGAACTTGTGATCCTCCTATCTCCGTCTAAGTGGCTGAAATTACAGGCAGACTCTGCTCTTAACCAGGAGCAGACGCACTGTTTGCTTTTAAGGAGTTTATGTTTTAATTGAAAAACAAGTTTTAAATATAAATGAAATAAGAACAACTCGAGATGGTGTATAGTCAAGGACTCCTATGATTCATGATTCTTAACATTTATGCTTTCACATTAATCATGATGTGATATATCTCTGTTAATCATGATCAGCAAACTTGGGAGGTCTTATCCTTATTTTATTTTTTGTTTTTTGAGACAAGGTCTCACTATGTAATTTAGGCTGGCCTTTACCTCACTATATAGCCTAGGCTGGCCTCAAACTCAGTGATCCTCCTGCCTCAGCTTATCAAGTGCTGGGATTATAGATGTGTATGCCCAGCTATTTCCATGTTTTGTTTTGTTTTGTTTTTATTTGAGACGGTTTTGCTTTGTGGTTGAGGCTGGCCTTGAACTTGCTGTGATCCTCCAGTGTGAGCCTCCTGCATATGGGCTAATAGGTATGTACCACCACATTTGTCTGTATCCCCATTTTAGAGGCAGGAAAAGTAAGGCTCAGAAAAATTACGTAACTTTACCAAAATCTCTACTGCAGTCCAAATAAGGTAGGATTGGTTTTCAATTCAGGTCTTTAGCTAGCAGGTCCTGAGACTAAATAAGGTGGGCATAAACTTCTTTTTATTATTCTTTTTTGGGGGGGAGTGGGACACTGGAGATTGAACTCAGGACCTCCCATCTGCTAGGCATATTCTACCACTGAGCTACGCTCCCAGGCTTTAAAAAATTTTTTGAGACAGGATCAGGATCTTGCTAAGTTATCCAGGCTGGCTTTGGAGTTACGTCCTCCTGCCTCAGCCTCCTGAGTAACTGGCATTATAGGTGCACGTCACAGGGTGTGGGCCTTTCTGAATTCACTTGTGCTGGTTGAATAGATAATGGAGGGTGCTGTTGTATTTCTTTGTCAGGAAGCTTCCGGTCCCTGACCTGGGAGGCTCCTCACTCTCTCTGTCCCTGGTGCCCACTCCTGCTCCAAGTCAGTGGCCCGCCTGGTCTCTGCTGCCTAACCTGCTACCTCCTTTGTTTGGCAAGTCTTCCTTTGTGGTCACCAGGGGAACCAGGTAGCTGGCCCGTGTTTATTTTGATTTTTAAGTTGCATCCATGAAACCCTTGTGAAGCTTGAGGCGCTTATTTAAAGCCTTGGGACTGTTAGGAAAATGGGGTATGCCATTTTGGGGGCTTAGGTTGGCACTGCTGGGCTGGGAGCTTGTGAGCTGAGCTGGGGGTAGCACCAAGCAGGACAGTACCATTTCCAGACCCTAGCTTTGGCTTTGTGGGGCAAATTAGAGCCCCTGGTGGTTCTCCTCAGGGCAGAAAATCAGTCGATTGGGGGAAAGGAGCCACCTCTGTGTTAGATCATTGTTCCTCTTTCTTGGTGGTTGCACCCCTGGGGCTGTTTGGGCACAGTCACAGGTCACAAGTCTATGATTGGAGGCCAGACTAGGCCTGCTGGGGAATATGTTTATGGGCCTGAAGATTTATGTATTTTTTTAAAGTTCATCTGCAGAGCTGATTCTAACAAATGGGAGTAAGATGGCCTGGTGTTGAGCTCTGTTTTCCAGTCCTCTGTAGGTGAGATGACTCTGAGGTGGGCTCTTTCCAGCAGGTCCATGAAGGGACTTGGCCTCCCAGAGAGGCGCAGAGCCGAGCTTGCAGGTGGGTGGGAGGGATTTCCAGAAGCAGGCTCTGTGCGTTCTCCTCAGCTCCAGCCATGGCAGTGTCACCCACAACGCAGTGTTTTGGGGATGGATAGTGATGCAGAGTTTTTAATCCTCCTCATTCAAGTCCCAGCACAGGAACTAGGATCCTTACCTCTCTTCTCGTCCTAAATATAGACACAGGAGCTCCCAGAAGCCCCTCTGTTGCTTTTGGCTCAGGCCTTGGCTTTGGCAGAGGAGTGGCTCTCTTCAGACACCGCAGACAGCCTCCAGATAATACATCACAGCACTTGCCAGTCGAGTTCCCGATATTTTGGAAGGGCCTTTCTTTCCAGGAACCCAGAGTGCTTTTCCAGACTCAGACACGCGGGAGGCAGTCATGAACATGTTTTCCTAGGGCAGGGAAATAGGGCCAGACCCTTGGTTTCCTGTCCTTCATCCGGGTCATTGGTGTCCAGGACTGTTGGGAAGAATCTGTGCACACCATGAAATCTGGATATTTTCTACACTGGGGTCCAAATAAAGACACCTCTTTCTTTTGTCCCTTCATTTCTTTTGTTTGGTTTTATTTCGTGGTGCTGGGGATGAAACCCAGGGCCTTGTGCATGCTAGGCCTACCATTAAGCTATGTTCCAGCCATTCTTTTTTTTAAAGTTACACTGTAGTAAATTTAGAAATTGATTGTATGTAGTATTTTTTTTTAATGAACGCCACACTGAGTTCTCTGTTTGGTAGGCTGCTCAGCATGGTGAGAGCACCCTGGTGCCCAGCTGGGAGCCCTGTTGCTGACCCTCCTCACAGATGCTCCTGGGTGAGGAGGAAAAGGCCAGCATAGGGCTGTATCAATAGCTTGGGAGTACAGGACAGCCAGTGGGAGGAGCAGGGCATTTGAGAGGGCTTGGGGAGGCCTGAAAGGTTCAAGTGGTTACAGAAGGAGTTTTTTTCCTGATCTTGAAGCTAGGTCACAGTGACCATGCTGGTTTCAGAATTTTATTTCAGGGCAACAGTGCAGTGTGGAGTTCAGGCCCAGGGTTCTCCCCAAACCCCTTCCTTTTCCTCACTGCCATTAGCTACTGTTGCTAGCTTCGCTCTCTGGACGTAGTTTGCACCTTTCCGGCCTATATTGCTGGCTGTGGGTCTAAAACCCAGTCTTTGCTGTGCACCTGGTTCTTCCCACCTTTGCCTGGCGAGATGCACCTGGAGGGCTTGTCCAGGTCCCACAGTCCCGTGATGGGCAGGTGAGACTGGAACCCAGTTACCTGCCTCTGGATTCTTACTGAATATCTGCTGCCCGCTCCTGGGTGTAGTTTAAAGACTTGTTGGGCTTTGGTGAGGGAGGGTTGAAGTCAGTTCTAATTCTTTATTTTCTTTCTTCCCAGGCTGTTTTTGGCATCTAGCTCCTGTGCCCTGAGTGCCGGCTCCCTTGCCTGTGACTTCCTGGGGCTTTGAGAGTGCAGTGTTCAGGAAACCACACTACTTTGCTCCTTTTTTTTCTCTTCCCAGGGTGATAGTTATATTAGACAGGCTGGCCTTGAACTCATAGTCTTCCTGCTTCAGCCTCTCAAGTGCTGGGATTACAGGTGTGTGTCACTATCTTCAGCTCTTTTATTATTTGTTTTTAAATTTTATTTTTACTTTAAAATGAAAAAAGAATAAAAAGGATGATACAGAATTTCAAAACAAAATAAGCAGCGATTAACACTGGTTAATATATTGCATATTGTCATCTTCAAAGTAGTTCAGATTATATGATATAGGCATAAAAAATATGATCAATCAAACAATGAAAGTACAAACCATTCTTTTTGATTAACAGATTGATAGTATAACTATCTTGTGTGTGTTATATATACAATCTTTTCCTTTCTTTTCTCCTTTCCCCTATCCCAGTTGTTTATTCCTTTTGAGCAGTTCCTTTCTCTTTCCCTTTCATAATAGCTATTACCCATTTTGGATATTATTTCCTCTTTCAATTTTTTACATGAAGGAGACAATATGTGTTTAGACTTACAAGTTTGATTTATGTCACTTATGAGTATGGTCTGAAGTTGCATTCATTTACCTATAAAAGCCTCAACTTTATCCTTCTTTATAGCTGAATAGTACTCCATTGTATAAAATACACATTTTTTAAATCCATTCCTGGCTGATGGGCATTTGGGTTGTTTCCAAGATTTAGCTATTACAAATTGTGCTGCTATAAACATGGGTGCACCTGGGCACAGTGGTGCATACCTATAATCCCAGCACTTTGGAGACTGAGGCAGGAGGATCACTGCAAGTTCCAGGCCAGCCTGGGCTGTAAAGTGAGTTCAAGGCCAGCCTGAATCATGTAATAAATCCCTGCCTCAGAAAAGATTGAAAAAAAAAAAAACCAAAAAAAAAACAATACCCCAAAACCATAGGTGCTCATGTATTGCTGTGGTATGATGTTTTGAGATCTCCTAGGAAAATCCTCACAAGGGGAATAGCTGGGTTGAGTGGGACCTCTGCTCCTAGTTTTTTGAGGACTCTCCACACTGATTTCCAGTGGTTGTACCAGTCTATTCTCCCACCAACGTGGAGAAGCGTTCCTTTTTTCCACATCCCTGCCAGCATTTGTTATTGGTTGATTTCTTGATGATAGCCATTCTTTCTGGGGTGAGATGGAATCTCTGTATTGTTGTAATTTGTATTTCTTGAGTGACCAGTGATGTTGAACATTTTTTCATATATTTATTTGCCACTTGTATTTCTTCATCTGAGAAGTGCATATTCATTTCAGAAGCCCATTTTTGGTTTGGGTTGTTAAATTTGGGGGGCCCGACTTTTTCAGTTCTTTATATGTGCTAGATAGAAGTCCTTTGTCAGAGGGACACTTGGCTAAAGTTTTTTTTCCATTCTGTGAGCTTTTTACTCTGTTGGTGACTTCTTTTGATGTGCAAAAACTTTTTAGTAAGATCCCAGTTGTTGATTCTTTGAAGTACTTTCCATGCAGTGTGGGTTTTGAACTCTCTGCCTATCCCTGTGTCTTCAAGATTTCTGCCTACTTTGTCTTCCAGTAGATTTAGTTTCTATTTTAATATTTAGGTCTTCAATCCATTTTGACTTTAGTTTAGTGCATGGTGATAGATGCGGGTCTAGTTTTAGTCCCTTGCATGTGGAAAGCCGATTTTTCCAGCACCATTTATTAAAGAGGCTGTCTTTCTTCCAGTAAATGTGTTTAGCACCTTTGTCGAAGATCAAGTGGCTGAGTGTCTTTGTAGTTGTGTCTGCATCTTCTAATATGTTTCACTGTTTCTCAGGTCTGTGTTTTGGCCAGTACCGTGCTATTATGCTATTTTATCACAGTTGCTACTTTTTTTTAGGCTGACCTTGAAATCCTTGCATAGCCCAGGCTGCTCTTGAGCTCATGGTGATCCTTCTGCATCAGCCTCCCAAGTGCTGGGATCACAGACATGGGCCACCAGGCCCAGTTTTATTTCTTCTTGATGAAACACAATATGTAATGACAGAAAACTGCTGTGAATTTGGGAATGTGTCAAAAGGAATTTATAGCTGTGTCTCACAGGGGCATCTTGCAACATTTGGGAGCTAGTTCAGGTCTGCAAGGCAGAGGTTGTGCTCCTGATACAGTTCAGGCTTTGTGTAGACTGTCAGGAGGGACCCGCTTGGTTGATCCCAAGGTCCCTGGGGGCAGCCAGTGGAGCCACAGCCTGGTTGCTTGCATCCCTGTCTACTTTCCCTCTGTCACCCTCTCCTCTCCCCTGGGTCTCAGCTTCTCAGCTGTTGCTTTGCACGGTGCCTGGGCTTGAGAGGCTAGCGAGGGAGCTGGGCGGGACAGATGTCCTGGCAGCCGGCTCTTTCCCTCATTGCACTCTGGGGGCACTGCTGTGAAACTCGTGGCACTAATGACAATTGGAGCATGCCAAGGGGATGTCAGGGATCTGTGCCTGACTTGAGGCTCCTCAGTTGAAGGATGGTGGGCTTGTGAGGTCTCACTGGGGGCCCCTGGCAGGTGTGACTGCTCAGGAGCACCCCTGACCAGCCCGTCTGGCTTCCTGTGTGTTGCACAGCAGCTTCCTCTGGTCAGGAGCATGGGCAGCCTGCGGGAGAGCTTTGGCAGATGCTCTGTGGCTGTGATGATGATGATCAGAATTGCCACAGGCCACGCCAGCCACAGGGTTGATTCCCAGCCTGGGGATTCAGGTGTGCCATGGATTCAGGAGGAGGCCAGAGGCCAAGGAAGCCAGACTCATGATCTGAGGGGGCCAGAGCTTCTGAGCACCTCAACCCTTCTCATTCTCCTGGGCTCCCTCCCTGGCTGTCCAGGTGCAGGGCGGTGAGGAAGCAGCGCTGGCTTCCCAGCTCGCTGGCAGACAGTCCAACTGCAGTTTTCCTCATGGCCAGCTGTCCACCTCATAGTCCTCCTAAGGTACCCGTCATAGTGGCACATCCCTTTGCACTCTGCCCCTGTCTCCAGGAGGGTAGAGTCTTGCCACTTGGCTGAGCCCTGATTCAAAAAATCTGAGAGAATTTTTAGCCCTGTCGTATGCGCTTAGAGATCTCAAAGGAGTTAAACCCCAGGCCTGTTGGGCTTTCTTCTTCCAGGGCCCTCTCCTGAGAGGTGGGGGTCAGCAGCCCACTGTCCTTAGCCATCACACCCCAAGGGGTGTGGATCAGGCAGATGTGAGGTCCAGCAGGGCCTTCATTCACCTGCTTCCTTCCTTTCTGTTGGGCTAGGTGTGCAAAGGTTGGTTGTTTTTTTGAACTATGAGGCCAGAGAGCTGCTTGGCATACACCCGCCCTGTCACCTGGAAGCAGGAAGAATGTCGTGTGTTAATTAACAGGGTTTCAGGAGTCCTCCGATCTTACATTTGTGCTGCCCGTGGCCACCATGTGATACTGGTCAAGTCTCACCTGAGCCCTGCCTGTAAAGTGTGGAGACTGGGTTGTGGCGTGGTGGTGAGCTGGTGGCGGGATGGCAGTAGCAGCTCCCTTATAAGCTCTGATTGCTTGCAGGAGACCTTCTCCAGGGTCTGAGGCTGAGCTCGTGTTCTGTATTCTGGTGGGAAACAGCCCATTCAAGTGACCTTGAGATTGACCTCTGGGCTTCTCAGCCTAGCCCTGAAGCTAACTGTTATCTTTAGGAGCTTTCTGTGTCCTCAAGGGTGGCCAGGGTGGGGCCAGGTGAAAGCTTCCCTTGAGGGGTGGGCCAACACTCTGTGTCTTTGGCCATAGTTCACTTTTTGATCCAGGAATGTAGTTTTAGGGTGTGGCCTGGATGGGAAGCCAGGTGCCCTGGGACTGCTAGTTTGAATGGTCCACCCTCTGGGTGGGGTGGCTCTGGAGTGGGTGGACCTCTCTGCCCCCTGCAAGGTGGGCTGTTCAGAATCAGTCCTTTGTGTTGGCTTGGCTGGCCCACAGGCCTGCTGTGCGGGCAGCTGCCTGCTATGTGAACTCGGTGGGTCCAGCCTGGAATCTGCCCAAGCTACTGGTGTCAGTAGCAGCCTGGCCTTGTCTTTTAGTTGCTTTACTCAGAGCCCAGTGCTAGGCCTGCAGTCCCTTGCAGCCCTTTAGAGAAATCAGATCACAGAATGGCCAAGCCAGAGGGACCTGTGCTGCCACCTAACCCTTCCCCCTTAGGGGAAGAGACAGTGGCAGTCTGGTTTCCAGGTGCACTCTGCTGTGAGTTCATTCCTTGTGAGGCTACGCTTGGGAATCTGAGCACATAAACCATGGGCTGACATCATCCTTGTGGGTGGGCTCGGAGCACCTGTGGATGGACACACACAGCCCCTGGGGTCTTGGCCGGTGTGGGCTGGTCTGTTTTGGACATTGCTCTCTCTCCGACCATGCCTGACTCGAGTTTGCAGTTGAGGAGGGGAGCAGGGACGGAGGAAGTGATCTTGGTGTGACAGTTCCCTCTCATTCCCACATGTACAGCCTTGTCCTGAACGAGTCTGGAATCTGCATTCTGTCAGTGAATCACTGAAGCCACCCTGTGAAGAAAAGATATTCTGATAATTTCATTTCCACTTTACAAAAGCAACTTGAGAGATGAAGAAGTTGACTCCATGGCTGCCGGGCCACAGACCACATTGATGCCCATTTTCCTGGGTGCCAGGTTGTTCCTGTGGTGCTGAGCACCAGTTGGGTGGTCTGTTGCATTGGGGAAGCCCCTCAGTAGAGCGGCTTCCTGAGCTCCCCCTTCCTGAGCTCCAGATTCTCTCCTGACACACACATTCCAGGGGAACCTGGGGGTGGCCCTCTGATCCTGAAGAGTGAAGTCCCAGTGCTGTGTTTATCACTTTATTCAAAGTTCTAAATCATTTGTGAGCTACATGAATGGCTCAGGCAACTTAATCGCTCGTCATGGCCCTGATGGCCATGAAGCTCTGCTGGACCCTGCCTCTGGGCATGTGTGGCCCTTTCGTCTTCTGGAGAGCTCAGAGCTGGCTCTGCCTTTGCTGGCTGTCCTGAGCTGGCTGTCTGTCCTGGCTGTGTCAAAGTTGAGCTGATTCTGGCTGTGTGGAGGTGTCCCTGGCCTCTACCCTCCGAAACAGCTGTGATCATGTCGTCCCATCTTGATTGCAGGTGCCGCGTTGGCTGTTTCCTGTAGATTGCCTTCCTGTATGGCAGTTGGAAAGCATTTCCCAGGCTTTGGGCACCTCTGACCTATTACTGCAGCTGAGCTTGGGGCTGAGCCATTGCATAGAAAAGCTCAAGCAAGTGGGTACAATGGGAGAAGGGCAGCCAGGAACCAGTTTAAGCCTGTCTGTCACTTGAATCTGACTTTGCCTCTATGACTTCTTCAAGTAAAGTTTCTGTGTTCATTGTCACCTGGAGCCGTGTGCAGGGCTAAAGGAGCCAGGCAGATTATAGTGCAGGTCACTGTGCTAAAGGTATATATGGTGGTGGTCTCATAGGTTGTCACTGAAAGATCCTTACCACCTATTACAGTATTACGTTGTCTTTTTTAAAATTTTTAATAGAGCCTTGGTATATAGTTTAAGCTGGCCTCAAGCTTGCTATGCAGTCCAGGCTGGCCTTGACCTGCCGTTCAGCCTCCCAAGTGCTGGCTCTGTGTGGCATGAACCACTATGTCTGGCTTCACATCCTTGAGGCCTTATTTTCAGGGAAATCAGGTCGTATTCTCATTGTACCTTTACTATATATGTTAGATGCACAGTTACTTGCCTTTGTGTTACAGTTGCCTGTGGTATTCAGTACAGCACCAAGATGTTCAGGTTTGCAGCCTAGGGCCTATCAGCTTTCCTAGGTATGTAGTGGGCTGCACTTGGATTTGCATGAGTATGTTTTGATGTTCACAGTGACAAAATCAACAGAGTGCAGGTCTCTGAACTCTTGTGATGCTATGTGTTGGGGCTGTCCTCAGCTTTTTACATTTAAGCCCTGTGTCATGTGTCTTCCACGTGTTAACCTATATATTCCTCACAGTGACCCTGGAAAGTGGGTGTTTGTGCTTCCCATTTTATAGCTGGGAAAACCAAGACTCAGAATTAGTAACTTGCCTGAAATCAGTCTTGCAGCTAGTAAGCACCAGAACTAGGGTTTGTATCTAAGGATGTTCAATCAGTAACACCATGATTCTCTTGAGGACAAAGTGGTCATTGCACCTGGTGCCTGCTGGGTGGACTCATGGAAGAGTTGTCAGGATAGAACAAAAATGCTTGGGTCTTCCCCTGGGGGGAAGGTTGCCTTAAACCTGGAAGGGTCCTGTCGTGGTCCTTTGCAGGAGAATGTGGTTAGCAGCAGTGCTGAGGTCCCCACCTTTGGCTTCCTGCAGTCACTTAGCCTCTGGAGGGTGGAAGGGGAGCTTCATGCATGGGTAGGTGGAGTAAAAGGGCTCAGAAGGCCACCACTCCCTGCAAGTCCAGGCTGGGAGTCCCCTACTCACTGTCAGATCCTTTGGGGAGATCACTATAGCATTCATATCACAAATGCCAGGGAATTAATTGGGGGGGGCATCAAGCAGCAGGTAATTTGGAGTTTAATAATGGTATTTCATGCTGGAGGTTAATTCTTATTTCTCTCTTTTATCCATGGTACAAGTTAGTTACATGCACGGATGAGTTTTTTAAAACTTCTTATGGAGAATTCACATTCAGCCACAGATTGTGTTGTGAAGTCTCATGTCTGTATTACCAGCTTCAGCAGTCAGCAGCATAACCTGCCAGTAATTTGTAACCATCTGGATGGGTTTAGTGACCTCAGAGTCAGTGTGCTAGTCTGGCCTACTGGGAGCTTCTCAAGTGAAAAAGGTTAAGGAGAGAAGAAACACAGTTATAGGACAAATAACAATGGTCCTGTGTTGTGCTGTGCTGGGCACGCTGTGGGTGCTCGCCTGAAGGTCAAATATTCTGGCAGGTAGTATTGATCTCTTGGCTGGGGCGGCAGGAAAGCTGAAGGGTGACAGCGCTTGTGATCTGTGAGATTCTGAAGGGTGCGCATTGGCTCAGTAGCTGGCCATAGTTTCTTCCTTCAACCAGTGTTTCCTGGGATTGCCTTTTTTTAACTTTTCAGTGACATCTCAGACATGAAAAAGTACAGAGAAGAGTAAAGCATATGCCCATGTTGGTGGCACCAGGTTTTAACAGATACTTGTCATGTATCTCATTGTTGTGGGGTCATCATGGAATGTGCCTGATGGCTCCCATGTGACTGGGGCAGTAGGTACCACTGTGTCCCAGTGGACCTGGAATGGCACAGTGTTGTGGTGGTTAAGCACTTGTTCCTTCCTGGGAACAGTCAGCTGCATGGTCTTGCTTCTGAGCAGGACAGCAGATGAGCGACCCATGAATGGCACGTTCCCTGTCACATGGAGAGGAGTCACGATCTTTAGTGAAGGGACCTCCAAGGTGGACCCCAGCTCAGCTTGCAGAGACAGGTAAAACTTCTTGGAGAGGTGATAGTGTGGACTAAGTCAAATCCAGAGGGTGTAGGGTATGGCTCGATGGTAGAGTATTTGCATAGTGTTTGTGAGACCTCTGGCTGGATCCCTAGAATCTCAAAAAAAAAAAAAAAGTAGAAAGTATGAGTGAGTCAGCCGAAGGGTGCTGGGAAATGGGCCTGGCAGAATGCAACTAAAGACAGGAAATAGGGAGCGGCAAGCTGGAGAGGAGCATGAAGGAAGGGGGTGAAAGATGCCTGGGGGTAGCAGCCTCGGGGTCTGGTTGAGTCAGCCTGGAGACAAGCTCTGGCCATCATTGGTGTCATGGCAGGCGCCAGGCTTGTTCCTAGAACAGAACACATGGCTGTCTGACCTGTACCCCACACACTGAGGGTGTCGTAGACCAATATCCCACGTGTGGGGGAGCAGGAAGGTGGAAACTGAGTCAGGAATATAGGGAGGAAGCTGGCCACAGGCTGTCTTTGGGACAGGGGCCTTGTAGGGTGAGCCCAAGCAGGAGAAGAGGACTCGGTGGAAGCTGTTCAGAGATGGAATTTTGCTCAGAGTGGAGTTTCTTTTTTTTTCTTTTGGTGATTTTTTTGAGATAGGGTCTCACTGTGCAGTTCAGGCTATTGAGCTCAGTTTGTAACCCAGGCCGGTCTCGAACTCACAACCGTCTTTCTGCCTCAGCCTCCTGAGTGTTGGGATGGCAGGCATGAGCCACCTACACACATGGAGTGGCGTTTCTGATAGTGAACATTCCAAAGAAGGCTGAATGGGCAGCCAGGTGTGGCCTGCTGTGGGAGGCCAGTCAGATAGACCGGGGTAGGTGTATGCAAAGATGGGATTTGACACTGCCTGGCCTTTGAGGCCCCTCCTTGGTGTGTTCTGAGGATTGAGGGCACAGCAGGTGGGTTAAGTGACCATGGGCATGTGCCAAGGAAGACTGTGGAGGAGGTGCTGGCCCGTTGCCATGGGAACCATCTCTGCCGTGGGTTTCCATTTCCAAGGATGCCCGGGAAGGCAGTGAGCTCATTCCACCTGCAAGGTGATGAGTCAGCCCTGCCTGCCCTGCTTGATTTCCATGGCTAAACAGGACCCGGAGCAGCAAGCCCAGAAGAGATGACCCTGCAAACTAAAAGTCAAATCCCTGTCTACCCCTTCCTCAGGCCACCCACACTGCTCTGCTGGTAGTGAGCTACTGTCATTAGAAAGCAGACCAGACAGTAAAAGTGGCTGCCACCTGTTCTGGCAGCACCAGGATGGCCAGTGGAAGAGGCCTTCTGCCCAGCTGGTCAGACTATGGCCCTCCTCAGAGGGGGAGGCATCCTCAGCCAGTGTGGATCTGCCATGGCTATGCTGGCCGAGGGCTCGAGGTCCAAGGCTGGGCAGCTGCTGAGGGTGTGATTTCAGGGAAGCCAAGGACTTTGGAGGGAGAACATGGTGTGTGTGTGTGTGTGTGTGTGTGTGTGTGTGTGTCCATGTCCTCACGTATGTAAGATGAGGAACGCGTCCAGGAGGGTGAAGCATTGGATCTGACACGGCAAGGCTGAGGAGCGGCTGGTTATGAACAGTCCTAGGTATCTGGAGGTGGGGAATTGTCCACAGCTCTTCCTGCAGGGTCCCTCCCCCAGAACTCCCAGGAATGCATAGCATTGTGTGTGTGTGGGGGGGGGGCTGTGGAGGAGCCTTCCCTAAGGAGCCTGTCCCCTCCCCTCACCTGTGTGATCATCAGACCACAGAGGAGCTCTGCCTTTTAGGGGTGGGGGCTGCGGCCGAGGTAAGTGTCCTTGAAGCCTTTCATCTAAACATCTGTG
Source organism: Cavia porcellus (assembly GCF_034190915.1). Classification (NCBI taxonomy): domain Eukaryota; kingdom Metazoa; phylum Chordata; class Mammalia; order Rodentia; family Caviidae; genus Cavia; species Cavia porcellus. The sequence goes on from NW_026947514.1 coordinate 32,734,431, forward strand.
TTTAGAAACCTATTTGTGTTTTTACCTTCGTGACTACATTATTTCGATAGCTATAATCATAGTGTTTATAAAACTTAACTTGCCTCCCCCCACTTGGCATTTTATCAAAAACATTTTTTCTTGTATTGCCGCACAGCCTTTATGTTTCTTCCCTGGGGAAAGTGAGATCTAAGTATAGAGATCGCTTCATGAATATATATTTATTTGTACTTTTCCTGTGCCTTCCCCAAAAGCACTTAAAGTGGACACACAAAAAGAAGTTTGGGTGGGTAGTGTGGCACATGCCTGTAATCCTGGCACCTGGGAGGCAGAGGCAGGAGGATTGCGGTGAGTTTGAGGCCAGCCTGGGGTACATAGTGAGACCCTGTCTCAAAAAACCAAAAACAAAACAGAGCAAAACAAAAAAACCCAAACAAGCAACAAAACAAAACAAAACAAAACAAACCCAAAAAACCACACACACTCACACACACAAAACACAACAGAGGTTTTGTTTTATGTTGTTCTTTGGTGCTGGGGATTAAACCCAGGGCTGGTTCTCCAGCCCTTTTTTGACTTTTTAAATGTTGAGACAGGATCTCACTAAGTTGCTAAGTTCCTCAAACTGGGCTGGTACTTGAGATCCTCTTGTTTCATCCTTCCTGAGTGCCAGGATTGCAGGCATATGTCACCACCGTTCCTGGCTGAACTTCTTCATCTTATAACAGAACATTTGTATTCTTTGGCTAACAGCTTCCCCAATTCTTCCACCCCCTCAGCCTTAGTAACTACTTAGTAATTCTACTTATTGTCTCTATGAGTTCAGCTTTAAATCCTACATATGAGATCATGCAGAATTTGTCTTTCAGTGTCTAGTTTATTTCCCTTAGTCTATCATTTAAAGTGGTTGCTTTTGTAAGTCAGCACTGATCCTAGTTCTAAGTTTCCTGGCTGCCAGAACAAAAAGGGAAATTAGAAATAAACATGCTTAGTTCCTAGTAAAAGGAAGTGTGCTATTTCATGGAGGAGACAGTTTTTGTGAGTACCAAATGCTAAGATCTTGGCCATTTTAGGAGAACTGTGCAGTGGGAGATGGGTCAGTATTTTGTAGAATGCACAGAAGCTCTTTTAGATTCTTGGTCCTTGAGTCAGCTGCAGGAGAGCCAGGGTGTGCTGTTACACATACTTGCCTGAAGGTGTTTCTGAGGAACTGGAGACTCAGCAAGGCTGTTTTTAAATGCCTAACCTAAGACACACAGGTCTGGAACTAATGTGGGGCTGCTCTAAGTTCAGAGGTTTTTCTGAGGGCTTTACTGGGAATTGTTTGCTTTGGGTGCTGGGCACCTGAGGGCCAGACCTGCTGCGTAGCTATGGAAACAAAAGCTTGGCCCACCTGTCTTTCCGGGAGGAGAGTAACAGTGGAGGCCGCAGCTGTGTGCCCGCAAGGTGCTCAGGCCACGGGCTCTGCCACAGAGCAGAGTCTAGAGCAGTGGTGGCGAAGGTTTTAGAACATTCAGTGATACAAACAGCCCGCTGTGGCACGGGTGCTGTAGGTTCACCACCACTGGTCTGGAGGCTCTTCAGGGAGGAAATAGTGCAGTCAGGTGGGGCTAGACCTCGACCTGTCACCTTTACACAGTGCTTAGGACTCTTAGCAATCTCCCCATGGTGACACAGTTTTGGATTTTTTAGCTTTTGGCTATTATAGATAATGCTTCTAAATATTCTTTTCATGTGGCCATTCTCCTGCATTTCTGGATAATACCCAGTAGCTGGGTTCATCAGTTGAAGGAGATGATCATTTGTGAATCATTTTAATTAATGAGTTACTTTTTAAAAAATCTTTTGTAAACAGCTTCTTGTAAAAGGCTAACCAACTTAACATGCTGCCAGCAATACACACCTATTTTTTTTTTTTTTTAAGGAAAGCTAGGCATAGTGGCACAGTCTTATAATCCTAGCTTCTTGGGAGACTGAGGTAGGAGGATCATGAGTTTGACTGGCTGAATTAGTGAGACTGTCTCAAAATGCAGACAGCAAGGGCAGAGCTCAGTGGGGAGCGCTTCCCTAGCATGCATGAGGTCCTGGTTTGATCCTCAGTACTGCTAAATAAAAAAGGAAAGTAATACTTATTATAACAAGTCTGGAAACTACAGTGAAGTATAAAGAAAAAAGTGAGGGTTGCCTGGGTTTCTATCACTTCAAGAGGTGTGAGGTGGCTGTGCTGCCACAGTGAACTCATTGCCTCTTGTTAGGCAGGGTGGCTGTCTGCGAGCACACCCTGTACTGGAGAGCGCTGATTTTCTTCTAAGCTGAACCTCTTCTCAGACATGGACGGAGCTGTCCAGCCCTGAGCTTTCCTTTCTAAGGTTCTGAAGGCACTGTTAGGATTTTAATCTAGTGCTGCGTACATAGAAGGTGGGTTAGGAAGTTCTGAATTTAAATACTTGGCAGAAACCTGTTAAATTATTATTATTATTATTATTATTATTATTATTTTTGTCTTTTTTGACACAGGGTCTCGCTATGCAGTTCAGCCTGGCCTTGAGCTCACTTTGTAACCCAGGCTGGTCTTGAGCTCACAATGACCCTCCTGCCTCAGCCTCCTGAGTGCTGGGATTACAGGCGTGAGCCACCACGCCCAGCTCGGAACCTGTTAAATTCTATCATCTGCTGGATTACAGTAGATTCCTCAGTGGCCACTGCACCCTAGGCGAGACCTGGGGCGGGTAGGGTGCCCAGCTGATGAACTTTGGGGGAAGCAGCGGTCAAGAAGTGGAATGTGTCTGAGGCCATTTTGCCCAGATCTGGCTCCTGACTGCATTCTCCAAGTTCCTGTGTGTCTACGAGGCCGGTCTGAAGAGCAGGGTGTTTTGGTCCTATGGAAGGGAAGTGGGGGAATCATGAACAAGAACTTAAGCCTGCTGTCTCTGTGTCTGGCTCTCACTTCCCCTCTGTACTTCTCAGAGCACAGCATCCCCGTGGTTCAGGTACTTCTTGTCCTCCACATCCCCACCCGCAGGAGTGACCCCTGCCTGCGCTGGCCGATGCCTTGCTGAACTCAACCCCACTCCTGGCCCAGAGCATCACTTCTGTTGCTGGGTCATTCCATTGCCACCTGAGGCATTACATACCTAACTGAATTCCCCACAAGCTGGGACAGACAGGATTCCTGGTCCTTAAATGGAGTGGGCCCTGTGAGCTCTAGGAACTGACCGAAGACTTCCTAGGTGGCCTCAGCTGTCACAAGGGGGTAAATATGTCAGTTGGTGCTGTGTACATGCAATACCGGGTGACTGTCTCTTTTTCGTGTGTAGGAGCTGATACCCAGAAGGCTCCTGTCTCCTGTATTCCTGGCCATTTCCTGGAGTTGGATGGGTTCAGGGCAGAGATCATAGCTGCAGAGCCATAGGTGTCCCTGAGGGGTAAAAAGAGATGGGTGCTTCAAGGACAGCCTCTTAGCATTACCTGGACTCTGTACCGTGGTGGCTGTCTTGGAGATACACTGGCGGGTGTTTGATGTCCCCAGGACTGTGTGTGCATCCTGTGACTGGCACAGCAGACACACAGTTGGGAGCCATCTTCCAATTCCCAGGGGCTGTGGATGATCAGAACTTTGGAGCCATGGAAGTCACCAGAGTGAATCTGGTTCAGGGATGTTTCTTTGGGGGCAGTGACTGAGAAGCCACTGGAATGTCTCAGCTGCTGTTCCTGCTGCTCGGATAAGGAGTTCTCCAGCTTGTGGCCATGTGGGCGGCTGGGATTGATTTGTTCCGTCTGGTATGTTAGCTGCTGCACCTTCCTCGCCCCTGCCCACCCGCAGCACCACAGTGAACCATAGGCTGTCCCAGTGAAAACTCGGGGTGATGGGGGCAGAGCCAGTGTCTGCGGAGAGATGCTGACTTTGTGCTGGGACCTGTGGAGGGGAGGTTCCTTTGCAGTAAGGCCTGGAGGCAGGTCATGCCATAGAAGGTCTGCTTCACGTCACCTGTATTAAATGGACCATCACGTCTTCTTTTGGGGGTACCAGTAATTGAACTTGGGCCACGTGCTTGCCAGGCAGGTGCTGTACCACTGAGCTTCCTCCCTGTTCCCTAGGGAACCGTAATTTCCCTGTGGTCTGTGGACCACTGGAGACATGTCTAGACCTAGGAACCAAATGCTCCAGTCTGATTCCAGTTAACTGCATTTCTAGTAGCATTTCAGGTAAAGCTAGAGGATTCTAGCTTTGTCCTTCCGGGCTATTCCAGTGAAACTTCATTTCTTCATGATTTAGACTAAAATTCATTGGCCATCCCAAATGAGAATCAGGTATTTTTCTGGACCCCAAGTCTCTATTTACCAAAAAGCAAAGGAAGTCTTTTTTTTTTTTTTTTTTTTCTGGAGGTGTTTGGTTTGTTTTTAAGAGAAAATAAAATTTCAAAACGAGATGAATGGTTAATACATTGAATATTGTTATCTTTAATTACCCAGAGTACAAGATATAGGCATGGAATGTTAGTACAAACCTTTCTTTTCAATGAACTAAGAGAAATTAGTAGTGTAACTATCTTATTTATTTATTTAGCTTTCCCTAAGGAAAGGAAGTCTTATTGCTGTCCTGACTCTGCTTACTTAGAAGCTGGCTCTCTGCAGGCCTGCTTTAAAGCAGCACTGACAGGGGAGGGGATCCCCTTGAGGGTTTGATTATCTGCAGGGATTCTGGGGAACTGCCTGTACTCAGCAGACAGCCCACACTGCCCATTGCTGTGCTGTGGACCTTCCACTGCCACCGAGCATAAATATACGTGTCCCCTGCTGACCTGTCCAGCGCTGTTGTTTGGTTTCTTGTAGGGAGGGCTTTGGACTCTGCATCCTGCCTTGTTCTTCCCAACCCAACCCACCTTAGTGACCTCTGACCTTCCTTTTCCCACTGGGCCATATTCTGACTGTGGCTGTTGTCTGGGTTCTGGCTTCTAGCCAGGCAGCCTGCCGGCAGGATTCAAATCACCCTGAACTTTGGGAACACCTCCTCTTTGTGGTGAGGCCAGAGCCTCCAACCTGGGAATCTGCAGCAGCTGTGTTTGGCTGGCATAGACTCACACTGCCCACTTAGGCCAGGCATCACAGCCTGTAAGACCCAGTATAACAGCCAGACCCCTAAGATTCTGTAGGGACTCTGGGTCAGGGAACTCTCTGGCTATTTCTCTGTCTGGTGAGAGCGTTTCAGGAATGGTATGGGGACAGTAGAGCAAAACAGGTCAGGGAGCTCTGAGATACAGGGCAGTTGAGGGTGGGATATGCCAATGGAGTGCAGTGGAGGTTGGTGGATATCAGAGTGGACCAGGACCACCAGGAAGATTGGTGTAGGAGAAGTGGGGTGAAAAAGATCTCTAGGGTGCTTAATCTGGAGGCAAATCTTCAAAGCCACTTATCTGATTCCACCTCCAGATCTGAGTCAGTCCTAAGGAGGCTGTCCAGCTGAAATAAAGACATGCTTAGAATGCCCTCTGTGTGCTGTCAGTAAGAGCAGAATGGAGAAAAGTGCTTCCATGTTTAACCAACTTCAGGGGAGGAATTATTATTGCAGTCTTTACAAATGGTAGATTATATAGTAACAAATAGTCAATGGACTGCTAAAAGGGGAATAGTATGTACATTATAATTGGTTCGACTGTAAAACTAGATAAGGATGATGATATGCAAAAGTGAAAATGGTACTATTAAGGATATAGAGTTACATTCTTACACAACAGTACTTAAATTTTATGGCAAGTCATGGAATTTCAAGCATCATCCTTCTTCAAATATTTTTCTGTTATCACATGTCCTTTTTTATTGTGTAACAACAGCTTGGTGAGTTTTTTTTTGAGACAAGGTCTTATTGTATAGCTCAGGCTGGGTTTGAATTTGCTACACTGCCTAAGCTGACCTTGAACTCCCTGTCCTCCTCAGTGCTGGGATTATAGGCCTGTACCACCAGTATCTGGTGCTTGCTTGGTGTGATTTAATCCTCCATTCTAAGCACTTTGAGTGCAGGCTCCATGAAGTACACAGTGTGTAACGTGTGGCCTAAGGCTGGGGTGAGGGAGGTGCCCCTTTGCTGGGGAGACCAGATGGATGCTGAGTCCCCAGGCAAGGCTGTGGCAGGAAGTGGAGGATAGTGGGTGAGGATGGGAAGTGGGAGGAGTTTGACCTCTCAACGGTTGGATGGCTCTGAAAGACTGGGAGAGCTTTCAGGACAGGGAGGCAGCCAGCCCAGCACTGGGGAAACCTAGAAAGACCAACAGAATCCAGTTGTCCTCAGATGGATTTTGTTGAGAACCTCACTGCTTTATACGAGCTCTGAGTTCAGTATAATGCCTCTTACCCCATTTTCCTTTTTCTTTGTTTTTCTCTGGTAAGGTGGAGTCTCACTCTGTAGTCCAGCCTGGCCCTGAACTCGCCCTGTAGCCTAGGCTGGCCTCAACCCTGCAGCAACCTTGCCTCAGCCACCACCCCATTTTCTAGACACTAGAAACTGAAGACAGGAAGTGAGTTCTTCTGAGAATCTCTGGAGTTCTGTGGGATAGGGTGGTGTGCACGCTGGTTCCCCATGTGTAGACCGTAGTCCAGCAGCAAGTTGCATCCAAGCCCTATCTGTGCTGAGCCTGTCGATGAGTCTCAAACTGGGGAAGCCTCCCCCACATCTCAGGTTTGCCCTTCTCGAGGTTCCTTTGGCTGGCTGTGACCTTGGTGATAGAACATCTACATTTCCTCTCAGGTAACCTGTCCTTTCACAGCTGTCCCTCCTGTGTGGGTACCAGGGACAGCTGGGGGCCACCATCTACACTTCCTGTTTGGGGGGCTTGGACATTTGTTTAAGTGGGGATGTGACTGAGGGTGTGCAGGGGTGAGAACCAGAGGTGCTGGCTCTTTAAGGCTGGACCTTCCAGTGAATTTTGGCAGAGGAGATACTGTTGGAGGGGGTGGGGGAAAGTCCCCAGCACATCTGGTTTGTGTTAAGTTCTTTCCCTTTAGAAAAGGGCTGTGTTTATGGTTTTAAACTCCAGCAGAGATGAGGGGCGGCGGGGAGAGGCGCCACTTAGCCCACTAGGCCACACAGCACAGGGACCATGTAAGTAGCTGCCTGCTTGTCCTCTGACCCGTCCTGAGTCAAACTGCTCCCAACTTTGAGGATATTGTGACATCTGTTTTACCCAGAGTTAAAGCAGGATGCTTGCCTTCACGCAGCCTGGCATCTGGACCTTGCCAGGCTGGAGCGTGTCCCTTGGGCCTCAGAACTCCTCAGAATTGGCCGACTGTCAACTCGTCTGTCTATAGTCCGCAAGTCCTGGCTGGGTCAGGGCAGTGCGAGGGCCACAGGAAGCTGCAGCCCGAGGGCAGCTTCAGCAGGCCACCCTCCTGAGCTTCCAGGATGGAGAGGCTGATTGAACCCTGGGATCCCAGCGTGGACTCTCAGCTGGTGGGTCACCAGCCCTCTTACCTACCAGATAAACAGAGTCCCAAGGACTCAAAGCTCCTCCTCCAAGGCCACCCTGGTGAGTCAGTGGCCTTCTTAGGACTCAAACCAGACTTCTGAGACTATCTGGCTGTGTGGTTGTGGCTTCTTGTGGCTCCTTTCCTTCCCACCTTGCTGTTCATAGTACCTTCATGCTCGGCTCCCTCGAAGAGCTGCCCGGGGACGGGGATAGGGAAGTGGGACTTGAAATTATACAAGAAGTTCACCAGGCATGAACATCTCCAAGGCAGGGCTTGCTCACTGCGGTTTCCTAAGAGCTTAGGGAAGATCATAAATGAGCGAGTGTGAGACTGGGCTTCCTGGCTGGGGTGTGTGTTGGTGGCGGGGCTAGGGGTGCACGCAAAACTGTTGATTCGGGGAGGGATACCAGGCGTGTGCCTCTGTATCCAAAACTCTCCTTGTTCCCAAGCTGCGTCTTGTCTTTCGCTGTCTTTTCTCAGTCCCTGATGTCACCCAGCTCTTACAGAAGCCTGGAATCTCAGAGTTGCAAAGGCCCAGAGATATCACCATTCCATCCCCTTCAAGTTGAGGAAACTGAGGCGCAGTACCACGCAGCTAGTTGGTGGGAACTCAGGGATTAGCCCAAGCCTGAGGCTCCCTGAGCTGCCCTGCCTCCCTCCTGTGTATTGATGTTGAGAACTGAGGGTTCCTCCTGGGTACCATCCTCAGCTGGCTGAGCCGCCCCATGTACCCCCCATGTACCCCCGTTGTGGAGGATGGTGGGAGTGTCCACCGAGTAGGCTGAATGAAAAGGGAGGGCTCCAGGATTGGGCCAAGTCATTCCCTTGTGCCTTCCTAGAAAGGGAAGGCAGACTGGCTGGCTTCCTTCCGGGGAACTTCTGAAGCCTGAGTCACCCTGGAGCCAAAGCCAGGGTTGGCTGGTGGCGGGGACTGTTGCCCCCTCCTGCGACTGGGGTGTGTGCACCCCGCTCTCCCACACAGCGCCTGAGCAATGTGGCTGGATCTGCCTTCCCTGCTTCTCTGGGGCCAGAAGAGTCAGGACAATGTAGCCCTACTCTCACTGGGAGTTCTCAAACACCCTCATTAGAAACTTTCTTGGTTTATAAAACCTTCATTGTCTGTCTGGCTTTATCATAAAACTTTGTAGCCTGCTTATGGCTAAATAAAAAACAAGTCCCCACAGGTAATGTGGATTTTTTTTTCTGTGTCACATATAAAATTTATGTGCAATTAAACATGTATATGTTTTGTTGTGATAAAACATAGGAATTTTTTTGACAGTCTTGCTATGTATTTTAGTCTGACTTTGAACTCACATTTCTCCTCCCAGAGCCTCCTGAGTGCTGGGATTGCAAGTGTGCACTAGCATTTGACATCTTAAACCTTTTTATGCTTTGTGGTGTTGGAGATTGAACCCAGGGCCTCTCTCTTCCTAGCCGAGTGTTCTACCACTGAGTTACATTCTTAGCCCATTTTATTTTATCTTGAAACAGTCTTGCTAATTGTCCACACTGGCCTCAAGTTTGCAGTCCTGCCTCAGCCTCCTGCACAGCTGAAATTACAGGCTTGTGGCACCATACTTGGGCCATTTTTAACTATCCAGTTCAGTGGCATTAAGTGCATTCATATTGTTGTGCAGTCATCACCAGCATCCATTTCCAAAACGTTTTCCATCTGCTAAACTGAAACAACTTCCCATCCCCTCCTTTATCTTAGTTCTAGTAAATAGGGAGATTTTCTGTCTGTTTTACCTCTCTCAGATCCTTGGGTAAGTAGAATCACACCCTATTTGCTGTTGTGTGACTGGGTTGTTTCACTGAGTGTAACGTCTTTAGGGTTTGTCCAAATAGTAGTGTGTGTCAGAATTTCCTTCCTGTTTAAGGTTGAATAGTATTTCATTGAGTACTGCCACAGTCCGTGTATGTTCGGCTGCTGATGACGTTTTGGTTGTTTCCACATTCAGCTATTGTGAATAATGCTATGAAAGGTCTGTGCAGCTTTCCTGTCCCAGCATTTGTGTGTGTGAAGCAGAGGTGGGATTGCTAGATCTCATGTATTTACTGATTGCGCCTCTCAGGCACTTGGAGCTCCTGAGGCAGAGCTGACAGATCAGCAGAAGGCCTTGGACACGACCCTCTCTCCTCGCCCAGTCTGCCTGCCCCAGTAGCTGTCTGCAGAGGCTGGCGGACTGGCCAGCTGGGTCTCCAAGGACACACCATGTCCAGTGCTCGCTGGCTGCCACACAGCTCTGGAGAAATCTGGGGCTGAGGAGCTAATGAGAAAGCCCAGCATGTTATGGAGAAGAGCGCTTTGGGGTCAGGTCCTGCCTCTGCCTTCCTCATGACCTCCTCTGGCATTAGGCTTGGGGGAGGGGCCTGCAGCCTTGTGTGCACCCTGGGGACGAGTGGCTTGCTGGGGACTCCAGGGTTTGCTGACCTTTCTTCTTCCTTTTCCCAGACTGTTTCCCAGAGTTTCAGTGTGTGTGACACATTTTTGGCCAGGGAGTTAAAAGAGACTAATGCAGAGCTTCCCAGTTTCTTTTGGAGCAGAGTTCCAGCTCTTTCTTGCAAACAGTAGGATCTGAAGTCAGCCCTTTATCAAGTCAGTCCCTAAATAGAGCCCCAGCCTGACCCTGAAACTGTTCTCGGCCTGCTGCAGGTGTGGGCTGCACTGTGAGCCTTATTCCTGTCTCCTGGAGGAACTGTGATGGCCCGATCTGTGCTCTGAACTCTTGAGGTACACACCTATCCTGGGTCATGTGTCTGTCAGCCCATGCTAACTTCCTGAGAGTGAGGCCATTTCTTGTTCTTCCATGGGGCCTGGTATTAGCTGGTTGGGTTCCTCCACAGAGACGCCCCTTTACTAATGACAGGTTATGCCTTCCATTAGGCCCATGGTAAGCTGAAAATACCCTAAATTGAAAATGCATTCGCCAGCCTACCTGACTCAGCGGCTACCCAGCTTAGCAGTGTGGTCCATAAGTGTTGTTCCCACCGATTATGAGATCAGGGCTGCCACTGGCCAGCATCCTGAGAGAAAGCATTGTATTGTATGTTGCTAACCCCAGGAAAGCTCCAGATTCAGGATTCCAAGTCAACTTTTTGGTGAATGCATGTCATTTTAGAGCCATTACTGTAAAAAAAATCAGAAGAGCATGCAGGCATGATAGCATGCACCTGTAGTCCTATCTCTTAGGAGGCTGAGGCAGGAGGATCATGTTGAATTTGAGGCCAGCCTGAACTACAGTGAGACCTTGTCTAAAAAAAAAAAAAAAAAAAAAGACTAGGGATTTAGCTTAGAGGCTCAAGCACTTGCCTGGTAAGCGCAAGGTTGTGAGTTCAGTTCCTGGTACCAAAAACAAAAACAAAAACAAACAAACAAAAAAACAGACAAACCAAAACAAAATTCAGAAATACAACCGTCATATGTTGGCAGCATCTGTGTTGAATGAATGCTAGGTGAGAAAAAGAAAGAAAACAGTAATGGAAAGAATTTGGGATGTTGGCATTAGGGAACTCCAGGTTTTGGTTTGGGCCCAGCTCTTTGCTAGCTGAGTTCATTCTCCTGAGCCTCAGCTTTTCCCATCTCTAAAATGGGGGTCAAAGAAACCTATCTCCTAACAAGGAAAATGACCATGATTCCAAAACTGTTACACTGGTTCAATGCAATCCCAATCAAAATGCCAGTAGCATATCTACAGAATTATAGAACACAATCCTAAAATTCATCTGGAACCAGAAGAGCCCCGGAATAGCAAAGGCAATCTTTGGCAACAAAGGCAAGACAGTGGGCACCACAATCCCTGACTTGGAATTATTCTATAAAGCTACTGTGATAAAAACAAGGGTAGTAGAAAAAAAAAATCAGTGGAACAGATTAGAAGATGCAGAAACAACTCCAGACACACACACTAAGCCACCTTATCTCTGACAGAGGTTCCAAATACATTCACTGGAAGAAAGATAGCCTCTTTGATAAATGATGCTGGAAAAACTGGCTCTACACATGCCGAAGATTAAAACTGGACCCATCTCTTTCACCATGTACTAAGCTAAAATCAGAATGAATCAAAGATCATAATATTAAAACAGAAATACTAAATCTGCTGGAAGATAGAGTAGGTAAAACTCTTGAAGACATTAGTGTAGGCAAAGATTTTATGAACAAAACCCTGATTGCACAGGAACTATTACAAAGAATCAGCAACTGGGATCTTACCCTTTTGAAAAGCTTTTGCACAGCAAGAAAAACCACGAACAGAATGAAAAGACAGCCCACAATGTGGAAGAAAATGTTTGCCAGCTGTTCCTCAGATAAAAGATTACTATCAAGAACATACAAAGAACTTGAAAAACTCAGTCCTCCCAGACTTAAAGACCTTGTCCAAAAATGGGCATCTGAGATGCATACATACTTCTTAGATGAAGAAATACAAACAGCAAATAATATGTGAAGAAATGTTCAACATCACTGGTCATTTGAGAGATGCAAATTAAAACAACACTGAGATTGCACCTCACCCCAGAAAGAAGGGCTGTTGTCAAGAAATCAACCAATAACAAATGCTGGCAGAGCCATGGGGAAAAAGGAACCCTTCTCCACTATTGATCAGAATGTAGACTGGTGCAACCACTGTGGAAATCAGAGTGGAGATTCCTCAAAAAATAGGAGTAGAGGTTCTATTCCCCATCTGGATATCTTCCCAAAAGAATTAAAACATCATACCACCGTGATATATGTGCACCCATGTTTATAACAGCAAAATTTGTAATAGCCAGATCTTGGAAACAGCCTGAATGCCCATTGAGGAATCAATAAAGTTGCATTTTTATATAATGGAGTCCTACTGAGCCACAAAGAAGGATAACTGGACACTTATGGGTAAATGGATGCAACCTGAACCATACTCATGTAAATATCGGATTGTCTCATACTGTCTCAGTATGAAAGCTGAAAGAAAAACAGGTATATACATATATACAGGTATATGTATATGTATATGTATATGTATATGTATATGTATATGTATATGTATATAAAAAGTAGTTAAGATAGTTATACTACTGATTTCTCTGAGTTCACTGAAGAGAAAGATTTGTGCACCAAGTGTTTGGCTAATTGGATGCAGATGTCTTGTGCTCTGGGTGAACGACTTGGGAATAACAATGGCAATGTATGTACCAATCTTACCCTGATTGATATGTTTTGAAATTTTGTTGTAGTTTTTTTTTCTTCGTTGTTGTCTTCTTTTTTTCTTTTTCTCCTTGAAATAAAATGGATTTGGGCGGGGGGGGGGCGCTTACTGTGAAGTCTGCGCCTCAGTATTAAGTGTGTAGTAAATAAGCACCAGCTGTTGTCATCGTGGTGCCCTCCTCTAAGTGGGCTGGGCTTGGGGGGAACCGGGAGCCCACACATCCTTCTGCTTCTCACAGTGCTGAGCGGCAGGAGGAGGGCGTGGCTGGGCGCAGCTTCCCTGCCTGAAGAAATCGATTCCTCCTCCAGTGATGGGAGTCACTGGACTCGGGCACAGCGCTGGCCACACGCTCTAAACTGGGCCTATGTGTGTGGGTGAGGAGGCACCCGGAGAGCGATGGGCCATGTTCCTGAAACACATTATTCTCAGATCTTGCTGGACCCCCTCGAAGCTCCTTACTCTAGCATCAGGACTTCTGACTGAGAATTTCCTACTCCTCTAGGTTGCTGTATGCTTTGTAGGTGGGTCCCATTACCCTTTCTAGAGTGTAGACTCTAGGACCTTTGTCTTCCTCCTATCTGGGGAGAGTGGCCACCATCTCCACACTTGAGGGTGCCTCTTTGTTATGAGACGAGGGGAACCACACCTGTGTGGGCTCTGCCCAGGCCCAGCAGAGGGAATCAGGGCAAACCTACATGGAGCTGCCTCCTGCTTTGTCTCCCACAGGAGGGCGAGTCTTGCCTAGCCTGTGGCCATCGGATGGGTAGAGCCTGGCTTTGGACTGCAGTGCTGGGGTGGAGGGAGCTAACTATCTTCCTGTAAGCCCGAAGGCAGTGTGTCTTGCAAGGCTCTTGCCAGGATTAACTGAGGTGATGGACGTAAACCAGCCAAGCTGGCGGCCCGCACTTAGTGGGCTTCCTAGAGCCGGACAGTTGTTGGTACCGTGTGGCTAAACCGAAGAGTGCTGATAGTTAGCAAACCTTTCTTCTCCTTGTCTGTGCAGTCTGAGATGCTGCAGGCGTCTGTGCCCTTCTCTGGCCTGGAGTTGCCCCAGCTTGCCTGATTACAGGATTCACCCAGAGTGTGGGGAAGAGTACCGACTCGTGGGCCACACCCAGGGCTCCTGAACTGGGATGGCGGCTGCCTGCTGGAACTGAGGTTTTTAGCCTTTGTTAGAAGTGGCCTATTTTGGGGATGGCACCCCTCAAGTGGCTGTCATTTGATCCTCCATGAGGCCTAGTGAGGGAGGCAGGTGTGGAAGCTGGAAGGCCCTGGCTTGAGATCCCTAACGCCCTGGTGATGGAACCAGAATTAGAACCCGGGTCTCCTGGTGCCATGTGTTCATTGTTCCCGCAGACATTCCACTAAGTGAGGGCCAACTTTCTAGAATGTTCAGTGGTAACAAATAGCTGGCTGTGGCACCTGTGCCGCAGGTTTGCCACCACCGCCTAGAGCATGGAAGATGTGGGGGATGGAGAAAAGTGGGGTAACAGGAAGGTGAGTAAGGCAGGCTGCAGTCTCAGCATTAGGGCTTGCAGAGAGCAGCCTGAGGGGCAGGTGGTGAGGTGGGATGCTGCCCCAGGTGAGCCATCTGGAAACTGAGTTCTGGGTGAGCATGGTGGGCCAGGGTCTTCTTCCAGGAGCCGCTGGGAATCAGCAGCTGTTACAGTGAAACTGGGTTAGACAGAGGCTCGATTTTGAGTGGCATGGGCCAGGTGGCCAGAACCAGAGCACCTGCCCAGGGACGTTGAAGTCCTGTGGGACGGCAGTGGCCCTTTCCCCCTGCTTCATTTCACTTAGTTGGTGTGTGTGTGGGGTGTCTTCAGAGGCCTAGTCAGAGGTCTCCTCTGTTCAGGTGGGTAACGGGCTGTGGCCAGGCACAGGACCCACTGCCCTGCTCACTGCCTCATCCCCAGGATGTTCCAGGGTGTCATGGAGGGTCTTAGGGCCTCTAGCTTACCTGAAAGAGACTCTGGAGACCAATGTTACCCTCTCTTCCCCAACCTGAGGGCAATTTGAGTCAGCCCTGAGGAGATGGGCTTGTAGGCAGCGAGGGTGCAGGGGCCTAGCTGGGACATGGCAGCAGTGCGGCTGGGTGCACGGTGGTCTGTTCCTAGTGCTGGACGGTCAAGAGAGAGGAGTGGGGCGGCTGGGCTCAGGTGCCTGCCCCGAGACCCTGAGTGACGTCGTGCACTTCCCTGCACCTTAGTTCTCTCACCTGCAAAATGAAATTATTGAGGGTCCCTCTCAGGATGGCTGAGAGGATTGAGTTGGTGCTGGCAGAGTGGCTGGGAACAGTGTCCTGCTGGAGTCCTGCTCCTGCCTTCCGACCAGGTCATCGGGCTGCTGCGGAGTCCAGGCAGGAAGCAGAATGTGTTGTGGGTGGCTGTGTGTCGGTCCATGGAAGCTTCCCAGTTTGCCCCTGTTGGCTCAGGTGTGAAATCAAGGCTAACTTCTCCGAAAGTGCCCACCCACCTCTGTCTCCATTGCCCCCGAGGTCTGGGCTACCTCTGTGGCGCCATCTCACCTTTGCTGCCTTTCCTGTCCACCCTGCTCTCTTGCTGTAGTGTCTTTCTGAGATGCAGGTGTCATTGTGTGTTACCCCCACCTGGTTCCCGCGCCCACCTTGTCACCCCTCATTCATTCAGTTCAGCTCAAATCAGACAAAAAAACCTCTTTAGCAGCTTCCATTGTTCTCAGGGGACCTAATCATAACATCCTGCAGGTGCCAGCTGACTCGGGTGCCAGCCCCCTTCTCCTCTTCTGTCACGCCAGCTCCAGGAGCCGTTTCTGTGTCTTGAGCAGGCCTCTGCCCCTCCCCGGGGCCTTTGCCATTGTGTGTCCCCTGGGCGTCATCATGTTCCTGGCCCCCTCCTGTCCCACACACATGCACAGGGTCACTGTGCGGTTAGGTTGACATCCCATGTCTTGATGGGCTTACTAAAAGCTTTTATTTTCAGGTGCCTCCATGTAGATGATAGATTGTGTGACCCCTTTACATTTACAAACTTTTCATCTAACTGGCACTCTTCAGCCATCGGAATTCACTGACCTCAGGGCAGGGCTCAGGACCCCCACCGCCCCCAAAAAAACCAGACCAGGGCCTGTGGAGCCTCCTGTCTTCCAGGACCCTTGAGCTTTGGTGATTCGTCATCATCCCATCACACTGTAGCTCCAGACTTAGGAGGTCTGAGCCTTTATCTACCCCTGATGCAGGGCCGTTGCTCGGTCAGAATACACCAGATATGGATGAATGTGCCCTGGCTCCTCCTGGGCGAGGCAGGGAGACCTGCAGTGGCCTGCTGTGGGGGAGCTGCTGACAGGGGCCAATCCAAGCCCAAACAAGCTGCCTGTGCACACCCTGCCATCCACACCACCAGCTTGGCTGCCCCTTCAATTATTCATTGTCTTTCTCAATGAGCTTTGTGTTCAGAAGCCAAGAGAGACAACCCAAACTCTTTCTGCCTCCCAGAGAAGCATGGCCCATCCTGCATCCCCAGAGAGGGAAAGGGAACTCAGCCTTCTCTCCTGGCTGGATGTGGATGTTGGAGCTGATTTATAGCTCAGTGCCCTGGGCTGCCTTTAGCTGGTCTCTGTTGCTTTAGACTGGTGTGGGGATGGGTGCAGGTTGGTGGGCAGAGCTGGATGGCCAGGGCTGAGTCTTTGTTATTACCCAGCTGACCTGGAAGAGCATCTGCCCATCGAGAGTGAAAGGGCCAAGGCTTTGATGTCCTACAGACCCCAATTCAAATCTCAGTTCTGCCTCTTGGTAGCTGAGCAACTGTGGAAGGTTGGCTGTCACCTGTGACCCTCAGTTTCCTTCTGTTGAACAGATTACCTGAGGTGTCCTACACCCCATCAAGTGGTGAGTGACTGTGACACAGTGAGTGGTTATAATACCAGGATCTTTGAGCAGCTGCAGGGTCTTAGTCCTCCTTCTCCCTCTCCCGGGGCTCCCCGGATCTGCCTTGGCTTCAACAGTCCCATCCTTACACTGAGGTCAAATACTGAACTTTCTAACAAGGTTTGGGGAGGCTGCAACACTAGGAGCCTTCCCTGGGTTGTTCCAGCTGCACGGGACCTCCTGTGTGGATGAGCAGCTGTGAATCCCTGATTTCTGTGTGGCCCGGCCTTCCCGGCGGAGGGGCTGCCAGCTCTACCCCCAGCAACATAGGTAGATGTTTCGGCAGACAACGTTCCTCTTCCTCAGCCTGTCCATTGCCCTAGGCTGGCCACGCCGAGGTGTGGGCTGGGTACTTCCCCAGCAGGCCTGTTATCCTGGGCTTGGTTCCTCCAGCCACTGAGGGGTCTTATGGATGGGGAGGGAAGGCAGTGATGGCAGTAGGCCATGTTGGCCAGGGGATGGGTGGAATTTTCTGTGGCTCTCAGGATCCCTGTTCCTCCTTAAATGCAGGGGTTTGACAATCCATCCTTCCTTCCTTCTTCCCCATAGTAGGAATTGAACCCAGGATCTTGCATGCAGTGGGCACGTTCTCTATCACTGAGCTATAGTGTTAGTCCTCTATGCTTTATTGGGGTACTGGGGGTTGGAGCCAGGGGTGCTGTAACATTGGGCTGCCCCCTTTTTTTGAGATGAGGTCTTACTAAGATGCCCAGGTTGCCCTTGAACTTGTGGTCTTCTTGTTCCCACCTCCCCAGTACCTCAGATTACAAACTAAAGTTGCTGGCCCTGTTTCTCTGATTGGGTCAGGGAGCCGGAACTGTGGAGCCTGCTGCTCACCTGCAGGAACTCACTGAGCACCTAGGTGTCTCTGTGGTTCCTCCATGGTGCCAGGAGCTATCTCTCTGAGGCAATTCTCTGAGCCCTGGAGTAGTTCCCTGAGCACCCTTTTTCCCTTTCACATACATTAATCATGAGGTCTAGACTCTGTCAGCTACTTAAGACATGCTAGGCTTTTCACATAGATTAGCTCTGAAAGCCCTTCATAACCCAGAAAGGTATTGTCCCATTTTACAGATGAGGAAATTGAGGAAACTGCTTTATTCCAAGTAGTATCTCAGTTTTATTTTTATTTATTTTTTGTGTGTTTGTTGAAAGTGGTTTGACCCCGAGGTCAGCAAAGCACATTCAGCAAAAATAACCCTGGAGGAGAATAAAAGCTAACTATGTTTAATTTAATTTTAGCTCTCACTATAAGTCAAGCATGATGCTTTTTAGTTTTTTCTACAATCCCAGGAGAGCTGGATATGATCATTCCTATTTCACAGATGAGACCACTGAGGCTTCAGTGGCCTACTTCAGAATACAGAGGAGTCATGTTAGGGCTGCCAGCTTGCAAGTTCTCCATGTAGAATGGTTACCAGCCTGGGTGGAATCCTCATCATCTGGGGAAATTTCTCATAGAATTGGGTGTCCTGTAGCTCTTAGTGTCTGTGCCAGAAAAACTAAATGACCTCACTTCTAGGTGGCTTTTCCTTCTTTGGGAAAGGAATGTGCAGGCCACTGGTGGGAGCTGAGGTCTGTGTGCTGTCACATCTGCGAGGGCGGGAGTCAGACTCCTGGGTGGGGAGAGGAGAGGGGAGCAGGCTGTTCCCACACTGACCTCCTGAGTGGGTGCTGTTGTGCAGTAGCCCATTTGTCCCTCTCTGGAAGGGTGAGGTCCAGGACCTGCCTTTGACTGTGTCTTGCTTATTAAATAAAGGCTCAGTTTTAGCTTGTTTTACTGATGTGGGAACCAAGGCCCAGTGAGGCCAAGCAACACATCTGGGGTTATACAGGCCATCGTGACAGAGCTAACAGTGCTGGACAGATGCGGAGGTCTCCAGGAGGAGACGCTGTGGGTAACAGCAGACCAGGGTGAGAAGGCAGTTGACTCTTTGGTAGGAGACTAAGCAGGCAGACTTAGTTTCTTCACTGGAATCGTATGTCCATCTGACTTTCAGAATGGCTCTTGACTTAGTTACTTTCTCAATCCTGGAACAAAATACCTGACACAAACAATGAAAAGTTTATTTTGGCTCACAGTTAATAGAGGTTTCATTCCATGGTCAGCTGGCTCCAAGGCAGGGTGGCTTGGCAGGGGCGAGACAGCTTATGGCATGGCAGCAGACAGGGATCAAGGGAGGAGAGGGATGTTCTCCGTAGACCCTTGCAGGCCACACCCACTGCCCTCCCTGCAACCAGGCTTTACCTCCCATGTTATACCTATAAACACACTAGTGAACTAATTCAGTGATGGATATCGTACATCCATGACCCAGTCTATGAGTGCTTGAGTCTTGGGGAGGGGATGTCTAGCTATAAACCATAACAGCTCTGAATTCTCCCAAGGGCCCTCAGAGCTCCTGGGCAGGGAGGTCAGGCCTGGGCTGCATGGTGGCCTGGGAACCTTCTCCAAGCAAGGTGGGCTTTTTGGACCAAACAGCTCCCCAGATTGAGCCCCTGGGCCCCTTGTTCCTTGGTTCTTGTGGCCGGCCGTTGGGCATCTGGCACTGTGGATCCTGAAATGGTCTGCACATGGGCGTGAACCAGGAAGTGCTGTGTCTCCTCCCCAGCCTGTTCCCACTGTCCTCCTCAGGCCAGAGGCTGCTCTGAGTTTCCTCTTCAGTGGGGAAAAAATAACATGATCTTTCTTGCCAGTATATGGAACCCTGGGAATGATTAACTTTGATTAAATAGAAAGGGGATGGGAAGCAACAGCAGTTTGTTGGGCTCCTGCAATGACAAGGGTGTCTTGATGGCTGTTTTGCATTTACTGCCCTGATCGCAACAAGGACCCTGCAGAGTAGTGATACTGTTTATTCCCATTTGTCAGATGAGGTGCTTGAGGCTTAGGTAGGCAAGAGCCAACAGCTGGGTTAACATTTTAAAGTGTCTGCTATGGATGAAGCACTGGACTAAGTCTTTAAGTCTCTAGAGGGGCCTAATTTGATCTCTCCCATTTGGTGCCATTGTAGGTTGTCACTCCATTTTAGAGATGGGAACACTGAGGCTGAGGTTCAAATTCTGTCCAGGAAGGCATTGTTAATGAGCCATGTAGTATGAGGCCGAAGCCCAGGTCTGTTGGATTCCAAGCCCTGCTGCTTTGGGTGCCCGTGGCTGCCTGTACTCTTGAGTTTCCAAGACCCTGGCACTCACATTTGGAGAACAGAGGAGACTGCCAGGTGGTTGTCAGCTTCTTCACAGCTGCTCCCAGGTGGGTGGGAAATAAACAGATCTGGGTGGAGATGTTCTGAAGAACTCTTTTCATGTGTGCAGTGAGCCAGCTGACTGCTTGCTTTGAAAGGCTGGCACTTGGCCCTTGCTAAGTTCATCAGATACTCTTATTTGTGTTACCAGAGCACCAGGCATCTGTGATCACTTCTGGGCAGGTCTTTGCTTAGACAAATCACTCAGGACCCACGCCCTGGCCAGACTGGCTGCCCATGTGTGGGGCTCCCAGGCACTGCAGGGCAGCCCGAGGGGGAGCGTACGCTCCCTGGCTGATTCGAGGTCGCCTTCCTGATGTCTGCCAGTGAAAGCGCTGACTGTGAGTGGCTGGCTCAGTCCTCCCAGGGGACTGTGGCCTGATGGTCACACACCACACCAGGGCTGTGGCTTTCAGTTGCAGCCACTAGCGTGGTCTCCTTGGGCAGCAGGTGGAGCTCAGAGGGTGGAGGTGGGTAGGGGCTGGTGAGTTGAGCTGATTTGACAGAACCTGGGCCCCAGCACTGGTTGCTCTCCAGGGAAAGACCGACCCCTGGAGGGAAAGGAAGCTTGTGTAAGAAGCCCTGTGCTGCTTCCCAGAGACTGAAACTAGCCAGAAGGCTCTGCCTAAGACCAGCACCCTGCTGCTGTCTCTCCCCATAGTTAACTGTTGCTGGCTTGGCTGCTGGCGGTGTTGTGTTCCTGAACAAATATTTATCATATTCTTAGTTATGTTCCTGATTATGAGTTTCTTTACAATAGTTTACACTGATAAAGCATTTCACAGTTCTCTGAGCCTTCTATAATCATATCTGTTATTTGATTCTTTCACTCATGCTTTTTTAATTTCGTACCAGAACTCAAACTCAGGACTTTGCCCTGCCAGGCAGGCACTGCGCCATTGAGCTGTATCTCTAGCCCTCACTCATTCTTTTAAATATATATGTATGTATCTGGGAGATACATACATATATATTCATCTTTTCTTGTTCATTTTGGAGCTATCTCTGCCCCCATAATACATGAGCACTGACACCCCTTCTGTCCTGTCCCAGAGTTCTTATATAACTGTTAACTACACACACTTCGGGCCAGACTTTCTTTACGTTTGTACACTGTAGTTATTTTTGTTTTAAACAAGTAATGACAGCATGACATAAAAGTATTCTGTGTAAAGCAAATGTTTCTCTCCTCTCTCTGGAGATTCTTGACCACCCTCCCTGGAGGCAGCCACTGACTTCCCAGGTCCTTGTGTGTCCTTTGGGATCACTGTAGCATCAAGCTTTTCGGGACTGCCCAGTGAACTAGTAACAAGTGTCTGCTGGCCTGGGAGGGTCAGGAGCTGGCAGTCTTGATACTGACTCTGATCATGTTTTGCATCCATTGAAATGAAGCTGTCTTGTGGAATTAATGAAAGTCCTTTGACAGGGTGTACTCCCCCTATCCATCAGTAAACCCTACACAGGCACCAGAGATTCTCCTGGTTGCTTGATTATGTCTTTTAGGCACTTTATGATGGGAAAAGTTTCAGGGCTCCAGCTGCAAAGTCCAGTTTGGGGTTACAGAGCTGGAAGGGGTTAACTTATCTAAGGTCACTGTGCTTGTCCGAGGCAGGGCAGTGCCCAGATTTCCTGAACCATGTCCCTTGAACAATAGCTCCCCTGGAGTGAACCAGGAGGAGTCCTTGCTTCCAGGGGAGGGAAGGATGTGTCCAGGAGAGGCGTGGTCAGCCTGTAAGATCTCAGCTGCCCCATCAGCCCAGCGGTGTCATTTGCTGCAGGTGGATTATCTTGTTTACACTGCGCCTTTGTCAGGGGGGCCCCTCTGGTGAGGTCAGGCGGGAGCTGATGGCCTGGATTGCTCATGAAGACAGTGAACATCGAAAGGGGAGCACCCAGCAGTGGGAAGGGACAGGAAGGAAGTCGGGACAGGCGACTGTTGTAGGCAACTGGACAAGGAGAACCGGCACTTGATCCTGGCAGCTCAGTTACTGGAGCACAAGTGCTCTCTGCTTTTGGGTGTGTTTGGTGTCAAATTGTTTCATCGTGTTTGTGTGATTGCTCATAGTTTTAAACCTGTAGTGTAGACAGCTTTGTGTCCTGATTTTTTTGGGGGTAAATTATATATAAACATTTTTCCATAATATGTTCAGAATGCATCATTTTGGCCATGTATTGTTCTTTTAAGTGAATGAATCATAATTAACTAATACCTTATTAATATAATTTGGAGCCATTTCTAATTTTTCCTGTTAAATATGGCTGGCGAGAATGTTTTCATGTTGATGTTCTTTATTTAGGGTTATTTACCCAGGATAGAATCCCATAACTAGGGGAAGGGCTTATGGCCATTTTGGTTCACTTTGGGAAGTTGCTTTCCTTTAAATCAGCCTTCGTGCAGAGACATATTAAGATCTGTCATTACAGTGGGAACTAGCAGAAACTTATTTTGCAAATATATGACACATACTTTCAAATTTACAAGTACTCATTATTCATTAATAAGCAAATACACGCTGTTTTAATTTACAAGGCTAGGCAATGTATATGTGGCACATCTAATTATAGTCACTTGTGTAATGTATTGGTTGCTGAGGAAGAGCAGAAAAAGAGTCCATACTACTCCTCACAGGAAGTCCTCTCCACTCACAGGAAGTCCTCTCCACTCACAAGAAGTCCTCTGTACTCACAGGAAGTCCTCTCCACTCACAGGAAGTCCTCTCCACTCACAGGAAGTCCTCTCTATTCACAGGAAGTGCTCTGTACTCACAGGAAGTCTTCTCTACTCACAGGAAGTCCTCTCCACTCACAGGAAGTCTTCTCTACTCCACTCCTGCTCTTCCCAGGAAGGTCCTCTCCACTCTTGCTAACACATTCCCAGATGGCTAATGTCACCAATGGTCATTTAAGAGTATTAACTATGTCTTTGATGCTTTTTTGAGCTCTCATGCATTATTGTACATGTTACTTCTTTTGTTAGAAGAGTTGGAAAGATTGATGTTTTCCCACTGTGGAATTGGAGATTCACTGGGTCACAACTCAAGAGTTTTGTTTGCTGGCACCTTTCGTGGGGGAGGGATTTGTGGTGTGTTTGATGTAAATGTAGCAGCATTTACACATGAAGGATTTCACATTGAAGTCCAGATGCTGGCTTCTCTTAATTAGAGGTATGGCGGGAAGGGTCCACTTTCATGGGTAGTGGTAGTGGTAAGGAGGGGCTGCTTCTGCCACCTTCCTATGCTCACATACACACTTGTACATTTATTTCTCTCTAGCCATGTTGTCCTGTGGGTACAGGCTGACTTTGACAGAGCCACTGTTGCAAGAAAAAATTTACAAGAATTTGTAGAGTTGAGGATGGTTTAATCCTGCTTGTGTTTCCGTTGGTCCCTTTTTGCTCATTTTTAAAACTTCTTTGTGCCATGGTTTCCTCACTTTTTTTTTTTTTTTTTTGGTATCGGGGATCGAACTCATGATCTTGTGCTTGCCAGGTAGGTGTTTATGCCACTGAGCTAAATCCCTGGCTGTTCCCTCATTTGTAAAGTGGTATGATCAGTAGTATTTTCTTCATGGTGTCATTGTGAGGATTAAGGTAAAGCACTTCAGAAGAGGATCTAGCCCATAGTAAGTGCTCAATAAACCTAGTGCCTGTTTTGATTGTTATGATCTATGGCCAGGTTCTCAGCGCATATACATATATATATATATATATATATATATATATATATATATATACATACATATATGTATCAGCAAAGAATCAGTATGGGGGATTGTTGAACTCATGACCGCATACCTGCAAGACAGGTGCTTATGCTGCTGGGCTAAATCCCCAGCCTCAAACACTTTGAAATGAGGTGGATTGTCTTTTTTTGGTGGTACTAGGGATTGAATTCACAACCTCGCACTTGCCAGGCAGGTATTTACACCCCTGAGCCAAATCCCATATGCCAGGTTCTCAGAGGGGGGTGATTTTTAGATGTCATAGCTGGGAGTGTGGGGTGTTCCTGGCATCTGGTGGGTAGGGGTCAGGGATGCTGCTAAACATCCTGTCATACATAAGACAGCCCCTCTCCCCACAAGGGATTTCCTGACCCAAATTTTCAAAAGTACTGAGGTCCATTTAACTGGCTTAGGCAACGAAGTGTGTTGATATGTAAATACTGAGCAGTCACTGTAGTCCAGCCCCCTCTTAAACCGTGGTTCTAAGTGGACCATCACTGGTCCTCCAGCTGGTCCGTGGGTAGATACCATTATTAGGTCTACTCTACAGCTGGGTGCCTTGAGACACAGCCGAACCAATCACTGCCCAGGTGTGTACATCTGAGATTTGTGTGGTCTTGACAGTACTTGCAGTCCCAAGGCTGCTTGTTCTGTGATGTGATCCTGTGCAAACCATCACCTTCCTGTGCTTTGGGTCTGTGTTACTCTCTCCTGCGAAGGTCAAGGCTGTGATCAACATGAACCTTAAAGATCCAGCTCCTGATGTGTGTGTGTGTGTGTGTGTGTGATCCTGTGTGCTCCAGATCCTAGCTGAGTGGGATTATTGACATATCCTTTGAGGCTCTAAAATCTAGACTGTAGTGGTGGTGGTGAGGACCATTTCCCCTATGCTTACTCTATTCCAGGCATAATATTACTGTTATTAGTACTGTCATTAGTATAAATTTCATAGCATGATTGTGCTAGTATTGTCTTATTTAAGCTCCATCTCAGACATGCCTGGTAGATGCTATGGTCTCCCATTTTACAGATATGGAAATGGAGTCTCACAAGAGACCTGTGTGGCACATTCTAGTGTTTCCAAGCTGAGAGCAGGGAGGGCGTCTTCTCCAAAGCCATAGATGTTTTCTCAACACAAGTTAAAGGAAACATCTTGACGTGATGGTTTCCAATAGTGCAATGGAAAGATGTTAGAGGAATCCAAAGGCAAGACAGGGCCTGTGGAGAAGGGAGACAAAGGTATCTTTCTGCCTCCATGGCCAACCACGTGGGCTGGGGCCCACTCTGTGACTTTGAGCGGAAGTGCAGATAGGTATACTCCCTGCTCCTCCACCGTTTTCGAGTCTTTAGGTCTCAGTGGAAGCTCAATTTCAGCGAAAAGACCCCTCCCCTCCTGAAGCATTCTGGGCCCACGAAGGCCTCCTAGGCCATGCATGGTATGGCTGAGCAGGGGCTGGGTAAAGTACGGAGACCACATGGGCCTTTGTCCCCAGTGCTGTTGCCAGCGTCTTGCAGTATTCCTGAGCCCAGGAATCCTGGGAAGGACAGTCGACCCCTCTGTCTCCTTGTCAGCCCTGAGCCCACACATGGCCCTGGGAGGTGGCTGAAGGAAACTCAGGATGAGGGGCGGGCAGGTAAGGCAGGGCCTGGATGGGGTTGAGGCATTTTGTGGCCTTCGTTGGAGGGAGGTTGAATCATTCACCTTATGGGTAGCACTGCCACCACGCTAGGCACCCAGGAGTGCCACTATGAGGTCGTGGGTTCCGTCACTTATGGCAATATGGCATTTTTCTTTTTGCTGGACTCGGGGCACTGTTAAGGAGGGGTGTCTTCCTGTGTCCCAGATGGAGGCTGCCAGCCCTCTCCCCTCCTGATACTGCTTTGAGCAGTGGGGGAACCTCCTACAGCTTCTGGTGGTAACAGCTGCTGTGACACTCGTGCCATAGTTTTGCCACCACTGCCTTAGAGCCTCCTGGGACACGGGAGCCCTCCCAGCCCAGCCACAGGCATGTCTGGGGCCTCATCTTTGTCCTCTCTTACCATTTACTGAGCTCGACTGATTGGCAGGTACTGTGCAAATAATTTTTAGGTGACCATCCCAACATGTATGAAGTGCTGTGATGATTCTGTTTTTCTGTGGATCCCATCTTACTGTCAAAGGAAGTGGTTTGGGGAAGTTGACCCAAGGTCACACAGCCAGTAAATAGTGACCTGAGAAGTGAGCGCAGGTCTGGTGACACCGTCCACTATTTCTTCCTTATGTCAAAACTTCGTAGTTCTTCTGCTTGGTGGGGGAAACGTCAGTATCTGGGAAGTGCTCAGGAACCCGGACCCCAAGACTGGGGGGCCTTGGGAAAGCTTAGTTCCCAGGCTAAGCACCAGGGCTTTCTCCAGAGCCCTGAACAAACACAGGTGTGTTTTTGTCTCTTGCGGCAGCCCCAGGAAATGGGGCTGGGTGCTTTCAACAGCCCCTTTCCTCTTTCAAAAGCAGTGCTTTTTGTTTTTTTTATACAAAAACTACTTCTTCCTCCTTTCTCTCACTCCCATCCCCCTCTTCAAGACCTGGTTAGTAAACAGGAGTTTCACAGTTCCTGCCATGGGGCTCAGAGCAGTTTGCACCAGGATCCTGCTCACTCTGGACCTGACACTGTGCCTTTGAGTTACTGGGCTGACCAGTTCCCTTCTCTGGGGCAGTAGGAATCCTTTGACTGAGGTGCTAGGAAGTAAAAGAGAGTGAGCAGTGGTAAAAGCCCCCCTTGTCCTCCACCCTGCCACCCAGTGTGGTGGTACTGTAGGCAGCTAAGTTAGGTAGAAATTAATAAGCAGTCAGACAGGATAGGCCCTCGAGAAAATCAGTGCAAAACGTAATCAAAACTGTGGCTAGAGGCACATCCAAAGAAGGCAAGGCCCTGAGATTAAAGTCACAAAGGCCAGGCTTACATACTCCCTGAGGGATGAATGTAAACTTGAATTTATACTGTACAGTAATTGGTAGTACACAGCCCATTAAGTCCAGATGTGCGTCAGACACCTGGGTGGGTGACCAGAACACCTGGACCCGTGCCTTTCCAACACGTTCCTGTTTTAAAAGTCATAGATAAAGGTTAATGATGTCAGCCTTTTACCCTTGGCTACATGCCCCACTTCCCTGTTGCATCGGTATTAGCTAAGCAGCTATACTTATAACCTATACGTCAATTATAGCTTGACCCACAGTGTATGCACATTATAAATTTTGCTATATAAATTACCCTTGACAAAAGGCCGCATTGCCAGCCCACTTCGGGGATCCCTCTTGTCTCTCAGGATCTGTCTCAACCTTTCCTACTCTTAATTTCCTTTGTCATTTAAAATCATTCTTTGATTTCAGGAGACAGCAAATTTGATACACCTGACTTCTAACAGGTTGTGAGTTACATTTTTCCTACTTCAGTGACACTGGAAAAAATTGACATGCAGACAGATGACTGATGGAAGACACTGTGCAAAGCCAAAGTAAATTGTGTTAAAATTGTGTTTAAAGATCTAGGCCAGGTGTGGTGGCACATGTCTGTAACTGAGGTGGCAGGATTCTACAAATTGGAAACCAGCCTGGGCTAGTTCAAGGCCAGCCTGAACTTCACAGTGAGACCCTTTCTTAAAAACAAATCAAAACAAAACAAAAAGGGATTTAAAAATTCTCTCACTATCTGTGCTGGCAGTTAGAACCCCAGAAATTTTGAGGCAGGTTTTTGCTGTGTTGCTCAGGCTGGCCTTGAACTTGTGATCCTTCTGCCTCAAGTTTCTGAGCAGCTGAGATTACAGGTGTGCACTGCCATGGCCGACTAAAAATTCCTTACTATTTTTTTACACCAACAAAAAAAAGTTATCAAAAAAATGAAAACACAAGCCAAGAGCCCTCTTTCCCCACTAGGTTTGCAGAGTTAGTGCTAGAGGAAGGGAACGCAGACCCACTTCCCTGCTGAAGCCCCTTTTTGCTGAGCTACTGTCTGTGTCTAGAGGGTCCCTAATAGCACCATTTATCCCACTACTCCCTGCCCTGCCCATGCAGCGTCACCCACAAGGTGCTGATGATCTGCTGGCCTCTCTAGCTGTGTACCAGTTTCTCACAGCTGTGTAACTTTTATACTCACTAGAATGTCTGTCCACTGTCCCAGCCTGACCGCCCTGGAACTTGGGTATGAAAGTGATCACTGAATCCCTGTCTCCAGAAGATGGGAGCCACTCCCCAGTCTAGGGGTGAGGGACTGACATATAGTGGTCCTGCAGAGGGCCATGGTAGGGTGCAGTGGGCTGTGTACCTGACCTTTGCAAGGCTCCTCGAGGAGGTGACAACTTCACCTTAGAAGATGAATGGAGTTAATCACTCAGATTCAAGGACAGTCCAGGCTGAGGGATCAGTCATGTCCCTTGTATACCCCCATTTTGTGTGCCGGTCTTCCCAACTCTTGGAGGTGGCACACACCCTATATAGTGTCATAGCAGAATGCAGGTATGTTTGCAGGAGAGAGGGTCCTGGATCACTGGGTAACTGCTGAGATAGTGTCAAAGCTGAGGCCCAGAGCTGGGGCTGTCATAATCCTCGCCCTCTGCCCCTCCTCTCCTGTGGGGGAGTGGTGCTCTGTCCTCCAGCTTCCTGCTTACAGGCTCTTTAACTTATATTTGCAAATCTAGACAATCAGCCCACTGTTCTTTGCCTTTACATCTCTGTCCACCCCGCTTCCCTCTCTTCCTTCTCAGTATTGGGGATTGAACTCTGGGCTTTTACACTGAGCTATGTCCCAGTCCTTTTAAAATTTTTTGGAAACAAGATTTCCCTAAATCACTAAATCACCAGGTTAGGCTCTAAATTGTGATCATTCAGACTCCGCCTCCCAGTGTCCTGAGATTACAGGCGTGTGTATACCCACACTTCTTACCCCAGGACTGGCAGAGCAGCTGGAAAGAGTGTGAATGGGCCCTGGGACTTCGGCTCCCATGGTAGCTCTGTTTGGTGCAGAAGAGTGCCGTTGCCTGAGAAGAGTTTGGCTGAGACAAGACAGCTCTTGCTCTGGCTGCTGTGCACTGCCAGCTGGAGAGAGACACTGCCTTAAGTTTCCGATGGCCATGTGCATCAGGGCCTACATTTTTGTCTCTCATGTGTTGAGCCACCTTGTTTCCTGATTGAGCCCCTGGGCAGTGCTGTTGGTAAAAGACAGCGTGGTTGATGTCCTACTCCATCCTAATCTGCTTCGTGGAGAAGGAGCTACAGAGCTAACGGTCTTCACAGTGAACCTCCTTATGTTCCCTTTCTGGAATTATTCTTCTGCTTTTGCAGCTCAAGGTGCCCCTCACCCCCACCCAAAACGCAGACACCCCATCTCTGAATTCTGGTCCCAATTAAAAAGTACTAATTCTTTCCCTTAGTTACTAAGAGGGAAGGGGTTTCGGTAGCTTACCCAAAGGTGTCAATGGGGCTTAATACATGACCTGTGGATAACTGTGAAGGACTTACGGCACTTCCGGATGTGAATGGGGATGATGTTTTTAGAAGGGGTCACCTTAGAGGAGGTGCTGCTTTGCCCACTATGCTGGTGCCACCCAGGCCCTGGACTCTGTAGGGCATCAGTTCTGGGCTCACAGCCTGGCCGATGAGGTGAAGGAGACTGCATGGGACGGCTGTGCTGAGAAACTCTGGGGGCCCTGCTGCGTAAATGGCGGGTGACATCACCAGCACAGATAGTACCGTACAGGACAACTGGAAAGACAGCACGAGGCAGGCGGGTCCTGGGAAGCCACTGAGGCCCTGTTGAGGGCCGTGGACCGTGGACTGGTGGAGGAGACTGACTTGCTCTTCTTCGCTTCCTCAGACCTTCACCGCGTGGTGCAACTCCCACCTCCGGAAGGCGGGGACACAGATCGAGAACATCGAGGAGGACTTCCGGGACGGCCTGAAGCTCATGCTGCTGCTGGAGGTCATCTCAGGTGAGGTGGTTGCGGCCCAGGACAAGTTTGTGGATGAGGCCGAGTTAGGGTCTCCTGAAAACCAAGATGGGAAGATGTGGGACTGGGAGATGAGCTCGTGGTCCTGCCTCCAGCTCTGTGGGTGTCCTAGACAAGTCACTTTGCCTTTCTGTGCAACATCATCGGTTACAAGAAAATACTGGGATTCTGGGGCAAAGATAACCCTGGAGGACCAATCCCCCAAAGGGCTCTACTGTGCCTAGCTGCTGTGATCCCCATGACCGCAGGCCACTCCACAGACTCCAGGCTGTCCAGGTGTCTGGAGGGACAGCTCCATTTGAACACACATCTCAGCTGTTTCATTGGGGCCTCTCTTCCACCATTCCTTAAAGGCTGGTGGCCCCCAAAAGTCTAGCTTTGGTTTATATGCTGGACAGTGTCAACTACACTGATGCCACAGAGTCCTGGGCCTTAGCCCAGACCTCTTCTCTGTTTAGGGGCCGTTTTTAAATACTGAGTCTAGCTGGGTATATTTATCCACTTTCTGTTGCTATAGCAAAATACCCAAGATTGAATGGTTTATAAAGAAGAGAAATTTAGCCGGGTGTGATTGCACACCTGAGTTGGAGGCCATCCTCAATTACTAAGACTTTACCTCAAAAAAAAAAAAAAAAAAAAAAAAAGCAAGGCTGGGGATTTAGCTCAGCATCATAAGTGCCTGTTTGGCAACTATGAGATCTGGAGTTCCATCCCCAGTACAAAAAAAAAAAAGTTCTTTATTTAGCTTACAGTTTGGAGAGGTGAAAGTCTGGGGTCAGGTGACCCCATCAATTTGGCCTCTGGCAGGTATCCTTGGCTATATCACATGACAGATAGCACCACGATAGGAGAAGTCACGTGGTTCAGACAGGAAACCAGAGAGGCGGCAGGACAGGCTTACTCTTTTGTAACAGTTCTAACCAGGGTCACACAAACATCAGATTCCCTCTGAGACACCCCCTGCCATGACCTCACCAGGCCCCGCCTCTCAGAGGTCCCACCATCTCTTAACATCACTGCACTTGCAGGACAAGTCCCATCCAAACCGTAGGCTGGGACATCTCTGTCACATGTCCCGCAGTGTCCCCTTGTATGGCTAGGACTGTACTCATCATTCCTGGCCCTAGCAGACCACTTCCTCCCGCAGTCTTCAGCTCGCCTTCCTCACCCAGTCTGGGAACTGCAGATCACTCTGTGTCTGCCTTTCACCCCACTCTGCATTCACATTGGGTCCTCATGATCCTAATCTCTGCCTCTGCCGCATTGGTGTGGGCCCTGGCAACTCCCACACAGACTGTCCCTGGAGGCCGTGGCCCGCCCCTCCCCTCCCCACCTTCTGCCCCTACTCTGCAGCCCAGGGATCACCCTCCAGCCCAAATATGGTCATGCTGCTCCCTGCTGCAAGCCTTCTGTGCCTCCCCAGGGCTCTGAGCCCGAGTCACATTCCTGTGTGTCTCACAGGATCCTTGGTGAGCTGGCACTTGTATTCCCAAAAAGGTAGCAGACCTCAGGCTCTCTCGCACCAGGAATCTTGATCTCCCCAGGTGACGTGTGCCCCATCTCATGACAGTAGTTCTCTTTTTTGAAAATAGTTTCCTATATGTACTTCCTTTTCAGGTAAAACTTGCGTGGGTGTGTGTAGGGGGGTGCGGGTGTGAATATCCATAGCACAAAACTACGTTTTCATGCGTGCATACTGTTCAGTGCATCAGTAATTCACATTGTTGTGCAGCCATTACCACCATCCACCTTCACAATTTTTTATCATCTCAAACTGAAATTCTGCCCCCACTGAGTGTAGATGCCCCATTCTCTCCTTGGTACCCCTGAACCCCCCACAACTACCACTGTATTTTCTCTTCTGTCCTTGAGTTTGATGACTCTGAGTACCTTGCAGAAGGGGAGTCCTGTGCTATTTCCCCTTTATGACTGGCAGGTTTCACAGAGTGTAATGTCTTTAAGGTTCACTCATGGAGTAGGATGCGTCTTGCCTAACGACAAATCATGCTCCATTGGGTGTGTCAATGTGTTTGGTTTATCCATTCGTCTGCTGCTGGTTTAGATTGTTTCTATCTTTTCTGTGTTGTGAATAATTTGCTGTGGGCAAGAGTGGATGAATACATTTTTCTCTTGAGTCCCATTAGGGGTTATATACCTGGAAGGAGAATTGTTGGGTCATATGATAACTTACTGTTAAATTTTAAGGAACCAACTATTGTACCATTTTGTTCTGCTTTTCAGAAGGTCCTTTCCTGCCTCTTCCTCAGTGTTCTTTAACTGAAGACCAGTCAACCTGCATCACTTGTCATGTTTTATGACTCAGCTTAGGGGTGCCCCCAGGAACTCCTGCCAGCATCTGATTTGCACCCCCTGCCCCTTGCCGTGTATAAAAATCCTATCGATTCCTGAGCTATATCTCTCATCATATGGTATAATCTTTTGGGGCTCACTCATTTTCTTCCCTACTCCACACTGAACACAATGGGGGCACAATGCAGTGTCTCTGTGTCCCAGATGCCTTGAACTTAAGTGGCAGACGCATAATACCCCAAAATTACTAGGCTGACTGGGTGCCCTCAGCAGACTTATCAGCCCCCTGTGCATCCCACCAGAGAGGTCTGGGTTGTGCCCACAGGGAGCCCTGAGGCCCTTCTGTGAGGCATGTGTATCTCTCCTCTAGGGCTGAAGATGGTCTGGTCAGCAAGATGTCATTTTTTTCCTCCTGAGGTTTTGCAGGTGGTCTGGGGGAGGAGAAGGAAGGAGAATGCTGCCTACAAGCTTCTCAAAGTGTCCCTGGACTGCCCACACTGGAATTAGTGGGACTTCCTGTCAAAATGCAGACTCCCAGGCCCTGACTGGACCCTCTTAAACCATGGAGGTGACCTCTAAGCATAGCAAGTTCTCCCACTGATTCTGTGCTGACAAATTGGAGAACTGTTGCCTGACCTTGGAAGACTTCCCCATCCTCCCGAATTTAGCCCTGGTCACTCCTCTGGCCTCAGGGAAGTCTAGTTCAGCTTGTGTGCAAAGCTGGTAATTGACTGGCTTGGCAGAGCCTAGAGCTGTCATATCAGCGCTGCCTCCATCCCTCCTGTGGGGAATAGGGAGCCCTGTGCCTCTTCCCTGGTAGGAGATAGTGGGTGCCTTGCTGGGCCTGAGGAGACCCCTGAATGAGATTAATAAGAAAGCAGCTGTGTTCTGCAGGAAAAGAGGCCCAGTTACATTTGTGTAGGGAGTCTGCTGCCTTCCACAAGCTAAGGGGGTACCTGTTGAGAGGCAGACATGGTCCAGTGTCACACTGCCAGCTTGGAGCCTTCTTAGCCAGACTGCTGCTGTCTGGCTGGAGGTCATGGCATACACAGGCCTGCTTT
The DNA here is from genome assembly GCF_034190915.1 of Cavia porcellus. Taxonomy (NCBI): domain Eukaryota; kingdom Metazoa; phylum Chordata; class Mammalia; order Rodentia; family Caviidae; genus Cavia; species Cavia porcellus. The sequence continues at coordinate 32,767,288 of NW_026947514.1, forward strand.
TCCTTCACCCTCATGGACTCTGCAAGCTTCACATTCTTTTTCTGGGCATGACCACACATGTTGCTTTTTGTGAATCCTTTTAGGAGGTGCCTAGACACTCTGTTTGGATTTGCCTTACTTTTTTTTCTCATTGCTGAGACAAAATACTGATGTCCCAAGTTAAAGAAGGAAAAATTTGTTTAGCTCCCAGTTTGCAGAGGTTTCAGTCCATAACCAGCAAGGCAGGGTGGCACATAGCAGAGGGGCAACAGTTTATAGTGGCAACAAGAGCAAAAAGTGAGGAGTGAGAGAGCAAACCTCTTTCCCTCCATTGTACTGTATGCAGGCTACTCCCCATGCAGGCCGTATGCACCCAAAATCTCTGAATAAACCATGAAAAAATCACAAACTCTAGAAGCCCATCCCTATGACTCCATGAGGCTTTGGGTAACATCTAGATATAAAACATAATATCCAGCCTCTGTCTCCACAAAGACTCATGTACATCCCTTCATGCAAGAGACATTTTAGTCCATCTCTAAGGGTTGTCAGAGTCGTAACAGTTTTAGCATTGATGAAAAGTCCAAATCTCAACTCTCCTCTGAGATCTAAGACAAACTCATAGTTGTGAGTTCTTATTCAAATGAAAAGTTAAACATTTCCAACATTCAATGGTACAATATAGACATTTCCATCCCAAAAGTTACAAACGAGACTATAAAGGAATGGGACCAAACTACATTCAAAATCCAGGAGGGCAAACGTTAAGTCTTGTAGTTCCATGTGGAACATCCGAAGCAATCTGTGGCAAGTTGTAAGCTCTAAAGGGGTTTTGTGACTCTGTGCCTGTGGCAGTTCCAGTGGTTGTAGCTCTCATGGCTTCTCTCTTGGGTCCAGTCTGCCCTCTCCTTGCAGGTTTCCTCAGATGATCCATGTTCCTGGCTTCTCCAAACTTCTGGGGTCTCCTCTGCACCTTTGGCTTCACTCTCACAGCGTCACACACTGCCCTCTCAGGGGCATGCTGCCTGACATCCCAGGCCTTCTAAAATTGTAGTGGAATCCTTCTTAACCCCACAACTGTTGTATTCTGCATCTGCCTAAAACCAGCACTGTGTGGATGATGCCAGGGTCTGCTGCCAGCTGGAGCCTGGCTTCCTTCTTGGCTGTAGAGGTCAAGTGCCTGGATTACTGAGCACTCTGAATCCATTTCCAAGGAACAGATTTTCTAGGCCACTGCCATTCTGGCACATGGCATGGCCACTGCTATTCTGGAACCTTGTGTGGCACCTGCCATTCTGTGGCTTTCTCCTCAAAGCAAACTCTGATTTTTGCAGTTTTGAGGCAGCAAAGGGTGGAGACTTGTTGCTTCTTGTGATGTTCTCAGGCCATCTTTTGTGTTCTCCTATTCCTTCTCAGCAATCAAGATCTCCTCAGCTCTATCTTTGCAGACCACAGCTTTATTGGAGCTTCTTTTCTGGCTAACCTCATGTTTTAAATCATCCGCTAGACTCTGCTCTTGATTCTCAACATAAATCTGGCTAACTGTCCTCAACAATAGCCATGCCACTGCCTCAACATTTGACTGCCTTGAAATTGATTCTGCCAGATTAATTAGACTGCTGCCTTTAATCTTAGTCTCTGGACATAAGCAACATGCAGACAAAGTTTTTGTCAAAGTCATAACACACATCATCTAGAGTGCCAACAGCCAATGTAGTTCTAATTCCTAGCAGAAATCTGAGCCTGGACTTTACCTGGCAGGATTTCTTTCAACTTTCTGGTCTTCTGAGTCTACCAGAATCTCCCATACAGAACAGCCTAAGGCATTTCAGCTCTGCACTTTCAGATGACATCTCCAAACTTTTCCAAACTCTTCCCACAGGCCATTCCCAAAGCCCCTTGAACCACATGATCAGATATAGTTACATCAACAACCCCACTTGTGTGGTACCATATTCTGTCTTAGTTACTTTTCCTTCATGCTAAGACAAAATACCTGGTGCCCAAAATTAAGGAAGGAAAGGTTTATTTAGCTCACAGTTTGTGGAGGTTTCAGTCCATAATCAGCTGGCTCCAAGGCAGGATGGCACATGGCAGAGAAGGAACACTTCTGGGTGGTGGAAGATAAAACAAAAGCAACAAGAACAAAAAGGGAGGAGTGAGAGAGAAGACTCTGTCTCCCTTATATTGTATGCAGGCTGCCTGCCACAGGGTGGATATAGTACCCAGTACCCATAATCCCTGCATTGGACCATGAATTGATCACAAACTCTAGGATCCCAGCCCCATGAGTGCATGAGGCTTTGGGGGACTATCTACATATAAAACATAATAGGGTTGAAGTGTTCATGGGATATCTAGAGAAGTAGTGCTCTACCTCACGCTCCTGCAGCTTCTGTTCTTGAAGCTCAGTGTGTATGTATATATATGTGTGTGTGTGTGTGTGTGTGTGTGTGTGTGTGTGTGTGTGTGCATGTGTGGTGGAATGGAAGCTGACTCAGAGTGGAGCTGTGAACACTCACGGGAGGCTGTGTAACAGGATGGGAGCAGTAGTCTGAAATGTGGAGGTATTCATGTGGGCAGCGTTTTCTACATCAGGGGACTTTTCCAGGATACATTAAGACACCTACACTTGCAGTATAGTCTAGGGTTCAGGGCCTTTGCACACAGTGCTCTTCTGCCTTGATTACTATTCCTTACAGTGTTTAGCTGACTTTGAGTCTTTCCTGATCATTCTCAAATTCTCTCCCATACTCCTGTTTTGAAAGAGCACTGGATTCTTCTTGGTATTTGTTCATTATATGTTTCTTTAGTTAAAGTCTGTCTCTCCTACTAGATTATAATTCCATAAGGACAAGAAAATATTTCACTTATAACCCCTAGTCCGATCCCTGGCATATAGTAGGGTCTTAATAAGGAAATACTTATGAATTAAGTACATGCAGGTTTCAGTCTGCAAATGAATACATGCAGGGAGAGAGGAGAGGCAGGGTGGGCACTCCTGTTTCCTTCTGAGGTGGTCTTCTGCAGCACCCAGAGGGTGTGTGTGCCTGCACGCATGTACCTGTCCATGGGCACCATGGATGAGTGTGTTATGAAAGCAGCCCTGGCTTTCGACAGTTCTGTCTCATCTGTGTATTCTTCCTCGATCAGGTGAACGGTTGGCCAAGCCAGAGAGAGGCAAGATGCGGGTGCACAAGATCTCTAACGTGAATAAGGCCTTGGATTTCATAGCCAGCAAGGGGGTCAAACTGGTGTCCATCGGCGCTGAAGGTGAGTGGGGCCCACCCTTAGCTATCCCAGGGAACATGATGGTCTGCATCCGCTAATTTCTTTGGCCCTTTCTGCTTTGAATGCTGGGCTCAGGCATCAGCAGGAACATTTGAAAACAAGTCCTGTCAGCCTGAATGGACGGCGCTCTGTGTACCAAGAACTGACCTCCCTTCCCTTTCCCATACTCCGTCAGACCCTTTGCACCATGCACACCTTCAGTTTGGACCACTGCCCCCTCACCCATAGGCCTGGCTGCATATTGCTGCCTGCAAGGGAGAATCTGTGGCTGGGGTTGTAGACTACTGGGGATTGGGGGAGAGGCTGCTGAGCCCTGAGGCTCCATAGGCCTTCAGGAGACTGCTGATCCCAAAGCCATGCTTTAAATAGCACTCTCCTACAGTATAGCTTCTTGAATTTCTTCTCATCACTTTGAAAAACTTTTTTAAAGATGCTGTTTGAATGATTATTAGCATGTTCTTAATTAAAGGCAGTGGCACGATTTCTGGTGTGCTCTGAGATGGCTCTGAAGGCTGGGGGAGCTGGGTGAGGGCAAAGGAATACTGTAATGAGGCCCTCTTAGTAATATGGCCTGTGGGCTCAGCAAGCATTTATCAGGCACCTGCTGTGTGACACCAGAGATCTGAAGATGGATACAACACGGCTGTGATTCAAGATCGACCATGGCTACCAGGCATGCACTATGTGGAAAGTACTGTGTGAAGCCTTCAGCCAGCAATCTCACTTAGACTTCACAGCCACCCCAAAAGTAGCTCTGATTATTACCCCAACGTTACAGCCAGGAAGACTACTGTAGTTGCTCATGGTGCGTTGCTTACTTAATGGCCCAGGTTTGCATGACACCAGGGAAATCTCCCCAGCAGGCAGTCTGTGCTTCTATGGGCAGGATCTTGCTACCATTGAATCCATGGGATCAGATCTCTTCTCTTAGGACCTCACTTTTTTTCTTTTCCAAAATTGAGGGATGTTATGTGAATGCATCAGATAGAGAAAGTTAAGCAAACCATGGTGTGTGGAGTTGAATCCACCGCACATAGGTCTTTGGAAATACTGGAACTCAGCCTTGCCTGCCTGTTTGTGTGTCATCCTTGGCCTCTTCTGGCTGCAATGGCTGAGTTAAGTAGTTGCCATGGAGAGTATATAGCAAAGGTTTCCCATGCCTGCCTTGAAGGGCTTTCTGATGGGCAGAAGCCTTGTCTTCTATGTCCTATGACCCCAACTCCTAGCAGTGATTTGGACACAGCAGATCTCAGTTATCACTTGCATCACTGTAAGCACTTGCATACAGCAGGGTACTCTGCTTTGTGATTGGGAGAATGTTGTCTGCTTTGTAATAATTAGAAAAGAACTCTTTTTTTTTTTTTTAACTTTTTTTTAATCGGTACTAGGGATCAAACTCACGACTGCCTGCTTGCAAGGCAGGTGCTTATGCCACTGAGCTAAATCCCCAGCCCAATTAGAAAAGAACTATTTGTTGTGTCAAGGAGAAGCAATGACTTGGCAGACATTTTCAAGCAGGGGAAGCCGAGGAAGATGCCCCACTGTGGTCTGGTGCCAGTTCACATGCCCACCGGGGCAGAGAAGTGCAAAGTTTGTGAGTGGAGCTGGACCGAGCAGCAGGGCTGGGTGGAGAGTGGTGAAAGAGAGCTGGCCCGGCTCGGTGGAGCGGGCACCACAAGATCTGTTTGGGAATACAGTTTCAGCCACAGCATCTTCGTGTACTTCGGAAGATGCCAGAAAGCCAGATTTTTAGAATGGAAAAATAGGCGACAAACTAGAAAAAAAAAATTTTTTTTTTTGAAAGATGCTTCCAAAGAGGACGGAAGGGAGAAAGAACAGCAGTTACCAGTACTGGCTGTGCCCGGTGGGGTGGGATGCTTTCTGAGGTTATCCTTTGACCTCATGCCAGGCCTGTAGGTTGACTGTGAACAGCCATATTTCACAAATAAGGAAACTGAGGCTCAGAAAAGTTGCCTTAGAGGAAAACTAGTCAGTTGAGTCCAGACTCTGAATCAGACTGCCAGTACGTGACAAAGGCGTTGGAACTCCAGGCGAGGTCTAACTTTCCTGTCACTCTTCCTGCCTCCCCATGGGACGCAGGACCCAAACTGCACAGCTCATTTGTCTCCGAAAGGAGGTGGCAGGTGGTTTGTGCGCTTGTTGAGGAGCTAAGTCACACCCTGGCGTGAACTCTGCCTTTGCCTGGCCTACTTCATGCTCCGGTCCTTTAACATAGGCCTAAAGTAGGGTATTCTCAGTGCCCTAGGCAGTTGGTGTACGTAGCTGGGGCCTCTGGTCTGAAATAACCTACCCCGATTCAAGCCAGCTATGTGGAGCGGGCTGGAAACTCGATGAGCCTCCCGGTGGGCTCATTCTGAATGAAATGAAGTCTGCTGTGATAGAGCAGGAAGCAGAGGCAGTGGATCGGGTCACCTGGACTGAGCTCTGCTGGAAGGGGGCAGGTGTTGCTGCCAGCTGTCCTGATATCAGAGCATCCAGGACTTCGGAGTGCTGTGCTGGGGACCAGACCCTGTGGGGACACCCCCCACACACACACACACCCAGCATTTGAAGGATTGTCCTGTGGTACAAGGACTGAAGTGGACTGGACTTTCTGGTCAACACGAAAGGGTAGAACCAGGTCTTGGAAGGGAGACTTCCGGGCAGACCCATTCTGGAAAATGGGAAAGAAAACTTCTCCAGGAAGGTCTTGTGGTCCTTGTCTCTCAGGGCTCCAGGTGGAGACTGGAGGCAGAGCACTTGTGTGTGTCAGGAAGGGGTCAGAATGATCCCTGAGATGTCTTCTGTGGTAGTTTCTTCTAGAATGTCTGCACTTCACAGGATCAAGACGTGGCCCGGAGGTATGGTTGGGATATAACCAGGGGAGGATACCCAAGGAGGACTTTTTTTTTTTTGCAGGGAGTTAAGTAAGTAGTGAAGGGAAGGTGTCCATAAGATGACCTGGGAGCTGAAAGGAACTGGTCATGTGGATATCCAGGGAGAGGACTGCACTGTGAGCTTCCTCCTCTCTGAGGGAGGGGAGCCTTGGAGATTTGAACAGCCAGGTGTCGAGGTGTCGACTCTGCCTATTTACTCAGGAACTCTTTGTACTTTATGCATTTATTGAGTTTGCAGTTTGGGGCCCTGATAAATAACTGAACAGTAAACTGTACTTTGCATCTCAGGTCTTTGGCCAGGGGTAGAGTTCTACAGAGAGAATTTCACTGTTGAACAACTTTTAAGATGCTTGTCGCTGTTGTCAAGTGGTTTCCCTCCGGGTTGTTCTCGCTTCTCTTCCTCCTGCTCTTCCTGCCAGGTTATACTAGCTACAGTGTAGTCTTGTTAGCATCAAGGTATATCTGCTTTTTAACTTCCATAGCTTCATATTTGGGAAAATTTCCTTGATTCCAAGTAAGGTAGAACATTCTTACAAACTGGCTATTTGTAGTTCATGTTTTATGATGTGTCTATTCATATCTTTCATCTGTTTACCTGTTGGGAATTTAGACTTTTATTACCAGTTCAAACTTGTTTAATGTTAGATGTTAAACCGTTAAAAGTTGGAGATATAAGTGCATCTTTAAAAATATTAAAGCTTTAGAGCTGGGCGTGGTGGCTCAGGCCTGTAATCCCAGCACTCGAGAGGCTGAGGTGGGAGGATCGTTGGGAGTTCGAGACCAGCCTGGGCTACAAAGTGAGCTCAAGGCCAGCCAGAACTGCATATCGAGATTCTGTCTCAAGAACACCAAAAAAAAAAAAAAAGTATTAAAGCTTTAAGAACTGGTTTTTGTGGGTAATAGTGCTTCCTCTGTTGTTAACAAAAATATCCATAGCCTTTGCTGTCTGGGCTCTGTCCAAGCCTCACTAGGGGACTGCGCCTCCTTAGTGTCTGGGAGCAGCCTTGGCCAGAGATTGCTTGCTACTCTGTACCACTCTGGTCACAGGGCTGCATTCAGTTTTGCCCTCACCTTTGAGGAAGGGGCAAAGATCTAAGAGTAATACCTTCCTGTTGGGAATCCAGTCTGTTTAAGGAGTTTGTCAGACACCGACCTACTGGATGTAGTCAAAGCAAATTGCTGCTCCTTGGAAATGGTTCTTGTGGTTCTGTTGAGTGTCCTCTAAAGCTAGTGTTGCGGGAGGGGAAAAGTGACAGTTTGGGTGTCTCACTCTCAACTGAGAGTACCTGGCCACAGACCCGGTAAATGTCCCCTGGTCTGCAAACAGGAGACAGTAGCAGTCTGAATTTGAGCAGCCTAAGGGACTGCTTTATGTTTGTCTTTCTTGCTTTTAGGCCTAGTATAGTTAAAAAAAAAAAAAAAAAAAAAAAAAAAGAACTTAATAGAATGTATAGCATTAAAAATTCTAAAAGGTACTGCTTAGACCAAAGGTTGCAGGTCATCTCTAAGAAGTGACTTTTTAAAGAGGAGATATAAAGGAATTTATTAGTTAAGTATTTAAAAGTGCACACTCAAAGAAGCAGAGCATGGGCTAGACAGACGGAAGAAAAGAAGGAGGCTACATTTTAGAACTTGGCATATCTGTGTTTTGGGCTGGAAATTTGTGGCATTGATAATCTGCAGGAAGTTGTCCTTGTCCAGGTTTTCAGGAAAAAGGGTAACCCACCCACAGAAAGATAATGCTCCTGGGAAAAACAGGAGCCCCAGCAGTAGTTTTTTTCAAATGGGTGATTAAGTTGTTTTTCCTAAAAACATTCTTTGAACTCTCCAGGCCTGTTCTTTTTATCATAAGATCCGGTTTCTGCCCTTTACTTTAGCAACTAGGCTAATTTATGATTTTACAGTGTCTTTAGGGGACTTTGGGTATGATGGACCTAGAAAGAATTGTAAATAAATTTAAGGACTCCAGATATGGATGACCTTGGGTAACTTTGTCCTGGTATAAATTTAAAAACTGGGCCTGGTGGTGTACGCCTGTCGTCCCAGAAAGCTGAGTCAGGAGGGTGCTGTGAGTTTAAGGCCAGCCTGGACTAACGTAGCAGAACCCTATCTCAAAAAAACAACAAACAGGGCTGGGATTTAGCTCAGCAGCATGAGTGCCTGCCTGGCAAGCACGAGGTCATGATTGATTCCTGGTACCAAAAAACAAAAACAAAAAAGAGGTACAAAAATTTAGCTATGATTTTCCTTGTCACATTTCTACCTTTCTTTCTTCTATCCTACTTCACCCCACTACCGTCACCAAAAAACCCCCAATAAAAACAAAACCTTGGTTCTGTTACTCAGAAGGAGTGTGGGTGGCCAGGACCCATCTTAATTCTACTGCTTCAGGCTGAAGAGGGGCATCGATGCCGCCTCCCCAGGGTCCAAAGTCTCATCCATCTGATCTAAAGGAGATGAAGAAAGATGGGTTTTGTTGTCTGATGAAACATCATTGTTTGATAGTCTGGAAAAGAGGACAAGAACATTAGCAAGCCACTGACATTTAAGTTTCCTGTCAAAACTGTGTTAAATAAGCACAGGCTAAAGATGACAGAGTCGTGATGAAAGTATCTCAGAAAGTTGTAGACCTAGGCAACATTCGGCAGAAGCCCTTCGTCTTTAATATTTTAACCGCTACAGTGATATCTGGTTGTCACAAGGCTCCAAGCTCGAACTTTGCACTGTTCAAACAGCAAAGTTAAAAGAATCAGCATAGTGTTTGTGACTTCACTTGATATCACACTGAAAATCTGACCGAGGGGCTGGGGATTTAGCTCCGCAGCATAAACACCTGCTTTGCAAGCAGGCGGTCGTGAGTTCGATCCCTGGTACTGATAAAAAAAAATGAAAAAGACAAAAAAAAAAAAGAAAGAAAAGAAAATCTGACCGAACAAACCTGTGCGGATCAAGGGTGAGTCTTGGGTCGTGTCTCACCTGGGACACCATGGGGTGACACTTGAGTTTAAGCGTTGCTGTCACAGAGCAACGTAGACCGCTTGTGTTAGCGCATTAAACCGTTCGTCACTGCTTTATTTTTTAATGTTTAATTTGTATAAAATTTTCTAACCATGCTTCCAAAGATAGTGATACCAGCAGGAAACTAAGAGGAAAACTGTGAGGATCATGACAGTTATTCTCTGTCCTACACAAAAGAATTTATAAGTTTTGAACTTGGAAACCATTATTTGGTTTTCCTTTAGTTATGGGAAAAATATTTCAGTTCCTTAACTTTTCGGTGTTTGAACACATTTGTAATAAATTGAGTTCAGGAACAAAGGTATCCCTATTTGTTCAGAGGCGTTAACCCAAATACAACAGGTGAGGTTGAGGAGTGTGCAGACTCGTCCATGTTTTGACAAAAAAAATCTAATATTCTCTCATTTTAATTATAGTAGTGGTGAAGGAATACACTAAGATATCTATGTGTTTATTACCATAGAGCCTCTAAAATTTTTTACTTTCAGGCTCAAATTGGATCCAGCCCCTATTTTGTAGACCTAAAGCCTTTTCATAGTGACCAGATCCATATAATCTAAACATCTAAGTAATCTTGTACCACAAAGTAACAAGTAGCTAGAATATTTATACTGCCCCTTATTCTGTAAGCACATTTGTACAAGAAGCCAAATCTTTACCTGAGAAGTGCTGGAAAGTATATTGAAATAACACAATGTCACTAGGAGTGGCAGAAGCTCCCATTTTGGAAGGGCTGGTGCGTCTGAGTTGTGATCTAGAAGCCATTTGATTTAAAACCAGAAATCTACCTTAGTGCTCAGCTCGTAATACTGTGAGGTTGGTCTGGGGGTCAGTGGATCATTCAGGATGGCAGTTTGTAAAACCCTGGCAAGATTGTGGCTGCCTTGCTCCCCTTGGCCGTTGGTGTGTAGATGGCTGTTTTGAGAGCTGTGATTTCTGTGACACCCGAAGTTCACAGAATTGCCAAACTCTGTGTGATGGCTTAGAAATCTAATCCCTCTTCGGTCAGGTTCATTCAAGGCACCCCTTCTCTGTAGCTTTTCCTGACTTGCCCACTGTCTGCACCTTCGCTGTGACCCATGTGGACTTCTCTCTTGGCACTGGTTGATTGCACTCACTTTTAAAAAACTTCCTTTAGGGGCTGGCAGTGTACCTCAGAGGTAGAGCCTGTGTTTAGTGTATGTGAGGTCTGGGGGTACATTCCCACAAATGAATGAATGAATGCATGCATGCATGCATGCATGCAAGGATAGCCCTCCTCTTTCCCTTGAGAAATGGCACGTTGCAGTATTTGATTTTTGGCACGGTCCATTGAGTCATGTGGGCGATCTGGGAATGTTAATCTTGTCCCTGGTAAACCCATTCTAATGTCCTGCCACCCTTTCTGCAGAAATTGTGGATGGGAATGTGAAAATGACCCTGGGCATGATCTGGACCATCATCCTGCGCTTTGCCATCCAGGACATCTCCGTGGAAGGTGAGTTTCTGCTCTGTTCCATTCCTTCCCAAGGCTTCACCTCTGCCCTTGGCACTTGGCACTGCCCTTGGGAGAACCTGAGGCCACGTCCTGTTGTTCTCACCCACTTCTGAGCAGTGTCTCTGTGTGCTAGTCTGCATTGTGAAGTAAGACCTAGTATATTTGGGGTACTGGTCCCTATAGAGTTGGGCCAGAACTCACAGGGTACAGCAAAAGCTGTACTAAAAGAAAGTTTATATCTGTGCCTACATCAGATTTCATGAGTGACCTATAGGCCTGTTGGCTCCAAGAAAACGCCTCACTGTGGGAAAGCCCACGGCTGGTATTGGAAGCCAGGAATGTAACTGAACCTTGAGGGAGGAGTACAGGTAGAGGGAGCCGGTTCCAATTCACCACTTTTCCCAGAGCGCCCCCTGGTGGCCCCTTGAAGGTTTGCCAGGGCCACCACGGTCTAGGGTAGTGATCCCCAACTTGATTTCACATTCCAGCAGTTTTTGAGCTCTGTGTCTAATATTGATACATTTAACTTGAAATATTTGTGTATTGCTCTTTGCATCATAAAATACATATACAAATATATAAACATACCAAAGCAAAAATTTAAAAGAAAATGATTATATTTTAAAAATATTTTAAACTTATTTTAGTGGCATAGAATTTTTTTTTTTTTTTTGGGTGGTACTAAGGATCGAACTCATGACCTCATGCTTGTCAGGCAGGTACTTATGCTGCTGAGCTAAATCCCCGGCCCTTGTGGCATGGAAATCTTAAAACATTTTTATTCAGTGGAATTCCCCCTCCCTGACCCCCCAGTGCTGGACATCAGACCCAGGGCTCCCACCTGGTGGCAGGTATTCCCTGATTGAGCCATACCCCTAGGCCTTCAAAGAAGTTTCTTGATGGAGACCACATAGATTAAGTTGCTTTAATATGCAGCCCTTGGTTTGACACTGTGTGATAAATTCCACTTGTAGGTACTTAGTATTTGGGTCCATAATAGTCACTCAGGGTAGGTTCATGTTGTCAGCAGTGGGTGTAAGTCCATTTTTCAAATGGTCTTGTTCTTGTTCTTGTTCTTTTGGAAAGGTTTATTTCACTCGCAGTTTGTAGAGGTTTCCATCCATAGTCAGTTGGCTCCAAGGCAGGATGGTCCGGCAGAGGGCCATTGCAGAGGACAAACAGTTCACACAAGGCAGGGTGGCAGGGCGCCAGCAGCAGCAGCAGAAGGAACCGTAAATAGTCTTATTGATGCTTTTTTTCCTCCTTTGGTGGACTTCTTGTCAACACTGATGAGATTATCATTATTTTAAATCTTGTGACATACCAGAAACCTTGAACTAAGTAGAGGCATTAGCTTTGCTAATTTTTAAATTGTTGCCAGGGAATAGTTTAATAAGAATTTCAGTTTTGGGTACTGATGGTGGGACTTTCTGTCTCTTCCTTGAGCTTGTATCTGAGATTATTATAGTCTTTCTAGGCACCCATTAGTGTCATTTTGAGAGTTGAAGGTAATGAGATCAGCCATGAATCCGTTTCCTTGTGTACGGCAGCCTGCTTTTCACAGATGTGAGCACAGGACAGTGGTGTGGTTTGCAGCCTTTCCTTTCAGATATCTGCACTATGCAGTTCAGGCTGGCCTTGAACTCACCTTGTAGCCCATGTTGGCCTTGAACTCAGTGATTCCCCTGCTTCAGCCTCCTGAGCGCTGGGATTACAGACATGCACCACGATGCCTGGCAAGACACGTAACTTCACACACATGGCAGGAGATGGCACTGGTGCCGACGTGTAGTAAATAGAAGCCCAAGACCTGTGTTGAATCCTCATGCTGTCTTTCTGCTTTGCAGGCTGCATAATCCTTTGTGTGGCAGCTGCTGGTAATTTAGCTCCCCAGGACTACTCCAGCTCCTTCCCACAGTGGCCATCTGACAGAGGTCATGGGCTTATCTCGTATACTGCCACTTCCTTGAATAAGTTGGGGAAATAACTCAGGACTTGCTTCTCTCCTTGGCGATAGCAGGGTTGGAATCTAGAGGTCACAGTCCCCTGCCTCCCCTGGGCCACCTGCTGATCCCTGTGCCATCCCCTTCCCCACAGAGACCTCTGCCAAGGAAGGGCTGCTCCTGTGGTGTCAGAGGAAGACAGCCCCTTATAAAAACGTCAACATCCAGAACTTCCACATCAGGTGAGTGCCGTGGGCCAGGTGCTCCGGGGAGAGGGGCCACCTCCCTCGAGAGCTCCTGGGCCCCTTTGGCTGGTCAGGGTTAGCTCTGGGTCAGAGTCAGGTCTCTTGGGTAGGAAGTGCCTTTTCTGTAAAGGAGGTGTTGGGGGCCGGGGATTTAGCTCAGTGGTATAAACACCTACTTGGCAAACGTGAGTTTGTGAGTTCAATTCCTGGTACCAAAAAAAAAAAAAAAAAGGTGTTGCTGTCCCCTGTGTCCCTTCCCCACAGTGTCTTGGACACAGCCACTGCCTGACACACCTTTGATTGGTGTTTGTGCTACTGGGACGATCACCAGGGAGAATGTCCAGGGAATTCCAGCCCAAGATGCCAGACCAGAAGTCTAGGGCCACGGACCTTGGTAGGGGAAGATAGATGAGACAGTTTTGTCTCCCTGGCCAGCCTCTTACAAAGGGGTGCCCCTGGAGTCATGCCAAGAAGAATCTTTTAGCCTAGCATGGTGGTACAAACCTATAATCCTAGCAACCTGGGAGCCTGAGGCAGGAGGATCACAGGTTCAAGCCCAGTCTGAATAATTTAACAACTTTAAAAAAAAAAGGCTGGGGGTGTCTCTTAGTATGAGGCCTTGGGCTCATTCCCCAGTCTGCCCCAGAAAGGCAGAAACACCCTATCTCTTCCTGTCTTCACTTAACATTTGCTCTCAAGAGTGAGGTTCTCATCTCCAGAGTCAAGCCAGCTCTGTGTGGTGCTTTGCCCTGATTAGTGCCCTGTGCCCTGTGTTCAGCCCACTTACCAGCCTGTCCCCTCTGTCTGCCCCGGCAGCTGGAAGGATGGCCTTGGCTTTTGTGCCTTGATCCACCGACACCGGCCTGAGCTTATTGACTACGGCAAGCTGCGGAAGGTACGTGTGCTCCCCTCGCCCCAGGCTGCCACCTCCTGGGACAGAGCTGTGAGAGCCTAAGGGATGCCGATGAGCCACCCCTCAGGGGTGGAGCCCGATTTACTGAGCAGAAACTACCTGTTGGGGCTGCCTCATTGCCAGCTTCGTGCCATACACTTGTCCTTGGGCACACACACAGTCCACCAGGAAAGTTACGGAACAGGTGGCAGTGGTGTCCTGAGGGATGAGCACTTCACCCTCCTGTTCCAGGTTTGTAAGGTGGTGGTATACTCCAGTGAGTTTAAATATTCCAAAAGACACCATACCCGGCATCGCTCCTGACCTGTTCCACAGTCACGGCTGCTGCCCGCCTGTGGGCTCCTCTTCTTCCTTTGTGTTTTTGGTCTGGAGTGGCTGTGTTGAGGGGGTGGTAAGCAGCCGGCCTCATGCTGGTTCTTGGGGTCTGAGCTGGACCATCTTCCCATGGCCCAGCGTGTCTTTGAGCATCTCTGGAAGCAGGGGACAGCTTCTCTCGAGCGGCTCTGCTGGGGAGAAAGTGGAACCCGGCCTGCATCAGGAAAAGCACAGTCAGTCTGATTTCGGCCAAAGCACATGGAAGGAGCAGGAAATCCACGGCAGCAAAATTTCCTGTGCCTTCTGACCCACTCCATGTCTGTTTCTCCCTGTTGGGTGGCATCTCGGCCTTTCCTTCTCTCTAGCTCATTGCTACCAGTGAACTCCAGCCCAGATCCCCCCACACACCCGGCCCAGAGCACCGGGAGCTTTCCAGAGCTTGCACAGGTTGCACATGGGGTAGGGAACCAAGGAGCTCTGACTGGGTGGCTCTTGCTTCTGGCTTCACCGGTGGGTGGCATGGGTGAGGCCCTGCAGTTCCTGGGGCTGGTGGGTGCACTGGGCCCTGGATGGAAATGACCTTCACTGCTTGGCCCTGTTTGTATCATCATGGTTGTGGCCGCTGTCAGGTACTTTCCCAGAAGGATACCCCCTGCTCTGTTTTAAGAAATTTTCTCCTGAAAATGTTGCTAATGAATGTATTTATCCCTGTACCTGTTACCCGGTAATTTTCACTTGAGCGAACAGGAAAACTGAGTCCTGGGCCTGTAAAGTAGCTTGCTTATGTTAGTCTGGGAAACCAGCAAAGGAGCAGAAGGGTCAGCAGGGAGTTCACCTTGCCAAGCGCCCCCGCCAATCAAATATATTTAAAAAAAAAAAACACCGCGTATGACAGAAAATGTACCATCTTTGCTGCTTTATGCGTGCATTTCATTGGCATTGCATATGTTCACACTGGCATGCAGCCATCACCACCATCCATCCGCAGAACTTCCTTTTCATCCTGCAGGATTGTAGCACCCTATACAGGAAGCACTAACTGCATCTCCCCCCTCCCCAGCCCTGGCAACTTCCTATCCTCAATTTTTGACTAATTCAGGTACCTCAAAAAAAAAAAAAAAAATGCGGAATCATACAGTACCCACCCTTCTGTGTCTGGAGTACATCACTTAGCCTACTGTCTCCTGGGCTCGCTGTTGCAGCACGTCGGAATCCTCCTGAAGGCTGAACGACACACTGTTGTGTATCTGCACCCAGTTTTTTTATTCCTCCATCCACTGATGGACCCAGGCTTCCACCCTCTGGCTGCTGTGAACAGTGCTGCCATGAATGCACAGGTCTGGGGGGTCTCTGTGAGACTGGTGTACACTCGGGAGTGGAATCGCTGGTCAGGGCAGCTCTGTGTTTCATTTTTTGAGGAACTGCCGCGCTGTTCTCCACAGCAGCTGCACCGTTTTACATTCCTGCCTGTGATAACTCCTGTGTCAGTTCCACGCCCAGAGATCCTCACCTCTCTATGTCCTTACCAGTAACAGCCAAGCTTTCTGGAGAAGGTAGCAGGAACATGAATAGGCAAAAAGTTGTGGCTGTTTGAAGAAGCTCTAAAATTTTGTGAAATGAAAGAACCAAGAGGGTCCTCATCGAACTCTGAGTTACGGATGGGGAAACTGAGTTCAGTCACTCACCCACTTTCCGGCTGGCTGGTGGCAGAGCTGAAACCGGGTGGTGACTTATTTATTCCCAGCAAGCATTTCTTACCAACTTTTTCCTACCTTGAAGCTAGCTACAGGCCAATAATCTTTGCTCCATTTTTATGAGGAAGAAAGTTTCAAAGAGATTCTTTTTTTTTGGATACAAGGTTTCACTATGCAGTTCAGACTGGCCTTGAAGTCACTTTGTGGCCCAGGCTGGCCTCAAACTCACAGTGATCCTCCTGCCTCAGCCTCTGGAGTGTTGGGATTACAGGTACATACTATACATCTGGCAGGTACATTTTGAACCCTCAACTAGTGACTCTGGTGGTGAGGCCAGTTTTACTCATCCAGAGTTGCCCTCTGAGGCTAATAGAAAGTCCTTGTCCCCCATTTTAAGTGGTCACCCAGTCTTGGGTAGCTAGTGATTTTTCTGGGCTCTCTCATCACTTCCTGCTCATCTCCCTCCAGGACGATCCCCTAACAAACTTGAACACAGCCTTTGATGTGGCAGAGAGGTACCTGGATATCCCGAAGATGCTGGATGCTGAAGGTAAAGGCACCACCCTTTCCCAGCTCTGCGTCCCCACTCCCAGCAGCCAAGGAGGCCCCGGCTAGGCCCCTGAGCAGGAAGGGAAACGGCCTTTCTTCTGGGACATCATCTGCAGAGCTGGGGGATCACCTGCCTGTCAGGGATGCTAGGACTCCCTGTGGTTCAGAGGGAGAGAGGTGCCAGCAGATACTGTACCTCTGTGCGCTATTTCGGCATGGATGGCTTGCAGGTGGCTGTCGTCTTTGTCTTAGAGTTAGGGCAGTGAGTAGAGATAGGGTAGAATGTTCCCTTTTGGTCCAGCTCCTACCTCCAGTCTGGGGTGGGAGGTCACCTGGCTGGGCAGTGCCCTCAGAGCTGCAGGGCCCTCAATGGACTGGATGTGGTGTTTGCTCTTGGCGCTTCTGAGTTTAACCTTGGGCTCACACCTTTTTCCCATGGACACCGGAGAGCCCTGGGTTGGCCTTTTTCAGCAGTCCCAGCGTGGAGCCATCTGCTCAGCAGATGCCAGCCAGCCAGAGGACATGGCTCCCCTGCAGGGAACCTTTGCATCCCAGTCCCTGCTGGCTAGGCAGTCTGGGAGGGGACAGGTTCAGGGGTTGATAGAAGAACATTCTTAGCAAAATTGTGGTCCTAGGCCCAAAACTCAGCTCTTCCTGACTACTAAATCCAGCTGTACACCTGTACCGTACATAGCAGGTCCAGTGGGTAGGCAGAGGTTCTCAAGGGAAGGCAAGCATCCAGCAGCATAGGAACCCAAGGACCTCAAGGCTGGCATTAGTCTAGGTCTCCTTGTCCTCACATCTGCCATAGCCCCTTCAGAGAAACCTGGCACTGCAGCTGCTTGCTATGAGCCCTGTGGGTCCCTGCCGCTCAGGCCCATTCCGAGCTGCCCATGCTCTGTTGAGGGGCTGGCAGGAGGCCTGGGCTGGGGTCCAACACAACACAACACCGGCTGTGCTCCCTCCCCACCAGTGGCATTTGAAAGTTGAAAAATGTCATCAGGAAGATTTTCAAACATGTTCTAAAGCAGAGAGAATTACAGAGTGAATTTTCATGTATCTGACTTCCAGATGTAATGGTTATTGAGACTTTGTTGCACTTTTTGACTTGTTGAAATACATTAAGCCAGATCTGAGATAGCCCATGTTACCACTACTACTACAGAATACGTGCCTTAAAGTTATAGATAGTTTTTAGATAATTGTAAAAGAGTTTTCACATCTGGCACATGGATAATAATTCCTTGAAACATCTGTTGCCAGTTCATAATCAGATTTCCCCACTTACCTAAAAAATGTCTCAGAGGTGGTTTGTTATGACCAGAGGCAGCAAGGCGAGTCCATGGTGCTCGGTGGTTAGAGTTTGTGTGTCTTCTCTAATCTGCAGTCTTTCTCTTCTCTCTCTGCTCCCCCGCCCTTTGCAATACTGGGAATTGAACTCAGGGCTTGCACAGTGAGCTACATGCCCAGTCTTTTAAATTTTGAGACAGCGGCTCACTAAGTCACTAAGTTGCCCTGAGCTTATGGTCCTGACTCTTTCATTCTTTCTGTTGAATGTGTGTCAGAATCGGGGCCTGCTGTCTTGTAGACCATTCCTCCCTCTGGGTTCATCTCCTTGCTGCCGCCCTGTTCCTCTTTTTTGTGTCTTTTTGAGGCAGGGTTTCACTATTCAGTTCAGGCTGCCCTTAAACTCACTTTGCAGCGAAGGTAGGCCTCAAACTTGCAGCAGTCTTCCCGTCACAGCCAGTGCTGGGATCACAGGCGTGTGCCACCATGCTTGGCCCACGTTCTTGATAGTGCGTGTTGTCTGTGGAGTCTGCGTGGCACTGTGTCTTTTCTAGTGGCATTGGGAGGTGTGCCATGTGCTCACCCACGGGTTTTAATTCTGTACTCTTCTTGACAGACATTGTGGGAACTGCCCGACCGGATGAGAAAGCCATCATGACTTACGTGTCCAGCTTCTATCACGCCTTCTCTGGAGCCCAGAAGGTACCTGGGGCCCCTTGCTCCTCCCATGCCCAGCACACCTCATGCCAGACCCCACACCATGCCTCCTGCCCCAGTGCCCGCCTGCCTGCCTCTGCCTAGTAGTGGGCATCTAGATGGCCTGGATTCATGGGTAGATTTAGCCCTGGTTCTGGAGTGGTGTGTTGTTCTTGCTTGGCTCCTACCCCTCCTATACCTCGTCTCTCTCCATCTCCGTCTCTCTCTCTTTCCTTCTGCTTTTGTCACTGAGAAAGTTGTACAGGAGTGCCCCTCTTGGCACCAGCTGACTGGCGGAGGCAGGAAGGGCTGTGTGGGGGAGGTCAGTCATGTGGTCCTTGGCATAAGAGTCAGTCATGTGAGCTGCAGCCCCTGCAGGTCACATCTGTCCTCCACAGCAGCAGGCTTTCCTGGGGGAGGCCCTTGTGGGGCGGTAGTGCCTGTTTCCATGTCCTCACCTTCTGCAAAGATGTCACAAACCCTACCCTTGCTCCCGTTCACAGGCACAGCTGATTGGGTCTGCCCCTGGCCCTTATGGGCTTCGTGTTTTCTTCTGTGTGCTGCCTGGGACCCCCATGGGGTTGATGTACTCTGTTCCACACATAAGCCCAGCCCTGGGGGCGGGGAGAGAGGAGCTGGGTGGCTGTGAGCACCTTCAAGTGCGCTGGCCTGGGCTTGCCTGAGGTTAAAGTCCAGATGAGCAGGTTCTACAGTCCACAGGGAGAATCCACTGCAGCAGCTCCACAGACACTGAGGATGTGAACATTTTCTGCACAGGATTAGCTCAGGCAGCAACGCCCCTGCCCCCAGACCTCACAAGCAGGACCCCAGAGCAGTGTGGCATCACATTGACTGCAGACCCTCCACAGTTTGGCCTGAGGGCCTGTCATGCTCTGCATGGTGCCTGAGTGATGTGTCTTAAAATGCATGATGGGGGGCCTTGCCCCACCCCAACTTCTGCCCAGCCTCCTGGCCCCTGCCCCATTTCTGTCTCTCTGCTCGTTTCTCCTCTGCTTCGGGCTCTAGTTCTCTCTGCCCACCATGGCTGTTCAGGTTTGTTCTATGCTGCGCTGCTATTTGCTCCTCTCAACCTCTTCTCCTTCTCTGTGCAGATGTGTAGGCACGCTAAGGCCGGATGGGACGGCCATGTGACCTAATGTTTCATGTCCCTGCCACGCCTTCTCAGGGGCACAGAAGGTGAGCTCTCCCTCGACCTCGCCCGCTCTCCCTGCCGTCTCCGTCCTCCAGGGGCGCCCCACAGCCGGCCAGGGATGAGAGGAGGGGTCGAAGCCCTGCCTTGCAAGGGACGGGACGCTCTCTGAACCCTGGCCAGGACACTTGAAGATGCCAGAGAACCTCTGAGTGGCCTCCATGTCTCTTGTCACAGAGCATCAGGCAGAGTAGTTCCTGGGGCCAGGAAGGGAGTCGTAATCACAGCCTCTTCCCCTGGGCCCTGGACTCTGCACCCCACACCTGTGTCCTAAGCAGCATGTTCTTGGCTGCCCTTCCTACCCATCCCTCCAACAACCAGGACCCCTCACCTCTGACTCCCCACTTCCTGCCTGGGCAAGGCCATCTTCTCAAATTCAGCCGGCAGCCAGGCAGAAAGAAGTATTCCCACCTTCTCCCTGTTGTCTGGGCCAGGGGCCTGCCTGATACTTCGCAGCCAGGCCTGCTGTGCATAGTCATGCAGATTTCACACTACATAATAATACCATGCGTGTACTGTAGACAGTGGAGATGGAATATTTACTACTGAAATTCTCCGGAAGATAGCAGTACAAATGTCTGCTAACCAAATCCGGAAAGAGGTACCTTTAAAAAAAATTCCAGAGACACCAGATGCGCCAGCAGCAGTCCCTCTCTTCACCAAGGCAGAGCAGTTCCACCCGAGGCTCCTTCAGACGTCCCAGCCCCCAGAGAGCCCTCTGCAGCCCCTAGTTTGCCACCTGCACCTCTTCCTCTCTGTCCTACTCGCCTCTGCTGCTCCCTCACTCACCTCCCCTCTGTGCCAGGCCATGAGTGCATCCACCTGCCGTGGTTGGGTCCCAGCCTGGTGACCGTGCCATGTACTTGCCCACGTCCCTGGCCATGCCAACTCTGCTGTGGCCTTTCCTGGGTCCGCCTCGCCTGCCGTTTCTCCCCCTCCTCTCCTTCAGGGCCTCTGTCCTAGGCTTCATGCCTCTCGGTGCTGGCCTTGCCTGTCTTGAAGTGACTCTGTCCTGGCTGGTGATGATGCTCTGAAGGTTGTGCTGGGTGTGTGTGGCATGTGTGTGGCACCAGTGGGTGGCAGCCTGCCCGATCGCCGCCTCTATGTTCTCTTCCCTTTCATTCCTGTTGCAACCATTTCACGCTTCTTTTGTCCACATCTGAGGATGAGGTCACTATCTGGGGGTGCTGGGAGCTGGGGGGGTGGTCCCCTTGAGTCCCGGGCGCCTCTAGACACTGCTGCCGTATTGTCTTGGAACTCAGCAGGCAGGGGGATGGAAGAAGGAAGAGGAGTCCTCTTGCCTTGACCACCTCGTGGCTGGCACTGATGGGAGCCTGCCCGGAGGCCCTCGCTCCTCTACCATCTTCCTTTGATTAAACCATGAGTGGTGGAACTAGAAAGAAGACAGTGTTCTAACGCGTGTATGTACTTAACCTACAGCAGCACAAATGTGAGCTTGTACAAGCATATGCCGTGCAAGTTGGTTGGTTGACTTTCCTCATTGGATGAGGACTCACTTCCGGGTGACAGGTTGGCTTTGGTTCTGACTCTTCATCTGCTCTCCTTCCTGGCTCTTTTTCTCCGGAGTGTCAGAAGGGGTGGAGAGCAGCGAGGTTTTGTTCACATAATTTGGGCTTTGAGGGTCGTGTCTGTTGGTTGGTGTGTCTGGGCCTCAGCCCCTGAAGGCATGAACTTGAGCCAGTGCTGCAGAGCCGGCTGTGTAGATGGTGCTGTCTGCGTCCCTCGCTGATCCATGAGCCACTTGACCCACCGTTGTGACCCTTCTAAGAAGATGAGCCCTGTTTCTGCCTTCAGAATTCGTAGTCTCAGGGAAAGCCCAGGAAACAACAGCAGCAAGTCCAGTCACTGCCTGCTCTGCTTCACAGCTGAGTCAGGGCCTCGTGTGGCTGCAGGGCCCTGGGGACTTTCTTGAGCGGTAGTGCTTGAGCTCAGGTCTCAGAGCTCAGGTCTCCAGGCTCATGAGGCCTGGGAAGGGGATGGAAGCTTCCAGGTGGGAGTGATTGAAAGCTGAGACAGGAGGCTGGTTATCACCTTCTGGGCTGCTGCAGAAAACCAAGATACAGTGGGAGAGGGACTGTGTCACCCAGCCCTGCCACCTGGGGCCTTGTCAGCAGAAACACCCAGCGTGGTGCCACTTTGACCCTGGGGAGAGACTGTCAGCTGCTGTGGGAGGAAGGAAGTGGACAGTTCTAGCTAGATTGGGGGAAATTTTAGACTAAAAATGTCACTGATGAGAGCCTCATGGCTTTGTGTGAATCTGGGGGTTGTGACTGGTGGGCCACATTGGATATTTGATATCACCTTAACTTACAGGAGTTCCTCTCTGTAACAGTTAATTTGTAGCTGATTGTGAAGGTAGCAGTTTGGCTTAGGACAGCAAAGTACTTCAGGGATAAGAGATTATAACTTTGAAAATAAAATAAAAATACTTTAATATAAAATCAAACATGTGCATTATGATGCATCGTGATACTGCTAAATGTAGGTCACAAAGAA
Source organism: Cavia porcellus (assembly GCF_034190915.1). NCBI lineage: Eukaryota > Metazoa > Chordata > Mammalia > Rodentia > Caviidae > Cavia > Cavia porcellus. The sequence goes on from NW_026947514.1 coordinate 32,789,319, forward strand.
AGTTAAAATACAAAGTGTGGATGGTAAACACAGATATCCAGGACCCTCTACAGTTTTCTACAGTGTTTTCTTGACTTATTGGTTTGCTTAGATTCTGTTACCCTATGTTCTATCCGTCTTAGGAGAGTCTAGGCATCCCGTTCTGGCTCTTGTTTGGATCCAGAGTGGCCTGTCTGTCCTTTCAGGAATCAGCCGATGCTGGGATTCACCTGGGTTTTCTTCTAAGTCACTTCCATTCCTGGCTTTCTCTCTGGGGTGCGTCTCTCCTGCCCTGAATTGCGTCTCCCACTTGAGCCACTCATGGTTTTTGGTGCCCCAGCCCTAAGTGCCCAACAGAGCTAGGGGTTTTTGTTGTCATGAAAAGTCAGAGTAGAAAGCTGCTCCTGGGGTGGGGCGGGGGTGGGCAGGGCTAGCTCCTGCCATACCCTCTGGTCTTGCTTGCACACCACCGATAGTCTCCAGGAGGCCTGGCCCCGCTGGTTCTTCCTGAGCTGACCTCATCTTATTCTTGGGCTGAGTCTCTTTTCATGAGGGACCCAAGCTCAATACATCTGTCAGCAGTTGCCTTTGGGACTGCAGCCTGCTAGTCAATGGGAGGAGGGCAACAGCCAGAGGGAGGAGGGGCTGAGGACTCTGCCTGTTCTTTTTCTCCAGGAAGCATTTGCAGACTAGTCCTTTATAAGGAAAGCGCCATTTTGTCCTGTGGTGCTGCCTAATTTCCAAAGGCAGGGCGGGTTGTGCTGCCCACCTTCTCAGTGAGTCCCTCCTCAATCTGAGACTGCCCAGGAAGACAGGCTGGGATGTGGGCTTGAAGAAAAGGGTGAGGCTTGGTGAAAAGTTCCCAGGAGGCCCATGCTGGAACCCCTGCTTCATCTGAAGGAGCCCCTGTGACCACAGAGCAGCCAGCAGGCTCTGTTTGGGGTAGGTGAGGCTCCTAAGGCCCACAGGACACCTCCGTTAGAGTACAGCAGACTTGGCCCCACTTAATTCACCAATCAGGTGAATTGCTCGACACACCCAGTCTAGGGCCACTGAGCCCAAGGTTTTAGGGACTATCTTGGTGAAGGTGGGCTTTGACCGTCTGAGCTTGGCAGCAGTGGCGACTGCTTCCCGGCTGTGAGTGCTACCCGGGATTGTTTTCTGATTGTGAACACAGTGGTGGTCACCTCCCTCCTTGCATAAATGTCTGCTGGAGGAGAGCATGATGGCTCTCCCTGACCCCCTGCCCTTGCCTTCAGCGGAAGTGGCCGTGGTGACTTTCCGAAGCTTGCTACCCCAGCCAGTCTCACGTGGTACACCAGCACGATTCCCATCACCCTCCATTCTTCCTGTGCCCCTCCTACAGACTGACTCCAGGGAAGGAGCGTCCTCCTTCAGAGTCTTTTGGGATTCCCCTGATTTCTCAAGGGTTCATAAGAAGAATGACAATCATCCAGGAACTGTGTGTGTAAAATGGCCTAAGGCATCTCCAGGACGGTTTGAGCTGGGGACAGAGGGTGAAGGCTTTGGGATGTGACAACTTGGCTCAGTTTCTTGAGATCAGAGGATTCCTAGGTCACCCTCAGGCCATTCCCACTTTCCTCTCTTGGAATCCCAGCCTGCTCTGACATCTTGTCCTTAAGGTTGCAGTCTCTTGACTTTGTACTTGAAGGGACTTTTTGGGTGACCTCATTCTGCCCTGCCTCATACCCTAGCACAGTCCCCCACGAGGCACATGATCTGGTGGGTGCGGGTCCTTTTTGAAAAGTTCATGGGAAAACGTTCACATCCCTTTAGTCATCCCTTCTAGTTCTAAGCACTCTCTTGGAAAGAGTTTTCCTTAGGGTTAGGGCCTGTCTTGCTAAATTTGAAAGGCATTTTGTCTTATTCATCACTACCAGGCACCCTTCATCATTTGCAGGTCACCCGTCCCCAGGGCCCCTCAGTACACACCTGTCTTCTCCCGGGTGTTACCCTCTCTGCTGGGGCTGTCTCCTTTCACCTTGGGGCCCCAGGGGGTTTCAAGTTCACTTTCCCTTGCTGCAGGACTAGAATATGTACAGGGACACAGCTGGATTGCAGGATCACCTACAAGAAGTAGATTTAGGAGCATGGGGTCCTTTGGGAATTCGGTACACAGCGCCCACCACGGCTGCAGAGTCAGTGCTCCCTGTGGGCTCCTAGGCCTTGGTGTCTGATCACCATTTGCCCCCTTTTGTTCCTTTCAAGGCTGACACCTGTCTCATCACCAGCACTTGGTGCAGACTGTGAGCTTCACTTTCCCAGTGGTGCCCCTGCTAGTTTTCTGGGCATGGCCCATACTGAGTTGGTCCTTAAGTCCTTCTGTGTGTACTGGAGAGTTTCTCTGAAGAATTGTGGGTCAAGAGCCTTGAGAAATCTACAGAGATCTTGAGAGCCCCCACTGTGTGGGCATCTTCTCCCCAGTCTCCCAGATTTGAATTCTTACATTTCCGAGACTTTAGGGTCTGGATGGATTTCCAAGATGGACTTGTATATCCTTACCTCTCTACCTGAACTGTTTCATTCTTTCAGGCACTGGATTAGTTTCTTCCCAGGTTGGGCCTCAAACTCAGGCCCTTCTCTCTCTGGCGGCCTAGGGCAGCCACTAAGGCCTCTCTCCAGATAGTGGGTTCCTCTGGCCTCGAGACCTGACCACAGGCCGGCAAAGGGGATGGTGAAAAAGAGAGGAGGAAGATAGTTGCAAAGCTTCAAGAGTTCAGTTCCCTTCCATCCATGGGGATTGTGGGGTGGGAAGGGTTTGTCCACACAGGTGTGTCCAGCTGGCCCGTGGCTGGGGCTGGCTGGTTGTGACTCTTCGTTTCATTGCCAGGCGGAGACAGCAGCAAATCGCATCTGCAAGGTGTTGGCTGTCAACCAGGAAAACGAGCAGCTCATGGAAGACTATGAGAAGCTGGCCAGTGATGTGGGTACCCCCCGGGCTCCTCTAGCCTCTAGCTCCTCCCCTGCAAGGTCCTACACACCACCCTGAGAGAAAAGGAGCCCCCAGAATCAGTACTTACAGATCATCCTGGGGCCAGGTGTGGTCTGTGATCCCCCTACAGTTACCAGCTCTGGCCTCCTTGGAAAGTAGGGAGGTGGAGGCGGGTGCCGCTTTCAGATACTGGGAACCTAGGGACACTCCTTCACTCCTGAGCACGTAGCGTTTTCATTTACCAAGTGAGAGTTGAGGTATCAGAGGCCTTGCCAGCCCGGTGTGCTGCTGTGTCTGTTTTGCTAACCAGAACAGGGTGCACCTGGTATTGAGAGAGTTTGGCTGGGAGAAATCACTGCGTGCTCATACATCACAGGTCCATTAGGGGCCGGGCTGGTACAGGCCTGTGGTTGCTGTCCTGACCTTGGCTACACTTGGGTTGAGGTTCTATTTACTTTTTTTTACAAGAATTCAGCCTTGAGCTGTTCCCCACCCGCCGGCCTCTTGACAGATCTGTGCCCAGCATAGCAAAAGCCAGTGCGTAGGCTTAAATCCCTGTCACTCCATCCTGGCTGGGTCACTATGACAGGTCTGTGAGAGCCTTGGTTACCCATCCATGGGTTGGGGGTGATCACAGCATTGGAGCCCCATGGTTCTCCTTCTAGCATCCTGGGCTATGCCTGGCACTTTGCAGGTGTTCCCCTACTTCCTGTCACCCTTCATTTCTGCTCCTTCTCTACCAGCACCCAGCCCACAGAGGACAGTCCAGGTTGTTCCTGCCTGTGCCCTTTGCAGCTATCTCCCCAGAAGCCAGCTGCTTTTCTTTTGGGCCAGAGACTCACATGCTAATACCCTTGAAAGTCCAGGGGCAAAGGAACTCAAGGAATAGTTGTTAAACTTCTCCGTGGTGTAGATGAGGAAACTGAGGCCCAAGCTATTTAGGACCTCGGCCCTGAGCTCAGATCTTTTGCCTATTGGTTGAGCTGCCTCTGGTTCCCCTGCTGGCCAGTTGGGAAAGCACCCCAGGATGGTGCTGGGGAGGCCGTCACCCATGCCCCCCTCCTCAGAAGGAAGGGATTAGGGAGGGAGGGAAGCTTGGCCCTCCTTCCAATCCTCCCTCTGCATGGCATCCTCATCCGCTGCCTCTGGCCTCCCCACCCCAGCTCCTGGAGTGGATCCGCCGCACCATCCCGTGGCTGGAGAACCGTGCACCAGAGAACACCATGCATGCCATGCAGCAGAAGCTGGAGGACTTCCGGGACTACCGGCGCCTGCACAAGCCGCCCAAGGTGCAGGAGAAGTGCCAGCTGGAGATCAACTTCAACACGCTGCAGACCAAGCTACGGCTCAGCAACCGGCCTGCCTTCATGCCCTCAGAGGGCAGGATGGTCTCGGTGAGTGCCAGTGAGCCCCAGCCCAAGATGCGGTGTGACATGAAGCAGCACCCTGGGGTAGGGGCCATTCTGCCTGCGTGCACTGCCCCAGAAGTCACTGCTCCCTTTCCGATTACCTCTCGGGCCCTGACCCAAATGCAGTGGGGCAGCCACCTCTCTCCTCTAAGCATTTGGCATCAGGCTTGTCCTAGGCTCCTGAGTATCCACCCTGGACTTCCCAGCACCACCTAGTCAGCCGAAAGCCCTGCTCACACTGAACCAAGCGGAGATGTTAGTTTTTCCTTTCATGGACTCTGAAGTACTTTTTAAAAAGCACACACACCTTTATTACCTTAAAAAAGTAATAGCTTTTTTTTGTAGGATATTTCAAAGGGATACATAAATAAGATACAGAAAATAGGAATTATTCATAATTGTACTATCCAGTATCAATATTTTAGGAAAAAAAACTTGAAAAGATGCTTTTATGTTTCTGTATCAGGAGACTCTTAAAGCATGTTTTATATAACAGGCTACCTTTAAAAAAATGTAACGCATTGTGACCCTATCTTTTTATGTTACTCATTCCCCCTTAGCCTCAGGACTTCAGGAGAAAATGTATAAGGCCAGAGAAACATGCAGAAGGATTTAATAAATTCACTTTGGCAGAGTCTTTTGTCCTGTGAAGTAAAGTGTAGCGGGCATCTTCGTCAGGACTGGAAGGGGACAGGCAAATGGATACAGTAGTGGGGAGAGGCAGGATCAGGACTCCTGAAGATGGAAAGAGGGCCTTCAGTGTGGGCATTCACTTTGGGAAACTGCAGGGGCTTTCAGGTGGCCAGAGGGGTCCCCTGGAGAAGTTGGAAAAGTGCCCTCTTGTTGGGGGGCGTTGCAGCCCTGGGATACATGGTAGAGAGAATGGCGAACAGGGCCTGTTCAGCCCAGTTGTGCTCACTGGTGACCTTGAGCTGCCTGGGGGTGGCCCTGTCTGGAGGGCCGTGTAGGTTTGCATTCAGTCCCTGCACTCTCCCCGTCTTGCCTGGTTCTCCCAGTTACTTCCCAGAGGCCTGAAGGCCTGTGGCGCCTGGTCAGCTCCAATGCCTGCTTGTGCCATCATGGCTGCTCTGGTTCCATGAATGGCCCCTGCACCTCTGCAGTTGACCAGAGTCCTGTCGGAAGCCAGAGTGGGCAGAGAAGGCTTGGACTCCTTCCCCCAGAGTCCCATACTCAGTGCCCCATAGCTGGGTAGTCCATGTGATCCAGACCCCATTACCTGCCCAGGAGATCTGGTTCTTGGGATCCCAGTGGTATGCCAGCAGTGGTGTGTGGGGCAGCCTGGTTGGCGAATGTGGGGCTGAGATGGAGCAGCTGTGGGGGGCCCACCAGGGGCTAGAGGACCTAGGCCCAAACCAGGCCCTGTCTTAACCTTGCCCTTCCCATTGCCCATCCCCACAGGACATTAACAACGCCTGGGGCTGCCTGGAGCAGGCAGAGAAGGGCTATGAGGAGTGGCTGCTGAATGAGATCCGGAGGCTGGAACGGCTGGACCACCTGGCGGAGAAGTTCCGGCAGAAGGCCTCCATCCACGAGGCCTGGACGGATGGTGAGGCCAACCCACTTCCTGCCCCCTAGGGCTCCTGGCTCTATAACTGCCCCCTACACACACATTCACACACACATGCCACCAGCCACAAGTCCTGGCTCTTGTCTCCTCTTCTCTATTACTAGTGTTCTGGGCCTTTTGCTTACCTCAGGTTCCGCATCTGTGAAGTGCGGATGGTAGTCATACCAACCTTGTAGATTCCTGAGAATTGATCACTGGGACAGGGGAAGTCCTGAGAAGAGTTCCCAGCATAGTGCAGTGTTGTATGGGTGCTGGGGTTTAATTGTTCTTGTGAGTCCTCCTGGTTTGAGTCCTCCTCCCCCTGCCCCTTAGCGGCAGCATGAACACGGGGTGGGCTTACCCTGGAGGTTGTTTCTGTGTGTGGAAAGCTTGGTTGATTTTCCCCTTGTGTCTTGGAGCACTGAGGGTGCTGTAACACATGACTGCATACTTCATGGCGGAAAGCAGCAGAAATGTATCCTCACAGCTGAGGAGGCCGGAAGCCCACACTGAGCTGTTAGCAGGGTTGCTTGCTTCTGGATCTCTGCACTTGTCCCCAGCCTGGGAGACCGCAGTCTATGGTGTTCCCCTGAGGCTGTGTCTCTCCAGTCTCTGCCTTCTACACCTGACTTTTCTCTGTCTCTGACTGACTCTCTCCTCTTCCTAGTGAAGTTCAGTCATTGGGTCTAGGGCACACGGATCCATTTAACCCCATCTTAACTGATTATGGGTGCAGGCTATTTCCAAATATTTCTAAAATACTCTGTCACATTCTGAACGAGTTGAGGAGGGCACGTTAGTCACCCTAACATAGCCTCTTTAGCGTTGTGACACTTAAATGCCAGCACATTTTCTGCTGAGTTCAGTGCCCAGCAGGTAAAATGCATTCCCCGCAGAGCAGCCCTGGACATTTCACAGGGCACCAGGGCCTTTGCCTTAGGACATGTGTGTCCCCCTTACTCTGACCTTGTGGCACTTGGAGCTCATGTCTGCTTATTGATGGTGCTGTTCCCCTCGCCATGGTGGCTTCTCTATCTGTGGATTCTCCCAGCTATGCACTGCAAGGTTAAAAGCAGTAAGCAGTTGCATCTGTACTGACCACATACAGGCTCTGGTCCTGTCATTGTATAACAGCTATTGATATAGCATTTACATTGTATTAGGTAACACAAGTGACCTAGAGACGACTTAAAGTCTCCAGGAGGACATGCACAGGTCACATGCAAGTACTGTGCCATTTACTATTAAGGACTTGAGCACCTGCAGATTTAGGTTCCTGGTGGGGATATAAGAACCAGTCCCCTGATACTGAGGGACGCTGGACACAGGAAGACCATGGAGCTACAGCAGAGAGTCTGAAATTCTGTCTTTTGGAAATTGGGCCTTGATATGTTGCCCGGGCTGGACTTGAACTCCTGGGCTCATGGGATCCTCTCACCTCAGCCTCCAGGGTAGCTTGGGACTACAGGCGTGCTGCCACCACTGTGGGTGGCTTCTAGAGCTAGGGCATGATAGCCACAGAGGAAACACAACTGGGGCAGAGGACTTCAGTAGGGTTAGGTGTCATTTTCCCCTTACACTTGTTATATCGTTACTCTTTTATGTTGTTATTTAAAGGAGAGAGAATAGAGGGAAAGAAATGCCCTACTGGGGATCACAGCCTTGCCCCCTGCAGCTCTGCCTTCTTTTCTGCGGGGCTCAGCATCCTGTGACACTGCAGATGGTGAGGGTGGCAAGTGAGCAAGGCTGGCGCGGGCCCGCCCTGTGCCCCTCCTTCACCAGGGGCTGGCAGCCGGTCACACAGGGCCTGTGGGTGGTCTCTACTCCTCTCTGCTCTCCTCCTGTGGAGACCGAAATCCAGGAAATACAAGTCCTGGCTGTGGCCCACTGAGAGGGCGGTGCCCCTAATGGTCAGAGTAAGCTCTGGCCACCAGTGGGTTTGGGGCACAGCTCTCTGATGTGCTGACAGCACTCAAAGTGATTAGAAGGGGTCCCCGCAGGCTGTTGGTGACAATAATAGTACCTGTAATTGGAGAAGTTCTGAAGGTGAGGGCCACTGAGGTGCTTGCTGTGCCCTTTTTCTGGTAGTACCACAGGGCACGGATGGCTGTGTTTCTTGCTGTTTAAAGTGAACGCTGGGCTCTGTTCTTCCCACGTCTTCCCGCATAGCCTTCCTATGTGGCCACTTTCAGATGCCCTAGGAATGTGCTATAGAGAGAAATGACTTCTTTTCCCAACCAGTCCCTGGAATGAAATGTTGTGGCTGCACATCTGGTTTCTCACACTGCATCACTGGGCAGTGGACACCTTCAGGGAAGGAACCCCCAAACTTAGAGCTCCTGGTGCCTGGAGAGCCAGGTGGCTGGGGTCCTGAAGATGTACCTGATCACCCTGACTCCTGCTCAGCTGTGGGCTCTCTCTCTGAACCTAGGCAAAGAGGCCATGTTACGGCAGAAGGACTATGAGACAGCCACCTTGTCAGAGATCAAGGCCCTGCTCAAGAAGCACGAAGCCTTCGAGAGTGACCTGGCTGCCCACCAGGACCGCGTGGAGCAGATCGCAGCCATTGCACAGGAGCTCAAGTAGGCCCACCCAATGCACCCCACTTTTGGTGCTCTGGTGCAGGGCTGGGGTGGAGCTTTGCAGCTTTGGTGGGGTTCGGGGTGGCAGTGGGGAGGGAGGTGGCATTAAGATGGTTGCAGGTAGGAAGAGGGTTGATCCAGAGGACAAGGGCTGTCTGTTCCTCCTGGTGGGGACAGAGCCGGGCACTTCCATCAGTCATTATGTGGTACTAGTGTAGGACCAGAAGATGACCAAGTCCTGGTTCCTGGCACTGGGCTTTCTCCTTGTGTCATTGGGCCTCAGGGTCAACAGAAATCGGTATCGGCCCTTGCTTGTTGAGGTAGCCACTGGAGAGCAGGACTGGCCTTCTTTGACCTCCTGTTACCTCTGGTCTCCTAAAAGCCAAGGGATCGTAGTAGCAGGAGACCCTGGTAGGGCTGCTTTAGGGAGAGGGAGAGCAAGTCCCCTAAGGAGCCTGTGTCACCTGACTTCCTCATCTCTTGCCTCCACAGTGAGCTGGACTACTACGACTCACCCAGTGTCAATGCTCGTTGCCAAAAGATCTGTGACCAGTGGGACAATCTGGGGGCCCTCACTCAGAAGCGGAGGGAAGCCCTAGAGGTAAGGGCCCTGGAGGGAGGGCAGAGCCAACACCTCTCTGCTTCTTGGTTCTCTTTGCTTTAGACGCCATGGAGCCAGGTGTAGTGGCACGGGACCCATAACCCCAGCATGGTTGAACCTAGTGTGAGCAACTTAGGGGGACCCCTGTCTCAAAAAAAAAAAAAAAAAAAGACTGGGGATATAGCTCAATGCAAAGGCCCTGAGTTTTGCCCTCAGTAGTGAGGGTTAAAAAAAAAACACACACACAGTCCATGGACTCACTGGACTGTCCTCAGCCTTGGCCTGATTGGGAGACTCACTTTGGCAAGGAATCACCTACCTGTGGAATCACATGCCTCCTTTCTTGCCCAAACCCTTTCTCACTCCCCTAGTTGAGGGCATTCAACACCCCATCCTTGGCTGTTTGACATCTTTATTGTTCAGCAATCCATTCTCTCTGGACCCTGGGCCAGGTGCCTCCAGTGAGGAGTGGGACACCCACCCAACACCAAGGACCAGTGCCCAGGGCAGTTCTTCTAAACTGGACCCACCATGAGGGTCTTGATGGGGGTGAGGTGCTCTGGAGGTCACAGTACTAAACACCCCATCTGACCCTGTTTGGCACTGCAGCGGACAGAGAAGCTGCTGGAGACCATTGACCAGCTGTACTTGGAGTATGCCAAGCGGGCTGCACCCTTCAACAACTGGATGGAGGGGGCCATGGAGGATCTGCAGGACACCTTCATCGTGCACACCATCGAGGAGATCCAGGTGTGCCACCCCCTCCCCAGGCTGCTGGCTCACACCCAAGTCACATTTCCCTATAGGGTAGACTGAGGAAACACATCCCCAAGATTTCATAGATTTGAAAAATTTGTTTTTTTTTTTTTACACGTGGTGTAACACAGAATAAAGAATAAAAGGAGTATATGAATAAGGTCTCCCTACCCCTGTACCCCCCCACTTCTCTGCATACATAGAGAAATATATTTATTTATATCCTTTTCTCTGTACCTTTTTTAAAAGATATAAAACAAGGAGCTTTTATTATATACTCTATCCTTATTCTTTAATTTTGACTTTTAACATTTATCTTGAAGCTTACTTCATATCAATTAACATCTTACTCAACCTTTATATAACTACAGAGTATTAGATTCCAGAGGTTTTACAGAGAGGACTGAGGAAGTCATTGTTGGGGAGGTCGCCCAGGGAGCAGAGATATGGGGTCACTCTTGTCCCTGATCTGACTGCCAGGTGGTAAATGGTCAGGGTGGGTGCTGTCAACCTTACCACTCCCAAAAAATGCAACTTGATTAGTTGGCTCTGGCTTCACCTTCCTGTCACCATTCTGTCTTCCTGGCTGTTGGCCATGAGATCTGATAGATACCTGCAGGTCCTGGCCTCCCTTCCTCTCCCTCCCTTTGCTCATTCTGTCCAACAGAAGCACTGGTCTATACTGATTCTTCATCCTCCTGTTTGTCCAGGGATTGACCACAGCCCATGAGCAATTCAAGGCCACCCTCCCCGATGCGGACAAGGAGCGCCTGGCCATCTTGGGCATCCACAACGAGGTGTCCAAGATTGTCCAGACCTACCACGTCAACATGGCAGGCACCAACCCCTACACAACCATCACGCCTCAGGAGATCAATGGCAAATGGGACCATGTGAGTTGGGGGGCCGGGCCTGAGGGCATAGGCTGAGTCATTACACATTTCCTGAGGGCAAGGATTTTTGTCTTCTCATTGATTTCATTTGCTTTATTGTCTCAGAATAAATACGCATTATTTGTCTCCATAGCTAGTGAATTTCTGGAACAGGTTGACATTATTCCTGTTCTGTTCTTGCCCACATTTTCCCCTCATGGGTTCTCCTCATCTGGCATAAGGGGTGGATGGCTGGCCCATCCCCAGAGTCTTGTGGTTGTTCCTGGCCCAGGTGCGACAGCTGGTGCCACGGAGGGACCAGGCTTTGACAGAGGAGCATGCCCGCCAGCAGCACAACGAGAGGCTACGCAAGCAGTTTGCAGCCCAGGCCAACGTCATCGGGCCCTGGATCCAGACCAAGATGGAGGTAGGTTCTGTGGTGGGAAGCAAACCAAGGTCTCCCTACCCTTCCCAGCAGCATCCCTGCCAACCAGCTTGCCAGTGACCTAGGCAGAACCCATGGAGAACTGAGGGCTGAACTTCTTGGGATGTGGAGCTCATGATGGAAGGCTGATGGCTGGATCCCAGTGTCTGACTGGGGAACCAAGGAGCTACTAAATATGTGACAGTCCCCCAGGAGAAGCAGCTCTCAATTTCCCAAGCCAGTTTCATTCCATGGGTGTGGCTCAGTGGCTAGGCCTCCCCTTCCTGTCACTGCTCCCCCTGCAATGGGTTTGATCAAAGAGAATGATCTTCCCAGAGCCAGAGCTTTAGCCCTCCTTAGTCTGGTGTAAAACTTTTATAGTGTGGACTAGACTGAAGGATAATGCAGAAGATCAAGAAGTCACAGCTTGTCCTGGGAGATGGCAATTGAGTTTGTGCACCTGGTGTGTGTATCCTTTCGTATGATAGTGTTTAGTATACACCTTGATGGTGCAAGCTCCATACCAAGGAGGTTGCACCCAGGCCTGATGTGCCTTGCTGGTACCACTTTTGGCCTCTCAAGGGCTGGGAAGGAAATCGAGAATCATCCTGGGGCCTCACTAGTGACCTTGGTGGCCAGGATCCACCCCTGGCCAGAGTGGGGTGATCTGACAAGGCACCTCCTTTGGATGAGCAGGAGATTGGGAGGATCTCCATTGAGATGCATGGGACCCTGGAGGACCAACTCAGCCACCTGCGGCAGTACGAAAAGAGCATCGTCAACTACAAGCCAAAGATCGACCAGCTCGAGGGAGACCACCAGCTCATCCAGGAGGCGCTCATATTCGACAACAAGCACACCAACTACACCATGGAGGTGGGTGGGGCTGGCCAGAGTCTGTCCCTGCTTCTGTCCTCTGCCTGGGCTGGGGAGGTGGGGGAGTGATTATCATCTCCCAGGGAATCTGGTCATAGTCGGAAGATGAATATGCACTTCTCTTTACCCATGAAGCCGAAGTTTTGATCCATAAGGCCTTTCAAGTGCCCTAGGGAACTTGCTGAGAATGCACATCTGTAGGCTTGGCCTCCAGAGTTCAGTTCGTTAGTCCTGGAGGGGAACTCGGGAATCTCCACTTTCATTAAGCGCCCACAGTAATTCTGATGCTGCTGGGCTCTGAGCTCTGGCTTGGGTACCTGCTTCCCAAAGGACCGCAGCTTAGTGATGGGATATGTTTGAGAAACATGTCACTAGGCACTTTTCTCACTGGATAGACAACATCGCCTGTGGTCATACAAACTAAGATAGCTATAGTGTTGCGGAGAGCACTGTCTCATATGTGACCCGTCACTGACCAGGTCATTAGGAGGCAGTTCACTGTACCTGTTACAGCGGTAAAAGCATGTGTGCATATGTGTGAACATTTATGTGTAGCTGTTTATTCTTTAATCTTTGTCACTATCAAAGCTACCTGTTCCCTAACCGACCCCCGTTGTCAAGTCGTGGTCTCCTTGCTGTCTTAGGAAGAGGCCAGCATCCTGGTCCCTTTATCCTCCAGGCCCTGCATCCTGGTAGTTTTTTCTTGGCCTGGTTCTCTTCGCTGTGGTGATCCTGTGACTCCAGGTAGAAAGCTGAGTGATTGCTCTGGCCGTGTTCAACAGTCCAGAGGAGGAAAGAGCAGGGGCGGCTTGGAGCCCAGGCCTGGGGCCCAGTTGCTGACAGGCCCCTCCCTGCCTCCAGCACATCCGTGTGGGCTGGGAGCAGCTGCTTACCACCATCGCCAGGACCATCAACGAGGTGGAGAACCAGATCCTGACCCGGGATGCCAAGGGCATCAGCCAGGAGCAGATGAATGAGTTCCGGGCCTCCTTCAACCACTTCGACCGGGTAAGAGTACACCCCTCATGCCCTTAGAGGGGCCCCTAGCCCCTGCCCCAGGGCCCTGGAGGGCACTGCCCAGGCCTAGGCTACCATGCCAGACAGGTTGTTAGGCTGTGAGGAGGAAGGAGAGGAACTATTGTCCATCTGCCTTGGCCCCTGGAGCTGGCCTTGGAAAGCCTTCTGCTGTCCCTAAACCTTACCCACTTTCCAGGGCAAAGTGCTTGTACTGGGGGTGGGTGATGGCTATCCTTACCCCTTGCTGTCCTGCTGTGAGTCAGCCTTTGGGAGTGAGGGTCTCTAGTGAAGCCCCACTGCCCCTAGCTATGAGGATTGTCCTCTGGCAGAGGAGCGATCTCCTTCCTGCCCTGCCCAGGTGGCATCTGACCTGGGTTCCCATCTCAGCTTGGGGCAGGCTGGGTTTTCAGTGGGCTGCCTCTTCCCAGTGCCCTGGGGCTGCGGTGGCCATGGTGGTTGGGGAGCATGGGGTCAGGAGCTGCCCACCCCTCCACCCGCTTCACTGCCCTCCAGGCACCTGGGTGGGCAGAGCCCTTGGGGACAGCAAGGTAGCCTGGGCACTTCTGGGGGAGCTTCTCACCCTCATGGCTCATTGTGTTCCCCTCCGCCCTGCTTTCCAGAGCAGGGCTGTGTGTACCAGGGCAGGGCCCCCTCTGGAACCTTGTCTGTGTCTAACTGTGTGCACTTTTATTTCCCCCCTCCCCGCCCCTCCACCCTCTCCATCTGCATGCCTTTGTCCCTGTGTCTCCCCACACACGCCACCCTCTACCCGGGGCATGGCCCACCCCTGCCCCTCACGACCTTCACCTCCCTGGCACCGCATGGCTCGCTGCCTGGCGCACCACGGCCCCAGGATCACTCCGGCACGCTGGGTCCCGAGGAGTTCAAAGCCTGCCTCATCAGCTTGGGTTATGATATTGGCAACGACCCCCAGGTACTTGCCTCCTGCATGGAGCACGCTCAGGGGTGACCTCCGGCGCGAGAAATAACACGTTTCTTTTTTTTCTCTTCTTTCTCTGTCTGGATCTCTCCACCCCTCTTCCCGTGGGCCACGGGGCTCATCTTCCTGCTGTCCCTGCCTGCCCCATGTCGGGCTCCTCCTTCACCTCTCCGACCTCTGACCTCGGTGTCTCACGGGAACCTGCGGGGTGCCCGCCCTCTTCTCTTCTCATCGCTCCTCATCCTGTGGACGGAATTTTGCATCTCCCTGCTCTATCTGACTTTTCCGTGGAAATTTTCCCTGGACATTCCTTCTACATTCCTCTTTCCTCCCTGACCTTCAAACCATGACCCTCCCCCTCCCCTCGGGCCACCTGTGCCCTGTCTTCCTGGCCCTGGGCTGGCCCTTCCTCCTCCACCTGTCCCTCCCTCCTCTCTGGTACCAACTGCCCCACAGAAGAAGACAGGCATGATGGACACGGATGATTTCCGAGCCTGCCTTATCTCCATGGGTTACAACATGGTAATGTAAACCTCACCCTCTGTCTGGCAGGCCTCAGCCACGAGGCAGCCGGCTCGCTGGCTGGAGAGGCCGAGTCCTCACATCATACGCCTGAGGCCCTGGTGAGGGTCGCCCTCCTGGAGAAGCCTCCAGTCCCCCGGGCTGGGGGAAGACAGCACCCTGAAAGCTGTGCCCACTCATGGGGCCTGTGTGTGACGGGGAGGCCTGGCTCATCCCCCAGTCTTTGCATGCAGGCTCACCTGGTATTCACTGTGCAGACAGGGCTCCCACTCTTCCAGGGGACAGCAGGCTGAGCCCCAGGCTGGCAGGAAGGATTGGCTGTTGGGATGGTCCATGTTTGGGATTGTCTCTGCTTCTTCATCTCCCATGAAGCCTTAGATTTCTACCTCTACTCTGCTGATGGCTCCGGCCAGGCCTGCCACCACTCTGCCATTGTCCTACACTCCGCCATAACCTTAGTGTGCCTTCCCTCATCCAGGTTTCTGAACAGGGTGCTTCATTGGGCAGTCAGGTGACTCCTGGCTATGACACAAAATGTGGTGCCCACAGGCTGCCCAGTAAGCGGGCAAGGACTGGGCTAGAAGCAGTGAACCTGAGAATCAATCCCAGTTCTGCCATAACCAGTTGTGGCCTCACATGAAGTGAAGGGAAGCTTATAGGAAGCTGTAAGGATTGAACGAAAGAATTTATCATGTGTGGTGCATGTATCTAATACTTAGAGGTGGGGGAGAACAGATTCTGGAGCCAAACTGCCTGAGTTCAAGTCTGAGATCCCTACTTACTGGCTGTGTGACCCAGGGCCAGGAGCAGCCTGTCTATGCCTCAGATGTTTCATCTATATAGTGGAGATAAAAAGATTGTATATAGTTGTTGTGAGGACAAAATGAATTAAAATACATAAGGCATTTAGAACAGTACTGGCATAGAGTACATGCTGTGTGGGCGTTAGCCAATGTTGATGTTATTGTTATAATACTAGCATTATTATTTTCTCCAAAGGGAACCCAGGCACATGTAAAGGGTGAGAGCACCAGGCTAGGTCTCCACTGTTGAGTACTAGGTCCCTATGAGACCTTCCAGGCACCCCAGGGTAGGTCAGAGGCTGCCATGCCCTCTGCCAATCACAGGTTACTGTGAGTCCCAGGGGCTTGAGTTCCATCTAAGAGACTCTCAGCAGGCCATGGGCTCACAGGCCTGGGTTGGCTGTTCCTCCAGGGAGAGGCAGAATTTGCCCGCATCATGAGCATTGTGGACCCCAACCGCCTGGGGGTAGTGACATTCCAGGCCTTCATTGACTTCATGTCCCGAGAGACGGCAGACACAGATACGGCAGACCAGGTCATGGCTTCCTTCAAGATCCTGGCTGGGGACAAGGTAGGTCTCCTGTGGCGCGGGCCCTGTGCTGGGGTGATGAACACTGGGTGGACTCTACCTGGAAGGGCTGAGATGTGAGCACCTCAACTGTCCCATTTTCTATGGTCCTATGGGGCTGCTCTTTGCTGTGCCTCTGTATGCATTTCAGCAACACCAGGGGCTCAACAGAGGTAATAGCTTAAGGGGCTCCTGCAGGGGGGTGCTACTATCAGCGGAGGACCCTTCACTTGGGAAGAAGCAATGGTGGAGAGCAGTGGAGTGGTTTGGGGTGTGGCAGGACCATGAAAAATCCCTCTGAGAGCCCCTGGAACTTAACTTTCACATCCTTTATCGTAACAGGGATCAAACTCACAACCCCACGCTTGCAAGGCAGGCGCTTATGCCACTGAGCTATATCCCCAGCCCCGACCTTTCACATCCTTCTCTCCTGCTCCCCCACTATGTTCCACAGCAAGAATGTGGAACATAGTGGGGGAGCAGGAGAGAAGCATATCTTTGTCATTTTTCTACTCTGAGCAATGGCCTGATTCTGATTTCCAAGTCTTTGGATACCTGGCAGCACCCATCTGACAATGGAAAAGTTGGTGAGGGTTGGGGGGTGGGGTGCAGAGAGGCTGTCTCTAGAGCGGCCAGAGGCCCAGCTCAAGGCTTGCCATCTGCAGTGGTCACTGGTGGGCCTGCATACTGCTCAGATTCTTAGCCATCTTTAGCCCAGGGACCTGAAGGGATCTGCTGGAGCCAGAATTTCTGTGATATGGAAAAGACTGAAGTGGAACTCAAAGAGATTTGGAGAGGAGGTACCTGTGAAATTCACAGGATAATCCTTAGGCCATCCTCTCAGAACTAAAAAGATTCAGTTATGAAAAGCGAAAGCCAAAAGTGACTATAATTCCTGAAATGTTTCTTAGATAGCAAAAGCTGAACCTACAATGTCCCTCAAGATGATTTAAATTCAAAGATACCTTCCTTAGAGTCAGAACAGCTGAGAGTTTGGAGGATACTTAGAATCCTGAGGAGGAAAACAGACCCCCAAAAGGGCCTGGTCTCTGATACAGAATGATGGGAGGACAGCCTTAGTCTTAATCCTGGGGATTCAGATGTAGAACCGTGGCTTGGGAGGTGCACTGTGATATGGGTCAGGGTCCTCTCAACCCTCAAACTCCAAAAGCAGCAGCAGCTTCCAAACCACGGAGAAGCTGGAGGGCAAGGAAGGTACCCAGGCTGAGAGTTGGCTGGAGTAGGGCAGGGCCCACACTCATGGACTGGTCAAGACTGCTGGCCGGATTTTGGATGCCCATACTGGATGCTCGTCTTCATCTACTCATTAAAATTAGACTTAAAAGTGGGCACTGAAGAGCCCATTTGAGGGTGTGAGTTTTGTGTGTCCCACCAGAATGCCTGCAGGTATTGCCTGGCACAGTGATCCTGAGGCCTCGGGTGACTCATGAGATTATAGGTGTACAATTGAGTTTGGAAAGAGGCCACAGTAGGTAAAGAAGTGCACAACAATCGGTTTTAAAATATATATTCCATACGTATATACGTATATAAACAGACACGTAGATGTCTGTTCATAGATCCAAAAGAGCTGAGAGTAAAAATGGGGCAGGCCCTGGGTACCTGACTTCCGGGGTCGGTTTACAGTCGCAGGGTTTTGCAGCAGCACCGCCCTGCTTTACGGCCGCTCGGCTTTGCGGTCCTGACCATACTTTTTCCGCAGAACTACATCACCGTGGACGAGCTGCGCCGGGAGCTTCCACCTGACCAGGCCGAGTACTGCATCGCACGAATGGCCCCGTACACCGGCCCCGATTCGGTGCCTGGTGCTCTGGACTACATGTCCTTCTCCACGGCACTGTATGGCGAGAGTGACCTCTAACCCGCCCGTGCCCCTCGCCCCTCGCCCCCTCCGCCTTGCGCCCGCCCTGCACCGCCGCTGTCCTGTTCTCCTGCCCGTTTGGTTTCAGCGCTCAGCCTCCGGCGGCGGCGGGGCAACCTAGAACCCACACGGCATCGAGTCCCCCAGCCCGCAAAGTGACAGTTTACAAGATTATTTTCTGCAAAAAAGAAAAAACGTTTAAAAATTAAAAAACAAAAAAGCAACAAAAAAATTACATATTTTATTATAGAAAAGTATTTTTTTCTCCACCAGACTTAAATGGAAAAGAGGAAAAATTAACTATTTGCACCGAAATGTTTTTGTTTTATTGTGACATAGGAAAATAACCAAGCACAAAGTTATATTCCATTCTTTTTACTGATTTTTTTTCTTGTATCTGTTTCATCTGCTGTATTCATTTTTCCGATCTCATGTCCACCTGGTGGGGGTTGGGAGTAGAGGCACATTGGTGCATGTGTGTTTGCTAGCTCACTTGTCCATTAAAATATTTTATGATATTAAAGAAAATCTTTTGAAATGGCTGTGTTTAAGGAAGATAACTTACATGGCTTCTCGTCTTTAAGTCTTTTCAGAGGTGTGGCTAGTCTCTTTATCAGTGTACTTTTAAAAAAAAAAACAACTCCCTTTTAAAAGTAGGATAAACTTGGAGGTTGTGGACGACTTTGATACTGCTTGGCACAGACCATATTAAAAACAATGCTCCCACCACAGCTCTTTGTTCGGTGCTTGCTGTTGGCTGAAAGGGTGTGTGGGGTCAGGGATGATGTGGGGGCCACTTGGTCCTACCTCTAACATGCTTTTGATTCTGCTGTGTTCTATTGTCTTACACTTGAGGTGTTTTTGTTTTGAAGAAGAAAAGCTGGTATCCTCATGGGACTGCCTTAGAAATAAGGCTACAGGGGCTGGGGATTTAGCTCAGCGGCATAAGCGCCTGCCTTGCAAGCAGGCAGTCGTGAGTTCGATCCCTGGTACCGATAAAAACGAAAAAGACAAAAAAAAAGAAATAAGGCTACATGTGAGGGACTTTAGGCCCAGCCTCCGTTTGTCCTCCCTTAGCATCAGACAGCTCCAAGATCTGTATTTCTCAGTCCTTTGGTTTTTACCATAGAGACCAGCTTAGGTGTCTGAGGGTCGTCTTACGCCTTCCTGTTTAAACTGTCCACAGAGGGGCTGGGTGTAGCTCAGTGGTAAAAGCACATGAACCCTTTTACAAGGCCCTGCATTCAGTCCCTTGCATTGAAAGAAGAAAGTCCCACAAATAACAGCCGTGCAGCGTTATCTGAACATGGAAGTTCAGAATCTCAGGCTCTGCCCCTGTCATACAGAATCAGCATCTTCATTTTTAGTAAGATCTCAAGCGGTTTGCTTTAGCTTCTCATTTTTTTCTTTTTACCCATCTTCTTCCTGAGGCTTTTATTCAAAATGCAGGCCATCAACAAGTCTTTTTTGTTTTGCTTTCAGGGATTGAACTCATGACCTCATGCTTGTCAGGCAGGCACTTATGCTGCTGAGCTAAATCCCTAGCGACCAGTGATTATTAACAGAACAGTGTAATACAGAAGCATAACAGCCTTTGAGATCCTATGGCTATGTTTGGAAATTGGGTCTGGAATCAAACAAAGAGTTCAAATCAATGCTCCCCGCCCCACTTTTTGAGTCAGAATTTCGCTATGTAGTTCAGGCTACCTGCGAACTCACTGTGTAGCCCAGACTGGTCTTGAATTTAACGCAGTCCTCTGAGTACTGGGGTTACAGATGTGCACCTCCATGCCCAGCTATGATGCCCTTTTAACATCGGTAAGCGGTGCACTACAACTCCTTTCCCTGTTAGGTAGAGATAGTGGTACTGATGTAAATTGGATCGTATAACAGAGCTCATAGAATACTAGGGATAGAAATACTAGCTGTGACCAATCTAATTTTAAACTTTGAGGCTGTCTTAACAGGATGTAATCCTTCATTAAAGGGATAAAGCCTCAACTGGAACTTACCTGGGGTGGAATCACAGGTGAGTCTTCATTGTGAGGCATTCTTTTTTTTTTTTTTTCTATACATTTTCTTTAGTGAAGAGGCATTCTTGTTTAGAGATTGATTCAGGGAGTTTCTCAAATGCTGTATCCTTGGGAAAGAAGGCCTGGACCGAAGGGCTGAAAGGAAAATGGATCTTGATTGAGGAATTGGCATTTGCTTTGGGAAGCATGCTTTAGGTTTTCCCACTGATGATGGAAAATAAGTCTCTGGTGGCTGAATTTCTGAAGAAAACCATGGGTCAAGGCAGATCCTGGTTTCCAGAGGACTGAAGTGTTTCGAGAGAGGCGGGCACATGGCCTTCTCTATTTCTGTGCAAACCTAGGAGTAAAGTGGAATGAGAGTTCAGCAGAGGGCCAGGGATTTAGCTCAGTGGCATAAGTGCCTGCCTGCCAAGTGTGAGGTTACGAGTTCGAGCTCCAGTACCAAAAAAAGGTTTTCTAAATCCTGGGGGCAAGCACTTTAATGTCTTTTTTTTTTTTTTTACTTTTTTGAGACGGGGTCTCGCTATGCAGTTCAGGCTGGCCTTGAGCTCACTTTGTAGCCCAGGCCGGTCTCGAACTTGGAACAATCCTCCCACCTTAGCCTCCTGAGTTACAGGCGTGAGCCACCACACCTGGCTAAGCACTTTAATGTCTTGATTTCCAGAGCCTTATCAGTGTTCATTTCTTAAAAATGTGTCAAGTCATTTGAACAAAAATACATGCACTGTTATTCATAATTAACTTTCACCTTATTAAAGCCTGTGTTCTTAATGCCATCACACGTGTTTGTAATACTGATAATACGTTTTTCTGTAAAAATACACTTAATGCTTTAATCAGTTACACATATGACAAGTTAAATTCCCTCTAAGACAACCCCATTTGCAAACTTCATTAAATTCCTTTAAGCATTTTAAGCCATATTTGCAAGTTGTAATAACTCTCCAGGATGTCACACTCCCAACGGAGGCATATTCAAATCCAAAGAGTGAAGTCGCACAGTTCAAAGCAATTGAAAATGTTATAAAGGTAATAAATCAAGCCCCTTGAGCAATCTAGGCTACTTACTAATAATTCCCTTACCTCTCCAAAATTAAAGTCACATGTCTAATTTCAATAATACTATTCAGGAAAAAAAAAACTAGCTAGAATAACAGTTTGGGCAGAGCATTTCCCCAACATTCAAGAAACCCTGGTTTCAGGCTGCAAAACTGCCTAAACAAAGCCCCATATTAGCTAATATATGCTGGCTTCTCTCATGTATTTGAGCACTTTAATCCATAAATTGTCCTGATGGCGTCAGAACTGCTGAGCACCACTAAAGTTTTAGTACTAAGAGTGGTTTACTTATTTGGTTTTTTGTTACAATTTTTTGGCTTTTTGAGACAAGGTCCCTCTTTGAAATATGGGCTGGCTTTGAGCTTAGTATGTAGCCCAGGCTGACCTTGAACTCCCAGTAATCCTGCCTCAGCTTCCCAAGTGCTGGGATTATAAGTGTGCACCAGTATGCCCAATTTAATCTTTTTAATAGATTTAAGCCCCTTAATGTTGACTTTTGGGGTCAAAGTTTCAAACTCCTGATTTAGATCAAGTAGAGGTGGTAAACCATGACAAATGGGCGTTCGCTTAGAGGTGCTGCCAGATTTCCCTGAGATGATTGCAACAGTATCATTTCTGATGCCCTGGAGCCCCTGGCTGTCATCTCACCTGCATCGCCCTCTGTCTCAGTTACTTTTCTCTTATTGCTGAGACAAAATACTCAACACCTAAGACAAAGAAGGAAAGGTTTATTTAGCTCAGTTTGTAGGGGTTTCAGTCCATAATTGGCTGGCTCCAAGGTAGGGTGGCATGGCGCAGGGGCAATAGTTCATGGAGCAGAAGACAGCAAGAGCAAAAGAGGCAAAAGGGGAGGAGCCAGGGAGAAAGCCTCTTCCTCTCCATATTGTGTGCAGCTGCCTGTCTCAGGGCAGGTATAGCACTCACACCCATAATCGCAGCACTGGTCCATGAATCAATCACAAACCCTAGAAGCCTGCCCCCATGACTGCATGAGGCTTTGGTGGGACATGCAGGTACAAACCATAACACTTGCCCCTTGCACATCCTTTGTATTTTACCTTCACCCACTTTCCAGCCTCACTGTCCAGCTCCTTTACTATCTGACTGCCCTGGCCCAAGAGGTGGGTGACTTCCTGTGTCAGGGTAGATGGATTCACAACATCTCTTTCCTGTCCATAAAGCCTGTGCTTTCGTGTGTCTGTCTGATCATATGCCTCACTAAGGACTTTAATGACAATCAGTCTTTAAAAACAGTTTTCTCTCTGGACTGACAGTCCCTTAGCAAAATCCTAGCAACCCAGTCTGTCTCAGAATGTGCCATGTCCTCCATCACTGGAGCAGCTCAGAACTGTCTCTTGGGCCTAGGGTGAGTGCCCAGGGGGTCACTTGGCTAATGAGTTAGTGAGGTGTTATTTTTCCAATATTGTGACAAAAATGCCTGAGACAGTCAGCTGGTAAGGAGGGAAGATTTACTTTGGTTCTGTGGCATCAGAGATTTCAGTCCATAGTTGCTTGGGCCAGCTGCCTTTGGGCTTGTGATGAGTGGAGTATCGTGATAAGAGAGACTGGCAGACTTTACTTGCTGGTGGACAGGAAGCAAAGACAGGAAGGGTGTGTGTCCCCAAGATGCCCTTCAAGGCACACCTGTGGTGACTTAAATGCCTTCCTCCAGGGCCACCTGAAAGGCTCCAGCCTCTCCCAATACTTCTGCAACCTGTGCTGGGCCCTCTGTCTGTAGCTGGCATGAATGGTGGGTGCACCTCTGACCTTAAGATGCCAATGCTATCCACCACCAGAGGTTGAGACTATGGTCTGCCTTTTCCCTAAGGAAAGAAACATAAACTCTTTCAACATCAGTACTTCGCAAGGGAAACCTGGGCTGGAGTCTACCTGCTGTTTACCAGCTGGGTCCCCTTGGACTGGGGGCCACTGCTCCTGGGCTAGGTTGGTATCACCTTTGGGACAGCTCCAGAGATGATCTTGTAAGAGCTACTGCAAATCAGCAATTTTCACATTTTCCATTTTCTTGTTCCTGAAATGAGACTACAAGTGAACACCTTCAGTAAGATCGAACCTGCAGATGGGCACCCAGCAAGACAGGCACTCCCTCAAATCCTGATCAGGGTGTGGCACTCTCAAGAAACAATGCATTAACAATGCTATTGGCAGCACAGGGGACCATAGTGTGGGAGCAACAGCACTTAAGAAAAGACTCAAAGAATTCAGAAGAGTTGGACACTTCATTTGATGGCATATTGACATGTTTTCCTCATATTTTCCTTTTTGTCTATGCACATGATAAAAATGTCCCAATATAGTCAAAATGAGGCCCTCCAATAAATATGTAATCAATGTGGATAAAGTACATAGTGAAATTGTAAATGAAGAGGCAGTGGTGACAGTTTTACACCTGTTTCTTGATAACGTACTATCTGTAAGTTTGATTGCATTTTAAAGTCAGTGATATAGGGGCTGGGGATTTAGCTCAGCAGCATAAGCACCTGCCTTGCAAGCAGGCGGTCGTGAGTTCGATCCCCGGTACCGATAAAAAAGAAAAAGAAAAAAAAGACAGAATGGATTGCTGTCAACCACCCCCCCGCAAAGTCTTCTGGATTCTATATTTGATAGGAAAAGTAAAGAAAAACTTCCCTTTGTGATTAATTCAGCCATCTAAGTTCCAAAAGCAATGCAAGCCATCCATTCTTAACAGAATTTCTCTGCTATGGGCTCATTGCTCGCTCTAGGCATCTTCCATTTCTTGTCATGTTTTCTTGCTCACAAGTCCTCTTTGTCAGGCTTTCCCAGCCAATGGCACCACAAGAGAGGTTTGCACACACTCACCACCCAGGAGAGCCGGCTTCTGGAAGCAAACTGCTCCAGAGATGGCCTGTGAGCACTTGTTACAGTACAGTAATCTCTTTATGAGGAAGAGACTTCTTGAGTCGCTGGGCTTTTTTTTTTTTTTTAATTTTATTTAAGGAGAAAAAGAAAACAGAAAAAGGGTACAAGTTATATAGAATTTTTAAAAAAACAGCAGGAAATCACTAGTTAATAGAGTACATATTGTCATCTTAGAAATAGTTGTTTGGGGGCTGGGGATTTAGCTCAGCGGCATCAGCGCCTTCCTTGTAAGTGTGTGATTGTGAGTTCGATCTCTGATACCGATAAAAATGAAAAAGACAAAAAAAAAAAAAAAGAAATAGTTGTTCGAGTTGCAAAATTAAAGCATATAAAGTGGACATTCAAACAGTGAGACCGCAAACAGTTCTGTTCAATGATCCAACAAAACTCAGTAATATGGTTATCTATCTTATACGCTTAAATATACATGCAGTTATATCCCTTAGAGCACTTTATTTTCCTCTCTTTTTTTTACAATGACAATTACACATTTTGGGTTTTATTACCTCCCACAGTTCTTATTACTTTTTTTTTGAAGCGAATAAAACCAAATGTGACAAAACAGAGTCAGTCAAATCAAAAGGATGGACAAAGTACATAATGTAAAAACAGAATACCAGGTGATCAACAATGGTTACCATAATGCATCTTGCTATCTTAAAAATAATTGCCTATATCATCAGTTATAGTAAAATTGAACAAAACAGTAAAGAACAAAACCAAAACATTGGAGACATTACAGGACTTCAAAAGAAGATAATAGTCAAACCAGAATGGGCATCATAGTGAATCTTATTGTCTTCACAGTTGTTGCCTATACTCTCAAACTTGGTACTATCAAGCAAAACAGAATAGAGGAAAATCAGTCAAAACAAGATGGTGAGAGCAATACAGGGTTTCAAATCAAGTTAATAGGAAATCAAAGTGGGTTACTATAATATATCCTGCTATTTTTATTTAGTTTTTCCCTTAATTAAAAAGATATAAATAATAAAAAAAGGAGATTGAGGTAAAAGAGGACATAACAAAGCAGCACAGGTCAGAACACAACCATTTAAGCAAAATGGTGTTTCACCACAAGATATCCCGACATAAAAGTAGTTACCATAGTGTCTCTTTCCTTGAAATCTCTGAGTGTAACTTCGTATACTGTAGCATCAAACATATCAAGACAATGTAAAACCATTCAAGAGAATGACAGTATTACAGGGTATTTAGAACCAACTAACGGAAAATGAACAATGGTTTCTGTATAATCTTGTCTATAAAATTTTTGTTTATATTATCATATATAATAAAATCCAATAAGATACAACATGTTAAGACTGATGAAGACAGAAAGAGCAAAAGCTTGATGGGATTTCAAAACAAGATATTAAATCAGCACTAGCTATTATGGTGTCTTGTTTTCTCCAAAATAGCTGTTCCTACCATCCAACCTTTTCTGCCTCATTTCTGTTGAGCTCTTTGTCTGTCATTAGTTGTCAGTTTGTCTTCTTCATTTCACTTTCTGCTCCATTCATTGTGGCCTCTGTTTCTGGAATCTTGGTATTTTTATTTTTTTAGAATGTCCTGCAGTATTCTCTGAATAGTTGAATTGGTGGTTGCAAATTACCCTAGTTTCTCTTTATCCTGGAAGCACCTTGTTTCTCCATTAATTTCTAGGGACAGTTGTGCAGGATATATCAATCTTGGCTGGAGGTTATTGTCTTTTAAAGCTTGAATTATTTCACCCCATGCTTTTTGTGATTTGATGATTTGTGCTGAGAAGTCTGCTGTAATTCTGATGGGTGTTCCCTTGTAAGTGATCTGTTTCTTGTCTCTGACAGCTTTTAATATTCTGTTCTTATATTGGATTTCTGGAATTTTGATTATTATATGCCTGGGTGTAGCTCTGTTTGGATTGTAGGTGGCTGGGGTCCTGTATTCCTCATACATCTGAGTATCTTTACTTTTTCCCATATTAGAGAAGTTCTCCTTGATTATTTCTGTGAATAGCCTTTGCAGTTCATTTGTTTGTATCTCTGCTTCTTCCTTTACATTCTTAATTCTTAAGTTATAGATCCTCTTATCATCTTCTAGCCTTTGCATTGTTACTGCGTGTTTCCTTGTTATTTTTAAGAAGTTTTTCCTTTCATGCTCCCACATTACAAATCTGTTCTCCAGTTCAGATAATCTATCTTTAGTTTCTTTCAAGCTGTTATGCCAGCTTTCAGTAGAGTTTTTAGTTTCCTGGTAATCTCTCTGAACCTGCTTCATGTATTCTACGTTTTCTCTAAAATTCTCCATCAAACAATTCTCCCCTTTTTTTCAATTCTTCCATTCCACCATCTGTTTTTTCTTGGGAGGTGTTTAGCATTTCTCTAACTATTCTACTTATATCTTGCTTTACTTGGTTAAATACTTCACTTTTGAACTCGTCTATGAGGTCCCGGAGATACCACTTTATGTCTATTGGTGCTGTGCCTGATATTGCGTGTTATTTGTCCTCATTCTCCTTTACATTCACCTTTCCTGGATCAGTGTTCTCAGGATTGAGGACTGAGGACCCTTTCTTATTGCTCCCTCTTCCCATACTTTTTGTTCCTTCCATACAAGTGTATATAGGAGGCCCAATTTCTTTCTTTGTCAGTTACAGTTTGTTTGAATCGTGCCGGCTAGGTGTTCCCGCCCACTGCAGTGTACTAGGGAGACACAGACCTGGGCAGCCTCTGCTGGGTCCACCCCTCCAGGTCAGTCAACCTGCTGAAGGCTTCACTGCATTAGGGTGCACTGCCAGGTGCAGGGCTAGCCTATTGGGTCTTAGTCTGCAGTATCACCCAGGTCAAGCACTCTCCACCAATCCCACTTGAGAGGGAATATGTGACTGAAGTCACTGCAGCATCCTGTTCTGGCTAGTCTGCCCGGTCCCAGAATGTCCTGTGTTGGAGCCTCCTAGTCTATGGAAGAATCCCCATTCCTCTCACTCACCGCAGGTCAATGCAGGGGTCCCCGCCAGCTCTGCTCTCAATTCAGTTCACCGATTCCCGCTCTCAGAGCTTTCACATCTCTATCCCTGCTGTGCTGATTCAGATGCAGCAGCGGTGGCAGGAAATTCAAATTGTGGCTTCCAGAGGTGCGGGTTCCAGCTTCGGCACTGAAACTTTAGCTGTTCCAGTTGTAGCACTGGGATTGCATTTCTAGTTGGTTTCTCTCAGTTTAGTTCATTCCTGGGTCAGCAGGGTATATCTCCTCCTGCTTAGGACTCCTCACACCACACCATTCCTGGAATCTCACAGAGATAGCCAGCTCATAGCTGCTGTTATCTATCCACCATGTTCCCCAGAAGTCAGGCTTTTGTTTTGTTTTCTGACTTTTTATTTGTAGGGGGGGAGGATGAGGTGTGTATCAGACTCTATGGATATAATGCATATATTGGAATAACAAAGATGTCTCAGTTCTTACAGAAATTCAGACAAGTAGTGTCTCAGCCTAGTTGGACTGCTGGAGCAAGGGAATGGACAGAACGTCCTTCCCAAAGGCTGGGTGAGTGCACACATGGGCACACCCAGAGTGCTGGCTTAGGTCTTTCCCAGTCAGTCTTGTGCTGGTCAGCATTTCCATGATGACTCACGGTCATGTTGAAGCCAATAAAATAAAGAAGAAAATTAGAGGCTAAAAAGATCTTAGTAATAATGACAGCGGTAATTTCGTGAGATTACATTGCATAGGAATAAATGGAAATCCCTGTAACTCAGTCTGAAGAAAACAACCCAAGGCCAAGGCTGGCACATGTGGGAAGGTCATGTGGAACCGGACTGAGATGATTCTAAATAGGACAAGACAAGTGTGTTGAAGTGACTTCAAGGGGTTAATTTAATCTTGGGAAACCCAGGAGTTGTTGATACCTACATTTTCTACATCCAGCCAAGCCTCATGACACATTTCCTTGTTCTAATTCAAGGTGGCCATGTGAATTTGAAATACTTGTCACCCAGAGTCCTGATCAAGAGGAGAGGATGCACCCTATTTTATAAGGAAGTAGAAGCGCATCAGGGCACTAAATTGTCTGATAGAATTGAGTGGAGCTGGGCTCGGTGGCACACACCTGCAATCCCAACCCTCTGGAGGCTGAGGCAAGAAGAGTGCCACAAATTCAAGGTTTACCTGAGTCCATAGTGGGTTCAAGGCCAGCCTGGACTACATAATGAGACTGCGTCTCCAAAAAGAAGCAAAGGTTTATTTTGGCTGACAGTTTATAGGTTTCAGTCCATAGTCACCTGGCTCCAAGGCAGGACAGCAGGGCACAGGAGCATCGTGGACATGCTGCTGCCGGCATGGCTGCCAGGAAGCAGGGTCAGGGGAGGAGCTGGAGATCCTCTTACAGGCCATGCTCACAGCCAGCCGCCTGTTCTGAGCGGGCCCCGCCTCCTCACTGTCAGCTGAGTCCCCATCATCTAACTTCTTTCCACACGATCTGCTTGTGAGTGCATGTGGCTCTTGGGGGAAATCTAGATAGAAACCATAACAAGGTTCATCTGGGACTTGTCCTGAGAACTACAATTAATGGAGAGCCCCACGGACTTTCCAGGATTTCCTTTGGGGAGAGGGGTGTGTCCTGTGGTGACAGGTTCTCCTCACAGCAAGGTTCGAGTCTTGAGTTGAACCCCATGGTGAAAACAGTAATAAAGGAGAAAGGGAAGGTACAAAGGTGACAGCAGAGGTGGCTGCAGAGGTTTCACCGGTCCTTAGTGACTGGCAGAGGGACCGGAAAGGGAGAGTGTCCATGGGATGTCAGTGTTGGACAGGCCCTGAAGTGTCCAAGCATTCTCCTCACAAGGGAGAGAACAGGCCGGGGAGCATCAGCTGCCTTGTTCTTGGTCCCTGGGGTAGACTGAGGCAGGTTGTATAACCCCAGCCTCCAGACAAATGGCCCAGGATTTTATTTAGAATGGCAAAGTTTGGCCAGGCCTGGTGGCATATAGCTGTAATCCTAGCACTAAAGAGGCCGCGGGAGGAGGATGAAAGTTTGAGGACAGTGTGTGCTATCTAGCCAGTTAAAGGCCAGCCTGGACTGCACAGTGAGACCCTGTCTCAAAAACACAAACAAAACCCAGAACGGTAAAATCGGAAACCAAGGTAAGCTAGAGAGTGAAGTAGAGAGATTTTGGTGAGAAGATGAAATGACTCATGACTGTCCCCACCCAGCGTCACTCATTGCCGATACTCAGGAACCATGCTGTTGTGTACTGGTGTATTGGGATCCTTCCAGGAGCAAGAGACCCAAAAACCCCCCAAGCTGGTAAAGCTGGGTCAGTTGCTGGCCCCAGGACCTGCTGTGTCCTGTGGTAACACAGATTCCCAGATGTGAGGCAGGCCTTTGCGTGGTGTCCGCGGGACCTAGTTTCACTGGTTTGACTCCCTCCCTCTGAAGTGGCAGGGGTGGCCAGCAGCGCCAGTGTCCCTAGCCTGCCCTTTCATGACTAGCAAGGAGATCCTTTGAAGAAAGCGAGGTGCCTGTGGCTGTGTGCATCATGGTGGCCTGGAGCGGCAAGGGCTTTGCTCACTGGTCTAAAGCCCAGCGGGGGTCGTGTGCCCGTCCTGGAGTGACAGGTGTGCCCCTCACCAGCCCACCTGGGTGCAGTGGAGCATGAAGGCTCTGCAAAGAGCAGACGGCAGTGCTTCCTCAGCACTCTCAAGGACCTGCTGGGGACAGTGATGCCCCTGGCAGCCTCTGTCCAGACCTCAGAGGTGAGCACAGGCGGGACACTCAGACCTCAGGCTCCTGCTATGGGAGTTGGGGAGGGGACAGGCACCACTGCAGCCCCAGCTGGCAGTGTGGGAAATCATGAGAGGAGGTCCCTGATGTACAGTCAGGTGGCACTGGAGGATCAGAAAACTGTCACTGGGTAGCCATGGGAGACCTACGATTTAGGAACAAATTTTTCATTTTGTAACTCAAAGCCAAGCCTTGGTTCAAATCCCAGCTCTCCCCCTAACTTGATTATTTTAAAGCCTTTTGGCTTTAAAATTGCTGCACATCTGTAATCCCAGCACCTGGGAGGCTGAGGCAGAAGGATCGTTGCAAATTCGGGACCAACCTGGGCTACAAAGTGAGCTCAAGGCCAGCCTGAACTGCACGGTGAGACCCTGTCTCAAAAAGACAAAAGAATCCAAAGCAAAGCAAATATATTTATATTTCAAAGCCAGTGAGAGAATTGGGTTCTTAAACAAAATAGGGCTTTATTGGATATATCTTAAAGGCTAATTTAAAAAAAAAAAACCAATCTGTGTTATTGTAGGTTATAATTTAATTTAGGCAGCATATATTCTCAAGAGACTGTTTGGAGCAGAGCAGCTAACCAGAGTCCGATAAGTCCCGCAGGCTTCACGTTCCCCAAAGCCTGACAGAAATCCTTTGCAGAAGTGTTCTTAAAAATGAAGTGGGTGAATGCTGCCCTCCAGTGGTCAAGTGCATCATTGCAGCATCTCAGCAGGAGGAACAGGAAGCCAAACCACCCCTCCCTCGCGCCCACCTGCTTTCCAGGGTTTGGATCTGTACCACAGAGCGACTGCAAAAGCAGCTGGGCACATTTAGCAAGAGAAAAACAATGGGGGCTGGGGTTTTAGCTCAGCGGCATAAGCGCCTGCCTTGCAAGCAGGCAGTCGTGAGTTCGATCCCTGGTACCGATAAAAGTGAAAAAGACCAAAAAAAAAAAAAAAAAAAAAACAATGCCTGGCATTTGTTGAGCATTACTTGTGTTGGCCATGCATTTAATCTTTATACTATTATTGTGCTTATTAAAAAAGAGGAGGAAGGGGCTGGGGATTTAGCTCAGCGGCATAAGCGCCTGCCTTGCAAGCAGGCAGTCGTGAGTTCGATCCCAGGTACCAATAAAAAGGAAAAAGACAAAAAAAAAAAAAAAAAAAAGAGGAAGAGGAGGAAGCCAAACGGTTTTAAAATAATGAGTTAGTGGGAGAGCTGGGATTTGAACCGCAGACTCTCCAAGTCTCAGACGCAGTGTTTTATCCACCTTGACAGAGGCCCTTGGACTTCTTAGGCCCAAAACTGTTCCGTGGTTGAACGGGCCGGGCACACGAGGTGGTGCTGTGCACACCGAGCAAACGCGCCTTATCTCTAGTCTCAGCTCCTCCTCTGAGCACAGTGACCAATAACATCAGTTTGGTATATAGAGGGGATCCTGGAACTCCAGCCCCCACCCCACCCCCCCTTTCCTGGCTGCTATGTGGTGAACATTCCTGCTCCACCACCCTCTCCCGGCATGATGTTCCACCTCACAGCAGGTCCAAAACCAGGGCCACGTGACCATGGACTGCACTCCGAACCTGTGAGCAGAATAACCCTTTCCTCTTTTAGGGTAGTTAGGTCAAGCACCTTGTCACAGCAGTGTGAAGCTGGCTGACACACGAGGGATGACCGCTCTTGGACTTCTTCCCGCCCTTTTCCCGGCCTGAACCCAGAGGAAAGTGTCACACAGAGCCACCAAAAAGTCTGAACAAACCAGCCTCACTCAAGTCCTGCCTGTCACATGTTGTCCTTCTGTTCTTCAATCACACTTCTGCACCACTCTCCAAAGTGTCTCCCTTCCTTTGGGTCTTCATTTCTGAAGGTTCTGGGGTCACATAAAACTGACCTGAATTGTTATGCTTTTCTCTTGTTCATTTTTGCTGTAGGAGTATAAACCATGAACCCTGGCATGGCTGAGGAGAGGAAACCACTTTTTCATACCTTCAAGATCAAATGAACTTACTCTCTCTCTCTCTCTCTCTCTCTCTCTCTCTCTCTCTCTTTCTTTCCTAGACAGGGTCTTGCTATGTAGTCCAGGCTGGCCTTGAACTCACTATAGAGTCCAGGCGTGTCACGTGACCTCTGGAAGATTGTACTATACTATACACTTATGAGAGAATGAAAAGGTGAAATACTAGCATCTTAGTATTGGCGTGAAAATAGTTTTGAGCCAGATAAGGCGGTGCACACCTGGAATCCCGGCACCTGGGAAACTGAGGCAGGAGAATCACCTCAAGATCAAGCCCAGCCTGGACTATATAGTGAGTTCAAGGCCAGGATCCCCTTCCATCTACCAAACTGATGTTATTGGCCACTGTGCTCAGAGGTGCTTGCTGTGGGTGTCACAAAGCAGGTGCCTTCGGTAACATTTGCCTGCATCCCATTGTGATTCTATAACTCCATGTTACTTACATGGGGACCTCTGCACTTAGCAGGGTCTGCTCATCCTAGGCACAGACATGTACTAAGGGCGTGAGTGTAAGCGAGGTTCCTGCAGGGTGAGAACTCCGAGGAAGCCTTCCAGGGCACGGTGGGCTGCAGGGGCAGCTTGATTTGGACTCCGCTAGGCTGGTGGGGAGGAACTGTGCATGTGTGGTACAAAGAACAAAGCGAAATTCAGGGAGGGCACTTGTGGGGGGCATCAGGTCCTGAAAGAGTAAGGGCTGCTGCATATTGCGAGGAGAAACGTCCCTCTGCCTCCAGGGGACAGCAGCTTGGTTTGGCCTGCTGTCCCCTGGCTCTCTGTAGGCTGGGACCAGACAGACCTTCCAGTGGCCTGTCACTGCTGTTTTGAAAGTGGGTGCTCTAGCTTGGCCACCCTGCCAGCCAGTTCCAGTCAGTGAGAGAACTTGAAATTAGTGTCTTTCCCAAAACTGTCACCACGGGAAGGCATTTCTGACTCTTTACACAGCCCTGGATTGGGTGGAGGAACAGGCTTAGCTGGTAAAGAGCCCAGCAGACCTGGGAAGGGAACAGGAAACCACAGCCAGGGGAGGGGAGGACAGGAAGTGAGGCCAGGCCCAGAGGCCAAGTTCACTGAGCCACTCCTGTGGGGAGTAGAGAATAGGCTTCCCAGAAGCTTCCTAGGGTGCAGCTGAAGGGCAAGCAGCCCCCAGAACTCCGGAGGGAGCATGACGTGTAAACAACAGGAACTCAGGGCTCACAGCCCTGGAGGCTGCAAAGTCCCAGATCAAGGTGCCGTGGGTTGGGTCTGGGGTGACCATGTCTGGGTTCACAGATGGCATCTTCTCTCTGTGTCCTCACGGGACCGAAGGGATGGAGAAGCTCTCTGGGATCTTTTTTGTTTTCGTTTTGAGATGGTGGTCTCTCTGTGTTGTTGCCCAGGCTGGCCTTGAACTCCTGGCTCAGACTTCTGCCTCAGTCTTCCTGGTACCTAGAAGTACAGGTGCTTCCCTTGGGAGTCGTTCTTAAAGGCCACTAGTCCCTTCTTTGAGGTTTCTACCCACAACCTGATCACCTGCCGAAGCCCCCTTTGATGCCATCGTGATGGGAGTCAGGTCCCCACACACGAGTTTAATGTGGACACAAATATTCAGCATATTGCAATGAGAATTACAATTACAAGTCTGGGGGCAGAGATGACAACCTGGTTTTGGGCTTATCCTTTCTCACTTCATCTAGAAATAGAGGAGACCAGGACAACATAGTGGGAAGGCAGTGCCTTTGGGGCCCAGCCGTGAATGCTGTTCTGCTGTTCACCAGTGTGTGACTGCGGAACAACTCAGCTGCTCTGAGCTTCTTTTCTTCCTTGGAACTCGGGGTTCTCGCAGGAGTGAGACGCACAGTGCCTGCAGCATAATTTAGGCTCACCAAGTCTCACACGCAGTTCATTTTAAGACACACCTGTACGTTATGTTTCTCTAACATTTGAGAGAGAGGGAAATATACCCACTAAACTGATTTGCCACAGCAGTAGTTATAAAATGCTCCCAACTGTCAGACACAATCAAGTGTTTAAAAACTAACACCAAAACTGTAACTCAGAATTGATAGAGTGCAGTAGTAATTCTTTTTCTTCTGATCCATGTTTTTTATGGTTCTGTACTTTTCTGCCCCTGGAACAGAGCTGGCTGCAATAAGCATGCACTGAGTGGCCCCAGTCAAGGAATCCGCTGTGACCCTGTGCGCCCTTGTGGCCCATCTGCATCCGCTGCTGGCCTGGGCAGCTCATGCTTCAGGGTCTCAGCTCTGCCCATTGTTCTGGCTTCTTCTGTTAGCGGGTGCTAGAGCATACAGGGCTGGTTCCCAGGGAACCACTCTCTCTCTGTCTCTCTGTCTGTCTGTCTGTCTGTCTCTCTCTCTCTCCCTCTCCTTCTCCCTCTCCCGTTTTTGTCCTTGGCAGTGACTAGGGGCAGAGCTGAGCTACATAGCTGCTCAATTCCTAGCTGTCCCTGTCATGACATGTTGGAATTTCATACTCCACCCCAAGGCCTGGAAAGAAGCAGGGCGGCCTCATTACAGGTGAGGAACCCAGCTGTAAGCGTCCTCGAGACTCCAGCTCGGGTGAATCCCGTAAGACAGACACTGTGGTGCTGTGTGGGCCAAGCAGAAACCAGGACAGTGTGGAGTGCATTCTAGAGATGGAAAGGACAGGTTGACCAGAGCCCAGGCCAGAACCGGCCTATCCAGCAGGCACCAGCTACTGGAAAATTAAGCTTGGGGAACATGAAGAAGCCTTGCTTTAAAAAGAGAAACACACTATCTCAACAAAGTGATTAAAGAGAGCTTAGTACTTACATTAAACACATGCCTAAATAATAATATTTTGATATGTCGTGTTCAGTAAAATATGGTGAAATTAATTTCACCCGTTTCTTGTAGTTATTTGATGGCACTACAAGGCCAGTTAGGACGACAGCGCAGGTTCACATTCTACTTCAGCCTGCAAGGAGCTGAGGGCCAGGGTAAGTGCCCCCGCCTGCTTTTCCCAGCTCTGGTCCCTCTGAGATGAACTTTCCTCTCTCAGCTGTGGAGTGACATCTCTCAATGGGTCCCTACTACTCCTGTGGGGGCCCCTAGAAATTCTGCGTGTCTCGGTTGGCAGGTGATGGATTCTCCAGGATGTGGCTGTCGACCTTCCTCCGGCCCGTGGTAGAGGTGCTGGGCGCAGCCCCGCAGCCCTCCGGTGCAGGTGGAGCTGCGGGAGGGGGAGGTTTGAGGCCAGCCTGGGGGCTGGGGGGGCCCGTCTCACAATAAAAACCTTCCGAAAGGCCTGGGGAGGTGGCTTCGTGACAGAGCGATTGCCTATCTTGTGCAAGGGCCCAGGTTTGAGCTCCACAACCTCTTAGATAATAATAAACTTTTAAAAACAGAAATAAACAAAGCCAATTTACAGACCTGTACAGCGACCATCGCCCCACACCCATCCTGCCTCTCTTCCCTCACCGTCACCCAGTGCAGATGGCTCCAGATCAGCGGCACGGATCTCTCTCTCTCCTTCCTTCTGCTGATTCTATAGCCTCCAGCACATCCTCAGGTTTACCAGCAGCCTATTGGGTGTGATTCCCAGGGGGTTTTTTGCTGCTATTCACTTTTTTTTTGCCGATGAGGAAATCCCTGAGCATGCGCCTCTGCAATCACGGTCCTCACAGTAGTGGAGCTGCAGCCTTGGTGAGCAGATCCCTGATGCCTTTATAACCCAGTGGTCTTAAAACTATTCTAAGTTAATTCCAATGTCTTCAGTGTTTGAACAAGCCCAGTGTTTACAGATAATCTATAAGGATGATGAAAGCTTTGATCCGAGAAGTGGTAGAGATGTGGTACGTGTGTGTGTGTGTGTGTGTGTGTGTGTGTGTGTGTAGACGGCTGCAAAGGGTGGCATCTTTCCCCACCCATCAAAAGTATCATGATCATCACTTCTGTGACAAAAGATTAACGAGGGAAAGGCATCACATATTGATTGAATCAAATTTTTATGTGACAGTGATAGAGGCACTTTGGAAAGGAAGACTAGGAGACTCAGGGAAACCATTTTTATCTTTATGCCTCTGTTTGATGAAGATTGCCAGCAAGGGGGGGGGGATGGCACATGCCTGTAATCCCTGCACTCGGGAGGCAGAGGCAGGAGGACTGCCATGAGTGTAAGGCCAGCCTGGGCTACAAAGTTAGCTCAAGGCCAGCCTGAACTGCAGAATGAAACCCTGTCTCAAAAAAAAAAAAAAAAAAAAAGTGTCAGCGAGGGGCAACTGTGCTGGGCAGGAGGTCTGATGTGATGGTACAGGACTGGAGACCTTGAGGGGCAAGGTTTGTTCAGGCTTTCCTCAGTCTCCTGTGAGCACTTCCTCCTGGGAGTACACTCCTGTCGGGGTCGCTCCCGGCCGGCAGGAAAGACACACGACAAAGTCTGGCAGTGTGCAACCTTGCCTTTATTTGTCTCCGCGTGGGCCCCGCGAGGCCTCCTCTCTGCCACCAGCCCTTTCTCGCCGGTGGACTTTCTCTATCTCTCTCTGTGCTTTCTCTCTGTGCTTCTCCCTCGTGGCAGGAGAGGCATTTACTTTTATAGGGTAACAGTGGCCAATCAGTTCAAAGCGCGCGATGCGGGCTGATTGGCTAACATCAGTTGTTGCTAGGCAGACTATTCTATTGCGCGGGCTGCTTACGTCGCCAGGGCAATCAGGGGGCAGGAAGCAGGCGCCAACTTGGCTCACTCGATGGGAGGGGCAATCTAGCTCAGGCTCCGCTCCCACCCACAGGCCCTATGTCCGCCAAGTAAGGCGACCGGTGTCGGCCGCGGCTCCCAACATCTCCCCCTATTTTATTTACTTTGAATGAATGTATGCATTGCAGCCCGCCCTGGATCGAGTGCAGAGGCTTATGCCCTGTGTTGAGGCCCACCGTAGGCCCTCGGCTTGGACCCTGGTCGGCCGCCCCCGGGTCCGCCAAGGCCTTGAGACCCTCGTCCTTTTTCCAGGGCCAGGAGTGAACTGGACGGAACCTGGATGCACATAGGCATGCACTCATGCCCCTCCGTGTGATCCCCTCGGAGAGACATCTAGATCTGGTCAGATTCTAGTAATCCAGCGGCTTTCGTGCGCCATGGGGTAGGGCCTGGCTTAGGTCGAGTCGTGCTGGGGAGGCACGCTCTTACCCGTCATTGACTCACCTACCCTGCTGTGTGGTGTCATTAGGGAAGGAATGCGGAAGACTCGCCACACCTAGACCCGGTCGTAGGCCAGAGCGAGCCATGCGTAGGCCTGGGGGTCATTGTGCCCATCACGGGCTGCTGCCAGGGCTGCATGGGCAACCAGGTGTACTTGACGCCGGGCCGCCGCAAGGCGCCCATTAATAAATGATGTAACCCATCGGAGCAAGAATGGTCCTATAAGTAAGAGCAGAAGCAAGGAGTACAGGGGACCTAACAATGGTAAAACATAGGGGAGCAAGCCATTCCAGGCTCCCCAAAAAGGGATTGTCCTGCAGTTCTTTTAGTGCTCATCTTGTTGTTGGGTCTGCGGTTGGCCTCTGGTGGAACAGGCCTGATCTTCAGTCGAGGGACTTGTCGCATGTCAACCTCTCTGGGACCCACAGTGGTTCTCGTCCCGATTCCTGCAGAAAAACACAAACCTCGCCTCGGTTCCAGCTAACCACCGGATCCGGGCCCATCCATTGTCATGCCATAGATAACCGCGCCTTTGGAGGCAGGCCTTGGCTTACTCCCCCTTTTTATTTTTTATTTTTTTATTTTTTTTTTATTTTTGGTCTTTTTCGTTTTTTTTTTTTTTTTTTTTTTTTTTTTTTTTTTTTTTATCGGTGCCAGGGATCGAACTCGCGATTGCCTGCTTACAAGGCAGGCGCTTATGCCGCTAAGCTAAATCCCCAGCCCCCGTTTCCTCAACCGGCGTTTTTCTCAGCCTGCTCGGCAGAGTAGCCGCCCATGAAAATACCGTCCGCCCCGCGGCGCAACGTCATAGGACGGCGGTCGCGACAGAGTGGAACGGGGCGTCACTTCCTGTGCCGGCTGAGAGAAGGGAGGGTTCCCTGTAGCGGCCTCTCGGCGGGGAGCCGCTTCTGGAGAAGAGCTCCAGGGCGGAGCGGATGGCTCTCTATCTCCTCCCCGCCAGAGAGCGCTCGGGGGCCCTTTCTCCTCTCTCTGCTTTTCTCGGGCGGCGCACGCACACAATTCGCGGCGCAACTCGGCATAGGAGTCAAGGCACGCATGTATCATTTCCCACAGGGGGCGAATAGCCGGCGAAATATCGCCTTCCAATTCCGCCGAAGCGAGGTCCCCGCCTAACTTCTCCCATGACGGCAGGTTTAAATGCCCTGTGGGTAAAAACCAGGGAGCCACCCTATCTATCTCTGCTATGAATAGTTCCAGTGTTTTTTGACCTACCCTGAGGTCTCTAGCTTTTAAAAGCTTCCTAAGGGCCTTTACCAAGGGCCGCGCCTCCGCGCTCGGTAAATTACCCATCCTCAACCTCTAAGGGTTGTAACTCACCGGGTGTGACTTAAAGAACCCGTCACCTACGCGTGAGCCTGAGGGGAGTCTAAAAGCCCTGTAGGTGCGCGCCACCCAGAGCCCAGGCTTATCCCCAACTCACCTGTCCAGCAGCACCACGCTGGAGCGTTGCACACCACCGCCGTGTCTCGGGGTTGATCAGTCCCCGTGCGGGTCACCAAATGTCGGGGTCGCTCCCGGCCGGCAGGAAAGACACACGACAAAGTCTGGTGGTGTGCAACCTTGCCTTTATTTGTCTCCGCGTGGGCCCCGCAAGGCCTCCTCTCTGCCACCAGCCCTTTCTCGCCGGTGGACTTTCTCTATCTCTCTCTGTGCTTTCTCTCTGTGCTTCTCCCTCGTGGCGGGAGAGGCATTTACTTTTATAGGGTAACAGTGGCCAATCAGTTCAAAGCGCGCGATGCGGGCTGATTGGCTAACATCAGTTGTTGCTAGGCAGACTATTCTATTGCGCGGGCTGCTTACGTCGCCAGGGCAATCAGGGGGCAGGAAGCAGGCGCCAACTTGGCTCACTCGATGGGAGGGGCAATCTAGCTCAGGCTCCGCTCCCACCCACAGGCCCTATGTCCGCCAAGTAAGGCGACCGGTGTCGGCCGCGGCTCCCAACACACTCCCCCAGGGAAAAGGGGGAAGTTTCTAATTTTAGTGGGTCTTTTTTTTTATTCTAGGGATTTGAACTCAAGGCCTCTCTAGGCAAGCATTCTACCACTGAGCCGCATCTCCAACTCTTTTTAAATGTTTTTGAGATAGGGTCTCAGATGCCCAGGTGATTCTCCTGCCTCAGCCTCCAGAGTAGCTATATAAGCACTGGTTACTGCTCCCAGAGTGGGTTCTAGGTTTTACGACTTGCTTTGGGGATGAGGGTCTCTGGTTTCTATGAATCCCTTTCGGTGGAATAAACGAGCTGGAGACAGGAGAGCCGAAGGGCAGAGAGAAATCTTGCTTCTGAGGCCCTTTCAGTCTCTATAGCTCAAAACACACAGCCTGCCAAGGTGCCCTATATTGGGGGCTTGCTTTTGCAGCTCTCTCATGTGTATACAAACACTGAAATATGGTTCATGATTTTCCCCTCTTGTTTACAAAGTCTGGCGCTTCTCTTTCGGAAACAGCAAAGCTCAGCGGGAAACTTGACATCAGACCTGTGTCCTTGCTTCTGACCCGGTCACGTCCTCCCCTGGAATTCTGCTGCGGGCCGGCAGGTGGCGCTCGTGCCATCCTGTGCAGCCATCTGTGAGCCTGGATGTAAAGATAGTAACCCAAAGGGGCCCCGAACATATAATTTTCAAACCTCTTATTCCACTAAGAGGAAAACCTCTGAGGATTTTCTTCTGGGAAGAGCAATTAGCCTAACCTCTTAGGAGGAGCTTGCATCGTTGAACTAGCCTGGGAAAGTAAAATATCCTCCCAAGAGTCATCTTGGGAGGGTGGAGAGAAACCACCAAGCAGCTTGTGGGAAGGCGGGCGAGGGAAGGGCTGGGAGCCTGCTGGGTCTGGGGCTCGGAGTGGGACACGCGTGGGTCGAAGGACAGCGGGTCTCCACCTGTGGCTTAGGCTGGAGGTGGTTAGACGGGCTGGGGCTGCAGGACGGGGAACAGCAGCAGTCTGTATGTCAGCAAGTTGGGGATGGGAATGGGGCAGGCGGGGTGGGCCGTCCTCCAGAATGGGAACCCAGGCCACTGCTGGAGGCTCCAAACACCCTGGCGTGGCGGGAGGTGAAGAGGGACCCAGGAGAAGGGATGAGCTGAGTCAAGGGCATGCAGACCTTTACAACACGGGGTCACTGGGGGACACCCCAGCAAGACCCCCATGTGAGGGGACGCTGGGGCGTGGTGCCCCATTACAGATGAGACCCAAGTTGCTGTGGTGTCTGCTGTTTTGAAGAAGACGCCTTGGTTTGTCAAAAGGCTCTGACAAGGGGAGGGAGGAAGAGAGGGACTCCAGACATGGAGGATTATCTTGGACTCCACAAGGATAATGTGATCTTAGGGGAAAGTGAAAACACGCCAGTGTACAAGTGTGTGCACACGCAAACACACAACACAACCATAAGACTGCCAGTAACTAGAGCCAAGGGAAGCAGCCAGATGACCAGACCTGTGTGACCTTGGGCAAATAAACTGCCCACAACGCAGTTTCCTCACCTGTAAAAGGAGCCGTATTAGCGTGGACCTGAGGGCTAATAAAAAAATTAAACACAGCTCAGCGGCACAAGTGCCTGCATGATATGAGCAAGGTCGTGAGTTCGATCTTCAGTGGCAAAAAAAAAAACCAACAGTGCCTGTAAAGCACGTCCCACGGTTCTGGTATCTACTGTAATCTCCCAAATGATTGCTGTTGTGATTCACCATGACTATTGTTATCAGTGGCCATTTCCTAGAAGAAGAAGGGAAGGCTTGGTTAGGGTACAGAGGAGCAGAATGCATGGGATGGGAAGGGAGAGCCTCTGGGAGTAAGGTGGGGGGGAGTATAATAGGCAGCTTCCTGTCACTGGGATAAAATACCTGGCATCTACAATCTAAGGCTTGTTTTGGCTCACAGTTTCCGTGGGTTCAGTCCGTGATCGGTGGGCTTTGAGACAAAAATGGTATGGTGGGAGAGAGTGGTGAAGGGAAGCTGATTGTATAGTGGTGGCCAGAAAACGGAGGTGAGCAGGAAGTGGCTGGGGACAGAACACAACTCTTCCAGGTCATACCCTCAGGGACCCATCTCTGACTAGGACCCACCTCCTGGCAGCACACTCAGCTTCTGAAGGCATCAATGCATGAATCCACCAATGGGTATGGCGCCCCATGATCTAGGCACCTTCCACAGGTGTGCTGTGGGCCATTTTAGATCCAAACTATAACAGGGTGAAGAATCTGAGGTCCCAAAGCACGGTCCAAGGAGGACAGCATCCACTCTGTGGAGCACGTCGGAAATGTAGGCCAGGCTAGTGACGCAGGACCAGCTTCTCATCAAGCTGTCCAGCTGGTTTGTTTGCACATGAGGGTCTGAGGAGCACAGCGCCTGGGCAACCTCCTGGGTTGCAGAGGGGAGAAGGCTGGAAGGGACTTGGGAGCCATTAGTCACACCTCTGAGTACGTCCACACGCAAGTTATGTGCAAGGAAATGTTTATTGAGGATTTTTCCCCTTTTGAAGTAAAATTTATATATAATAAAACATACATGTTAACTCTACCTTCCAGTTTTAACAAACACCTCTAACAATGTACCAGACCTAATCAAGGTAAAAAAACATCACTAACAACCCAGAAATTCCCTTCATGCCTCAATCAGTCCTTGCCCCTGTCTTTAGAGGCAATTGCTGTTTTGATTTTTTTTCCCACCCTAGATTATTGGGCCCGTTTTAGAACTCCATGTAAACGCAGACACTAGATCCCCACGCGTGGCTAACTCAGCATAATTCTTTTGGGTGTATCTACGTGGCTGCGCACACCAGTAATCTGTTTCTTCTTGTTGAGTTGTGTTTCACTGTGTGCACACACCACAGGCACTTATTCTCCAGGTTGTTTCTGTTGTTATTGTGAATGAAGCTGTCATGAACATTCCTGTGTAAGTCTTTTTGTAAACATGCGTTTACATTGTTGGGTAAATGTTGCTAGGTCCTAGGGTAGTAATTATGTTTAATTTTTGTTGTTTGTGGTACTGAGGACTGAATCCAGGGCTTTTACACTGAGCTACATCTCTAGCCCTTTCATACAATTTTTTTACTTTTGAGACAGGGTCTAAGTTACTAAGTTGCCTAGGGTGGGCTCAAATTTGTGATCCTTCTGCCCTGGCCTCCCAGAGTGCTGGAATTATGTATGCACCACCATGCCTGATTATTATATTTAGTTTTGTAAGAAATCACTGGAATCTCTTGCAGAGTGGTTGTATCATTTTCTACTCTTACCAACTGTATTAGTCAGTGCTGGCTGCTTTATCAAAGTGCCAAAGATGATGGTTTAACATGCTTCTGCTGGCTTGAATCCCATTGGTGGTACATGCACAACTGTCCCACGGGGCAGGCAGCTTGTATCACTCACAATACAAGTGCTAGAGTCGTGCACAGGACACTCAGGCATGTACCACCAGTGGCTCGAGCCACCAGCAGGAGACATGGGAATTGCAGCCCTTAGCAAACATGTTAGACCTCAGAGCTCCTATTCTGAGTTCTGGAGACTGGCCGTCTGAGATCAGGGCGCCAGGGTGAGTGCTGTCTTCCTGGTTTGTGGGAAGCTGCCATCATGTGACCTTTGTGTGTGAGTGGAGAGAGAGACATCATGGTTTGTGGTGTCTCTTCTTGTGAGAACACTAAACCTGTAAGATCTGGGCCCAAACCTTATGGTTCCGTTCACCCTTAACCTTAATGGTCTCAATGCCAATACAGGCAAGCTGGGGGTTAGGACATCAATGCAGGAATTTGGGGGAAACTCAGTACCTAATTCCAACAGTGCATAAAAGTTCTAAATTAACATCTTTGCCACTATTCAATTTTGTCAGAATTTTTTTTAAGTTTATCCTTTTTTTTTTTTTTTTTGTATCAGGAATTGAACTCAAGACCTCACACTTTCCGGGTAGGCCCTGTGCCGCTGAGCTCTCCCTCCAACTGTGTTATCCATTCTTGTAGATACATATTAAACTGTCACTGTATTTTTGTTTTGTTTTATTTTGCATTTCTCTGGTGACCAGCAATGTTGGTGATCTTTTCGTTTTTATTTTGATTATATACAACATGTAACATAAAAGTTACTATCTTCACCATTTAAACGTTCAGTGGTATTAAACGATTCATAATGTTATACAACCATCACCACCATCCATCTCCATAACTGTTTTCATCTTGTAAAACTGAAACTCTAAACCTGTTAAACAATTCTCATGCCTTTCCCCAGTCCTGGAAATCACCATTCTATTTTCTGTCCCTATGATTTTTTACTACTGTAGGAACCCTTTTTTTGGGCTAGGGTCTCATTATGCAGTTCAGGCTGGCCTTGAGCTCACTTTATAGCTCAAACTGGTTTTGAACTCACAATGATTCTCCTGCACCACCACGCCCAGCTTCTAGGAGCCACTTACAAGTGAGCTCGTATATTAGCTGTTTTTTGCTAACTAGCTTATTTCACTTAGCAAAACATCCTCAAGGTTCACGTTGTAGAACATGTCAGAGCTTCCTTCATTCCCCTCCCATCCTCAGAGTTTTCTTCCTTTTAAAGAGTAAATAATATTCCATTCTATGTACACAATGCTTATCTATTTGCTGTTGATGGTTCTCAGAAGCTTCCATGTTTTAGCGATTGTGAACAAAGCTGCTATGCCTGTGGGTACAGATGTCTCTGAGAGCCCCTCTTCCAATTCTTTAGGGTACATACCCAGAAATGGGGTTGCTGGTAGCCAAGGAGGAGGGGGGTGGTTGGGCTTGTTCTTTCTAACAAACCTGGAGTAAGAGATAACTCAGGGCTCTCAAGAGAGCTACCTCAGGCCTCCTCAGGGTGCACCCTCAGTGTGCTAAAGACCTCTAATAGGTCCTGCCTGTCACATGTCCACACCAGGAGGAAACTTTCAATGTGTGAACACTTGAGGGATGAACTCACACTGTATCCAAGCCAAAGCGCGAATGGTGCACATACATTCCAAATACTTCCTCACCAACACTCATTATTTCCTGGAGGTTTTATTTGTTTCGTGGTGCTGGATTATAAACCTACGGGCTTAAGCCTTCTAGGCAAATGCTTTACGTGGAGCTGCGCTCTGTCCTTACTGGCTTATTATCATAGCCGTCCTGATGCTTGTGAGGTGGTGTCTGACTGTAGTTTTGATTTTGCCTCTTCTGAAAAGACAGTTCTTTTCCTACTGAATGGTGTTGGCACCCTTGCTGAAAGTTATTTGACTGTATACAGGAGGATTTATTTCTGAGCTTTCTAGACTGGTCTTCACATTGGTCTTTGTGCCAGTACCTCATTGTTTTGATTATGGAGACTTTGCAGTAAGTTTTGAAATACAAAAATATGAGTCTCAGTAGCTTTGCTCTTCTTTTTCCAAATTATTTTGACTCTCTGTGGTCTCTCATGATTCCATATGAATTTTAGGATGGGGTTTTCTATTTCTGAAAAAGGATCATTGCAACTTTTATACGGATTTCACTGACACTGTGGAAGTAACACTTACTGATATCTTAACCAAATTAAGACTTCTGATCTAGGAATATGGCAAGTGGCTCCATTTATTTATGTCTCTTTCAATTTCTTTCAGCAATTTCAGAAACACTGAAATGATACCCAGGATTTGGAGGCAGATTTATTTACACTGATGGGCACTGATCGGGATCATTCCCAAGATACCAGGCCCTGATCTCGGGTGGTCTAGGGCTTCTATGAGATAAGCAAGCAGGAAGTACAGAGGACAATGGCCTGTCCACTGGGGACTGGTGTACACAGTGTGCACCACAGTGACCAGCTGCTTGTAAGAGACAGCAGCAACCTGAACTGGAACAGGAGCTGTTACCTGGGCAACTAAGAAACTGATGTTTATGGCTGAGTGGTGGGTGGTGGCTCTTTCTTTCTTTCTTTTTTTTGTCTTTTTCATTTTTATCGGTACCAGGGATCGAACTCACAACTGCCTGCTTGCAAGGCAGGCGCTTATGCCGCTGAGCTAAATCCCCAGCCCCTGAATTTACTTTTTAAAAATTGTATTATTTTGTTTTTAAATTTAATTTAGTTAGCTAATTAATTTATTTTTGAGACAGGGCTTTACTATGCAGTTCAGGCTGAACTTAAATTCACTTTGTAGCTCAGAATGGCCTTGAACTTAGAGCAATTCTCCTGCCTCAGCCTCCT
This sequence comes from Cavia porcellus, assembly GCF_034190915.1. Classification (NCBI taxonomy): domain Eukaryota; kingdom Metazoa; phylum Chordata; class Mammalia; order Rodentia; family Caviidae; genus Cavia; species Cavia porcellus. Next base: position 32,834,142 of record NW_026947514.1, read on the forward strand.
GTGTGTTAGGATTACAGTTATGTGCCGCCACACCCAACATTATTTTATTTTTTTATTGGTATGTGTTTCAACACATAATGATTACATTCAGCTTGGGGAGTTTGGTACATATACATATCAAAATCTGATTGTTTTTACTTCCCATATCCCCCATCGTCCCCTCTCCCTCCATCCTGAGACTCCCTTGCCATCTCTACCAAGACTGCCTGGCTGGTTGTTCAAATGGTTCCTTATTTTTCTCCTTAAATAGTTTACATTTGGGTTTCTCATATTAGAGACACTGTGTGATATTTAAACTTTTTTTTTTGTCTTTTTTTGAGATGGGGTCTCGCTATGCAGTTCAGGCTGGCCTTGAGCTCACTTTGTAGCCCAGACTGGTCTCGAACTCGCAGTGATCCTCCTACCTCAGCCTCCTGAGTGCTGGGATTACAGGCATGAGCCACCATGCCCGGCGATTTTTAAACTTGTGTGTGTGTGTGTGTGTGGGTGTGGTCCCAGGGATCAAACTCAGGACCTTATGCTCACCAGGCAGACATTTACACCAATGGAGCTAAATCCTCATCCCTACATTTAAATTTTTGTGACTGACTTACTTCATTTAGCACTGTGGTCTCAAGACCCAATCATGTTTCCTACAAATGACTCAAAATTATCTTTCTTTTCTTTTTCTTTTTTTTTGTACTGGAGATTGAACTCATGACCTTGCACTTGCCAGGCAGGCGCTTGTGCCACTGAGCTAAATCCTTGGCCCCTAAATTATCTTTCTTTCTGGCTGAGTAGTACTCCATTGTTATATATACCACATTTTTTTTTCTTTTTATCGATTCCGGGGATCGAACTCACGACCACCTGCTTGCAAGGCAGGCACTTATGCCGCTGAGCTAAATCTCCAGTCCCACATTTTCTTTATTCACTCATCTGTTGTTGGGCATGTCAGCTGCTTCCATGATTTAGCTAGTGTGAGTTTTGCCACTAGAAACATGGGTACACACATACTGCTGTAGTGGGATGAATTAATTTATTATCTCTAGCTGTTTTTTGTAGAATTTTAAGGCTTTTCTACATGTAAGATTACAGTCTGACCAGAGACAATGTCCTCCTTTTCAATTTGGATGACTTTCATTTCTTTTTTTTTTTTAATCGGTACCGGGGATCGAATTCACGACCGCCTGCTTGCAAGGCAGGCGCTTATGCTGCTGAGCTAAATCCCCAGCCCCTTTATTTCTTTTTCTTGCCTAATTGGTTTAGTTAAAACTTCCAGTATGATGGTAAGCAGAAATGGTGTGAGAAGACCTCTTTATCTCCTTCCTAATTATGGGGGGAAGCTTTCAGTCTTTCACCATCAAGTCTGAAGTTTGCTATGGGGTTTTCACATATTAATTTTGTTACGTTGAGGTAATATTTACCTATTCTTTGTTGGTTGAGTGTTTTTTAAATCATGAAAGGAGTTGACTTTTGTCAGATTTCTTTTCTGCATTGTTTGAGCTGATCATGGTTTTGCCTGTTAATGTGGTATATTAAAGTGATCAGTTTTCATGTTGAGCCATCTTTGCATTCCAGGAATAAACCTCATGTGGTCACGTGCATAATCCCTTTGCTGTGCTGCTGAATTTTGTTTGTGTATTTTTTTGAGGATTTTTGCATAAATGTCCATAAGGGATATTAGTCTTAGTGTCCTTGAGTATCTTGTCTGGCCTTAGTATCAAGATAATGCTGGAATCACAGGATGAGTTAGGAAACATTCCTAGATTCTCAGCTGTTTGGAATTTTCAGCTGTTTAGAAGTACTGATGTTAGCTTTTTAAATATTTGGTAGAATTCACCAGTGAAGCCATTTGGTCTAAGGCTTTTCTTTGTTGGAAAAGTTTTGATTCCTGATTCAATATCTGTGCTAGTAAAAAGTCAATTCAGACTTTCTGGGTTTTTTTTTTTATGATGTCGTTTTTTTATGACGAAAAGTTTTGTGTTTCTAGGAATTTATTCATTTCATCTAAGTTATCCAAATTTTTAGTATAGAATTATTGGTAGTACAGTACTGTCTTATAATGTTTTTATTTTGACAGAATTGGTGGTGTTGTCCTCACATTCATTTCTGATCTTAGTAACTCAATCTTCCCCCCTTTTTTTTACTCCATTAACCTAAAGCTTTGTCAATTTTGTTAGTCTTTTCAAAGAACCAGCTTTTAGGGGCTGGGGATTTAGCTCAATGGCATAAGTGCCTGCCTTGCAAGCATGCGGTTGTATTAAAATAAAAGAACCCGCTTTTGCGTTCACTGGTTTTTCTCTATTGTCTTTCTATTCTTAATCTCTATTCGAATCTTTATTGTTTCCTTCCTTTGGTTAATTTTGAGTTTAATTTGTTCTTTTTCTATTGCTTTAATTTGCAAAGTTAGGTTCTTGACTTGCGATCTGTCTTATTGTTAACGTAGTACAGGAGCTCGTGGACTATTACAGCAAAACACAGCACCCTGGTATGCTGATTTTTTAAAATGAAGGGTTCCTTTCCTGAGTTTCCACTGGCCTAACACATTGCAGAGAGAGAGGTTCAAGTCTGTCAACACACCCTGAAAGATTTGTATACAAACAAGAAAAAAGATTTGTCACACACCATTGTTTTTACTTGATTTCACTCAATATTCTTCAGAGAAACATTCACACATCATTGTTCATTCTGTGGGTCAAACAGACATTGTCCCAGGTCACTGTATATTCTCAAGAACATTGAGTTTCCTTAAAAATCATTATGAGCCCTGAAAACTGTCTACATCCCATATTCTTTTCCTCCTCTACAGAAATGGGGTGTTTAAAAAGATTTTGAATCATGCTGGGTTGCAGAGATTACAGTGTGATTATCCTCAACCTTCAGAGAGCAAAGGGAAATTTCCTTTCGTCCCTACACTAGTGTTTATAGCTATGATTTCCTCCCTCAGCACTGTTTCTTCTGTATCTCCTAAATTCTTCGTGTTGTGTTTTCATTTTCTTGAGTGTTTTCTTTCCTAGTAATTTTTTCTTGGACCCATTGGTTGCTTATGAATGCGCTGTTCAATTTCCACAAATTACTGAATTTTCTACTTTCATTTGTCAGATTTCTAACATGATCCTATTGTGTTTGGGGGATGCAAAAAGATACATTTGCAGGAGATACATTTATCTTTTTAAATTTATTGAGATTTAATTTGGGGTTGGTCCCTGGGAGAGGTGAGTGGGCAGCTAACTTTCGGTTTAATGTTGCATGGGGCTACCAGGTGAAGATCTTTTGTATTCCTTTTTACTAGGAGGAGAGGGACAGCCGCTCACCTTCCTGTGGGAGCCGGTGACAGGAGAGGAAGCACCATACCTCTGGCTGGAGATGGCCTCTTATTAAAAAAGCTGGGCAGCTAAAATGGACTTCTGTCCATTACTACCTGTTTGCGCATGAGAAAAGCTCAGTTCTCGTTTGTAAACTAGAAATGAAAACACCAGCCTCACGAAATCCAAGGTTAGTGGTCCTGCTCTTAGACCAGAGGAGGCTGGGGTTGATTTGTGATCTTTAGAGCTCTGGTCTTTGGAGAGGGGAGGCTCCACTCAGCCTGTGCCAGGAGCAGCCACTAGAGGGCGTTCGCCGCCGCCTCCTCCAGCTCCTCCTCTCCTCCCCTTCCCCTCCCCCTCGCTTCCTGCTTCCCTTCCTCTCCGCTTTCCTTCCCGCCCTTCTCCCCTCCTCCCTGCCCCCTTCTTCGTTCGCCCTTTCTTCCCCCTTCCTACTCAGGGACCCCCTGGACCGGAGCCTCTGACCCTGAGTACTCTCCTCGCACACCTGCCAAGCCCCAAGCCCAGCCGGTGCGGTAGCATTTTGCAGGACAGCAGGTTGTCCCCATAAGGCCCCCATCTGGGGGCGGAGGGCTAGTACTCTGCCCAGCCCAGGGTGGTGAGAGCATTTGCCCTGGCCTGAGTTCCAGGAACCCCGATTCTCCGGATCCCTGTTTTTTTCTGGAGCTGAGGAGACTTCAGTCCTCCTTGAGTCCCAGTTTGTGGGACCACCTGCAAACAAATGTAGTTAAATATGACTTTTCTCCTTTTAATATCTCTTGTCAATTCTATTTGTAAACCCAGCTAGGGAAAGAAAAAGCCATTCTTGCTACCCGGAAGGAGTCTCTGGTCTTTCCGGTTCAAAATGACTGCGTCTTGTTCTTTAGAAATCTGCTCCTGCTGGGCTGGGGCGTGGGTGAGAGTCTTCACATTAACCCATGGATTGACCTTGCCTTGGCCCAGTTAATCAGTGCGATTGAAAACGGGATACATGCATTTGAAGCAAGGAGGAATACAGCAATATGTCTTCTACTGTAAAAAAACTTTTTTGAGACAGGGTCTCATGTAGTGCAGGTTGCCTTGAACTCTCTATGTAGCCCAGGCGGGCTGAAACTTGTGGTGATCGTCCTGCCTCAGCCTCCCAAGTGCTGGGATTTCAGGCATATGCCACCACACCAGGCTAATCTTATGAAATTTAAACCTTCACTGTATGCTTTGGTCACACTGTGTACTTTCCCCTTGGGACTCACAGAAGTGGCTGGGTAGCTCAGACTCCCACAGCGCCCCTCTGCAGCTCTGAGGTACTGAGGTGCATAGCCTCACATCAAGGCAACAACCTCATCCTCTCCCTATTTTGGCCACCATGTCAACCCACTCCTGGGCCCAGTCTAGCCCACCTCACTGCTGAGTCCAGATCCCAGAGGTGCCTTGCCCCGGCGGGAGGAGTCCTTGGCCCTCTCCATCGTGGCAGTGACCCTGTGGTGAGCCTCTTGCACACCATGTTACACCCCTTTTCTCAGACAAGCAGGATTCGGATGCTGACCCTCTGGCCCAGTGCGGTGCTGACGAGTGCTGTTCTGGCCAGGCTCCCTTCACAGGGCAGCAGTCAGGACTTCCTGGCTCTACCCCACCTCCCCCTCAGGCAGAGAGAGCCCGTGCAGTGGCTGGCAGGTCAATGCCAGGTTCCTCAAAAGCTCTGGAGCTCTCAAAAGCTTGCCATGGTGGACTGGGCCAGGGCACTATTTGGACTGGGAGTGCAAGAGTCCTGGGGCCTCTTTCCTGGGGAGTACTGATCATGCTGAGCCAGCATCCAGCCCCCGCCCTGCCCCCCTTTCTCATGTGGTTCTTCTTTCCCAGAGGCTTTCAGGAAGCCCGAGTTGCCTCCACCCAGCCGAGCCCTCCAGCCACACCATCACTTGCTCACTCGTCCCCTCGTCCACCTACTTGTTTGCTTATTCAGTCTCGTCTGGCCTTTCATCCACGTGGCCACTCACAGATCCCCACGCCCACTTGCTCTTGCTATCCCTTGTCCACTCTCTTGCCCGCTCACTCCTGCATCAGTGAATGTTGGACAGATCAGGTGCCCGTCCTGGCTCTGGGCACAGCCAACAGAGAAGTTCTACGTGGGTATCGGGGCAATGCTTTGGATTCAGGTTGATGCCAACCCTGACTGTGCTGCTTCCTGGCCCCCTGGCTATGGGCACATTTCTCAAACCTCCTTGAGCCTCAGTTTTCTCATTTATAAAATGGGGACCCCATGAGCCTTCCTCACATGGAGGGCGCAAAGATTGGCTCCATATCTTTGCATGTAAATGCTTTAACCAGAGCTCAGAGGGCCAAGCCATGGTCACTAGGCTCCGGGGCCCGTGTCTCAGCTCTGCTATCCTATTTGACTGTGGGCTGCCCCAGGACAGGCCCTGGCTCATCCCTCTCTCAACTGGGCTCTGTTTTCTGGGCAGCTGGTCCCCATTCCCACTGCTGAAGCAAAGGACAATGCTCAGTGGCTTTGCCACGCATCTTCTTCCCTGCAGGGCACCCGGGGTCAGGGGGGAACTCGCTTGCTCCCATCCCTCCCTGCCAAGGAGCTGTGCATGGGGGATCCAGCTAGGGATCGGAGGCCTCCTCTCTGGGGCTCATTCACCAGCAGAACATGCAGCTCCTGTTTCCCTGTTCTTCAGGCCCAATCCAAGTAGACTCCCCCATGCCCCACCGCCCCGCGTTTTTGGGGGCGAGAGGCCTCTGACCAGCTGGAGTGGGCTGGAGGCTCCACTTGAGTGGTTTCCTTGAGCCTGGACAGGCGGCCTGGCGAGGCCACAGTGTGCAGTGCGGGCTTCTAAGGAAGATCAGTGCTAACTCAGCTGGGGATGTGTCGGACTGGAGTGAATCAGACAGGAGTGTGAAATCTCCCCGCTGACTCTGACCTCGGGGAAGTCGTTGTGAGGTCCTGGTAGTGCCTGTGACCTACCCCGAGGGCCTGGCCCCAGGATGTGCTGCCCTGTGCTGTGCTTGGGCCTCCCCAGGCAGATGTTTGGAGTCCCTCACATCGTGGCCTTCTTGACGATGTGACAGCTGCTTCCCTAGGACGGGGCTCCCTAGTGTGGGCCGTGCCAAGTACTGCAGTGGGGAACTCACCCGAGCTCAGAGTCCCCCTCTGTCACGCTCCCCAGCCTCAGCACCATTTTTCTGCTCTGGGCCACTCACTCTCTCAGAAGTGGGGTTTCCAGCATGGGGCCGGTGCTTCATACACACCCACTGACTGGCTGGTCCACTGCCAGGAGTGTCTGGCTGTCCGTGGTGTGGGGGGCTGGAGGCCATCTCTCCCCGCCTAGCAGAAGTGACCTTAGACGAGGTCAGCACCCTGCCTGGGGAGCCTTCCTCCTCCCTGATGACTGTACCAGGCCAGGGCCAGGATTGGGCCACCAGGAGAGCAGTTTTGCACAGTCCACATCGCCAGTGTGGACTCAGCATGGGATGAGATCCCTGCTGTGACCTTTGAGTGTCACCTGTTTGTTCCAAGTCTGTTTTTTTTTTTATCTGCAAAAAGTGGTGTGTGCATACAGCGGAACATTACTGAACCACAAAAACAAAGCAGGGCCGATGCGTGCTGCCATGAGGGCGACACTTGACGACACTAGGCTAGGTGAAAGAAGCCAGGCACAGAAGGTTTGGACGTATGAGGTATCTAGAACAGGTGAGGAAGCCACAGAGACAGGAAGCAGGTTGGTGGTTTCCGGTGCTGGGGGCGGAGGCAAAGCAGAGCCGGGTACAGGTTTCCTTTTGGGGTATGAAATGTTTTGGAACTAGAGGTGCAGCTCACAAAAGAGAATGTCCTAAGTGCCACTGACTGGGTCACTTTAAAATCATTTATTTTTACAAAGTCTAACTTGCTTTATTTACTTATTTTTTACAGGTTTTTATTAGTACATATTTGCAGTGCAACCCGGGATATAGCTCAGCAGTGCAGCGCCTGCCTGGCAAGTGCAAGGTCCTGAGTTGGATTCCTGATACCTCCCCCAAATAAGTTCACACTCCTCGCAGGGAATTTGCACCTGTACATAATGTGTTTTAATTCATTTTCCCCACTCCTCTCCTTTCCTTTCAACACTTTTATTGTTGCACCAGGAATTGAACTCAGGACCTTGCGCTTCCCAAGGCAGGCACTTATGCCACTGAGCTATATCCCCGGCCCTCTTTCAACACTTCTTCCCCGCCCCATTTATAAGAGTTTTGTTTCCATTTTTGCCTCCTTCAATTGTTTTAATGTCTTTTTCCTTTCTTCCCTTTCCCTCACCCCTCCCTTGTTCCTCTTCCCAGTATCTATCCTGCATTTTGTTCTTTACCCTTTTGGTTTCTCACACAAGAGAAAACAATGAGATATTTAAGCTTGTGTGTCTAATTTATTTCACCTAATATTATGGTCTTGAGGTGCATCCATTTACCTAAAAAGTCTCAATTTTGTCCTTCTTTATGGCAAAGTAGTACTCCACTGTATATAATATGACATTTTCTTTATCCATTTATCTGTTGATGGGTATATGAGCTGTTTCCAAGATTAAGCCAGTATAAATTGTGCCAATATAAAAATGAGTATGCATGTATTACTGTAGTACAATGCTTTTAATCCTTTTGGGAAGATACCAAGAAGGGCAACAGCTGGGTCAAATGGAATTTCTAGTTTTAGTTTTTCAAGGAATCTCTAAACTGATTTCCATAGTGGTTGTACCAGTTTACACTCCCACCAACAATGGAGAACCCCCTCCCCACAGCCCTGCCAGCATTATTTGGTTGATTTCTTGATAACAGCCATGTTTTCTAGAAATGGAATCTCTGTGTTGTTTTAATTTGCATTTCTCCAGTGACGCCGTGTTGTTGACTTTTTTTTTTCCCCAAATATTTATTTGCTGCTTGTACTTCTTCATCTGAGAAGTGTCCATTCACTTCAGATGCCCATTTTCACACTGGGTCTGAATGATTCATTTTGTTACCTCCTCTCATCAAACAACTCAAAACCCTAATCCTCATGGCTGGTGGCCTGGACAGGTGGTGGGAAGTGCTCCGAATGTGAGGGTGGAGGCAGCGTCATGCTGGCTGCCACAGGTGTTCGATGCCTTGATGGATGGCCCGAGGAGCTGAGGGGCACGGGGGCAGTGCTCAGGCTGTGCCCGTCCCTAACCACAGGCAGCTAGGCAGCGGGGCCAGGTATGGGTCTAGATTCCTGGGCTGCTGTGTGGCCCTTCCTTCCTGGTTCTCTCTTTCCTTTTTTTTTTTTTTTTTTTTTTTTTTTTTTTGTGTATGTAGTGTTGAGGGACCAAATCCCCTGGGCTTTTTTATTATCTTAAAATGGGGAAGAGAGGATTCACAAAATTGCCCAAACTGGCCTTGAACTCGAAATCCTCCTGCTTTAATCTCCCAGGTGCCTGAGATTAACAGTATGCGTCAGGGCTCTGGCTCTGGCCTGTTTCTGCATCTGCCCACACCTGCCCTACCTGCCCGGGTACCTGCTTTTCTCCCTGCTCAGGGTGATGTGAGGAGACGCGCGGTGCCTGTGGCCTGCACCTGGCCTGTTTCTGTATTCTCCTCAGAGAGCTGGTCACTGGCAGAGTGAGTTTTAGTTATCGCTTGGTTCTTCTTCCTTTTCTTGTGGGGCTGGAGGTGGAATCTAGGGCTTCGCACACACTAAGCCAGCACCGTACCACCAGCTAGGTCCTCAGCCTGTCTCCTGCTTCTCGAGTCTGTCATGTGAGCACACATCTGCTCTGTTTTGTTGCACGCTGTATTTCCAGCACCTGGTGCTGGGCACACGGAGGTGCTTCCTAAATACCTACTGAATGAACAGGTGTGCATCCTCCGTAGTCACACCAGGGGCACCAGGGCCTGCTGGTCCTAAGTGCTGCCATTATCGCCACTTACCAGATGAGGAAGAGAGGCTCTGGGACATGGGGAACTGGGTGCTGGCACATAGCCGTTGCTCTGACCCATCCTTCCCTAGGCCTGGAGGCAACATGGGGCTGGGGCAGCTCTCTGCCTCTTTTGGACCTGCCCCTTCCAACCCCCAGGCTCTGCATCTTCACCCCCACTTCCCTGCAGCCGTTTCTCAGGCTCCGAGCCACCGCAGCCAGCTCCTTGCCTGAGAACCTCTGTCATAAAGAAGGCGAGGCCCTGATCCGGCCTGCCTCTCCACCCATGGGAGCCGGGCTATAAATATGGGGTCACGCCTTGCTCTGGCTGTCTCTTATTCAGCACCTTTCATCTGGGGCACTCCCTCCCGGCTGCAGGGAGGCTAATTAACTGCTCCCTGGGAAGAGTAAGAACTGCGGTCTCAGCCCAGGAAGCAGCTAAGAAGGCAGGTCTCCTGGGGAGACCTGGGTGAGCCATTGGCCCAGGCCACCCAGCCCTGCAGGACCTTCTCTCAAGGAGGCTTATATTCTCTGCTTATAATGAAGGCCACCATTTATTGAGCGCTCACTATGTGCCTAGGGCTTGCTGAGCACTTTCCACCTATTAAATGTACTCACAACTGCAAAAGCACCAGGGCTACTGTGAAATACCAAGACTCCTTACTCCTTGCTGGCAGCGGGTCAGTGCTTCTGTCCATGACCTCATGAGGAGCCCTTAGTGCTTGGCACAGAGGAAATACCGGATAAGTGGTAACTTATTACTGTTATTACTATTAATCTTCAGAATGATCAGATGAGGCAGGTACTGTGTTATTCCTATTGCCCAGATGAGAAAACTGGCTCACAGAGGTTAAGTCACCTGCAGGAGAGCACACAGAATTAGGAGTGCACTTGGACTAGCTACATGGGTTTTTCTCCTGGATGGAGTCTTTTACCCCAAAGACCTCACAATGCCTTATGCCGGAGGATCACAGGCACCAATATGAACCTCTTCCCACACCTCCCGATGTTGTGCTAGTGGGCTGGGCTTGGAGATCATGTAATATGACTCATTCTCACCCATTTTTCTGACAAGGAAACTGGGAAGGAGAGGATGAGACTAATGGGAAGGTGACTCCTTGTCAAAGTTTGAGGGATGAAGAGGTAGTGGTTGGGGACTATCCCCAAGCAACAAGCACCTACACAACAGAATCCCTGGCTGCCATGTTCCAGCCTAGCCAACCTCAGCAAGCTGCCCCAGGGACATCAGCGTGGCATTGGTCAAACAGCAGTGCAGGGCCAGTGGGGCTGGGGCAGGGATGGTGCATTTCAGCTAATGCCTTCCAAGGTGCTCGGGACAGTAGGGCATGCCCAGAGCAGTCTCATTCCTCCGTAGCCTGTAGTGAGCACATGCTGGGAGCTCACGGCGCTCATGGGAGCAGTGGCTGGATCCCCGTGCACCACTGTCCGGTGCATCGATGGGTAGCTGACAGTGCTATGTGATGTGTCTTCTCCCCAGTGCCTGGCAAAACTGTTTCCAATGCATGTGACTGTCCTTGGGCTGACAGGAAGGGACCAAGCAAATCTGATCCAGGGAGTGAATTCATGGGCCAGGGGCACAGGCTGGGATTCTTGAAGTGGGCATCATTCTTGGGCACTGTGGGGATGACTAAGATCTCAGAATAAAGTCTCTTCTCTCTCTGAAAGTGGCCTTTCTGAAGAGGCCAGCCCCCTCGCTTCTCCACCCTTTGGCTAAGGTGGAGTGTGAGGCCAGCCTGCAAGGACCCAGCCTGTCTGACACCCTCTCCTGCTCCACAGCTCCTCCCTTGGACTCTGCATTCCATTCAATGTCTACTTCTTCCTTCCTGCTGTACCTGTACCTCCAGTCCCTTCCCCACTCCCTCTCAGGCCCTTCCCAGGGCCTCTGGCCTCTCTTAAGGATTTCCTCAAAGGCCTTCCCTGACAGCCTCTGTAGGTCCAATTCCAATTACAGATGTTTCTTGATTTGCAGCTAGGTCATGTTCCAATAAACCAAGTACAAGTTATTTACTTATTGATATCAGGAATCGAACTCAGGACATTGTGATTGTAGGCAAGTACAGTGTCACTGAGCTACATCCCTGGCCCTCCAAGTGCCTTTAATCCCTTAACCTACTGAACATCGCAGCTTCCCCCTACTACACTGCAGAGCACAGGGGGTTTCCCTTGGAGACTGCCTGGGCGCACTGGGATCTCACTGCAAGCCAATGCGTTCCATCACACATGCTAACCTGAGAAAAGGTCAACATTCAGAATTGAAGCCGGTTTCTACTGAAGACCTGGTACTGCTGTAGCACCATCTTAAAGTTGGCAAACCACATCAAATTATTGTAAGCGAGAGACTTCTGTAATTCCCTGTTCCTCAACATTCTTGGAGCACCTTATTCTATTTGGTCTCAGGAATTTGGAAACCTTTGCAAAGGGACTCATCTATTTAAGACAGCTAAGTTTAAGTTCTATGATTGAGGTCATTTTGTATTTTCTGTGCTTTTCTACACACATTACATATTGAACAAGTGAATGCCAGTGTCCCTGGCAGGATGACGGAACTGAGCCAGCGGTCTGTAAGTGTGGTCGTGGTCCTAGGACTAGCAAACCGACAGCGTCCTCACTTGCAACTTGTTAGAAATGAATTCTCTGAATTGGGTGGAGACCCCAGCAATCTGGCTTTGCACAAACTGCATTCTGATGCACACCAACGTTTGAGAACCATGGAAGGCAGCAAATCTACTAACCCTGCATTTTCTTTTTTTTTTTTTTTTTTTTTTTTTTGTATTTTTACCAGTGCCAGGGATCGAACTCACGACCACAAGCTTGCTAGGGAAGCGCTTATGCTGCTGAGCTAAATCCCCAGCCCCTAGCCTGCATTTTCAAAGCAGCAAGGTGCAGAGAGCCTGGAAGGACCCTGGCCCCCGGGCCCAGGCCTGCTGTTCCGGAGGCCTGCCACTGGAGGGCAGTGTGACCACGTGCCTCGCACGGCCTCCTCTGGCTCCTCGGCGGGACCGGCCAGGGGAGGCCCAGCCGGGGGAGACCTGCGCGGCGGCCTGGGCTAGGAGCGAGGACAGGAACCGGGGCCAGGTGGCAGCCGTGGGCATCCTGAGCCGCTGCGGCCCCGGGGTCTCGGGGTGGTCGCTGCCGCCCGGCCGGATCTCCTAGACTCAGAGGGGTCGGCGGGCTCCGGGGAGCTGCAAGGACGCGGGGAGGAGGCGCTGTCAGCCGCCCGGGCCGGGTGCCAGAGAGGGCGGCGGAACCTTGACTGCGTCCCGGGAGGCAAAGGGCAGCGCTCCGCGTGACGCTCGGCCTGCAAAACAAGCGGCCATGTTGGCGCCTTAACCCCGCGCGCGCCGGCCGCGCTGGGACCCGGGACCCGGCCGTGGCTCGGGCTGGGCCTGGGGGTTGGCAACCCACAGGCCGTGGGAACCGGGAGGGATTTCTAAGAACTTTGAGAAAAGGCTGGGCCCGGCAACTTCCCCGGGGTGTTTGGCAATGCCACCCCGAGGCCCGCAGGGCGGGGCCGGAGCTCGCATTGTGGCGGGTTGCTCTGGGTCACCTTCTTTCGTTTTGCCCCAGCTTAAAGGCCCAGGCGGAGGCAGGTAAGGCAGTCACAGCGGCCTTCGGGTTTTGCCGGGTGGCCCAGTGTCAGGTCCTGCTGCTCAGCGCAGGTCCCACCAGTCTCCCAGCCAAGAGTCAGGCCCTGGCCTCCGAGCTGACTGGACCGTGCCCATCGGTCCACCGCCAGGCTGAACGCCATCTGCCCAGATCAGGCCCAGCACGCCTGTGGCTCAGGCCTAACTTAAATGTGCATGCTGATGTCAGTCACTTAGCTGTTTTCCAGGTTCTGCAATATTCTTTCATCATACCATCATCAGTCCTTCAAGATCTGGCCTAACTAGATGGAAGCTCCATCGGGAAGCCCTCCCCAGCTGCCCCCTTGCTTCTAGCAGAATCTGTAGCTGTCCTCCTCAGCCTGCCTCAGGGACCACTGGCTGCTGCTGTAGCACTATCTGGGTAGGACCCGTGTGACACTGGCCTTTGTGTCCTCTACTAGGTCACTCAGGAGATGGTTGTTGCACAAGACAACCATGAAATTATTGAATGGGTTTGTATCAAGATTTAGGTGCAGGAAACAGTTTTGGGTGTTCAAAACAAATGTTCTGGACCTTGGGCAATAGAACATGCAATGGAGTTTTTAAAATCTCTGTAATGGAATCCTTTTGTGTGTTTAATTGCTCGAAGTTACTTTGAGTAGAAATGTCAGGCTGCCATAGGAGCTCAAACCATAGGTCTGAGTCCCACCAAGACGACTAACCAGGGAGGGCCACGTTTGGTCTTCCTGTGTCACCAGGTTTAGGGCTTCTTTGTGGCCTCTGGTCTGTCAGTGTAGCTGTGAGGGCCTTGGATGGACTTGAGGTCTAGGTGGGGATCTCATGAGGAGGCAAAAAAGAACGCAGGTTTAGCACCCTGGAGAAGACTAAGACTAAAGGAGGGAATCCTTTCTTTTCCCTTTTAAAGGACTAAGCTAAAAGCTTGTCTACAGAAGGACTCCCAAAAACTCCTTTCATGCCTTTGCTACAGATAATTTGCTGAATGCTCATTAAGGGGAAAACAAAGAGGTGGTTTTGTTTATTTATTTAAGAGGAAAAATAAATGAGCTGTGACAAAACAATTTGAAACCAGGCCCCTCTGAGACCTGGGCTTTCACTTCCTTGATGGGAAGTAAAACAGAGAATCGAATCCCCCTCCAAATAAAAGTGAAGTTAATAATCAGACAGCTCGAGCCCAGGCCACATCCTGTGTCAGCTCCCTCCCTCCCCTGGCTCACTGTTTATAGCTGCTGAGCCCAGAGCCCACTTAACCCTCTCCTCCCTGTCCACAGAAGCCCAGTCCTGCTCTGAGGCTGGACACCAGCTCCTTACAAGCAAGGGCTGGCTTAGGAAGAGCTCTTTCTCCCAGGCCTGCCTACCTGTCCCCTATGGGCATGGGGCATGTCTTCTGCTTGTCTTGCAGAAAAATCCACTATCCCTCTTCCTGTCAACCCCGCTAGGACAAAAACAGGTAAACCCACTCCTGGTCCAGGTACCACATACCCAGTACGGCCTGGTTTTAGAGAATGACATTCTGATGGATGCAGGCACCAGTCTTCAGGCTTCCAGGCCTGAAGTGAGAGCCGCATTCTGTATGTTTCTTTGGGCTACTTTCTGTGAAAACTTTCCACTCCCTTCAGCCGCCTTCTTACACTGTAGCATGTTGACTTCTAGAACCTCAAGGGGCAAGTGGCAGCACATCCATCACCGCCATAGGGCTCAGGAGGAGTCTATCAAGGGCTTTCTGCCCTGTAGGGTATTGTTAGCCTCATCCTACAGAGGAGGAAGTAGGGGTGAAGTCACTCGCCCAGTGTCACAGAGCTAATGAAGAGCAGAGATTTGAACCCAAGCATTGTGGCTGCAGGGTCTGGCTCTTAGCCCCTCACTCAAGGTCTCACTTTCTACTCTGGAGCTGGGGGCTTTCTTGGCATTGTAAAGCCTAGGATAATCTCACCAACACACTGGAAAGGTCCCAAAGCCCAAGGACTTTTTTTTTTTTTAAGTGAAGGAGGGAGCTGTTATGGAAGTTTATTTAACAAAAAGTTTAAAAAACATACATGATCCAATTTTTATGTCATAGATAAAACAGGAAGAGAGGACAGGGATGTCAGCTGAACATGCCTTGTTTAAGCTATTGCAAGGCTTCTGTCATCGTGACTTTCCTCATGTTCCCACCATTCCAATATTGGTTTTTTGCCCTCTAGATTCCATTTCTGTCAATTAAATCATTTATCACAAGATTTGGAAAGGGTTCAGATCCCACAGTATTTCTCACATGCATTTGTCACTGTTTAATTTCAATGCTACCCCCATCCCGCCCCCACCCCCAGTATTAGAGATGGAACACTAGGCCTTTACACCAAACCAAATCCACAGCCCTTTTCATATTTTATTTTGAGACAGCATCTTGCTAAGTGGCTAAGCTGCCCAGGCTGGGCTTCAGTCTCCCAGAGTGCTGGATTACAAGGAGAGGTCACTGTGGCTGACTTCGTGGTAAATACTTTTTTTCAACTTGGGACAGTGAGCTTTGTTCTGATGTCTACTTGGTGGGCTTGGAGCTGGTTTCCTCAAGGATCTTTTGAGAACTTTCCAACTGTGTCTCAGGCTGTCCTTCATCCTGTTTCATCCTAGGACAGAGGCACAGCAGGGGGACCTGTCGTGGCCCTTCCATCCAGCCCAGTCCAGGTCCCTGCACAGTGGTGCACGCCTCTGTGTCTGGCAGTAGGCCTCAGAACAAGGACTCAGCCTCAGCTTGGCTGCAGTGTCTGCAGTCTGGACAACCTTTGCTTTAAGTTCTCTTGTCCCCTCTAGTCTCGCCAACCGTGAGTCCTTCACCTGAAATCACAAACACTCTTTGTGGTTGAAACTTGTCTCGAAGAAAGACACTCATCACCTGACCTGAGGCCACTGGCTGGGCAGGCCTCCCGCCTCTCCCAGGACGCCCTGCTCTGCATGCCATGGTAATGGACTGGCAAGTGTGTCCCTGGCCAGGTCACCTTGCCCACCACCTGGCAGGTCCTTCTTCCCAGCAATCTGTTTCCTGGTGTCTGTAGGCCATCACCGACTGCCTGCCTGTAATTTGCAGAACACAGGGCTAGCTGTGTTCTGCTAGTGAACCCCAAACCCCATCTTTGGGAGTAAATTGATCTGCCATGGGTCTACTTTCTTGGGGGAAAGGGTGTGTTTTGCCACTCAAAGCCATGGGTGGGTATGAGAGGTGCCCTACTCACCTCCACCTCATTTGGCCAGAGAGAAGCTGTGTTCCACCCCAGCTGGCCTGTTCCTTCTGAAGGAGCAGCTCCTCAGGGAACACAACCGCCACGACTTCTCTGAACCTAGCAAGACTCCAAGCTCAGAAAGTTTTTTCAGAAGTGTTTTTTTTTAAAATGTGATGTTTAAGAAGACCATCTGGCTGGATATGGTGGTACATAACTGTAATTTCAGCATTTGGGGAAGCTGAAGCAGGAGGGTTGCAGGTTTGAGCCAGCCTGAGCAACTTAGTGACTCAGCAAAACCCTGTCTCAAAAATTAAAATAAGGGGCAAAGGGTTTTGCTCCATGTGAATGTCATGGATTCAATCCCCCAGTACTGCCAAAGTGGGGAGCAGAGAAAGAGAAGGGAGAAGGAAAGAGAAAGGAAGCTTTTACAATTCAGAGTACAGTGCTGGGGATTTAGCTCCGTGGCATAAGTGCCTGCCTGGCAAGCACGAGGTTGTGAGTTTGATCCCTGGTGCCCTCCCCCCAGTTCAGAGTATATCATATGGGGTGCTCTCTGCTGTGGTCCTCAGAGGCCAGGGCTGCAATCTGTGAAGAGCCTCTCAGGCCCAGGTAGCAGCCCTTAGCAGGGGAAGGCAGCAGACACATGAATCTACGCTCACATAGCAGTGGGGGCTATGATTCTCCCCTTTTCTGGTAGAGGGGAGTGAGATGAGAAAGGTTGAGGGCTCACCGACCAGTACAACGGCTTTCTGCTGAGGGGGAAGAAGCTCACTGATTTAAGCTGCATTAAAATGAACTTAAAAATAATTTTCACTGAGTTTAAAAGCAGTGTAAAAGTGGATACCAGCCCAGTTCAAGATTTTTCCCAGTTCAGGAAGCCCCAGAGGGCACAGCCTCACTCCTGACTTTCACAAATATGGGAAGGGGGTTTAAGGGACTTCTCTGAGCTGGATGTGCTGTCATTCCTGCAATCCTAGCTACTCAGAGGCTGAGACAGGAGGACTGCAAGTTCAAGGCCAGTGTGGGCACTTTATCAGACCCTGTCTCAAAATAGAATTTAAAAAGGGCTGGGGGCCAGGCATAGTGGTGCGCATCTATAATCCTGGGCTGAGGCAGGATTGTTGTGAATGTGAGGACAGTCTAGGCTACAAAGTAAGTTCAAGGCCCGGCTGAACTATAGCAAGATCCTGCCTAAAAAATAAGCAAGTAAATACAGTAGGCCTGGGGATGTGGTCAGTGGAAGAGCACTTGCCTAGTATGTGTGAGGCCCTTAGTTTAATCTCCAGCACCACAGAAAGCAAGAAGAAGAAGAGAAAAGAGCTTTCCTGCCCCCGGGTGGGGTCCATCCTGTCTCTGTTCTCCCTCACAGATCTTTGGCTAGCCTCAGCTTTTATCCAAGAGCTCCTGTCTTTAGGATGTAGATACTGTGTGGCAAGAACCAGGAAGACCAGAATCATTAAGTTAAAATTGCTTCAGTTTTCATGAAAACACTTTTATTACAATTTTAAACACCATGAACCCTAGCACCCCAGCTCTGGCAACTCACCATGTCCCTCTCAAGTGTACCATCAGCCTCCTCCAAGCCGCCTCTCGTGGAAGTATTTTGTTGTTCGTTTTCTCTTGCATTGCAGGCAAGAGCTGTATCACTGAGCTACACCTACAGCCCCGCTCCTGTACAATTTTAAAGTAAATCCTGGAAGGCAGATCATATCACTTTGCTATCAGTATTCCAGTGCGACTCTAAAAATCAGGCTCATTACATTTAGCCACATTATTTCAACCTGAAAATTACCAACATCCCTTAAACATGACCAACATTCGGTTAGTGTTCAAATTTTCAGAACAGCTTTTGAATTCTGCTTTTTGTTCAAAGAGAAAAGAAAGAAAATCCCTAAAATAAGAACTGTTCAGCCTTTAGTCATATCCTCACAATGCAGCTCCCGGAAGGGCAGATTTCTGAATCTGGGCAGCAACGCCGTTTGTCAGGTCTCTGAGGGCTGCCATCTCTTCAGTCGATCACTCTGGCTGCAGCTGTCTGTGTCGTGGGTGCTAGGTCAGACTGTGCGGAGTTCCGTGTGGACAGGAACACAGGCCAGGGTGGGGTTCAGCTGCACTGAGCTAATGAGGGGAGACTGGAGTGAAGCCCCCTGTGTCCTCCCACCCACACAGATGCCTGGCTGCAAGGGGCTGTCCTTGGCTTTCCCATGCAATGCTCTGCCCACCAGCTGCCTGGGCTCCTCTGGGACCCTCCTCTCTCTCTTGCTTGGGATACTTGACTATGCTCCAGTGGCTCCATGGAATCCTACTTTGTGGGGCTTCCAGCCTCCTCCTTGGTCTTGCCAATTGCTGCTTCACACACAACAAAAGTTGACTGGGCTGCTGGGGGAGGGGGTGCACTCATCACACGGTGCACCAAAGGCTTCACTCATCTGTCCTCCAGCGATTCCAGTCATTCATGGAAAGGCAGGAGGGCAGGCAGGTGCCTCCTACCTGGGAGCTGGTAATGCCAACATTTGAATGTGGTCAGCCTGAGCATGAGTTGGTGCTTGTGGCACACCAATCCCAAATGTTTAAGAACCTTGTTTAAGGATCTGTGAGGCAACTTGGTCTAGGATCAGTCTGTTTTCTTTTGAGGACAAATCATGACAAGTTGAGATCTGTAGTCACGGTGCTTTTTTTTTTGCCGTTTGCATCTTCTAGAACAGACAGCAAGACTTATACACACCCTTCTGAGATTAGCTCAGTAGAATGGAATAAATTTTAGGCCATCAGCCTCTAATTTCCTGGTTTGTCTTTTTTCGTGGTTAACTAATACTTTGAGTCAAGGATTATAAGGCTGACAGGTTTGAATGCTAGGAGGGATGGAAGAAACTGGGTTGAGCGTATAAGGCCACAACCCAAACATTATCCCTTCTGGACTTTTTGCACATCTCCTGAGTTCTGACAGAAAAGACACATGATTTGGAATGTACAGAATCGGGGTCAATTACTTAAGAACTCTTGGAGAGAAAAGGGTTTACATGGGCTATGTTTCTTTGATCAGAGTTCAGCCTGTGTGGCTTCGCCTTGGCTGTCAGGTGGCTCCGTGAGCCACCTGTGTATTAGCAGTGTGCCTCACCCACTGACGACAGCTTGGCCACGCCAAAGCTGGTGCCCAACCAACCTTCATTTTTGCCTCCTTTGCTTCACTTCTTGGTCCTGTCTTGGTCTGCTTCAGCTTTCTCCCAGCTCCTGCTGCCCTGGGAAGACAGAAGAGTGGGCAGAGGTGGATTTGTTAAGCACGGAAATTGGAAAAACCAAAACAGACATAGAAGAGAGGCTCTCACAGAAGAAGAGAGGAAGCAGCATGGAGCAGGCCCAGCAGTCAGAGAGGACAGGCAGTCTTCATGGGGTCTGTGCACTGACAGTGAACTTCCAGAAACTGAGCTATCTTTAGGTCCCCTTGGGAGCACCTGGAAATCCATTTAAGTCCTCTTAAATTGCATTGCCGGGAATTTCCTGGCTTTGCCTGGAGATGGCATGCCAATCCCTTGTGAGCCCCTGCTTTTCCAGGTGCGGTGGGGGAGGGCAGTGATGTCTGTAGGTTAGGTTAGCCCTGGCACACAGACGTGGCTGGGCCAGACCTCTGCCTGAAGGTGCAAGGTGTATTCCTGACACTTCTGCAGGCACAGGGCTCCTCTCAGTCTCAGGGGGGCCTCCATAGGACACCGTGATGGAAGCTGCCACATTCCAGGACTGGTCTGGCCCTTGTCCCAGGAAGACTAGCTCTCACCTCTGCACATTCTAATGGCAAGGGTGAGCTTACTTTTCTCGGGCTCTTCCTGCTCAGTGTTTGGAAGAGTCTGAAATTCACAAAAATGTCTTAAGACCCAGTTGTAGGCATCCAGCACATTACTAGGTGATTCTGCTAAGGATCAGAACCATTGTTTCAAATTCACTGCTTCATCCTCTTTTCTCTTGGGTCTCTAAATTTCTTCCTGATGGTGTTGCTTTTACATTCTTTTCTCCTTCCAGAATACTTACAGCTGCTCTTCTTTATCATTCTCAATTCCTCTCCTTATTTCCCTCTACTTTTTTAGCATAATTTTTTTCTTTTGGCCTATCTTATTTTATATTTAGATTCCTAAATGATTTGCCAGTTTTAAAAAATTTCTCCTCTTCTTCTTTTCTCCTTCCCTTTTTCCCTTCCCCTTTTTCTTTGGTGCTAGGGCTCAATTTCCCATTTTTATACTTTTGTGTTGCTTTTCTCTCCATCTCCAGCCTCAGTTCTTTTCCCTATAGCCTTCCTTGGGCCACGTGGCTTTTATTCTTGTTCATCTGTTTAAGCAGTGCTGGCAGGGAGGAGGCCACAGCCGGCAGACACAGCCGTGGTGACAGAAGAGGTCTTGGGTGCCTGAAGATGCTCCTCCCAGGCCTGGCGCCCTGGAAGAGGGGCTCCTTCAGGAGGGGCTGGGGTTGGGGCAGATGGCGTATCCTCCTCAGTGTGTGGGCCCTGCTCCCACTGCTGGGGAGGCAGAGGAATCTGTCCTCTGGATGGATGGGTAGGGGTGACCAGGTTCTACCCAGGAAGGAGGGCACTCTGGGGAGGCACATCACTGACATATGCCACTTGCAGAGTTCTTTGCTGGGGGGTGGGGTGGGGAGAGGCAGCACAAGCTCTGCTTCTTGGGGTTATCTGGTACCTTTGATCCTTGCTCTGAGTAGAAGTTGGTCTTCTGGGGATATAACAGATACTTCCCAGTAAAAGTCTCTTTTTTCCTCAAAGTCTCCACACTTGGCCAGTGGGCATTGGGATGCAGGGGGACTGCTCAAAGAGGCTGATATCTGAAAGGCAAGGCCACTGGGAAGCAACACAAACCCCACCTGTAGGAGGCCCTGAGGGTCACTGCTGGTACTGATGGAGACAGGTGGCATGTCTTGATGGGTGCGGTGGCAGAGAAATCCTAGAAGTTAAAACTGCACTCCTCGTCTGGAGAGGCGGGGGAGTGGCCCAGGCCGTTCCCCAGCTGTCCGAGGCAAATCGACTGGAGTCCATCTGGCTGTCCACACCAGCCCAGGCTTGCTTCCCATCCGGGGGCATCAATGCTATTGGGCTCTGGCTGGATCAGAGATGGGCTGTACTGGGGAGGGGAATCCAGGAACACCCACAGGGCATCACTGGGCTACCCTGTGATGATGGTGGCTATGTGCTTCTCTCGAAGTGCCACTGAGGACCACTATCACAGCATGCCTAGCTCTTTGCAGATCCCATGTTTATCATCATCATCATCACCCTCCATGTGCAACGTTGTCTACCACTTTAATTTGAAAGATACTTCAGCTTACATTTCACATTTTACTTATATTTTTTAAGCATCATTTCTGGTTTCCAAGTCTTGGGATGTGATAAATACTTAAGGATACTACAACCATAAGCCTCAAGAGTCCTCAGGCCCTGTAGGCTTGGCTTATGATTCAAGGCACAGCCTCCTTTCCCTGTATCGACCACATATATTTACATCACTATAAAATGCTGTCTAGTACGAAGTCAACAGAAGGAATGATTAGGGGACAGGTGACATATTTCCTGTCGATTGTTCCTCTCACTGCAGCCTCTTTGATGTGGGAATGCACGTAGGGATTAGGGATCCCAGCAGCCTCTCTCCCCACCTACATGAGCACCTCACTCTCAGCTGAGCCCAACGCGCAGGCTCCTTCAATCTGTCCGCGGCAGGGTCTGGCTCTGCGCTCCTGCCACTTCTCCCGCCCGCCTCTTCCCACGCACCACACTGTATAAATATTTACACCCCCGGGCTGGCAGGAATCTTTCTCCAGCTGCTTCCCTGGTCCCTGTGCAAGCTTGTTCTCTTACCCAGCAGCTGCAGCAGATCTGGTTGCCTTTAGTCAGACAAGGGCAGGCCCTGCTTTGGGGGCCCACAGTCCCTCCCCCCAGGGTGGATGGCGCAGTTGGCGGGAGAAACTCAGCACGAAAGAGGTCACAGGACCGTGGCAAAGGTCCAGCTGCTCTCTGTGCCGGCTGTCCAGAGCTAGTCTCCAAGGGCTGTTGACTCCTTCTCTGGTTGGACTGCAGAGTTCCTGTTTATTAAAGGAAAGGCTCTCCAGGATGGGTCTGCCATACCCCAGCCTTGCTGTACTAAGGCAGGACAATTTCAAAGCAAATAGGCTGATCATGGGACAAAAGAGTAACTTAGTCTCTTTTGGATCACTTCACAATTTACTAGTATTTGTGATCCTCTTGATCTGTCCTGAACACACCCCTTAGTTTAGCGCAAGAACTCCCTGTGTACAGTGCTTGCCGGGTGTGTGTGAGCCCAGGTTTCATCTCCCACCCCATAAACAACAACGACAACACAAGAAGCCCTTGCAGAATCTCCATGTCGCACTTCTCTCCTTTTCCTGTCCAGGCTACCCTGTCTCTCTTGCTAGGCCCAGTCTTCCCCCAGCGTGGAGAAGGAGAGCACAGGACAGGTGCTCCCTCCCCTCTTCCTTGGACCCAGGGAGTGAGTTTGCAAAAGAGCCAAACTGGCACTTGGGGTCCCATGTCCATATCCACATGTAATAGCTTAAGTCTTGAGCCCAGCAGATTTCTGAGGTTCCTCATGTGTGCCTGCTCTACCCACCTCCAAGGTCTGACGCCAAAGAAGCAAACTCCTAGACACAGCCCTGTCTTCCTCAGCTCCTGGCTCCTTCCAGTGCAGCTGGAAATGTCTCAGAGCCAGGCAAAGGCTGGACTTTGATCTCTTCTATCCCCAGTGAGCACAGGTCACATGCTATTTCCTTCCTGCCCCATGCCTCAGTTTCCCCCATTTGAGCTACACAAAGATTTCCAAATTCAAGAATTTGGTTTTAAAAATAGCAATATGATGGTTCCATTTGAAATTCTTTTTCTATTAATAGGTCAGGGATGTAACAGAGGAGACTGATCAGGTATCAGGCAGTAAGAAGAATGTGTGCTCAGTGCTTTGGGGAGGCTGAAGCAGAGGTAGACGGGATTAAAAAGGCTTTCGCTAGCCAATAACCCCCTAAAGTTCAGGACTCCTGGGGTGGATACTCACAACTGGCTAGGGGATTGGGATGGAGATTAGGGACAGAGCTCTGGTCTCCTTGTAGCTATAACTGTGCCAGGAAGAAAGCAAACAGACTTGATCTCTCCCCTTCTCTCTCACTTTCTTGGAATGGAAGAAAAGCTGATGCTGCAGGTGCCACAGTGTGACTGCAGAGCGATCTAGCACAGTGCTTGGTGTCAGCTCAGCAGCCGTGCCAAGGTGAGACAGGGGAGGGTGGCTGGCTGTGACTCCACCCCAGGAAATGCTTAGGGAGAAAGTCAGAAACTGAAGCTCAGAAGCTGCAAGAGATTCCTGCTGCCTGCCGGCCGGCCTGCTTCCCCAGCGCCTGAAAGTAAAACAAACTTAAATAAAAGCCGGGCCTGGCAGATATTAATACTCCAGAACCAGAGCTGGTGAGCACGCAATCATCTCTACCCTCCTCTTTCCCCTTCTGTTTCTGTAAGTGGCTGAAATAAATTTAGCAAAACAACCCCACCCGTCTGGGGGCCCAAGATTTCAGAGCAGTGGGATTCCTTACCCAGAAAACCCCTGTTTTTCACAGTGGAGAGCTTTTTGTTTAAATTCCCTTTTGGAATGGAATGCTCTCCATCTAAAATAATTATTTTACTGCAGTCAACTATTTCTCATAGATAAATGCTTTGACATGGTAAGGCTTGCTAGAAAGCTGATCTATAAATGCTCTGCAGCTTAAAATATCAACTCAATGCGGCCAATGCCTCACCGGATCTGCTGGGATATTTATTATACGATTATTTTTCATGATGGTCTGTACCTGTTCTGCCTAGTCTTCTGTGGTCTGACAGACAGGACAGCGATTGTACCCAGCAAAATTAACAGAGTGAACAAATATTAAATCTTTGTATTTTTCTCTGTACTTACTGAAGACATAGTATGTGCTTGGTACTATGCCAAGTACCTTAGGTTGAACTGGGAACAGAGTGGTCCCATTTTCATTCAGCATATGCCCTGGTTGGAAGAGAGATATTAAAAAAATTAAATGAATACAAAAAAACTGGCAATGAATCATATTTAATTTAAGAATGGAAGACAGAATGTTTTTCCCCTAGAACTGGAAAGAGAGGGCATATACTCTTACCACACTTATTCAACAGTAGTAATGAGTAAGATTAGAAAAAAAGAAATTAAATTATATTTATGTGCAGATAACATACTTGTTCATGTTAAAAACAACAATAATTTTCTAATAAATGTACTTGGTATAAACAACAACAACAACATTCCCAAGGAATCTGCCAAAAGGCCTCTTATACAATTTAAGTGGCTCTTATAAGATTAAAGGAGACAGAACACAATAATCAGCTGTATTTCTATAAACTCAGAAGTGAACAACTGGAAGCCAAGATTTAAAAAGAAAAAATCACAATAGGCTGGGCATGGTAGCACATGTCTGTAACCCCAGTACTCTGAGAGGCTGAGGCAGGAGGATTGCAAATTCCAGCCCAGCTTGAACAACTTAGCGAAATAACTGTTTTAAAACACTTTTTTCTAGGCCAGGGATGTAGTTCAGTACAAAGACTCTAGGTTAAAAAAAATAAATCTTAAAAACAGGGAATATGAAATGTAACTTTAACTCTGTATAGGCTCTAAATACTAAAAAGAGTAAAGCACTGAATAAGGAAATCAAAGAGGGGCTGGGGTTGTAGCTCAGTGGCAGAGTCTGTGCTTAGAATACACGAGGCCCTGGGGTCATTCTCTAGTACCCTTCTCCCCAAATCATCAAAGAAGGCCTAAATAAACAGACATATCATGTTCATAGATTAGAAGACTCAACACAGTAAAGATGTCATTTTTTTTTGAATTGAGTTAATGCATTTCCAATAAAAACCTCAGCAGGATTTTTCCCCCTGGTTGTGCTGGAGATCAAATCAAGGCCTTGTACATGGCAAGCTCTACCACTCAGCTACTTCTGCAACCGCCACATGAATTTTTTTTTGGTAGAACTAGAAAAGCTGATTCTGAAATTTATATAAAAAGGCAAAAGAACAAGAATAGTTAAAACAATTTCAAAAAAATAAGAATATGGCAACTTAAGTTTTGGAACGGTAGAACATTTAATAAAGAAGTGAAAGACTTCAATAAACAGCACTGGAATTGAACATCTATGACTAAAAAATTATGAATCTCAAAATACATTGACATCTTATATAAAAATTAACTCCAGGGGATCGGGCATTTATCCAGTGGTATAAGTGCCTACCTGGCAAGTACAAGATTATGAGTTTAATCCCTGGCACCAAAAATAAACAAAATAGTAACACAAAATGGACCACAGAAGTACATGTAAAACATAAAAACACTAGAAAAAGGCTCAGGAAGGTGACAATTTTAGGGGAGGCTTCTAGGGTCATGGAAGGGTCGGAAGCTCTAGGAATCCGTCTCCCCCTGCAAGGTAACAACTGCACACGTAGAATCTGCTTGACGGACAGTTTCAGAGCTCTGGAGTCTACTGAAGGCCCGGAACTTCCAGGGCGAGGCTGGGATATAAGCTGTAGTTAGTTTTGGTTAATTTGAGCTCTGAGTGCAGTAGCAGCTACCCATCCTCCACCCCCACCCCATTACAAACAGCTGTGCACATTCCTGGAGCAGCTTGCACGCAGCTTGTGGGAGCCAGAGTGGCAAAAGGGTCCTGCCTTCCAAATATCAGGATCTACGCTCTGACTGCTAATTCTGACCACAAAGGTGAAGACAGTGACGAACAGGCCACTGTTGTTGCACCTCTCTCCATTTTTCAAGCGTGTCCTTTTCAGCTGAAGTGACTTCCATGGAACTGAAAGGCCAGAGTGCTTTCTTACCCTCCCCCTTATTCCTTTCTTTTCTGCACTGTTGGGAGAAAGACATTAAAGAATATTAAAAAGCAATTACATATTTGCATTAGACAAGGCAAATTAGTGCCTGGCTGGGCACGGTGGCACACACCTGTAATGCCAGCACTTGGGAGGCTGAGGCAGGAGGATTACTGCAAATTCGAGGCCAGCCTGAACTTTATAGCAAAACCCTGTCTCAAAAAGCCCCCCCCCCCCAAAGTACCTGCATATGCCTAGGGAAAGGCTCAAGATGGAAAAAGAAAGCCTAAGAAGACTTTAGTTTATACCTCAGGCTGGTCCTCAGCCTACAGATAGCCTACAACCAAAACCAAAACCAAAACCAAAACCAAAAACCCAACAAAAAACAGTAACACACACCTCAAAGTTTGGTGAAGCAAAATCTGATTTTCATCTACCTTATTATTAAATTGAAATGTCTAGTTTTCAGTAACAACAACCCTAACAAATACAATAGACAGAAAAAAACATAAGATCTATTAGACAAAGCAACTGTCTTAGGGTTGTGTAGAGAACTCAGAAAAGGTGTGCATATAGTTAAAAAAAAAAAAGGAGTACAAAAAAACAAATATTAGAGAAACAAAAAGGAAATTATGGAACTGAAGAGTAAACTAAAATGCAAAGTCACTAGTGGTATTCAAAGATAGTGGGGCTGGGGATTTAGCTCAGTGGTGTAAGTGGTCGCCTGGCAAGCATGAGGTTAGGAGTTTGATCCCTGGTACCAAAAAAAACCAACAACAACGAAAAAAAAACAAAGATAGTTTTGATTAACTCAGAAGAGAGAACTGATAAACTTGGCTATCAGACAACAGAAATAACAAATCTGAAGAACAGAAAGAAAATAGATTGAAGAAAATTGAACAAAGCCTAATGGGCCTGTGGGACACATTCAAATTAACCAACACACACACACACACACACACACACACACACTCTAGGAGTCTCAGAAGGACAGGAGAAAGAAAATGCAGAGATTATTTAAAGGTACAGTGCCTGAAAAGGCCCAAATTTGATGAAAGACATGAATATAAACATGCAAGTAGCTCAATGAAATCCAGGTAAGATGAAGGCAGGAACCCATACCCACATTATAACTGAGCTCCTAGAAGTCAGAGAGAGGGGACCAAGGGTAGGAAAGAGGAATAAAAAGAATTAAGATATGTTAAGCACATGTGCTTACTCTTTACAACGCATGTAAATGATATACACTGCAAACAGCACACATGCAATAAGAAAATAAAATAAAAGTTTAAACTAAAAAAAAGCCAAAGACGATCTTGAAAACCACAAGAAAGAAGTGACTCACATACAAGGGATACTTAGAAAGTATGGACAGCTATTTTGAAGAGAATGAGAGACTCTACGACAGCCATTAGGGACTTCCCTGTTAACTGGTTTTGAAGACCTAAAACGCCTGCCTCATTCTGTTTGGATCAGTTTTATACTTTGTTGTTTTGTATGAATTCTCTATATGCGAAGACATGGACAACTATTTGGAAGAAAATAAGAGACAATATGATAGTGAAGATTTCAGGTCGCCTAGCTTTGAAATTTATATCTCTTACATTGCTTTCTTATGTTCCATTTTGTTCTCTTTTGTTGTGTTTAATTTTACTCCCTTTAAAATTAAAAAACCAACAAACAAGGGATACTTAATGAAATTTACTTTTCTTATTAAAAATTGTAAAAGATACAGGCAGTGGACTGATATATTTGAAGTATTTAAAAAACCAAAGCAAAGCAAAACAAATTAACATAACAAACCAAAAGCCCTATGAAACAAGAATCATCAGATTTGTTCTGCCAAAATTACTCAGGATGGGCATAGTAACCTGAGTCTATTATACCAGCTACTCAGAAAGCTGAGGCAGATGGATCACTTGATCCCAGGAGTTAGAGGCCAGTCTGGGTAACACAGTGAAACGCTTTTTCTAAAAACAAAAAACTCATATCCCAGTTGGGTGTGGTGGTACACACCTATAATCTCAGCACTTAGGAAGGTGAGGTCAGCCTGTGCTACAGGAGACCCTTCCCAAAAATCAAAAACCTCAAGTTTACCTTTCTAAGTGTAATAAACACCAGCCAGTAACTTGTAATCATATGAAGAAATGAAGCTCTCAAGAAATGTAAATGGGTAGCAAATTAAAAATAGGTAGCAGTATAACAATGTGTAACTCAACTTTTTGTTTTCTGTATGATTTTTAAAAATTTTAGGGGTCTGGGGATATAGCTCAGTGGCACAAGCACCTGCCTGGCAAGTACAAGGTCCTGAGTTTGAAAAAAAAAAAATCTAGGGCATGCTAGGATTGAATCTAGGCCTTCATACAATGATACACTACCAATGAACTGCACCTCTTATTTGTTTTCTCCATGTTTTAAGAGACTAATTAAAAATTAGTCTAAAAGCTAGTATTACTTAAACTTTGCTTTGTAATTCCACATTTTGTTTTCTGTGTAAGACTGACGCATTTAAAAAATTTTAGTTTATGTTTCAGGACACATTATATATAAAGATGCAATTATGTGTATCAACAATGAAAAAGGTGAGCTCAAGCTACAAATTAGGGGAACTTCTGCATGTTACTGAAGTTAGGGTGGTATATATTGAAATAGGGGCATTATAACTTTAGAGCCAGATATGGTGGTGCACACCTGTAATCACAGCACTTGAGAGACCGAGGCAAGAGGATCCCTATGAGTTCAAGGACAGCCTGGGCTACACAGTGAGACCATGTCTCAGTTCCCCACCACCACCAAAAAAAGGGTATTATAACTTTAGGATGTTAATTGTAATCTCCACAATAACTACAAGCAAATAGCTACAGAAATGAGAAAGGAATTTAAATGTTTCACCACAGAAAATCAACTAAACTTAAAAAGAAGATACAGTAGTCCCCTGTTATCTGTGGTCATGCTTTCTGCAATTTCAGTTTTGTGTGGTCAACTATGATCCAAAAACGTTAAAAGGAAAAAATTCACTGTTAATCATTTGTTTTAAATTATGTACTGTTTTGGGTAACGTGATGAAATCTCACACTGTCTGGGTCTATCCTGTCCAGGACATGAATCAGTCTTTTATCCTGTGTATCTACCTTGTATATGCTACCTGCCTGTTAGTCACTTAACTAAGCATCTTGGTTATAGTTGACTGTGATTGACTGGTTGTGATCAACTATGGCAGTTACCGCAGTGCTAAGGTAAAGTAACCTTTCATTGTAGCCTAGTATTATATCACAGTGCCTACATCATTCACCTCATTTCATCATAGGAGCACCATGTCATCTTATAGCATCACAAAAAGGTAACTGTAGTACAATGAGATATTACGATTGTATGACCATATATTGTTATAATTGTTCTATTTTATTACTGGTGTTATAATCACAGTCAGATATGTATAGGAAAAAACATACATGGTGTTTGGTATTATCTGTGGTTTCAGGCATCCACTGGGGGTTTTGAAAGATACTTATTCCTGGCAGATTGGTGTGTGGGGACGGGGAAGACTGCTCTAGTAATGTGGCAAATGAGGATCAATATAGGCATCTAGAAAACAAATACCAAAATGACAGAGTGAAATCTCCCTCAGTCATTAATTACTCTAAATGTAAATAGACTAAATTCTCCAATCAAAAGACAGATTGGAGCCAGATCAGATGGTTCCTGCCTCTAATCCCAGCACTCCAGAAGGCTGAGATAAGACGAATGAAAGGTCAACACCCGGCTGGGGAAATCTGGTAACATAGCAAAGCCTTGTCTCAAAATAAAAAATAAAGAAATGCTGCAGATGTAGCTCAGTATGAAGGCCCAGCACAGGAAACAATGATAAAACAGAGCATCAAAATGGAGTGGAAAAAGGGTCAGGAATAGAGCTCTGTGGCACAGTGCCTGCCTGGCAAGCGTGAGGTCCTGAGTTCAATTCCTGACACCTCCCCCAAAAATGAATGGATTAAAAAGTATGATCCTAGGCCAGGGGTTTAGCTCAACAGCACAAGCGCCTGCCTGGCAAGCACAAGGTTCTGAGTTCGATCCCTGGTATCAAAAAATGCTTGACTATATGAGCCTATAAGAGATTCACTTTAGATTCAAAGACAAATAGTCTGAAAATTAAAACTAGAAAAAGCTATTGCAGAGCCCAGGAATGTAGGTTAGTGGTAGAACATGTTTGGTATGCAGGAGGTTCTGGATTCAAACACACACACACACACACACACACACACACACAGATATTCTATGCAAACAGGAATCAAAAGAGCACAGATAAAGTAAGACTTTCATCAGAAAAGGTTAAAGGAGACAAAAGGGAATTGCATACTAATAAAATGTTCAATATAGCAAACAAAAAGAAAAACTATAAACATTTAAATACCTAACAACAAACCATCAAAACACACAGAAGTTTTAGTAAGAAAACCTTAATGACTGGGTTAGGCAAAGTATCCTGAGTTCTAACATCAGAAGCATGACCCACTAAAGATAACACTGACACAACATATACTTCACTAAAATGGGAGACTTTTGCACTGTGAAAGGCACTTTATTCAAAAAATGAGAAGATAAAGCACAAACTCCATTTGCAAATCATATCTCTGACAAAGGCACTGTGTTCAGAGGACATGAAGAACTCTTACAACTCAACAGTAAGAAAATAGATGACCCAAGCACAAAAACAATCAAAAGACTTGAAGACACTTCACCAGGAGGATGTACAGATGGCAAACACGAAATGATGTTCAACATCATTAGCTATTAGAGAAATGCAAATTAAAATAAGATATTACATACCTATTAAAATGGTAAAATCGGGGCTGGGGATTTAGCTCAGTGGCATAAGCGCCTGCCTTGCAAGCAGGCAGTCGTGAGTTCGATCCCTGGTACCGATAAAAACGAAAAAGACCAAAAAGAATAATAATAAAAATAAAATAAAATGGTAAAATTAAAAAATTCTAACAATTTTAAGTACCTAAGATGTAGAACAACTGGAAACTTTCTGTTGAAGATGCAAAACGGTAAAACCACTCTGGAAAATAGTCTGGCAGTGTAAAAATTAATTTTTAACATACACTTACCATATGACCTAGAAATCTCACTCTTGTTTATCTGTCCCAGAGAGAAAGAACTTTTGTTTTCACAAAAACCTGTACAAGAAAGTTAATGGCAACTTTATTCAAAATGGCCAAAAGCCGGGAAAAAAATCCAAATGTCTTTCAATAGGTGAATGGATAAACAAACTTAATGCATGCTCATATAGTAAATACAATTAATAAAAGGAATGAACTAAAGATACCTGTGACAACATGGATAACGCTCAAAGACATGTTATGTGAAATCATAAAGTGTATGTTTTCATTTATGACATTCTGGAAGAGACTAAATTAGTGACAGAAAACAGAGCAGTAGTTGTCAGGGGTCAGGGTGGGGGAGAATGTGACTATAAAGGGAGAGCAGAACAGAGATTTTGGGGGTAGATGATGAAACTCTTTGTTTCCAGATTATGGTGGCTATTGTATGCATTCATTCATATGCTAACATTCATAGATCTGAATGACAAGGAAATGAACATTCCATGACATATGCTCCTGGACAAATACCTTGCCTTGATGGGATAGGTGGGTGTCAAGAATGTTTAAGGAAGTGATGTTTGGAGCTGGGTTCTAAAGAAAGATTGAGAATTTTCTTGGGCCAAAGATAAGATTTTGGACAGAATTTGCATGTACAAAGCCCCTCAGGCAAGAGGAAGATGGCTCATTTCCCTCTAAAATTGGAACAGAGTGCCCTGAGGAGTGGGGTTAGTCAAAGTAGGAGAGGCAGCCTATGCTGGCTGAGTTTGCTCTAGGCAGGCCTAGGCAAGTGGGTACTGGAGGTGCAGTTGTGGGCTAGCCTGGAGTCTTAACTGTGGGACACATCTGCAGGGAATGTCTAGAAATAATTGACCTGAGTGAATATTCCACCTCAGGCACAGAGCAAGGCAGAGGCACCCTGTGCCTGAGGTTGAGCTCTCTCAGTCCTCCCAGCAGTCTGCTCCTGGAGCTTCCCCCCAGGATCCTGACACCACTCAAGGGTGCACTGACAGTGAACCCTAAACTGCTCTCTCTCAAGGCTGCTGCCTGATTTAGAAGGATGCTGATGGCTGAGTGCTCCCTTTAAATACCCTGAAGGGCTCAGGACTTCTATAGAGAGGAGGCTGTGGCTTCTACTGTCTCTCTAAAGACCTCAGTGACAATAAGCAGGTATTTTCCAGTTAGGTAACAGGTACTCAGGCTGCAACCTGACCCATCTTACTCCTCCTCAGGCTCATGAGTAAAATCAAACAAAAAAAACCAGACACTGCTAGAAAATGCCATGGCCAAGATTTGGATGGAGGATCTCTCAACTTCAGTGTTCTGGAACAATCACTGAACCTCCATATTTTGAGTTACTAACAGGCAATTCACCAAAGAAATGCAGATTCCCGGCCCCACCCAGGAGCGCCGGATTCACAGGGCCTAGGTCTAGACGGAGGAGTCCGAAATGCACAAATGGTACAGGTAACTCAACTAGGTGACCAGAAGTTCCCCCTCTCTACCCGCTGGAAACTTGCTGTTCCAAGGTCTCAGGTAGCAAAAGTTGGGGGAAGCGCAGGTCCCAAGCAGAAGAATTTGGGGGACTTTGCAAATGACCCGGAACTTGGAGGAAGCGCAACACCGCGGGGCTCCAGGGGAGGCGGTGCCTTCAGGCGGCGCGGTGACAAAGCCGGGCGGGGGTCGCGGCCTCGCGCTCCACACTCTCACCTGCCGGGAGGTGCGTCGGCTCCGGGTCGGCTGAGGAATCGAGCTGCTGCGCCTCCTTCCACCCGAGGGCTTTCACTTTTCCCTCTTTGTGAAAACCTAACAGCGCCATCCCACCCCCAGCCAAAATACCTGGCCCGGCTCCTCCCCGCGGGCCTGACTCCGGGCGAATGGCAGCGGCCGGAAGTCGGGCGGCCGGGCCTGCGGGCCGACGCGCGCGCGCAGGTGGAGGGGCGGCCGCGCGGGCGCAGGGCGTGCCAGGAGCCCCCTTGCGGCGGGCCTCCGCCGCCGCCGTTCCCGCCTGCACACCTGAGCGGCAGCGCGGCCAGACGCCGGGTACGCCAAGGGTTAAAGGCGCTTGCTCCCTCCCCTCGGCTCCCTCACCCTTGGAAAGTCCCTGAAATGACGTCTCAACCCGACAATTAAAAAAAAAGTTTAATTATAGAGCCAGGCTCCGGGAGCTGAAACAAACCCGGGCGGTCGGCGGGGCCGGTAAACAACTTGGAGGGAGCCTGCTGGGTCTTGGGGAGCCGAAGAAGGGGGGGGGGGGAGTTGGACTGACGGAGGAAATTCGAGGAATCGCCTTTCTTTCTGGAAAAACCACTCCTTAGCCAGCCTGGGGCGCTGAGACCCGGGCTGGTGCTCTCGGCCCTCAAGGACTGCCGGTGGTCCTTGGGGACCGACCAGGGTCCCCATCTTCGTCCCTCTGCTGAGCTCGGCGAGCTCTCTGGAGTTAAAGACCAGCCAGCCCTTTTTAGGGGTGGGTGGGAAGGGGAGACCGAAATAGCTTCACATCAGAGCTCAGACTAACCTTGTGGTTTTAACGCGCACCCTACTCTGTCCTGAAATCTGGAACTCATTACCCTCATCACCAAGAAACTGCACGAAACCCGCCCCCCCCCCCGCCGCCCCAAACACCCACTTCTTGAAGCTGGGGAAGAAAACGAGCAAACATCGCTGTAAGAAAGAAACCTACATACTTGAATGATTTAAATTAAGGTGGATGGAAGTTATTTTCCTTTCTGGCGCTTGCCAGATTTCGAGAAAAGATGAAAAATGGGGCAGGGGGTGGGGAGAAGCAACAGGCGGCTGGAGGCAGCGGCAGAAGAAGCCAGGGGGCAGCGGCCGGGTTAAAATGGGGGGCCATCAATTCACGTTAGAGGAGACAAATAAAAGCAAACCCCGCTGGGGGAGATCACGTAGGTTCGTGGCTACAAAAGTGTGTTTCGCCAAGTTAAAAAAAAATGTGGTTCCTTAAACAGTTGTGCTTTGGAAGGTTTCTCTGGGCTTGCCTGGAGGTTGACGAATAAATAAGAAATGCAGTAAACAGTTGTGGGGGGGGACCTTGAGCACTCTGCTCCGCCTGCCTCGTCCTTTCCAAAGAAACGTGCTCATAATGGGGTGACCTAATTACATCGCAATGGAACTTGCTCGCAGCTCGGCGCACGGGTTTCATAACACCCGGCGGCCTGGAGTGCTAGGAGGCAGCGCGCGAGCCCAGCCCGCGACTCCCGCCCGGGTCTACACCGCAGCGCCTGTTTAGAGGCGCGGGGAGCGGCCCGGGGACTCGTTCGCAACTTGGTGTTTGAGCGGATGGGGAGGAGGGAGCTCAGCCTAACAGGAAATAAGCCCGCACTATCGTTTGAGTTGTTGTAATTCACTGCGGGTCAGTTTTGGGGATCCTATGCCACCATAGGACCCCCCCCCCAAAAAAAAACAGCGCATGGTGACAAACCATATTTTCCGTTCTTGCGGGGGCGGCCGACCAGCAACAATAAAAGTGTCGCTTCCCCCACTTATTTACCTTCATTCTCAACGAAATAACTTTTGTTCATGACTCTGTGCGTGTGTATGGGGGGGCGGCCCATAATTCAAAGCGCGCGTGGAAAGTGGCTCGTTGCTCAGTGGGTGGTTTCTTTTTTTTGCATGGCAAATGAAGGGACTTCATGAAAGATTCAGGATTTTCTATACTAAAGTTTATTAAGATTGGATATGTCAAAGAAGCGCCACGCCTAGCCCAGTTTAAAAACTAACAATCTGCCAGGGCTGGGGTCTTCCCCCCTCCAACGTACCCCCCAGGTCCACACTCGAGCGCAGGCGGTAGGGCAAACAGGAGTGTAGACGCGTGCTGAGCTGAATCTCGCCGCGCTCGCCCCCGCCAGGCTGGGTCCTTGGGGGGGGGGTGTAAAAAAACGTTTCTACTCCCTCCCTTCCCTTAGCCGGCAGAAAAAAAACAAAATTCTGTAGACTTGAACATTTGGGGCGCTCCGAATTTCCACGTCCTGGCCCAACCAGGTTTGCAGAGGGGAACCAGGTGTGGCCGAAGAAGTCAGGAAAAGGTGAGTTGTGCGGACACTTGGAGAAGTTTGAAGGCAAGAACAGCGCAAGATGGAAACCGCAGCCCGGGCGCAACAGGACAGGCTCCAGCTCCAGCTTGCAAAAAGAGAAAGTCGAGCCCGCCTTCCTGCCCGACAAAAAACAACAACACAACAACAAGCACCCCAAAGGGAGTGGAATGAGTGATGTCACGGGGCCGCGCGGCAAGGCTCACAAAGGGGGGCCCCTCCCCCTCTGCCCCGTGCGGCTCGGGGAGGGGCGCCAGCAACGCCGGGGACTCGAAACTTTTCCTCTTTAAGAAAAAAAAAAAAAAAAAAAAAAGTGCGCTGCCCGGAGTGGTTTTTTTTCCGCCTTCTTTCCTCGTCTCCCCTCCCCCCCTCTTCCTTTTGAAAGTTTCTTTCCTCCCCCTCCTGACCGCATGGCTGATTCAACCTGTGTCAATCAACTTTTTTTCTTCGCCCCTTATTTAAATAAAGTTTAAAGCTCCTCCTTTCTCCAGCCCACCAAAAAAAAAAAAAAAAAAAAAAAAAGAAACAACTGAAACTATAAATTGGGCTTTGCGCGCCGCAGCCCGGGAGAGTCAGAAAGGCGTGGGGCGCCAGGAGCAGGCGTGTGGGACTCCAGACCGGAGAGCCGGAGGCTGCGCCTTCCCCGCACCGGGACCTTCGCGACGCACCACATCCTCGCCCCTGCCCCGTGCGAGCGCCCACGATGACTACCACCCTCGTGTCTGCTACCATCTTCGACTTAAGCGAAGTTTTATGCAAGGTAAAGTGGGGCGGAGCGTTTGCTTTTTAAAAAGTCCTTTTTTTGCTTTAAAAAAAAAAAAAAAAAAAAAGAACCATCTGAAAGTTTGGGTCTTGGGAAGCAGAAGGTAAAAGGAGAATGAAGGGAGATGCTTTTCTCCCGCATTTTCCACACAGTTTGAAGGAATTTGGGCCTGTCCTCCGCAACCCTGGAGTTTCAACAGTTCTTGGCGAGTTTACATGTGAATTTGAGGATCAGAGTTTTGGAGAGGAGAGGTCTGCCAGGCGGGGATGCCGGGTAGACTGGTGAGGAGTGTGGGGAAAGTTTGGGACAAGTTTTATGTACTTAATATGCTTGTTGAGCCCGGGGTTTGCTGGTCTCCTCGGTTCTTCCGTGTGCACCTTGGGTGTGTGCGCCTGGGTTCGATTTTGCCCAGCACCATTACCAGCCTTTGGGCTTGGGGCTTGTAGAGTTTCTCGAGGAAGCCAGTCTCGAGACCATGTCGTGCTGGCCGATTTTCCCTGCTGCTTTTGGGGAGCCAGGGATTTGCGAGGAAGGAAAAGGTCGAGGGTTGTGATTCAAAAAGATGTCGCACAGTGAGTTTGCAGCGGGTCTTGCGATCTCTGCTGACTTCCTCCGCTGTAGCCGGCTGCGCCGCGAACTTTAGGTGGAAATGGGCTGACCCGTTTACCTGTGTTATGGGGCTCGGTGGCACATCGATTAGGGCGGGGGGCAGGGGACAAAATGTTTGAGTTGAAGAATCGCCTCTTGTAAGGATTACATAGAGGCCTCCTTCAGCCGGATAACTCGCCAGCCGGTATTGAAAAAAAAAAGTGTTAAATTCGTAGTGTTCTGAGAGTGTGTTTTAAAACCCGGAATGGTCTAGGGGTGTGTCATAACAAAAACCTATGGATGTTGTTAAATGTTTTCCCAGTCTTCTTCCCCCAGTTTGAAAGGGCAAAGCTGCTAGGCTACTTATAATTGCCGAAGTGTTTAGCCTTCTCTTAAACACGTCGGGTCATGTTGCTCTCTTTTCCCAGCTTGCTGCCCCTGTCGGCACAGCTTGCCAAGGCCCCAGGGCTGCAGGGTTGGGGTGCAGAGACGCGGAGGAGTTGAGGAGCAACATCAAAAAATTGGAATTTTTAGCGTCCTTCCCTCCTTTGCGCCTTCCCAAGCTCCACTAGCCCGCGCTGCGCACAGCTCCCGGCTAGTCTCCCTTCGCTTTCCTGCTCTCCCGCTCTTTGATCTATTTCTTTCTTTCCCCTCCCTCCCCCGCAGGACTTTTTAAAATGAACCTCATTGTTGGGAACCGGCTCTCCACTGGGTTTCTGTAATCCGCTCGGTGGGGTGGTTGTGGTTACAGATTCCCGATCCCCTGCTGTTGATCCTAAGGGACCAACTTTAGAATTTGCACAATGACACCCACTTGGGCCAAGAGCCAACTCCCAGGTCCCTTACTGGCGCCCTTTCCATATCTGAGGCACTATTTGGGCAGGTGACCAGGGTCCCTTTGGAACAGAACCCTGCCTGTGACAAATCAGCACACACCCCCACCCCCTCCCCCAGTCTGCTGTTGACTGCTGCGTGTGTGTTGGGGGGTTGGTCGGTGCTTTCCTCTCCTTCCCATCTGCAGCTTTGCGTTCAAGATTAAACACTGGTGCTCTTATCCAACTCTCTCTTGCAGCCAGGAGAGTGAAGGGTTAGAGTTATGGTGGGAAATGCGAGGCTGCCCAGGGTACCCCTTGCAGGAGCCTGGATCTTAGAGTTTTTAGGGATCACAACTCACTTTCCCCAATCGCAGACCAGACCTCCCTGCTGCTGCAACAAAAAAACACAGGGCTTGAAAACCTGTTGCGGAAGGAAGGGAACACTTCTGAAGGAGGAAGTTAGTCTTGGGCCAGGTTGTGGGGGAGGGGCTACCACTGAGCGGAGACTAAGAGGGGACTTGGCTGATGTTTGTCTTTTCTCTGGGTCTTACCCATTTTTGTTCAGAGACAAGAAATCTAGAGAGATCTGCCTTGTGTGAGGTATTCTGGATTGAATCTGTTTAGGAGGTAAAGAAATTATATTTTGTAGATTAAAAAAATTATACCTTTGGAGATAAGAGGGTATGAAGGTGCATTTCAGGGGTCATAACAGCCAGATGAATATATAATTTGTCACCCTGGCCCGGATTTGGGAGTTCGTTATGCATGGGGCCAAAATAAACCCAGGTGGCTGGTGTGTGCGGGAAAAGCGACAGAAGGGGGCTCACTGGGGTAGAGCTGGAGGTAGTTCCTTAGGGAAAGAGACAGCACATTGCTGTTTATGGAGGGACTGGCATTCCTGGGCACCCCTCCCTGACCTGGCGGATGTCACCTATAACCTTGCTTTCCCTCCTCTCTTCCTTCTAGGGTAACAAGATGCTCAATTACAGTACTCCCAATGCAGGGGGCTGCCTGCTGGACAGGAAGGCCGTGGGTACTCCTGCCGGAGGGGGCTTCCCTCGTAGGCACTCGGTCACCCTGCCCAGTTCCAAGTTCCATCAGAACCAGCTCCTCAGCAGCCTCAAGGGTGAGCCTGCCCCAACTCTGAGCTCTCGGGACAGCCGATTCCGAGACCGCTCTTTCTCTGAAGGGGGCGAGCGGCTGCTGCCCACCCAGAAACAGCCTGGGAGTGGCCAGGTCAACTCCAGCCGCTACAAAACGGAGTTGTGCCGCCCCTTTGAGGAAAACGGCGCCTGTAAGTACGGGGACAAGTGCCAGTTCGCACACGGCATCCACGAGCTCCGCAGCCTGACCCGCCACCCCAAGTACAAGACGGAGCTGTGCCGCACCTTCCACACCATTGGCTTTTGCCCCTACGGGCCCCGCTGCCACTTCATCCACAACGCCGAGGAGCGCCGAGCCCTGGCCGGGGCCCGGGACCTCTCCGCTGACCGTCCCCGCCTCCAGCATAGTTTTAGCTTTGCTGGGTTTCCCAGTGCCGCTGCCACCGCCGCTGCCACCGGGCTGCTGGACAGCCCCACGTCCATCACCCCACCCCCTATTCTGAGCGCCGATGACCTCCTGGGCTCACCTACCCTGCCTGATGGCACCAATAACCCCTTTGCCTTCTCCAGCCAGGAGCTGGCGACCCTCTTTGCTCCTAGTATGGGGCTGCCTGGGGGTGGCTCTCCAACCACCTTCCTTTTCCGGCCCATGTCCGAGTCCCCTCACATGTTTGACTCTCCCCCCAGCCCTCAGGATTCTCTCTCGGACCAAGAGGGCTACCTGAGCAGCTCCAGCAGTAGCCACAGTGGCTCAGACTCCCCCACTTTGGACAACTCAAGACGCCTGCCCATTTTCAGCAGACTTTCCATCTCAGATGATTAAGCCAGGGTAGGGACGGACCCCCTGCTTCTTTCACCCCTCTCATCCTACACCTACACCCTCACCAACCTACCGCCCCATTCCCCTTGACACACCCTACATTAACAAGGTTAAGCTCAGATGCCTTCCACCAGAACCTTGAAATGTCCCTTCCCTATTTCCCCACTCCCCCAACACAAGGACAAGTCAATTTGTCAGTAGCTTCTTCTGGCTTGAAACCCCCTCCCTCGATTTTTTTTTTTAGCCCACTTACCACGCATAACAGACAAGTCTCATATTTGTCCGTAGATGCCTTTTTTCTGGCTTAAGCCTTCAGTGCCAAATCACAAAAGAAAAAGCAGTAACAGTTTACAGAAGCAACTTAGTGCCTTGTAATCTAACTTTGTCACTGTGACTACATTACCTCTTCAGCGCCAGGGGGCACCCGTGGGCCTCCTGGGGCCTCTGCCCATGGGGTGGGGGGACACCCAAAACCAGCAGCTCCCTCCACTGGCGACATGACTGCACCTTCCCTTATTTCTCCCACACACTTCTTCCTCTCTTCCCAGTAGAGAGTTGTGACCCCCTTGGGAGAGTCGTTGCTGGACTTGGGTTTTTGGGGAAAACTGTCTTGACATTCAAAACCTTTTTCTTCCCAACCTGAACCCCCATTGACTAATCTTGCCTGGGTTTGTAGGTCTGCAGGAAGGAAGGCTGGAAAAGTGGATGAAGATTTTGACATAAGTGGGACTTTGTGATTTAATTTTTTCCTTTTTTTTTTAAAGTGGGGAGGAAGGGGAGGCTAGATGGACTATGAGAGACTTGATTTTGGTGCTAAAGTTCCCCAATTCATATGTGACATCTTAAAAAGAAAATAACAAAAAAAAGAGAGAAAAGCTAAAAAAACATGTAAGGGGTGAGCAGTTAATGGTATTCATTCCACATACAATATCTGTGTAAAACGATTTCCTGTAGAAGTAGCTTTAATGGTTTTGCTCTAGAATACCGTAGGTCTACCTTTAGAGCACTCACGCCATGCTTTTTTCCCTGGGTTTTAAACTTCATATAACTTTCAGAAATTGGAGAGCAAAAATTTTGCTTGTCACTGCACATCAATATAAAAAAGCTTATTTAACTTATCAAAACGTATTTATTGCCAAACTATGCTTTTTTTGTTAATTTTGTTCATATTTATCGGGATGACAAATCCATAGAATATATTCTTTTATGTTAAATTATGATCTTCATATTAATCTTAAAATTTTGTGACGTGTCTTTTCCTTTTTTTTCCACAGTTTTAATATATTATTCTTCAACAACATTTTTTTGTAACTTTACACTTTTTTGGTTATTTTATTTTAAAAAAATGAAAAATTAATTTAAAAAAATGCAAAAAACTGTTGGATTATTTATTTTAGAAATTCCCCCTTTTGTGTTGGACTGCAAATTGAGTTTCTTTCTCTTTAGGCTTTTCACAGCTAGGACTGAGAATGTATGTAAAAGTTCTGTGACAGTACAGAAGGAAAACAACTTTTTATGTATAGTTTCTAAAAGGGAAAAAAAAAGAGAAAACCCTTTGACTTCCATGTGCCCATCTCAAGACATTCCGCTCGCAGATTTGAGGTTCTGGATTCCAGGTTTGGAATTTTCCAATGTTAGTGTAAACAGAACTGGCACACAGACACATTAAGATGAATGTAATTATTATTCCTCTTGCTGGTCACTACCGTCGCTTTCTATTTCTCTTTCTTTGTGTGAATTTATTTAAAAGAAAAAAAACTTTTTGTAACGACTATTTGCAGTTTAAAAATCAATAAACCCCGTTTTTCAAGAAACACTGGTGATGGCTCTGGTTTTACGTGGCTCATGAACTGACTGTAGATTTTCCCTGGAGAAGCCCTGCACTGGTGGGACAGGCTGGTTGGTCTCCTAACTAAATACGTGGCTCCCTTCCCTAACTCTGGGAAGTCTGTTGCTTACTGAGGATGGGTGAGGCTTTGTGCTGAAGAGCCTGTCCTTGCTGCTGGGTTGCTTCAGAGAAGGCTCTGCAGTGCAATAACTTGACTGACTGAATGGCGAAGGCTGGCCTTGCCCACCTTTTAGCCTGTTTGAGGCCAACCCATCCCAGCCTGTGGTCTTCATCCCTTTGGACAGTGTTGAGGGTGGAACATGGCATGCCTGCAGACTTGTGAATTCTGTTACTGAAAGCTCAGGCTCATGTTTCCACCAGATCCTCACCTCCACGCTTGCCTCGGGGTGTCTGAGACTTGCCTGCCTGGAGAGGAGAAAGAGGATGGCATGGGCTTCAGTCATATCTGGGTTTGACTCACTTCTGTGTTTCAAGGGCCATTGATAAGAGATGGGTATTACACTGACTAACATAGGAGTCAACGATGGTTCCCATCACCTGGGGCCTAGTTACACCTCATACCATGCAAAAGAGACTGGGGTACATTTGGTTGAGAGCACCCCAGCTAGGGCCAGCTGACCACTAAGAAGTGAAATTTAACCTGAAAGAGAGGAGTTGGATCTTTTTTTTTTTTTTTTTGTCTTTCTTGATACCAAGGGTCAAACTCACAACTGCCTGCTTTCAAGGCAGGCACTTATGCGGCTGAGCTAAACCCCCAGCCCCTAAGTTGGATCTTTCTAAAATGAGGCTCTTCCTTGTGGGTAGAGGAGGGTGGGAGTTAAGCTGAATTTTTGCCTCGACCACCAGACCTTTCACAAACGTGGTCAGGTCTTTAGTAGATACCTTCCAGGCCAGGACTGTGGTACTTATACCTTCTTGTCTCTATCTGGCCTGCAGGTATCACAGGAGGTAGGGTGTAAGGTAAAAAGGGTCTATTTTCCAGGGTAGAGGCAAGTGGTGCAGGAAGGGGAAAAGCAGACCTTCCAAAAGCAGTGTCTGTCTACACGTCCCGGTTGGGCTGTGGTGGAATGTGATTCTCCTTTCTGATTATAACAACTGTTCACCTTAAGCTCATTCCCTGCAGATATACAGGAGTATATGGTGCACATCTCTTTCTAGTTAACCCTCTTGTGACCATTGAGTTCAGAGGGATCTAAGCCTGCCTTCCAGCCAGCCCTAAATCTCCTCCTTGGAGTTAGATACCAAAGATAGGCATTGACTCCAGCCTTAGAGGATAAGGTTGGTTGTGAAGGGAAGAAGAGGCTTTGTGTCATTTGGGGAAGTTAGCTGTCCCTGGGCCTTCAGCTCTTATCCCACATGTGTCCCTATGGAGAGTACCTGAGCTCAGATTTAGGCCAAACAGGCCTAGAGTCTAGACCTTACAGCCTAAGCTACTTAGGAAAGCAAATACAATCCTTTTGGGTACATTATTTTCCTAGGATAATTGAAGATGAAGGACTTTCAGCAGCCCTGCTATAGGCTGGCAGGGAGCTGAGGGTAGTGTGAGCCCAGAGATGTTAGGGGACCTCCATCTCTAAGCCCCTCCACAGTCCGCCAGGGTAGGAACCAGGCTGGAAGTGAGGCCTTCCCAGAGGGAAGTGGGGTAGGAAGAGCCAAGTCCTGCTTTGTCAGCCAAATTTCCTGGACACAGGGCATCCTCTATATCCTGGCTAGGACTCCAGGGTTGATCTGATTTGGGGACCTGCACAAGGTCCTCCCTGTGTAGGCCAAGTCTCCATGGCCTCTGGCCTTGCAACCTGTGTTTGGCTGAATGTCTTGAAGCTGTCAGAAAAATGAGCTACTGGTTGATGGCTTCCCTTTCCTGGCCTGGCTATTTCATTGTCAGGAGAAAAGTGGTGACTACCTGAGTGGCAGTGGCACTCAGGAGGGAAGGATGGCCTTTGAAGGCCAGCAGAGAATCTGGGGCAGACTTACCTTGGCTTTCGTAGTTAGTCATATCTCAAAACTTTGGTTATGAAAGTGAGGGAGGATCCTAGCAGGAAGAAGACTCCATGACATGAAGGAAGAAGACCAATGTGCATGTGCCTTGTCCAGTGACCCAATCTTGGACCTTTCAGTTGTATCCTGAAAGGTTACCATGAGGGTCAAGTGCACCGTTAGTAATGACAGCTCTTTGTGCGCTGTAGTCCTCTGAGAACTGTGCATTTTAACTCAGATGCTCATGATGACCTCATGGTGAAACTTCCATACTAACCCCATTCTACCTATGGAGAAACTGGTGGGAGGTTGGAGCAGCTCATTACCTGTCACAGTAAAAAAGTGTCAGGACTTGAACCCAAGCAGACTGGCTCCATCAC
Source organism: Cavia porcellus (assembly GCF_034190915.1). Lineage (NCBI taxonomy): Eukaryota > Metazoa > Chordata > Mammalia > Rodentia > Caviidae > Cavia > Cavia porcellus. Next base: position 32,877,460 of record NW_026947514.1, read on the forward strand.
TGTGTTTCACCTCTGTGCTATCTTGTATCACAGACAGACACATGGAAAATGCTGGGCATAGTCCCTGGCATACTGTAAAGAGGGTTAGTTTCCTTCTCCATTGGCCTTTGGCGGCAATTCTACAAGAGTGTGGACAGTCAGGTTGGATGATATCTGCATGCACCCCTCCCCCAAGTATCATGATCTCATGTCCTAGAAGGCCTGGATTGGCCTGTTTGGAGGAGGGGGCTGGGAGGAGGGGCAGGCTAGCCTCCTGGACTTTCCCCTTCTCTGCCTGCTGGGGGTGGTTTCTGTTAATGATCAACAGAGCAAAGGGTGCCTTAGGCGTCTTGGGGAGTTGGCCCCTTGCCCTTCTCCCCCCAGGATCTCCCACCTCTGCACGTAGCCAACCACTGAATCATGTCTGGCTGGCTTGCCTGGAATGCTACCTGAGTTCAGCAGGTGAGAAGGTGGGAGGTCTCCCTTGCTGCCCTGGGCATGGCCAATCCATGGGGTGCAGAGAGCTGGGCTGCAGGGCACACCCTTCCCTTGAGCTCAGGTCAGCACCTGAGTCCTGCCTCTTGGATAAAGCTTGGATTGCAGATAAATCTGGGTGTTCTTTGGAAAACTCCCAAATGTTACATCTGAGTTACTGTCGTGGGAAACCAGTCTGTAAGAAGCCAGGGCAGGGTGGCCCGTAAGAGACACTGTTGGCCAGTGGACCAGAATGCCACCTCCTCATTTAGGTTATTTGCACTTGTTTTGAAATGTTGGCAAAGCTCTAATCTCAAGGTACAGGGCTGTAAGTGACGACTGTACCTGTTCTATCAGCTTGGGGTTTGACAAAAATAAACACTAGCTATGGCTAAACCTAGCATAGTTTTCTGTGCTATTCTGACTCCCAGTTGTACCTCAAGGAGGAGGAGCCCTGACCACCCAGGGCTGACTTGGTTTTTTTTGCCTCTACTATTCCAGGGTAAACAGTTGCTTTTGAAGTCAGAGGGACCTGGGTTTAAGCCCCTGTTTGGTCAAGGTCACTCTATGCTCTTATACCAGAGATTTAGTAAGTAATATAAAATAATTTCCCATTTGTAAAATGGGATGATGATGTTGAAGAAGAGGAGGAAGGGGGGGAGAGGAGAGAAAAAAGGGAGGAAGAAGTAGGAGAAGGAGGAAAAGAGGAAGAAGGAGATAAGTATACCAGGCTATACCGTGTTGCAGTCAGCCAATGAAAAATTACTGATGTACAACAACAACAGAGATGAATTGCAAAAACAAAGTTCATTGAAAGAAATCAGCCACAGAGAACACGTATTCTGTGAGTCCATCTGTCCAAAGTCCCAAATCAGTTCACAAAGTTAGATTTCCATGAGAAGATACAGCATGTATATACAATTCACTAAGCTGTTCAGGAAAAATGTGGCACTTCACTGTACTTAAGTTACACTGCAAAACTAAAAGCCCACAGTGTTGGTGTGAGTGTCAAATAATATGCATAAAGGCAAAGAAAGGAATCCAGTAGGGACCTGGCCTATTATAGGAATTTAAACTGTGGCTGATTTTTATAACACTGACTGGAGGATACGGATGGTCCCCCCTATTCATGAGAGAATGGGCTCAGAGTAGGTGAGTGATTTATCCCAGGAGTGGGATTTCCTCATAGAGATGTGAATCCTTGCATAGTTCCCTCTACTGTGAACTGCACCTTGTGAGCAGGTGTTGCTTCTACAGGAAAACAGAATTCACAGTGATCCAGGTATACCTGAGTTAATCATCCATGTCAGAAAAGTTTTTCTCTTTGCAGAGTCAAAAGAACTCTATAACAAGTTAGTACCCTCTCAAATTTTGTAGGTGGTAAAGGGAACCTGGGAAATTGGTGTCTGGGGAAACTCTAAGGGGTGTAGCCTTTTGTCACGCGGTCAAGTTTAACGTGCCTGTCAGCCAGGCATGATGGCACATGCCTGTAGTCCCAGCAATCGGGAGGTTGAGGCAAGTGGATCATTGCAAGTTTGAGACTAGCCTGGGATACAAAGTGAACTCAGGGCCACCCTGAACTGCATAGTGAGACCCTGTCTCAAAAAGATAAAAAATAAACAACTCTCCCCTAAAAACACAGTATCTGGGAATGTGTGTTATCACTGGTTCTATTTCCCACGTGGGGAAGGTTAGGCTCAGGGAGGCCACCGTTCCCAATTACATGGCTGGCCCTATAGCAAGTAGCTAAGGGCCTAGGGCTGTCTGAGTCCAGCACCAAGCTCAGTCCCCACCTGGTACAGGTGACAATATCAAATGGCATCACTCTTCTTTGGGGATTATAGTCCTAGAGGACACCGTTTTCTCTCAGCTCATCCTTCCCTGAGATCCCTCTATCCTAAATGGCCACCCACTCTGGGTCGTGAGCAGAGGCTGGCCTTATCTTTTGTCTCTTTTATAAAGTGGGGCAGGTCAGGTGTGACTCAGTGACAGCCACTGTACTGAGTCCACTGGCAGGCGCAGCAGCTGCACCAAAACCCAAATTCCTATGTTGACTGAGTTGCCACGTGGCTAGTGGTAGAAGGAACCCTATTTCATCTCTTAGAGGGTGGTTGTGTTGCCTACCAAGCAATCTGGAAGCACAAGGTAATGAAGCAGTTATTTAAGGGCTCCACCAATTCCTTTCTAATTGGCCATCTCGTGCAGCTACCAAAAGTCCCCCCAACTGCCTTGAGCTGGGTTGGGGAGGCCTTGGGCTTCTTTCTTCCCTTGTTCCAGTCTACAGGCCTCAGGGGCTCTGGAGGCAGCCAGGTAGTTAGTTCTGTCAGAATTTTGGACTAGGTAAAATAATTTTGGCCACTAGCATTGTGCAGCTGTTGGTTGGGTTTGGAGCCTATGCTGCCTCCTCCTGGATGGAGCCTGATGCATTAAACTCAGATATGCATGCCAACTCACAAGGGACTTTCTGTGCAGTCAGGTGTTCTGGAAATTTTCTGGTGTGTGGGACCTCAGTGAAAACGAATCAGGGAGCTGGGCTGTCTCTTCGTACATGTGCACCATCACTGGAGGGCTGGGAGTCCATCCCCATACAAAGGCAAGCCAAGGCAAGACACTGGAGCAGCCACCGGCCCAGTGACAGCCTGGTTTGGGAACCAAAAGTGACCACTCCTGCCATAGTTATCATTGATGGCCCTAGATAGTCACTTCCTACTTCTGGTCTTCATTTCCTTGTCAATGAAATACTGGGATTGGGCCAGAAAATTCTTGTAAAGTTCATGAATATCTTAGAAAGCAAAATACACATATTTTCCTTTATTGAGAATGTTGAAGTTCCTTTTCCATGCCAAAGGATGGGAAGCTTACAGTGTAGACATTGTAAAATTCAACTAGAGCTATAGTCAGAAGGGAGGTGGTGTGTTAATGATGTCAGGTGACTCACAGATGAGTCCAGGACTAAAAATTGGCAGTCTGAACACCCTTTGAAGTGATGATTTTAAGCACTTTTATGAACTGTAGGTTGGATGAGAACATGTAAGTCATCCACTTGGTATGCTGTATTTCGCCAAACACTATTTCACATTAAAACACTGAAACAAACTGTCTTCTTTGAGGACTATGCCTTGTATTTGAATACACTGCCCTGCATCTAGGAGCTGACTGGTTTCTATGACATTCAGAGAAGGAGTTACAGAAGTTGGAAGGTCCAGACAGAGAGATTTGGCTTGGTCCAGGGAAAATCATTTTAACAAGCTGGCCTTTGGAGGAGGTGAGTTTCCTGTTGTTGGGAATGGTCAAACAACCTAGGTGAAGCCACCCCAACCTGGACAGGGACTCTGCAGAGTGACTCCCAGACGCCCCACCCACAGCCACCCCTCTTTCTCCCTTCCCATTGTACCCTTCTGGTTTCATATTTTGATACTTAAGTCTCTGAAAGTTCCATGTTCACTTCACTCTTTACTCATTTGTCAGTGTCTCATGGAACTTGAGGATACTGTAGGTCAGGGAGGCAGGGCTCCCTGTTTGATTTCCTGTCAAGACTCATGGCATTTAGCACATGCTTGACAAATGCCGAATGGATGGATCTTGCCACTAGTCTAACTTCATAATGTCTAGGAGCCCATCGTTCTAGGGGACCAAGTCCTTCAAAAGCCTGGCTGTAGATGTGCAGGGGCCATGGTGTCCCTGGTAAAGCCAGGGGAAAGGATCAGGCCTGTGGTCTGTCACTGGCTGTGTGTCCTTGAGTGCGTCATTTAACCTTTGGGGGTCTCAGTTGCTTCATTGCAAGAGGAGATTTGGATTTGGTCATCTTCCAGGCCTTCCCAGCTGGACTACTTTGGGATTTGAGTGCTCTATGTTTGCACTCACTGCTCTGTTCTCAAACTGTTTGTTCAACTCTTTTCTATTATGGGTTCTAGACCTATTAAAACAGAATAGGGAGGCCAAGAGTAAATAAAGTGCAAATGAATCACTACATTCTGCAAAACAAATTGTGAGGACTACAGCTAGACTCCAAGAAAGCTGTCTAATGAATTAATCACCAGTAATATAGATTTTTCAATGCAGGCATAATTAACAATTGAGGGTTTTTTTTAGCAGCCTAACAGTGTGCTCAGTCACAACAAACCTAATATAGTCATCCATCACAATCCTAGAGGGCTGATTTCAGGAGATCTCTGTTGATACTAAAATCTGCAGATGCTCAAGTCTCTTATATAAAATGGCGCAGGATTTCCATATAATCTACACACATTTTCCTACATACTTTTTTGTTGTCATTGTGTTTTTGAGACAGAGTCTCGCTATGTATTCTAGGCTGGCATTGGATTCACTATGTAACCTACACTGGTATCAAACTCATGGCAATCCACCTGACTCAAGAACTGGGATTACAGGTGTAGGCCACCATGCCCAGCTTCCTTTACATTTTAAATCATCTTTACATTACTTATAATATCCAGTACAATGCACATGCTGTGTGAGTAGTTGTTAAACTTTATCATTTAGAGTAATGACGAAAAAGAACCTATACATCTTTAGTACAAGTGGAAGTTTTTGGAATATTTTCCACACGGAGTTGGTTGAATCCGAGGACTCAGAACCTGAGAATAAAGAAAGCTGACTCTTTCCTCTGATTTTAAGCATATTTTGGATTCACTTGATACTTCTTTCTTCTTTCTGGCCTCTCCAGGAGATGGCTGAAGAGCCCAGATATTTCTGTTTCCGAGTCCTGTGAGAACACTGAAACAATTCTTGCAGGATTGCACCTTGGGACTGGTGTGTGTTGATGTGGGAGGCATACAGATGGTTACACTTTATGTTGTTAGGTAAGTTTTGTTGTTAAACACATACTTCTCTTTCTACATGTTCCTAGAAGAGGTCTCTTCTACATTCTGAAGCGTTACTCAAACACCGCCCACAAGAACAACACATGCAAAATTATCTTTGGAATGAATTGGTCAACACATACACAGGCACTGGGGAAGATACAGTGTGAAAGGTGCCGCATAGTTCAAAAGGGCATAGAGTGTGATCCTCATTCATAAAGTTTCCATTTGAGTTGAGAGACAAGACACAAAGTAATGAAACTATCAATTAACCAGACTGGATTTTGGACCAGATAGTATTATGTATATGGACCCAATAAAATACTAAGTTGAGAGTGGATAATTAGAGGGTAGTTCAGCTTGTGATGTCCTGCTAATTGGCTGGCACACTTAACTGCCAAGGAGCCGGAGGAAGCTCAGGCCAGCACCTGTTCAGAGAGAGAGAGGTTTGCCCAGCTCTGGGGTGTCTGAGGAACCCTCTTACTACCCAGAGCCACAGGAGCCAAATGAGAATGATGCTTCCAGAGCTGAGCCTCTCCACGGGCCCCGTCGTGAAGAATACAGAGACTGACCGAGGCGGGGAAAGATTGGTCTCAAGGTCGTTGCCTGTGGGTTTAGCCAGACCACAGACCATTAAAATGTGCTGTGCTCTGCCCAGCATTTCTAAGAATTTTAGGGCAATGTTTAAAAAGTCAGTGTTTAAATAATAGTTGAGCTTTTGGTGTTTCTTGAAAAATTGGGACATCTGGCCTCAGAAAGTTTATCTTTCTTTTACCATCAGCTATATGGCTCTAAGTAGCAGATCTACCTATTTATGTATGTATGTATCTATATGCTGGGGTTAGGCCCTTCTGTTTGCCCTGGTCCCCACCACACTCCCTAGAATCTCCTGAATGTTCTATTCCTCTAATAGTAGAAAAATATTTTCTGTACTTGAATATTTGTCAAAACATGAAATATAAAAAGCCTTGGAGCCTAGGCAGCTGTGTATTTTACAAAGAATAATTAGGAAAAAGCCTGTAACTGTATACATGCACAATATTGAAAGAATTAGTCTACTGGCCTCACCAATGTCCATTCCCCGCTGGGTCCTGGGCTGGCCCCATGGCAGGTTATATAACAGACAGGTGTCACCTTAAGAAAAGTCCTTCTAGCTGAGACTGACTCAGGGCTTATATGTGGCAGGTGTTAACTCACTTAACTTTGTAACAACCAACTGTGCTATTATTCCTTGCTGCTTAGAGGAGGAAACAGGTGCAGCGGAGTTAACCACCATGCCCAAGATCACACAGCTCCTTGTGGGCGGAGACAGGATTTGAATGCAGGCCTGCCTTCCCCCAGAACCCACGCTCACTTTTGCTCCTTTTGTTTCTGACCTGGGGTAATGCATAGGTTCTCTGTCTCTCTCTCTCTCTCTCTCTCTCTCTCTCTCTCTCTCTCTCTCTCTCTCTCTGTCTCTGTCTCTGTCTCTGTCTCTCTCTTTCTGTCTCTCTCTCCACCAGATTATAAGCTACATGAAAAGCAAGGTCTTGGCCTTTCCCACCCTCTGCTCTGCTGTATGCAAATATAGCAGTGCATGGCATGTCACAGGCACTCAGTAAATAACTCTAGATGTATGTGCTGGTCTGAGAGCCTTGGCAATGCTGATCTGGTGTCTCTGAATACTGAGGCCTGCAGTGGGGTTGGGCCTTGGCCAGATCTGGGCAGGAGAAGAGCGACAGGTGGGGAGAACCCCATTGCTCCATGCTTTTCTGTCCTGAGTCTTGCTCTTTCTCTTTTCTAAGACTTTCTTCTTCCACAATGAAGAGCATGAAATGAAACAGTAAATTGGAAAATGAAAGAAACAGCAGGAACTGTTTACAAAGACAGCTAGTGGAGGAAACTGTTCTTCAAACAACACACTGGGCTGTGGGGGTGTTTGTGCCCGAGGCAGTGGCAGGGGGCTCATGGACAGTGTCTTCACAGCAGGTTCCTGGGTGTGTTGGGAGAAGCATCGAAAACTTGCAGCACGGGGCTTGAAGTAGTTGTGGTTGGTAGCCTGCCTCTGGTGCCCACCTTCCTTAGTTGCTTAGAAGCAAACCGGGAATGAAGATTTGATAGGTGAGCCCAGGAAGAACCAATACATGAGCCAAGCAGTGAGTCAGAAGAAGGAAGGTGGTCAGTCCTTATCCTAATCCTTATCACATCACTCATTGCCTTGGATGGCTGACCTTTGATACTGTGGGAAAGATGTGGGAACCAGGGATGGACACATGCCTCAGGGGCAACATACACCAGGGACAGGGAGCCTGGACTATTGAGACTCTGCATGCATGGATTGAAGGCTGCTTGGCATTGTGTATGAGCTGTGAGGGGGCTAGAGAGAGCTGGCAGGGGCTAGTGGTTGCAATTGGACAGACAAGCACCAAAATGGTAAGGACAGAGGGACATGGGTTGTACCAAATTCATCTGTAGCCCTCTTCTGTCTACACAGACTGGGCATCAGGACCAGAGCCCTGGGTGCTTTGCAGAAGAACTATATCTGTGCCGTATCAGGCTTTTGCTGGGTAACAAACCACACCGCAAAATTAGTGTGTAATAACCATGTATTTAGCTTACAATTTAATAGGTGGGCGATTTGATCTGGGCTGAGCTGGATGAGTCTCAGCATGGCTTATTTGCCCATCTGTGGTCAGCTGCCATGGGCACCAGGGCGGGCTGGTCTAAGATGGCCTTGATCATATCAGCTATCTCCATTCTACATGGCCCCTCGACCTCCAGCAGTGAGGCTTGGTCTCCTTTTCATGGAAGCAGCAGTGCTTCAAGAGAATGTGCAGGTGGGGATCCTGGAGGACAGGCTTGGAATCAGCATATCTCTTCCATCAAATTCTGTTGGCCAAAGCAAGCCATCAGACCAGCCCCCATTCAAGGAGTGAAAAAATGGAGTTCTGTATCTCCATGGCAGCAGCTGTGGAGTCCTATTTGGGGGGACAGACACAGGAAGAAGAATACTCAGCCATTTTTGCAAATAATCTACCACATGCCCATGCCCCAAGGCATCTTGTGATCTGGTGGACAATCAAAACCAGTGTTTGTCCTACTATTTTAGACATCGTAGGAGTCAGGAGCTGTCTGGCTCGAGTGTGGGAAAGTCTCTGACCCACAATACCTCCTTCACTGATGCTTTCTGTTAGATTTCATCCTTCCCTTTGGTCATGTATTTTAAGAAAGCAGTTATTTCTAAAGGACAGTATATTATGTCAGTACTTTTTGAGTCTGTGAGTCTATGTGAGTAAGAAGAGCATCAAAGAACTGATTTGAGAGTTAAGCCAGGTCAAGGGCATATAATTTGTATTTTAGCAATTTTTTTTTTCTAGAACTGATGATTGGATCCAGGGCCTCAGGCGTGCCAGGCAAATGCCCAGTTACAATCTCAGGCCCTTTTACCTTTGCTGTTAAGGCATCAAGGCCACAGTGATTGCAATGGAAGCCCCTCCCTCCAGGCCAGGAGGCAGAGACATTCTGGGAGAACCTCTGCATGTGAAGCCCGCTGTGAACCTAGCAGGCAGAGTTCAAATGCTCACATGTCTGGATTGCTTGGTGTAAGGAACCCTCACCCGTGGTGCTCGGGACACACCTTGGAAGCCAGAGGGCCTTCCTTCCTGCATCTGTACCATCCTCTTCTTTGGGAATGGCTCTCGATCCCTTTGCTCCTTACAGCAGCCTGGGTTTGGGAAATGGAGACTGTGAGCTCCTGGGGAATTTGCCCAAGGTTATGGAGGGAGTGAAGGGAAGAAATTGAATCTTTTAATTCTAGACTTTTCTTTAATAGTTAAAATTGTGATTTCATTTATTTACATAAATACTCAGAAGTAGGTAGATTTGGTGATCTTATCATAAGACGGCATATAATTTTTAAAAATTGAATTTGGAGAGTTTGTCATCCTTACAAGTATTATATGCTTTTAGAATTTTCTAGCCACCCCTTTCAAGGAATTAACCCCAAGTCTTTTTTTTTTTTTTTTTTTTTGTCTTTTTCATTTTTATCGGTACCAGGGATCGAACTCACGACTGCCTGCTTGCAAGTTGCAAGGCAGGCGCTTATGCCGCTGAGCTAAATCCCCAGCCCCATAACCCCAAGTCTTTTTTCTTACCTCCTTGGCCAGCGAAAATTTCCCAGCTCGGTGGCCCCCATAGCCTCTCCTCCTCCCCTGACACCACAGTGTCCTAGCATTCACCCAGCTCCGGGTGACTGGCGCAGAGGGGATGACAGCAGGCTTGGGAAACCACAAGGTCAACAAACCCATGTCCCTCTGGGGTCAATTTCCCTCAGAGAATTGATGAGGGACAATAATCCTGCAGCTATATTTATATACTGAGTAGTAGAAAATACATTTTGAAGAGTAACACTTCTTTTTTTATCTTTCCAATTAATGCAAAGAAATTCTTGTTTGCAGAATCTATTTCCGAAAACAGCCCTGGATCTCCTAGAGATGACTCAGTTCCCTGAGAAGGCAGTGGGGGCATTTGCAGAAACAGAGCCCTCATTATGGGAATAGCTCCCTGAGTATCCCCAGGCACCCCAGGACAGTGGACTGTGCTGAAGCTTCTTCCGTCATGAGATAACTTTTCTCTTTCATATGTGACTGCCAGGTTACACACCCTGCTAGTGGCTCTTGTAGTGGTAGCAGCAAGGACCTACTCTGTGCCAGGAGTGGGACTGGAATGACAGGCAGGCAGGTGAGGTACTTAAGTGTATACCCAGGTGCCTACCTCACATAAGCAGGGCCTGAGAGTGATGCCTGGTCCTTTGTGAACACCGTTGTCACTTTGGTCCTACCCTGGCTCTGTATCTGTTTTGTCATATAATCTTTGATATTGCTTATCTTTACAAATGGGCTAAACCTGAATCACAGAGTGGTTATGTCCCAGGTAGCACAGCTGACTCCTGCCCAAGACTGGGGGACACTGACATTATCTCATTGGATTTCACAACATCCCGAGAAATAATTGCCCCTATATTGTATTGGTTCGTGCGAGCCAACTGCTGAATTCTCAGGCACTTTGTGAGTCAGTTGTTAAACACAGCCATTGTTAACTATGAAATCATACAAATGTACAATTAATTAAATCAATTATACTGAGAGCAAATGCAATAAAGATCCCAAACTCCACTTCCTAATTCTGCTTCTCCTGTGCTCCCTGTCTAAGAGCAAGGCAGAATAGCTGCTACATTGGAGCAAAAATCTCTTCTCTGCCAGGCAGGACAAGGCGGGCTCCTCCCTGCCCCAACCGGAAGCCACTTCTTCCGGTCATTCTCCAGGGCGGATATGTTGTAGGAAACAGCCACTAAGGCTGCGAGGAAGAAAAACACCCGCTTCCCATGCTCCCAACATCGGCAATAGACAGCTCTAGGCTTGAGTTCCCTTTGACCTTTGTCTGGGCCCCAGGGGAAATGGCTTCTTGAGGGGGTAACAGGGGCTCCGTAGCCCACTGGCCAAGAGGATTTGAGGAGAGAACTTTGTACACTGAGGCTAGGGAAAGCAGCTGGTCTACAAGAGTTAAATGTGGCTTTGGGAACCATATGGATCTAGCACCTAAACTCTTGCCTCTCTCTACCTCTTATAATGTGTGTGACCTCAGTTAAGGCATTTAGCTGCTCCACACCTCACCATTTCCATCTGTAAAATGGGAGAATGTCTACCTTATGGAGTTGTGGCATAAAAATAAAAAAGAATGCACATGAAGCATTCTAAGACATGAATGGTGAAAGGATTGGAATCAATGCTAGTGAGTGAATACCAATAGCAGTTATGTGCCAGGCACTGGTTAGGGTAGAAGGTTCCCACACGGGTGGGCAGAACGCCTTTCTCCAGGACTCTCCAGATAAGGTGGTAAGATGGATGGTAGTGGTGCTGTGGCAGCAGTGTTGGGGGAAGCATGGAGCACAGGGCCCTAAATTGCCCTGCCCAGCCTCCTGCTGAATAGCATTTCCTAAGACCTGTGAGCAGCCATGGGTATGATCCAATCTCTCTCTTCTCAGAAGCGACACTAACAGGCCTAAAATGTTCAGTGATAACAAGTAAGAAGACACTTGGACCCACGTAGAAGAAATAAATGGTGGCGGGAGAGGCCTTTCTTCAGATTGGCTGATGCCTGCAGGAAAGGGCTTCCAGGAGGGCCTGCGGTTCCTCTCCACCTTGTTTTAGCAAAGTGAAGGAGAGGAGGGGCGGGACTGGAGTTTCCTTCTGCCCCATGAAGAGGCACCGTGGGACCCCTGCTCCTCTGTTTCCCCCTCAGCAGGCTGACTCTGCTCACCTGCTCGGGCCCAGGGCTGAGCATCCCCCTAGCCCGTCCCAATGGGTCCCTAAAGCCAAGATGGCGACCAATAGTGTCCTTAATCACACCTAAAAGGCATGCTGGGAATATGCAGGAAACCATTTTCCAGGGTAAGAAACTGGCCTTCGTCACACATCTAGCCTGTCCTGCCTTGGGCTTCTCACTGAGTCATGTTGAGGAAACTGTTTCCGGCAGGCTTTGGAGAGGGCAGGAGGCCCTCCCTGACCAATCTGCCCACCAGTCAGGCCCTAGCCGGTGGGGTCCTCTTGCCTGCTTGGAGGTGAGCAGGGACTGAGGGCTCCCAGCCTACCTTTGTCACTGGACCTCCTCTCACAAATTTATTTGCTGCAGAAGCTGAGGTAGCAGCCCCAAGGCTGCAGTGGGTGTGGTGTGGGTTAGTGTTTGGGGGACACAGGCTCTTGGCAGCTGTGCCATTGCACTCTACCGAGAGGCGCCCTTTCTCCCCACCCATGAACAGATAATCCACGATAAGGAGGATAAAGGACACTCCATGATGACACACTATTGAGACTTATGTCATGGTCTTGTGACATTACCAAGTACTTGTTTTTAACTTCAGAGGAAGTAGGAAATGGATGAAATGACACTTTGTACAACCCATTTCTCCACACTTAGGGCTACACCTGTGTCTCCATGGTCCAGGGGGTCTCTTCTCATCAAGGAGGTGCTTTCTCCTCCTGCATCTCCATGTCACAGATCTCAATATTTTCAGACAGCCACTCTTTTTGGAAGGAATAGGCTGAATCCATCTCTGCTCCTGGCATGGGGTTGGGAGGCAGGAAGGGAGCAAAGCGGTAATCACAGGTGTAAATTGTGAGGTCAGAAAGGCTGGGGTTCAGTCTTAACATTGCCCCTTTGTTTCCTGTGTGTGAGGTGCTCGCTGGGCCTCAACTGTCTCCTCTGTGAAGTGGGAGTAACAGTGCCTGTCCTCATGGAGAGATCAGATGGGTTAAATGAGGTGGTACGCTGGTGGCAGCAACTTGGAGAGGAGAGCTCAGCTGGGAGGTATGGGTACTTCTTGAGGTGTGACCCTGGGGAAGCCTCCTGAGCTGCAGACGTGCTGGTGCAGTGAGGATCTCATTCCCATCCCACATTTACAACTGCCATGAGTTAGGGGAAGAGCTGGTGCAGCCTCTTCAAGCTGTGCAAAGCTGTGAGGGGCAGAGAGAGTGCAGCTAAGATGGCCATTAGGGTGCTTGCGGCAGGCTGTAATTAGGACCTGGGGGAGGGCAGAAAGGAGCCTGCCATCCTTTCCCCACGTAGCGCGCTCTGCCCTGGAAGCCAGGCCCTGTGGTGTGAGCAGCCGTGGATCCCCTCCCATGCGGTCTAGGCTAATGGCTGCCCACTTTGCCCCTTTTGTCCCATTAGCTGGGCCATCAGTTGTGCTGGGCCAAGTGGTGACCAGGAGTCACAGCAGTTCCATCCGTATTCCTTTTACAGCCTCATCAGTTGGGAGTGTGAGCCTCCAGCTCTGGCACTGTGAACACACTTTACATTCCTGGCCTTCCTCACTCCCCAGAATATTTGAGACTCTGGTCTCCAGCAGAGCCCAAAAGCCTCCCTCTGCTTGCTGCAGTGGGTGGTTCTGCGTGAATCCCGGAGATCAGAGTTGGAGAGTCAGAAAGACTTCCTTGGCTGGGTTTCTTTGGTTCTTGCCTATAACAGTTCTCCCTCAGCTGCCCATGTTCTGGTCCAAGGATGGTGGCACTGAAGCTGGGGTCTAACTGGTCGTGATACAAGCAGGAGCTTGGGCTGTGCTGGAGGGAGACCTCAGGGAGAATAGTTGACCCTGACAGTCTGGGCTGCAGTGCACCTCTGGCCCTGGAGGTCCTTCACAAACAGGATAGAGTTTTACCTCTCTGGAATGTTTTAGGGCAGCAAGGCCTACTCCATCCTCTCAGTAAGATGAAGCTGGTCTCTCAGCAAGGGCTGAGACATTTGGACATTTGTAACCTCTGTGAGCACCTAGAGTGCCACACATGGTCTTGACTGCCTTGAGTGAATTTTTTTCTCCATATATTTTTTGTTTCTTCAACCCTCTTAAAGGCAACAACCACGTCCCACATAATATCTCATCATGGCTGGGCCTTCAAAGCGTCCACTGAGGCCTGAGAAAAAACAGCTGGAGAGGCTGGGTCATGATCTGGTTGGTTCTGAGGAAGCCATGAGAGGCACAGGCTCAAATGTGTGGCCCAAGTAAAGCTGGATCCATAGTGGAGCAGGCAGTGAACTCATCGCATGGAGCAGCCAAAGAACTTCCGGTCAGTCAGCGGGAGAGGGCTAGGGTGGAGAGCAGAGGGAGATGTGTACCTTGGAGCTCTGTGGAGAACTATCCTTAGAGCTCAGACTAGTACACCTCTGCTGACCTGCTAGAGGGAAGGGGCTGCTAGGGGATTGTGAATGAGATGTGACTTCAAGAGTCAGGGGAACTGGGGAAGGTGGAAATAGAGGCATGCCACTGGCCAGGAGTGGCAGGGGGACCCAGCATACTCAGAGCTTTCGACTAGCCTGGGGAGGTGGACAGGCTGTAACCTGGAATTGGTACTCAGTAGGTATTAGAGTCACTTTGGGACTCTTACCAAGTTATGACCAGGTGAGAATCTGGGTTGATTCCTGGAGCAAGATAGAATGAATAATAAAAACAGTAACAGCCACAGTGCTGCTGCTCATTCATGTGGTGTTCTAGTTTACAAAGGGCTTTCTGTCTGTTACGGGTAGGGAGAGGATTAAGGAATTTCAGCTCCCTCCACCTCCATGTGCTTGCTCAGATCCCTTAATGTGGGCCCTCCCATCCCTCTCTTATCACTTGCAGGCTGAGAACTTGTAGTGGAGATCTACTGCTGTGCTCGGTTTGGGGCAGGGAGAGAGGAGGGAAGAAGCTGCAGAATGGCCATCTGCCCAGAGACCCTCTAACTCTCCCTTGGTCCTGCCCTTCTTATGTCTTCAGAGATGTGACCCCACACCCAGTTGTCCTGGTTTCCAAGAAGACAAGCAGAGCAGAACTTCTCTTCTTGGATCTCCCAAGAGGGAAGAGGGGCTCTGAGCTGGGAGGGGGCCCAGAGCTCTGGGTACCTGATTGGCATCATAATAACTCATTTCTTTTCTGACCTGCCCTATCTTCTACTAGTTCAACCCTGACTTTCATGTTGCTTTGCCAGTGGCTCCGTGGGTCTATCTGCCATGTGAGGAAAAGGTCATTACTCATCTCCCAAACCATTCCAGGGCTTAGTCTTCTTCCTGCCAAATGGCACAGATGGCAACCCCAGGTCTGGCCTAGGAAAGTGCTCTCATATTTGTCCACAAGCATGTCGGTCTTTCTAACCTGGGGATTCCGCTTCAGAAACTGCACCCAACACCTGTGGCCAGTTGTGATTTGGCTGGGAACGTTAACAGAGCAAGAAGGAAAGAGTACAACAACACAAGTGCTTTTGACAAGACCGCAGGAGCATGAGCTACATCACAAGGGATGGTTGCTGGTCATGGAGAAAGGGAAGCAGTGGCCAAGGTGGAACACTCAGCTCAGAGGGGAGGATGAAGAGGAAGACATCAATATGTTTTATATAACCGGTTATCTCCCTAGATTTTCCAGACTGGGACCTAGCTGTGAGTTAGGTGGTTCCAAATTGATGTGACAACCCAGCTCTAGGAGACCTTGCCACTGTTTGAGTTGTAAAAAACAAAAAAAGAGTGTGAGAAGCTGGGAGTATGATAATGGGGCATAACAGAAACTCTGATGGAGAAGTCTTCAGTGGGAAAATAAAGGAAGAGTGGGGCAGTGGGGTCTGCGAGGGGTTTATAATCATCCGCTGGACTCAGTTGACCATTTCTCAATCAAAGTCAGGAAGGAAACAGAAAAAAAAAAACTATACTCAATTTTACTGGACACATAAGGCAAAAACAAACAGGAAGTTAAGGTGTATGCGTTTAATTATGCTGCAGTACAACCAGAAAATCTTGGTGGCTCACAACAGCAAAAGTTATTTTTCACGTATACTCTAAGTTGGTTGTAAGCTGGCTATGGACTGCTCAGGGGTTTTCTGGGCTACTGGAGTAACCCTGGGACACCTTACTAGGGACGCTCGTGGTTTCATAGCAGAGGAAAGAGAGACTGACTTCCTTCAGACTTTATCTGGAAGTGATACCTGCCACGTCTGCTCATCCTTCATTAGCCAACGTGTGTCACATGGCCAAACCTACTCTGTTCTGGGACCGAGAAGTATAGTCCTCCTCCAGTGAGCAATAATGCAGGCTACCACAGAAAAAGTCCTGAGCGTCAATTCTGCTTTAAGTCATGAGGTTCAGCCTCACTAATTCTTTTTTTTAATAATTATTTTATTTTTGATTATCAAGTATTGATTATAGATAGTAGTGGGATTCAATGTGGTATTTTCACACATGCATACAGTGTGCAATGTCCAAAGTGAACCTCCTTTCATCCATGTCCCAACTCCCAACCTTTATTAACCACTGTTCTACGTTCAAGTGAACTCCACCAGCTTTCACATAGAAGAGACGATATGTAATATTGGTCTGTCTGTATTTGGCTCATCTCGGTTAACATATTGTTTTCCAGTTCCATCCATTTTGCTGCAATTGACAGTATTTCATTCTTCTTTATGGTTAACAGTGTTTTATTGTTTATATGCCACTTTTTTATTCATTCATCGGTTGAGAGATGCCTAGTTTGAATCCATCCTAGCTGTTGTGCATAGTGTTGAAATAAACATGGATCTTCAGGGATCTTTTTAGTTTGCTGATTTCATTTCCTGTTGATAAATACCCCGAAGCAAGATTTGTGGGTCACATGGTAGATCTGTTTTTAGTTTTTTGAAGAATCTCCATACTCTTCTCCATGATGGTTGTACTAATTTACATTTCCATCAACAGTGTATTCGTTCCCTTTTTCCCACATCCTCACAAAAATTTGTTATTATTATTATTTTTTATAGCAACCATTTTAACTGGGGTTAGATGGTGTCTCGTAGTAGTTTGATTTGAATTTCTCTGATAGCTCATGATAGTGAACATTTTCTCATATATTTGCTGTTTGAATTCCCTCTTTTAAGAAGTATCAAGATCATTTATTCATTTTTTTATTTATTCATTTTTAAATTGTATTTTTGTTAGGCTTTTTGAGTGTCTTAGATGTTCTGAATATTATTTTGTATGATGCGTAGCTCATAAGTGTTTTCTCCTATTCTGTAGGTTATCTCTTTACTTTGTTGGTTATTTCTTTTGCTGTGCAGAAGTTTATTTTTATGATATAATCTCATTTGTCAAGCTTTTGCTTTTGGGGTCATATTCAAAAAGACCATTTCCTTTCCAATGTCTTGAAGTGTTTCCTCTGTTTTCTTCTAGCAGTTTCTGATTTTCAGGTCATAGCTAGGTCTTCAATCTGTTTTGAGTTGATTTTTGTACAGGATCATACACAGGGTTCAAATTTCAATCTGCATGTGGATATTCAGTTTTCCCAACACCATTTGTTGTTTTGTCTCACTTCAGAGACGAGCAAACTTTTTCTATAAATGGCAACTTACTGGTTCTTTCAGGCTTTGGAGGCCTTATAGTCTTTTGCAACTACTCAAATTTGTTGTAGAATGAAAGCAGCCAATTGCTTACAATGTGTAAGCAAATGAGAGTGGCTGTGTTCCAATAAAACTTTATTTACAAACTCAGGTAATGACCGGAATTGGGCTGCAGTTTGCCTGCCTGGTGTCTAGACTCAAGACTGGCTTCTCAAGCTCTTCCTTTTCCCAGTGCCCTTTAGGAGACCATTTTAGGGTCATATTTTTTTGTTGTTGTTCTCATTTCCATAAAATCCAGAGGCACAATATTGTAGCTGTGGCCTCCTGACATTTGCTTTATGTGTTTAGAGTTTTGCTTTCTTTTAGTTTGAGGAAGCATCTCCATTCCCAAACATCCCCTGACTTGCCAGGTTTTGAATCTTACTATGTTGATGTAGTTTGTTTGTTTTGGGGGTTTCTTGGTTTTGTGTTGTGTTGTCTTTTTTTCCTTTTGAGACAAGGTCTCTATATATAGTGCAGGCTGACCTGAATTTACTGTGTAACCCTGGCTGCCCTTAATCTCCAGGCAATCCTCTTGCCTCAACATCTGAGCGCTGGGATTATAGGAAGGCACCACCATACCTGGCTTGTTGAGTTAGGCTGAATACTCCACAGTTTCATCTCTCTTGCTTTGGAGGCTGAGATCCACTCTTCCTTTCGACCTTTTCCGAGGACCCATAGAATGTGATGGGAAGAGAAATGTGGCTGTGTGAGGGAGGAGCAGCTTGCATCTCCTGTCTTCACAGTTCAGTGGGCCTGAGAAATACAGGGATCTATTTTCTTAGGGATGTGGCTCAGACATTTCATGGAACCAGCTGCCACAGACTCCAAGTTTTTTCAGGCTGAAAAGTCTCTGGTGCAACGTGACAGCTTGGAGAGTATTAGCCTGCCACCCCCTCTTTCTGGGTCAGTACCAGGCTTGTGAAATTAAAAGTCCAGAAAGAGACGGTCAGACTCCCCAGGGCTACAGCTTTTCCTGGCAGCCTTCTATCTTGGTCATTATAGAGTTTTAGAGCAGGAAGAGGCCTTGTAGCTAATGAACTCTCATCCATCTTGTTCCAGCTGGACACTGTGAGGACTTATATGCAATCCTTCTGTCCTAGATGTCAAAGACAGAGCCTATGGCTCTTGTGGCCATGCCACACCCTTCAGTGAACAGGCTGTGCTGCCGCTACTCCTGCCCACCTCCTCTCACAACGTAAACACATCCAGGACCCCATCCTGATGGAACCAGGAAGGAGAGAACCTCCCAGCACAGTCCGAGACTGGCCTTGACTTCTTGACTTGGGTCGTTAAGACAGCTAGCCTCCCTTCTCCAGCTGGCGGGAAGGAGTGACGAGTGACCCGGGAGCCCTGCCACCCCTGGGGGAGGAGGAGCCAGCCTGGAGCAAAGATAAAGAGAAAGGGGAGGAGTCTGGGCCCCGTTCTCTCTGCCTGCAGTGTTCCAGCAAAGTGGCCGAGCTGGAGCGAGAGAACTGATAACAGTTAGGGGCTGGCTTTCCTGTGGCCTTGTTTACACAAGATTTGGTTCTTGCCAGCTGGTCTCTGGGGTGGGGGCAGAGTGCAGCACGATGGCCTGGACCAAGGCTTGTTTTCAGCCAGCCAAGGCCCGAGTGGCTTACAGATCTCCCAACCCTGTCCCCACTCTCAGTCCTAGACTTCCTCCACAGAGCTGGCTGGGTGGAAGCTGAGCTGAGATGCTATATTCTCCATACTTAGAGTGGTGGTGTCTTTCATCTAGGAAGTGGTATGTGGGTCTTTGGGCATCTAAAAAAGATTTCCAGCCTCAACAGTGCCTGGTGATAACATACTGAATCTAGTTCAAGAATTCCCTGTCCTGTACTCCTCAGCCTCCCTGAGGCAACCTGGGTCTGAGTCATGTAGCATCTTAGGATCCAGGAGCCAGATGCTGGGTGCTGTGCTATGGAGTAGGACGCAGACTGTCCCTTGTGAGATTAAAAGCAATGGAGTGAAATGAATCACACACCAAGGCAAGGAACATTCTAGAAGCCTTTGGCAGGGGCTCGAACCTTCCTGGTGGGTGGGAAAGACTTTCAGCAGGGATGATGTGTAAAGAGAGGGCTGAGGACTGAGCAGCACAGAGTGCATGGTAGTCAGATGCACTACAGGGGAAGCAAAGGAGCTGGGGTTTGGTGGGGCGGAAAAACAGGGCTGCAGAGGGAGGCAAGGGCTGGATCAGAAGGCTGCAGGGAAAAGACAGAAGGTGGCGTGGAGGGAGGGAAAGAAGGGAACCAGTGGCAGAGGGGTTGGGATGGGGGCTGGGGAGCTCAGGAGACATCCTCCAGGGGGAGGTGCAGTCACCTAAGAGACACTCTAGGTAGTGACTCCTGGAACAGAGGCTTGTCAGGCTTTCCTGGTCGCCTGCCTGTGTCACAGCACAGCAAATGAATGACAGCACACAATGTGTGTACCATTGTTGTCCCCTGATTGACATATTTTGGAATTCTTTCTTTCTCTTTGAAAAAAACAGTGGATTTGGAAAGAGAGAGAGAAAAATAAGCACAGCAAATGCTTGTGGATTGGAGGCTCCATCCTGTGGCTGTTTGTCAGCCTCATCCTCCTCTGTGGCAGGTGCCTGTCACCAGAAGAGATCCTAGATCTTTAGTGTCTGTGGAGCAGGAAGGGTGGGAGTAGGTGAGGGCTGAGCTACAGCTTATTCAGGCAGGACCTGCTTCCAGCTTGCTGCATCTGCCTGCCATCCCCGTCTTGCCTTCACATGGCAGTACTGAGAAAGATCTAGAGTCCAGTGGTGATGAACCTTTTAGAGTTTAGTGGCAAATAGCCCGCTGTGGCACTCATGTCTTAGGTTCGCCATTAGCTGATTCAACCCTTCCGTGTGCGTGGGTCATCTTCAAGACCCCCTAGCAAGTCTCCCATTTACCTCTATTAACTAACTCTTTCCTGTCACTGCATTCAGGCCCTGCACATAGTAGGTACCTTCACTGTAAAGACTTTGGGTCTTGGTGCAGGAAATCTGAGATCTGGTATGAGCTCCACTTTAAATTCCCAAGCTCACTCAGTGACCTGAGGGCAAATCTCTCCATCTCAGTTTCCTTCTCTGAAAAACAGATAACAATAATACCTTCTGCAGAGGCTGCTGGTGGATTAAAATGGGAGTTTGCTTGTGAAGGGCATTGTGCATTGTAAATGGTCCGTGAATATCAGTTGCTACTTTTTATATACATGAGCTGTTTCAGTTGGAAAGAGGAAGCTGTTAGGAGAGGAACATTTTGGAGGAGTTAATGCAATAATATTAAAGCTCCTGACTCTACCAACAACTAGAGGGGATTTTAATTTTTTATATTCAGTTCAAATATTTATTGTGAGATCATCACTTCTAGTCTTTTGACCAAGATCAAGCATACTATTTATTGTGTTGTCATAACTTTAAAAATGCAGAAATCTTAGGAAATGTAGACTTTCCTTCTGTGTGTTTTTTGGGTTTTGGTTTTGTTTTGGTTTTTTTGGCCTTTTGAGACAAGGTCTCACTAGGCAGTTCAGGCTGGCCTTGGGCTCACTTTGTGTTCCAGGCTGGTCTCGAATTTGCAATGATCCTCCTGCCTCAGCCTCTCAAATGCTGGGATTATAGGTATGTGCTGCCATGCCCGGTTTTTCTTCTGATTTACTTTGTTAAACCTGCTATGTATAGATTCAAGAAATTATGGAGGGTGAGGAATCCACCTGAGTCCAGGCTGAAGGTGAGAGCCCTGAGTTTGTATTGTGTTCCATTCCTTAGGTGTGGGTAGTGGGTGCTGGAACCTGTTTTTCCTCTTCTTTGATATGAAGATAATGACCCCTTCTGTTGTGTATGATTAGTAGTACTAACGTGGCCAGAAAGAGTAGCACATAATAGAGGACTAGTAAAAATGCTAGTCCCTGGCCCTGCTCTCAGAATTAGTGTGGGATTCAGAGAACCTAAGGTCCACAGGGGTCAGTGCCACCAGGCTGGCCCAAGGCCGCCATCAGCCTACCCCTAGGGTACCCAGCCTTTGGTTACCTCTGCTGACACCCACAGTGACAAAGGGAGTTGTGGGAGCTCCCCAGGGTGGAGGAAGCCTGGGAGTGGAGGAGGCGGGGGAGGCTCTTTCTGGGGGCTCTGGGGAGCTCCTCCCTACCACGGTCAATTCTGATGGGCTAACAATGGTTGAGGAGACCAGATGCGTGGGTGGGGTGAGCTGCCAATTGCAGGGTCAGAAGGAGTTTAGAAAGAGTCAGGGCTGGAGGAGAGGTGCAGCACAGTGGTGAGTAAGCGAGGAGCTCATTAAGTCCTTCGGGCAGGAGTGACCTGGCTGAGTTACCTAAGTGACTCCCCCTCTGCTTCCCGACAAAGAGCCTTTCTCAGATACCAGGAAACCATCATGTTAACAATGAATAATGGTTGCTATCTGTAGGACATTTTATAAATCAGGGCATTCTTTTTATCTGTTTTCTAATTTTAACTTCACAAAGAGACAGCGGAAGAGAAGACATAGTTCTATTTGATAGATGGGAAAAACTGAGGCTTGCAGCGGTTAAGAAATGTGACCAGGTACAGATAACTGCCAAGCTGGGACAGAAAGCCAGACCTTCTTGTGCCACGGGTCCCATCACTGAGGGACAAGTAGGAGTTCTCCAGGCAAGGAGGAACATGGTCATTAGCATTAGAATTTTCTCCATTAAAAATGAGAATGGAGTCTCCGTGTGGCGGGCTCACCTGGGTCTGAGGGCCCTGGGAGAAACAGATGCAGAGCCCTGCAGAAGGGGAGTTTTAGGGCGCCCTTGCAGAGGGATTGTCAGAGCTGCTTGTTAATAGGTGACTAAGTGAGGTTACAGAATCATGCTGTCTGGACATCAGCTGTCACCAGCACGATTAGGGGCCTCTCATCCATTTCGTCTGTATCTAAGAGATCACACTAACAAACACTGTGAGCGCGGGGCCTTGGGAAGCCTCCTTTACCCTTCTGGGCCTTAGCAGGCTCATCCCATAGTGGTGACATTTGTTCTCCATTCACCCCCACTGCCATTCCAATGACCCTTATTGACTTACTGTGTGCGGGCTGGTGGAGCAAACATTTCCCAAATTCCTGGAAACCAGTCCAGCTTTGCCAGAACCGAATGCTGGCGCTGGTGCCAGCTCTGGCCCTGGTCTCCTTTGTGTCCCTGGTTGCTATTTCCTCATCTGTTACATGATGCAGAGGTTGTTACGTGGCCTTTCAGGATCCTTCCCACTCATTCTGTGCAGAAGTGAGTTGCCAGGGATGGGCTAAGAAGATGGGAAGAAACTGAAGCTGAGGGGCTTGCTGACTGGGTGTGTAGAGGAGGCTACCAGGTGGGTTGGTGTCAGAGAAGCCAGCAGAGGGAAGGGGTCAGTAAAGAGGGATCAAGGTGTCTGGCTAACCCAGCAGGCTTGCTCAAAAGAGGTCTCTGAGACCTCAGAGGCCGGTTGGGGGGCCCTCCAATGAGGAAGCTAGAGTGAGCCCTGCTCCTTGAAGGTCTGCCTGGGCAAGCTCTTTGCCTTGTGGGTCTGCCTGAGGCAGGCCAGGAAGGGACAAGGCCTCCACGTGGGGCTTGCTGGGGTGGCCAGCAGTCAGACCAACACTGCAGGAGGTTTAAACTAAGCTCTCCAGGCAAACAGTATCTTTGCTATCTGGCGTTTGGATCCCAGCATGGGGAAAAGGCAGGCGAGGCCACAACAGCCAGTTGTGTCTGGAACAACCTGCTCCCTGAGCAGGGAGCTCGGAGAGAGGGGACAGGCAGGCCTGCAGATAAGGGCCAAACTGCTCACTCCCCTGTTCAGGGGCCACTGTCAGTCTTGAGGGGCCATGGAACCAGTTCCAGTCTAGGGGCTTTGGGAGACCTAGTAATCCCTTGTCCTTTTGTGGCACAGGCAGAGGGTGGAGGCATCTTATCTCCTGGTGAATAATGGGAAATCTCTCCTCCGTGACTCGGCATCTTCATGCTGAAGAGGAGAGTCTGTTTGGCTATCTCTCTCCCTCTGGCTTGTGAGGATGTCACCAGCATACACGAGTTCATGTTTTCCACCGAGCTGTGGGTCAGAGGGGCCCAAGGCAAATGGTGGCTCCTATTACAGGTTATGGGGTTATTACTCATGAGGCCCCAACCTCCATGCTGATCTCAGGTAGGATGTGGTTAGTCAGGCCTAGATTGAGCAAGGAGCCAAGTGAATTTTCTTTTCTTTTTTGTTTACAACCTCAGAAGCCTGATATTCTCAGTTCTCAGAACCAACTGATGCCTCTTGCCCAGGGTCCAGGGTAGTGGGGAGTGTGTTGATTTCTGCATCTAGGCGCTTGAGTCTTCTCAGGAAATGAAATGACACATGACTGTCATCAACCTCATAAACCATCAACTGTGGAAAAACGTGACTGTGGGCACCTTTGCCCTAAGAGTTCAGCACATCTGTGGTGGTGGTGGTGGTGGGGGTAAGAGGTGGAGCAGCGTATTACAGGTGGCGCTTACAACTGAAGATGGGAGTCCTAAACATTATAGAGTCCCAAGGCAGATCCAGGGGTGCATCCTTTGGAAAGCACAAAAACCCTCAGACTTGGTTTCCCCATCTGTCAAACAAGTACCACAATAACACTGTGTATCTTTCTGGGTTGTTATAAGAACTGAACTTGATTTAAAATGTTAATGGCCTCAGGGAAACTTTTGGTGCATAGAAAATGCTCACTGAGTGTTTCAGACAGAGAAGAAAGAGTGTGACGTCAAGGTCCAGGGCCATCCCAGTGAACTGTCCTGACCTTGAGATGCCAGGATCTGAAAATAGCTTAGGGTGAAGGTCCCCTAACCATGCCATGACTTAGCTCATGCCATAAGGCCAGGGGTGTGTTGTAGTCTAGCAAAAATATTCTTTGGATAAACTGATTTGAGTTCCATGAATAGAGGCTACCAAGTAGGAGCAGTTTCCCAGGAGGATTGGCCTCCCTCCTCCAGAGCCCACAAACAGTTCAACTCTTCAGAGCCCAGAGCCCAAAGGCCTTTGGAGGCAGGTGTGAGGGGAGGGGATGGGTTCTGTGGTCAGAGTCCCAGATTGGGCACCAAGACTTCTATTCTCCTGGAAGCTGCCGGTTACATCACCTGGAATGCATTTCTGCACCACGCATCCCTGGGTACAAAGGGTGAGGCTGCAGACAATAGGCTGTGGTCTGGCTGCTTCTGAGCCGTGTGAACCTGAGCGTGTCATCTGACCTCTCCACTGTGGTTGCACCTCTCGGTTGCTCAGTTGCTCCGGAGATGGGAAGGGTGGAGAAGATGGAATGAGGTGATGGCTGAGAGGCCCAAGTGTGTTTGCAAGAGCAGGTGAATGGAAGGGAGGGTGTGAGGAGCCGCCTACAGTTCTGTTACCGGGCAGACTGGTCACCACCCTGGAGTGGGCAGGAGGGGATTCTAGGATCTTCTCCCTTCCGAGCCAGGGGCTAAGGACAAGTACAAGTAGCAGTGCCTGTTCAGTTTAGTGGGACTGGGTAAGGCTGACCAGAGTGGAGGCTCCATGCAGAACTTTCCAATGGCTCTTTGGTGCCACCTTAAGAGAAATGGGTTTGGAGCCTCAGTTCTTCTGTAATCCTGCAAGCCCTACCCCCTTCTTAACAGAAGGAACAAATGAGAATTAATTAGTAAGCGTGGCTGTCAAATGTGGTCAGTGTTATTATTAACTTAGTGTGTTTGTTTAAAGGGGGGCCCTGCTTGCTCCAGTGTGCTGCGTGTGAGCGGCTGGCCAGCGTGCCAGGTTTGCTGGGAAATCCTGGAGATTGCTTCCACATGGGAGTTTACAACACAAATAATTATTTGCAGAGGTGGAAGGCCTTGGAGGCAAAGGATAATGAGTTCTGACGGCTTTTGCCTTCCTTCATGTAAAGGGAGAGGCGTCTCTAAGGGGAGACGAGAGGGAGAGGAGAGGATGGGAGAGGAGAGGATGTTCCAGGAACTTAGGTGCCACTATCTGAAGCTGAAGGCAGGGTGACCAGCCAGGTGCCCCCCTCCTGTCTCAGAGCCCTCAGCTAGGGGGAGGCTCGGGGCAGGGGGGGGGCGCTATGAACCGGCTCCACAGGCCACGCGTGTTCCCATGTGCTGCGTGTGAGCGGCTGGCCAGCATGCCAGGTTTGCTGGGAAATCCTGGAGATTGCTGGCAAGTCCTGGAGATTGCAGGCAAGTGCTGCCGTGTCATGCCCAACCTGCTGCATTTGCTGGGGTGAGAAGTTCTGCGGGTAGTGTCGCTGCTCCTGAGGCCACTGTTTTTTTTTGGTACTGGGAATCAAACTCACAACTTAGTGCTTGCCAGGCAGGCACTTGTGCCATGGAGCTAAATCCCTGGCCCATTTTGTTGTTGTTGTTGTTGTTTTGTTTTGAGACAGGGTGTCATGTAGTTCAGGCTGTCCTTGAACTCACTTTGTAACCCAGACTGGTCTCAAATTTGCAGCAATCCTCCTGCCTCAGCCTCCCAAGTATTAGGATTAAAGGCATACACCACCTGGGCTCCTAATGCTACTTTAAAAAATTCTGTGGCCTTGGCTTTACTCACTAATCTTTCTTTCTAAATACTGAGTTCTTGGGCCAGGGATTTAGCTCAGTGGCCTAAGCACCTGTCTGGCAAGCACAAGGTCACAAGTTTGATCCCCGGTACCAAAATAAAATAAAATAAAAACCCCTGAGTTCTCATGTGACTTTATCTTTCAAGGACTAAAAGGAATGGACTCTTGTGCTATCACTTAGATTTAAATATTCTTCCTCTACTTGCTAGCTGTGGATTTAGAAAGGTTACTTAACCTCTGTGCTTCAGTTTCCTCGTCTGTCGGTGGAGTGATGCTACCTCTTAGGGTTGGCTTGGAGGACTGAATACATTAACATTCGTGAAGCTTTTAGACCAATGCTTATCCCATGGAAAATGCTCTATACATGCTGGTTAAATAAATGAGTGAGTTCCGGTGGCCCTGAGCAGGGCAGGCTGCTTTAAGTCCCTCATTCTTCTGTATCATTTCCTTTCCCCAAGCATTGTAGTACACTAAGAACAGCGTGCTGCGTGCTTGACAATGCTTTGTGGCTCTCCTGACCTCTTGGCTGCTTGCAAGTTCCACCTATATAAAAGCACCCTGGCCCGAGTGTACTATGGCTCTGTGAAGCAATTTTGCTCACAGGGGTCCTGAATTCTGTTAGGTGCTATAGTCTTTGTTCTTTGAAAGATGACTTCTGCATCAGACAGGTCAGCCCAACCCCTGCCTACTCACGTGTCTCCCAAAGGGGTTATCATTCCTAAATTGAGGAGTGGGCTGTCCTTGTGACTTGTGGAACGAGAGTGTTTTAAGGTGCTACTGGGCTCATGTGTATGTGTCTGTAGGTTTGGGGGTGTCTGGGGTGTCCTGGTTTTCCATGTGTTAGGCCAGAGTTGTCCCATACCAATGAAGGATATTTTATTGACTGTCTACTTATTCCTTGGCTACTTAAATGTGACCCATCGGTAATAAAGATGGTACATCAGGGCCAGGGGCTTAGTTCAGTGGTGTAAGTGCCTGCTTGGCAAATGTGAGTTCAAACCCCAGTACCAAAAAAAAAAAAAAAAAATATGGTACATCATTGAAAAGAGAGTTGGAGGAGTCTGGAAGAACATGGTGGATAGATAGCAGCAGCCTCAGAGGCTCTCTGAGAAACCGCACTTGAAATCCAGGAATGGTGCCGGGCAGGAAGTCCTAGGCACGGGCGGGGGGATATTCTTTGCTGACCCAGGAACGAACTAAATTAAGAGAAACCAACTGGAAACGCATTCCTGGTGATACAGCAGGAACAGATAAGGTCTCAGCACAGAAGCCGGACCCTGCGCCACTGGAAACTGCGACTTGAATTTCCTGCAGCTGTTGTTGGGTGCCGGTAGGCACAGCGGGGAGAGAGGCGCAAAAGCTTGGAGATTGGGAAGCGTTGAATGGAGTTGGGAGCGGGACTGGCCTGGTGCCCTGCATCGACCTGCAGTGAGTGAGCAGATCAGGACCCTTCCATAGAGAAGGAGGCTTCTGCAGAGGTCATACTCGGACCAGGCAGACTTCCTGGAAGGAGATGCTGCAGTGACTTCAGTCACATATCCCCCTCTCAAGCGGGATTGGTGGGGAGTGCCTGGCCTGCGAGATGCCACTGGCTGAGACCTAGTAGGCTAGCACAAACCAGGTCCCCGCACCTGGAGGTGTACCCTCGCAGTGAAGCCTTCCATAGGTTGACCTGGAGGGGCAGGCCCGGCATAGATTGCCCAGGTCTGTGTCTCCCTGGTGCGCTGTGGTGGGTGGGAACACCTACCTGGCACAATTCAAACAGACTGTGGCCGACAGGGAAGGAAGCTGGACCTCCTATATACGCTTATATATAAAGAACAAAGAATATGGGAAGAGGGAGAAACAAGAAAGGGTCCTTGGTCTCCAATCCTGAGAAACATGCAATAGCAGACACGGCACCAATAGACATAAAGCGCTATCTCTAGAGCCTCATAGACGAGTTCAGGAATGAAGTTATTAATGACCTGAAGCATGACATAAGCAGAATAGTTAGAGAAATGCTAAGCACCACCCAAGAAAAAACAGATGGTGGAATGGAAGAACAGAAAAAAGGGGGAGAATTGTTCGATGGAGAAGACAGAGAAAACATAGAATATGTGAAGCAGGTTCAAAGAGATTACCAGGAAACTAAAAACTCTATCGAAAGCTGGCATAACAGCTTGAAAGAAACTAAGGATAGATTATCTGAACTTGAGGGAAGATTTGTAATATGGGAGCATGAAATGAAAAACTTCTTAAAAATAACAAAGAAACAAACAGCAACAATATAAAAGCTAGAAGATGATAAGAGGATCTATAACTTAAGAATTAAGAATATAAGAGAAGAAGTGGGGACACAAACAAATGGACTACAAAAGCTATTCACAGAAATAATCCAAGAGAATTTCCCTAATTTAGCAAATGGTAAAGATACTCAGATATATGAGGCATACAGGACTCCAGCCAGCTACAACCCAAACAGAGCTACACCCAGGCATATAATAATCAAAATTCCAGAAATCCAATATAAGAACAGAATATTAAAAGCCATCAGAGACAAGAAACAGATCACTTACAAGGGAATACCCATCAGAATTACAGCAGACTTCTCGGCACAAACCATCAAATCACGAAGAGCATGGGAGGAAATAATTCAAGCTTTGAAAGATAATAACTTCCAGCCAAGATTGATATATCCTGCACAACTGTCCCTAGAAATTGATGGAAAAACAAGGTGCTTCCAGGATAAAGAGGGACTAGGGGAATTTGTAACCACTAATTCAACTCTACAGAGAATGCTGCAGCATAAAAAAGGAAAATACTAAGATCAGAAATAGTGGCAGAGAGGCCACAATGAATGGAACAGAAAACGAAATGAAGAATGACAAACTGACAACAAAGGACAGAGAAAGAGCTCAACAGAAATGAGGCAGAGAAGATCAGAAGGTAGGGCCAGCTATAATCATCATAATAATCAAGACATCATAATAGCTGGTGCTGAGTATCATCTTGTTTTGAAGTCCCATCAAACTTGTATTCTTCTGTCTCCATTGGTCTTAAAAGGTTGTATCTTATTGAATTTTATTATATATGATAATATAAGCAAAAACTTTTATAGACAAGGAGTTTATATAGAAACCATTGTTCATTTTCTGTTAATTGGTTCTAAATATGCTGTAATAATTTTCTTGAATGGTTTTATAGTGTCTTGATATGTTTGGTGCTACAGTATACGAAGTTATACTCAAAGATTTCAAGGAAAGAGACACTATGGTAACTATTTTTATGTCAGGATATCTTGTGGTGAAACACTATTTTGCTTAAATGGTTATGTTTTGACTTGTGCTGTTCTGTTGTTATACCCTCTTTTATCTCAATCCCCCCCCCTTTTTTTAATTATTTACTTTTTTCTTTTATTTTTTTAATTAAGGGAAAAATACATAAAAAATAGCAGGATACATTATAGTAACCTATTTTGATTTCCTGTTAACTTGATTTGAAGTCCTGTATTGCCCTCACCATCTTGTTTTGACTGATTTTCCTCTATTCTGCTTTGCTTGATAGTACCAAGTTCAAAAGTATAGACAACAACTGTGAAGACAATAAGAATCATTATGATGCCCATTCCGGTTGACTGTTATTTTCTTTTAAAATCCTGTAATGTTTCCAATGCTTTGGTTTTATTTTTTACTGTTTAGTTCAATTTTATTATAACTGCCAATTCTTAAAATAGCAAGAGGTAGTATAGTAACCATTGTTGATCACCTTATATTTTGTTTTTACATTATCTATTATGTCCATCTTTTTGATTTGACTGACTCTGTTCTGATATGTTGCATTTGGTTTTACTCTCTTCAAAAAAAGCAGTAAGAACTGTGGGAGTAATAAAACCCAAAATGTGTAACTGTCATTGTACAAAAGAAAAGAAAAGAAAGCTCTCTAAAGGTTATAACTGCATATATGTTTAAGTGTATAGCATAGATAACCATAATCCTGAGTGTTTTTTGGATCATTGAACAAAACTGTTTGCACTCTCACTGTTTGAAAGTCCACTTTATATGCTTCAATTTTGTAACTTGAACAACTATTTCTAAGATGAGAATATGTAATCTATTAACTAGTGATTTCTTACTGTTTATATTTTAAATTTTGTATAACTTGTACCCTTTTTCTGTTTTTTTTTCCTTTCTCTTCTTAAATACAAAAAAAAGAGAGTTGGAAAATAAGAGCCAGTATAATACAGAAATACAGATAAGTAATTGGCAACAGATGTCTCCCTGAAACCTGAGCAGACTGTGTGTTTACATGCATGTGTATTGTGTATTTTTCAAGCTTATTTATTTATTTGTTTATTTAGTGGTTCTGGGGATCGAACCTACCTATAACACCTATAACACCTGTAACACTGAGCTATATCGCCCGTCACTTCTTTCTCCTCCTTCCTCTTCTGCTCCTCCTCCTTCTTTTTTCTTTTTCCTTTTTTTTTAAAGACAGATTCTTCCTAAATCACTAAGTTGCCTAAAAACTTGAATTTGCAGCTCTCTTACCTCATTCTTGCGGTGTGCTGGGACTACAGGTATCGTCACCATGCATTGTTAGTCAAGCATCTTTAAAAGGTTGATAGCTTGCATATAAAATCCTAAAGAATTGCTGTAATGTTTGCAAAATGCTTTATGCACAAAGATGTCCTTTACAAAGTTATTTATGAAAGAAAACTGGGAATAACTGCATTGTCCAGCACTAGGGATGCAGTTATATAAAGCCAAGGTGATGCAGAATTTATTGGTTTTCAATCTTTTGTAGGTTCATGAGTTGCTTGAGAAACTTATTGAAGTGAAGACTTTCAGCCCTCATTCTCATGATTCTGATTTAATGGGTCTGGGATGGAGTCCAGAATCTGCATTTTTAACATACTCTATATGTTTCTAATGCAGATGTTCTACAGTTCAACATTTAAGAAAACTGATCCACTTGATGGAATTTTGCAGTCATTTTAAAAGGATGTTTACAGAAAGATTATAGCAGTATGGAGGAATGCTTTGTAAATAAAAGTATGTAACATTGTATATATATGACTCTGCATTCAATTATGAAATACAGCTATGTAAAGCAAAGCAAGCATGTACAAAAATGTAAACAGAGGTGGTATCAGGGTGGTAGGGTTATGGGTATTTTCTTCTTTTTTTCTATATTGTCCAAAATTTCTAAAAGTGAGCATTATTTTTATCACACAATCTATAAATTAATATTTTAAAACAGAAACTGTTCTTGGAGCAAAATGACGTTCTATTGATTACTCTTTTACTTGGCATTTACAATGAAAGATTTTATTTTATCTCTGAAAAATGGAGGAGTCTGAAGCAAAGCAATGCTGGGACTTCATCTGCAGGTGGGCCCCAGTCCTTCACAGAAATGCTCTCCTGCAGTGACAAACACTTGGTACACTGCTACAGTTACTGTAGGCACAGTCTCCCCCCTTAGTCATTGTTAAGATCAGAAACATTATGAAGGGCTGGGGCCACAGTTTGCCGGTGGAGTGCATGTTTAGCATGTTCAACCCCAGCACTTGGGCCTGGGTTGAATCCCAGCACCAAAGCACAAATAATACAACAATGGTAGGGTTGATCATTTAGTAGAGCCACGCAGTCTTAATGCTATTGTAATCAAATATAGAATATTGTAATCCAAATGTCATAATCCTTTTTCCAGTCTACCTCACAATCCAGAAAGTTGTATTTGTAATCCCATAGAAACATATTGGAATTCCAACAAGTCAATTTCAATGCAACCCGTGGTGAGAGTAGACACTAAGACATATTTAAAGTTATGGGCAGCCAAGGGGTCCTAAGTCTGCTCCAAGTGAGCATATATGGATGGACAAAGGCCTTGATCCAAGGCCTCTCAGAGAACTTATTATCTTGTGCAAAGGGGAGTGGTTTAAGGATGAGTGAGGATGGTGGGAATTACTTGAGCTGGCCAGCCAAGTGGGGAGAAAAGCATCTTTGCAATATGCAGAGAATGATAAGCAGAAGGAGCAGCCTGCATAACTCAGTTACGTAGCATTTGAATGGTTTTAGGAGGCTGTTGCTTTAGTTTCTGACATGTAAACTTTTGTATCCTGGGAAATCATGGCCTTTTATTTTGAGGCTTGTACCCAGTTGACATTCCTGGAGCTGACTGGCTCTGCCATCTCACTGCATTCAACCATTTAAAACAAGGAACACAATGCGAGGAAACAGGAAAATGTTGGTTGGTTTTCAAGATTACGTATCAGTACCTCCTCTAGCCTTATTTGCCTTGCTTATAGCCAGTTGAAGGGAGAAGGAAATACCATAGCCAACTCTGCACATACCAGGGGGTGGAGACAAGACTTGATTTAACTAATGCTAAAACAATTGTTCTGCATTCAAGGGGAGCTGCTCAAATTGTCTCCTACAAATGCCACTCTCTGTGTCTTTCTCTCTGTCTCTTTCTCTCTTGAGACAGGACCTTGCTATGTAGCCCAACCTGGCCACAAACTTGAGGTGACCCTCTTGCCTTTGCCTCCTTTATGCTGGGATTACAGGTGTGCGCCACAGTGGCTGGCCTCAAAGCCACTCTCTTGAGCATTTTTAAGATACAACAGTTTGTCCAGGATAGGGAGGCCCCATCTCAAGAAGCTGGAAATGAGAAAAAGTTGATTTCTGAAAGATGTATGCCACAGTTTTCCAAGGCAGCCATAACCAAAGTCCTCAGATCTAGCAGCTTTTACAGCAGGAATGGATTGAGATCCATTCTGGAGGGTAGAAAATTTGAGATTGAGGTGTAGGCAGACAGTTCTTCTGATGGCTGTGAAAGCAGGATGTGTTTCAGGGCTCTCTCCCTGGCTTGTGTATGGCTGTTTTTCTTAGTGTGTTTACATGATCTTCCCTCTGCCAGTCTTCAAATTTCGTCTTCCTGTATGGATGTCACTGAAGTTGCATTCGGATCACTGTAACCTCATTTTAACTTACTTACCTCTCTCAGGCCTGTATGTCCAAATAGAGCCAAATTCAGAGATATTAGGGTTTAGGACTTTGACATACGAATGTGGGAGGGACACCAGTCTGCTTCAGAATGATGCCTTTCTAAACCACCCGTGGTAGAACGCAGAGCTGTGCAGCCATTTCGTTTCAAGAGTTGAAACGAATGGGTGTCTGAAGTGTCCAACTTGACTTTTGGAATGCATCAGGTAGCTTGAAAATGAAAAGTCAGTGGCAAAGTGGGCTGCTCCCTAGGGACTTGGCCAGGGAGGGGACTTTGACCCAGCATGGCCCCAGTTGCAGTGATAGGCTTGTCTCTCTGCACAGAGATGCTTCTATTCTTGCAACTTACACTCCATGGGTTGGTCACAGCTCACTGCCTTCCCATCCTGTGCCTGGGGTCAGGTTCAGTGCCCTGTCCCAGCCCCTGCTGTGAAATGGGATAAGAATTCCTGTCATGTTTGCCCTGCCGGTTATTGTGAGGGAAGGCAGTGAAGGCTCTGGGTAAGTGGGGAACCTCTTCCTGTCCCCAAAAGATGGGGCAGTCAACATCCACTCTGGCCTGCAGCATGCGACCATGGTGCTGCTGTCTCTGAAGGCTGTGGGTTCAGTCGTGCTCCCAGCGTCCCAGGAGTCAAGGCGACAGTGATTCCAGCCCCTGCAGCATACATGGAGCTGACCAGACACGCTCGCTCATCAGGCTAATCACAAGTCCTCTGTGTGCGCCTAAGAAGCAAAACAACCTTATCTGGCAAGTTTATAAATTTGGTATTAAAAATCCAAACATAAAAGCCTCCTGTTCTCTAACCCTTTACCTCCTTCCTACACCAAATGAATTAAATTTTCCTGATGTTTTAAAGCATAAATACCTATATAAACATTTACTCTCTAATTTAGTTCACACTGTTACAAAATACTGTGTTTTTAACTTTAAGAACGATTGCAAATTCTTTGCATGTCAAATTCTTTGATGCATGTGGATCTTTTTTGTTGTTTGTTAATTTATTTTTCCTTTAAAAAAAATAAAAACAATAAAGACAATGGTACAAAATTTCAAAATAAGATTGTAAGAGAGTAATAATGATTAGTACATTGTGTATTGTTATTTTCAAAGTAGTTGCTCTGATTACAAGCTATAGGCATAAAAAACGATCAAATGATATAGGAATACATCTTTTTTTAGTGAACTAATATCAATTGAGTAGTGTAACTATCTTAACTGTTTTGTGTGCGTATGTATATAAAAATATATTTATTTATTTTCTCCTTCTTCCCCTATCCCAGTTATGCATGTGAATCTTAACCTTACTTTTGAAAACTGTTGCATTATATCCCATAAGACTTAATACCATACATTATTTAATTATAATATCCACTAATGGACCTTTAGTTTATTTTTGGTTTTAAAAAATATGACAAACATGACTACAGTGAATATCTTTGTTCATATACTCGTATGTATCTGTGAGCCTTTGTGGGAATGGATTTCTGTAGGCTAAGGTTTTAGCACATGTAACTAGGACAAAGGTGATTTTCACACTAGATTTTGCAAATTGGTTTTTAAACAAGTGATATAAATTTACGAGTCAAGAGACATGTCTTTCTTTTCATGTGAGAGGGATAAAGAAAGAAAGGCAGCTGAGTAAGCATCTAATTAAACCTTGTATCCTTGAAGCAGTTCTACAGCTATGGCTAAGTACCTCCCCGGCCTCATCAGAGTTTCTGACTTGCTGGCTCCTTGCCAGTGTGCTTATCAGGGTGCCCCCATGAAATTCTTGGGGACAACCACATCCAAAAGGGAGGCCTGTGGTCAGAGCTAGCCTCACCTGGGCTCATGCACCCTCTTTCCTGAAAATGCAGCAGATACCAGCCGCTGCCTGTTCCACAGGACAGCCAGCAAAAGAGAGGCCCCAACGCTGTGAGAAATGTAACTCTGATAGAGGGGTCCAGAATGTTGTACTTGAGATCATCTAGAAAGAAACCACTTTTAACCTTAGCGTGTAAGTTTTGCATGTCGTGAGATCATATGGTTTTTATTTGGAGTCACACAGCAGACCCATACCGTATCTTTAGGGCCAAGGTCTTCTGAAGCTTCCATAAAACTGCTCAGTCAGGGCCCTCGGGTGTTTTTCTCTTCATCAAGGTTTGAACCTAAGAAAAGTGTTGCACAGCCTTTTCCGTCCAGTGAGCTGAAGTATATCTTCTCAGCCTGGCTGTATTCGACAGATAAAGGCATGCACAAAAAGAAGGGAGGAACTAAATTTGGAGAGCTTTGAATGCAGCAACAGGGGATTGCCCATTAGGGAAAAATTCTTCTGGTTACCCAAAAAGAATTGGGTAAATGAGGCAGAAACATCAGTGGTAGAAGACAACTAGCATATTACCGGCCTGGTTACTTCATTAACCACTTTCTCATTTAAAATAAAAGTTTTGAAAAATAATATATAGTTATATTACCTCTTCTGCCTTCCCCCCAATTTATTGTAGGTTGTATCTTAAATTGTTTTCTTACAAAGTAATAAAATGTAAATGTGGGTTTTAGGGATGCTAATGTTTCAGGATGGCTGAGCATGAATTCCCAGCCAGTTCTGGGCTGAGGGGCCCACAAGGAAGCTGTAAGAACCGAGTGGGAGGCGGGGAGGAGAAGGGAAAGCAGAAGTTCCCCATTGTTCTAGTTTGAGAAAGCTGCAGTTCAGGAAACTATGATTTGGTGTGAGCGGGGACCATCCGGAGGCAGGCTGCCTCAATGAGTGGCCCCCAGGACAGTCTGCAGATAGAGAGAGGAGAGAAGCAGCTGAGCTATGCTGGCTCCTCTTCATGGTGTAGGACTCCAGCTCCGGGAAGCTGAGCCTCTCTTCTGCTGAGACCCTTATGGAAAGGGAGCCAGGAGAGGGCAAGGGGGAAACGGTGGAATAGAATACTACCAGGCCTTGGGATGGGATCACATTTGGCCCAAGCAGGATTTTCTAGTGTACAGTGGTAATCAGTGGTAGGCGTGGGTTCCCACACATAAATCTGTTGTTTGTGAGGTGGAGAGTAGTGAAGCTCCAAGGTGGAAATGTTTCACAAAAGAAGGTGACTTGAGTTTCACATTTTTGGATGGAATATCTGACTTTAGATACCCTTACAGGAAGGCTGATCCCAGCAGGGATTCTGGGGCCGCTGGGAGATGCACAGACGTTTGAAAGGTGAGGAACATGTGAGTATGCTTAGGGGTTGCCTAGGGAATCAGACAGACATGAAGACCAGTGGGTGGGAGAGAGCTTTGGAAACCCCCATTAACAAGTAAGAGTTTTATAATAGCAAAGTGCTATTGGGGGAAGGTAACTTGATGCAAAGGAATCTTGAGAATTAGAAAGGCTGTGTGAGGAGATTTGCTCAGTGGCAGGTGTGGCTTGAGGCTTTAAAACTGTGATGGCAGAGATGACTGTGAAACCAGAATGATGCTGAGGAAGAATCCTCAGATTGGTAGAGAAGCCCAAAGAGGATATGGGGAGTTGTCAGGTGAGCTTAAGGGATGAGACAGCATCGAGACACATGGGGTAACAGCTGTGGAGATCCCAAGATGTGATCTGCAGTTGTTACTGGTCCCTGAGGGCCACAGGGTGCTGCCTGACTGGACTCTTCCTGTGCATCCCTAGAAACTAGCGGAGTGTCTTCACATAGTTGACACATCTATTTTTTTCCCTGCACCAGGGACTGAACCCAGGTGTATCCCCTAGTTCATTTCTCTCTCTCTCTCTCTCTCTCTCTCTCTCTCTCTCTCTCTCTCTCTCTTTCTTTTTTTATTTTGAGGCATAATTTTGCTAAGTCGTTAAATTGCCCAGACTGAACTCAAACTTGCAATCCTCCTGCCTCAGCCTCTCTGGGATTACTGGCATATACCACTATGCCTCATTATTTGTTGAATGAATGAATGTATGAAAAAATAAAATGTTTTAAAAAAACATTTTGCAAAAAATAATGTGGCAGCTCCTCAATTAAATATAGAATTATCATGGCTGGGCATGGTGATGATGCGTGCCTAGAACCCTAGCACTTGGGAGGCTTGAGGTGGGAGGACCACTGCAGGTTTGAGGCCAGCCTAGACTATATGGTGAGTTCAAGGCCAATTTCAACTATATAGTGAGAACTTGTCTCAAAAAACAAAAAACAAAACAAAACAATACAAACAAACAACACACACACACACACACACATACACGCACATATATATGGTTATCAAATGATCCAACAATTTCGCTTCTTGGTAAATATTCAAAAGAACTGACCCAAAGACTTGAATGAATGTTTGTGTGTTCATTTCGGCACTGTTGACAATAGAAAAAAAATGAAAACCAACTCAACCAACCATCAATAGCTGAATGAGTAAGTGAAATGTGGGAAGCCATACAATGGAATGTTATTCAGCCTTAAAAAAAAGAAGGAAATTCTGACACCTGCTGCAGTAAGGATGAACCTTGAGGATATTGTGCTAAGTGAAACAAACATCACAAAGGGCCCAGTACTGTGTGGTTCCACTTATAGAAATATTCTAGAATGGTTCAATTCATAGAAACAGGAAGTAGGTGGCCCACGGCAGGGGGGAGAGAGGCACATGAAGTTGTTGATCAGTGAATGTAGGGTTTCATTTCGAGAAGACAAAAGATTTGCAGATGAGGGATTCTGGCAAGAGGTGGTGGTGAGGTTGCGTGACACTTACCATGGATACACAGGAGCTTGATATAACACATAATAACCACAGTAAGGCAGAGGAAAAAAATCATGAACCTCAAATTGGCATAAACAAGTTTCATTGAACGTGCACACACACGTGCTAGGATCTTTCTTAAGGCCCCCGCAAGCTGTCGTCACATCCTGCTTGCAGTGACCGTGGGAAGCATGCAGTCATTTCCCCAGTGAATGCCGGGCAGCGCAGTAGGTGCTTTACCTCCATGACTTCTTAAGGGGAAAACCCTGCAGTGTGGGTAACTGGGTTCATTCACATATGCAGAAATGAGCCTTGGAGAAAAACAGAAGCAGGCCCGGGCCAGCAGCTGCCTGAAGAGGCTCACAGCTCAGGTCTAAGGGAGCCCGGAAGCCACAGAAACAACTTATCCCATGTTATTTCTTCCAGCTCAAGAGACCCAAGGTTAGGAGACTCACAGAGCCCTTAGCAGGGCTCCAGCAAGAGATAGATAGCAGGTAGGTAGTGTATACTCAGCATTCCCCTGTGACTAATATGTAGAAAATACAAGTCCTGCCCTTGTGGGGTTGGCTGAGGTGCACAGGGTCACACGGAAGACATCAGTACAGAGCTATCTAGGAATGGCTTCATGGCTTTGGGAGTGAGTGAGGGTGGGGTGGCAGACTTCTGGGGTCAGGCTTCCAAGGAAGGAGTTGCTGAGCCCGTATTATGTTCCATGTGGCAAAACATCTAATTATGTAAATACAAATGATCCTAACACAAACTCACAATCCCTTATCTGCAAGCTTGAAATCTAAAGATCTAAGATCTCAGGAAAAAAGTTGTTTTCCCAGGAAAAAAGGCTCCATTCCTCCCTCCTTCCTTCCACCCTTCCTTCCTTCTCTCTTTTTTCCTTTCTTTTTCATTTGGAGCTAAAGCTCTCAGCTCTGGTCTTTACCCCAACCCAACTCCTACGTGCGCATGGCCTCTCAGGTCTGTGGCCAGGGCCCTTTCAGCTTCTGAAAGGGGAAGCCGCTGAGAAGATTCCCTTCGCCCACTCTCTGTAGTCTGAAGAGGAACCTGGATGTGATTTGGGTTTTTTGAAGAAATTTGCTTTGATGTGGTCCAATGTAACTTCTTCATTTGCTAGTTTGACTGGGACCACAGGTGACTATACCTTGACCAAAGGGACTGTCTCAGCCAGGGACCTCTGAGGTGGGATTTCCCAGCCCCAGCCTTGTGACTCTTGGGTGTTATCTCCAGAGCTGCTGGGACCTTCTCAAGGCAAAATGTAAATATTGAAATAAACATTCTACAAAAATAAACCCTTGGGGAAAAATAAGCTTACACCAACTACTTTTTTTTGAGAATAGAGAGGAAAAAAGAATTATGCTTTTTAAAGATACCAGTATTCTAAAAACACGGGCGAGTGAACAGTGCACAGGGCAGCTCTGGATTCTAGTCTTGGCTTTCTCATCTCCTTATAATGTCACTTCGGACTGGTCTCTGGAGTTGGAGAAAGGTAGGTCTACTGTGGTTTCAGCTGAAAGGGGAGCCGGAGAAGATTCCCTTCGCCCACTCTCTGTAGTCTGAAGGGGAACCTGGATGTGATTTAGGTTTTTTGAAGTCTGTAGGCTTGAGCAAGATGGATAGGATTTACAAATTCTAAAGCATGATGGTGAGAGGCTAATTCTACTTCTTCATCATCCTAAAGCAGAAAATCTTCTTTCTTGCTTTGATTCTGCTTTCTCAGTGGAAGGGGATCTGATAAGCATCCCTCAGGGTTCCTGATACTCACACTTTGCTCGAGGTCATGATTTCCATGTTAGTCAGTCTAAAATAGCCAAAACTACAATGATGAAGAAGCTCCCAAATTTCAGTGGCTTGAACAATTATGCTTTCTTTCTTGCGCTGATACATCTGGGATGAGCCTCTTCTGTCTGGTAACCAGGCCACCCTGGGCCATAAGCTCACAGTGGCAGGAGATGAGAGGATTGAGAAGGTACATCATCTCTTAACTATTTGGTCCAGAAGTGACACATATATACCACTTACAGTCCACTGGACAGAATTATTCAGATGATTCCTCTCAAGCTGCAAGGGAGTCTGGAAAATGTTAGGGCAGTGCATGCATATTTAGGTGGCCACTAATAGATTCTACCTCAGTTTTCTCATCTCTAAAATGTGATGGTTGAACTGTCTGACCTCAGAGCTGGCACTACCCAGCTGTTTTTCTAGGACTGTGTGAGCCAGAGACCCAGAAGTTGGTGACCCACAGCTGGTGATGGTGCCTTGGATTACTGCCCTTGTGAGACACTATACCTCTCCTCAAGTATCAGCTTTATTTCCTTACTGTTTCCCAGCCCATCACTGAGCTCTCTCCTCTCTGCTGCCTCTGCATGAACCCTCAAGTCCCAAATATGTCCAGCCTGTGAGGTTCAATAATTTAGAGCAGTGCAAATGTTTTCCTTTCTGGAAGAAATGAGGCCTGGCTTGGAGTAGGTCAATGATGAGGAGCTAACAACCAGGATGTTGTGAGCTGAAACCACTTGGTCATGGGGTGACACTTTCTTTTCTGTACCCCTGGAGGAACTCAAGAATACTTCTCAGGGCTCCTCATTTGCTTTTCCTTCTTTCCTTCTCTATTTGGGTACCTCCCCACCCCATTTGCCAGTCTG
This sequence comes from Cavia porcellus, assembly GCF_034190915.1. Taxonomy (NCBI): domain Eukaryota; kingdom Metazoa; phylum Chordata; class Mammalia; order Rodentia; family Caviidae; genus Cavia; species Cavia porcellus. The sequence continues at coordinate 32,917,515 of NW_026947514.1, forward strand.
ATGAGATTCACATTGATCAGTAGAAAAGTATCAGCTGAATAATTAAAGATACACGTTGGAAAGGCAGCCTCTGAACTGGCACATCCGGCATATGCCAAGGACACAGTGCTCCTTAGCTTCAGCAAGGGCATGTGAGAAAGCCCTCATAAGGAGGGGAGGGTCATGTGCCAGCCTGGGCTATGGCATCAGATCACACGCTGTTGGTTTGACCTCATGCACAGACCCGCTTCTGCCTACTTCAGGAGAATCAGTGTTCACCTTCAGTGTCCTTTTTGTTAGCAAATCTTCACTGTGGTCATCTGACCTGCACACTGGCTCTTAGCAGGAACGTCAGCGACCTCTGAATATGGCTTCTCCTCAGTTCCTTATCATTCTGAGCATCTTGCCAGCCAGTGCATCTCCCCTGAACAGGGTGTGGGGCTCCCAAGGCTAAGTGATTCTGTACCTCAGAACTGGGGTGGTTAGAGGAGCCTTCTCTCCTGTGTCCTATAATGAATGTTTGATACAGAAGTCTGTGAGCAGAAGAAAATGACTGGTGTTTAATAGCACCACGTTTGAAGTACAGTGGTGCCTTGGTGTATGAACTCAATTCTCTCCATGATTCTGATCACAAACCAAACTGAATGAGAGCTAAATTAAATTTCCCCATAAGGTCAACATTGACCCTAACCATTGAATTTGATTTGGTGCTCATTCAACTTGATTTGTGACCAAAATCATGGAAAGAACGAAGTTCTCGAACCAAGGTACCATAGTAGTTTATTTAATAGCCATTGATAACTACAGAACATCCTCATCCCTTAATGCCATTAATGTGAAAGTGGATAGATCAATGTCAAACCAGAGAGAGAAGTCCCTGGCTTGTAGGGAACAACAACCATAGCAACAAGAAAGATTACAAGGTTTGTGGGAAATTGTGGAGGTCACAAATGGAGATAAGCTGGGCACAAGGGCCGGCAACTGGTGCGTTTGGCCTAAGCTCCCCCATCTGGTGATCCAGCTCTGTCGGCAAAGGAGAGGTCCTCTTGGCCTTGGCCCCTGTTTCATTCTTCAGCAGCATTCATGGAATCATTCTGCCCTCATCTCCAAGACATCCTGAGCATCTCGTACCTGCCACACTGGGGCTGCCATTGTGGTCAGCTGATATGGAAATGCACCTCTGTTATCCTCCATCAAAACAGATTTCTTACCAACTTTAAGATTCTTCAGTTATCTCTTGGTCTTCTCTTCTGCAGGTTAAATGGCACTAATTCCCATAATTAACCATATAACCCGGTCATCATGACTTCTTTTGAAAACACTCTAATCATCTCTCTTAATTTTTAAGGTTTCTTTTTACAGTTAGAGGCTAAGCCCCGAGTATGTAGAGATAGACACACACACACAAAAAAAAAAACCTGCTGCACAGTTTCTCTCTGCTTCTTTGCTTGGATTCCTGTTTAATAATCATTGAGATCTCTCACATGTCACTGTTGTTTGCCGTTTATGGAACACCACCATGCCTCTTATCTCTGACCATCAGAACTTCTCAGTGATCTTATTATTTCCACTGATTCAGGTTACTCCAGGCCCACTGCTGTCTTTATTTAGATTGTCTTTATTATACCTGTGGGCAGATTTTGTAACCAGGCCTTAGCACAGGTTGATTTGTGGGTTTCCTTTAAAAAAGGGTCAGTATGAAACAGGAAGTGTGACTAAGAAAGTCTACTTCCTCCGTGAAACCTCACTTCATTAGCTGGAAAAAAAGGTGCCTATCTGCTTCCCCTCAACTTAATCATGGCCTAGACACGTTTCATAACAGCACATTTTCCCCAAACACTGGAACGTGCCCACTAAGGCTCATGTGCACAGTGAGTAGTGATTTGTCAGGTTTGCTCTGCGGAGGCCTGTTCTCACGCTCCTGTGCTGTCTGTCATGTTCTTCCTAGAACCAGAGAATGGGCAGGACCTGAGAGGTCACAGTGAAGCTCATCCCCACTAGGGCACAGCTACGTCAACCCCAGCCGACCACATGCCCACCTTACTAAGCACCTTTCCTTTATACTACATGAGTCAGGCAATGTTGTGGTGAGGTTACTTGGTTGTCAGGACAGGATTCTGGGTGAATTTACCTAGAATTCCTGACTGGGGTCTCATTGGGAGGCAATAGTTACTGTCCTTTGGGCCACTTGGCTCATAACCTTGTTTCTATTTCTTCATCCATAAAATAGAAAACTACTAGTCCTTACCTTATGGAATTATCATGAAACGAAAGCACAGGAATACACATGACGCATTTAGAACAGTCTCGGTGTGTAATCGCTCTGTCTGTGTTAGCTATTATTATTCTGGTGGGCTGGTGAGCTTTCCTTCCTTCTATTCAACTTGATGAGAATCTGGCACTCATGTCTGGGGCTGTGAAAATGGCCACATTGAGTCTCCATCTTAACCTTGGCTAGTCTCCCAACAGTCAGCAGTTTCAGAGCTGAAAGAAATAATACAGATGATTCCCTGCAGAGTCAGCACTGATGGGGTTCAGGGGTGTCTTTTCAGATAGAACATGTGGCAAGGACCCACCCTAAAATGGCCCATTCTAGGAACTGTGTACAGTTCACAAGGACTCCTCCAGCGTCCATTCAGACTTGGCCACCAGTACCATTACTAGGAGTCTGGACTGAGGAGCAGGAGCTGGGGGCTCAATAGAGGGTGGAGGTGGCGGGAGGGGAAGCCATTGTAGGGATCAGGCATACTGAGGCCCAACTTGACCCCACTCCCACGCCCACATCTGCTACTCTAACTCCCCAAGTCTTTGCTGGGAAATTCCTGAAATGAGGGTTCATCTGCAACCCTAAAAGTCATGCAGACACTTCTGCACTTCCAATTGCTTCATTCTGCCCAACAGCTTCCTAAAAATGTATACTTGTCAGAGCAGAGGAGGGACAGACAGTCGCGGTGCGGGGTTCTGTGTCAGCAGGATTACTAGGGCTGAACCAGAGACACAGCTGCATGTGTGCCAGGAACTGAGCAAAGCTCAAGTTGTGATAAAGCTCATCTCATTACACACTGAAAAGTTCTTGAACTACATACCAATCTGCATCCTTCCACGGCCACTTCCAGAGCCAGTGTGAACTTCTGGACTCCGTACCAGTTCACGGTTGTCCTTGTCCTGTCTCTACACCTGGGCCTAGAACTCCCTTTCAGGGAGTGAAGCAAGTGTGCCCCCGTGTAGTGACCACCTTTGCACTCTTGTCTGCTCTGCACAGGCGCTTTCTGTCCTCAGATTTCTAGGTGAGCAGACCAGCAGCCTTTATTTGATGCTCAGCCTACACTCTGGTCACAGCTGGCTGTTTTGTTGCAAGTGAAGGGGGCTGCTGGTTTCTTAGTGATTGCTCCTCTGTTGCTAACTCATTTAGATCTCATATCGAAATAATCCTTAGGTTTCATATGGATCTCTGCCTGGAATCCATTCCATCTTAAAGCAAAGGGCAATGAACTAAACTTTTCATTGATTTCTAGCCCATTTGCAACAAAGTTAAATTCCTAAGTGAAAAAAACTTGTGTGAACTTATAAGTGGGGTTGTGAGAGAGCTCTCAATCATAAACTTAGAATTTAGAGACATCACGTCTTGATTTTCCTGTTTCTTCCTTGTATACCGAAGTTCTTTATGCAGATCTGGGAAGAAACAGTAGGGGGAGAAAAGCAAGCATTCGTTTGGGGGTTTGAAATGGGAAGAAAAATAGGCTTTGCAGCTCTCCCTGAACATTTTACTCCCTGAATATTTTTAAGCCTGAGAAAATGGCTCCAGCGCTCTGCCGACTGTCTTGAAGCTGTGTTGCTTCACTTTGCCTCTAGCCCTGGGCTCAGTCCCAGCCCAGAATATCCACCGTGCTCCCGCCTCCTGAGTGTGGGTTGCAGGGAAGATGTGTGTGCAGCTAGAGGCGGTGGGAGCCTCACTCCCCAGTGGAGCTGAGCGGCCACACTGCCTGTCGCTCCCAATTAGTTCCCCCAAGGGAACAAAGCCTTATTTCTTTCCTCTCTTGGTTCCCAGGCGCTGGCTGAGGAATAACAGTCATTGGCAGCTCAGGGGTTAAACATAAGCACAGCGAGGGGGAAACGAGCCAGGCAGCTGCAGGGGCTCCTCAGAGCCCACTCCAGGCTAAACAGAGGCCTCAGCAACTCCTTGGAGACTTGAACCCTGGGCGATGGAATTTTCCCTCGCATGAAGGCTATTGTCCTCTGCAAAGGGCCAGGGCCAGAGGAGGGCCCCAGAGCGTATCTCTCTGAGTCTCAGTCAGGGAGCTCCCGAGAGCCCAAGGGCTCCATCCCACCCAGCGGGGCTTGGGTGAAAAGGCACAGTGTAAGGGTGAACAGCCCCCTCCTCTATAGAGAAAAAGTAGGGGAGGCTTGTGGGGAGTTCTAAAGACCTGGGCACCAGTTGTCGCCCCACTCCTCAGCCCCAACCAGCCTGGTCACTGGGATGGAATAAAGGGCTTGGTTCCCTTGGCAACTGAAGGAGCTCTGGTTTTTCACCAAATGCAAGATGGGTATGGGGGGAGGAAGGAAAGGGAGGTGGAAATGGGGACAGGGACTGGGGGAGGGGGGGAGGTGGTAGGGGACAGCCTGTTTACCATGGCTGTTGAGTTTGAGCTTTTGTAGGTTTTGGCCTGGGAAATACAGAAGACCCTAAGTGTGGGAGTGTTCTTGAGGGCTTCTCAGTTCTGGGGCGTGGTAGGAATGAGCACATGCAGGCCTCACCTTGACCTCAGGGATCCTGGGACAGTGCCACGGAGCCTACCTTCAGGAGTAACTAGGCAGGGCCTTGTTTTATAACTGAAGCCCCTGGAGGTGTTGATCGAGCCCATCGAGAGCTATTTGTGAAGCAGAGATTAGAATAGCAGGCGCCTGTCTCCTGGGTCTGATCTCGCTGGACTAGACAAAGTTATTTTTAATATTGAGCAGAAAAGCTGCTGAAACACAGACAAAATGCAGAACCGGGGCTGATTTTGTCTCAAGCACTAGGCTTTGGGAGAGGAGTTTACAATCTGTCCACATAATGAACAGATGCATTTAGCCTCTAAAAACAAGTGATAAATGCAGGAGATTTTGTCCCAAGGCTCTGCGATGAGAGGTTCTAGCACGTGCTCAGGAACACAGAGGTACAGGGATGCTTGAGGGTTATCTTGTGAGGGCTCCTAGCAGGACACTGACAACGGTGCCTTGTGTGATGCCTGTGGAAGTGTGACATCTACCAAATGGGCAAAGGAGCAGGGCCAAGAAATTCCTCTGCAGTCCCAGCACTCTGGGAGGCTGAGGCAGAAGGCTGCAAGTTTGAACCCAGGCTGGGCAACCTAGTGACTTAAACCACTGTATCAAAATAAAAAGTTAGATATTTTCAAAAGGCCAACCTGGGTTAAATCCCTAGCAGAGAAGGGGAGAGACAAGAGACAGAGACAGAAAGAGCCAGAGGCAGATAGTATTCAAGAGTCTCAACATGACTTTTTGAAAACTGAAAACCAAACCAAAACAAAACCCAAACTTCGTGGAGTAGCAGCTGAGAAGCAGGTTCCTGGCTGCTTCCAGTGAGCAGGCTGGTTGGGTACCTCTGTTTCTGTCGGAGGACCTGGCAGTAGGGGCAGTGGGGGAGCTCACCGTGTTTTCCTGAGAGCACAGTTTGGGCTGTCACCTCCGCGTCTTTCCTCGTGGATTCCTGGGTCAGTTCCTTCCAGGCCTGGCTCTGATGGGTGGGTGCCTCCGAAGGACACAATTTGAAGAACTCTAGGAATGGATCCTGGGTGAGAGCTAGGTCCCTGACAAGGACACAGCCTGGAGATACAACTGCAGCTGCTCTGCGTGGGTGCCCTGAGGCCAACTGGACAAGTACCTGCTTTAATAATCACAGATGATACCAATAGGAAGACCAAGGAATCCCTCATGGCCTCATTAATTTCCTTGTGGAGGAACCAGTCAAGGCAACACAAAATAACAACATGTTCAGAAAACACAGAGAAACCTACTCAGAGAAAAGAAACACTTACTTTTGCTCTTTCACATGTTTGTGGCCCCATTTAAGTTTTATGACCATGCAGTGAAGTTGGTATGATGATCATATCCATGTCATAGATAAGAAAATTGAGGCCTGGCTAGGTTAGCAGACTTGAGCAAGATCACATAGCTGGAGGTGGAAAAAATGGGGTCTGGAATCCTTTCTGATTATCCTAGATCTGTAGAACAGCCTGTCATCAGTCACAAAAGCACTTGCAAATATAAAACCTAAGTTTCTCCAAGCCACTTATTAAAGCAGGAGATTATTCCCATTTCCAGCCACAGACCTTAAGGTCATGGAGTTTAAATGACTTCCCCTAATCGTAGGACTGGTGTGTTGGTAAATCTCTGTCTGTCCTGGGGCTTTTCCCACAGTGGCCTGTTGCTGATTTCAGGCTCTATTCTCAGATCCAAGACAATCTTCGTATTTCACATCCCCTCATTCACTTACTAATTGTGACATATAATTCATATTTGCTAAGCACCCACCATGAATGATGCATCAAAGAGAATGGAAAACAAATTAGACTTTTGAGAAGTCCTTGTGAGGAAAGAAGTTTTATAATTTCACTGTCTTATGTCCAATGTCACCACTGTCAGTGGAAAATTTTTTCAATCGATGTGCTAATTGGTGTGTTTTTATTCCATAAATAGACACATTCACAACAAGGAAACTAAAATATGAAGAATTAGTGAGTCACAAACATTTCCCAGATCCCTCACTGTTTAAAATGGACAGAGTGATTCAGTAAGGTCTGGCTGGATTCTCAGTGACACCTGCGTGAGACCCTTCCAGTTCCCGGGGGCAGTGGGAAAAGTGTAGGCTGGAACTATCTCTGGCTGCCCACTTTGAACAGCTTCTCTGCTGGGCTGGTGTTCCTGTCACCCCACTCCTGGAAGTGTATCGTGTGGGACCCTCCTGTGGATAAACTTCCTCTCCATATACGATTTCACAGCTCAGCTACTTCCTGGACAGGACCAAGCTCTCATCTGATGCCTAAGCTCACGGAGTCCAAAGTCAGTATATGTGCTGGTCATGTTCCCTGCTCACCCACCTGCATGAAATCACGTACTAAAAACATGTGATTTCTTATATGGAACTACACTGGGGAAAACCCAGCCCCCAACGGTGCTGGTGACAGAAGTTACCAGAATATGTACAGGGAGGTAAGACACACTTGAAGACAAGGGGGCATGGCTATTTGCTGATGAAGTTTCCATCCCTGTCCACATAACCCAGTGACATCTCAAGCCCCTGTGCAGGGTGGCAGGGACTAAGAAATCTCTATACGAAAGTGGAGCTGATAAAGGAATCCTGGGGGCAGGATACTCAAGGGAATGAGTTGATTCAAGTGTTCATTCGACAAGACCAGTGCTCAGAGCTCTCCCCATTGTCTGACGCTGCTCTTGTTCCTGTGGAAATAAATGCCTACAATTGACTATGGAAAGAAAAGATGGAATTGTAAAATTATTGAAACATGTAGATGCTTTACAAATTTCCTATTCTGTTTTAAGTGATGCTTCCATGCTTACATGGCTAGATGGACCTGGAATTCAGGTGGATCTGACTTAACTCCTGAACTCTTCCCATTGTACCATAGCAGATATTTACCATGGATCTTATGGGAATTTAAACTGTACAGAATTACACAAGAGTCATGTGGATTTCAGCACTTGATTACTAAATTATGTCTTTATGCTTTGACTCTAGTAATGCCAATGGCTATCTATACAACAATTTTCATAACATTGATTCTTCTGTAGGAGCTTATGAATGAATCAGTAAAGAAAAGTCAATTACATAATAGTAGCTACTGTTTCCTGGATGCCTTGTGCCAGTTTCTGGAATAAAATTTGAACTTCATTTAACTAATCTTTGGTAACAATGCTGAGATGCATTCTAAGCTTCATTTTATAGATGAGGAAACGGAGATTCAGAAATATTAAGGTTGCACAGCTCATAAGGGAGAGGCTGAGATTTGGAAAAATCTGGTTAGGTGCCATAGGTTCCATTGCCTTCTAATCTTCTAAAAAGTCACTTCCTCTATTGAAGGTAATAACTCTAGGCATCAGAAGAAGGCAAGTGCTTTCCTCCTGTCTTCCTCTTCTGAGCAGGAAGAAAACAGGTCCCACCTATCTTTATAAGACACTCAAAAGAAGGGGATGTGAGGGAAGCAGCAGGGTTGAGTTAACCCTTTACATAAACCATGAGCACCTTTCTGAATGAGCCACTGATTCCCAGTCTTTCCTGTGTACCCAGTTAAATCCCATTTCTCTTGTGGGTCCCTGCTGCAGAGGATATCAGCCTTTTCATTTGTTTCAGGGCCTTAGGAGGGATCATTTCCCACATGAAACACCGCACTGTATATTCCAGAGAATGTTTTTCCCACAGTTTTGATACCCAGGGGGAGGATGAGAGGCCCTGTAGAACGGACCGCATGATAAACAGGGAAAATCAAGGAAAGCCCTTATCAGGACAATGCTTGATCATTTCTAGTCTTGTTCAGGCTGAGCTTCTCAGAAGCAAGCATCAAAGGCCAGACACCTGGCTCTCTAACGACCTTCCTCCATTTCAGGGGCATGTCCCCAGGCTTTTATCACACGGACAATGATCTTCTAACGTCAGTCCCGGGCTACTGGTCAAAGGTTTGTGTGTGCATTTCATTAAATAGGTTGTGTAGTTATCAACCATTGTTGGTACAGTATTTCATAACCATTCCCCTGGGTGTTGTAATTAGACTCTTTTATATTCTCAAATTTTGATATATGATGTTTAGAAAATAGGATATCCTGTTTTTAAAATCAGGCAATTTTGCCCTTTCTGTGTGTGTCTGGGAATATAAAAAGGAGTTGGGGAGAGGTCTTTCTTCTGGTATTTTTATTCATAATACCTTTTCCCCCATTTAACATTATTTTGGCAATCAGATTTAGCATGAGATAAATTTCCCTTTAAAGAATTAAAAGCTGCTCTTATCACTGAGGCAGGGATTACTCTCTGTTTTATGGGCAGCATTATTGCCTAACATCTTAGTAATTTTTGCCTTCCCACCAGAAACCATACTTCCATCGTAACGCAGTAAGAACATCTTCACAGATTTATTTGGTAAAGATTCTGTTCAGAATCTCTGGGTACTGATTAACATGGTTTGGCTGACTGACAATGGGTGTAACTTGGGTTTAATAAACCAAATAAGACCTTTGTCTTGTTTTGCTGGCTGTTCAAAATTGCCTCTACCATAAAATCATTCAGCCTCCAACGAGAATCCAGGATTCTTTTTTACAGTGACCCCAATTTTATTTTTTTGCTCCTGAGGGACTGCTGAATGTAGGTGGGGGAACAGGCAGGCAAGGCCCGGAACATGAGAGTGTGTGTGTGTGTGTCCGTGTCTATACTTGTGCGCATGCTCAGAAGTGTACTCCTTCCCACTGGGCACTGAGCTACAGAGAATGGGATGGTGCAGCTGCTAGTTTCCTAGCATATCAATAGGTAAGGCCTGAACGTGGATTGTTTGTGCCAACTTTTGCCCATGTTCCTTTTTCCTATATTGGCCCGGGTTACTTTGCCTAAGTGGATACAACCAGGGCTAAGGAAGCTCCAGGAGTTGCCTGAAGAAACAACTCTGATGTCTTCATGGGCGACTGGAAAATACTTTAAGTTCAGACACGTCACTGAATTAGCAGGAAACCAGCCCTGTCCTGGGAAAATGCCTTGGGCTCATTCTGGATTTGAGTCAACCATGTTATTTCCATTCTCTAAAAATACTGAAACTTGATAAAACTTTGTAAAAAAAACAATCTGTCTCTTTGATAGTGTATGACTTATATCCCTTCTCCAATGAAAGAATCTGCAAAGGTGTCATTGAAACTCTGTCTGTGCATTTGGATCATCCCTGACACGAACCTTTTGCCTCCATTCCTGACATAGATCTACTTTTCAAGGCCAGAGAAAGAATCCTTGGAAAGACTACATCACAGATCGACACCATCTCTGACCCAGTTTTGTGTTGGAAAACCGTATACTGGGAGAAACTGGGATTACATAGCCTGGGGAGAAAGACCCAGAGGGGACCAAATTTATAGCTTTAAACTACACAAAGCACTGGTCATAGAGGAGAGAAAAAACTTACTCAAACTAGTACTGCAGGGTAGGAGTTTCCGGAAGGAGTATTTGGCTCAACATAAGGACTGTCTAACAGTCTTTAAACAATGAATGGAAAACTTCCTTGGAGCTGCTGAGCAAGGGCCACCTTTAGGGGCTGTCCACACAGAGAGCAGCAGGGAGTTTGTGTCATGCATTCCAGAGGTAGGCCCAGGTTCAACTGATGACCTCCAAGCTTCCTTCCAGCTCTAAGATTAAGATTCTATATCTGTAATTTTCCATTTCTCTATTAAGAAGAAATTTTCCATATCAAAAATGAGTTTCATGTTGGATTAAATTTGTGGGATGCTTTTTTCTGTTTGCTTTAACATGGGGCTTACTGTTTTGTCCCAGTGGCTTAACAAGACATAAATATAAACTGAGGAGAGATGACAAAAGCATGTTGCTAGGTGAGGAGTCCTACTCCTTTGAAACCTCCGAATCCAGTGTCTGAAATTCCTCCAGCAAAAGACTGGGCACTTGAGTTTACTCTGGTCCTAGGTAGCAGACATTGCATCAGCAATCCAGAGCTCTCCCAGTCCCAATGCCACAAATCAAATGACATTATTACCTCAATTCTTTACCACTTAGGCCCAGAAGTAACTTAACGAAAAGTAGCAGTCTCAGATATTTTGTGGAGATAGGGATTTTGCCTCCTTTAATTGAAGAAGGCTGAGCTCACTTGAAAGTATCTAAATCCAAATCACTCACAAAACCTTTGGAAGTGAGGATTGAGGACTCCAAAGGCAATGGTGGTGGCTTGGCAGTGCCTGTGGGTCCCCTACAACCAGCTGCTTGGCAATAACAACTCACTGTGGGCTCTTCACTGCCTGGTGCTCTGTCCTTCCACTCATTATACACAGGCCTTCCTTAGGGCACGTGCCACATTGTCTTCCTTGGAAAATGGTCCCAAATGAGGGAAATAAAGACAGGGCATGGCAAAATGACTTGGCCAAAGTAGGTGCTAGTGGCTGAATTGTGTCCTGTCAAGAGTCATAGATTGGGGGCTGGGGATTTAGCTCAGCGGCATAAGTGCCTGCCTTGCAAGCAGGCAATCGTGAGTTCGATCCCTGGTACCAGTAAAAACGAAAAAGACCAAAAAAAAAAAAGAGTCATAGATTGAATCCCAACTCCTTGTGCCTCAGAATGTGACTGTATTTGGAGAGAGGCCTTTGAAAGAGCTGGTTAAGGTAAAATGAGGCCATTAGGTAGGTTGTGATCCAATCCGACCGGTATTGGCAGAAATTCAGATGCACAAGAAAGGCAACCAGGGTGTGCGCACTGCAAGAAGGTTGCTATCTACAAGCCAGTAGAGTCCTCAATGATACAAAATGAGGCCTCCTATGATGCAAAACCTGCTGCACCTTGACCCAACACCTCTCCCTTCAGAACAGTGAAACTAGAAGATTCTGTTGTTTAAGCTCCCCAGTCTGTAGGCTGTAGTTATGGCGGCCCTACCCAACAAATATAGCAGGTTTTGGCAGTGCTGGGATTGAGGCTCACAAGTTGAAGAACAAGTCTTTGTCCTGAGTCCCCTGGTCAGTGATGTTATTCTATAGGTGAAATTTTCCTGGAGAGCTGAGGCAGGTAGAGCTGTGGAAAGCACAAGAGGAAGTCTACAGGCCCAACAGTCTCATCAAGAAGCTCTAGGCAGCAGTTAGGGTAGCTGTGAGCAGCTCAGTGACTTGAGGGGACACCCTGGTGAGCGGAGTGACCACACTGTGGCATTTACATTCAGCGGGAAGGGCCTTGCAACTGTCAAAAATTCCTTTGCCTGTGCCAAAGGCCTAAGTAAATATGTGCTTCTCCCCATGGGTTTCCTAAAGATTGCTACTCAAACAAAGCTATTGTGGGGGTTTGAAAGTGCTCATTCCTTCTGATATCAGACCTGAGATTATTGTTCCTATATCAAAGACTAGTGAAGGTCAGCCAAGCTCAGGTACTGCAAGGGTTGAACCTGAGTCAACCCATGCTTGGGGGAGCCCTGCCAACACTGTCCACGCTAGGAAGATGTTCCCTATGGAAATGCAGAAGAAGGCAATTTCCTATATGCTTCAGTTTAAGAACTGCCAGGCAAAAACCACTGTGTTCTTTGTGTGATTCATATTACCCATGATCTTTCTTGTTCGTTCTCACCAGTCTTCTCAAAACTGTGGAGTCTTAAAGGAGAATGCAGATTGTATATCTGCATATTTGTATTTGCAGGCAGAACATGTGTGTACCTGATGGGGCCTGAAAGGTGGTGGCAGGATAGGCAGCCCGGCTCCAGGGGCCTTCTCAAGAGTGTTGAGAATCTACTCAATTGTGGGCTCCTTTTTGGCCAGTACGTGCACCTAAACGCCTTGGTTTTATGAGGCCTCTTTTGCTTTCAAGCAATATCTTTCCTATTTTAATCCCTGTTGGTCTAACTGAAACATCTGTAAAAATGATGTCTTAGGAGTTTGTCTACTTCCTATATTCAAGACTCTATGGCTGGAGCCCAGGCAAACACATCTGAGTTTTAAATTCTTATAGCACAGAACCTCAATTTTCACACCTGTAAAATGGAAAGCTAACTTTGGGTCCATGGATCTGCAGAGGAGCGTAATGAAATAAAGAATCTAAAATAAGTTGTGCGTGGTGGTACACGCCTGTAATCCCAGCACTTGGGAAGCTGAGGCAGGAGGATCATTCTGAGTTTGAGACCAGCCTGGGTTACAGAGTGAGCTCAAGGCCAGCCTGGACTGTATAATGAGACCCTGTCTCAAAAAGAAAAAAAAAAATCTACAATAGCTGAGTGTGGTGGTGCATACTTGTAATCCTAGCACTCTGAGAGGCTGAGGGAAGAAGGATGGTAAGATTGAGCTCAGCCTGGGTAATTTAGTGAGATCCTATCTCAGAATAAAAGATTATAAAAATATAGGTTGGGGATATAGCTCTGTGTGAAGGCCTTGGGTTTATTCCTCAGTATAACAACCAACCAATCAATCAACCAACCAAATAAACCTCTTTGCACATAGTGAATATTAATTAGTTTCCACCAAATATTGGCTTGGAATTAGGTGGCATTCATTTAGCAAATGTTTATTGAATGTCAACTAAGCGAATGGTATTCCCTACAGTTGTTCGACTAGGTGGCACAGAGGTCCTTGCCCTTACAAAATTACAAGCTAGGACCCGGGATATAGCTCAGCAGCATGTGTCTGCCTGGCAAGCACAAGGTCCTGGGTTCAATTCCTAGTTAAAAAAAAAAAAAAAAGACAAGTTAGTAGAAAAGAACCAAAGTGCAATCAGGTGTTGAAGGGTTGTGACATCACATTTTCTTAGTCTTGTTCTCTGACTTAGACTTGTTCTCTCCTTAGTTGGGCACCCAGCTGGATCTGAATACAATGCTCGAGGGGAATTCTCTTAACTGAACCTTGAGAGAACAAGACAATAATGACTCACAACAGGTTAATTTCCATCAGCAGCAAATGAAGGGCTGAGGAAGAGTTAAGGGAATCAAGCAGCTGTCACAACAATCATCGTCATCTTCTATTTATGTGGTATTTTTCTCTTGCAAGCTAAGTGTTTTGTGGACGTTACTCAGTGAATTCTCACAGCTTCCTCTTGAGGCTGGGAGGAGGCAAAGATTATCAGAAATGAGGAAACAGGCTTGGCAGAAAGATAACTGCCTTGAAGTCCCATGGAGAGCAGAAGCACTGGGCCTAGGATTGGGTGACCCAACATGGAGCCCATTGGTTCCCCCTGTGTCCCTAGGGTGACAGGCACTAGGTTTACTGGTGGTAGAAGAGCCTTGCCGCTTGTTCTGACGCTTCTCAGAGACAGTCCATGTTCTAATTCTGCACTGTATCATGCCTGGCTGTCCCTAAGCATTACATTTATTGCTAGTCCCTTCTCTGTACTTGGGATGGTAATGTGATAGGACCTTAGAGGTACAGCAATCTCTCTTCACTGCAGTTTTGCTTTCTGTGATTTGAGTTACCTGTTACCAATCATGGTCCAAAAAATTAAATGGAAATATCTAGAAATAATTCGTAAGTGTAAAGCTCTAATGAGTGAGTGATGAAATTGTTTGCTGTCCAGCTCCTAAATGAAGCAGATAGTCCTCCTGATGCATGGCCAGAAGGTTGGTCATGGTTTAATGCGTAAGGCCAACATTAGGTCATGTCACTCCGCTCACTCCATTTCATCACACAGGCATTGTACCGCTGCATGTCAACACGAGGGTGAGGACCACAGGACAAGAAGATTGTGAGAGAGAGAGAGAGAGATTAAGAGGGGGACACTCTCACATTATTGCAGTATATTGCTATCATTGTTCTATTACTAGATTACTAGTTATTATTGTCAATCTCTTGAGTTTAATTTATAAGTTAAGTTTATCACAGGCTTGCATGTACAGGAGAGAATAGAGTATATATAGGGTTTGGTGTTACAGTTTTAGGAAGCCAGTAGGGGTCTGGGAATATATTCCCCCATAGATAAGGGGGACTTTTGTAGTTCGACCCAAACACTTCATGTTACAAATGAGAGATCAAGGCCCAGAGAGACAAAATCACCCCTCCAGCTGCACACCCTAAGTGGCTCAGTCTGTCACTCAGCCCTCCCAGCCACTAGCTCACACTGACTTCTCCACCAGGAAGCTTCCCAGTCCTGGCCTTCTCAGTTTTCATCTTCAGCAACTCCTGATTAGCACAGGACCGAGAGCCAAGCCACCGATTCAGTACCCCGCAAGGTGTGGGGGTTTCTAGACCACCTCTTAGGGTTCCTGCTTAGAGCACTGTTGACCTCCAGGCCTCTAGAATGCTAGGTACAGGATGGCGCCTGAGTCAGCAATGAATCCTTGAGATGGACGGACAGACAGAGCCACCAGTTGCTCCTGGCTCACTTGTCTGCAATGTCAGCGTTCTAAATCGCCTCTCCGGCACTCAGCACATGGGGGACAATTTTTGATGACAGTGACTTCTCCACCATAGATAACATCTGCGTTCACAAACCCTTTTACCTACTTAGCTCATAACTTTTTTTTCAATCACACTGTCACACTGCTTGGAAGGCCTGTGCTGGTTCACAGATGGCATCTTAGGCAAACCCCAGCCCTCCACCTCTGTCCTGCTCCTCCACCTCCATCACCGGGCTTTATGAGCCTCAAAGGCCAGGCAAGGGGATCTCAGTCTCCTTCTCCTTCTGTGATCCCCACATTGGAAACCCTCTGTGAGTGTGGATATAGATGGTTTATTTTTATTTATTGTTTAAAATTAGCCTGTGTTTTCAAACCTAGTATCTTTCTCAGTTTGGGTCCTGGGAGCAGGACTGTAGAGAGCTCTTGGCGGGTTTACTTACTTTA
Organism: Cavia porcellus; assembly: GCF_034190915.1. Classification (NCBI taxonomy): domain Eukaryota; kingdom Metazoa; phylum Chordata; class Mammalia; order Rodentia; family Caviidae; genus Cavia; species Cavia porcellus. The sequence goes on from NW_026947514.1 coordinate 32,933,003, forward strand.
GACCACTAAACTCAGAGGCTGCTGCTGAGATGTGGCCTACTGCCAAGGGTGTCCGCGGACACACCCCGTTCTCCCCCTTCTTCCTGAGTTCAGGGACCTGATCTCTCTCCAGGACAGCTTAGGAGCTGTTGTGTGGTAGCATCACCGTGGCCTACAGGCCAGCAGGAAGAGAAACAGGAAAGACCTAGTGAGAAACTGCTGATTCTGTGGCTGAATCGAGTCCGCGTGGCCAGCTGCCTCCTGCCACAAGCGCTGCTGGGGGCTCCACATGGACGCGGGTGGACGGTGGCGTGCACGTGTGCTGGGGGAGCCGGCTGCCCTGCTACGCGTTGCCTGTGTCCTTGGAGTTATCTAGTGCCTTTCCTCCCTGACGCACCAAGCATTTCCCACTTATCTTGCTCATCTGTAAACTCTGAGACGTGGGGAAGAGACGGGTGTTATTATCGCCATTTGATGAATGGGAAAACTGGGGCGCAGAGCAGGTGTGGTGCGTGGGTGGAGTTGAGGCTGAGAACACGGGTCTGACCCCAGTTTTCAGGGCATACTGACGGCGGACTCATCAAATCGGCTGAAGAAATTAAGATCATCACAAAATTTGGGATAGAGGTTGGGGGCGGGGAAGGGGATCGGTGCGGGTGTCAGGAGAGCCCAGACTTTGGTTGTCATGGTAACACAGTCCCTCACTCTGTGTTGCGTAGTAAACACTTGGCTACTTAGGAAATACAAATATGTATCATATTTCTTTTCTGTATACCTTGAGTATTGGATACTAAAGTCATTTAGACAATACAACAAGCATAAGATTATTGTTCACAATGAAGGCAAGACTCGATATCAAAGATAAGAAGGTTTGCTTAAGGCGCCGCGGTGACGGAGTTCTAGCAGAAAGGGAAGGGGACTGTTTGACAGAGAAACAAATGAGAGATTTCTTTGTCTTTAACTTTATTGGTTAGACTTTTGACATGCATAACGATCATAGTCATCATAGGGAATTTGCCTGTACATAATACATCTTAATTCTTTTTATTCCTATTTCCCTCCCGCCCCTTCAATCCTTCTTCTCTTTATTTACAAAACTTTGTTTCTATTGTTTTCCGCATCCTTTTTTGTTTTTAAATCCCTATTCCTTTTCTCTCCCCACCCTTTCCCTTTCCATTTACACATCTTTTTCCTACCTCTCAATATCTGTCCTCCATTTTGGTCTTTACTTGCCCTTGTGTTTCTCACACAAGAGAAACAGTGTGATGTTTAAACATGGTGTCAGATTTATTTCCCTTAAAATTATGTTCTCAAGGTGCATCCATTTACCGAAAAATGTCACAAGCTCATCCTTCTTTATGGCTGAGTAGTAGTCTAGTATATATAAAAAGCACATTTTCTTTATCCATTCATTAGTTGATGGGCATCTGGACTGTTTCCAAAATTTAGCTACTGCCTATAAATATGGGTGTGCATATATAAGTGCGAAATTTGTCATGATGAAGTCAGAAACCCATTTGAGCTGTTGCTGTTACTTATTGAAAGACTACCACATGGCAAGCATTAGCCTAGACCCTGGGAAATGGAATATGCTTAATTTTCTCATGGATCATCCATTCCAGCAGGAAAGATAAAAGCAGGTCAGTAGTCAGCTGATGTTATTGTACAAGTGGGATGAAGGCATTAAGAGTGGCTTGAAACAGAATAGTTCCAGGGAGAAGGGCCCTTGGTGGAAGGGACTTCCCACTCAGCCCATCTCTCAGGTCAAAGGGCTCCTCTGGGTCATCTCCCAGCATACAGATGGGAGCAGCAAGGCTCACACAGGAGGAACGTGATGAGAGTGGGCACTGTGCTAGTGTGATAGGTTTAAAACCCAACTAGGGTGATGGTTCCACCCTGGGTGTGCCCAGAGCTTTTGCGTTATACTCTAATAAGGGGTTGGGCCAATAGTGATGTGTTTCTTCTTCTTTTTTTTTTTTTTTAATGAGGTACTGTTTTGCATAGATAAATACTATGATTGTGATGTGGGAACCAAATGTCAGGTCATTATGCAAAGCACACCGGCAGAGGTGAGATTATGGATTATGAAACCAGTTCTGCTTCAGGCCTGCTGCCTGAGCGTGGGAACTAGGTGTCTAATTGTCTGGGGCTCAACCTGGGCCAACTGGATTGAGACCGACCTCTCTGGCTCATCTCCTGACAGCTGAGTGCGACAGGAAGCTCTCTCTGTCTCCACTTTTTACTTAAGCTTCAGCATCCCAGGAAGAGGACAAGATAGGGGGAAGGCTGGCAGATCCCCTAGTATTGTCACCACCTGATGTATGGTCAGCAGTTGGTGGGATCAAAGTTCTGCCATTAACCTAAATGGAACTGATTCCTGATTGTTACAAAATAAGAGCTGGGCCTTTAGGTACAATAGCAGACAGGTCCTGGGCAGTTCCAAGAGAGGGTCAAAGAGATTGTGGGCCTGAGAGAAGAGAGAATACAGGGAAAAGAAAAACAGCACTGGTAGGCTCCAGATATCAAAGGAGGAGGTAAGGACTGAAAAGAGATGTTGCTCAGCCAAGGAAGAAACTCAGGCAGGCTGGAATGAGACAGAGAAGTCAGCCAAAGAAGTGATAGATTTCCAGACAGAGCTTTTTCCCATTGCACCCCAGCAAACTGGAACTCTAGCTACTAGAACAGTCAAGTAGCTAATGAACAGACTGAGGCTTTGATGCACCTACATGTCTACCTTCATCCGGCTCACAGAATTTATTGTGAGCAAGCACTGCTGATTTCTAAGAGGTCAGATCCAGGAGATAATGAAAGCCCAAGTCAGCACTGCCTGAGGAGGAGGGAGACACTGCTACCTGTATCCTTGGTGGTGGCTGTGACATAGGCAGTCATGAGAGCGCTCCCTACAGAGCACATCAGGAAGAGGCAGCCTGGGGGACAGTATGGAAGCCTAGACAGTCATCAGCTCATGTCAGCTGGTAGCTGGTGAGCATCTACAATCAACAGGACAAAGATTCTGCCTTCATGGAGGGGAAATTGGAGCAACATCCTTGTAACACACATCTGGAGAGCAGTCAGCTTGTTCCTCGCAGTACTCCCTGGTTTGTTGGCAGACTGTCCCGAGATCAGCTCTAAGAAGGAAGTGAAACTCAACTTGTGTTCTTCATTACACTTAGACTTGCATTTCCCACACTTCACTTGTGGAACAGCTGAAGAAACAGCAGAATGGGAACTGGGGTGTTGACTCAGTCTTCCCAAAATCTGGAGATGCAATGGGCTGCCTTTGGAGAGTACCCAGATGTGTTGGGTGGTGTGGCAAGGAGAGTTAATGATGCAATTCCATTATGCCAGGCTGTTAATGAGCTAAGTACTCTATCTTTATTATGCATCAAATACTGGAACACGTTAAACGCCTACAGTGTCTCAGACCTTCCTCATACATGTTACGTTAAAAGCATGATTCTATAAGATGCTCATGACACCTACTTATCCAATTTCTTTTTTATTCTGACCTTAAACTGATCTGTAAAACTGTGACCCTAGGAGCTGGGAGTATAGCTCAGGAGCATGGCGTCTGCCTAGCAAGCATGAGTCTTGAGTTCGATTCCCAGTTCTCAAACAAACAAACAAACAAAAAACCCAATAGTGACCCTTAGCCAAAGACTCCAAGTGACCTAAAGGAAGATTACAATATGCATTTCATGTCATGACAGTATGGTCTTTGGTCCTCGTTCTGCTGTATTCTCACTGTAGAGAGCCACTATAGATTCCCACCACACCATGACTTTCAGTTTTGGAAATGAATTTGGAGGAAATTATTTAACACAAGCAAACCACTGCAGGTCTGAAGATGTTCACTGCTACTAAAAATTGGGAACTAAAGCAGAAAGGAGATATAAAACATTAGAGGACTAGTTGAAAAGACAGTAGTACTGTGACTTGAGCAACTATCTCTAAGATGATAATGTATAATCTATTAACTGGTGATTTCTTACTGTTTTTTTTTTTTTTTTGTAGTCTGTATTACTTGTACCCTTACACCACTTTGTTTGTTTTGTTTTTTCTTTTTTTCCTTTTAAATAAAATTTTAAAAAACCAATAAATTACAATAAAATTTATAAGAATTCACAAAAAAAAAAGACAGTAGTAAGTTTGTATGCAGTTTTTTTAATTACTAAAATGAAACAGTGGAGGCTGGAGAAGTTTATGAAGAAAAGATGTTTATTTAGCTCACTGTTTTGGAGGTGCCGGCATTATCCTGGCTCTGGTGAAGCCTCATGGTGATGGCAGAAGAACAGTGAGGACAGACGGGATAAGGAGATCACATGACCAGACTGGAATAGAGAGAGCCTGGAGCCCTACGTGCCCGCTGAGTACAGTACCTCCAGGAGACCCCACAGCTCCCTACCCCTACTCGGAGCCATCTCTTAAAGTTCTAGCACCTCAACACAGCTACACTAAACCTCCACTATAGAAACCCTTGAGCATAAAAACACTCCTAATCAATTACAGCGGCATATATTACAGAACCTCCAGAAATGATAATGACAATGCCTTTGCAGAATGGTGAAAAATGTTTTATATATAGTAGTAATGAAAAAGATAGAGTATGACACTGGTGTGGTGGCACAGGCCTGTAATCCCAGCACTCAGGGAAGCTGAGGTAGGAGGATCATGGTACCTTTGAGGTCACCTGGGCTACTAGTGAGTTTAATAGTGAGTTTAAGACCAGCCTGAACTACATAGTGAGACCTTGTCTCAAAAAACTTTTTTAAAAAAGTATAAATAACAAGGGATATTTTGGCAATCAGTAAGTGTATGCATGTACACTGAAGGTTGCTTTAAAAAATAACTATTGTAGAATGAGATATAGGTAATTTTATTTTACGAAGTCAGTGTTAACGCTGGGTGTAGTTTTAAAGCATACTAAGAGAAGAAAAATAATCTTACTTTTCAATATCAGAATAACTCCTCATGATCAATTGTTTTCCCAATTACCCTAAAATTTGTTCTCAAAATGAGATACGGAATCTGCAGGCATCTGAGTGACTTCAGAATTGTATTCAATCTGGCTGTTCCCTGGCCCCACCCATCTCAGAACAGAACCCTATGGGGTTTGCAATTCAAGGACCAGCAGGTTCTGCTAAGCGTCCCAGTGATTCTAATACATATTCATGTTTGAGGATCATTGTTCTAGAAGTTCTGAGAATCACATTGTCAGCAGATAACCAGAGAGAGAGACTGGTTTCCTCTTGAGAAGTAGGCCATTTCTCTGAAAGCCTGTTTACTCATGAGTCAACCCACTGATTCTTTGACTTTACCAAATTTGCAAATTTCCAAAAACATGTTAAGCAATAACCTCCGAAATACATTCAATGAATATATTCTCGATGAACAACTGATTGTATTCTGCCTGAATGTTAGTAACTATGCATCAGGCATATATTATTTGATTCATTGTATTCATTATGAATATTTTTTTCAAATATGTTTGTAAGAAAAATGAAATATTTAAAATAGTATATTTAAAAGAAAAAAGTATCCATAAGAAGAATGTGTCTATAAGAAATTGTTCTAGGCCTTTGAGTGTTTGATAAATTGAATCTTCCTTAAGTGGTAGTTAAAAAAAATACATTTCCTGAGAAAATTCCAGAACTTCTTGAGAAATTGTGAGTATAGTGATTTCAAAGAATTGTCACTTGGCTAATTGATCCTTTGGGAATTCAACCTTGATTGACTTGACCTAGAGTTCCTTGAAGAAGCCCAGGGTACCCCACTCATGCTGAGGGTCGGGGACAGTCTGGGGCCAAGAAGCTGAGGATGGGTTTGAAAGTTGCAAAAAGACCTCAGTGAATTCATGATTGGGATCTGATCCACCCAGCCATTTATCTCAGGGAAGAAGAGCTCTTTATCAGTCTTTTAAAAATGTGAAACTCATGCTTTGGGGAGCTTTAAAAGGGAGCGTTTGTAATTTAATTGGAGGCACAGGGACAGACTGCACCCTTGGAGGAAGCCCCAGGTATCTTACCCTGCCTCACCTAGAGGTGGGAGTTCCCCAGGGAGAATCTCCTTCCTTCCCTGGGGCACCCTCCTTGTGACACAACTGTTTATGCATATCACGAATGGCCACCTCTTGCTGAGCAGCTAGTGACAGAGCATTCAAAAGGAGACTGCTGGTGCCAGCAGCCAAGGATAGACCTTAGATCATCACTGATAATCAGTCACATTCACTGAGTGCTTTCTGCTTAAGACTCACTTTATTCACCAGTGTCCATCCACGATTTCCTGAATACTCGTGATGACCCTGTCAGGCAGGAATTTTTTATAACTTCCCATTTATTTTATTTTATTTTTTTGGTACCGAGGGGTCAAACACATGACCCTGTGCTTGCAAGGCAGGCGCTTTTGCTGCTGAGCTAAATCCCCAGCCCCCCAGCCATTTATAAATTATGAAACTGAGACCTGCGATGCTAAATCATCTGTTTGAGGCATCACAGTCACTCTGCAGTTATTGTGATAGCAAGCAGGCTGGCTCCAGAGTGGCTATCTTCTTTGGTTAGCAAGAAATATGCATTGCCTGCAACCTGTCTGCTGTTCAACCTGTTAGTGCCATCCCAAGGTTGAGCATTTAAGAACATAAGACAGTAAAGGCCACTCAGAGGTGGCCTGCTAGGAACTTGTTACTGATGTTTGGATTGGAGCAAAGGCAGTTAACTAGGTCTTGGGTCTTGGGGACATAGCACAGGAAAGCCAGTGATTCTTTGCTGAGTCACAGCAAGAATCAACAATCCAGGTTCTGAAGAATTTCTTTGAGCGTCAGAGCCTGAGGGGACCGGGCGGGCAGCTTCAGACATGAGCTGATGCTTTCTTTCTAGGGTTGCCAGAGAAAATATGGGATCCCCATTTAAATCAGAGCTTGAGATAAGCAACAAAATTTTAACATAAATGTTCCAAATATTAAACTGACAAAGTTTTTAAACTGAGAAAGTTTTGTTGCTGTAGCTGTTTATTTGAAATTTAAACACAATTGGGAGTCTGGTATTTTTATTTGCTAAATTTGGCACACAGTTTCTTTGGGGAGACGGCCCATCCCCCAGGCAGTGTGTTAATCAGGGCAGAGTAGGCAGGAGAGACAATGCGGCCTTTGGTTGGAGAAAGGAGAGTTGTGGATTTAAACCCAAGGAGATAACAGATGTTCTGGATAAGAGACCTAGCAGGGGCTTTGTGATGTGAGAGCTCCTGGGTGGGTGGAAAAGATCTGGGACAGTGGAGAGGGAGGAAGTCTCAAGACACATGTGGGGACAGGAACAGAGAGTGAAATGTCTAAAGGAGACTCCTGCTGTAGGACCAGATGTAGAAGGTCAGCCCTGGAAGGTCTTGAATATCCTGGTAGAGATATTTTTGTTTTTGTTTTTGGAGACAGGATCTCACTATGTAGTTCAGGCTGCTTTAAACTCACTATGTAGCCCAGGCTGGCCTCGAACTTGCAGCGATCTGCCTGCTTTGGCCTCCAGAGTGCAGGGATTACCAGCGTGCATCACCATACCCAGCCTATCCCGAAAGAATTTTGGTCAAAGTCCTTTGAATAAGGGCTGGGGAAACAATCAAGGCGGGATTTTAGGAAAGCTAATGTGGTTGGTAGTGTGTAGGACTGGTGGAAATGGTGAGTGAATGAACCGAGGTGAGGAGCTTAAGCCTTAGGGCCTGTGTCAGGGAAAAAGGAAAGGTGACCAGGGGACAATCCAGAGGGATGATCTCATCTTTTAGGCAGAACACACAGGTGCCCATTAAAAGGACAGGAAGCTTACAGGAACTGACCTGTCTTATGGGTGGCTGACCCTGCTGGGATGGGGGAGGCAGAGGCAGCCACGGGCACTGGATCTCAGAGGCCATATGTGCATGTTAAAGGCTCCCACAACAGTCCAAGGAAGGATGGTGGAGGCAGGAAAACTGAGAGCCATGTTTTGTTCTGTTACAACCTGCCCTGCAAAACACACACACACACACACACACACACACACACACACACACACGCACCCTCATCGCTCTGCTTATTAGGTTTGCATAAAAAGTGAATTCCTGGCTGGATGAGGTGGCACATACCTGCAATCCCAGCACTTGGGAGGCTGAGACAGAAGGATCACTGAGAGTTCAAGGCCAGCCTGAGTTACAAAGTGAGTTCAAAGCCAGCTTGCACTTCATGGTGAAATCTTGTCTCAGACACGCGCACACACATACACACACACACACACACACACACACACACACACACACAAGCAAATTCATGTTTGAACTTTAAGTAATATTTAGTAGGGATGCATTTTAGCTTTTGGGTCCCATTTGTGCTTGTAAGGGAGCTGGTCTTTTAAAGCACTCATTTTACTGCCAAGGCTGTAAAATCCCTTGGTGTGTGACCTTCTCTGGGTCCTCCCATAGTGGAGACAGACTCCCACTTCTGGTAAAAGATTTCGAGATGTCCTAAGGGAAAGTCCTTCAGCAGCACATGAGATGCTGCTGTGTGGCCTGCTGGGCCCTTGCTCCAGCCCTAGCACCAGCCAGTCCTGAAAAGCTCACTCAGCTGATCTAGAGCCACTTGGGCAAGACACACAAGGTTGGAAAGGAAACATTGCAGTGCTTTCCTGGGACTGGGAGGGTTGGCTGGGGCCTATGGGGGTGGGGAAGGGGAGGAGTCTTCTCCAGGCAGGATTGAATTGGATACCTTGATTCCATGTCTCCCTGCACTGGGGGTTTGAGGATTGGCTGGACTTACAGCCAATGCATCCTTCCAGGGTGACCTGGAGAGAAAGTGTGTCCTGGTGGGCCAGGGTACTGTGGGAGATAGACACGGAATCCTAATAGCGAATCTGTGCTCATTGAGAGTGAACTCCTTACCCTCTGTTCCAAAGCACCTCCTCCATGGAGTCTGCCATTTCTCAGACACTGTTTCAGGCTCTCCTGATCCTTTGCTGAAGAGAGAGCATTTGTACAGTACCCTGCGCTGAAAGTTTTCAAGTTTTGTGTTCCCAGCAACATGTGAGGCTTTAAACTTGGTTCTTGATACCTCTCTGACTCAGTCTGAGCCTCTTAAACATGTGGAGTCTAGCCTGGACTAAGACTCTCTAGGGTTGCTGGGAAGCAGTGCCGAGAGCTGAGGCTCTGAGCTCCCTCTTAGCTCTCAGAAGCCTTCTTGAGGTGGGCTGCTGTCAAGCAAGCCTCCCCAGCACATGCCCGCTGTGGCCTGAATTCAGACTCCTCCCGAGGCACTGGATTCCTCCCGTGACCCCACACTTCTCCATGACCACTCCTGGCCTAGCGCTGGCCTTTCTTGTGGAGTAGGGCCAGGCAGCTGGGTCAGGTTGCCTTTCCCAGATGCAGTGAGCTGGTTGGTCTGGTTTCTCAGCAACTGTAGGAGGAGAAGTGCCTTGAGGCCTGGGCTGGGCAAGCTAAAGAGTGGGGCCCTGTAGGAGGCAGAAAGGTGGTAGATGGCTGGGGGGGGGGGAACCAAGGGCCCACTTTGGTGCACAAGGCAAGGGTGCTCTATGGAGGAAGGGACTGTCAGTGTCTGTGGACATTTTTGATCATCACAAACAGGAGGAAAGAGTGCTATAGACATCTGGAGTAGAGAGGACAGGGATACTAGCTGGTTGGGAGAGCTCAAGTGGGCATCTATGAGCAGAGCGCATGACTGGATCTCAGGGCACATCTGCTTGCTCTGCACCTTCTGCGGTCTTCCCGCAGAGCCACAGCCCCTGCCCTGACCTTGTCACTCACTACTCACCCCTCTCCCTGCCAGGGACGCTGAGAAACTCTTCTACTTCCTTTTATTTTGTCCCATATCAACTCACAGTTTCAGAGGGACAAAAAGGCAAATGATTTGTTACACTTATTATTATTATTATTATTATTATTATTATTATTATTATTATTATTTTGGTTCTAGGAATTGACCTCAGGCCTTGTGCTTGCCAGGCAGATCCTAAGCTGCTGAGCTATATTCCCAGTCTTTGTTACACTTATTTTTAAAATGCTATTTGTGGGTGTCCTATTATCCTCATGTAACTATAGCATATATTACCACGTATTGATCACTTATTTAATGAATTTGTCTTTTGCAGTTCTAGGGATGGAACCCAGGACGCTGTGCATGTCAGGTAAGTGTTCTATCACTGAGCTACGCCCCAAGCCCTGACCACTTTTTTTCCTACCAGGAAATTTCACATACATGACATGATCTCACTGTTACAAGAGCCTTGCTAGATAGGTACTATTATTAGTCTTTGGAAAAAATAGGTTCAGGCAATTACATAAATTGCTCAAATCAGAGCCAAATCTTTGACCTTTTAATCTGTCTTTAGAAGCCTGTAAAGTTTGCTGTTACATGAAGCCCTAGAGGAGGACACTTAAGTGACACAGGAGCTGTTGGACCTGATTGAACAGGGCCAGTATGGGTTGGGGCAGCCAGGAGAGAAGTTTGGATGTAAAGTACAGAGAAGCTATTGGAGGCCATGGCTGCTTCTGTAAAGGAGTGACTAACACGGTCCTATGTCAGCCTCAGCTAGCCAGCAAACATCTTCTTCCCATCCCAGGCCCCATCTTACCCAAGGTGGCTGCCAGTGGTCCCTAGCCCTAGGCTTGATAGAGCTGCCTGAAGGGAAAGGCCAGGCCTTGCCAGAGCGTGCAGAATGTCTGTGTGTCTGTCCATCACAAGCTCTGTCTGCATTGCTGGCTGCCGCCATGGAGCTTGGAGGCTGCAGGAGGCAGGCGGTAAACAGGAAATGGTTAAGTAGGAGCAGGTGGAGCGTGCGGTGCTGGAACAGGCAGGAAATAGCTGAGCAGCTGAATGGACTCCCAAGAATGCTTTGCCAACTGCCCGAGGCTCCGGCGAAGGCGCCGGCTACCCTCCCCTCCCAGCCCAGCACAGCGAGGTGCCTGGTCCGGCAGTGCCTGGCTGGCCCCACTGTCCCTCTTCCCCTGTTCTGCCTGGGGCTAGAAGGAGGGGGACTTGAGGCAAGAGGAGAATGTTGGTTCCTGCAGGGCTCTGAGTGACCCACCTTGAGGATGCGTGGTAGGAGGGGCTGCAGGAGGTGGGTAAGCTCTCTAAGGCCAGAAGTGCTTTTCTGGTTCTTGGTTCCCCAGAGAGCCTTTTGCATTGTCTAGGACCCCCAAGAGTGGTCTGTCCCCACCTGGGTAGAACATACCTACCAATCTCTACTGGATGTGGGCAGGGGCTGGAAACCCTGAGCTCTCTCCAGCCTCCTACTTAATCCTTGTACAGGTGCCCCTAAGTGGGTGGACCAGCCCCCTCAGGAGAGACAGGAACCTGAAGCTCAGGGAAGCAAAAGGAGCTGAGACTTGAGCTCCTTTGAGCCTCCACGCCCCACCCTGTCCTGCCTCCGCATCGCTATGATGATCGTGTTTAGACTCCTCTTGGCTCGAGGAGCTGCCCTTTGTCCTCGTATAAAACCCATGGTGCTCTTGGTTTTCATTGGTCCCCTTTTCGGGAAAGTGTAGCCTCAGGGTGGACAGCTTTGCTTCCCAGGGCAGAGGCACCCTGCTCTGGTAAGTGGGCTTGCTCTCTGCAGAGCCAAAGTCTGGTGGCTGGCTGTTCCAACCTTGAAGTGTTGCTGACATGCTTCTGTCTGTGAGCTCAGCAACTTTACAGTGGGGGCTGTGGCCTCAGTGGTTGCCTTTAGCTGCTCAGATGGGCTTGACCCTTGCTGGAGAGGGGTTGGCAAGTTGGGGGGAAGGAGTTGTACTCAGAGGTTTTCTCAGAAAAAGTGGACAGCAAAGGTGTCTCAGAAACAAACTAATGATAGTAACGCATTTTGTCAGCTATTTATTTATATAAAGTATGTGTTTCAGTAAGTACATGCATGCATTTATACATATTTTGAAATATTTAATCCCCAATGCAACCCAAAGAAGAGGTACTTCGATTATTTCCACTTTATGGTCAACAATCTGGGGCCCAGAGAAGGGAGATGAGCTGTCCCAGTGGTAGTGTTGGTAGTGGGTTCCTTATTCTTCACTCAAGCCTGTGTAGGTTGGTCCAGAGTCCACATTCTGGCCACTGTACTGTGCTACTTAGGTGAGAAGACTTTTGAGGAGGCCAGAGATGACAGTGTGGGCAAAGTCTGGGCCTATGGCTAGGCATGGTTGAGAACTACAAGAAAGTAGCTATTGCAGGGGGCAGGAGTGACAGGAGAGGAGCTTCAGGGTTTGCATCACAAGGCTATCGCAGGGCCTATGACTTCTGTCCAGAATTTGCTCCACGGCATGAGAGACCACAGGAAAGAGGAGGGCTCTACAGAGAAGAGAGGGCCTTAAAAACAATGCAAAGAGGTAGATCTATACTGCCTGACTTCCAGAATTGCTAGGCAGCTAGAGTGATCAGGAAGGTGGGAATGATGGAAGGATAAATGTTTGTAAAAGTGGAACAAATGGAAGAAAGCAGAAATACGTGAAAGTCAGTTGATTTTTTGCAAGGAGCAAAAGGAGGAGAGAGTAAAGGAAAGATCAGTAGAGGAAAGATTTAAAAAAAAACAAAAAACAGTGCCAGAAAATGTGGACACCTAATCGGAAAAAATGGAGGAAAAAACAAAGCCATTAACTAGCACGAACCTATAGTTCAAAAATGATCAGACCTAATGTAAACTTTAAAGTAGAAAAGAGAAACTCACAAAAGAAAGTGCTAAAGAAAGTCCTAATAGTAAAAAAGAAGGAAATATAGGAGAAAACCTCTGTGACTTGTGTTAGACAAAAATTTCTTTGATATAACACCAAAAGCAAGGTCTATAAAAGAAAAACTTGATAAATTTGATTTCATCAAGATTCCAAACATCTGTTTTTCACAATACTCTGATAAGATAAAAAAAGGCAAGCCACAGACTGGGAAAGGATATTCACAATACTGTATCTGATAGAGGAGTTGTATATAAAAAATTCTTGAAACTGAGTAAGCAGAACACAACCCCATTTGTAAAATGGGCAAGCTATTTGAACATCTCCAAGGAAGATATATGAATAGCAAATAAACAGAGGAGAGGATGTTTAACCTCTAAGTTAAAAAGCATTGAAACTGTGACATACATTTGGAGTGGTTAAAACAAAACTTTGACTATCTCAAGTACCAAGGAAATGGAGCCGGGCGTGGTGGCTCATGCCTGTAATCCCAGCACTCGAGAAGCTGAGGTGGGAGGATCATGGCGAGTTGGAGACCAGCCTGGGCTACAAAGTGAGCGCAAGGCCAGCCTGGACTGCATAGGAGCCCTCATCTAAAAAAAAAAAAAAAAGACAAAAAAAGTACCAAAGAAGATTTGGAGCAACTGGAACTCTCATAGATAGCTTGAAAATGCAAAATGATACATCCACTTCGGGAAATGTTTTGGCAGCTTAGTATAAAATTAAAGATACCCTTACATGATTCAGCAATGCCATTCTTAGATATTTACTGAGGGAAATGAAAAGTTAGGTCTACACAAAAACCTGTTTACAAATGTTTATAATGGCTTTAGTCATAATAGTAAAAAACTAGAATAACCTAAAGAGCCTTTGGTTACTAAATAGTGTTATGTATCCATATAGTGCAACACTGCTTATCAATGAAAACAAACTTCTGATACATACAGTAACATGGATCAATCTCACACACATTAGGCTAAGCAAAAGAAGGCAGGCTTTTGTGGGTAGGTTATACATGACTCCATTGATATGACATTTTGGAAAAATCAAAACTAAAGACAACTCAGTGAGGGGTTTTGAGGAACTGGGATAAGAGTCTGACTCTTAAGGAAGCACTGGAGAATCTGGGGGTGAGGTATCTCTGGTTCTGTTTGTTGTGGTAATGGTTACCTGAATGCGTGCATTTGCTAAAACTCATAGAAATACAGTTTCGATTTTTATTTAACTGTGTGTAAATTCTATTTCAACAAACTTGATCTTAAAAAAGTCCCACAATGCAAATAGCTTGCAGGGCATGAGTAGTACCAGGAGACCCACCTTGGGACCGATTGCTAGACGACACCTTCCCTGTCCAGACCCTGTTTCCCATCCCTGCGGCCTCAGCAAGCTCATGCAGAAACCTCACTCCCTGTGGCTCCCTGGCCACAAAGAGAACATGAATGAGCTCCTTCTTTGGGGCACTGAGGCCCTTGTCTTTGTGAGCTGCTAGTGCCTTGAGAGGACACTACTTAAGCTGAGGGAGGCCCCGCAGAATGAGAGCAGTCGAGCGGGAAGGGAGCTGTCTTCACAGAGGCTGGAGCAGGGTTGGGTAGGAGCAGCCTGCAGTTTGGTTTCTGGCACTGGGCTCTTGCTGGGCACCATGGCATGTTAAGGACGGGCTCAGGAGCTCCATGCAAGGCACCCTTGTTACTTACCCCCCATGTTGGCTTTTGGCTTAGATCTCAAAATCCTGCCTCCACCGTGGAAGCCATAGCCCTCACATGGGCTTCCTTCCCGGTAACTTCCTCCTCTATCTCCTAATTGTCCAATTCCAAGAACAAATTGCCCTGACAGGTTTGGGGGATTGTTTTTTGTTGCAACTAATCCCTAAATTCTCTCGGCATATTTCTATTTCCCAGTGTCTTTTGGGCTCAGGAGTTCATCAGTGAAAGGTGGACAGTACTCCTTCTGAGTAGGCATCATGGACTCAGCTTCAGCAAGACTAAAGTCATCTGCATGGCAAGACCATGGAGTAGGAGAATTACCTGGGGCATCTGATTGGACCCTCTAAAAACTGTATTTCATGTACAGAATTTTTTTTCAAAATGTTCATATATCTTCTCACCACAGGGCCTTTGGACATGCCGTTCCCTGTCTCTGGGATGCCCCTCACCTTTTGAAATTGTTTGGCTCCCATTTACTGTGCATTACTGTAGACACAAAAATAAATAAGACAAAGGTCTTTATGTTAAAGAAGACTGGCCCTGGGAGAATGGTAGTAATAATTATAGTAATAATATAGTGATAATAATGACAGTGACAATAACCATGGCAGGATCATTGAAGGAGCACTTACTATGTGCCAAGCATTTATGGCACCATGACATTCAACATTCACAACAGCCCTCCAGTTGGCATTTTATTATTCTCATTTTATGAACGAGAAGACAGGCTCTGAAAGGTCAGGTCACTTGCTAACCTGGTAGATGGCAGGGTCGAACAAAAGTTCAAAGCTCTCGGACTCCAAAGCCATGTTTATGTCTACAGTATTGTCCTCTTCTCCCCTGTGTGAAGGAGAGTTTCTATCTAACTCAGCTTGGATGGGCCCCCAGTTTGGGCTGCCAGGGGACATAGGATACAGGCTACAGCGACTGGGTAGGGACACAGCTCATGCTGTTCCCGGCCCGCACCTTTCACCCAGGACTCTTCCCATCCGCTGTCTTCACGGGTGAGGGTGAGGGTATTTCCCAAGGAGCGAGGCATATAGCAGTCTGCTGGGGGTGGCAAGAAGCTTCAGGAAGGTGCTCTGAGGCGTGAACTTCCTGACTTGGCACTCTTGTGCTGCATTCTTTGGCTAGAGGTAGGCATGCTCTTGACGTTGCCCCACAACAGACCAATAAGTCACCCTCAGGCTCCCGGCTTCCTGGTTGGGCTCTGCTGTCTAGTAAGTCGAAGACAGTAATTCATGAGTAATCCGGGCGTGATGTTAGGTAACAGCAACAGTTGACGGGCTGGGGGCTGACTCATTCTCAAAGCCGTGAATCAGACCCATGGTATTTCCTTTGGTCAGAGGAGGCCAGATGCCCCCAAACACCTGCCTCTGTGGTCTCTGGTCACCAGAACATGGGACCTGAGTCTTGATGATGGGACCTGAGGCTGGTGAGGGAAAATCTCAGTCCAGGAGATGGTGTCACGGGAGCTGTGACTTCATGGAGGGCTGGTAGGACACAGGAGAAAGAGCAGGTCGGTCCAGGGGAGAGGGTGTGGCTGTTGTGTCCACTGAAAGAAGTAGAAATGTGTGGTGTTAAGGCCCAGAAAGCACAGAGAGAAAAGATGTAAAATAGGACCCTTGAGCAAGGTTACATTTCTCCCAACCCTCCTTCTCCAGAGTTGAATAGAGGAGAAGTAAAATCAGGAAATGAGTCTCTGGCTGTAGAGAGCCTTTGGAAAGGCCCATGCTCCCTATCCTCAGTACTGCTGCCTTGAAAGGGCCCCAGAAGACGGGTATTGTGGTGCAGGTGATCTCAGTATTCTGGGAGGCTGAGCCAGAAAGATCATAAATTCAAGATCATCCCGGGGCAAATTAGCAACTTTGTGAGACCCTGATTCATGTTAAAAAAAAAAAAAAAAAAAAGAGCTTGGGATGTAGCTCACTGGGAGGGTCATGGGTTCACCCCTGGGAATGGTGGGGGCGGTACAGGGAGGATTTGACCAAGTTGACCGTCCTGCCAGTCAGGCGGTCAGCAGGCTCTTTCTGTGGCCTCAGGCCTCTCAGGACTCCCCCAGAAAAGCAGCCAGCATGACTCCCCAGTAAACTCTTTAAGGGCACATGGTCACTTCTCTTTCCCTCTCTCTCCAAGATCTCAGAGCATCCTCAGCTTGGGGGCTTGAAACAGGGTGTGGAGGACTCCTTGAAGGTGACTGCAGATAGCAGGAGCCAGAAGATGCTCACAAAGACAAATGGGGAGGCTGAGACCCAGGAGGGAGCTCTAACAAACTGTAGGCCCGAGTGGGAGGTGTCACGGTGTACACTGTCAGTCACCGTCAGTCCACGGTGTACACCATGGTAGCTCCCACGGTGTACACTGGCAGTCCCCAGCCTCTCCCTGGGTCCCTCATCTCTCTCCAGGGAGTGAGAAGCTGCTGCTCTCTGGCTGGCCCCAGGGTTGTAGTGACAGTGATTGCTGCAGGAAGGACTTCTGGAGAAAAGCTAGTCCTGCTGGGGGAGGGGGGTAAACAGAGGCAGGGTGTGAGCATGTGTAGCAAAGAGCCTAGGGGTGCTGATAATAGGAGGCGCTGCGGTGGAGCACAGCTCTGGAGGGCTTCCTGCGCTCTTCCTCCTGCCTGGGGGGCTTCCTGCGTCACCTTTGCCAACCTTCTTCAGGCCAGTTCTTTGCTGCTTTTGTTTTCTTTTAGTTGTCAAATGATCCTTCATTTGTAGTTTGTAAGTAGCTGGACATCCCACCACACCACGGTCAGTGCCATCTATGAAGTTGTAAGGGTGATGCCATCAGCATCAAAACCCACAGGAGGGACAGAACCTGGGGCCCCTAATGGTTCCAGAGAGCTCCCTGGCTAAAGATAGCGGTTAGGCAATGTTGACAGTCTCACCCAAAGGGATGTTTTGCTTTTGCTTAATGTCTTTCTGCTTGTCTCTGTTCCAGAGCAGCTTCTTGAGGGCTTTGGAGATCACCACACAGGCCAGTGCCACCTCCCTGAAGCTGTCTGTTCTGAATGACCAGTTTCACTGTAATCCTCGGACCCTTTTGGCCACTGCATGGCTTGATGATGTCATTATTACCAACCTCTTTTGGTGACAGACCCAGGCCTATCTTGGGGTGGAGGGCAGGTGTGGTGGTGTGGTGCCAACTTCCACACTGATGTGTCTCAAGAATATAGCTTTAATCTTGTGAGGGTTGGGCTGGGGATTTAGCTCAGTGGTGTAAGTGCCTGCCTGACGAGCATGAGGTTGTAAGTTCGATCCCAGGTACAAAAAAAGAAAAAAAAAATCTTGTTAGGGTTAAATTTGGGTGGCAGGGGTGATGGATTCCTTGCCCTGACATTCACCATCTTGCCCCTCTGCCCTTTGAGGCTCCTCTCTCAACACCTATGTCCACAGTCCTCGCTATTGGACATACTGATCTGCCTAACATGACTGCCTCTGAGCTTTTGCATCTGCTGTATCCTCTCTCTGCTGAGCTCCACACATCTTCAAGCTGAGACGCTCCTTTGGAGTCTTGCCTGGGTCCTCATGGAGAGAGCTGAGCCATGATTATGCATATTGCCAGGCTCTTTGTGGAGGGGGAGGGGAACTGTAATGAACTGCAGGGCCTGTATCTAAGGCCCTGATACATGGTCAGGGTTCAGTCCATGTCCTGAGTGCCTGAATGTAAGAATGAGTAAATGAATGAATGCCCTGGTGGGAAGGTGAGAGAAGGAAACAGATGTGTCCCTTAAGGGGAAACTGCCTTGTCATGCCTCTCACAACCTTATTCGGGCTGCCCTCTCCAGAGGTCAATATTTTCGGGGCACCGCAGTGATGGGCCAAAGATGCTGGGCATCTGCCCACCTCCTCCAAGCATTGCTCTTCGACAGCTTGCTTATGGTTCCCCAGTCAGCCCAAAGCAGGACTTGTGTGTAGGCAGGGACTTAATGCCCCAGAAGCCCCGGAATGCTGCCCCAGCGTTAAACCAGGGGAAGACCTGCCCATTCTGCAGTGAGATGAAAAGTTATCACTGCACCTCTGAGGAATGAGAGGTAAAATAGTGACAGTTGAGTTGAGGTTGGCCAGGATGGTGTGGGGAGGTGGTTGTGGAGAGGGATACCCGTGCTGAGGTAGTTGGAGAGGTGGGGGGCGAGGGTTCTCTGTGAGGAGGGGAGAGAGTGGCAGGGTGTGGGTTACTCTAGCCAGGCCCAGGGCAGCTGAATGCGAGATGGCTGCAAGAAAGAAGTGGACCAGGAGGCAGGGAGCCCAGAGTTGGGCTGGACGGGACAGCTGGGCAGCTGGAAGTGCTAACACTGGTCCCAGCTGGCTCGGGGCATGGTTAGGGCTCCAGGAGAGGCCAGGGAAGCAGGAAGGGAATCTAGGCACAGAGGCTGGAGGAAAGGTGGGAAGCCTCCTCGGGACCAGCCCCCAGCCTTTCCTTCCTCCTCACAGCAAGAACCCGGAGCTGGAGCCCGAGCTGCTGTGACAGGGGGCGGCTGCTGAAGTGCTGCCTGTTCCCACCTTCCCCATGGGCAGTTTATATACTAACGGCCACCGCACCCCAGGAGGGGGTGAATGGGGATCCATTTGTTTTTCCAGAGTTTGACCTCTGGATAAAACTCTTACCCCAAAATGTGCTGGCTTAAGTGAAAGCGATAAATCAGCCCCTTTGAAATGCAGACGCAGCTTGGGGGAAGCCCCCTTTGATATGCAGCTTGGAACCCGGGCACTTAAAACCTGGGTTAATTCTCTGGCTTTATTGGAGGCCGGGAAAGAGAAGAGGAAACCCAGGGCCGGTCATTAAGTCTAGGGACTTGAAAAGCCCGGGGCAGGAGCCGGCAGCCGCAAAGGATTCAGGAAGGCATAGCGGCCCTGGGAAAAGCGTCCTCGGCCTGATGAACTCTAATCCCACTTCCCACCCAGACAGATGAGACGTGGGGGGCGGTGGGGAGAGGGGGCGGCGCCAAGAGGCTCGTGAGGATGCGGAGGCGGTTGCTATGGGAATGGGCGGAGGTAGGAGAAAGCCAAGGGCCAACTTGGCAATTTCCTGAAAGGAGCTGGGGAAGCAAGTGAGCGGGGGTCCCTTTCAGAGGGCTGGGGGCTGCGGCCCCTGCATGGGAGCTGGGGCTGCATGGCACGCCTGTTACCTCGGCCGGGCTGGTCGGGCCTTCATTGGAAACATCTGGGGCTCCCGACCTCCATCACAGGGTGGGGCGGAGCCATAAAGCTCCGTGCGATTTTCAGACCAGGGTGGGCCCTGAGGCTGCCCGGCTTTTCTCTATGTCACTTCCAGAAAAGGGGAGAGGCTGAGTGTAGGGACACAGGGTCCCCAAGGCCACTTAGTCTAGGTTTGGGGATGAGGCATCCTCTGGGTGGTTCCCACTGTTATCCTGACAAGCAACAAATCCAAGTCTGGACGTTACAGACAGGATGCTTCAATTCAAAGTCTGGGAAAAGAAGCCGCAGAAACTTTATAAGAAGATGCTTTAAAGTTTTTATTTAAGTTATTTTTGTGGGATTGGGGACTGAATCCAGGGCCTTCACACAGTTACATCCCCAGCCCTTTTTATTTTGATACAAGGTCTCATTAAGTAGCTAAATTGCCCCGGCTAGGCTCATACTTGTGATTTTCCTGCCTCAATCTCCCAGAGTGCTGGGATTACTTGCGTGTATCCCCATACCTGGCTTCTTTAGAGTTGTATTTTATTTTATGTTAAAGATAATAAAACCCCACAGAATAGAACAGAATAAATCCAATCAAAACAAAGCAGTGAAACTGGTATAGAACTTCAAAAGCAGGATACTAGGAAAACAACAATAGCTACCATAGTCTATCCTGTTATCTTCACAATAGTTGTCCATTTCATCAGATATAGCAAAATCAACCCAAAACGAAACAATAATACTAATCAAAACACAATACTGAATAAAACAAAATTAATTGGAACAAAATAGAACAGTGAGAACAATATTGGATTTCAAAAACAAGACAGAAGAAAAACCCCTGTATTTGCTGTATTGCATACTGTTATCCTCCCTATAGATGCCCAGACCTCTGGCCTTAGGGCTGTAAACAGGGCAAGCATTCAGTTGCTTTTTGTGCCTCAGTTGCTATCAACTCAGCCTGTCCTACCAACCAGCCTATTGCTTAAAAGGTCAGGGGAGGGCTGATGATTCTTCAGGAGGCTCATGGGAGGTGCTATCTGACTTTTCTTTTCCTGGGCCTTGCATGGCTTGCATGGCTTACCAGAAAGTCTGGCCAGTTGGCTTGTATGTACTTTAGAGCTTTTAAATGCACCTCTTTGAGCTGGTGTCCACACCTGCCTTCTCCAATCAGCCACCACTAGAGGTCTGTGAGCCGTGGGCAGGGCTGAGTGGGAGACAGTTTGTTGGCCATCTGTCCACCCCACTTGATCTGCTTTTGCTAGGTGATGAGGAGGGAGGTGGGCGATTGAGAGCTGAAGAGTCTTGCCAGCACCTGCTCCCCTCTGCCCGCTGGGCCCTGAACTCTGGGGAGCACCTTTGCTATGTAGTTGGGCTGGCCTTTTGCCCTGCACAAGGCTCTGTGGACTGGGACTTTACGTGCACCAACACTCAGGGGCAGCCAAGGACCAGTGACAGGGGTCTTCCCTGAGTCCCCAACACTTTTCCCCCATCCAGGATTCAGGAATCCATATCCATTTGGAGGAACTTCACCTCCTCTGTGACCTTCTTCAAACACCAGCCCCCCTGGAGCCCAGCAAGGCCGAGGGTATGCTCTATTACCCAGAGCCTTTCCTTGTAGCAGGACATGTTCTCAGTTGTCCTCCTGTGTGGGCCTCAAACAAGGAGTCAAACTAAACAAACAGGGAAGTAACTGGCTTTATGCTGTTTTCTGCCTGGCAAGGAGAGAACAGCGCGCTAGAAGGCTGGGCCTGCCTGGCCCTCCCCACCTCTGGGAAGGGGGGCACAGGAAGGAGGGGGGCACAGGGAGGAGGTGGGCACATGGCCCTCAGCAGCTGCCCTCACCTTTCTGTCTCCTCAGCCCTTTCCTGCCCTGCGATGGCCCAAGGAGCTCCCCTGTCTGCTTTGTCACACACACTTTCGGACTTTGAGTCTCAGTGGCTCCTGGCCAGAGCTAAATCTTCAGGAGCTGGGCACCAGGTTGAGGTGCCATCCTCCGCCCCTGGGTGGGTGGGGGGGTAAGTCCTGCCCTAACCCCAGGGAAATGGAACTTGGGAAGGGAGGAGGAAGGGAGGAGGAAGGGAGTCAGGCTCCCAAAATGCTGATTTAAGGTCGCTGCTGGGATTAAGAAACTGGTGGTGGGGGAGATCTAGGCGGCACCCAAAGGCTGAGAGGGACCAGTGAGGGCCAGGGGCTGAGCAGCCTGAGGGGCTGCTGGGGGAAATATCTGTGGTGGCAGCACGCATGCGTGTATACATGTGCATGTGTGTAGCAGCCTGTGTGTGCGTGTACACACACACACACACACACATTCTCCCAGGGGGAGTTACGCGGAGGCTTATGCCAGAGCCTTTGCATTCCTCTGCACCCCCAGCCAGCCCTCTCTGCAAACTGCTTTCTCATGGCTCCCAGGGACATTCTCCTCTACCGCCCTGTTCTCTAGGCTGTGTGTTTCCCTGCTGCCACAGCTCCTTCAGCCCTCTCTACAGCAACTGTACAGACACCTGCATTTTATTAATGCTGCCTGGAGCTGGAGCTGGGGCTGGGCTGGACCCCCTCAGCCTTCGCTCCGCACCCCCATGCTCAGTGAAGCAGAACACAAGGGTTAACCCTGTGTGGCTGGGTTTCCGCAGAAAAATGTGGGTTCCCAGAAGCGGGGGTGGGGGAGTCCTGCCTCACACAGCTCTCAGGCATTCTGGGATTCCCTAGCTCTGGGCTCGCCTTGTCCTAAGAGAATTTCAGCCTAGTTCTCTCATCACGGTCCCTCATTTCTCTTCCCAGAAGATTCTAACACTATTCTGCCTTGAATAGAGTCCTTCAAGATCAACACCTCAAAGCTAGCCCTTTAAACTTCTTTTCCAGCCCTCTGCCTTAAGCTAAACAATTCCAGAAAAATAGCTGCTTTTCTCTTTAAAATATTTTAAATAAGGAAAGAATAAAGAGCATAAAAATGCCCCATAATCCCATCACCCTGAAAGCCCCCGTTAGCATTTCTTTTAAAGAAACACATGCACATGGCTCTACAAAAAAAGCCGTGAAGGTATATTGTGAAACTGTGCTATCTCTCCCCTCACGCCACAGTGACTCTTCTCAAAGACAGGGACTGTTTACAGTTTCCTGAGTACCCTTCCAGGGGAAAAATGCGGGCATCTTCTTTGTTTCAATTAAAACTAAGCCTGGAATTCTTGCCATATCAGCTCACAGAGATCTTTTCCATTCTCTCCTCCTCTTTCCCTTCCCCTTTCTTTCCTTTTTCTCTGTCACTCCCTCTCTCTCTCCTGCAATTTTCCCTCCCTTTCTGCTGTCCTGAGTGCCCACTTCCTCCCCCTCCCCAGCAGCACCCAGCTTTCTCCTGTTCCTTTCAGTGGCTGCATTTGAATGCATGGTAGGGCTACACCACAGTTTATTAACCAGTGAGCCAGGGATGGCCATTGGCAGCTTCCAGTTTATCATTGCCTGCATGATCTTCGGACATACTCTGGAGGGTACATGTGTATAAGAACTCCTATCAGTAGGTTGCTGAGGGAAAAGATGTGCATTTCATACTTGTCTACAATTTTTTAAAAGCATTTTCTTCTTTCAGTTTTTTTTTTTTTTCCTACCAGGGAAACTCCTAGACATCTGTCAGAATCCAGCTCAAATATCAACCCTTCTGTGAAGACTTTACTGATTGCACCCTGAACAGCTAGCTCCTTCTCCCATGTTTCCTGAGAGGTTACTTCAATTTTAGGGATCTGTTTTCTATATTGGGTCTTGATGTGAAGACATTGACAGATTTTCTTCTGTGGCATAATGCTTTTTCCTTTGTGTGTGTGTGTGCAATTCAACTTCCGGGTATATATCCAAAAGAACTAGAAGAAGGAAGAGATATTTGTACACCCAGATTCAGGACTGCATGACAGTGACAAGGTGGAAACAACTGAAGAGTCCACCAAGAGAAAAATGGATGAATAAAATGTGATATCTGTCTGTCCTCTCTCTCCCCTATTTATTCTATCATCTAACTATCTATCTCTTATATATCGTCTATCATCTATTGAAATAAACTGATTGTAAAGGGACAAAGATTGCATGATGCCACATACAAGTGATACAGTAGTCAAAATTACAAAAACAAAAAGTAAGATGGTGGTTGTCAGAGGCTTGGAGGAAGGGAATTTGCAAACTTTATTTGATGACTACAAATTTCATTTTTGAGAAGATTAAAAGTTTTGGGGATGAAAGTGGTGATGATTGTAAGACGTATTTAAATATTTTGTTTTTCTTTGCTCTTTGAGTACCAGCAATTGAACTCAGGACCTCACGCTTGCCAGGCAGGTGCTGTGCCACTGAACTATATCCCTAGCCCCATTGTGAATATATTTAATGCCCCTGAAACATACTCTCAACATGATTTTAAAAATGTAAGTTTTATGTTAGATAAATTTTGGCATTTATGTTTTCCTTTGTGTGAAAATGTGCCATGGCATAGATGTGCAGTTGCTGGTCAGCCCTCCTAATGAGTTGCTGTGACCATCTCTTCCTTGGGCACTGCTGGCCCATCCAGGCCTGGAGAGTACTTATCCTATTTCCAGATTATTTCCAGGGAAGGGAGCCCATTACGTTATTAGGCAATCTTTTCCAGTGTCTCAAAACCCCAGACATTCTTGGTACCAGACCTTTCCTGCGGCACCTGAGTTGATTTTCCTTGGTCAGTAAGTGCTTTGCCAGGCCCTTAACACTTCCCACACTTTGAGACCCTTGCTGCCCCATTCCCAGAACAGATCTTGTGGTGCCTTGTAACAGGCCGGCGCCGGCGAGTGGGCTTCAGAGGAGAGACTCCTCTTGCTTCTCATCAGCACGATGGGGCTGGGATTCCTAAGCAAAACTTGGGGTTCAGGGGACCCAGCAGGCGAAGGAATCTACTGTCTCCTCCCTCATTTCAGATGTGGGCTGTTGGACAGAAGAGCTTCTCCCTCTCAGATCTACCCCAGAAGGCCACTTGCTGACAGGTGAGTACCCCCAGGGAAGGGCAAGTCTAGCGTGTCACTGCATCATGTCCCTAGACTCCTGTATGACCAGAGACCTCATGATATAGTAGTCAGCTGCTTGAAAGGTGAGTTTGGCAGGCATGTTCTCTGTGCCCTGGCATATGCCAACCTTGTCAGCTTTGAAACATCAAAAGTCTCCAAGGGAATGGGCTGAGACCTGTTTCTGCAGTGCCTTCAGCTACAGGCTTGCTCGGCCTGACTCAGCGGAGAATCTAAACAGTAGTCGATGCTTAGTCCTCAGATATCACTGCTACCACAAAGGCACGGTCTATGTGGGAGTGGGTGCCCGCTGCACCTCCTCACCTACCATCCAGGGGCCAGAGGTATCACTGGTGCTCATCTCCCTCTGTCACTCCAGGTCGGTGTTGACAGTTCTGATCTCAGCTTCTGGTTATATGAAAGCCTTGGGCCCAAAAGGGGGCTGAGGCCTCAGGAAGACCATAGCCCTCAGGTACGTCATGCACTCAAAGCCAGATGAGTGTGAGACTCCCTATGCGCTAGACAATAGGCACCAGCATTAATGTTAGCATAGTTTGTGCATTATAAGATGGCCTTGGGCCTTCTCTCTTCCAATCAGCCAGAATGTCTGAGATAGTGATTTCCAGATGCCCTTGTGGAATTTTCATTACGATCAGGTTGCTAAGGAACTACCCTCTACCTTTGGAGTATTTTGGAAATACTAGCATCCGCATAGGGTTTTTTTTTTTTTTTTTCTTGCAGCATGTGTGGCTCTTAAAAAATGTATTTATTACTCTCTCTTCCCGTGCCCATCCTTGGCTCATCCATCTAAGGAGCTGGCATCTGGAAACTCCAGAAAGAAGGAATGTAGAAGGAATGGAAAAGGTTGCCCAAGCTTCACATGCAGAAAGAGATTGTGACTGTATTGTTCACAGGCGAATTCCCAGGATTTTGCATGACAGGCAGACAGAGGTTTCAATTAATTCAGACACTGCTGTATGCCAAGGTTTGGGTTAATGATAGCTCACATACTGGACAATGGTCCCATAAAAGCATGCTGGAGGTAAAAACTTCCTGTCACCTAATGACATTATAGGCATTGTAAAGTGTAGTGTGCATTACTCACAATTGTGGTGATGCTGGTATAAACAAACCTACTATGCAACTGGTCATATAAGATATAGCACAACTACACAGAGTGTGTAACTCTTGATAATGGGAATAAATGACCATGCTACTGGTTATGTATTACTAGACTACCCATACTGTATGGTTTCCCTTTCATTCTTTCTTTCTGGATTATTTTTTTGTGGTCCTTTCTTTTGCTTGTTTGTTTTCCTTTTTTTCTTTTTTGGTACCCAGAATCGAACCCAAGACCTTACACTTGTTGGACAAGCACTGTACCACTGAGGTATGTTTCCAGCTTTTTATTTTTTACTCCAAGAGGATTGAACCCCGGGCCTTGTGCATGTTAGCAGGCAAGCACTCTACTGAGCCTTATATATTATGTTTTATCATTATTTTAAAATATCTTCTTTCAAGCTTTTTTTGGGGGGCGGGGTACCAGCAATTGAACTCACAACCTAGTGCTTGCCAGGCAGGTGCTCATGCTGCTGAGCTAAATCCCTAACTCCTAATATGTCTTCTTTCTACTTATAAAATGGTATGCCATGTTACACGGACAGCAGTTTCATATATCTTGTATTTACTGCATGTTTTGATTGCATTGAAAGGATGCACAGAGTGCATGCTTGTAATCCCCTACTGGCTGAGGCAAGAGATTACATGTTTGAGCCCTGCATGTACAACAGTAACCTAGTGAGACCTTATCTCAAAGAAAAAAGGAAGGGAGAGAGACTGGGGACACAACCCAGTGCTGAGACCTAGGTTCAATTCCTGTTACTGCCAAAAAGAATAAAGAGGAAGAAAAAAGGCCACACCAAGTGACTGACTTGTACTGTGTAGGTTTGTGCAAGTCACTCTGTGATGTCCACACAAGGACCATGTAACCTAATGATGAACTCCCCAGAGTGGATTCCTGTTATTAAGCCACTAAAGGCTGTTGCCGATAAATCCTGAAGTGAGGGGAAAATGGTCAGAGCAAGTATGCTGAAGTCACATAAATTCCACAGTGAATCTGCGAGGCAGCCAGCAGGAGAGTGCGCCCTCCAGGAGCAGGCAGATCTCCACAGCAAGCCATACCAACCTCTTTCTAAGAATCCTTCGGGTGGGCATGGGTGCCTATGAGCTTTCTGGTGGAAGGCACAACCCAGGCAGGACAGGTTGGGAGATTTGGGACTGGTTTTGGTACTGGGCCTCAGACAGGACCCAAGGCATCAAAGAGCTGAAGGGAGCCCTGGTTTGGGTAAATGTTGGCCTTTCTGTAACCATGGTGGGGACACTATCTTGGCCCAAAGTGGCTGAACAGCCAAGTGCTAGGGCCCAAGTCCCTGGAAGCACCCCAGGAAAAGCCCTTCTTTTAACTGCTCCTGCTAGGACAGATCCAGAGAGCCGGAAAGCAAAAGGGAGAGTGTGTCTGTCTTGCTCCCCCTAAGTAGTCTCCGATTTTCTTTCTTAGGGAGGAGGCTTCCTGTTACTTTTTGTTCAATTGGGAACTAAAAGCCCCTTTCCCTGGGGATAGCTCTGATTGGATCAAAATGTTAGTGGGAAGGAAAGCATGACTTTCCAAGAACACTCTGGACTTGGACCAAGCCCTCCCCTCCAAGGCCTGGTCCTGAGAATCAGAGGACTAGAAGGATGGGACAGTGGCAGTGACTGGACAGGACTCCCTTCTGTGTCTCAGTTTCCTCACTAGAAGCCCGACATCCTGGGGTTTGGGAAGCTTCATCTAGGAAAATATTTGCAGTTGTAGGCAGCTCTGACCAGCTTGTCCTTCCCAGGTCCTGCTCTTCAGACTGCCCTGGAGTCAAACCCACTGTCCTTCATCTGTGACTCAAACGCCACTGTCAAGGCTGAGGCCTGAGATGATGTCCGTTTTGTTGAGGCCATCAGGAAAGGTTAGGACAAAGCAGACTTGGCCTCTGGCTGATGTCCATGACCCCTGCTGGGCTCCTCTGATGCTCGTAGGGAAGCTGTGCATGTAAGGGCCATCAAAGGACTTGTTCACTAGCCTGGCCCTTTCCTGTTAATGTTCCCTCCTGTCTCCACACTGCTCCCTTCCACTGTCTCCTACTGCTGCTGTCTGTCTCAGTACCAGGCACCGCATATCTCCAAGAACTCTCAAATGTCCCACGAAGCCAGCTTCCTCCAGGCCTGGTGGGTTTCATGGCCGTGAACAGTTGGAAAATGTTTTCTTTTAAAGACAAGTCGGAGAGAGGGTTAGCAAGCGCTGAGAAGCTACGCCTGTTTGTTCTTTATTTCCCTTTCCCTCTGGGGCTCAGAGACCAGTTTCTTTTTTTTTTTTTTCTCTTTCTCTCTTCTTTTTTTACAGTACATTTTTGAAGGCCTCACTCTTTTTTTTTTTGGTGACAGAAAAAAAATAACAGGCATATTTTGGGTGATTACTCAACTGGGGTCCTTTGTGACAGGATATGCAGCTGCGTGACTAATGGAGCTGGCTTTCTCCTGGCTTCCTTCCCTTTTCAGAGCTCTTGTTTACTGCCCTATACCAAAAAAGAAAAAAGAAAAAAAAAAAAGGAAAGAAAAAACCATAAGCAACATATTTTTATGCATTAAAAAAAATAAAAAATAAAAGACTTGTGAGATACTCAAAGGCAATAAATCCTCTGGATATTCCATTTCCAGGGCTGCAAACTCCCCACCCTCTCTCCACTTTTTAACGCTCAAGCTCTTGACTCACGCCATGTGAATCTTCTCTCCCACCCCCATGGCCCTGCTTTCCTCTGAACATATGTCCAACAGATCGTGTGTGCGCACACGGCGGGGTGGGGGAGAGAGGCGAGGAGCCGGAGAAGGGAGCAGGATGGAACCATATTTATGGTGCTTAACTCAGCAATTGCTAAAGGAAGGAATAATGACTTCCAGGGGCTCAGGGCTTTTTTTCCAGGGCCTTTGTGTTTCCATAATCTATGACAGTTTTGTGGTGTAAGCAAAAGTTATTAGAAAACATGGAACTAGCTTAATGAGTAAGGATATGTTCTAAACAGGGAGGAACTGTCTGTCTCTTTACAGGGGAAAATACAAATTTGGCTGGCTTTGCAGTTCTGAGTCCCTGGGCTTCCCAGAGAACTTTTGGAAGAGATTGTCTCTCGTTTATAGTGCCTGATGAGTGCAACTGGCCTTCCTGTTTTTCTGGAGATCAAATGATTTTTAATTTCAAAAGGCATCTAGCCTGTGGGTGGGAAGATGAGCTAGCTAGTTGCATTTAGTAGACACAGATTGGTGTAGACAAAGCATAGGATTGGTGGCCAGGTGATGGGTTTGAGTATCAGTTGTGAATTGGATAGAGAGACATCTAATGCCTGCAGGTCTTGGTGGCTCAGGCAGTGTCTTTGCCCACTAGGCTGATGATGAGAGCGAGAGGACACAAGCAGAGGCTCAGCCGGAGTTGTGAAGCAGCTTGCAGCAATCCCATCCTTCTAACACTTCTTCGTCCAAAGGATCAATTAGTGCTCTTGAGGGAGGAGGCCGGCTAGGAACCCTGAGAGCCACAATGCACACTGATAAAGACTCATGGGTCATGCTATCTCATGGGCAGTTGGAGGCTGGTATGGCCTCAGCTTTGCCCACTCCCTTATCATTGTTCAGGCAGGCCTTGGGATTGTAACTGATCACAGTCTTTCCCTGCTCAGGAAACTCCCTTCTTGACCAAGCTGGCGAAAGGCACCACTTACCCCATCTTGCCTGCCCTTTGTTCTGTGTTGACTCATCTTGTGCACACACACTTTGTCCCTTGGAGTGAGCAATGGACACAACTTAGCCACTGACCCAGCATTTTCAAGAGACATTGCTTAGAGGCCCTCTTCTCTCCTATTCCATTCCTCCTCTTCTACATTAAAACTTGTGCAGAGTCATTTTGTATGTTTCCACTTACCCTTGGCTCCTTCAGAGTCTCCACTGATGAAGAACACCTGATGCAGGCATGCCAGGCCCTCCAGTAAGCTTCAGCAGCTGTCTCCTCTCACTCCCCATAGGTGCAAAGGCTCTTGACAAAAGGATTTGGCTTGATTTCGCCAGAGGACAAACAGAGGAACCCGCCAGGGAACTAAATGGTCAGAGTTTGCACAGCAAGTCAGTGATACAGACAGAAATAGAAAGCCCAAAACCAGTTCCACTTTGCCTGGAGTTTTAGGAGGCATCTTTAACTTGGATATCCCAGAATAACTTCTCCAGGCCAACCAACTGTGAAGTGATGTGTTCTAAGGGTTATTTTTTGCCTTGGCTTAACTCTTAAAACAACACTCGAAACTCCCAAAATCAGCCTAAGAAAGTCCATTTCTCACAATGTCATCTGCTTGCCAAGTTTAAACCTAGTATATTACATCATGGACACCTTCAGGCCTCATTCTCTGCTCACACTGGTACTCAGGTATCTGACTAGAGTTCAGAAATCACAGTTTGTTGAAAGAAATAGATCATTAAGTCAACTAAGGCTGTTGACCTTGCTTACTTGAGGAAGCTGAGCACTAAAGAATGTTCTTTTGACTGGTGTGGACCTGGACTAGTAGCGGCCACTAAATGAATGGTGTGGCCTTCTGATGGTACAAGGTCCATCAGAACTGATGGGGAGAGGATCAGTGGTTTGTTTTAGATGCCTCATGAAAGCTGATAAGTTTTCAGAAATTTTGCAAGGTGGTTGTTAAACACAATTGTTATTAAAAATTAAATGCTAAACATAGCTAAATGAGATATTAGAAACAAAAGTCATAAATCTAAAAAACAAAACAAAACAACCCGGATCACATCCTAAGTATTGTACCACAATGTACTACTATCTGTTTTCTTGAATTATATATCTGCCACATGGAGCTACACATAGTTGCAATACTCTGTATTGGTAAGCCACTGTGAACCTCTGCCCAATTCCACACACAGTGACATCATATGGTGGTTTGAAATCAACGATGGCATGAATATTTACTCTACAGAAATTGGCAGACTGTACTCTCAGGGTTTGATTTTTTGGTTTTGTTTTGTTGATAATCTAGATCTAAGAAAATGATAGAGAAAATATTAATAAAATATATTAAGTGTAAATGTGTGTTGTGTCTGTAGCAATGACATGGTGAATAACTCAAAATATTGAGATAATGTTTTTCTAGTTTTCAAAAACTGTCATTAATTTTCAAAGAAGTGCTCACACCATGGAAAAATTAATGAAGTTCTAAAATACAGTCGTGCATAGCTTAATGATGGGGATATGTTCTAAGAAATGTGTTGTTAGATGATTTCATTATGTATGAGCAGCATAGAGTGTATTTAAACTAAAATGACTAGGGAGCCAGTAGGTGATACAATCTTTTAAAAATATTATTAACTCATTATATGGAAACAGATACAGAGAGATTAAGTAATTTACTTAAGGTCATAAAGCTAAGTAGTTTGTAAAACCTGAATATGAACCTGAGAATATCAGATTGATTTTAATACTACTATAGCTGGAATCTAGAATCTTTGTATGCAAGTTTCTAAGTTGATATAGGGGAAAAAGAAATGAAGAAAATATTTAATAGAATAAAAAGAAGAAGGAGAAACATAAAAGCAGTAGATAATTGTGAAAAATCAAGATGTCTGAAACTCTCTTGATCATTGCAATAAGTGTAAATGGACTAGATTCTCCTTCTTACAGGATTATGGTCACATATCTGGTCCATTGCTGACCAAATCATTGATGTGCACCTCCTGACTAGACATTTTGTTGCTTTGCTTTTCTCTTATTCATTATTGCAAGTGAAATTATCAACCAACATTGATATCTGATCTACACCTGGAAAGCCAAGGTTAACATTTACCAGTATACTACTATGACCCACACTCTTGGTGCTCCAGAAGGAAGATCATTGTGGAATATCTACAGTATCAGTAGGAATATCAAGAGGAAGGAGCATGCCTGAGGGACAGTCATAAAGAGGAGATACTAACTATTGGGAAGAAGTGAACACAGAAGATAGGATTAAGAGCCAGCAGCATGGAGAATAAGCCAGATGGACAATAAGCCATGTGGAGAATAAGATTTGTCTAACTGAGCACATCAGTGGAACACAAAATCACTTCTAAATTCAAGTGTAGGGTACTGTATATTTACAGTGCTTTGAAATTTGAACAGTCCTTCCTCTATGTAAACTCATGTGATCACCAGAACCAAACTGCAAGGCCATCAATCACCTTGTGAAGTTGGAGGTAGAGAATTGATCAAGACACAGCTGGAGGAGGTAGGGGAAGTCAAATGAGCCAATGAGCTCTACTTCTGTGTGTGCAGATGGCATCCTGCCAGTCTGGAGACACTGCAGAGAGGCTTTGTGGCAGTAACACTGACTCAAGAGGACCTGCCTGAGGCTTTGGGGCTGTCACCATTGAAACCTAACTGGTTCTGCATGCTGCCAGAATGTTGCTAATGCTTTTGTATGTGCATGGTATTCAACCTAGACTTTTCATCTGGTGAAAAACAATGAGTAATGCACCTGCACATGCAAGGATTAGAAAGGGAAGGACACCAGGCTCAAGCCATGCCTATAATCCCACCACTTTGGGAATCTGAGGTTCACAAGTCTGAACCTGGCCTGGGTGTCTCAGAGACCTTATAAGACTATCTCAAAATAAAATGTTAAAAAAAGGGCAGGAGATATCACTCAGTGCAAAAGTCCTAAGTTCATTTCCAAGTACTACCAAAAAAAAAAAGTATGGACCCTCAAGGCAGAGTAATGTGTTCCACAACCCCTGGTGGGTCCCCTCCACAGCAAGAAGGGAACACTTAATCCATGGACTGGCACAGCCTGAGATCACCTCCGGGGGGATGAGAGAAGGATACATAGCATAAGGTGCTCCTCAGTGTAGCCAGGCATACTTACAAAATGGAGCCTTTAGCCAGGTGTGGTGCATGCCTGTAATCCCAGTACTCAGGAGGCTGAGGAGGGGGGATTGTTACAAGTTCCAGACCAAACTGCGCTGCGAAGTGAGCTCAAGGGCAGCCTGAACTCTGTCTAAAAAACAAAAAAAGGAAAAAGAAAGAAAGAAAGATAGAGCATCTATCCATCCTGGTCTATTTCTACACGACCGG
Source organism: Cavia porcellus (assembly GCF_034190915.1). Classification (NCBI taxonomy): domain Eukaryota; kingdom Metazoa; phylum Chordata; class Mammalia; order Rodentia; family Caviidae; genus Cavia; species Cavia porcellus. Next base: position 32,965,692 of record NW_026947514.1, read on the forward strand.
ACATATTATTCGTGCTTGTGTGTGGAGATATAGAATCAATGAGAAGGGCACACAGCAAGTGAAAGGGCTCTTTTTGGAATAGTGATGATTTATGAGACTTTCATAATTTCTTTTAGCTTATAGGTATTTTCTGATTTTCCTTTATAACTAATAGACATTACAGTAGGAATTAAGAGAAAAGTTGATGGTTTCTTGTATTTTATGTGAAAATTTTAGTTAAATACATAAATATATTCATATATAAATATATATGAAAAACTATATTCCTCTTTCCTTATATAATTATGTATTATATACAAACAATGTAACATGAATTTTATATATATTTAAAATATATATGTCCATTCGTAGAGAAATATTTTATTTTTTGGAACCAGGGATTGAACTCACAACCTTGTGCTTGCCAGGCAGGAGCTTATGCCACTGAGCTAAATCTCCAGCCTCACTGGCAGCTTCTAAAAGCTGGACCTGGGCTTTTTGTTGCTGCAGGCTTTGGAGTGTGTGCAAGCTCAGCCTGGCCGGGGCAGGGCACAGGACTGGTCAGCACAGTTGTGTGAACCATGGATGAACAGCTAGAGCTGCTTACTTGCAGCAAACAAAAAACCCCCAGGAGAGAATGCTGTGGATTTAAATCCTTCACATGAGGACTAAGCCTTGTGGGTGCTGCCCAACATCGGGCCAAGTGGGAGATTAATCAGGAGCATGATCCACAGGGCAAAGCAAGAGCCAGGTAATGAACCAAACACCCTTTGATGGGAGCGTGATGCTGCATCCTGGCCGTCCATGCCCCAGGGGAGGTAAATTCAATGACCTCTTGGTTATTTCCATCCCATGTGATCCACAGCACTTCCCTGACGCTTATGTAACTGTTTGCAATTTATTCTTTGGCTTATACTTTCTAGATGGCTCTGAAGGAAAACAGTGATTTTCCCATTTTTTTTCTGGGCCATACAAATAGTGAAGTTTTAGTTTCCTATCTGATTTGTCTCAGTCACCATCATCCAATATGAGGAAGGGCTTACGGGGAAGATAGTCTTCAGCAGTGTGTCTGGACTAGGCAGAACCTCTGTGCTAAGGTGGGTCCACCTGTGGGTGGAGCAGGCCCACTGTTTTTTCCCCAGTCCTGTTGCCTGTAGACTTCTCGGAAGGCCTCTGTCTCTACCTAGGGCTTTAAATTCTCTGATGGATGTTTTGGTGTCACAGCACATGTCCCATGGAGGTATCAGAATGTTTTCCACTCATCGTAAACCACCCTTCTGCCAAACAGTTTTTAAATCCTTCCCTAGCTTGAGTAAGGATTGAGAAACAATAGAGAATTCATGGTTTTGTACAAACTACATGGAAAGTTTCAGGGGCTCCAGGAGGGAAGGATGGGGAGGAGAATAAAAACAAAACATTAGGGTCTCAGGATGTCCAGCTTAAAATATTAGCCTCTGGGATTCACTCAGTCTATAAATACCATTCTCATCACCTGGAGTTGTAAAGCTAACATTGTTTAGCTCCTCCGGCTTTGCCTTTATGGTCTTCTTTGATTGTAAGACATTGTTCAGCCAACCACCACCTCCCCTGAGCCTGTGTGTGATTCTAGGACTATCAGGGGATTGCCTAGAAAGGAAAACATGTTATACCACGGCCCCCAAGAAGGAACCGTCTGTGTCTACTCAGTGTCATTAAACATGTCTCTAGTTCTTGCTTGCTATCCATCTTTTTGGTCACTTAAATTCCATTTTAGACACCCAGTAAGTATTGCTGAAGGCCCTAGCATGTTAAAAAAACTATAGAGTGCTGTTGTCACATAGAAAGAATTCTGGGTCCAGGTTGGGGAAATAGAGATTCAATAGAGAGATGAAGGCCAACACATCTGCAGCAAAAAGCATATAAGACAGTCTTCAACAAATAACCAGACTGTACAGATTTGACAAAAGTGTGGCAAGTGGTGCAAGAGAGACCACGTAGACTCCAGGGCCCCAGAAGTTTGCTGGGGAGAGGAAGAGTTTGAAGGGCGGGCAAGACTGAAGCAGGACCTCTCAGAGATGTCCTGGGCTGGGGGAAGGATTTGAGCAAGGACAAAGACAAAGATAAAGCAGGAAACAGCAGGATTTTGGTTTTGCTCAAGGTACAATCATGTGGAGGAAAGGCTTGGGAAGGTAGGACAACACTATATCATAGGATGGTGGTGGAGAGGGATTTCAAAGCTGCTTTGTGTATTCTTCTGTGATATTCTCTTGATAAAGATGCATTGCTGGCAATGGTCTGTCCAAGAACCTGACATTTGCCTTGGGCTTCTTCCTGCTGTTCTCTTCCTCACACTGGCCCACCAAGTAGAGTAGAGTAGCAAACTGGCCACTCCACCATGGGTGGTTTGTCAAGTTATGATAAGTACCCCTGCTTTGGCAGGGAATTTCATTTTGCCAACAGATCTGGACTGGGAAGGGGATGGATCAAGTGTTTGGGATGTGTCTCCACAGACTAGCATCTTGGGAGGGCCAGTGGCAGACGCTTGGAGCTGGCCAGCACCAGGGTACAATCTGGTAGCTACAGAAGAAACCCTTGGAGGGTCGAAAGCCCCTAGACACCTGCTTGGCTTGGCTCGCCTTGCCTAATAGTGTTTCCAGTAGAGATGAGCGGGAGATGGAGGGTGGTTGAGGGCTGGCAGTGATGGAGAAGAAAGAATCTTCAGTGCAGAAACGTATTTAGGATCCCCTATCTATAAGTGCATGAGTTCTGACCTTAGCTCACGTTGCTGGTAAAGATAATCAAATTTTGGCATGTTGCCTAAAGCCCTTCAATGGAAGATAAGAGTAGAATAAACCTAACAGAAAGGACAATCGAAAGGGGCCAATGGCCAGGCAGTAAAGATGGACCCTTCAAAGAGACAGAGGATGGGAGGGGTCAGGATGACAGAAGAAAAGCCATTGCTGGAGATAACTAGGGGCTGGGGGCTTCTGGGAATGTGAACTATGGAAGCAGTTCTCTGGCTTTCCGTGTCAGTATTCCTGGCCTACTGCCCTGAATATGAATTCGTGAGACCCAGAATCAAGGGAAGAAGGGCTTTGCAGCAGAAATGTCCCATAAAGAAGGGCTTACTCCCACCAACAGAGCTGCAGCAGGGGCGCCTGCCACTCCTCCCAGCCTCATAACCATGATGGTCTCACTCAAAGACTGTCCATCTGTCCAGCCATCCCGCCAAGCCCCGGGACCCCATGCTGATTTCCCTTGGAAGAGCACCAGTTCCCAGGGTGACCTCAGCGACAGCAGGGCCCATGGACTGTTCCAGTCCCAAACTTCCTGTCACTAGGAAGGGTCTGGCTGGCCCATGGAAGTTACAATAACACAGTCGCTGTTTCTGAGCAAGCGCCCTCAGCAAAGTCGTTGGAATGGTTCTCTTGGCAGCGTGTCTAATCTTTTCTGGCTGCCTTTCTGAGCATTGGGCTCCCAATCTATTTTGGTCTCTCTCTTCTTTGACTCATTCTGGGACTTCCATGCTATGAATCTGAGCCACCCCCTCTCCCCCGCAGTGCCGGATCCCACCAGCAGACAGACAATTCAGAATTACTTGTGGTCATGGTTGTCCAAACTGACAAGCAGGGAAACTGAGGCACAGCAGGCCACGGGGCCTTGTCCCACCTCCCACAGTGACCCAGAAGCACAGCTGCCAGCAAGGCCCAGGGTTCTGGCTGAAACTTTAACTTTGGAGCTCTTAGGGAAGGCCAGGGCCATGTGAACTGTTTCAAAGCTGTTACTGGGCCCCACTTGGCTACAAATCCCAGGGCTGTGTAGCAAATGGGATTGCGATGGGAATGCAGTGGGGATGGGAAGTGTGTGTGTGTGTGTGTGTGTGTGTGTGTGTGTGTGTGTGTGTTTGCACGTGCGCTTTTGTGTGTGGGTGGTGGGTTTGGTGGTAGTGTTTAAAACCCTCCCATGTCTGGAATTTGACAAGCAGAGAATAGAGAAAGACCAGAAAACCCAAAATAATGGGGGAAAGAGAACAAAGAGCTTTCCCAAAGCCATGGTGCAAGCTGTGGGCTAAACATCTTCTTATTTCTCATCCTGAACCCCTGCCCCAGGCACAGCAGGCTGGCTGGTCAGGCTGGTTTGGCCGGTCTATGGCCACTGCCAAGGCTGGACTCCCGCTCCCAAGCCCTCCTGCAACCTCAGGCCTCCCTGGTTGCAGCCTTGGAGCTCTGGGGGTAGGGTGGGGGGTTCAGGGAGGCAGGGGCCAGTGAGAGTTTCAGACACTTTCTAGGTGCCTCAGGGGACCTGCATATTTCCTATGTAAAGTTTGGTCTGTTTGTAATTAGACTTCTCTTCTTTGCTTATTTCCAGAGAGATTAAAAATAGTGAAATCAGCTTAATCTGGGACTCTGAGATCAACAAGGCCACTGTTTCCATCAGTATGAAAATACCAAACAGTCCCACCCATAGTCATGGGTCACGCCACCCAGCAGGCTAGGTAGGCTTTCTGCCACGCAAAACTTTGAGTTGTAGGGACCCTCAACAGATTCTGGATTCTAGCAAGCATAACTTCTTTTCAGCTTCAACTAAAAGAGAAGGGATCCAGCACTGTTTTGGGCCCCAAACCCTCTCTGTCTTTCCTTGCAAACAAGCTTAAGTCACGGGCTCTGTTAGCCCAGAGTAGCACTTTGCCCTCACATCTGGAGTTTTCTCTGAGGCTGTTCTTTAGGGCTTAGGGATGATGACCCAGGTCAAAGCCTCTGATGGTGTCTGCTTGTGTAGAGACATAGAGATAGAGACAGGGACAGAGACCGAGGCAGGCATGAAGGCAGAGAGAGAGAGAGAGAGAGAGAGAGAGAGAGAGAGAGAGAGAGAGAGAGAGAGAATCGATCCTACTGTTTTCATTTGCCTGGGGAACTTAGACTAATACACTAGAAGTGAGGAGAAAAGCAGGTTACATTAAAGTTATTCATGATTAATAGACTTTTTATTTATTTGTAAGGAAAAGGACTAAACAATTATTTGTTCATTGTTTTTGAGGCAGGCTCTTGCTGTGTATTGCAGGCTGGCCTCAAACTCATGGCAATCCTCTTGTCCCAGCCTTCTGAGCACTGAGATTACAGGCATGTGCCATCATACCTGGCTGGGCATAAACTATTAAGGAATACAAAATTGATTGACATTTCATTATAGTAGCACTATTTATTATAGCAAATACATAAAGTGAGGTGTTACAAAGACGAAACTCATTATAAATGGTTTGATCTTTTAGCAATTTCAGTTCTAAAAAGGGGACCTTGACTGGGGGAACTTCTTGTCTAGAGTTTGTCCCCTCCCTATCAGAGGCCCTCCTGGTGCTGCTCCTCTACATTGAAACAGAAAATAAGCTTCTGTCTCTGTATCTAGGCTTGCAAAGTAAAGGCTGAGTGCTGGCCTGACTCCTTCCTTCAGTTCCATTTTAACTATAGAGATATTTTTGAAGAGCATTTGTATATAAGGGCTTTCTGGTTATTAAGGACAGAAAAACTACCTCTGACTGCTTTAGCAAAAGGGAAATCCAATGATTCATACAATGGAAAGATTCAGAATTAGAGTTAGTAGCAGACACAGTACTAAAAAATATGTCACCAGGACTTGGCTATTCCCAATCTCTCTGCCCTGCTCTCTGCTCTGATGGCTTTAGAGTCAGAGTTCATATGCCAGAAAAAGGGACAGCTGTCACGGTTTTATACTTCTCAGTTAGGAGAGTCAAAGTGAGAGGATGTGTGTCGTTAGAGAAGTCCTAGGGAAAACCTCTCATTGGCTGTGACGGACATACGTCCATTCCCCAGGTAATCACTGTGCCCAAGAGAAATGGACATCTGATTGGTTTAAGCTTGGATCATTTGTGTCACCCAGAATTGGGGTGATGTTGTTGGATTGAACCTCACAAACAGAGTGCAGGGACGGCATGAGGCTTCCCAAGAAGAAGCAGAGGCCTGGGAACCAGAAGCGAGTAGAGTTGAAAATTACAAACTCAGCGTGCTGAGTAGTTAAAAATTACAAACGAGCAAACCTAAACGTGCATAATCCATTCATTTATGGAAACACGTCTGGGGCTGTGCTAATGGGAGATTGGCCCACCCTGTTCTGACTGCCCCAGGCTTCCTGTTCATGTGCTTGGTGCCTGCCACTGCTGGGTGACCGAGTTTGGTTGTAAAGTGTTCTTCCCTAACACCCAGCTCTATCACCGGCATCTTCCACCCAGAATCTGACCACAGACACAGATGGAGATGGGGGAGGCAGCATATTTCTGACAAAGCTGATGTTTCCCTTTCACGCATGTGACTCGTGAGGAACATGGCCAGTAATAACTCTTTCTGCAGTCTTGGAACGCTTGGCCAAGGCCATAAATCACTGAATGAAGCTCTGGCTTCATCTTTTAACTTAAAAGTTGGTTTCTATCTACCCAGTATCCTGCCTGGAGAGCAGAGCAACAGAGCAGTGGACACTGAGTGTCCATTCTGCATTCTGCTGGCTGTGTGGAGGTCACCTTCCCATGGCACGGCCCTAAGGGGCAATCTGGGATCAAGCCAAAACCTCGAGCTTGGCCCCTCACTCAAATTTCTCTTTGTTATTTTGCCAATGCAGCCTGGAAAACCAGGAAAACATCTCCGCTTTTCAAACTTTAAAGGATTCTGGCAACAGAGATCAGAAAGTGAAGGCTCATGGAAGACTGCACGCAGCTCGGTGTGTCTGAGCAAAAAGATACCTCCCTTTGGTGCAGTCACGCAAGGGGCTGAAGGGGCAGAAGGGACACTGCGAGGCGTGGTCTCTCAGGAGAGAGAAGTAGCAGAGGAGGGGGTTTGTGCAGGATAATATCCAGGGTGCCCTGTCACACATTTCCATTTCCATCCCCCCCCCCCCACCTTCTGACACGGGGGCAGTAGATAGCACAGCATCGGGGCTGGGAATTTAGCTCAGTGGCATAAGCGCCTGCCTTGCAAGCAGGCAGTCATGAGTTCGATCCCTGGTACCGATAAAAATGAAAAAGACCAAAAATAAATAAATAAATAGATAGCACAGCATGCGATGGCCCAGGGGACGAATTGGCACCTCAATATTTCAATAGGTTCAATACTAAAGGTGGGGATGGAGCAGCAAACAAGCAGAGCAACCCAATGTGGTCAGATGCAGACAAGATGGAGCAGGTAGGCGACTCACTGGCCACAGACAACCTGCTGAGAGGAGGGAACCTCTCTCTTTCTCCACAGGGATCGCTGCATTCCTCCATCTTGGCAGAATTTTCAACTTCCACAGGGCCTGGATCTTTGGGAAACCTTGTTTTGACCTAAGGCTGCTAAATATAGTTGGGTGAAATGTGACTGACCAGAGAATCTTTGACCTCTTCAGATTTAGCTTTTGGACTGAGTTAAGAGACTCTCTTCTGAGCCTTATTTTGGAAGGAATGTCAGTGGTAGAGGGATGAGGTGGGAAAAGCTGTGTAGGGGCAGGCTGAAGGGCTCTGCGGTTCTTTCCTTTCTTTCTCTCCTTCTCTCTTTCTCTCTCTTTCTTTCTTTCTTTCTTTCTCTTTCTTCCTTCCTTCTCATTTCTTTTTGTTGTGCGGGAGATAAAATTTACAGCTTCACTGAACTGATCTACATACTTGGGCCTTTTAAAATTTTTTTAAAATTTTGAGGCAGGATCTTGCTCATTTGTAGTTATGGCTTGTATCTAGGTGTCTCCCCAAAGCCTCATGCATTCATAAGTGGTTTTTTTGCAGGTAGCTGACCTACAAGTGTGAATGCAGATTAGGGATGCAGATTAGGGACTCAGGGTGTGATAACTAAATCAGCCCACTGACTGGTTTAGCATGGTTCTGGGTGTGGATAAGGGGAAGGTCCACCCTGGGTGTGGGTAGCACCACCCAAAAGGTTTGTACACTGGATGGAATAAAAGGGAAAGGAAGGCTTGCTGCTGCTGTTTGCTGCTTGTGGCCTCCTGCTTGCCCTGCCATGGACTGTTTCTCCTCTGCCATGTCACTCTGCTTTGGAGCCAGCTAACAACAAACTGAAACTTCTATGAACTGTGAACTTGAATAAATCTTTTCTCCTTTAACTTTGGCTGTCAGGTATTTTGTCACAGCACTGAGAAAAACTAAAGCAGTTGCACATCTTGAACTTTTGATTCTTTTGCCTCCTCTTCCTGAGTGGCAGGGATTGCTGATAGGAGTCCCTGAAACTGACTCCATATCACTTTTAAAGAAGAATCAAAGAAAAATTGGACTAAACTGGCTGGGAGGGTGAGTGTACACCTATAGTTCCAACATTCTGGGAGCTTGAGACAAGAGGATTACAAATTTGAGCCCAGCCTAAGTAATTTAGTGAGATCCTGTCTCAAACAAAATGTTGAGGATATAGCTCAGTGAGGAGGCCCTACGTTCAATCCATAGTACTGGGGGGAAAGAAAAGAAAGAAGAAATCAGACTACATCTGAGGTGAGGCACAGGGACGAGTGGGGCCCTGAGAGTGTGTGTGTCACATAGAAACATTTGAAGGAAAAGCAGAAGAGATAAGACAGAGGGCAGTTAGAGAGGTCTTTGAGTATGTGTATGGCAAAGCCTGTCCATGTAGGGTAAAAAGCAATTGGAGGGGCAGTGGGTGACAATTAATGGGAACTGGCTAGAGCTGACCTAATGGCAGGCAGATTGCACAGGAGTTGGCCATGGCTCTCTGAGTGGCATCCCAGCCCAGGGCTGCTGGCGAGCAGATTTTGGCATTAAATGTACAAGAGGACTACATGGCTTCAGAGAGTCTCTATTGAGTCCAAATGCCTGGCACATGAGCAGTGTTTGCACACTGTACCTGCTTTAGACTAACAATTCATCGGCCATGGCTTTGGGGAGTGAGCACACCCAGTCTTTAACATATGTGGATCCTTAGGCACATAAGACAGGGTATTCCTCTTCAAGTGACCTTTGGGGATCTTGGGACATGTAGGGGATCTTGTCCCATGTAGTGGAGGAACATGAGGCAGGTCTGGATTTGAATCTCCTCCAGCTGCTCTGCCGGTGAAACCCTAGACCAGTCACTTCCACTCAACATTTTCAACTTCTGGGTGCAGATTTGGGGGGTGGGGTGGGTGGCTGGATGCCTTCCTCAGTTGGCTGATTGTCCCACCCAGAGCATGCCATCATGAGTAAGTGGGAAGCCTGGGACTCCACTATAGTTGGTTACCTTTCCATTTGCTTGCATGGAGCTCAAACTTGAGGCACCATTTCTAGGAGCCCCCACGCAGTCCGGCAGCAGTGGGAGTCAGTGACTGGCGAAAGGCTGATTGCAGTAGGGTGCTGTTCCCATTCTTTCCCAGCAGGCAAAAAGCCCCCATTTCTGCGGTCCTGATTTGCAGAATCAGAGTGCCATGTGGAGTAAGAAGCCTTCCAGTTTGAGAAGGATGTGGAAGGCTGTAACTTGCAACCATCCTGAAGCAAGCCATTCTTCCTCTCCACTTTTAAAAGTACAGCCCAAAAGCCACCTTCTCTGGGGGACACTGCCTGGCTCCTCCTAGACACACTGTGCCACACAGCCAGCTACTGTCAAGGATTCTTGTGTCCTTCTGTTCCCTAACTACGGGAAACTTATTGGAGAACTGGGATCAGTATCTGATTCTCTGAACTCAGGTAGAAATCAGCTCTATTTTGGGGATATGGTAGGCACCCAATGAAAACTTGCCATTTGATTCTTTTCATCCTTTTCACAGATCCCTTTATTAAGTCAAGAGTGGAAAGAATAAACACCAAGTTAGCATTATTCATTTGACCAACATTTTGTAATTCTGAATGTGGAGACATCTGACTTCCTGGGCTTATTTCTTGACCCATTGTAGATAGGCTCCTCCTCCTCCTTCAGCCCAAGATTCTTTCTCCTCCCACTGCAACTAAATCTAAGTCCCATTTAGGGTGTCACACACCAGAGGGCAGGAGGGATCCCTCTCCCAGTCTGCTACAGCTCTGCTGGCAGCAGGCTGAGGGTCCCCTGAGGGGCCTGCCCAGCCTGTGGAGAGTTGGCACCATGCTAACAAGGACTCCAGCTGCAGCTCCCCATCAGTGAGTTCCCAGATAGGGGAGGCTGTTTGGGGTAATCCCCACTCAAGGGCTGGACCACTTCATCAGATTCACCTTTCAAACACATCCTGGGCAGTGACCCCAGGTTACCCACGCAATCAGGGCAGGAGGGACCCTGCGGAGGTTCTGTTCCCTGTCTTCTGCAGGACCAGATTTCAAAGTTGTGGATTCATTCTTCCTCCCCCTCCCCCGCCCTCTCCTCCTTCCTGCCTCCCACTCTCCTCTCCTCCCCAACATTCCTTGCCTCTTGTTTATATTGCAGAAAACATCTGGGAGAGTAAATGACTGGGATGAAAGATCCTGGCAGAGGGCTATTTTTCTTTGGGTGGCTTACAGGGGGACAGATGAAGACTTCATCCCCACCCATGTCTTCCCCAGTGGGACTGCCTCCCCCAGCTCCACAGCAAGGAACGCCCAGTGGAGACAGACAGAAGGTGGCCCAGCCAGCCCTGGTCCCCAGGCAGGAAAGATTGGTTTTCCAGTAGAACAGACTGGCCTTAAGGAAACCGCCCCAGGAGGGTGGAGCAGAGGGGAAGAGCTCTGTGCATCTGTAGCCGGCTCTGCGGGGGATTCCTGTGGGATCTGCAGCACCTGGCTCCCTCCACTCTCTGCTCTGCTCCGGTTCCAGGCTGCAGACTTGGTGGCGTGTTCTGGGGGAGCGGCCAGCCCACCAGCCTTTCTTTTCTCTTGCTCCTCTCTCCTGAGTGCAGTGCAGGATGTACCTGCCTGGGCTTCTCTCTCACATCTCAAGAGGTGTGTGTTTTCTTTGACAAGTTGGTGACTTCTCCGGTCCTCAATTTCTCCATCTATAAAAGGAAAATGATGACATGTACTTCCCAGAGCTGTGATGACGATGAGATGATATAAAATGTAGGCTCCACACAAAAAGTGGCATTTAATAAGTGATAATGAGGCTGGTGATGGCCCAGCCAGGTGATCTAGGAGGGAGGGAGAGAGCACATGTGGAGTTTTTGTGTGGCTTTCTGGACCTTAATCTTCCATTCTGCACATGGGGCCGGGTTCTTACCCTCCTCTCATGTAGAGGGATTGTGACCTATGTAGTGAGGCTACCTGTGTGCCAGAGCTAAAAAGCTCACGGGGAAACCCAGCTTCACCACGCTGGGCACTATGAGGGCTGCTTTACTCTCTGTGTACTGACTCTCTCAGCACTTGCCAGCTCTCCTTCCTGGCCACTGTCACCAGAGGAGGGAGGACTGTGACCTTCATCTTCCAGATGAGCTCCTGGTGCTGTGTCCCCTGAGGACACAGCTATGAGTGCTGGCTGGGGCTGAGCATCCTGGGCCTGGAGGCTTGGTCAGGCCATGCCCCTGAACTAGTATGGAGCCCCAGATTGCAAGTGCCTGGCTCAGAGGCTCCCACAGAGCAAGGCAGGGAACCCGGCAACCTGGCTCAGAACTGCCAGCCTTAGTCTGCCTTTTCTTGGAAAAGTCAGGGCCAGGTTTTAAGAGGACATTGGTATCCGGGACCATGGCAAGATAAGGGATAAATTCTCACCAGGATGGAATGTGAGACAGATAAGTTATGACTCAGGAGGAAGAAAAGTAGGCACTTAGCAGCACTGGGGCAGGGAACCTCTGTCCAGCCACATCATTATAGAGCCAGTCTCATGGAGGGTTACTCTGGGGGCCCAAGAGCAGAAGACGCAGGCCCGATGGGCTGTGCTGAGCTCCGGACTGCTCTGTCGAATCTGCCGTGCACTGAGGAGAGGCAATTCTTCTTGAGTATAGGCCTCCCTTGGCAAAAATAGAAGAAGGAAAAGACTGGGTGTGCACCCTCCTTTCAACTCCTGTGGCCCGAACCCCCAGACTGATCTCTGCTGGGGTGTGCCTGACTGAGGCCATGGTGGCCAGATGACCTGTGAGGTCACCTCAGTGCCTGCAAACTGGTCCCCTGGGGCTTGGTGCCAGCTACACAGAAGCTTGGTCCCCTACCAGGCTTGCTTAGTATTATTATTTACCTGTATGTTTAATCACGGGAACACTGAGTCCCACAAGGCTGAGGTCAGTGACAAGCATATGTTGCAGGGTGCACCTGGGGCACCTGGGGCTGCTGTGGCCTCAAAGCCACAGGAAGATGTCGCTTGCCGCCCCTGACTATTCAAATCCATTTCAACTAAAAGTTCAGTTCTTTAGCCATGCTGGCTACATTTCGGGGCTCAGTAGCCGCCTGTGGCTAGCAAGTGGCTGTCCTGTGGAACATGGAACATTCCATTGTTGCAGAAAGTGCTTATAGCATAGTGACTAGACTGTATCGAACTCTATTATGCTTTCATATACTGTTTAAACCCATTTTCTCAGCTGCAAACTGATATCTATTCATTCTTCCCTCCCTAGTCCATCCAAAGGGCAGGATGTCTCTGTGTGATTGTTCATCCTATTTTGTGAATGGGGACATTGAAAAGCGAGTGATCCATGGTAGCTGGGAGATGGGACCTCAGCCTTGTCCTGGGGCCATGTGGTACCTTCCTAGTTGGATCTGAGCAGAATGAGAACCCGGTTGGTTCTCACAGGGCTGGGGGACCTTGGGTCCTAACCCAATCCCCCACCAAGGCAGGCCCCAAGTTCACCCCACCAGCCTGTGGCGTCTTTTCAGTCATGCAGCCCTTTGAATGGGAGCCTGTGGGAGCTCTGTGCACGCGAGCAGGAGAAAGGGCTCTGTGTGGGAGCTGGGCGGCTCTGAAGCCCGCACAGAGGCCAGCTGTGTGCCGCACAGCCTGGCCGGGAGGAGTGGCCGGATCCAGCAGCACATCAGCCTCCCTGTTCTGATGCTGGCTCCTGAGTGATGGTCCTAGATTCTCACTTACTCTGGGGAGAAAAGGAGCCCAAGAATTAGACACGGGTTGTCTACTTGCTGAGGTGGGTGCACAGACTCTGACTTAAGTCTCACAGGCACCCTGGCAGGTGAGTGGACCCTCACGATCAGCCCCACTGAAGAGCTGGCTGACAGAGGCACCCGGAGAAACCCTCCCGGGACACCCCACTGTATGGTGGCAGAGGAAGCTGTCTAGGAGGAGGCTGCTCACAGGCTCCCATCTGGTTTTTTCCTGTGCTGCAAACAATCGGCTCCATCTTTAGACTCTTCCCGAAAGCAGGGGCTGCCAATGGCATGAGCTGTGTGCTGCTCCTCACTGGACCAGGCTTGCTTTAGGAAGGCCTCCAAGAGACATTAGATAGAGAGATAAATGGTTGTGGTTGAATGTGGGCAGCAAGCAAGGGACAACACTGTGTCACCTGGTCCTGTCTCTCAGTAGGCAGTGAGTTGCCACAGTGAAAAGGACAGCAAACCCCAGCAACGGGAGAGAAAAGGCACCACTGATTTGTAAGGCGGGACTCCGGGGCTCCCTGGCTCCTGGGAGGGGGGACAGTCTGCAGCTCCTCTGGCTGCTGGCAGCTCACTCCACAGCCTGACTTCCGCTGTGGTGGATGCTCAGTTGTGCCTGCTAGGCCTGGGCGGAGACTGTAACTGGAGGGAGGGCTTCGAGTCAGAGGGGACCAGGCTGCACAAGAATACCTCAGCCAGGATGAACTAAATCTGCCCATCTCCCCCCACTCGCCTGCCCTCTCCCCCGACCTGCACAGGTTTGCAATTCATCCGCCGTCCTCACATGCTGTTCCTGCTATCAGATGATGAAAATGGAGATTCGTCTTGAAGAAAGAAAGAAGGAGCTTGCTTCCCCCTTCCTGGTGTATTTGAGCCCCCTCCCTCCCCTATCACCATGTGTCTCTGAAACCTGGGGCTGTTCCAAGCCCTAAATATGCTGCAAAGTATATCCCTGAGCAGCTGGGAACCTGCTCAGGCTGCAGTGGCCTGGGGTGAATCAGAAACCAAGAGATAGGCCAGCTAACAAAGCAGCCCCTTGTTCCTGCAATGAGAGAGAGAGAGATCACCATCAGCGCCAGGCTCCTGGGAGTGAGGACACACACACACACACACACACACACACGCACACACACCCCATTTGCCTCCTGGTGCCATCCCCCATCTTGCCTACTCAGGGCAAATGCTGGGGAAAGGTGTTGCCTAGCAGGCCCAAGGCCATCATGACTGCTGGCCGGGCCAGCCTCTCCTTCCATGGCCTCTGTCCCAGCCCCCTTCTCCCCCCTTTCACCCCTAACTTCAATGGGAAGGTAGGCAGGGACTGGAGACAAAGGTATACGCAGCTCAAAGTTTCCTACTGAGCTGGAGGACATGACGGACAACAGAGGCACATCCGAAGGGGCTTCCCAAAGCTGAGAAGTTTGGAAAAGCCTATTTGCAGGAACCAGACACCATGAAAAAATCACTTGCAGGCAAGTTTTGAAGCAGGCCTGATCATGGAGTTGGCAGTCGCTCAAGGCCGCGGTGGAGTCAGGGGCCTTCGCATCGGGCCTGATTACAACCACTCGTGATCCTTGCTAATGGCAGGCATCGTGTGCCAAGTACTCATGGGGGTCTGAACCACCCACAGAAACAGGCTTGTTCACATCCACCACATCCCAGTAGGTGGGAGGGGGCAGGTCTCACCATAAATGGATAAACTGAGGCACAGGGCCACTTGATTACTGGGATTGCCAGTGACTGCAATAGAAGCTCAGTTCCGTTCCCCAGTTCCTAGTGGTTGGGTTCTCACCAGATGCCTGCATGAGCCTGATCTACACGCAAGGTCAGAGGAAGATTAGCATAAACACTCCCTAGCGTAAACATTTCCCCAGAGCCTCATCTCCCCAGACAAGGTGGACATGGTCCAAACTCTGCGAAGTTTCCAGCAGAGTAAAGGCTCACTGCCGAGACTGACCTGGCAGCAGTCCATAACTCGGAGGCACTGGGGTGACCTTCAACTCTACCCTCTACCGCCTCTCCTTCCCCACATCCGCTGCCTCCGAGTCCTGCATCTTCCGTCTCTGACAGAACTCTCCAATCCTGCTCTCTTTGTTCCTTTTCCAAGCACCACTGCCTTAATTTAAGAACACATCACTTCTTCCTGGTGTACCCATACCTTCTTGTCATGCATCTGCTAACAATGCATCTGTTCAGGATCAAGTATAAGCATCCCAGTTGCAGGAGACCACCTATAAACCGGGGCCAATACCAGTTCATTCTCTTCTCTTGTTCGTTCCCAGGCAACTATCATGCCAGGCAATGAACTGTTCTATGACACCCCAGTGCCTTTGCATATGCTGTTCCCACTGCTTGGAATAGCCTTCCTTCAACACTCATTATGTGGGAAACTTGTATCCATCCTTCAAATGCCCCCTAACTCCCAGCACACCCCTGTATTCAGTCTTCTGTTGTAACAATCCTTTGTTTCTCTGTCTATCCCACTGGGCTGGTGATCTCAACTTGGGTGCAGCTGCCTTTTGAGGATATTTGGAGACATTTTGGTTGTCACACCTTGTGATACCTTATGGGTATGCTCTTGGCATCTAGTGAGTGATGCCAGAGATGCTGTTAACATCCTGCAATGCCCAGGACAGCCTCCCCAACAATTATGTAGCCCAAATGTTTAATAATGCTGAGGCTAAGAAGCCCTGGAATACCGTACATGTTTCTTGAGGCATTTTTAAAAAAATCTTTGTATTTTCAGTGCTGGAATTAAAGAGGTATCCAATAAATGCCTTTCATTTTTAATAAATAAGTGATCAAGCTGACTTAATGGTTATATATTGCCTACATGTGGCACTAAAGTAAGGTGACTAATAATGAGCCAGCAAACACACCAAAGAAAATGGAATAAACTGTGCATGTGAATCATATTCTTCACTTTCAATGCAGAAAAGGACCCTTGAACCTTTTACAGTAGATGTCAAGTTTGGAGAGGACACACAGCACCCACCACTATAGCGCTTCTTTTTAAATTGGAGGCCTGCTAGGAAGTTTTGGGGAAATTCCTCCAATCACTCGTGCAGCAGGAACCAAACCCTTACTAGAGCAGAGGATGGTGGGCCTGCCCTACTTCCCACTTGGAATATGGCTAAGTTGGAGGCCATAAAGCAGGCTCTATGAGATCGACTAATTTTTGGACACCTGGGTCCGTTGAAGAAAGACAGAAGGAATTTAACTTCAAGAAAGCTGTGACTACAAGCATTCCCAGTACCGCTTTACAGTAAACAGGAAGTTGACAGGCGGAGGGGGCTACTGGACACCGTTTGCTCCCAGGGCCCAAGAGGAAGGAGCAGATGAGGAAGCAGGAGGTTAAATGGCTTCTGGACAAAGTGAGTACATGCCGGGCTGGGCGTCAGCGTGGAAGCTTGTTTCAGAGGGTCCTAGAGGACTCTGCACCTCGTCTCCTGAGATTCTAGGTGTACCCCAATGCACACACTGCCAGGGCTGCGGAGGGGCCATCAGGCTTCAGGCCCTGCCTCTGGATCTGCCTTTGAGCTGGAGAGGCAGGAAAGACGGAGGAGGTAGAGGGCAGGAGCACGGGTGGGGTGGGAGAGGAGAGAAGGGAAAGCGGCAGCTGAGAGGCCACGGGGAAGCGGCATCTGGAAAACAGACCGGGGGCTATATTTAGACCGCCATGACTTGCAACAATTTGTGTGAGGGGAAAGAGGAAAATGTGAAGTTGGCGGCGTTTTGGGGCAGGAATGAGTTACAAGAGAGGAACAGCTTGAAGGGATGAGCCGTGCATGGGGCCGCCGCCTCTGGCTGTTAGGAAGGGGCCTGAACAGCGCAGGCAATCAAGAGTGAGTGATGGTGTTTACCCAGCCTAATCCCACGCATGCCCCATCCCCAGCCCTACCCTGTGCTCCCCACCAAGAATGTGGGGTGAATTCCTAGGCATAGCAGCAGTCGCCCATAGCACCCAGATGCTTCCGGGATGATTCAGGGTGCTCGCTGCAGAAGTGAGGGCCGAGGCAGGGGCTCGGGGCATACGTGAGCAGCACTCTGTAAATTCTAGGAATGTGTATACATTGCCGAGGCCTTTTTCCAGCTGGACTATAAATAGAGGATTAGTTCAAAGGCAGGCAGCCTTTTAAAGAGATGGTGCCAAGCAAAGCCAGCAAACCAAATACAGTAAAACCTCCTTAAGCCCCTGTTGGTTTATTCCAAATAGCATAGCAGTCAAAGCCCTGGCATTTCCTGGGCTGCCTAGGTGCCCGATTGTCCTTTAGGAAGTAGTCTGGAGGCTTCACGCAGAGCTATAGTAAAATCTCAGTTGTTCAGACCAATAGGAATCATGCCAGATGGTGAAGTTTTCCAGCGAAAGTTTGTCCTTCTAAATAACATATTTTAGAAGTTTAATAATTTTGGACGGAAGTCTTTTTTAAAGTCACGTACTAGGTTTTAAAATAGAATATACTGACTGGTCTCTCCTCTCCTCTCCTCCCCTCCCTTCCCCTCCCCTCCCCTCCCCTCCTCTCCTCTCCTCTCCCTCTTGTCCTCCCCTCTGCTCTCCTCTTCTCTAAGTGACAGGGTCTTGGTATGTTGTCCAGGCTGTCCTTAAACATTCGGTCAGAATTCTCCCTGCCCCAGCCTCCTAAGTAGGTGAGACTACAGAAGTATGCCACTACATCCAGCTAGAACACACTCATCTTCATTGAACATGTTTTGTGCTGCTTAGGGTTAATTTTATAAACCTCAGTTATTTTGCTGTTGTTCCAGGAGTGCCAAAACTTCGAGATAAGTGTATTGTACTTTTGGGTTTCCTAGGTTCTACTTTTCATCATTTTCTAGTCTCTTCTCTTGTTGCCAGGAGTTTCTTTTCCCTGTTGTCAGAGACAATTTTGCTTTGCCTATAGCAACCTTACAGCCCACCTTCTTTTAGTCTAATTTGTTTCTTTTAGTCTGCTCTGGGTTGAGAAACCAGATATGCAAACTAGCTAACATTACATATAAACAAAAATCAAGCAGATTACAAGTGAGGAACCTGGCCCGTCCTGCTCCTATAGGATCACTGCAACCTTGCTTAAAGGGCATTGGGCTATTCAGCCCTCTGGGAAACAGTCACTTTCAATTATATGCAGCTTTAGATACATCGGTATGAGCCCATGTTGATCATTTTTGGCTGTTTGGATATCTCTTGGCTTATCCCCAGATTCTGCTCTGATTTTAGACAGCGAGATGTCTGAGGAGCTGTGTTTTGAGTAGAGGAAGCTTTGCTCTAAATTGAACTTCATGTTCTCAAGGCCCTTGCCTTTGAGGTCACTGAGTTTTTTGCCTGTCTATATTTGAAACTGGCAGTGTGATTAAATTCAGTGCAAGGGAAAAGGCAAACCAACCCGAATCGAACCAAAATGACAACTACCCTGCTCTGTTGTTTACCAGTGTTTATTTTCTTTGTCCTGAAAAGTGATGGGGATTCTGAGCAGGATGCTGAGCAGTCACTCTTAGCATCAAAGAGTGGGAGGACAGTCATCTGAAGGCACTGGGCTTTGAGCTGGTTCAAATGGATAAAAGCAGTTAACTCCAACCCAGGAAGGTCTAGAGTGTCCTTGGGTTATCTTTTAGCATCTTCTGGTAGGTGGTGAAACTCTCCATAGTTAATCAGAATCAGTCTCATAAAGTTCTCAACCAGATGACCTCCCATCAGCAGAGATGAGACATTTCTGATGGCAAAATTAGGCCTGACAGATGGGAGAGGACCATGTTGTTTCACTAGGACACCAGAGGAGGCTCTCAGAAGCTGCACAACCCAGGCCGCTGCCTGGGGCCACCTCAGCAGCCTGCTTCAAGGTGAAAGAAGTCTTACATGCTCTCAAAGAGTCTTCTAAGACACATTCTTACAACTTACTCCTGTATAAAAGCTCAGGGGCATGCTGATTCTGTTCTCATATGATGTCAGGTAAAGAGATATCAGCCCTACAACCCCTCTGGAAATCAGTGTGGAGATTCTTCAAAAATTTGACCCAGGTTTTCTCCTTCTAGATATCTTCCCCAAAAGGTAGAACATCATATTACAAGGATACATGCATACACATTGCATTTATAGCAGTGCAATGTGTAATAGCTAGATCCTGGAGACAGCACAATGTCTGTCAAGAGATGAATGAATAAGGAAAATGTATTGTAAGCAGTTGAGTACTGCTCTGCCAGAAAACAGGATAAACTTGAGGGATTCATACATAAATGGGTGAAACTTAAGAGCATAACATTAAGGAAATTGGTCAGATACACACGCTGAAATATTTCACGGTCTCCTTTCCATCAGAAACCAGAGGAGCACCCTGGAAGACAGACAAACAGAAAGTGAGGAAAGGTTCAGGTGGTTCCCTGAAGTCCATTGTTTCAAAATATTTTAATACATATGCTAATCTATTTCACTTATTCCACTAATTTCTCATTAAAAGAAAATTCTTTGCTAATATCTATTTGTTTCTTCTTTATGAGAAAGGATCCTTTTGTTTTGCCTATACTCTACTTTGAAGATAACGATACACTGTGTATTACCTCTTGTTATTCTCTTATTATTTTGTTATGAAATTTTATTATACATTTTGTAAAATTTTAAAAAAACCAGACACTTGCTCCTTTGCTAAGGTGTCCACCAAGGCCAGTCAGTTCTCCTGTCCCACAGCCAAGGTCTGCAACCCTTGCCTGCCTCCTCCCTCTACTGGGCAAGTGGACCAGAACGCCCTTGACCCCCGGGTGACCCACCTATCGGCTGGCAAACGATGACCAGTGATTGATGTGACTTGGCAGAAGAACCCAAGCTGGGTAAATCAATCCTCTCAGGGGAATCTAGAATTGGAAATGGAAAGACTGGGTCAGTTGGCCATGGCTGCTGCAGCGGAAAAGTCACGGAGGATATGGAGTGGGACCTCCATGTCCATGTGGAGACTGGTAAGGTCCACTGTCTGTCTGGAAGTTTCCACAGAGAAGTGGAAGCTAGAAGGAAGATGGGGAGTACAAAATGGAACAGAGGCAGAGAGAGAGAGAGAGAGAGAGAGAGAGAGAGAACTCACAGCACAGAAAACCCCTGAGCAAGAGCTGAGTTCCCCACATTTGGTCTGTCCCAGGAGTCCCACTTATAGTTATGTCCTACCTGTGAATTTCTAAGAGCCCTTGTGGGTGGGTCTCTGTTTCCTGCAACAAAGAAACCTCTGCCTAAGTCTGCCAGGATCCCTATGAAACAGTTGCTCAAGTGCTAGGAACTCAGAGCTAGATCCATCCTAACATGTCCCTCTCTAGCTTAAGGAATTCTATTTCTTTCACTTTGCCTCAGAGGACCCATTCTCCAGGGTTAATCCTGATGTCATCTTGCCCTGATCCCTCCGGAAGTCCCCAAAGCCTCTGTGCTCCATTGCTATGACTGGTGCTGGCGTTGCCCCTGGAGATAGTGAGGATTGATTTTAGTGCTCGCTGTCCTCTGGGTCATCAATCCTGGGACTGTGCTCTGCTGGTTTTCCAATAACGGAGCTGCCAGCTGACTGACACACAGACCTGCTTCTCTCACAACCTGATACTCCCCTCAGGGTCGTCACTGCCACTAAACATCAGTGCAGGGAGGGGGCTTAGTGATCATCTAGCTCAATCTGTCATTTCAGTGATGAGAAAGCAGAGTCCCAAAGAGGCTAGGGAGTTTACCCTAGGTTAGGAAAAGCCTAATAACTTGTTTCTCTCTCTCTCCGTGTGTGTGTGTGTGTGTGTGTGTGCATACTTTTGCCTTTATTAAGCTTTATCTCACTCATTTAAAAATTCTCCTTTACGCTTTAGAAGGCTTTTTAAACTGTGTTTATTCAACCTTGAACATATTATTTAGATCATTTATGACTGATAGAAATATGTGTGACTACTGGGGAACCCAAGAATTTGGGGACAGCCTTAGACAACATCATGAGACCCCCTTCTGTTAAAAACAAAGCAGACACAGGTGTGCAGATATTTCACAGTATGCTGAATATACCCAAGAAAGGCTAAGTCCACAAATGTAATAAAATATGTTATAGGAAAATAATAAAACAAATTTAAATTTGTTGCAATTTATAGATTGTAGTAAGTGTGCAGATATTTTATTTTATATGCACTTATTGTATACATACATATATGTCTAAATAATATACACAAAAGAAACTACTGATAGAGTGAAGAGACAACCCACAGAATGAGAAAAGTTTGACCAGCTGTTCCACAGACAACGGACTAATAGCTAAAGTATAGAAAGAACTAAAAACTAACCCAGGGCCTTTCAAATTTAAAGACCCAATCCAAAAATGGGCTGTTCATCTGAGATGGACTCTTCATCTGAGATGAATAGTCACTTCTCAGATGAAGTACTAACAGCAAATGAATATATGAAAAAAATGTTCAACATCACTGATCAGATAAATGGAAATTAAAACAACACTAAGATTGTATCTCACTCCAGAAAGAATGGCTGTGATCAAGAAATCAACCAGTAATAAATGTTGGTGAGGCTGTGGGGAAAAGGAACCTTTCTCCACTGTTATTGGGAGAGTAAATTGGTAAACCAATATGAAAATCAGTATGGAGATTTCTCAAAAGTCTAAAACTAGAGGTTCTATTTGACCCAATTAGTTTCTTTCTTGGTATCTTCGCCAGAGAGTTAAAATTATCATACCACAGCAATATGCACGCCCATGTTTACAGCAGCACAATTTGTAATAGCTAAATCTTGCAAACAGCCCAAATGACCATCAGGACACACACATGCTTAAATATCACATTGCTTCTCTTGCATGAGAA
This sequence comes from Cavia porcellus, assembly GCF_034190915.1. NCBI lineage: Eukaryota > Metazoa > Chordata > Mammalia > Rodentia > Caviidae > Cavia > Cavia porcellus. The sequence continues at coordinate 32,987,392 of NW_026947514.1, forward strand.
ATTGAAAGTGTAAATAAAGAGCAAATACATGATAGATAGAGGGAAATAGGAAGAAAATATTCAAATGGGAAGGGGAACAAGGGAGGGGAGGGGATGAGGGAAGAAAGAGGAAGAAGAGAATAGAAAGGAAAAAATGGGAACAAAGATTTTGTAAATAAAGAGGGGAAGAAGCACCGAAGGGAACTGAGGGAATTGGGGGGAAAAGAGACTCAAGATATGTCATGTAAAAAAATATTATGTACGCATACAAATTCCCTGTGATGAGTATAAACATGTATATTAAAAGCATACCAATAAAATTAATAAAAATAATATATATAAGGCATGATATAATGTGGAATTGCATTTAATTTTCATTGTTTCATATATGCTCACTCATTTCTAGCGGTCATAGAAAATCGTAAATGTTTGCATGTGAGTAAACATAGTATAAAGTGCCTTCTGAGAACTGAAGAATTTTTAAGTGAGAGGGATAAAGCTCAATCATGGCAAAAGTGTGTGCACAGACACACTCATGGAGAAGGAAAAACAAGTTATTCTGCTTTCCTGACCTCGCTATCCAGCCTCTTTGAGGCTCAGTTTCTTCATTAGTAAAATGACAGTAAGTTAACAGTACTTGTTCTTCAAAGTAGAACACTCTTGAACAAAAAAAATGATACAATAACCTTAGTAGACTCTGAGAAATACATCTAGAAAGAGTAATCAAACATTCTTAACTTGAGCTTTTAAAAAACTCTCTTAGAACATAAGAAAAAATAATTTCTGACAATCTGAAAATACTTTCTAACTTAAAAGGTCAAGATTTTGTTTGTTTGTTTTTGGTTTTTGAGAGTGTCTCTTACTATGTAGTTTAGGCTAGCTTTGAACTGACAGTATATCCAGGCTGGTCTTAGACTCGTGACAATTGTCCTACCTCAGCCTTCTAAGTATTAGGATCATAGGCATCTGTCACCATACCCAGCTCAAAGTTATTTTTTTAACTTTATTATTTTGAAGGTAACAGAATACAACAGAACAAGACAGAATAAGCCAGTTGAGACCGTGTAGTGAAATTGGTACAGAACTTCACAGCAGGTTACGGGGATAACAGTAATAGGTATCACAGTGTATCTCATTATCTTCACAATAGTTGTTTTTTCAATCACACATAGCAAAATAAAATGAAATACAGAACATTATAAAACTTATCAAAACAGAATATTGAATAGAGCAGTACCATTAATCAGAATAAAGCAAAACAGTAATAAAAAAATTTGCCTTCAAAGAGATGGTAGAAGGAAATCCCCCTTATTTGCTATATTGCATATGGTCAACCTCCCAAGAGATGCTCAGATCTCTGGTTCCCATTTGCTAATGGGGGCAGGGGAGTGGAATATTTGACTCTCAGCCCATGCACCAGTAGGCTCACTATTGCTTACCAGGGAGGCAGGCTGGTTGCTTGGTTTTCCAGCACCCTAAGTTCCAACATGGTGCTGATCTCAGGAGACGTTGGTGGTTCTCCCCCTGGAGGGGCTGCAGCCTGCCACACCACTGCTGCTTACTTGGGAGGCGAGCTGGTTGCTTGGTTTCCCAGCATCCTAAGTTCCTCAAAGTTATTTTTAATGGCACAACGTTGGAAGCATTTTCTTTAAGAGCAGAGATAAACAATGATATCAGTTACCACTTTTACCATGTATTTTTACTACATAATAATCATTTTGAAATATTTTTCTAGTGTAATAAAAAGCAATGTAGTATCAAATGGTAAAGCTCCTGGAAAGGATATGAATAAAACTAAGCTTCAGTGGAATAGATTAACATAAAATATGTGAATAAAAACCAGCAGATGAAGCAATTATAGAAATTTTGTCTATTGAGCAGAAGACAAATAAAAATTCCCTTCTTGTTTAGAATTTTAATGCTAGAAGAAATGTTACATATGTACCTGTGTGTAAGATGCTCAATAAGTGTCTTTTTTGAATACATGAATGAATTACAAAATAACAACTTTGAAGTTAAATAAGCAAGGTCTAGGGAAATTAAGTGACATAAATAAGGTTGTTTTTAAGAAAAATGAATTTTTCTTCACATATGAGACTAGGAGGTATCGCACATCATGGAAGAAAACATTCAGGGGATATAGCTCAGTGCACAGTACCTGCCTGGCAAGTGAAAGGATTCCCAGTTTAAAAGAAAAAGATTTTATTCAGCAAATGGGGCTTAGACAGATTGGAGATCTGAGGAGAGCATAATCAATGTAGAAACACATTATATAGCATTTTCAAATAATGTCCATATAGAGAAAGACTTAGGTGAAAAAAAAAACCCCACAAAAACACAAAAAAGAACTTATGCAGATTTCTGGAAGAGTCATACCTAATCTCTAATAAAAAGGGACTAGAGACTGAAAGTAACAGGGGAATCATGGAAGGCCCAGGGATTTGATTACATGAAATTATAAAAATGCTCTTAAGTTAGACATTAATACAAGCCAAATTAAAAAGCAAACAAAAAGCTGTGAGAAAGAGGTAGGAAAATACCCTTTAAACATTCAGATGATTTGGGCTTCCGGAGAACATGGCGGACAGACAACAGCAACTACCGGAGGCTCTCTGAAAGGCTTGGCTCAGAGGCTAGGAATGATGCGGACTAAGGAGACACGAACCGGTAGAGATATGCTCTGCTGATTCAGGAACGAACTGGGCTGAGAGAAACCAACTTAGAATACAGTCCTGGCGCTAAAATAGGAACAGAAAAGGCTCAGTGTGGAGGCTCGACCGCGCGCCATTGGAAACCGCGATTTGGGTTTCCCGCCGCCCGGCGGCTGGCTGCCTCCACAGCGGCTCGGCAAGGAGAGACGCGCAGAGCTCTGGGAACGGGAGTCTGCGAACGGAGTCGAAAACAGGACGGACAAGGAGGCACTGACTGGTGGCGAGGTGAGTGAGAGGAAACTGACCCCCTACCACAGTTTGACTCCAGCGGAGGACTTTTTGGGCTTGGGCAGTCCTGTAAGAGCAGGGCGCGGTGGCGACTCCAGCCACACATTCCCCTCTCGGACGGGATTGGTGAAAAGTGCCTGGCCTGCGTGACGCTGCTGGCGGACTCCCTAGGCTGGCCCAACCCAGATCCCAGAGCTGGACGGTGGCCCAGAGGAGCGACTGACTCCCGCATAGGCTGCCTCCTCCGCAACTCCCTGGTGCGCAGCGGTGGGCGGGAACACCTAGCCAGCACAATTTGATCAGGCTGTGGCTGACAGGCAGGGAAGCCGGGCCTCCTATGTAAGCTTGCATTTTATAAGGAACAGAAAAAACAGCAACAAAAAAGGCTCCTCGGCCCCCAATCCTGAGAAACAGGCAATAGTGGACACCGCACCAATATACATTAAGCGCCATATAGAGAGCCTCATAGACCAATTCAGGAATGAAGTTATCAACGACCTGAAGCTAGAAGTATGCAGAATAGTTAGAGAAATGCTAAGCACCACCCAGGAAAAAACAGATGGTGGAATGGAAGAACAGAAAAAGAGGGGAGAATTGCTTGATGGAGAAAACAGAGAAAGCATTGAGTATGTGAAGCAGGTTCAAAGGGACTATCAAGAAATTAAGAAGTCTATCCAAGACTGGCATAACAGCTTGAAAGAAACTAAGGACAGACTGTCTGAACTGGAGGGCAGACTTGTAATATGGGAGAATGAAATGAAAAACTTCTTAAAAATAACAAAGAAACAAACAGCAATAATACAAAGACAAGAAGATGATAAGAGGATCCATAACTTAAGGATTAAGAACATAAAAGAAGAAGTAGGGACACAAACAAGTGAACTACAAAAGCTACTCACAGAAATAATCCAGGAGAATTTTCCTAATTTAGCAAAAGGTAAAGATACTCAGATGTATGAGGCATACAGGACCCCAGCTACCTACAACCCTAACAGAGAAACACCCAGGCATATAATAATAAAAATTCCAGAAATTCAATACAAGAACAGAATATTAAAAGCTGTAAGAGACAAGAAACAGACTACTTACAAGGGAACACCCATCAGAATTACAGCAGATTTCTCTTCACAAACCATCAAATCACGAAGAGCATGGGGGGAAATAATTCAAGCTTTGAAAGATAATAATCTCCAGCCAAGATTGAGATATCCTGCACAACTGTCCCTGGAAATTGATGGAAAAACGAGGTGCTTCCAGGATAAAGAGGAACTGGGGGAATTTGCAACCACCAATTCAACCCTACAGAAAGTATTGCAGGATATTCTAAAAAAAGAAAAATACAAAGAACCCAGAAATAGTGGCGGGGAGGCCACAACGAATGGAGCAGAGAACAAAATGAAGAAGACAAACTGACAGCTACTGACAGAAAAAGAGCTCAACAGAAATGAGACAGAGAAGATTGGATGATAGGAACAGCTATTTTGGAGAAAATGACATCTTAATAGGTAATACTGATTTAGTACCATCTTGTTTTTGTTTTTAGTACCATCTAGCTTTTGTTCTTCTGTCTCCAATGGTCTAAACAGGTTGTATCTTATTGGATTTTATTATGTACGATAGTATAAGCAAAAACCTTTTAAAGACAAGGAGATTATACAGAAACCATTGTTCATTTTCTGTTAGTCGATTCTAAATACTCTATAATGCTGTCATTCTCTTAAATGGTTTTACATTGTTTTGATATACTTAATGCTACAGTATACGAAGTTGTACTCAAGGACTTCAAGGAAAGAGTCAATATGGTAACTACTTTTGGGTCGGAAATATCTGGTGGTGAAACACTATTCTGCTTAAATGGTTATGTTTTGATCTGCCCTGTTTCGCTGTTATGCCCTCTTTTTTCTCAATCTCCACTCCATTATTTACTTTTTTATTTTTATCCGTTTAATTAAAGGGAAAAAAATAGCAGGATATAATATAGTAACCCACTTTGACTTTCTATTATCTCGATTTGAAGCCCTGTATTACTCTCACCATCTTGTTTTTGACTGAGGTTCCTCTATTCTGTTTTGCTGGATAGTATCAGGTTCGAAAGTTTAGGCATCAGCTGAGAAGATAATGAGATTCATTATAACGCCCATTCTCGTTGACTTTTATCTACTTTTGAAGACCTACAATATCTCCAATGTTTTGGTTTTGTCGGCTTTATTCTTTACTGTTTTGTTAAATTGTATTACAACTAATGATATAGGCAATTCTATTAGAAATAGCGGGAGGCATTATGGTAACCATTGTTGATCACCTTGTATTATGTTTTTATGTTATCTATTATATCCACCCTTTTGTCTTGACTGATTCTGTTCTGTTATGTCACATTTGGTTTTACTCTCTTCCAAAAAAGCAATAAGAACTGTGGGAGCAATGAAACCCAAAATGTGTAATAGTCACTGTACAAAAGAGAGGAAAAGAAAGTGCTCTAAACTATATAACTGCATGTATATTTAAGTGTATAAGATAGAAAATGATATCACAGAGTTTTATTGGATCATTGAACAGAACTGTTTGCAGTATCATTGTTGGAATGTCCACTCTACAAGCTTTAATTTTGTGACTTGAACAATTATTTCTAAGATGGCAATATGTAATCCATTAACTAGTGATTTCCTACTGCACATTTTTTTCTTCTGTAAATCTGTATAACTTGTACCCCTTCACTGTTTTTTTTCTTTTCTTTTCTCCTTAAATAAATAAATAAATTTAAAAAAAAAATTCAGATGATTTGACAAGAAAAACAAAACAAAAAATAAATAAAGGAGCAAAAGATGGGACAGCATCCACACAGGGAAATGCAAAAATCTATGAAGGGAAAAAAAGGTCAACTTCATTGATAATCACAGCTTCATGAATAATCATTTCCAATATATCATCAAAGAAGCAAAGTTTTGTTTATTTTTAAGTGATACGATTCAAAGCTGCCAGGTCTGTGGGGAAATGGACATTTCCATTCACTGTTGGGGAGAGGAAAACGGCACTAGTTTACTGTACACATCTGGCTGGATGCACCCAGGACACTCAGAACATGAAAATGGTCATCTGTTTTAATCCCACTCCTGGGAACTTTTTAACCCTTTAAGATTGCTAGGCTCAGCAAATATAAAGAAAGATGCTTGCTTAAATTTGAATTGCATGTATACAATGAATACATTTTTTAGAATAAGTCTATCCCAGGCAATATTTTGAATATCCTCATACTGAAAATCTATCCATTGTTTATATGAAATTCAAGATTAGCAGGGCATCCTGTATTTCGTCTGGCAACCTTTGCCTGTGGAAATACTCTAAAAGCAGCTAAGGATTTATGGACAATTCTTGGTTGCAATTTCCTTTTTAATAACAAAAATATTGAAAGAAAAAAGAATATAAATCATACAATGCCTGCTCTCAGTTGACAATGAAATGAAATAGAAATCAATAACAGAAAGATAGTTGGAAAATTTCCAAACACTTGGAGATTAAGCATCATCCTTGCAAATAAGACATGTGTCAAAGATGAAATCTCAACAGAAATTAAACAATACTTTGAACTAAATGGAAATGGAAACACAACTTTCAAACTTTGTGGAATGAAATTAACCGAATTTTTGAACAAACCCAATCAGGCAAAACTCACATAAGAAGAAACAGGTAAACTGAACAGGTCTATGACTTTTCAATAAATAAGAATCTTTCCATAGACAAGGAACAAGGTCATCCCATCGGTGCTTTTGTTTTTTTGTAAATTCTACGAAGTACTTAAGGAAGAAATTATAGCAATTCTCTGCAGTCTTTTTGGTTACAAATGACACAATCATCTGTGTAGAATATCTGGTCAACAAACAATTCCTGAAACTCATAAGCAATTACAGGAGGATTGCAGGAAACAAGAGTAACATAAAAATTTCAACTGTTCTCCTATGTATTGGCAATGAACAAGTGGCACGTGAAATTCAGACCCTTAGCACAGGCTGGCATGTAGTACACACAGCAACACATAGTAGTTGTGATTGTGATCATTATTATTTAGCTTTCTGCATGTCTTTATAATCTTTTATCCGAACTATGTCTTGGGCTTCATTGCCTCTGTTCTCTTCTCAAATTGCAACCAGGATGAGCTCATTAGAATGCAAATATAAACATTATCAGTATCCTACTTAAAGCTTTTCAAGAATCCTTCATTACCTACAGTGTAAAGCCTATCAACACAATGGATAGGTCTCAAAGTTCAAGATGCTGCCTACATTTCCCATCATGTCCCACCCCATTTCAACTTTATGGTCAGAGACATCAGCTCTGTGAGAGTCCATCCTTGCCCATGTGACATACCTGCCCCAGCTCATTGCTACTCATTGCTGTCTTTCCTCCCTGCAGTTTCTTAATCTTGAGTACTCCAATCCAACCTTTGGGACCTCTTCTTCTTCACTAACAGTCAGTTGGTACCTCCACCAACAGCCAGGTCTGGATTTACCATCCTTGCATTTGCTGCACTGTATTTTAAGAATCTGCTTCTGGGCCTGTTGGTTCTATTAGAGCAGAAGCTTCTTGAACTAGGAATTTTGGTTTCTATAAATCCCCAACACTTCAGAAGGTTCCTGGCTGTTGGTAGATGTACAATAAATATGTGTTGCATGGACTACCTCATAGTGGGATTGTGCTAAGCACTTCATACAGCATGTGCATGAGAAGCAGCTACCAATATGCCCACTTAGCATATGAGGAAGCTGCCACTCAGAAAGATGAGGTTGCTTTCTCAAGATCAAAGTGCCTATTTCATGATTATCCTGAAAATCCCTGAAAAGCAGTTTTTTCAGGGGCATGTCGGGTTGGTGATTAGGGATGCCTGATTCAGGGATGTGCTTGGGGAAAGTACTAGGGGACCCATTGCTGGACACTTCCAAAGCCATGAAACCTGGCTCTGTCCACCTTCCCCACAGGCCTGCTGGAGGCCAAATGGAAGAGCCTTTCTCAGTCTACATTTTCCTCAAAGTCTCTGGGACACTGTTCTGTTCCCTGATTGCTTTCTCCGGCTCATTCTCTTCCTAATTTCATTCACACACAGAGACACTTGACCTGCTGAACTCATGACCTCACACTTGCCAGGCAAGCACTTACACCATTGAACTAAATCCCTTGTCCCTACCTGCCTCTTCATTTCTGTGGCTGATACACTCCTTCAGATCTCAGTCCCTCCCCCAGACCTGTCACAGGAATAACCACTGGTAGCTGTCTGTGACTGTAATAATCAGTGATGAACACATGGCTCACGGTTTCAAAAGGTTCAGTCCCTGGCTGGTTGGCCCTCTGCCTCTGGCCCTATGGCAAGGCAGTATGCCACGACAGGACTGTTTGGAGGAGCAAATCTGCTCACCTCATACTGGGTAAGAAGCAAAGGGGTCCCTGTTATGCTTAAAATCTAAAATTCCCACTAAATGTCTCATGTGCTTAGAGGTGGGGCTTTTGGAATTAGCTCAGAGGGTACTATAATCAGAGGATTAACCAGACTCATCCTCAATGAATGGATTCAGTTGTGGCACTGCTCTGCAGGGACATGTTTGCTTGCTCTCCTCCCAAGGGACTCAGCTCTGAGTGCAAGCCTGGGGCTTACCTGTCCCTTCCTAGGCCAGGCAGATCCCTTTCTTGCTGCCTACAAGTCCTCAAGCTTTCTTCCTTGAGCACGAGCCAGGGGACTGCAGCGTCTCTACAACCAGCTCATCCATCTCCCTCCCCCAGCACATCCAGAGGGCTGACTGTGTGACCTTTTCCATCTGTGGACACCCCCACTCCCACCCCGCTGTGCTCACTCTTGTGTGCTCACTTTTTTTCTTCCTTCTTCTTAAACACGAGGTCCTAGAGCTTGCTTGAAGGCCTGGCCTGAGTGGAAGGAAGTTGGCTGCTCAGTTATATTTAGGCTAGCGGAGACATCAATCTAAAGCTCTTTAAAAATAAAAAGTCCTATTTCAGCTGGCTCCCCAGCACATCTCCACCCACTCCACCCCTAACAAGAAGCTCATTCGCCTCCCGTTGGCCCCCAGTCTCCATTACAGAGCCTTCACATGGCTCACACATGTGTGAGGTAGGATGTCAGCTCACAGTGCCCTTCCTGCCCAGTTTAGAGGGATCTCCCTCTGCTCCCAGGCCTTTCTCCTCTGGGCCTTTTTCTCCTTCTTGTCCCAGAGGACTTGGAGACTTCTCTGAGGCCACTTCCCTCCCAGAAGCATCTAACCTGTTACTGGAGAAGACAGTGGTTCCTCCAAAGTTGCAGGCTCTTCCCTTCACATTCTCCACAAAGATCACAACTAGATGAGATGCAAACGGGGGACAAAGACCAAAGTCAGCAGTGGAAAGTGGGGCTCAAAGCTGTGCTAAGATGTGCAGTGGGCACTTTTGGACGCATGCTCCCAGCGGGCATGCGAGTGTGCATGTGTGACACACGGAGGGCGCCTGAGAAGAGGCCCATGCGAGGCCTGGGCCAGTCCCTTCTGCTCCTCTTGGCTCCCACAACTCTGGTTCTTTTCCATCCCACTGATGAAACACTTCTTTATGTCTTATTCACATCCTGTCTTGACTACCACAATTGTCTCCGTGCTGGGCCCACATGTCTCTCATCACCAATGGGATCCAAATGTTGCTGACAAAATAATCTCATTGCCTTTGTGCTGCCATCACATTCCTCCGTTTCGCAAATTCTTCCCTGTCTCCCCATTACGAGGGGAATCACACACACAGACCACCGGCTCGCTCTGCTTCTGCGCCCACCCCCGCCGCGCAGTCTCCTCACCTGCTTCTTCCCATCCTCTCTTCCAGGCCAGTCCTGTCCGCCTGGCACCACCTCCCGACACTCTCGCCTCAGCTGGTGCATGTGCAGGCATCTTCTGGCTCTGGAGCAGCCGCAAGAACCAAATCTGGGGACGGCAGTCAACACGAGCAAGGATAACAGGATGCCAGGAATTAGCAGCGCTAGAAAACAAAACAGGGCAAGGGGCTGGTGAGCAGCTCTTACCCAGGGAGGCCTAGGGAGGTCCTCTTGGAAGAAACACACACCAACTCCTCACCTTTCCTTCACTTGGGCCTCAAGACCCTTGGCCTGCCTTCATTTTTATTATGTCCATCTGGATTGTAAGGTCAGGAAGCCACTGAGCATAATCCTGCTTCAACAGGAGGTGGGTTACATTGCTGACTCTCTAAAGAGTCTTTAAGAGCAGTGCAGGCCTGTGATTCTGGCATTCTGGGAGGCTGAGGCAGGAGGGTTGCAAGTTCCAACCCAGCCTGAGTAACTTAGTGACTTTGTGAGACCTTTCTCAAAATTTAAAAAAAAAAAAAATTACTAGAAAGCATGGGACTGTAGCTCAGTGGAGAAGCCCTGGGTTCAACACTCAGTACAGGAAAGAAAGAAAATAAGAAAGAAAGAAAAAGAAATCAGTAGTACCATAAAAACCACATGCATGGTACACACACAGATCCTCAAACTAACTCAACATCCTTTCCATTTCCCTGTCCAAAACCTGAGTGGTCCCTTAGATACAGTGTTACCTGGAACCAGGGAGAGTCCTCTGGCAGGGTGACCACCAGCTGGCTCTGTGTAGCCACACAATATCCTCTTCCTCTGAAGGGAAGCAGAACCTATGGCCCAGAGGCTCGGTGACCACGGGCACAGTCTTTGCTTTTTATCAAAGGAAAAAGCGTCCGGTGATGGAGACTTCAGTGAATAATTTTATTAGCAGGAGAGGTAACAAACATTAAGTTAGGAGCAATTCAAAATTGCTATCACTTTTTAAACAGATTTGTATGTGTTTTTGCTCCCTGGGAGGAGGATGAACAAGGAGTAGCAAGATGAAGCCCAGGTCTCAGTTTGGACTGGGCGCAAGGTGTGAATTACACTTCTGTTCACAGGGGCTGTCTCTGGCTGCCAGCTTGCGGGATGACACTGCACACATACTGTGTCCGCGTGCCACCCTTCCCAGTTGACCTACCCCAGACCTGCCCATCATCCCCTTGCCACAGCCACTGGCCACAGGAGCTAATGGGTACTTGAAATGTGGCCAATCTGAACTGATTTATGGTATATTGTACACTCCAGATATTGAAGATTAAGTATAAAAAAACAAGTGTGAAGTAGCTCCCAAATCATTTTTATATTGGTTACATGTTGAAATGATATTTTGGGGTTAAAGAAAATGTATTACTATATTAAGTAAATAAATGTGACATAAGTAATAATGAGTTATAAATAGAGTGTATTCTTAAAATTAATTTTGCCAGGCGTGGTGGCACATGACTATAATCTCAGCACTTGTGAGGCTGAAGCAGGAAGATCGCTGTGAGTTTGAGGCCAACCTGGGCTATAAAGTTGAGTTCAAGGCCAGCCTGAACTGCGCAGTGAAACTCCCAAAAACATTAAAAAAAAAAAAAACTCACTTGTTTATATTTACCTTTTTAGTATGGCTATTAGAAAATTTTGCCAGGTGCAGTAGTGCACACCTGTAAACCCAGCACTCAGGAAGCTGAGGCAGGAGGATTGACATGGGTTCAAGGCCTGCCTGGGTTACATAGTGAGTTCCAGGACAACCAGAACTATACAGAGAGACCCTGTCTCAAAATCCCCCAAAAATCAAACAACAAAACAAAACAAAAAACGAAGAAAACTCCAAATGGTATGTGTAGTTTGTATTTGTATTACATTTTTATGTAATACATAAAATACGGACAGGTTTGGGGTAGATCACACAGGGCAAGGTGGCACGCGGATACGGTATGTGTGCATTTTATTCTTTCTATTCCATGGAGATGTTCTGCAGAACCCCCTCCTGTAAAGGAGGTAGAACGAGCTACCTGGTAGAAAGGAGGAGGTGGGGGTGCCTGGAAGGGGGCTGGGAGAGTGGGAGGAGTCCTATCCATTAGCAGAGCCTTGTCTGGCTCAACTATGATTGGATCAGATCGCCCATTCATCTGAAATTGCGGGAGGCCCTCATTCAATCACCCTAAGTGGAATCTGATCCTTATCTTGGGATAAACATTCCAAATGGAAGGTGAGTGCTGGGAGATAAGAGAGATAAGGAAACCATATGGCCCTGTCACCCAGAGGCTCCCGGGGTCTTATTCCTGGAAGGATTAATGAGTTGGAAGGGGGATCATTATAGTTCTGTTTCTTGAGGATGAAGAAACCCCAAAGCCCCACCTGGCAGGCACAGAGGATTAGAACTCAGAGCCTAGCTCACCTCTCTGGCCTTTACTGGGCTCTCCCCTCCCCCTCTGTCCATCTTCCTCCACACTAAAGCCCTTAAGCCCCTAAACTCTAAATTGCACTCAGCATCCCAGACCTGACTGTGGCTCTCCACCCACTGTGACGTAGTAATTTCCAGAGACTCCCCCCACCTCCCTGCCCCCACATCTCTCAGACCTCCTTTCATCAAAGGTGAACTGACAGTGGTGGCCACCAAGGTGTGTGTACAGTGGAGAGATGCTTTCCTGTCCAGACTCGGTGGTGGTGGGGTGTTCCTGTGTGCTTTTGGGGACCAGGAGCCACCGATGAGTTGAAAATCCCAGGAGCAACGGAGGGCAGGTAAATATGAGTCCTGGAGAAAGGGACTGGAACTGGGGTGGGGGTGGAGAAGTTGGGCTCTGGCGCATGTTCTCTCCTCCCCTATCCCCAGCCCCTCCTCCCCTATCTCACAGCCCCTCCATCCTTTCTTCCCGGCCAGCACTCTCTACACAAGTGTTCCAACCCACAACTAAAGATGGGGGAAGGCATTTGGTTTAGGTGCAAAGGGGACACTCTGAGCAGGGGGTAGCTTTGGGATGGTCTAATATTAACCACGAGTCATAATCACATAAAGAACAACCCACAGGCACTGAGGACTCGATTTATGGCCGTGCTTGATGATCTTGTGGGATCTGCACTAGCTCTAAGTGGTAGGTGTAATTTTACCAAGGAGAACACTCAGGCTCAGAGAGGCTCAGTAACTTGCCCAAGGTTGCAGAGCTAGTGAGAGAAGATGCCAGGAGTCAAAACCCCTTGGGACCCCAGTTCTTGCCCATCATTCAATTCTTCCCATCAGCCTTCAACAGCTGTGGTTAGGGACCAGCAGTCAGCAGAGAGCGGGCTCTGGCCCACATTGCAGACAGCCCCAGTGTAGCGTGGGCAGTTGCAGATGGCTGCCAACCAGGCAGCCAGAGCTGGGTTCTCACACCTCCCTTGCTGGAACAACCCAAACCCACTGCTGTCCACACAGTGCTGGCCAGGAAGAGGTCGAGCTCTCCCTCCTAACCCCAGCGCTGTTACATCTTAGGAGAGGTTGGAACACCTGGGGAGGGGTGGGGTCCCCACTAAGTTCCAGCCCAGCCTTCCCTGCCTCGGCTCACCCTGGCTGATGGCCTTGGTTTCGGGCTTTTCTGTGCTCTAAGCACATCTAAACATTTGGAGAAAAACAAGAAAGTGAACAATGAGCGCTTGTGGGCTAGAGAACAGGGCTGCCTTCCCCCTGGGACTCGAGCACTGTTCATAGACTGCCCCAGCTGCACTCTCACAGTCAGGATGTCACTGGAGCCCCACTGAATTACAGCCTTGTCCTCGCTGGAGGGAGGCCGGCTATTGGCTCCTCTTCTACATCACTGGGGGAATGCAGATGTTGGTGGGGGAACCAAGGGCTGGTCAGTGGGAAGGCATGTTTTCCTGCCAGGATTTTGGGAAATCACACAAGAAAGATCCATCTGAGCCTTGGCACTGTAACACTGCCAAACCACCCCTGGACAGATGTGTCCCAATCAGAGCTGTTTGCCCCCCAGGAAAAGAATCAGCTTTCTATCAAGTGGACTCTGGGCACAGCCCCAGGGAGCTTGAAGGGTCCACAGGGCCTGGAGGGTAAGTGGGGCTAATGTGCTGAGAGCATTGTGCCTGGACACCATGGCATAGGCGTCCTCACATAGGCCCGCTGTGCAGGCTGGAGTGGGCAGTGGGCCAATGGTGGGCTCCTCTGAGCTGGTTCCTCTCAGGCTGCTTTGGGCAGTTTTGTCTCACAGTCAAAGCCCAGGGTGGCAGGGGTATGGTGCACTAAGTCAAGAAAAGTTGGTGACTAGATGGATCCAGCAGAGCTCTGACACGTTCTTGTTCACGGCTGGCTGGCCAGCCGGGTAGAGCCATGAGGCAATGACCAGTTAGGCTGAGCACTAAAACAGAGCTCCTCATTCCATCCCCAAGAGCCATGGCAGCCAGAGGAGCGTCCTGCCTGGATGGCAACCCCGGAAAAGGCCAAAGTGTTTCTGCACCGACTGTTCAGACATCATTTCACGGGCCCAGGTTGCACTCACTTGGCCGTCCGCCCTTCCCTGCAAATGAGCGCTCTGGCGCACAGAGCACGTCTGGGTTGGTTTGCTGAGAAGTGCGAGAGGAATTCAGCAAGAAGCTCACGACTGAAGAAAAGTCAGCAGATTTACTGAAAGTATTATTAAAGAGCCATCCAGGGGATGTGAAGGGCAGTGTAGCAGCTGGGACTAAAGATACTAGAGTAGACAAGAAGGCACCCACAGAGAGGCCAAGAAACGGATTCAGAAACAAATGGTTTGGCTACCAGAGAGTAAAACGGGGATTTTTGTTCTAAGAAGTGCCAAATGGCTGTGCTAAGTGTAACCTGGAAGAACAGGTCCAAAGGTAAAGATCACCGGTGTGTGCCTAAGGGGTCTCTCTTCCTGAGACCCCTACACTCCCTCCTGCCTTAAGAAAACCAGGGACTACTGTTGGTGGCTGGGAAGGAAAGCACCCCCACCCCAACAGCTAAACAAGAAGCCAGTGCCCAATATCCTTGTTTGGGTATTGGGGCCCAATCCCAGGGCTTCGAGCATGCTAGGCAAGCTGTCTACTACTGAGCTACATCCCCAGCCTTATTCTTTGCCCCAGTCCCCTTTTGGTATTGGGGACTGAACTCAGGGTCTTCATACTGAGCTAAACTCCATTCTGCCTTTTAAAAAATTATTGTTTTTAAGTTTGAAACAGGGTATAAGTTGCCCAGGCTCCCAGCCTGCACTGGAAGCTAAAGCCTTTCTGCCTCAGCCTCCTAGATTGCCAGAAGTTCTGGTATGTGCCATCATGCTTGGCTTTTGACTATGATTTTCTGTAAGTTGGGCACAGGGGGCTGTGCAGCACATTCACAAAAGGCCTCGTCCCAGGCCTTGGTGCTGTGGTGAGCACCCCACAGACTGGCTCAGGGGTCTCCTCCCTTTGTACTTGTACTCCTGACCACCAAGCAGCCTAACCCACAAAAGACGAGCAGTACATTTGCATGTTAGAAGGAAGAGTTCTCTTCTCAGGAAGCCCAACAGTATTACCACAGAATTTTCTTGACTTTCAATGTCATAGTATCTCCCCAACGAGGCCCAGACAAACTTACTAAATGAGTGGAGTTTTGAAACTGAGGGAATATGGTAAATACCTAATTATCCCTATCTTTCAGACAAAATCTTTGACCGTAAATGTCCTGAATTTCACATACGCTTTCTAAGTGTATTCTTTCTTTCACAATTGAACACGCAATTGTCTGGCTTAAATCCAGTGACCCTTGATTGAGGCTAAATATTCCCCACTTTCGGCACGCCTAATGATTTCCATCTTTGTCTCCATTCTACTAGGTTTAAGAGACTTACCCTTCTTATCAGTAGCATCGGCACTTCATTTTTCCATTTCCACTCATTCTTATTAAATAATAAGGTCAAAATGTAAGAAAGTATTCAAATACTTGCATAAACACTACTCAACAGTCACAAGGTGACAGTGCTGACATGGAACCATTGTCCAGCAGGCCGAGGTGTCTTCTGACAGCTTGATATGCTGGTTTATCCACCAAAGTGGGGAAGCTTGAAACCAGGGCTTGGCCCAGATTGAGAGGGGGGTGTTGTCATACATAGATCAAGGCAAAAAGTATGGACTAGAAGAGCGCACCAATGGCAGAGGTACTGGTTACAGACATCTAGAATGAGGACACTCCCTGAAGCTAGCTGGGGCTGGGGGTAGGCCTGCTTTCCTAGCTGTGTGTGGCATCACAGGCATTATCAGAACTTCCCAGCATCCCTGCATCCGGAGGTGCACGAAGGGTGGGGGTTTCTGCAGAATTCACAGCTGAGGAGTCTGTGCATACATCAAAGGGGGGTGGGGTGGTCAAGTTCTAGGCAGCACTGCCCTGGACAGTGTGTCTTTATCCAGGTTGATCTGCTGCAGGGGGAAAGGAGGGAGGCTGTTATCATCTCCAGAGATAGGGGGCTTACAGCCAACAGAGTGCTGAAAGGACACTTACTAGCTTGAAGAAATTCCTCAGGAGGCCCAAGAGTGCCTAGAAACAGATTCCCAGGAGCTCTGTGCCTCTTAGCAACCCTGGCAGCAGCACGTGACTCACGTCTCTAAGCCTGTAGGGAGTGTGGTCGTCACACTCAGCAGTTCTAGGGGACAGAACTGAGCAGAGACCCCTTCCTCAAGGCCACCCGAATGCCAAGAGCCTTTCATTAAAGAATATGTGGGCAAAGTCATATGAGGAAGTATTCTACTCAGTGATTAACTGGCATGTTGGCAGAGATGGAACCTGACAGATAGGTGGATCATGGGTCTAAGAGTCTACGCCTCCAGAGTAGCCTGGACTGGGCTTTCTAAGTGACTCTGGACTAGTTCCCTCATTTGCAAAATGAGAGCATTGATCTCTGACCTATCAGCTCTAATACTCAAGGTATTTGTATTGGCAGAACATTACAATATTTGAAATGTGAAAAAGTGTATGATTTAAATTATCTTAGAAGATAGTTATATTCTTTATTCAACAATATACTCTATATTCAAAAATATGATTGATTTGGAGATTTATAACAGAGGGAAGAATTTGGGGCTCCCATTCAGGCCTAGAACAGGCACTAGAAAACTACAAAGCCATTTGCTTCTGAATCAAATCCTCCCAGCCTGATGATTCCTCTCCTCTCACCTCTAGGGGTTGAAGGGCTGTAAGTTCCCTTCAGGATGCTGAGGAGTAGGCAGGGTCTGTTCACAAGACAGGATATGAAAAACCTCCTTTTAATTAAATTTAAGATCAAGCACATTTTTCAGAGTTGCTAAGGCCTACATTTTGTTTTGCTTAGAGTTTCCAGGACCGAATCTGAAAGGCAGTCTGTTCTCTACCTTTAAAGAAGAGAACTGGGGAAGAGCAGTGGGATTTGTGATTCCTATTTGCAAGCCTCCCGGGAGACAATGCAAGAACTCCTCTGCAGCCGCAGGAAACCAAACACCTGGGCTGGGAAGGCAAACTACCTGCGGTCCACTGAGGCTGCCAGCAAGACACAGCCAGGGAGAGGCGGGGCGCAGCGGCTCCCCTGCCAGTTGAAAGCCTACTTTTGTTCGAACTACACCTCAATCATCTGCTAGCTCTCTTTCTGGAGGGAGGGTCCATACCATGGAAGGTGTGATTTTTCCCGAGGGTCCATTCCTAAAACGTAGTGGGCAGCCACTCGGCCTCGCAGCTGTGGCTGCCGGCAGTGGGTGACGCCTTTCTTGCGCACGCGTCTCAGGCCCTGAACTTGGGAGCAGGCTGGACTGTGGCGCTCCGCCCCGTTCGGCTTGGTTTGCGCTGGAATGCCATGCTTTTCAAAGTGTCTGAGTGCACGGCACTTTCTCAATATGTGCAGCGATGGTCTGATAAGAAGCCAAGCGTCTGGTTCGTGAGTTCACGGCCCCCGCCACGGCCAGTGCCCACTGGAGGCCAGGGCTGGGGCTCAGACCTCAGCTCAGCATTCAGGCCTGCCTGGGAAACGGCTCTGTGCAGTGCCAGGGCCTCTACTTCCCAGTTCTCCTGGCATTTGCAAACCACCTCCATCCTCAGGACTGACACCTCCCACCGTCAGGCGACCCCAAAGGCTGAGTCCACTCAGTGCAACGCGAGCGCCCCCTCCGGCCGGCGGTCCCCAGCCCCCCGCGCTGCTCGCTCAGCCCCACAATGCGCCCTTGTACCGGGCCTGCAGCCAGGCCGGGGGATTTGGCGCAAGGATCGGGGCAATATTCGTCAGATATTTAAAACAGAGCCGAGAGAACAAAGTGGGTCTTTGTGCTGCCGGGCGGCCGGGAGCGGAGAGGCGCTGCCCACCCCCCAGCCCTGCGCACTCGGCTCGGCGCGGAGCGCGCTCCCGCGCGGGTTCCCAAACATTTTCCAGCCAGAGCGCGAGGCGAAGCGTTAACCCTTCCCCGCCTGCTCCCCGCTGCGCGCTGAAAGAGAAGCTGGTTTAGTCTACTGGCCACGACGTGTTTAATTGAAAAAAGAACTAGTCATTTTCCATGTTTCTGCAGGAAGCATAGATCATTAAAATAAAATGATATACCAATTGGGAATCCAGGTTTCAAATGACTGGGAATAATAGGACGCCTGGGCCGTGTAAAAACCAAGTCTTTTGGAAAAGACGCCTTCTTTGGATGCAAGAAGTGAAATCTATTTGAAGGAATGAGCCTCTTCTGTCTTGTTTATGCTGGGTGACCGGCCCTTCCTTTTCCTGCTTATTGCCAGTTGGGATTTGGAAGATATGTTGGTTTATTGTCAAAGTCTTGGTTTTTGTTTTGGGTTGTGAGCTGGATGGCATTTATTTATTTTTAAAAATAACCGAATGACTTAGATACAAGTGAAGTGTTTGTGGTGTAGGGATCGTGTCGTGAACCAAGAAATAGAATTAATTCAGTTTTTTATGGATGCACATTCACGAGAGCAAGAGAGAATACAGTGTAAGTAATAAATACATTTTGTTGTTTTGGGGGAAGGAGATTGAAGAGGTCTCTTAAGTAGACCGGAACTTGGGGATGTGATGTGTAGAGTCTTCTTTCTGCCTTATGCTTAGGAAGATTTGCTCCCCTTCCCCGCAATGAAATGAGGAAGTGACAGGCAGAGGTTGGGGGAGCCAACTGCAGGTTTAGAAGTGAGTGCTTGTGCTTGAATTAGCCAGATGGCTGGGGAAGGTGGTTTCAAACAACCGGATAATTCCAGAGTCTTCTGAACCAGGCTCCAGGGTGCAGATTCAGCCTGGTTAGATGCTCAGCTCGTTCAAGCAAGTCAAGGGGGTGGAAGGGATCAAAGAGGCATCTCCTGACTTGCAGGCTAGTATTCTGGTTAGTCCACCCTGTCTTCCTGTGTACACACATCTGAGGAATTTATGGCTCTTTTTCCTTTGTAACTCCATTACCAGGTGGTGGTCACTGGCAAATGAAGAGATTTTTTTTTTCTGGTGCTGGAGCTTAAACCTAGGGCGTTGGGCATGTTAAGCATGTGCTTTACCCCTGAGGCCTGGCAAAGGGATTTTATGTGGGATATCTTGGCAAGAAGCTCCTTTACCATCCTTGACCTTCAGGTCTCCAGGGCAACTGCTGCTGGGATGTCAGTCATACCAGATCCTGTCCCTTAAATGCCAGTGCTATAGCAAAGGCAGATAAACAATTTTGCAGTAATAGTCAACGTCACCAACTTATTCTTAAATGTGGGCTGGCTAGTTAAGATGATGTAAGCGGTTTTTTTCTACTCTCTTCCACATTCTGGACCTAGAATTCTGGGCTTAAGACATAGTCTAAGAATGTATGTTGGGGTGTGAGGTGAGGAACGCTGCGGGTTAGGACTCTGGAGAATTCTTCGAGGCTCAGGGAAAAAGTTTTCTTCTTGGCTTTCCTAGTCCATACCACAGCTCAGCTCAGTTCCTGCCCCCTCCTTCCCCATCCTTTCCTCTCCCTCTTTTTTTCTGTCTTCTTTGTAGCTCTGTAAAGTCATCTTATATAAGTTGTGGTGGACACTGTTCACAGTTCAGCCCTCTGTCTCCTACCTCCTCAGTTATGAATGCTACTTCTCACTTCTTGAATCTACAATAACAACAAAATATATCTATTATTTATATTTCCTTCTTTGATCTTATGCATGTACATCCACATACAATTGGATTAATTCTATCTAATGCTAGCCATAGTTACTTTTTTTTTTTTAAAGCCAACTAAGATTGTACAGTGAAATTGGTACAGAACTTCACAGCAGGTTACCGGGATAACAGTAATAGGTATCAGAGTATATTTCGTTATCTTTATAATACTTATTCTTCCAATCACGTATATCAAAATGAGATGAAATACAGAACATTATAGAAATTATCAAAACAGAATATTGAATAGAGCAGTACCATTAATCAGAATAGAGCAAAACAGTAATAAAAATATTTGCCTTTAAAGAGATGGTAGAAGGAAGTCCCCCTTATTTGCTATGGTCAACCTCCAAGGAGATGCTCAGATGTCTGGTTCCCATTTCCTAACAGGGGGACAGGAAAAGGGGGGTACCCATTTGCTAATGGGGGGGCAGGAGAAAGGGGGTAGGGGAAGTGGGATGTTTGACTCTAGGCCGTGCATCAGTAGATTCACAATTGCTTAGCAGGGAGGCAGGCTGGTTGTTTGGTTTCCCAGTGTCCTAAGTTCCAACATGGCGTGGATTTCAGGAGCTGCTGGTGGTTCTCCCCCTGGAAGAGTGGCAGTTTGCCATACCACCACCACTTACCAGGGAGGGGAGTTGCATAGTTACTTTTTTTTACCAAGAGAATACAGAGAGGATGACATCCTGGGACTTTTAAGCCTTGGTTCCAAGGATTTGTTCTGCCTGGGTCTCTTAGAGGCTTTGCTCTTGGGACCCTCACTCTAGAACCAGCTACTGCCCTAGGAGAAATCCAAACACAGAGAGAGGCCAGAACTGCAGTACTGCAGTCAAGACCGTTTGCTGAGCTCCCAGCCAGCCTCTGTACCACTGCCACTCTGTCTTGGGTGGTCAAGTTATGGAATCTTGAATGACTCTAGCCCTAGCCTACCATTTGACTAGAATAACAAGAGCTCCTGAGAGAGAATTGGCTAGTTGGGCTTTGTTGAAGATGTGAATGATGTTACAGTCATTGTTACAGCTTGTGTTTAGATGTCCCCCCAAAGCCTTCATGTGGTCATGGTCATAGCCAGGGCTTTTCAGAGTTGGATGGATCTAGAGTGTGTGATGTTGGGATTGATTCATGGTGAAATGCTAGGATTAAAGGCACAGGATTAGAGTGTGTGATTACTAATTTAGTTTACTGATTGGGTTGGCACCTACCCTAAGACAGGTAACCTAGGTAGAATATAAAAGGGGCAGAAAGAAGCTGATATTATTGTTAGTTGCCTCCTGCCTACCATTCTCCTCTGCAAGTCCCCTCTGCCATGCCACCCTGCGATGGAGCCAGAAAACTATGGGCTGAAACCTCTACAAACTGTAAGCTAAATAAACCATTCTTTCTTTAACTTTGAGTGTTGGCTATTTTGTTTCAGCAATGAGAAAGTTATTAAGACTTTTTTTCATAACTGGGCTAAGTCGCTGAGTTTCAGGGCAGTCTGTCATGCACCAAAATGTAACTGTGCAAGGATGAAATGCTGGGTGGTGCGTGAAAAGAGAGTATCTTGGAGGTCTTAGCCACTTTGGAGAACTCAACTCTTTCTCAGCCTTTCTGCTCCACCTCCCCAACCCCATCTATCCTCATTTAGGATCCCTGCGTGTCACATGGCCCCATGCAAACCTTGTGTGGTCACCTATTGTTTTTTTTTTTTTTTGTCTTTTTCCTTTTTATCGGTACCAGGGATCGAACTGACTGCCTGCTTACAAGGCAGGCGCTTATGCCGCTGAGCTAAATCCCCAGCCCCATTGTTAAGTACATTAGTCTGCTCCACCCAAAGGCGGATGCCTGCAGGGGAGGGCCTGCCATCTATTTCTTTACTCTTCAGCTCCCACAGATTTGTCAAACTTTTCTAATGGACCACTGTGGGGAGTAACAGCCCAGAAGAGCACCTCAAGGTGGGTAAGTGACTTGGCTTCTTGTCTGCAGTGTTGCATACTTGTTCTTAGCAGTTGGATGGCTGCTGCTTGGGCCCATCCAGTTGCTAGCCACACTGTGAAAGAGTCTGAACCTCACTCATACTATGGCCACTCAGGGAAGATGACCAGGTCCAAAGGACCTGTTCAGATTTGCTCCCAGAGGCAATCCCAGGGAGCCAAAACCTGGGGAAGGACAAGACCCCACCCAGGTGTTAGCCCCAGGAACCACCCTTAGAGCTCCTTGGACCAGCCAGGAGCTCAACTCACAAAGGCACACTCATGTCTTCC
Source organism: Cavia porcellus (assembly GCF_034190915.1). Taxonomy (NCBI): domain Eukaryota; kingdom Metazoa; phylum Chordata; class Mammalia; order Rodentia; family Caviidae; genus Cavia; species Cavia porcellus. The sequence continues at coordinate 33,009,491 of NW_026947514.1, forward strand.
TGTTATCCTGCCACTGCCTGTGGATGGAAATGTGTGCTTAGGCCATCCTTGACTGAGAAGCAGAGCCAGGGCCACTCAGATAGACCTTGGTGCCTCTCAGGAACCCTGTGTGCTCAATGCACACTCAGAGTGTTGGCGGGGGTGGTGGCAGGCCAGGATGGAGGTGCAGGAGGAATTCCTCAATCCTTCAATCAACATTCTTCTGTGAGCCCAACCTGGCTTCATGCTGTAGGACACAGTTGAGAAGGAGGCCCAGTCCCTGCTCTTAGGTAAAACACTTGGAATCTGATACACACCTCACTATAGGGCAGATGGGGTGACAGTGGGGTGGGGGAGCTATGGTCTTCCCTCCACATTACTTCTGACACTGTCTGCTGACATCAATAGAGATCTAGAAATAGTGTGAGGTATGGGGCATCAGGGCCACACAATCTGGGTTTGAGTCCTAGCTCCACCACTGATTGACTTTGTGACCTTAGACAGGTTACTTAAACTCTCTTGCCCTCTGTATTCTTATCAGTAACAATAGTACTTAGGGTGTATATGGTGTGATCAAAAATATAGTGAGTATTTAAATTTCAAAAATGTATTCTGGTAAAAGACATTGCCATTTCCTCCTTCCCCTCACTGGACACACTTAACCCACCAATCTTGCCATTTTCTGAAGCAGTTCTAAAAGGCTTATTTCCTGAGGAGACCGGCAGGCACCACCAGACCCAGGCTGATCCTCTGAGCCAGTGTGCTATGTCCCCACCCAGGGCTGTTCCTTCAGGCTAGGAGTTCACACAGCCTTGTGCCTCAGCTCCTTGTCCTGAACTTGTGATTAGTTTGCTTCCCGCTGGAGCAGAAGGCAGACTAGGGGTTAGGAGGGCAGCGGATGAGGCTAGAGGTCCCCAGAGCCCCAGGAAGCATTTCTATTTCATCTTGACCCCCATTCCAAACTCTGGCCTGCCTAGTCCCCAGCCGTGTCCAGAGACCTGGGATGTACATGCCCAGCTCCCACCCTCCCTGTGACTTCCTCAGGGCCAGAGCTCCTTCTTGATCTTAAGGAGGGCAGAAGCAGGGATGCCCAGGGACATGCTGGGCATGCATTTCCTGAAGGGACAGCTGCCCCGCACTGAGGTCTGCACTGCCTTTGCTCAGCGTCCCCAGTGTCAGCGCTCTGCTGCAAGCCATCAGCACGAGGCAGAATCATATCCATGTCACAGCGCCGCGCAGACAGCACTGAGAGTGACTCATTCAGGCACAGGACGTGTTCTGTGCCGAGATGTAGGGCCTCTCCGGGGAGGGTCATTTTCTCAAGAAAATGTCCACTTTACCTCATCTTTCAGGGGCCCACTTCCTGACCAACAGGCTCAAGTAAGTGACATTTGGACGATGAGTCTGGGCGGGATTCCAAACCCCTGGCGTTTCCAACACGAAAGGGTCAAAGTAAATCTTCGCTTTCCTTAAAGTAGTTTAACAGAAAGAAGACATTGGATCCTTCCTCGGCACATCTCAGGAGATGGATTTTCACTGTCATCCAAACTCAAGACAGAAAAATAAGGTATTAAGCCCTACTGGTCTGACTGGTTTATCCATCATATTCTATTACCTTCTAAGAAGTCTACCTTACTTGAATATCTGATCAGTGCAGCACACCTGGTTAGAATATTTAGGTAGGAGCAGGGGAGTGATTGTGTTTTTTGCCTCCCCAGATGTAATTCTTTGGGCTCTCCACCCAGGGTCACTACTATCCCATGTGGTGCCTATGGACAAACCTTGAAAGGGCACTGCTTCTCCATCAATACAACCCCACCTGGGCACAGCGTGGCTACAGTGCAGGCTGTTTGCTTACCCATTTGCTTACCAGTTGAGTTGCCTTTGTGCAGGGAATAGGCTGCACAACTGTACATGGTATGCCTCCACCCAGTGTTACTCATGTTGGAAAAGTGCCTGTTAAAGAGAGAAGAGGAAGGGGATCTTTGTCCCTGTACATTATAGAGACCCAAGTGTGACACCTTAGGATGGCAATGCATTGAGGTCTGGGAGAGTTTGGTGATAATGTACAGCAGGGCTCACTTTTCCTGGGAAAGAAGGCTCACTTCCTGAAGTTTAGGCTCCTAGAGGTGGAACAGCTGGTCAGTCTGTCCATAATCCTGCTCAGAAGCCTGGATTTGTTCATTTGGATGCCTTACTCGAATTTCCAAGAACCTGTCACTCTCTCCTGAGAAAGAGGGGAGGTTCATGGTACTGCTTTCCTCTCATTCCTTCTGGAGCTTTGGCCTGTGGTTAGGACATCTGGGCATAGAGAGTTTTCACCCATCTCTGCTTTCAGATCTAAATCCAGTCTCCTTTCTGGGCTTGACATCTACTTTGATGGTTCCATTTACAGAGCTCTTTGTGGTACAGTCTAGAAGACTCCCTGCAGGGTCATCTTCCCCACCTGTGACCCAGCAAACCACCTCTAAAACCGAAGAAAAGCGCACAGCTGGTCTACAACATACTTAGACCTAAGTGTCAATTTTAGTTACATATTTTGTAAATACATTGCGGGACCCACCAAATCCTATGGACAAGGGCTTTCAGGAAGTGTAGAGATATTTGTTCATTTCTTCCTTCATCCATTCATTCATTCATTTAACAAACTTAACTGAATACATAACATGTGTCAGCCCTGTGCTGGGCTCTGGGTACAGAAGCAAATGAGAAAAAAAGCCCTCTTGCTTCAGTTGAAATATCAATTCCTCCAAAAGCCCTCCCCCAGCACTCACTCACAGACTCGGGGCTCCTGTGTGTACTACCTTTCGGGAAACCTCATTCACTTTATTGGACCTACTGTGTCTGGTTCCAGAGACCCAGAGAGACTGTACCATGTCTGTGTTAAGCAGGGAACCAACCCCCATTTCCCTGGCACACTGTGACCACAAATGATGTGTAGCTAGAATGAGTTTGCTCCCAAGTGGACTAGAAATAGAATGGCTGTCCTTCTAGGGATGTCCTTGTGTTTAGGAAATCTGTCTCCTGTGGAGGGTCAGGTTCCATGCAGAGTCCTCTGCTCTGGAGAAGGCTGGGATGAGATGATTGCCAAATTTCTTTAGACTAAATCCAGAGATCCTAGGCTGGCCGGGTTGAAGGTAACTAGAGTACAGGTGTAACCAGGTAACCAGGTAACAGGTGGCCAGCCACTCCAGGTGACAAGGCTCCTGGCCTGATCTAATTCAAGAAGGACAGACAGATGTAAGAAGGAGCTCTCTGTAGGCCTGCCGTTGACCATCCTTCACTGCAGCCCATGTGACTGTGAGCAGGTCTGCCAGAGATGGAGGTGATGTGGGAACAGGGAGTAGTGTGGTACTTTCTAGGCTTACCTCTTCCATTTCAGAGCTCTGGGTCCAGTTACACTCACTGTCGCAGTGCACAGAACCTATGTCACCAGTAACTTGGGCCCTGGTTGCTGACAGCATGGTTTTGTTCTCACTGGGCCAATAACTTCTGGCTCTGTTTTTCGGTTTCTAATAGCAACAGAAGGAAAGTTTGTTTTTTTCTGTTTGGGGACCTTATTTATTTCTCTTGTAGGATGAACTATATAACCAGATGAGGGTTGTGGGTTTGATGCCATTAGGGTCCCAGTGAGGCCTTAACCCAGGCCCTGGTAGCCAGTGTGGAAAAAGATCATCTTAGCTCTGCCCCAGGAGGTGATGTGGGCTCCATGAGTGGAGAGCTGTTGGTTCTTCTGGGATTGGATTCAGCTGCCCTTTTTAATTCTGAATGGCTAGAAACTATACACGGTAGCCACTTGCATAAGCCTATAATCCAGGAAAGGGGAGAAAAAAGAATAGGCACCTAAAAGAAAGGAATGAGGGAATGGCAAGAGAAGACAGGTGACTGTGGAGAAGGACAGTGACACCATCAGCAGCCTCATGCATCATTTTAGGACATGAAGCCAAAGTGGGGTGACCAGAGGCCTGCGTGAAAGCAGTTCTTGCTGGCAAGGGGCTTTGGGTTCCCACTGAGACAGAACTACCATCTTGAATGGATGAGCAGGTGGATGAGTGGATGGAGGAATAAATGAATTGAGACAAAAAAAAATGAGGATTGAGTAGTAAAATGGGAAAGGTGAAAAATAGTGAACTATAAGAGCATCTTATGAGGGGGTCTAACCATTTTAGGGTGGCTAAGAGGACCTTGATCCTCCCTCCTCTCCAATCTCCCAAAGTAATCCTAAATAAACACAGAATCTGGGCGAAGCATAGAGTGTTTACACAGTATACATTTTGAGAAAAAGTTTCCAATCTCCCATATCTGCCACCTCTTCATTTCCATTTCTTCCTTTAAGAAAACCCAGAGTTGGCTATGGCGGCCCGTGCCTGTCATCCCAGCGCTCCAGAAGGCTGAGGCAGAAGGACTGAAGTTCAAACCCAGTTGGGGCAGTTTAATGAGACTCTGTATAAAACAAGAACAAAAACAATAACAATAACAAGACAAAAAAGAGTGGGGATGTAGCTCCCTGGGCCCAATCCCCAATACTGCCAATGAACAAAACCAAACCCAACCCAGCAGAATCACTCCTGTTCACCTGCAAGGCCTTGTGTCTGCTTTTTCTGACTCCCATCTAAATGTATTCAAGCTGTGGACAGACAGGCGAGGACCTGAAACGTGATTAGAAGGGTAGGGAAAATAAGCTGTAGATTCCTTTGAGAGTAGAAAGCATTAAAGAGCCTTAAATCTTTCAGTCACTCCTACTTAGGGATTTGGGGTATTGATTACTCTCACAATCACAAATCATTGGGGGGATTGTCTCTTCTCGCCCTTCAGTAAAAAATGTTAAGTACAGGCTTTTTCCCAGGAAAGACTCTGAGGCAATAGTTCATAGGAGTCAGGGTCAAAGGTCAGGGGTCAAAGGGCTACACCCTGTAAGTCTTGAACCAAAAACATAAGCAGCCAGCTCAGAGGTGAGCAAGCCTCTTCTTTCATGAGAAGGCTTCATCAGAAACCAGAGGGACACAGTGAGTCAGGTCACAAGGGCTCCCCATGGTGAGATAGGTCAGAAGGGGGTCGAGCAGAGGCTGGAGAAGGGGTGTCTTTCTTAAGTCCCTCCATCTCAGGGACCTACTGACTCACTGGGGAAGTCCCTGAAGGTGGATTCAGTGCACACACCATGTGACTGTGTTCTCAGATAAGTCTAGTTTGCCTTAATGTCAACAATAATGGGAATACTGGCCTTTCTTCTAAAAAGGAGGAAATACGATGTTCAAGCTGATGCAAGAGAAAGGAAAGGAGGTCTGACTGCCAGAAAAGCATCAGCTTCATTCAAAATCTCAGGAGTTATGAAGTCAAGAGAGAGGGCAGGGAGGACCCAGGAAAGCCGCCTTGGAGGCTTGGCACAGAGGCCTGAGGTGGGCGAGGGGAAGGAGTATTATATGTGGGGCACGGGTCAAGTGAGCCTCCAGGAAAAACCATCACCCCTGGAGGGTGAATGGCTTGCTTTGTCATAAGCCTCCACAGGGCTGCTTTGAACTCGAAGAAACCAAGGTACACCATGCAGAAACACCCTTCCCAGGAAGCTGAGCAGTTTAATGGATTTTCACATAGGGGTGGGAGACCATCTCATCCTCCCTTTCTCAGGGGTCTGGGCATGCATGCCTGAGTGGTTCATGTCTGCCTATGGTCTTCATGAGTCTTTCAGGGTAGACTGTGGTGAACCCTCTGGCTCTTCCATTTGTGGATTTCTTCCACTGTCTCTCTGGCTTCCGCTTCTAAATCTGCTTCAGCCTGGGGAGGCAACGGTACTTCTTAGCTCTGACCATCTTGCTTTCTTACCTCAAGCCTAGACTTTAATAAGACTAACTTTCAAACACTTTGCTCTTTATTAAAGTTCTTACTTTACTAGTATTGTTGATCTGTGTTTCTGATTAAAAAATAATAGCCAGGCATAATGACACTGTTTGAAGCCTCAGTTTCTTGGGAAACTGAGGCAGAAAGATCATTTAAACCCAGGAGTCTGAGACTGGTCTGGAAAACAGCAAGACCTCATCTCAAAAATGAATGAATGAATGAAGGTTTAAAAATAAGTCTTCTTCAGGAAGCACATATCAGATGGGAAAAGAGTTCCTTGTGTGCTGAGCCTTACTGACCAAGGCTGAAACCTTTGCTGCTTGTGTGAGTTTGACCTTGATGATGATCCCCGAGGGATGGTAGCCTGCATGTGATGGATTTCTTTTTGCCTCCTGCTCTCTAAGCCCTCACCAGTTGTTTTCTGTTGCTGAACTCTGGAAGAAGGATTTAGAATATCCTATGAAGCAGAGCAGCCAAGCTACAAATTCCAGGATAGTAGTAAAAGACTAAAAAATGGTAAGAGACCAAACAGGGTGCTTCTTTCTCCCAATCTATTGCTGTAGTGCAGCCTCCTGAGTTTGAGCTTCTCATTTCTAAGAACTTGTGTTAGTTAGGGGCATTTCAAAGGGAAACTGAGGCTGGGGTCAGTGCTGTGATCTGCCTAACGCCTTACATTTAATGGGCCATAGGCAGTTCACATTGAAGGACACCTTCAGTAACCGTATAGTATCAGCATTCTGATAGGAAAAAGGCAAAGGAGAACTTAATAAAGCAGAGTTTGGGGGAGCTCATAGAGGAAGACTCTAGCTTTTGTAAAATAAAGGAGACATTGTCATTCCTGAGTCTGCAGGGTCATGATTCAGCAGGAAAAGAACTGGGGGGAATAAACAATCCTTCTGCTTTCCAATTTCCTGTGCCTATTGCGCCTTGTCTGAGCACAACTAGAAACCAGAGGTCGGAGATGCCTCATTAATGCAACATCCACAGCTCAGTCCTCTGGGGCACAGGACAGGGTACTGGGTGGTGAGTGAGGCTGGAAAAGCAGATGGAAGATACCCACCTAGAAGCACTGATGAGATGTATTTATTTCTTTATTTTCAGTGCTACGGAGCTCTTCTGCTGGCTTGGGATTTGCTTTTAATAATTTCCAGCCTTTCTGCTTTTTTCTCCGTTGAAATACCTGTCGCTGTGTGGCTTGCAAGTGATATGTTTGCTACTTCCCCAGACTGTGAGGGCCTCTGCTGTGGTCATCAGTGCTTAGTTTATGGGCCTTCTCTTGGCCGCCACTTCTTTATCAAAACTGATTCTGAAGAGTCCTGCTGTTGGCCGTGACAAAGCAACAGGATCCAGATTTATCCTCTCATTGTAAACAACTGGAAAAGGGAACAACGTAATGTACTGATGGCTTCAGATATTGCACAACAGGCTAGGCAGGACTGTAATCTCTCAGATAAAGGAAACAAATGAGGTGAGTCCTCTGATCGCCCCAGTTTCTGATTGGAGGCAGAGTTTGGACTTCCCAACAGGAAAGGAATGTCAAGCAGAGCACGGAGGTCATGCTGATTTGAAAGACAGAAATAAACGTCTGAAAGAGTTTAGATGGGAGCTGTGGGACAGTGTTCTAGAAAAAACAAGGCTGCGTAGAAAAGGCTCCATGAAGGCCCACTGAATGCTTGCTTAATCCTAAGACACACACAGAATGAAGCTTCCTCAGACTGGGGAAAGAGCAACTAGCAGGTATGAACTGAACAATCCAGGAGGTTCACAGGAGACTGTGAAATGAATATCTACCAACCAGCTTGATCATCCAGGGCCTTTAGTAGAGATCATGTCCAAGTACCCAAGGACTGAACTACCTTTGGGGTATTTAAAAAGAAGAAAGAAGAAAGAGAGAGAGAGAGAGAGAGAGAGAGAGAGAGAGAGAGAGAGAGAGAGAAGAAAGAAAGAAAGAAAGAAAGAAAGAAAGAAAGAAAGAAAGAAAGAAACTTAGACTCTTCCTGACAAAGTGTAAACCAATCCTTAAAGGGATAATACCCATAAGTAAACTAATGGCCTATCAGATAAAAACTCAATATTTTTTTTTTTATTTTGACCTCGGGTCTCATGAATGAGTCCAGGCAGGCCTTGAACTCCCCCATGTAGCCCCAGGCTGGCCTTCAATTTCCAGTCCCCCTGTCTCATCCTCCCACCAGGCTTGGCTTAAAATTCAGTGATCTTTAAGGGAAGATAAAGTAACTCACAGACAAAACAAAAGCAAAAAGCACAAATACTTCAAAATATTGTTTGTACCCGATAAAAGCAAACTACTGGACTCATCAGGTAGTGGTGATCCAAGAGGAACATCAGTTACAGGAGCATTCCGAAAAGTGACAAGAGTTGACCAAATGAGAAGAAAGGCGCGTTCATAGCTGTTATGAGTATGCAAAAATGTGCTCAGGAATTTAGGGGAAAATGAGAATGGGAAGATACAAAAGAAGAACCAAATAGAACGTTCAGTGATGAAAGAACGCCACATCCAAAGTCAGCGGCTGGAATTAAAAGCAGATTGGAGATCACTGGAGAAAAAAGGGAAATAAAAATATATTAACAGAAACTCTCCAAAGTGAAGTCCAGAGGGGAAAACAACTTAAAAAATAAAAAGAAAGAAAGAAACAATCTCAGTAACATGATGGGCAACACCAAATGGTATAATATACAGAAAGAAGAGGTGAACAAATTCTTGACAAAATCATGATCGAAACTTTGATATAAAAAACGAACTATCAGTACTAGTGAGCAAAAAATACAATGAAACTCAAATTTAAAACACTTTAAGGTAAATCATTATTAAAGTATTAAAATTAATAAGAGGAAATTTTAAAAGCATCTTGAGAAGTAACTGTAACTTACGGAACTTTACAGAGTCTAAGAGACATTGTCTACTTCTGATTAGAGCTAGGCAAACCAGAAGACAGTGCGATGATATCTTTAAGGTACTAAAAGAAAAAAAAAAAAAAAGGATTAACCTAGAATTCTGTATCTAGTGAAAATATACTTAAAAAGTAAAGGCACAATAAAGATTTTGAGATGAAATTTTAAGAGAGTCCACCACCAGCCAACTTGCATCACAAGAAATGTTAAAGGAAACTCTTTCAGAGAAGAAAAATAATATTTGGGTATACATAAAAGAATAAAGCATGCAGAAAGAGTAAATATGAGGGTCAATACTGAATCCTGTTTTTCATTTAGAAAACTCTTTTTATTTATTCTTCTTCTTCTTTTATTTTTTGAGACAAGGTCTTGCTATGTAACACAGGTTGACCTCAAACTTACCATCCTTTTGCCTCAGCCTCCTGAGTGCTGGGATTCCAGACAAGGGCCACCACAGCTGGCTTAAAAAACTCTTTAAAATATTGAAGCAAAAATGATAACAAAGTACTATAGAATTATAACATGTGGAAAAGTAAAATTTATAACAATAGCACAAAGAACAAAGGTATAAGATATAAAATATTCAGTAAATTTTTATTTATTTATTTTTTAGAAATAGAAGTAGCTTTATTTAAAAGGAAAAAAATTTCAAAGTCCATTTTATTTCAGGGAGAAAAAGAAAAAAAAAACTAAAATGAAATTTCAGGGCAACAATGGTGATACATTGCACATTGTCATCCCCAAATCATTCACCCAGAGCACAAGACACCTGCGTTCAATTGCCCGAGCAATTCCAGCAAAAAATCTTTCTCTTCCATGACCTCAGAGAAATCAATAGTATAACTATCATAACTACTTTTTATATGCATATACATATACATATACATATACATATACATATACATATACATATGTTATTTCTTTCTGGGGTAAGGTGGAATCTCAATGTTATTTTAATTTGCATCTCTTGAATGACCAGTGATGTTAAACATTTTTTCACATATTTATTTGCTGTTTGTATTTCTTCATCTGAGAAATCTGTGTTCACTTCAGATGTCCATTTTTGGATTAGGTCTTTAAATTTGGGAGGACTGATTTTTTTGAGTTCTTTATATGTTCTCAATAGTAACAGCTGGCAAACATTTTCTCCCATGTTGTGAATTGTCTCTTCACTGTTGATTTCTCTTGCTGTGTAAAAGCTTTTCAGTAGGGTGAGATTCCAGTTGTTGATTCTTTGTGATCGTTTCTGTAGGATCAGGGTTTTATTCATAAAGTCTTTGCCTACACCAATGTCTTCCAGAGTTTTACCTACTCTATCTTTTAGCAGATTTAATGTTTCTGTTTTAATATTAAGATCTTTGATCTATTCTGATTTTAGCTTGGTACGTGGAGAAAGGAATAGGTCCAGTTTTAATCTTCAGCATGTGTAGAGCCAGTTTTTCCAGCACCATTTATTAAAGAGGCTATCTTTCTTCCAGTGAATGTATTTGGCACCTTTGTCAAAGATTAGGTGAGTTAGTGTGTCTGGAGTTGTTTTTGCATCTTCTAATCTGTTCTACTCATCTTTGGGTCTTTTTTTTTTTTCTGTTAGTATCACATTTTTTTTTTCTTTTGTAATCACAGTAGCTTTATAGTATAATTTCAAATCAGGGGTTGTGATGCTTCCTGTTTTATATTTGCTGCCCAGGATTACCTTTGCTATTCTAGATCTCTTCTGGTTCTAGATGAATTTTAGGATTGTTTTCTCGATCCACTTTTTTTTTTATTTTGAAAGTAGTAAAACACAACAGAACAAGACAGAACAAAGCTAAATGAGACAATGAAGTGAAACTGGTACAGAATGTCACAGCAGGTTACCAAGATAATAGTAATTTCTAGTATATCTTGTTATCTTCACAATAGTTGTCCTTTCAATCTAGTATAGCAAAATCAAACCAAATACAGAACATTATAGAACTTATCAAAACAGAATATTGAATAGAGCAATACAATTAATCAGAACAAAGCAAAACAGTGATAACAATGTTTGCTTTCAAAGAGACTGTAGACGGAAATCCCCCATATTTGCTATACTGCATATGATCAACCTCCAGAGAGATGCTCAGACCTCTGGCTCCATTTGCTAACGGGGGTGGGGCTGGGAGGATGGGATGTTTGATTCTCAGCCCATGCACTGGTAGTCTCATGGGTGCTTACCAGGGAGGCGAGCCGGTTGCTTTCTTTCCCAGCACCCTAAGTTCCAACACGGAGATGCTGTCTGTTTCTCTCCCTGGGGTGTCCTTGTTTTCTCTAATTCCGTGAGATATGCTATTGGAATTTTGATTGGGATTACATTGAATCTGTATAACAGTTTTGGGAGTATGGCAATTTTACTATATTTCACTATATTTGTTCTTCTCCAAGATCATGGGATATATTTCCATTTTCTAATACCCTCTTCCATCTTCATTTTCAAGGTACTATAGTTTTCAATGTAGAGGTTTTTACATCGCTTGTTACACTGATTCCAAGGTATTTCATTTTTTGGGAAGCTATTATAACAAGTATTGTTTTCCTAATTCCTTGCTCAGTGAGATTGTTATTCATGTACAGGAAGGATATTAATTTTTGAGTGTTGACATTGTAACCAGCTACATTACTGAATTTGCTTATCACATCTAGTAGTCTTTTGGTAGAGTTTTTGGGATCTTCTAAGTAGAGAATCATGTCATCTGCAAATAATGATACTTTAACTTCTTCCTTTTCTATCTTTATTCCTTTTATTTCTTTTTCTTATCTAATTGCTCCAGCTAAAGTTTCCAGGACTATATTGACTAAGAGTGGAGAAAGTAAACATCCTTGTCTTGTCCCTGATTTTAGGGAGAAAGCTTTCAGTTTTTGTTCATTTAGTGTGATGTTGGTTTGTCATAGATGGCTTTTATCAGATTGAGATAAAGACCATCTGCTCCAGTTTTCTATGGAATTTTTTTTTTTTTTTTAGTCAAGAATCAGTGCTGAGCTTCATCAGAAGCTTTTTCTGCATCTATTGAGACAATCATAATTTTTGTCCTTGGCTCTGTTAATATGATATGTTACATTTGTTGATTTACTTTTGTGGAACCATCCCTGCATCACTGTTTGCCAGTATCTTATTAAGGATTTTTGCATCTAATGTGCATTAGGGAAATTGGCTTATAATTCTCTTTCATAGTTGGGTCCTTCTCAGTTTTGGTATCAAGGTAATGCTTGCTCTGAGGAATGAATGTGGAAGTATTGCTTCCCTTTCAATTTCATTTGAAAAGCAAGGTGTTAGGTCTTCTCTAAATTTCTTGTAGAATTTAATAGTGAATCCATCAAGGCCTGGGCTTTTCTTTGTTGATGGATTTTTAATTATATCTTTCATTACATTTATTGATATTGGGTTATTTAGGATTTTTATGTCTTCTTGATTAAACTTTGGTAATCCATATGTGTCCAGGAATCTGCCCATTTCTTCTGTATTTTCCAACTTACTAGAATACAAGTTTTTAAAGTAGGTATAGATGATTTTCTGGATTTCTGCAGGGTCTGTTGTGATTTCACCCTTTTAATTCCTAATTGCATGGATTTGAGTCTTTTCTTTCCTTTTTTGATAAGGTTGCCTAAGGATTCCACAATTTTATTTAACCTTTCAAAGAACCAACTCTTCGATTCATTGATTCTTTTATTGTTTTTTAGTCTCCAGTGTGTTACTTTCTGGTCTGATCTTTATAATTTCCTCCCTTGCATGAGCTGCTCTTCTTTTTTTAAAAGTTTGAAGTTCACCACTAAGTTGTTTATATGTGCTTGCTCTGTTTTCCTGATATGGATATTTACTGCTATAAAATTCCCTCTAAAGGCTGCTTTCATCGTGTCCCACAAGTTCCAGTATTGTTGTATTGTTTTTATCATTCAACTGTAAAAACTAATTTCTTTTTAAATTTTGCCTGTGACCCATTGGTTGTTCAGTAGGGTGCTATTTAATTTCCATGTGTTTATGAAGTTCTTGTGGTTTCTTTTGCCTTGGATTTCCAATTTCATTGTGCAATTTCATTCTGATAGTATGCATGGGGTAATTTCAATTTTTTTGCACTACTTAGGCATGTTCTATGAGCCAGTATATTGTCTGCTTTGAAGAACATCCTATGTGTAGCTGAGAAGAATGTGCATTCTGATGTTGTAGGGTGGAACACTTTATATACATCTACTGAGTCCATTTGTTCAGAAGCTTGATTTAGTTTAATATTTCATTATTGATTTTACATTTAGTTGATCTGTGTTTTTCTGACAGTAAGGTATGGAGGTCTCCCAATACAATTGTATTAGTATTTATTTGATTTTTCATGTCCATTAGTAATTGTTTTATATTGCTGGGCACACTGGTATTTGTTGCACATATATTTATGCATGTTATCTCTTTCCTCTTGGATTGGTCCCTTTACAAGGATGTATTGATCTTCCTTATTTTTCTTAATTAGTCTTGGCTTGAAATTCACATTTTCTGCAAATAGAATAGCTACCCATACTTTTTTCTGTGTTCTTGTCACATACAGCATTGTTTTCCATCCTTTGACTTTCAGTCTATGAATTTCTTTTTGAATTAAATGTGTTTCTTGTATGCAGCATATTGTTGGATCTTACTTCTTGATCCATTCTGCTAATTTGTGTCTTTTGACTGATGAATTGAGGCCATTAACATTGATGGTTATAACTGAAATGTATTGACTTATCCTTGTCATGTTGTTTTCCTGTTGTTGGATCTCCTATTTCCCCCTCCCCCTTTTATTCTAATCGTTTACCCTCCCTGGTGAATTCCTTTTGTTGGGGTTCATGGAGCAGTGTCCTTATTATCTCTTTCTAGAATGTCTTTTAGAACATTTTGGAGTGCTGGTTTGGTGGTTATAAATTTCCTCAGATGTTCTTTGTCATGGAAGTGTTTTATTTCTCCATCAATTTTGAAAGATAGTTTGGGGGGTACATCAATCTGGATTGAAAGTTGTTTTCCTTTAGAACTTGGAATACTTTACTCCAAGCTCTTTTTGACTTGAGCATTTGTGCTGAGAAATCAGTTGTAATTCTGATGGGCTTTCCTTTATAGGTGATTTGTTTCTTTTCTCTAACAGCTATTCTTGTGTTGACTTCTGGATTCTTGACTATGATATGCATGGATGTAGATTTTTTTTTTTTTGGACCACTGCTAATTGGAGTTCCATATGCCTCATTTATCTATACATCAAATTCTTTTTCTCTACCAGGAAAGTTTTCTGTCATGTCTGTGAACAGTATTTTAATGTCATTTATGATATCAACTGCTTGTTCATAGACTCCAATTAATCTTATGTTATTCTTCTTTGTTTCATCTAGCAGCTGCTGAGTTGATTTTTTTATGGTCCCTTGCTATTTTTGAGAAATATTTCTTTTTTTGGTCACTAACTGCAAGCCTATCTTCAATATCTGGGATCCTGTCTTCACATTGGCTTAATCTGCTTTGAATACTTTCAATGGAGTTTTTATTCTCCTGGAAATCTGCTTGAATCTACTTTATGGATTCCCTTTCTTTCTTGTGCTGATCTTCCATAATTTTCTAAAGCTCATCTATTTTTTTGTCTCTGTCTGCTCTAATGTCGCAAAGCATGGTGTGCATTTTGGTAATCTCTGTAGTTATCTGAGAGATTATTTCTGATCTCGTCTTTTCCAGAGCCTCACTCAATTGCTCACTGTTTCCACTTCAGAGAGCCGTGGTGGGCGGCTTTCAGATTGTCCCACCTCATTGCCCTCTGTATTTGTCTTTGGTGGGCAGGATATTGGGCTACATTTTGCTTAAGTGTCCTCTCATTTTCTTTTCTCTCTCTTGTTTAGTTTAATTCTTGGGGTGATGCTTGTAAGTTGCCTATGGTGGGTTGCTATGGTAAGGGGCCTATGGTAGGCCCCTTAGGTGATGATTACTTCTTTGAGGTATCTTCCAGGTGTTTTGAGTCTGTTTGATCTTATCTCTTCAGTTTGCTGAAAATGAGAAATTGTTGCTTGTTTGGCCTCGTCCCTGGTTCTTTGGCACCATGTTACCAAATTTTCTGTGCAAAACTTAATTTTTCATTCCTTCTCGTCTTCCTCACAATGTTATATTCCAGCACCTGGATGTGTCTCTCTGAGAGGCTGTTTTCTCTGTTGCTTACTGCTCTGCCATCTTCCTAGAAATCACAATGAATGTTCAAATTGAAAAATTTAAAAGACATATTGCATTAATTCCCCTCACTTGATTAGAATGCCCGTATTTATTGTTCTTTCCACTTTCTGAAGCAATTCTGAAACTCCTCTTTTGCAAGCTTTTCTTTATGATGTATGATAAAAAATACAGCGAATGCTAGTCCAAGTACCATCCCACAGAAAGGCAGGTATATAAAAACATCATGTTCTGGGCTGGGATATAGCTCAGAAGCACTGGTGCCTGCCTGGCAAGCACAAGGTCATGAGTTGGATCCCCAGTACTAAAAAAGCCCAAAACGTTACATCCTCATCCACTTTATTCATCATATTTGAAACCTTGCAACTTCTGATTCTTTTTCAAAGTCAAAATGATCATGAAAGGTAAATGTTCTGAATCATTTCAGGACATTGAGGCAGCCATGACAGCGTGACTAAAGACACTTACAAAAGAGGACTTCCAGACCTGCTTCAGAAAGTGGCAAGAATAGGTAGGTGAGTTTGAAGAGAGGAGAAGGATTTTGTGGGGGATTAATGGCAACGTACCTTTTACTGTACTGTTTAAAAAATTTAAGCATTCACTAAATTTGTTGATCATATATTAATGCATGTATAGCCAAAAGTAAGTATGCCAGATAAAATTTAAAAACCCAAAAGAAGGCAGGGAAAGATGCAAAAAGAAAGGAAGAACAAACTGGAGAGATAGAAAATAAATGGTAAGTTGGTATACCTAATCCAAATGTGATTCATTTATTTATAATGAAAGAAACCTTTTTAATTTTTTATTTATTTTTTAAAGAAACTTTTTAAAGATAAAAACACAAACAGTTCAAAAGTAAAAGAACAAGAAAAAGTTATGTCATGTCACACATCATAAGTAAGCTGGAATTTGTTATGGCTTGTGTCTGGATGTCCCCCCAAAACCTCATGTTCTCATGAAAGGGGCTTTGACAGGTGACTGGGTCATGGGTGTGGGACACTGGGTTACAGGCGTGTGATACTCCACTGTTGTGTCTATGGCTGGGCATAGTGTCGGGGGATGAAGCCTGGTAGATAGAGGTGGGTCACTGTGGGTGTGGCCTGTAAGTGTTTTATCTTTCCTCATCTTCCCTTCACCTTCTTTGCTTTCGACTGCCAAACCAAGAGCTGGCTTTCCTCTGCTGTGCCCCTCTGCCATGCTGCCCTGCCTTAGGCCAGCCAACTGTGGACTGAAACCTCTACAAACTGAACCAAAATAATTAATACCAACATAATTAATGAAAAAGTAACTAAAACGTAATTATACAAAAAGAAGATCCAAGAGCAAGTAATATCAACAGAGTTTTAAAAATAGATGATTTATTTATTTGTCTTTTTCTTTTTTATCGGTACCCTTCACAACTGCACACTTGCAAGGCTGGCGCTTATGCCGCTGAGCTAAATCCCCAGCCCCCCAAAATAGAAGATAAAACACTCCTAAACATGTGCATCCATTAACAGAATTTATTATACATAAAATAAAAATTGGCAAAACTTAAAGATGAAATAGACAAATCTACAGTTACATCACTCTCAGGAACTGATAGAAAAGTTAGGCAGTAAGTTATTAAAAATATAGAAAATTTGAATAATACCACCAATCTGTGTGACCTAACTGACATTTACAGAACACTCCACCCAACAATAGTAGAACATCTATTTCTTTTCAAATTCCAGAGGAACACCCACCAAATTGGATTATAATTGGAGCCATAAAAAAGAACTAAGGCATGTTTTAAAAATTTGAAATCTTTTCACAAAATAATTAAGTTAGAAGTAAAAACCAAACAGATGTTTGGAAAACAACCAACTATTTGGAAGCTAAACATTATATTTTAAATAATCCCTGGGTCAAAGAAGAAAATGTGAGGATAATTTAAAATTATTTGAAATGAATGAAAATTTTAAAAAGAAAACATGAAAACATCATTTTTGAGTGTATTTTAAGAAAAAAATAAAAACAGTGCTGTTTATTATTTTTACCATATTGTGCAACAATCACCACCAATTCCAGAACATTTCCGTCACCTCCAAAAGAAAATATCTATTAACTATAGCATCTACTTCCTCCTCTGTCCGTTTCCTGGAAACCGTTAATCTATATTCTCTTTCAATGGATTTGTGTATTCTGGACATTTCATATAAATGGAATTCAACACCATGTGGCCTTTTGTGTCTGGCTTCTTTCAGAATTTAGAGTTTTAAATTCTTATGTTAGAAAAAGAGAAAGTTTTATTTTTTTGAACATGGTTACCAACATAATTAACAGGGTTAAAACAGTCTTCTCAATAAGTGATATTAGACTTACAGTTATCAATGGATAAAAGAATGAAACTGGACCTGCATCTCCTGCTATGGACAACAGAAAATGAAATCAGGTGGCATGGTGGCACACACCTGTAATCCCAGCGCTCAAGACTGAGACAGCAGGCTTGTAAATTTCTGCCCAGGCTGGCCAATTTAGCCAACTTAGTGAGACTTTGTCTCAAAATAAAGATTAAAACAAAGGGCTGGGGATATAGCTCAGTGTGAAGGCACTGTGTTCAATCCCTGATCCGAGAACAGAAAACTCTCAAAATGGATCAATATAGCTGAAAATTTAACAACTAAAAATATAAAACTCTTAGAAGAAACATGGATGTAATGGATTGTAGAAGGCTACAATCAATAATGGAATGGGAAAAATATTTGCAAATCAGAGATATGATAAAAGACTTATAGACAGAATATATACATAATTTTTTTTTTGTCTTTTTGAGACAAGCTTTCACTGTGC
This sequence comes from Cavia porcellus, assembly GCF_034190915.1. Classification (NCBI taxonomy): domain Eukaryota; kingdom Metazoa; phylum Chordata; class Mammalia; order Rodentia; family Caviidae; genus Cavia; species Cavia porcellus. The sequence continues at coordinate 33,027,207 of NW_026947514.1, forward strand.
AGTTCAGGCTGGTCTTGAACTCACAGCAGTCCTCTTATCTCAGCCTCCCAATGTGCAGGGATAACAGGTGTGCATCACCATGCCTGGCTATATACATAACTTTTACAATGAAACAATAAAAAGATAGACAACATAATTTTTAAAAATGGGTGAAGGATTTGAATGGCCATTTCTCTAAAGTAGTTGTACAAACAGGGCTGAGGATGTAGTGCGGTGGGGGAGTGCTTGCCTAGCATATGCAAGGCCTTCAGCTCCATCTCCAATCGCCGCTGCCCAAACCTTGAAAAGCTGCACATTTTCAGTCACTAACAAATCAAAATCATGGTGAGATATCATACCTCCTGGGAAGGATATCATAATAAAGAAAAGACAATAGCAAGTGTTCTGAGAATGTGGAGCATTTGGAACCCTCAAATATTTCTAGCTAAAATGTTTAAACTTGGAAAAGTTTAGTGATTCCTCATAAAATAAAGCAGAGTTACCATATGATTCACAATTCCACTCTTAGATACATATGTAACCAAGTATTGAAAACACAGGTCCACACACATGTGCATGAATGTTCTTAGCAGAAAAATATTAGTAAAAATGTGAAACAATCCAACTATGCACTTGTGATAGTAGATAAACAAAATGTGGTGTATGTGACCCATGGAATGTTATCAGCTTTGTATCATGAATTCTGATATATGCTAAAACAGGATGGATCTGAAAACACTATGCAAATTGAAAGAATCCAGAACAAAATATCATATATTGTACAATCCCGTTTGTATCAAATGTCAGATAAGCAGATCCATATAGACAGACTGTGGAGTAATGGCTGCCAGGGGCGGATGGAGGGAGGAATGGGGAGTGACTACTAATAGATTTTTTCTAGGGTAATGAAAATATCTTTAAATTAAACAGTAATGATGGTTGTACCGCCTTGTGCATATACTTAAGGAGCCTGGGAAATTCCACCTCAAAATGTGCCACACCGGCATGCTAATTATTTTCAGACAAGGCCCTTGGAAAGCAGCTGATGCAACAAGAGGCTTGGCTGATATTCCCTTATCTTTCCAAAAGCCAGACTTGCCAGAAAGGAAAAACAATAACCTTTGGTTCACTCCTTGAGGTTTCGCTAACTAACTCACGGTGTGAGAAGGAAAACAGGCAGATCTGCACCTCGGCAGACTTTGTCCTAAGCTATCATCTATGTCCCCGGTCCATTCATTATTCTAAGGAGATCATTTATGTTCTCTTGACCTATCCATCCTCTCAGCAGCCATTTGCTACTCTTCAAATACAATCGCCTACGTTCCTCCCTGTCCCTCTGGCCTATGAAGACAAGTAGGCGGCCGTCTGAATCTTGCTGGCTTGGTGGGATTCACACTCCTGTGATTTCCCTCCATACATGCTAAATAAATCTGTGTGTCTCTTTCTCCTGTTTGTCTGTTGTCAGTTCATTCCAGTGACCCTTTGGCGGACAAAGGGGGAAATTTTTTCTTTGTCCCTATAATTCTACAAGTCATTTTAAAGTATATAGTTTAAAATAATACATTTTATGGTGTCCGAATTACATTTCAATAAAGGAAAATAAGGTTCTGATGAAAAAGAATGTCACCCACTATTGATAATAGATAGACTTAGTGTGAGGCTAACTCCCTCCAAACATTACAGAATCTATTCTTTGTTTCTTCATGATAAAATATACATAACATACATTAGTGTTCCAGCTGTTCTGAGTGTACATTTCTGTGTATTCAGTTCCTTTATAGTGATCTGCAACCACACCCACTCATCTCCAGAACTTTTTCATCTTGCGAAATAAACTCTGTAACCATGAACTCCCCATTCTCCTCTCCCCTCCTCAGCCCTAGCAATGAACATTCTACTTCCTGGCTGTATGAATTTGACCTCCCTGGGTTCCTCATATACGTAGAATCATACAATATTGCTGTTTGTCTTTTAGTAAGGTAAAGGGTCATGTGGATCCAGAGCCGGTCCCTGGACTGGGTGTCTGCTGCCAGCCCAGGAGGACAGGAGAATCTGTAATGCAAAAACAGGCCCCGTCAGCATCAGGACGGCTCCCTGCACTATGTCGACAGCTGGAAATTCTTTCTGCTCTTCTGAGTGTTACAAACAGGCGACTTCTCAAGCCCAGTCCCAAACACAGGAATTCTCCCTTCGTCAGTCTGTCTCCTGGGCCCTATCGAGACAGCTGGACTTCCCACGCAAACGACTACACTCAGCTGTGACTGCCTTTCCCAGGGCAGCCTGCTCCAGCTCACCCTTGACAGAGAGCACAGGCTACTTGACAGCAATGGTTGGTTTGCTGTTCCAAGCTGCACAGAGTGCGACATGGCACATTTTCCAAATGTTGTTCTCTGCTGCTTGCAGCAGCTAATGTAATCTCCACCTCCTTGGGTTAGGATGACAATGTTATTACTTGTCCAGTTCTTTGAAATTCATAGCAAGGATTTGAGTCTTGTGCATGACCCTTCCATCGGATTTTATGAAACTGAATAAACAAATTCTTTGTTATTAAAATAGAAAATCTTTCACTGGATTGGGGTAAGGCCACAGCTGGATTGAAAGCAAGAAGACCCCAAAATAGAGGTGGATTTTATAGGCTCCGGATGTCCCAGGTCGAACCTGGAGAGCTGAGTGCATCCTGGGCTGTGTGTGCCCAGACACAGGGATCTGTAAATCTTTCCCAAGTGACAAAGCTTAGCTTTCTCCAGATCCCCATGTGAGAGCACTGATGGCTACCATTGTGGGCAGCCCCACAGACAGCCGGGGCCCTGCTCAACTTCTACAAAACACATTAGTTTGCTGATAGGTTTTTGTGTCCTGCCAGGAACTATAAGAATTAATATGCTTCAGAAATCCTTCTACACTAAAAGACGATGCTGCAAGGCGGGTGGGAGGAGCTCTTCTACTTTGCAGAAGAGCCAGTTACAGGCCATGAGGGTTGAAGGCATAGCAGGAATATCTCAACAGGCAAGAGACATTTCCGCTACAGACTTTATAAGGTGGTACCTCCACGGCTGAAAGAAGACAGGAAGCTACTGCCCTAGAGCTTCAGAAAACTCGATGACACGCACTTGCTGTTAGATACTAAATGTGGACCAGGAAGTGGTGGTGGCAAACTAGATGAGGTAAGACCTTGGGTGGGTTTGGATAAGCCCCGGATACTCATCCACAGTCTCTCGGTTCTGGCTCGAGTCCACCCACTTTGTAGGAGGAAGAGTGGAGGAGCAGCTGATGCACACATGGAGGGCACATGCAGTCAGGCTTTGGGCAACTGAGCTTGCAGTTCCTTATTTGCCTGAGTATTGTCAGGAATCAGGAGAGCTGGACTGAGATGTGATTCTGCTGTTTCCTCTCCTTCTGACCTGGGCCCAGCTCTGGCTACAGCTTTATCATCTGTGAAATGAGGGAATCAGATCTGGTTCAATGGCAACCAGTTTACTAACTACACATTCAATACATATAGGGATTGTTCCTGGGTTTTCAGGGCTACACAAACATGGATATCACACACACACACACACACAATACACACACACACACACACACACACACACACACACACACACAGTTCAGTGCAGTTGTAAGAGGGGAAAAACCAGTATTATAAGGCAGAGTGGAGGAGGATTTGAGAGCAAAAGAGAGGGTGTTTCTGCCAGATTAAAACAGTGCATCAAAAGAGGGACCAGAAAACTGGATGAGTGCATATTGGTAAGCTCTGTGAGCAGGAATTAGGTGGCTATGAGCAGAGTGCAGGTGCATCTTACACAGCAGATCCTCAGCAACAGCTGCTGAGTGACACTGGCAGCAGTGAAGACCGGGCCGGCAGGGTAGGCAGGTCCGTGCTGCTGGCTGGGGAGGACGTGCGTCTGAATTTCTGCAAGGAAAAGGGGTCAGTAGAGTGGGCTCTGTGTCAGAGGACCAGTGGACTACAAGAGAGTCGTAGAAAATGTCCAGGAGAGGGAAGGGAAGGGCTCACATTTAGATGACTTCCTGGAGGTGGTGAGAGATCTCAAAAGCAGTACAGAAGAGGATTCTTTTGGGTTCCAGAAGCAGATCAGGTGTGCAGGGAGAGACAGGAGAGGTGGACACTGTGCAGTGAACATACATAAAGAAACAACCACGAAAAAGAAGATGGAGCTAAGACAGGTGCTCAGTTCATTCTGTGCAGAAACTGGAGGGTGTCTGTGCAGGGACTGTCAGCAGGCAGGCAGAAATGTGGAAGCTCAGCTGGAGAGATTTGGTACACGTGGATGAGATAGAAGGAATGTGAGGGCAAGGAGACTGGGTGGCCAGAGAAGCAAGGAAGGAGCACTTGGCCAGAGAGAAAAGCAGAAGCCTGGCAGAAAGGAACCAGGAGAATCCAAGGAAGGGTTTCAGGTGGTGGATGGGAGGCCCAGTCACTGTGCAGAGGTGACATGGGGTGGCTCATGGGAGGAAGGGCCAGTTCCTGGGGACAGGAAGTAGACAAAGGTGTAAAGGATACTATGAGTGATATGTAACAAGGGGAACAAAAGGATGGCACCTGAGAGAAGGAGTTAAGGGCAGCCATCTTAGCATCAGAGACAGCTGCACTCTGGGACAGTTTCTCAAACATGGACACGTGTTCATGTCACTGGGGCTCCTGTTACCACACAGGAAGCTTCTAATCCAGGAAGGAGGATGGGTGGCAATGCGGGACAAAAGAGATAAATGTTGCTGCCATTCTCCAAGGGGTAAATTATTCATTTGCTAAAGGGGCGGATATATCTGCTCCTCTCCACTGAGCAAGGGTGGGGATATGAGCCATGGATGGACAAGAGGAGGCAGGAAAGGGTGCTTTGGAGAGGCTGGACCTCCTCAGTGAGGGGTGTCAGAGGCTCTGTGGATAGAAAATGGAGGTGGGGTCAGGGCGGGCAGGCCTCAGGAGAGTGAAGGCCTCAGGGATGGTGTCCAGCTGACTCAGGAGCTGGAGGGACAGCTGGGACTGCTGGGTTGCTGTGTCTGCAGCTGGTGTTGGCAGGGCCCGGCAGCTACAGGTGCAGAGAAAGAAGCGGCTGGCCTAGGTGGCTCCCTCAGGAGACCCTGGGGAGAGTCAGAGGTTCGAGGGGTTAAGGGCACAGAGTCAGGCTGGGGAGGGGGCCCAGGAAAGCTCCTATGGGGTCATGGGGAGAGGTAGAAGAAGGAAGGGTGAGGGCTGGTAGCTGTGGGCAGAGAGGGGATGCCAGTGGTGGAAGTCTTGGAGGTTTCAGGGGATGCCATAGAAGTCTGGAGGGAGCCAAGTGGCAGTTGGACAGATGGGAGGCCTGCAGGCCAGGCTCTGAGGCAGGGGAGAGGCAGAGTGAGGGGCTGAGCTGCTGGGTGACTTAGGGAGCAGGACTGGAATGAAGCCCAGGCTCTTGCCAGGGAGGCTGCTGTGGAAAGCCCCCGTTGTTAGGCAGTTTGAAGCTGGGATGCTCCTAGGATTGTGCAGCCTGCTCCGTCCAGATTCCTTATCCCCATTTCGTGAGGTCCTGGGTTGAGACCCTGAGACCTGAGTTTTACACCCTGGGACTGCGATGCTAAGGGGAGACCATGAACGTTGACCCCTTTAGCTGCAGCCTGCTAGGGACTCTGTAGCTCCCCCAGGACCACAGTGGCTCTCTGGGGCCAGGCAGGGTTCAGACCCCCTTCTGAGGTCATATCTTTAGGTCCTGAGAGCCCAGTAGTCGCTCTTCCCCAGCTCCTGGGACTCTCACGTAGCTGCCCAATCCCTGTGAATCCCTGAGGGGCCACTGCGTACTGCTGAGCGAGGGCATGCATGCGAGTGAGGACTGGCCATCGGGACTTCCTGTCTCGGAAGGACAAGGCAGTAGCGTAGTTGGAGTTCCTGCTCCCAATTTTCATGGCTCAGTTTGATTCTCTTTCTCTCCCCAGTGAGCTCTGGTTTCGGACCTGTTTGTTCTTCATCAACAGTGCAAGAACACCATGGGGTTTGCAGAGGCTCAGGGAGGCTTGTGAGAAGGAAGGGGACACTCTGAGGCTGTGCTGGTGCCCTGCAGGCCTGGGCATTCCTCCATGGACATTTGCTCACCCAGAGACCACAGCCCTTGTCAGGCCAGCCCTGCAGAAGCGCCTAATCTAGACCTCTTGGGATGTTAGGCACCATAATGACTGCCTGCTGGAAACTGCCACAGGCTCCTTTCTTCCAAACCAGTCTTTCTTCCTTTACTCCTCCTCTAAGGCCTGGGCTTTCTTCACCTTTCAGCCTGGCTCTTCTTTCCTATTAAGGCCTGTAGAAGGGCAGGAGGCATGCAGCTGGCCGCCCCTGCAGGATCTGCAGCCCCTCCTCCTGTGCGCCTGCCTGTGGCTTCCTCCCCAGCCTCTGGCTCTCAGTCTGTGCCTCCCGCCTGTCCCGTGCCCCTTGATAGCTGTCCTCAGCGGGGGAGGGAAGCTCCAAAGGATCTGTGCAGAGACCCTGGGCAGAGGAAGATAAATGGAAGTTGTAATAAATCCAGGAGCAAAGTTGTAACTTGACTTAAAAACAAACAAAAGGGCCAGAACTGCACTTAAGCTCAGCAGAAGCTCGTCTCCCAATGTAAACAGAAGAAAGCAGAAAGCTGAGGAGCCTCACTCAGGCCTGGGACAGCGAGGGAGGGTCAGAGGCAGGACGGGATGTGACTTCCTCTGGAAGAGGATTGTAGGGGAGGTCTCTGTGGCCTCGGCAAGGGAGAAAGGAGATGTGGGACATGCCATTTTCCCATGACTCCTTGTGGAGAAGGGGATTGAGCTGAGAGTGCTGTTGGTGGGGTCACTCCTGTGGTCTGCCGCTGGTGGGGGAGAGAAAAGCATGTGCTGGCAAAGAGGACCTGCATGCTGTGAGGCCTCAGCCTCCTGTGCCTGGGACACAGGGAGTCACTGAGCAGCTTCGGAGGTCTGCCAGGCATGACCCAGAAGGTCACTCTTGCTAGGAGCATGGTACCTTGCTTAGCAGTGTCAGGCTGGATTTATGATGACAGCCCCTTGTCCCTATGTCTGACTCCATAAGTTCAAAGTGCCACCTCACAGGTCCTCTTCACTGGAGCCTCCTTGACAGTTTTGAGGTAGGCAGAATGGAGGGCTCCCCACGCTGCCCAAAACAGTGGATATGGTGTGTCCTGAGGTGCTGCTCCGACCCAGTCAGTAACACACTGTGTGATCCTGGTGAGCTCTTCACCTTCTCCGGGCCTGGCTTTCTTCCCACGATATGATTCGTTCCGAATGGTAAACAGATCAGCTGTCACCCCTCCTAATTCTCTGTGGCTGGACTTTTCACGGTCAGGAACTCAGGGGGACCCAATAGGATGTACAAAGCCACAGTTTAAACATAGTTCATCTTTCTGGAGCCTCATTTCAACACTTGATTTGGAGGAGGAAAAAAAGAATGATTTTTTAAAAACTGTAAAAGAAGTTGTCTACATTATAGAAGGAGATGCAACATTTACATTTTAAAGACAAAATAGGAAACTTCAAGGAGATTTTGTTTCTGCAGATGGTCGCAGGTCTCCTAAACAATGTGTTTGCTCTTTCCTGCTTTCTGGGAACTTAGGAGATTTTGGAAGCGGTGTTGCTGAAGTCCCCACCTTGAGCTAGGCCTTCTGAGTAGCCTGATGTAGCTTTTTAGGCTGCCAAACCATGGGGTGTAGAAACCCATGTTCCTGGTGAATGCCAGGTGGCTGTACTCCCTTTCCCAAAGAGAGGGCTGTTTTCACAGCATCTAACACAATTGTTCTCATTCTTAAAATAAAAAAAACAAGTGCTCATGCCAAAGTCTTGCCTTGACCAAGTGCATCAGACTTCCTGGGAATGTGGTCAGGGCTTCATGTCTGAAAAGCTGTTGGGGTGTTTCCAAAGTGCAACTTGAGCAGGGTGAGCTGATTTAAGAGTTCAGACTTCAGGGCTTACGGGTCCCTGGAGTGTCAGTGTCCACAGAGGGGACACAGTGGCACAGATGGCCCCCTCCGAGGCTAGTGGGCACAAGAGGCTGCATCTCAGAAGTCTCTGCCCACAACTAAAGGAAGGGGTAGAGAGTTAAGGGGAGGTGGAGGCAAGACGAAACCTTGCAGCAGGCAGGAAGGTTGGACTGTGTTCCCCCCAAAATTCATGTCCTTCTCAGAGCCTCAGAGTATGATCTTTTTTGGAAATAAGGTCACTGTGGATATAATGAGGTAAGACACTAGGGTAGGTTGGCTTTTAATCTAATATCACTCTGTCCTTGTAGGAAGACTGGGAGCACTGAAGAGAATACATTTCTGTTTTTAAAGCAAACTTCATCAAGCTTGCAGCATTTTGTTGTGGCAGCTCTAGGAACCGGGACAGAGTCCACGGAGGGGAAACATTGTTAGTAGGCTCCAGCTGTCCTGCTCCTCTTGTGGCTGATAGAGGGTCTGTGGTCCTGCTGCCCCCCAACAGTGTGTGGGTGCCAAGGGATCCCTTGTAACTGCTCCGTTCAGTACAGCTGGGAGGGAACAATCACAGGTAAACTCATTTTGCAAAAAAGCTGAGAGGTTGGAGTGAAATGTGGCCCATGCAAAGGGTCGCTCTGAGGAAAAGATGACAACAAAGGAATCAGGACTCCTTCATTCATTCACTGACTCGCATTTGCTCATGGAGCCTACTGTCAGCCAGCTCTGGGAACACAGAGGTACTGAAGACCAAGCCTCAGGAGCTGGAGCCAGAGGAGTCCACGGTGTGCACGAGAGGAGGCTGAGGAGCGCTCAGATTCCTTCCAGCCCTGGCATGGGCTGACATAGAAGAAAAAGGAAGGTGACCAGCTGGAGACCGCTGCGCGACTGCCAGGGCCTTTTCTGTACTCAACAGCTGCTGAAAGACTCGGCATGGGAGGGCTGCAGGGGACATGAGTGTGTGGGGACAAGGCATGCTGGTGAGGTGTGCTTTACTGCTCAGGGACAGCCAGGCCCCGCCTGGCTGAAGAGGAGATGGGCTTCAGTGGCCACTAGTAATTGTACAAAACTGAAAAATCTCCAGAATATTTTCAGCCCATTTGCACTTATCAAATATCAGGCTGGAAACCTCACCAGTTTGTGTAGGACTCTTTCCAGAACTCGGGAGATTTCACAAACTTGGCCTTGTGCAGGGTGAGGTTCTTGAAATTCCGGCTCCTCGTTCTGGGATCACCCGCCTTCCCACAGGCCAGCAGCTGCTCTTGCACACCTGGCCGCACCGTGAAAGGCGACTTTCTAGACGGACTCTCCAGCCACAAGATGTCTGCGTTCTTTTGGCTCTTTGGTTTCCCCTTTGCATTTTTGGGAGTTACATGACACTCAGCAGTGAGTGATGCTGGCAACCTAAGCAACACAAAGTTCAGAGCCTGAGGCCGCTGCGGCCTCTGCTGTGGTTTTTCTGAAGCTCCATTTCATCTGGGCTAGAGGAGAATGCTTCCCTCCAGAGACCCCAGCAGGCAGGCGGGGCTGAAGCAAAGTTCAAGGAACAGTCGCTTCCACGGTGGCTGGGTGTTTGTCTGGCATAGAGGCAATCTGACGGCATGCTGCAGGCGGCTCAGGACAGGCTGGCAGGACCAGACAGACTGTAGGAGTGGCCAAAGCGGACACTATATCCCAGTTCCTGCTCCTTCCTGGAAACAGCCTGAAGACTACCATCATCATTAACTCTCCAAATTCGTTCATTAAAAGCTCCATGTTACCTGGCACTGGATATAATTAAAACAGAACAACAGTTGCAGTTAACTTCACCTTTTATGACCTTGCAGAGGTTTCCAAGGAAGTCCTAGATGACCTTTTCTTGCATTTGGTACAGGACTCGAACTCAAGCCCTTGCACGTGCCAGACAAGTGCTGGTGTTGCTGAGCTATATCCTTGGCGTTTATCAAGGAGAAGCCGAGAGGTATGCTGAAGGCCCCCCAAAAAGATCTGAGAACAAAGCCCAAGCCTCCTCAGACTCAGACAAGAAAAGATGAAAGGAAAAAACATGTACTGAGTTTTATGTTTCTAAAAGTAACACATGATCACAGAGGATAATTTAGAAAACACAAAAAAGTATAAAATAGAAGCCACCCACAATCCCATCCTTAGAGACTACTGTCAGTGTTCTGGGGTATAAATACTCTTCCTGATTATGAAAATAGCTCTTTACATCTGTATCTTAAAAATGAAAGTGGAAACAGATTTTTGGTAGTGCAGGATTTCAGGTAAATTTGTAGTAGGGATCAATAAAAAAATTATAAGTAATTGAGGGCCTGTTGTGTGTAAGGCCCTCCAGTAGGTACTGTGGGGATTAAGGGGTCCAGGAAACATCAGGAGACTTGGAGGAAGGAACACATGAGAGTGGTTTTGATACTTGTATCCTTAGCTCCTAGGAGCGCTTGGCCTTTACGATGGTGTTTTAGGCTGAGCAGATGGTGTTTGTCCCTCATTATTCACTCACTCAACAAATATTTGCCTTGTTCCTACTACTTGTCAGGTGTAAAGGCATCTAGGATTTGGAGCAGGGAAGCACTGTGTTAGGAGTAATTTAGGAGATTTGTACAGTTTTACCAAATCAATGGTGTGATGGGTGATTTTACTTGTCAGCTTGGCTAGCCCATGGCACCCAGATTCTTGGTCAAATACTTGTCTATATATAGCTATGAAGGTGTTTTTAGATGAGATTAATGTATAATCAGAAGACTTCAAGTAAGTCATATTACCCTCTGGAATGTGGGTAGTAAAGGCTTTAAGAGAAGAGAAAGGCAGAGGGCTTTTAACTTCTACACCGCCGTTGGGTCCAGCTATATTACCTCTCCCTGGGTGTCTGGCCTGCTGGTCTGCCCTGCAGATTTCATACTTGCCAACTACTCCCTCAAAATCTGTCCTTCCATCCATCCATCCATCCATCCATCCATCCACCCACATGCATTGTCGTGCTCTGGACCCAAACTAACACTGATGGAAATGGAGAAAGTCAGAGTAGAGACATGGCTATTCAGAGAGACTGCAGGAGGTCAGTTAGGATATTGGCTGATCAGTAAAGAGGAGTGTCTGCACGCTGTTGTGTGTGTCACTGTGTCTGCATACATGAGTGTGTGTGTCTGTGTGTTTCTGGATATACTTCTGTGTTTCTCAGCTGTACATGAACTTGTTCTAACTTCTTTGTGCATGTCTGGGTGTTTGTGTCTCTGAACATGTCAGGGCATGCTTCTCTGTGTACATGATTATGTATGTCTATAGGAGAGTGTATATCTCTGCATATGGTTGTCTTTGAAGCTTTGTGTGTATCTCCATATATGAATCTGTGTGTGTGTCTGTGTGTGTATTCATACATGTGCCTCTGTGTGTCTGTAATGTCTAAGTGAACATGTATGTTTTCGTCTCTGTTGAGTATCTGTGTTGGTGTATGTCCACGTGAACATGTATATCTGAATACATGAGTCTGTCTGTCTGTGTCTGTATATATGCATACCTTGACCTGGGTTGATGCGTGTCTATCTGCATGAGTGTTCTTGCGTCTGTTGGGGATGTCTGTCATGGTGCTTTTTCTGGTACTGAGGATCGAACTCAGGGTCATTGCAATGAAACACATCCTTCATCTCTTTTATTTTTTTGAGGTAGTTTCGCTAAGTCTAGACTCAAACTTGGGACCCTCCAGCCTCAACCTCCCAGAGTGCAGGGTTTACAGGCTTGCACCAGTAGGACCAACACCTCAATCATTTTCTAGGGCACCTCTTGCCTGACTCTTGGTCAGTTCAGACAGCTTTCTGGGAGGGAGAGTACAAGCTGTGTCTGGGAGTGGGACAGAGAGTTGGACAAGCAGGACACCAGATCACATGGTAGACAGAGCTGGGGCAGTACACAGCAAAGGGATAGGGGATGCAGGCAGGTTTGGAAACAGGATAGTCAGAAGCTAAAAGTGGCACAGACAGGCTTTGAGGGCAGTCCAGGGACATACACAGGTCCTCCTTCCTCAGAGATAGTTTTTTTCTTTTGTACTGGGGATTGAACTCATGACCTTATGCTTGCCAGGCAGGTGCTTATGCCACTGAGCTAAATCCTCGGCTCAGAGATAGGTTTTTAAAGAAGCAGGGTCAGTAAAGGCCTATTTGAGGGGGTGGCAATGCAGGAGACCTGTGGGCTGGGCCCCATGAGAAGGAAGAGGAGAAAAAGGACAGTCAGGGTAGGAAGTTTTTGTTTGTTGGGTGTTTTTTTTTTTTTTTTTTTGAGACAAACTTGTCAGGTCTTGCTATGTAACCCATGCGGGCCTCAAACTCCCAGTAATCCTCCTGCTCTGCCTCCTGATTGCTGGAATTACAGGAGTGTTCCTCTATGGCCAGCACAGGGTAGAGAATTGTTCTGAGACTGATGACGACTTCAGGTTGGACCTGTCGGTGTTGAGGAAGGCACAGACTTCCAAAGGAAAGGTAAAGACAGTGACCAGCATCATGTTCCAGAAAGGAAACTGAGGAATGAGAAAAAGCCACCAGGTTTGACAGTAAGGAAGAGGAGGCTGTGAGCGTGTGCAATAGGACGGCAACAATTGCTGGACGCCCACTATGGAGGTGTTGGGATGGAAAAAACAACAACATAAGCATGCGAATGGGCAGCAGAGGTGAGTGATGGAAGCCCTGCACATATTTGAATAAAGAATGAAACTCAGTCATCAAGATATTCAGGCCTGATCCCATTAAATACTTCCCCTGAGAGTGAGCAAGCTGATATCCTTTAATCATGCCTTATATTTATAAAGGCATTTCTCCAAAGAACTCCAAGTGCTCGATAAACATTAATTAATTCACTTTCTCAGCCTCCTTTAGGGACAAGTTGGTGGCAGGCAGCGTCATTGTTTACAGGCACGGAATCTATGGCGGATATGAGAGTGGCACCTTCAACCCAGATCACAAAGCGTCTGTGATGGGAGGCATCCTTACCTGGCTCCCCTCTTTCTGCTCTCAGGCCTTTGCTATATCACCCACATTTTGCCAGATCCCTTAGTGTTTCCAGTGAGCTGTGGCTGTGAGACCAGCTACACATTCTAATGCTTCTGGGAATGGATTTAGGATAATCCACCAGTGATCTTGGGGCCAGGTGTGAGGCTCTAGGAATGGGATTTTCATAAGCTGTATCTTGGACTAAATTGAGAGTTCTGGTTACTTGTTTATATTTACTACAAGCACTGACCAAATTGTCAAACTTAAAATATGCAATTGCTCAGTTTGCATTTTGTGGGCACGCTCACACACGAAATTCTTTAGTGCTGTAGGTCACAGAAGTACTGTAATTCCTTAAGCTGGCTATGTAAGAGCCAACCATGTTCTCAGAAGCCAAATACTCCTGGGACACAAGGGATCCCAGGGACATTCCACTAAGATGATCTGATTACTTCCGGCGGTGAACCCGGGCCTTATCAGGCCTAGAAAGGAAGAGAATGCCAAATATCTCCTTGGTGGAGGTGATCTGCAAAGCCCCCACTGTGGCCCCAGACAGCATTTGACTTAAAGGCACTCGTTCTTTCCAGGCTGTGGCCTGCCATTGTCCACAGAGCCCCGTGAACTGCCCATACTCTAGTGAGGACTGGCACTTGTGGGATCTGATAAGCAACACACAGTCTTGGTCTGGTATTGCTGCTCTTTGAGTGGACCTGGAAAATTCAAGGGGCATGGTGGTACAAAGCCAGGATTTCATTAGGCTCCCCTAATGATCCTTCTGGGGCCAGGCAAAGGGAGAAACATTCCAAAGAGCATTGGATGGCTCCTCTTGAGCCTCCCTGTCTCGCCATCATTTGCAGAGACATCCCTTGTTAGTGGGACTAATCTGCTCCAAGTCCCTGGCAGCTGCACAGAATACTAGAGGACCAGCCCAATGTGGTGCCATTTGGCTACCTCTGCCATCCCATCACACTGCTTGCTTCCCAGGCCTTCTACTGCACCCCGAAGAGCACAGGGGCCCACAAAGAGACAGCGGAGATTAGCACAGTGACACTTTCATTTGGGGGTTTTCATGAAATCTTTTGTGTTTGGTCAGAATCCAGCAAAAATATAAATTGTTTAGGAGACAGAATAGAGTTGCTTTCTGAGCTGGGAGACCCAGAAGGCATGGCCACTCTGGGAGCTATAAATCAAAGCCTAATCTTGGGAGGACTCTGGGAAGGAAGAGGGTGATGTGAAGTGGTCTGAATGGAGGAAGGGCCAGAGAGTTTTGACACATCTCAGTCATTTCCTTCCTGTTCCCATCTCTTTCTCATTCTCTCAGAGCAGAGAATTCCGGCTTCCTACACTTAAGATGAAGAAGGTCAGCTCTAGAATAGACAGCCATAGCACATACCCACCCCACCGTCTGGGTGTCACGGGTGAGAGTGCTTCCACAGCGGGGTTGATAAAGGACACAGTGTGAGCATAACGTGTAACGTGCGTGAGTGGGGGCGACTGAGCTGAAGGCAGTTTGTGGGAAGAGAACCTCTCTTGACTTGTCTTTCTCTAACTTCTTTTTTTTCCTCTGAAGAGAGTTGGATAAGTCCTCCTCAGGTCTTGGAGCCAGGTGGCCTGAGTTTGCAACCTGAAGGGTCCACTTAGCTTGCTAGCCTCATGGTTCTCCCAGATGAGGCCAGTGGGCTTCCTAAACAGCAAGGCCAGGTTTCTCTCTTGTGATATCTCCCTTCTGCTGTGCCTGGAGAAGTGTATACTGCTCTGTGGTGCTTAAGAGATGAGCTATGATGTACTATAGATTGTAAGAAGAGTACCAGCTGCATAGTAAATTACGTAAGGTTGTTTCTCCTCCTCTTCCTCTTCTTCCTCCATGATTTCTTCCCTTCTGCCTCCCCTTCTCCTTCTTCTCCTCTATCTGGGGTTAGCTGGAAATTCATCCATCTTACCACAATTCCTGGCAGCTTCCTCATGTTCAAGGAGTGTGGGAACTGGGCACTGGCCCATGTCCGACGGTTAGCCCTGCAGTGGTCCATAAAACAGCGGCAGAGGGAGCGGCCAGCACAGATAGGGCGCTGGAGATGAAAAGCAGCCGTGTTTTCCTTTCCAAAGTGCTGCTGTGTTCCTGAAGGCCTGCAGCTTCCTCTGCCCTGCTGGTTTTTTTTTTCTTCCCAGTTCCTCTCAGTGATATCTTAAGAGGCAAACTTCCAGCACTAACAGGAGGTCTTTTGTTCTCCTTTTCTCAAAGTGGACTTTAACCCAGTTACTACAGACTGAGTCACTGTAAAAACAAACAAATAATAATCTTCCATTTTCTTAAAGGCTCTTCCAGGCCTGCTGACAGAAAAGGCAGAACCTGACACTGCACTGGGCCTGTGGGCTCTTCCCTATTCTGACCTGCTGGAGGCACAGCCTGAGAGAACCTTCCAGAATAGCCTGGCACGATGGCTTGTTTAAAATTTCATTTGATTTGGGACGGCCCGTGGACTCTAAGGAATTTTTGTCCCAACACAGTGCTGGTGAGATTTTTCCCAGACTGAGAAGAGCTGTTAACTTCTGGATCAGCCACACACTACATTCTGGACTTGCCTCCTTTCTCTATACTTCAGGGGCTTTGTATGTGAAACAAGGGTATTAAGACTCTGTGTGATTTTATCAGGAAGGGCCTTTCAAAGGGAATATTGTCCTGCTCTATTAGAAGACGTCAGGGCAAACTAAACGTGCCAGGCCAGGCTGAGTCCATTTGATAAGAGTCCCACAGGCACTAAGCAAGGCATTGGGGCTGCAGAGCTGAGAAAGTCCTACTTCCTTCCCTCAGGGAGACAAGAAAACATGGCGTCTCCTACAGGTGGGTGGAGATATGCTAAGGAAGGATGGGGTGTGGCAAGGAAGAGGATGGGCACTCAGCCTGGGAGTGTTGGGAAAGACTGTGAGGAGATGGCATTTGAACAGTGGCTACTTCAGGGAAATGGAGATCCACAGCAGGTAAAGGGAGCTAGGCAAATAATCCAAGGCAAGTTTTTGGACCACCAGTGTGCAAGCCTTTTCTGACCTTTATCCAGCCATTTTTTTTAGTAGAGTTTTTGAGAAAAAGGAAGAAATGGGGCTCTGGCTTCAGGACCCTGCTCTGAGACAAACATTAAGGCATGCTTTGGGCCACTGGCTCTCTGGACCCACTGTCCTAGAACACAACCATTGTTCCCAGTGGATATAAAACATGTTGTCTAAGAGGTTGTCACCTACTACATTTCTGATTCCTGGAGCTCAAGTGCTCAGGGTAATATACTCATGTCTGCAACAAAAAGCAAGTGCACTTGCCTGGAAAACTGCTCCTCATTGTCAACCCCACTTACAAGCTTCCGTTACTGTGAAGTACCCCCAGACCACAGGCAGAGGAGCCAGCATGCTTCTTTGTACTCCTGAGGCTCAGTCTTTGTACTTTGACTTAGGCTCTACCTGTAACCTACTGTAATTTCTTGGTTGTGTTGAGCACCCCCCCCCCATTCTGGGCTCCAGAAAAGAGGGTGGTAGTGAATGCATTTTGAATTCTCAGTCTTTAGCATGGTATTTGGTTCAGGAACATACTAAGTGTTCAATAGGTTTTTTGTTAAGTGAATACTTAAGTGAAGAATGACCATTGAATGGGTGTGTTTGGCGTAGTCCATCAATGTTCTTTATCAAAAACTTCACTTTCCCCATCACTGATAATAAAATGTTAAGACGTAAGAATTTCCTACGGATTGCACCACTTGGTATATAAGTAGATCTTTCCTTCCAAGAAGCTACTTGCAGTTGAGAATTTAGATTTTATATCCAACTGAGACCACAGTGAGAATCCGGCCAGAGGGAATCTGCTAATTTTTCAAGCTGACTTTCCTGTTTTAGTGCATTCCAGGAACTGAGTAAAGACCTTCCATTAGCCTGTTGGGTCTGTGCCTCTTTACATTTCCGTGCCAGTCACTTGGAAAGTGAACATTTCTCCTTGTGACCAGGCAGATTTGCTTCTGTGAAGGTCAGCTTATGTCAGTGTCACTATTGATAAGAGTCTTATCAAAGACAGGGGTCTTGATATGTCCCTGGAAGTACTCCTTGGCTGGCCCTTCCATCCCTACTCTCTATTTCTGCCAAACTCAGATGTCCCCTGACAACCAGGAGTAGATGACACTAAAGATGCCAGTGTCCAGTAGAACAGGCCATGTCCCACCAACTACGGCCTCCCAGCCTCTTGTACTGGTCCCCATCTAGCTGCGTCTCGTCTCTCTGATGTGGTAGAGCGCAGGCCGTAGCCTTGGACTGCCTCTGCCGGATTATGGCTCTAAGAAGATGAGTAAAAAATTCCAGGACCAGGCTTGCTCTCAATGACAGTCGCTGGTTAATTTCTTCTGAGAAAATGGAAACCTTGGTCTCCTGATGTGTGCAACGTCAGGCACAAGAGGAATTTTCCAATACAACAGGGGAATGAATTTTCCGAGGACAGGCTGACCAAGAATAGCCACCATCTGACCGTGCACCAGAATTAGCTAACGTGGCACTCCTGGAGCAGCGGAGGTGACTGCTGGACTCTTGGCCCAGGAGGGCAGCCCCCCCCATGTGTGTTGCCAGGATCTGTCACTGATGGGATTAGTGACTTCAGGACAGCTGGAACACTGCAGAGCCATTTCCCTATGGTGAGAAGGGACACGGTCTTGATTCCACCTCAGAAGGAGGTGGCGATGAAGAGCAGCTGAAAGCTGGCTGGTCCTTTAGAATCTGTGATGGGAAGGGTGTGCACCCAGGCCTATCTGCTCTGTCGCAGACTTCACAGTGGCCTGACTGTTCCTTCCGCAGACTCACAAGTTACCCCTTCATCCACTTGCTGGGCTCCGCTCTATGGGGGACACTCCTGTGAATTAGGCAGACAAAGATGAATTGTCTGCGCCCCTTCATTTTGTTCTCTCCAGTTCCCTTCATCATCCTTCCACAAAAGGCAGAGGCCATTGTTCTCCCCAGCTCTTTCTTTCTCACAGCAACAGCAGAGTTTCAAAGCTGGGAGGCACAGGCTGCTGGGAAGAGGCCGGGGAGGAGCGCAAATCCTCCTCTCACTGGAAAGCCCATGGGGCGCTGTCAGGGTGGGAACTGTCCCCTGGGAGCCCCTGGAAGCTTACTCATGATCTCTGGGAGATGCTTATGACTGGGGAAAAAATGGTTGGGGTACAATTAATTCCCAGTATCAGGTATAAAGGAACTTTTTCCAAAGCTGGTTCTGGCAGCCAGAAAGTCACCTTGGCAATGTTGTCAAGGGCATGGGCGCCTCTGTTTCTCATTCTCAGTGTCCGTGTGGGAAGGGCTGGGAATTCACCTCTCCAAAACCAGAGGGAGAAAAGGCCTGGGATAAGAAACAGAAAATGTAAGTGCTGGCCCGGTGGATATCTTTTAAAAAATTGTTATTTATTTTTTTCCTGATTTTGGAAAGTATGTTCGTAAGAGGAAATTGGAAATACAGTATAGAGAAAATTCTAGAAAATAATTAAACGCAAAGCACAGGTTTATTACCCAGTGAGAGTGCTATGGACATTTTTATATATATATTCTTCCAGTTAAAAATGCACATGATAGTTCTTTTCTTACAAAACCATTTTATTCTATGTAGGATGGTTTATAATCTATCCTTTTTCCTTTAAGGTTATATTATGAATATTTTCTCATGGATAAAAACACAGTTTTTTTTTTTTTTTTTTTTTTTTGTCTTTTTCCTTTTTATCAGTACCGGGGATGGCACTTATGCCGCTGAGCTAAATCCCCAGCCCCTAAAAACACAGTTTTAATGGTGGCCTAGTAATCCATCTAATAGATGTTAATTTAGCTGATACTGTATGGCTGATCATTGAGCTGGTGTCCACTTGTTTGCTATCATGAATTACATGATGGAGACTTTGGGCAGCCTGACTCAAGCTGCCCACTGCTTTGGTCATATGTCACTCAGTCCTTACTCAAAAGCCATGGTCAGCTGAGGAGAGCCAGAAGGACTTCACAGCCCCTGCTCAGAACACAAGGACAAATTTAATTGATTCAAGCTTGCAGCATCCCTGAATATGCTTTTTAATTCCACAGAAACAGTCACCAATGTAGAGAGACAGTGGGATTCAATTCAGTGGAATCTTATTCATAGATGCATTTTTTTTTAAGGACAAAGTAGGACCCCTGGACTGGTGATCCCTTTAGACCTTGGCCATCTATTTTGTAGGAAAGGCTTGCGCATTGTTGGTAATGGAAGCTAAGTGCCTTCAGCAAGGTTTGTCTGTAGAGGTCACAGGAGACATGCATTCCAGACCAAATCTGCTTGGAATCATTTCCATGTTAGGATCTTCAGTGCCATAGCTCTCCTCCATGAGTGTAGATAACCCGAGGGGAGTAGCACAAAAAGTTAAGAGTTCCCAGCAGGCCTAAGGAGTTTACTGAAATGCTGTGGCTTGCAAAGCAGAAGGGAAGCCCTGGGTTCAGAGAATTGAGCAGATTCCCATTGGAGAATCTGGGGCAGAATTTAGGCCACAGGTCGTTAGTTTAATTTACCCTCAAGAAGCTCAAGCTGCCACATGGGATGCATCTCCACAGCCTTGGTCCTGCAGCCCAGCAGCAGGCGAGAGACTGAGCTCCAAGGTGGAGGGGCAGTTGCTGCAGGCCTGGGAAGTGGGGTGTGGGCGGTGCAGCTCAGCAGTCACCTCCCTCTTCATTGTCCCATTCTAGTCCTGAGACCTGCATGCATCTTCGCCAGGACACTGGAAAGTCTCATTTACAAAGGTGAAGACCAGACTTCTTTGTTTTTCTCTGAGGCCCCAGGCTTCCAGAGGAAGATAGGACAAGAAAGGGAGCTCATCTCCATGAGAGCTCAGGGAGGTAACATGGGATTGCACCAGATGGAGGTGTGTGCAAAGTGTACACACACACACACACACACACACACACGCACGCACGCACGCACGCACAGCATATTTCTCTCCTTCTCCTGTCTTATAGCTTAATGGATTTTTGGGAGAGAAACTGTGGTCTCAAATGCATATGTTTTGGCACAAAAGCCAGGGGTGGGGCAGGGAAGCATGAGAGTCCCCGTGGGCCAACATTTTTGTCTCGTCTCTGAAAGGTCACCCTCTCTTCTCTGCTGCTCAGATATGTCACCAGACGCCCCTGCCCAGTCTGACAGCACCATGTACACAAAACCCGGCACCCCAGTAAGCTGATCCTTTCCCAAGCTGCTGAGGAGTCTTTGGGGGGTGGACAGAATTCCTTCTGAGCTTGTCCAGCCCTGGCTCATGAGCTCGGCTGTCTCCTCTCCCAGGAAAGATTTATGGCAGCAGTGCAGGGCTGACTTCCACCGCTCCACCCTCTCCATCCCTCTTCCAGGCAAAAGGTTGAAGCTGTAAAGGTTTATAGAGGGGCTGCTGGTAACAGATCAGTATTCCCACTCTGTGACCAAGGAGCTGTTGCAAAAGCAGCTGAAGCCTCTCTTCATACTCATAATTGGATGGCACTGGTGCCATGACAGATGCCAGACCAGACATGGTCCCCACTGCCACCCAGCCCGGATGCCAGGCACCTCCACTCATCCTCTGGTGGTTAGCAAAGGTGCTCTGAGCCAGTTACTTGTGCCTGAGATGTGAATCCCCTCTGCGCCAAGCCTCCAGAGACGGGCTCTAATCAGTTCTCATTCCACTTTTCTTTTCCCTCTACCACTAGGGACAATTTGGCGCCTACTCACAGCCTCTGTCCCTGCAGTAGGAAGAACTCAAAGTGATTGGTGCTGATGGAGTTGAGACTCCATTTAGAGAGACCACCATGGGCCACCCCTGACTATAAGCCTCTCGTGTTTTGCTTATTTAGATCTTACCACAAAGCCCAGAGTGGACGTTGACAATGTCCCTGGTGCGCAGATGAAGACACTGAATCCAGAGTTTCATTAACTTGCCCAAAGTTGCACAGCTAAGGAAGGGTGGGGCAAGAATTTCAATCCAGAAGCCTGGCCCTGGAGTCATATTTTTAATGCTACACTGAGGGTGGAAATAAAATAACTCAGGATTTTATTTTATGGACCTCAGAGAATAATATTACTTGACTCCATATTGCTCACAGCACAGGGCCTGATTCCAGGTATCCCAATGATCGTTGCTGAAAGAAATCAATGCCAAAGTGTTCTGTGCCTGTTACATCTTCTGTACAATGGGACAGTAGTAGCACAGACAGTTTTGTGAGAATGAAAGTGGTAAATCTGTGTAAAGCACTTAGAACAGGTCTGACACATGGCATGTGCACCATGAGGGCTGCTGTCAAAGTGCCTGTCACTTTTGGCAATGTGGCAAAGGCTCTGCGCTCTGATATTGCAATCCTGGTGTGGAGGATCATCTGGACAACTCTCCTTCAAAGAAGAGCAATTGTCTCCATTTTGATTAACCTGGTCCTGTTCCATGTTGGTGTGCACAGAGCTGGCTAGGACTTTTTCTCATCTCCTGAGTTGGTTTCAAGCAATGCAAATTGGTCTAGTTGAGGTGCTGATGTGTGGTCTTTGAAGCAAGGTGACAGGTCAGTGAAACCCCGCCTCCAGCTCCCCAATAACATGTGTGAGCGAGGCCCGTGCAGCCAAGCTGTTGGCTGGGACTGAACCTTGAGAAAGAGGCCATGACATTATACATCAGAGCTGAAGCACAGGCCCCAAAACATTAGATACTGTCTCGAATTATGTAGATTACTCTCCCTCTGTCTGTCTCTGTCTCTCTGTTTCTGTCTCTCTGCCTGTCTCTGTCTGTCTCTGTCTGTCTGTCTGTCTGTCTCTCTCTCTCTCTGTTGGCATATTGCAGGTTATTTCAGGCTTCCCACCTCACAGCGCTCATGGACTTCCTGTCACAGCTATAGTCACTTATCCCCAGCCACTTCATGAATTAATAGAACCTGGGTTCTGCCCTGGGTCAAGGCTTATGTTCTGGTTAGCCATTATATTAGCTTGACTTAGGACCTCTTGGCTCCCCACAACTACAGATATGTCTTAGTGTCTTTATTCTCTTTGTGGGTTGCACTGTTGGAATTAATTTATTAGAATTCCAATAATTTTTCCATGGAATTACAAATGTGGATTTTTCTGGACAGTGATAAGGTCAAGAAGGGCTTCCTATCCTTGGCTCTACCTCTGCTCAGATCTATGATCTCTGGTAACTGACCTAACTTCAGAACTTGAACTTTGTGGAGTTTTTAAAGCGCGAAATGAAGTTCTGTGATCAGCACAGAAAAAGCTCTCAAGTAATGACCACAAAACATCTTTAGTGTTAATGATATTGCTATTTTAAAACTGGATGCATATGTTTAAAGCATTTTGGGTCACTCAATACTCCTGCAGGACAGACTGCTGTCTTGGTGAGTGCGTACACACACACACACACACACACACACACACACATTGGCAGTGCAATTGGCCAATGACTTGGCCATTCCCCTACCAGTCCCTGGAAGCAGGGCTTCCTGGTTTGGGAAGGAGTTTTAGTGCTTGCCGTCCTCAAAGCAGGTGTCTCCTTCTTCCTGGTTCAGAGGGGACACCATTATCTGGAAGGAACTGAGACCTTCAGAGAAAAAGAACTTCCCTTTGGCCTTCTGAAAGTCACTGGCCACCTGAGTCTGTGCCTTGCTGCGCATCATCTAGGTGGTACGGCTGCTCCGAGGGCTCCATTCCTCTATGCTGCAAGACCGTATGGGGGGTCAAGGGGGCTGGCCAGTCACATCCACATCCCAAGAGCGCAGGTCTGGTCATAAGTGGCCACATAAGTGGCCATTCTGGGTCCCTGAGTATCTGCCCAGCTGAGCCAGGGCTCTACTGAGCTGCAGGGACCCTCTACTCCTGAGTCACAAGTGAGGCACTTACGGCCTGATTGGGGAGCCCTGGGGAACAGCAGAAATGGAGCAAGCCTCCCTGCTCCCCTGCCACACACAGGTGCAAGTGTCCAGGGGAGAGTGTCATATCAACATGGCTCCTTATGTCACTTTGATTGGAGTCCTCAGCAGGAACTCTGACTACACTGTCATCACAGCGTGGTCTGGGGAAGTACCCATACAGGAGGGGGACTCAGAAGGGATTTTGATGGCGAAGCCAAGGGCACAGCTCCCTTTTTCTTTTGTAATTTGACATATGAAAAGTGAAGCAAATAGAAAGGGGTATCCTCAGGACTCCAGGAGCTCGGCTGTTCAGCACATGCCACTTCTAGGGCAGAGCCTGGTACGAAGGTTGGCCATTCTTCTTGTTCCCACTTCTGAGTCTTCTTGCAACTATTTCTCACCGTCCTATGTGACACTTGGCTGCTGGAAACCTACCCATTTGGCTATTTCTGTCTCTCTAAGCAGCCTAGTCATCTGGGAGACAACACCCCATTCAGAGTCTAGGGCATAACCAAACAAGGCCTAGCGTTTGGATTTGTTTAACTAGAGAGGAAAGGAGAGAGGGGCGATGTATGTGGCAGGACCACCAGAAGGTGCAGGAGAAGGGACAAAGTTGGTTATCTGGGCCTTCTCAGGTGGGGGCAGTTGCCTAGGGAGGATATATATCAGGAGACTTGGCCTCGCCATCAGGCAAGGCCTTGTCATAGGAAGGCAGGTGAAGAGGGACATTTGAAGGATGCCCCAACTATCCCATGGCCAGCCTCAAGGTGGATTGGGATAGTCTGATAATCTGGAGTAGTCAGCTCAAGTATGAAAACACCCTGGGAGGTGAGATTACAGTATCTCTTCGGGAGAGTCAATGGCTCCTTTACAGAGGCTCCAATCCAGGTAAGACTGCCAGTTGATGTCAGGCTTCAGGATGCCAGGTAGATCTGTCTGTACACCCAGGTGGCACCCAGAGGAGAAATCTTTGGTCTTGGGAGGCAATACAGAACTTGCATCTTCAAGCTTGCACAGACCCTGAGCTGAGGCCTGAGGGACCCCTACCCTTACAGGGAGGTGCCTGGGAGCACCCTGCCACATGGACGGCCAGGGTTCAGGGTGTTATGGGTGTGGTCTGAGGAGTGGTTTGACTGGCTCCCAGCCTGTGACCTGCCTATGGAGAACAAGTTCCATTTTCAATTACTGTCAACTTGGCCCCATCTAAGCCTAAGTAGGCAGGCTGACCAGGCAGAGTTTGATATGTGTGGCATCTGCAGTTTTAGCTGTCACTCTGTCATTTGACTGAAACCTCCCTGGATCCATAGCAGTGAGGCTCTTGATGTTTTGCTGGAGGGACAGCCGAGGCCAGCGTTAGCTTTCAGATTCAGCATCTGGGTGGACACACTAATCAGCTGCCCAGAGTGACCCATGCAGGGACAGGCAGGGAGGAATGCGAGGTGTGGGTGGAGGCAGGGAGTGAGGGTTTGAAACAAGGCTCAGTCTCATAAGACCATAAATGTTAGCGTGAGATTAAGAATGAATCCACACCAGAAGCGTAGATCTGATGCATATGGAATATGTGGGTGTATGCATGGGTATGATTTGACAAGCAAAGGAAAAAGGGGGAAACTGAAAAAAAAAAGTCCTTTCTGTCCCTGTAACCATTAGAAAGAAAATGAAGTCCAAATTGTGTTCAGGGCTGCTGGGACAGAGGAAGAGAGGCAAGAATGGAAAAAACAGGCCGTAAAGATGCCAGGGCTCCTTAAGCAGAAACATCTGTTGAAGTCATAAGACTCAGCCTGATCAGGCTTCTAACAAACCCAGGAAGAGGGAGTCTGTGCTGGATCAGGACTGCCCTGCTTGGCTGTGCGGGGCCCCTGGGACGCATACGTGCAAAGGAGATACCTTCTCCAGGGCTCAGCCAGGACTGGCTCCAAGCACAAGAGGAAGGGCGGGGGGGGGGGGTATTGTAGCAGCCGGGGCAGGGATGTGACAGCAGTTTGGAGTGTGTATTTATTTAAAGCTTTAACTCACTAGGGTAGCCTGGGGAGCCACATGTCTCAACTCCTGCAGCCAAAGAAAGAAAAAATGAACCCGGGGGAGGGAGGAGGGGAGTTGATGACCTGCATGGAGTAGGGGGTGGAGTGGGGGTAGGGTGGGGGGTTGGGAGGCTCTGCTTGCTGTTTGCAAGTGTGGGCTGGTCTCTTATTTGTGCTTTTTGACCTGGGCCAACTGTCCAAGGCTCATCTCTTCTAACACCTACCAAAATGGCAACTATGGTTTATTGACCATTTACCACTCACTGCATCATGTTCCTTGTAAGCATCATCACCTCATTTAATCCTCCCCAGAGTGGGCAGAGACATGTATGGCCATCTCAGGGAGGGTCTCCTATTTGTATTAGCATCCCAGGAAGAAACAGAGGCTGAAGGAGGTGACACAGTTCTCCTAGGTCACTTGGCTAGAACATCCCAAGCAGCACCCAGAGCTGCCCCTGCTCTTCCTTCCACAAAGCTCATTGGAAAAAGTGACTCAGTCAAACACCACTGGGAAAGCAGCTTTGTAAAATCAGCCCAACATTTCCGGAGACCTCAAGGGCCCTGCACACTCTGTGTCTCATCCACCTCTGTGCTCCGCCACAGTAATCTGGCCACTTGTGAGACAGCTCTAGCTACAGAAGATGCCAATGCCAAAGAAAGGGAAAGGGTTAAAACTCCAGTCCCCACGATGACAGCAGAATTCTGCCATCTCTCAAGGAAGCACATAGATGCTGAAAGAAATGAAAACCAGATCCTATACTGCTTTCTTGTGGGGAATGGCAAAGGTTTCATAAGGCCTCATTCGAAAGCAGATGTGTCTCCTTTTCCTTGAACCCCTCCTCAGACCTGGTCCTGCCTGGCTGTGTTCATTTGGACAGCATCCACCCACCACGAGGCAGCTCAAGCCTCCCAGAACATGGGGACCCTTATTTCATATATGGGGTCCTGGAGATAAAAGGCTACCACTGTTGGTGGCAGGGCTCATGGACAAGGAACTAGAACCTCCAGAAAATACAATAGTGAAACAGCTAGAGGACCGGCAGAAGCCCTTTCCTGGGCAGCTGCCTTGGGAAGCAGAGGTCACTGATGTTTCCTAAACAATGAGTGTGCGCTGCCGTCATTTACTAGAATAGGAGCTCACTGGCGCCGGCTGGATTTGACATCAACCCTTTACAGAAGGTAACACTGCCTCCACTTTAAAGGTGAGGAAGGGGTAACTTACCTAAAGTCACAGAATTCCAGAGTAGAACCCACGCGCTGGGGCGGGAAATGCCCTTACACCTCAGGCTCTGCTGTGCCTCCTGTCACCTGGCCAGCTTGTGAAAAGGCAGTCTCAGAATCAGCAGAATCTGGGAATGAGCAACTCCCAGGAGGGGCACACTCCAGGCTCTAGGACCACGCTGCTTTCTTTAACCCACATTCCTCTGGGCCACGTAAGCTGGTGTTGCCCTGAATCTTCAATGCAGCCTTCCCACCAGGATGCTGGAGCCTGCTGCAAAACACCCTGACAGCCCTGGCAGCTCTGCTGTGCATTGTCTCCCTTTCCCTATTGCTAGGCTGAGTGTTTAAACCCTAAACATCAGCTTTGAGTCACAAAGACTGGCAGTGGCCTGCTTCAGTGAGGCCCAGAAACCCGTGGAGAAAGACACCTGCTCCCCCCGGATCGGGATAAGACTTCGATGTGACTCTGTATCTCGGAGGGACTGATGTGATGAAATCTCCCTCTTATGGCCTCTTGCGTAAGGTGGAGGAAATTTTCTGCTTAGATCAGCAGAGGAATTAGGAGTTTGCGCCACAAGGGCCAATCTCAGTGGGAAACAGGAAGCAGCAGCAAGCAGGTAAGGGTCCCGGTTGAGTTGGGTTCCTGGTTCGGTTCATTTGAAGTTGGGGGAGGGATCTCCTCTTTTGGCTTTTTAGTTTCAGTCGGACAGTCTGTAGTTCCCCAGGGCTTGCTAGAGGGCTCAGAGTACAAATCTTTCAGGAGGGCAAAGGTGATCTGCATTCCACAGAAAGGAGGGGTTTGGGAGAGGCTGGGGCTCAGGTTTGTTCCCAAGCACAAAGCCTGGTGAGCAAGACTGACCCCAACATAGCCCCTGCGACACTCAGATGACTTTCTTCCCTCCTTTACTTCTGCAGAGAGGTCTTTTTTTTTTTTTTACAGCAGACATTAATGGGGTTCTCCGATGGGCAGGTGCTGTGCTGGCTGCTGCTTATAGCAGACCACAGAACTGCCTGTCGGCTGGCCCTGTAGAGCTCATAGCTAGAGGGAGCTGAGTCTTCTTCATCCAGTGCAGGGAGCTCCTGGGGTACCTGCTGAGGAGGAAGGTGTCTGCTAGGGAGAGGCTACACGCTCTGGGTGTCCATTCCCCAGCTGGCAAGTAGGTCATCCAGCCTGGCTCTCCTCTTTGGGTGGACTTCCCCATGCTCATGTTCTTTGTAAACGTGGTTCTCCCTTTTACTCTCATCTGCCCTCCCAATGACTCCTCTTAGCATCTCCTGGACAACTTAGTTCAAGCCAGAGTCACCGTGTGCTTGGAATTCCACGGGCACCTGAAGCTGATCAACACAGTGGCCAGGGAGGCAGTTCCTTGGGAACTCTACAAATGTTTGCCTTGGTCACAAATAGAGGGGACGTGGTGGCACATGTGTGTAATCCCAGCACTTGAGAGACTGAAGCAAGAGAATCCTTATAAGTCTGAGACCAGCCTGGGCTACAAAGTGAGCTCAAGGGCAGCCTGAGCTGCATAGCAAGACCTGTGTCAAAAAGACCAAAAAAAAAAAAAAAAAAACAAAAAAAACAAAGAAAAGAAAAAGAAAGAAATGTGTACGGAGGAACAGGGAGGCCGGAATGCAGGTGGGGTGAGGGATGCGTGCTGGAGGAGGAGCTCCAGCCCAGGTGTTGCAGCGCTCCCTCTTCTCCATGCAGGCCTCAGGACTTGTCACTGCAGTTTTCCTCCCTCTGCCTCAAGGGTGAGGGGAGGGGGCTTCAGGAAGACTGATGGCAGCAGACTTAGGCAGACGGAAAGTGCACCACATAGCGGGTGCCTTGCAGGCTGTGAAGAGATCTGCAGTGGATGAGCCGTTGCCTTGGTGATACTAATGGAAAGCAGGCCTCAGAGAGGGCCAAGAACCCCTGTGGGTTGAGTTATCTCCTCCTTGTGAAGCTCTCTTCGCCTCCCCATCCACAGGCGCAGATCAAACTCCCCGAATATTTATAAAACCTCTACCAGAAACAGAGAAAGCCAGGCCGCCTGGCCAGGCGTCTGCCGAGGCTTTCTGGAGCTGCTCAGTGACACTCCTGGGGCTCTTTGTTCTGTTTTTCTTCTTGCAGTGAGCAGGACCAGTAGGGAGGGAGGCAAGGAGGGAGGTAGGCAGGAAAAAGTGTCCCCTTGCCCTCTTCCAGCTGATTCTGACTCAGGGAGTTTACCTAGAGTAAGGGGCCTGACTTTGGGCAGGTCCATCCTATCTCCTGCCCTTCTCTGTCCTCGGGCCTCCTAGTTTGTCTTTTATTGTACCCTACCCTCTGTTGAAGCTGGATTCTAGCTCAGACCCTTCCTCCTGCTACTCCTTTGTTGTACTGAGCCCCCTTCCGGCCTCTCCAACCTCCCTGCTTGGAGACACTTGGCAGTCACCGAGGAGAGACGAATGCTAAGAAGCTCCATGCTGCCAAAATGCAAAGGCAAAGTTTGGTGGGCACTGGCAGCAAACGGGGCTCCTCCCAACCTCAGGGAGCAGGAACTACCACGCTTATTCCCTCTGAAAAAGAGGCAGTTCCTAGAATTCCTCATGTGGGCACAGCAGGGATTTGAAGCTGTTCTGAGAAAGTCTGTGTGACCTCTGTTAATGGCTTTTTTCTTTTTCTTTTTTTTTTGTCCAGCGGTTATTAAAATGCAAAGTACTTGAAAAATCAGGCTGCATGGGGGAGAATGAAGTTGGAGGCTGTGTCCTGCTAGTGAATGGGAAGACACCATTTGCCCAGTTGATGAGCATATGTCACATAATTGCCCTTCCTGAAGCCCCCATCCCCTGGATGACAGACTCCATGGAGGAAGGCAGCAGGGGGTCGGGAACAAGTTCTGGATTGGGTTGTAAGGTTGAGAGCATTTTAGGTGTCACATGGAGCTCTGTCAAGCCCAGCAGATTCAGCCTGAGTAAGTTATGAAACTTTCCTCTCTGAGCTTCCCCATCTTCAGAAAATGAGGGGCAAGTCTGTTGTGTGATTTTTATGTAACTAGGAAAGAATATAAGTGCCATATGGTATAAAGTACGGGCATAAATATTGTTTGTGCCAAATGTAGGGTGCAGGTGGCAAATGGCACAAGTGACAAAGCAGGAGAAGGATTAACGGAGTGCCAAGAGTCTTCCATGGAGAGGAGGCTTTGCGTGTACCTTAAAAGATGAAAGGCATTGGAACAAAGTAAGACCAGTTGAGTAGGGGGCAGATGAGCTGATGCTGGGAGGAACCCTGTGTGGGTGACCTGATTGGACCCGAGGAGGATGCTGGGAATGACCAGAAAGTGAAGCTCAACAGAGAAAGCTGGTCCAGGCCATGCCATGGTGGGAGTGTGAGTGTAGGGGAGAAGATGCTTGCTCTAAGCAATGTGAAAGCTCTTGCTTTTAAACAGAATGAATCTGCTGTGAGTGATACCCTCCCCCCTAGCCAGAAGAGGCGAAAGGTAACCAGGGCAGTCAGAGGAGGGCAGGACTCTCAGCCATTGGCTCATGTGACCCCAAGGAGGCTTTGGGTTCCTGCAGCTGAGGGATCTGATTCTCATGAGACACATCCTTTTGTCACCTTTCTGCCAAGGAGGCCAGCCAAGTGGCACAGGCTGGTGGGGATTAGAGTCAGGGAGTATGAGAGGAGGAAAACAAGCTTTCCACTGTGGCCGGAGCATGAGACAGTGACACCTGCATGACCCCCAAGCATGAGGTAGCGGGCAGACACCCAACTCTGGCAGTGGAGAGGCGGCGGCACCCGGCCATCAAGAGGGCTCTTCAAGGAAACTCTGAAGCTCCTCCTCAACATTTTCATTAACTGACTTCATGCCCACTGGGCACTGGCCTTGGTCTGGTGGCAAGGCCCCTGTGCCATGGTACCTGTACAGGGGAATGCTCGGGTTTCCTGTACCCACAGCCCAGCCCTGGGTGAAGTGTCCACGAGTTACAGGAACTTGTGCTCTAAGAACTCTGCTGGGCCTTGCTTCAGGTACTTGGATCCTGAAATTCCCTGTCCAGTTCCCTGAGCCTAAACTCAAGGCCAATGTGAGCTTCTAACACAAATCTGTCTTGTCAGGTAGTGTGGGCCATGCATGGGTATACACACCCATAGGCCTCAGGGGGTGGTTCAGGGGTGGGTTGTAGGGTGGAGCTTGGACCTGGGGGCTGGGTGTTCATGTCCACACACCAAGCCCCTTTCTAGTGATAGATGCAGATACAGTTGGAAGCAAGTTCTAAATTCCAACTTGGCCCTCAAGATGTTAAGAAAGAGTGTTTGAAAAGGTAGGGAGAGGATGCACTGGAATTTAGTAACTGGTAGCTTCATTTGTAACTTCCGGGTATTTGGATGTACAGAAGACAGGCTCTATTGTACTTTTCCCCGGGACTCCCAAAGGTTAGACAGAGGATAGAACTACATTTCTTAACTTACTAGAGCCTTCCTCTCATTCACATCAGTATTGAGAGTCATTTTGTCTGTGAAGAGCCTTTCTGCCTCCTGCCAGGCCTGTAGGTGCCATACACAGAGCTGATGGGCAAACCCAAAAGACTCAAGGCCTCAGTGAGCCCCAAGTCTGTCTGCACCCCTCCCCCCAGCTAGCTGCAGGAGACCAGCGAGAGCCCTGCACTCTCCCAGGGTCTTCCCATGGCCTCCACCAGCTCACAAGGCCTGGGATCCCTCTGCAGGCTCTGCCTTACATGGGGGCACAGTGGGTCCCCGGTGATGCTGAGGGAACTTGGAAGATGCCCGTGGCCTCCCAAAGTTCCCGCTCTGCCACATGTCCTTTGCCTCCAGTAGCCAAGGCCTTAAATAGCTCCACAGGCACTAGAAGCTCGCACTTACTTCAGGGCTGTCTCTTCCTCATTCTCTGGGTTTGCTCAGGTTGCTCTGTATACTTTGAATATCTCTCTCCCTGCATCTCAAAGGCAGATAACTCAATAAAGAAGGCTGGAGAGCCCAGACAGAAACATGCATCTCTTCTTAAAAGTCTTAAAAAGTCTGCATTATTATTGTCATTATTATTATTAATGTAATTAATACTCATAAAAATAACTCAGAAGAGTTGAACATGAGAAGCAGAAGCTCCCTCCCCGCCTCGTGTCCCCGCCACTCTTCTCCAGGGAAGACCGCAGAGCACAGTTGCTCCTGCCCCTTGCGGCAGCTGTATGTGCTCATCCAAGGCTGGACTTGGTCCTTCCGGTTGTTATTTGAGGTCTCCAAGGCAAAGGGATTCCAGAAAGATGACAAGAGCACTCTATAGGGAGCCTAGGGAGCAGTACTAGAGTGATGGGACCAAAAGTGGACAATCACTGCATGAAGGGCACAGAGATGACACTGTGCAAGTCAGGGATTCCTAGGGAGGAGGTTGCACAAGTGTAGGTGAGGTGTGTGCACAGGATGGCAGAGAGCTCACAGGGTGCTGGGACTAAGAACAAAGTCAGGGAGAAGACTGAAGAAAGGTGAGGACAGCCAGCTCCTCAAGATGTGGGTAGTGACCAGCATTGGGTTTGGAGGTTGAGTCCTTCACAAGAGGTCTGCTCTATGCAGACTGATTTGGAGTAGCTGGTATGTTTAGGAACCACACATGCAGATAAAATTCAGAGCATCCAGTAATAGTGTAATTTCAGAAAAGCAAGGAATCATTTGTGTGTGCATGTGTCTGTGTGTGTCCTGAATATTTTATGAAACAGGCTTGTACAAATTATTCATCATTTACCTGAAATTAGTAATTCTCTATTTTTATTTGTGCATTTTTGGGGAAGGGGTACTGGGACTTGAACTCAGGACCTTATGCTTGGCAGGCAGGTGCTGTGCAGCTGTGCTATATCCGTGGCCCCTCCAGTTTTATTTGTTAAATCTGGCCAGCCTGCCCTCAAATACTAACACCTCAATCTGGCCCTGAAGGCTCAGCCAAAGGGAAGGTCAGACCGATCCATAGACCTCTGATCCAGTGGACCCTTGTCAAGGTCCTGCGCAGGGACTTCTCCGAGCTGCCTCCTTCACTGTCTGAGAAGTGGAGAGGTCCCTTCTTGGCCCACTTGGAGTGAGGCTCTGTCTCTGTGGGTGGCAGCTGGAGGGAACAGATGGCAAGTTTGGTCATTTGGGAGCAGCTGGATGGGAGATGTGAAACAGAAGACACAGATCACCTGGGAGGCTCAGGAGTGATTTTGTCTTCATACCCTTGAACTTTCAGGTGAGTGGGTCCGTATGTGCACAGGGAAATAATGGTGGTTCCAGGAGGGTCAGGAGGGCTAACGCCAGCATCTGTGACTCTAGGAGGCCGCTCTTGGTTCTGTTCTGTGTCATACCTTGCTATTCTGCAGGCTGCCATGGAATGTGACTAGCAGAGGTGCTAAGAATGGGAGGAATATGCCAGGCAACTTACCCAGGTCAACATAGGAAGTTGGAGAGAAACCAAAGTGCCCACCAAGATCACCTCCAATACTTCCAAAGAGCTATGTCTTGCAGAAGTTGAAAGACAAATTAGATACCCGGTCCTGTGGAGAACCATCTGGAGGACTCTCCTTCAATCAAGAGCAATTATCTCCATTTTGGCTAATCCTGGCTCTATCTCTACTTACTGATATGTACAGAGCTGGCTAGGCCACTTTTTTTTTTTTTTTATCCCTTCAGTTGGCTTTAAGCAAGGTAAATAGGGTTAGCTGAGATGCTGATGAGTAATCTTTGAAACTAGGTGACAGTCTGTTTCCCTACCTTGTGACTCTAAAAAAGCATGGTTGAGCCAAGCCCGATGAAAAGCCACTGTTCCATGCTGTCAAGCAGCCTCAAGACAAGAGGCTGTGACTTCCCAAGGCAGAAAAGTTTGCACATCAGAACTGAAGCACCAAAATATTAGATGCTACCTCAGTTGTGTCATGCAGATTACGCTTTCTGCATATCCTTCCCTCTGCGTGTTGCAGAAGTGATCTTGGCCTCCTATGTAGCCCGCTCATAGCACTCACATACTTCTTGCCTTTCTCACAGTCACCTCCTCAAAGCACTTCCTTCTTTAGGAGTTAATAAAATCTGGGCCCTGCATCAAAGGCTTGGTTCCAGTGAACCACCATCTTGGTTGGACTTAGGAACCCCTTGGCTCCCCATAACTATAAATATGTTTTAGTGTATTTATTTTTCGCCACGGTTTGCACTGGAAGAGGTAGATTGGAATTAACTTATTGGAATTCCAATAAGGCTTCCAGGGAATTACAAATACAAACTTCCCAGACTGAGACAAGGACTGGAAAAGGCTCTCTATACCCCCATTCATTCACTTCTCCTGTCTCCTGCACTGCTGTCTGCCAGGTATTAGAAGGTACAAGATCTGTCCCTATCACCTTCTCTGAGCTCTATTTTTTTTCCTGTTGTCCTTTTGAGGCCAGACTTCAGCTCACTTAGCAGCTCAGGCTGGTCTCAAACTTGCTGGGATTACGGAAGTGCATCCTGGCGTGAACTCCTTTTTGAATTTTGGTTCTCATGACCTTGCAACTTACTTCTTCCAGACTCTCCAAGTTCATTATCTTCAAGTTCATTAAAGGCTGTTTCCCTATGAATTGATGTATGTATACTTCAAGGAGGGAAGCTGTCCAAAAGATTCAGGATCTGGGCCTTAGACATGAGGTTTATTTGTTTTTAACTGATTGCCTAACAGGGCAGGCATGAGGCAGGCTAGCATATTCTGAAACTGCTATGAATACTGCCATGTCACATTCTCCATGGAGGGAAATTACTAAATTTATCTCTTCCTCTTCTTCTTCTTCTTCTTCTTCTTCTTCTTCTTCTTCTTCTTCTTCTTCTTCTTCTTCT
Organism: Cavia porcellus; assembly: GCF_034190915.1. NCBI lineage: Eukaryota > Metazoa > Chordata > Mammalia > Rodentia > Caviidae > Cavia > Cavia porcellus. The sequence continues at coordinate 33,061,018 of NW_026947514.1, forward strand.
TCTTCTTCTTCCTCCTCCTCCTCCTCCTCCTCCTCCTCCTCCTCCTCTTCCTCTTCCTCCTATTCTTCTTTCTTCTTCTTCTTTTCCTTCTTCCTCTCCTTCTTCTTCTCCTTCTCCTTCTGTGGCTTTCACTTTGGTTAGCAACAGTCTCCACCAGCTGGTGCCCCTTTCTGTTACACAGGTACCAATGTTTGACACCAGAGTGTCATGTGTTTTTTAGAAGCTTGTCTTATGGCAATGACCCAAGCACTGGATCAGCTTACAACGCAATGGGCAAACCCACCATCCCCTCTCATTTGAACCTACCTTTGTGGACATTTCTGACTTTGGCATTCATCTAACAAGCATTTATTGTGCCCCTACAACATGGCAAGCAGTATTGTAAATGGTGGAGATACAACTTTGAGAAAAATAAACCAAGTCTCTGCCCTTTTCATGTGTGTGCACACATATCCAGATATGAAATGAGCGGATGACTAATAAACACAAATAACCTAGTGATGATAAATGCTACAGAAAAAAAAGCAGGGAAGGGAGGAAAAAGTGCTTCAAGGTGACAAGATTGCTCTTTCATGGAGGGAGATGAGGGAGGGCTCTTCTACTATGATGATCTTATGGGGACCTAAAGTAAGGAAGCTAGCTGTCAGGACAGAGGGATAGAATATCCTCTTGTAGCCAGGCAGAGAATCCAGCCGGATTCTCAAGCGGGGGGAGGGGTGGCCCTGCCCATCATGTTGGAGGAGTAATGTGGAAGCCAGTGTGCCCAGAGCAGAGAGCTGGTAGAAGATATGAAAGAGTAGGCTCATATTTTGCAGGGCTTAGTGGGCCATTGAAGGACACTGGTCAGCATTCTGGGTGACAGGAATGATTTGAGCAGAGGAGTGCCATGATTGGGTTAGGTCTGGCTGCGCACTGAGAATGAACTAAAGAGGTGTGGGGAAGGCTGGAAGCAGACCCAGCTGGAGGCTTTTGCAATCATGTGGGCAAGATATGGTGGTAGTTTTGACCAGCAACAAGGTAGGGAAAGAAGTGGTCATTGGATTCTGGGTTTATTTAGAAGGAAATTCCAGTAAGATTTGCAGATGGCCTGGTTGTAGAATATAAAATTCCCAGAGAAAATAATAATGATTCCAAGACTTTTGGCTTGAACAACTGAAAGGATGGAATTGCCATTAAGGGACCTAGGGGGCGGAGGGAGGAGTGTGTTGGGGAGGACAGAATTGGGAGTTTGATTTTGAGGAGGCCATTTGGACATACCTAGTGGATATTCCAGTGGGATGTCAGGCAAGCAATTAGCTATCTAATTTTAGAGTTTAGGGGAGAGGTCCAGACCAGAGATTCAGTTAGGGAACCAGCAGGTGGACGCCTTGTAAAGTCACACTACAGAGGAGAATGAAAGAAGATAGAGACACGGTCTCAAACTGGATCCCTGATTTCTTCTACAATATTTACCAGCTGCATTGAAAAGCCTGCTCAGAGTTCAGGGCAGGTCAGGTCACCCCCAACAGAGACCAATTCCCTTCGGGTGTAGACTTTCTAAATCAAGAGGAGGCTCTAAGTGGATGCTTTAAGATGGAGCCTACTTCCCTGGAGGAGGTGGTCAGGGAGATGGGTAGATCTTGGTACTTTTATGTGATATAAAAAGAAATATGTGTTTTGCCATTTTTTCTGGTTCCTAGTATATAGTCTCTAAAACCCTTGGACTCCCCAGAGTGTCTTTCGTATGATAATAAGTTAACTGGTGGCAAAGCACCCCTAGATAACTTTAGGATGGGGACTGGCAGCCAGAAAGACCAAAGCCTGATTAGAAAGTTGAAATTTTAAGCCCCATTCTGTGACTCCAGTGAGAGGAAAAGGACTAAGTTAATCACCAATGGTCAAAGATTTAAACTATCATGCTGATATTGTCTTCATAAAACCCTGAAACAACAGGGTTTAGAGAGCTTCTGGGTCAGTTCCCACATCAAGGCCCTGGAAGGTTATGGACTGGTGAAGGCCAGGCAGCTCCATGCCAGGTCCCACACCTTCCTATGCATCCTTCCCATTTGGCTGTGCATGAGTGGACTCTTTATAATAAACCAGAAATAGTAAGTAAAATGTTTTCCTGAGTTCTGTGAGTCATTCTGGTGAATTGGTGAAACTCAGAAGAGAATGTGGCACCCCACCCCCAAATTTCTATTTGCTTGGTCAGAAGTATAATTGGCAATAGGGGATTTGGGACTGGTATGTGAAGTGGGAGGAATCTGGGAACTAAGCCTTAAACCTATGGGATCTGTTGCTAACTCTGGACAATTAGTGTCAAAATAGAATTTTACTTTATGATACACAGTTGATGTCTGGAGAGTAGGAGAATTGATTGGTGTGAGGGGAAAACACACCCATGTGGCATCAGAAGTGTTGTGAGTGAAAACAGTCTCGGATCGTGAGGCAGTGCATGAGGTATTAGGAGTACAGCGTGGGAGATGCTGAGTACATATAAGCCCCACGGCTTGGGGAGGAGTCCTCAGGCATAGCTGACATCTAGGGATGCTTGTGTGCTGATCACAGGCTCTGGGGCCTTGTGGGCCACAGAAGGTTCTCAGATGAAATTGGAAAAGGCAGATAGTGGGCTCTGTAACTCAACTCCTTGGTTAAGTCACTATCCCCACTATGAGTTAGAGTTCAACCCTGTGCTGGGCTAATGACAGATGATGATAAGTGCTAGCTGCTAGTATTGGTTAGCACAAACTGCTTGTATCCAGATCTAGTCAGACCAAGACTGGAGGACAGAGCTCAGAAAATGAATCACAGTACACCGTCACCTTAAGGCACAGACCCAGAAATGACTACCAGAAATCACTACTTCTAACATAGCACAAGAAAAATTCTATTTTTATGAGGGAAATACTGCAGAAGAATCTCAGAAGAAGCACACCTTTAAACACATCTTCACACTTCATGAGGGCAAGAATGTGCTGAAGATAATGTGAGATGTTCAAAACCCAGGGCTGGAGAGGCTGGGTTGATGGCCTAGCATCTGTATCTACAGAAAGATGGATCTCAGCTTCAGGAGACCAGTGAGGGGCAGCCAATGAGTTCTTTATAGAGGGGAAACCTAAAAGTGCTTCGTAAGACCATCTGGCCTCACCCTTTCGTTTGTTAGATCATACAGGATCTATTATGGGGAAGAGCCCCACACAGGCCAGAGACTGGCGGTAGGCAAAGGGTTAAGGCCAGGTCTCAGCCAGGCAAAAGCTGCACAGTGGGATCCGGGGTGACCAGTGAGGACAGTGTACAGTGAGAAGTGGAATGGAGAACTCTAGTTCCTGGCCCAAGATGGAGGACCTCATGCAATGACCAGCTCAGCATTAAGGAGAAGTCTTCTTTTAAAGTAAAAATCAGATGAACAGTAAATAAAATCACAAGGAAAATAATTTCACATTTCACTATGGAAACATCAAGACTAAAGGAGAAAAAGAAGACTCATCCTTGGTTTTTCTGTTTTCAAGTTGGGCTTCATTTCAAAATCACAGAAATCAAGGACAGGCCCACAGGACAAGGAGGGTCCTGGGGCTTTGCTACAGTTAGCCTGTGAAGGGGCAACTAGTTCCTTGGGGTTCCATGGACCCAGAATCTGCAAGCCCACCATTGCTCTCAAGTATCCCCCTACCCAACTGTGTCTCTCCCTGAGTTACAGTAATCATGGAGATTAGTTTGGCTCTCTGCTTCTAGACAAAAGGTCAAGGCTAGAAATGACTTGGAGCCAAAGTAGAAATTCTCTTTCCTTCCCCATAACGGTCCGTCAGTTCCTAAGCACTTGTGTTTATACCGATCTTGGAGAGGGCATTGGTTTCTCATGTTCTGACATAGACACTGGCCTCCCAAGTTTGCTTTCCAGGGAATCTCAGCAAACCACAAAAAGAATCACTCTGTTTGTTCCTCTTTCATCCAGTGTATCCAGCACATTTTCTAAACAAAAGACAATAAATATTTCTCTTACTCTTGAAATATGTGCACATTGCGTTTGCTATTGTAGATCCACAGGCAGCAGAAAGCTCCGCACAGAGCCCAGGCTCTGATCAAGAGGTGGAGCACTCAGTCCAGGCCTTTGCTGAATTTAGGCTCGCCTCCACCCCAAATCAAGGTCCCAAACAATCCTTGCCTTCCACAAAGCCAATCCAATAAGAGAGTTCGGGATGATCAATCGACTGTTAAAGGCATGGGTGTCTCTCTACCCCGTTGAAACTCCCTTTAAAGCTCTCAAGCACCCAAGCCAAGGGTGCTTCCTTAGGATATTTCCCTGCATTCTGCAGGGAAAGTCTTGTCCCTCTTCTGTCTCTACCTGCATAGCAAGATTCAGTCCTCATCACCCCCTGCCACTGAAAAGGTGCCCAGAGACTTTTCTTCAAACAAGGCTTGGGAGGTTTCTGCCTCCTCAGTTTTTCTATGAGGGGCTTGACTTCTCACTCCTTAGAGCCTCTAGACCCCTGGGACATGGACAGCAAGCAGGTGTGAGGTGCCCCTGGGTGAGTATTTCCCCATTGGTCCTTTCAAGTTGTGCTCCCCACTTTGCTACCCTGCACTGTGACCTTGGGGCTGGCTGCTAGGAACTGAACCTCCAGCTTCCTTACCCGCTGGCTTCTTTATGGGATTGGCCACTGTGAGGCTGAGCAATTACAGGTTGAGAGGGCATCTCTTCCCCAG